>NC_084472.1:71980426-73230426 GCF_027409185.1 Cynocephalus volans | reverse complement strand
GTCTATACAGATTGACTAGTTTTTCTTGTATGAGTTTTGGCAGATTATGCCTTTCAAGGAATTGGTTCATTTTTTCTAGGTTATCAAATTTGTGGGCATAGAATTGTTACTCATATTCCTTCATTATCCTTCTAATGTCCATGTGATCTGTAGTAATGTTCTCTCTTTTATTTCCAATTTAGCAATTGTGTCTTCACTCCTTTTTTCTTAGCCTGGCTAGAGGCTTATCAATTTTATTTAACTTTTCAAAGAACCAGATTTGTTTTAATTAGTTTTCTCTATTGACTTCCTGTTTTCAATTTCATTTATTTCTGCTTTACTTTTTATTCTTCCTTTTCTTCTTGTTTTGGATTTAATTTGCTCTTCTTTTTCTAGCTGAGGTTATTGCTTTTAGATCTTTCTTCTTTTCTTATATGTGCACTCCATGCTATAAATTTCCCTCTAGTACTGCTTTTGCTGCATCCCACAAATTTTAAGTCTTGTCTTCATTTTAATTTAGCTCAAAATATTTTTAAACTTCTCTTGATATTTCTTCTTTGACCCATGTGTTATTTGAAGGGTGTTGTTTAATCTATGTATTTTGTAATTTTCCAGTTATCTTTCTATTATTGATTTCTAGTTTAATTCCATTGTGGTCTGAGAGCAGATATTGCATGATTTCTACTCTTTTATATTTGTGAAAGTGCGTTTTATGGCCCAGAATGTGGTCTATCTTGGTGAATGTTCCATGTGAACTCTAGAAGAATGTGTGTTCTGCTACTATTGACTGAAGAGGTCTACAGATGTCCATTGCATCCAGCTGATTGATGGTGCTTTTGAGTTTAAGTATAATCATATGATTAGATCTCAGTCTTTAGTGAGACTGTGGCCCTGGGCTGTGAACTTTGTAAATGTTTCTCAGTTTTTTGTCTCTCCTTAGATGGGACAGGATGGCTAGAGCTGGCTGTAGCTGGGTATTTCCCTTCCTCCAGGTAGGTTCAACTCTGATAAAACCCAAGAAGGTTAGGGACTGGCTGCTTTCTCCTGAGGAAAACCTTGTTGAGAAGAACAGAGGTGCTGGCATATTTCAAAATGGTTCCTTTGCCTCTCCCCCTGCCAAAAGCACAGGGGATTTCTCTCTTATCATCACTGTGAGAACCTGGTGGAGCTCCTGACATAAAATTCACAGAAGTGTGGGGCTTCCATGAATGGGTCCCCTGGAGCTTTTACCTCCTAGGCTCGTCCACACTGTGCATCCAGCAATGTGTCAATTATGGTTCAGGTTTTCCTACCGTGTCTCTGGTTCCTATGGAGGTTTCTCCTCAAGTAAGTTGTGATGCTCTGTATCCACCTTTCAGTCTCTCCAATTTTGGGGTCAGTTGTTCTCTCTGTGATTTCCTTGCTAAGAAGAATTGTTGATTTTTCAGTTTTTTCAGCTTTTTAATGTGTTGTTAGAACAGAGGGACAAGTTCTAAGCTCCTTATGTGCAGAAGTGGAAACTGGCAGTCCCCACCAGCTTTTCCTCTCTTTTATTTTTTATTTACTATTTCTACCTAAAGGCAGCCTGTGGTATCTGGGTCTCAGGGCATCTGTCTGCACTTACAAGTGGCTACAAGCTCTAACCTATACTGGTGAGACGTCCAGTGATGATAAGCTGTTCTTGGGCATGGGGAGGACAAACTTCCTTCTGCTCCGAAACCTCTGCTTGCTGGACAGTTATCGTGGACACTTGTCCAGACTTAGTCTTTGATGCACTTCCAGATTTGTTCACTCTTTCATCCACTTTTACTATAATGTTTCCAACAACCATTTATGGAGATCTTTCTGTGGGTCAGGCCCTTGGGGATACACAGAGGTGAGTTCGATCCAGCTGGTTCCTGCTGTCAGGAAACATGGAGTTTAACAGTGAAGCAGACTCACCACGCAGGAATGAAGATACGCTGTGGGGACTGGGACAAGGATCCACCCCCTGAGGGAGGGCTTTTGCCAGGTAGAGCACACACACCCATGGGACGGGCACTGACCAAAGGAGCGGGACCTGAGCACTTGTTCTCAGGAAGATGGATGAGCTAACAAGGCGGTGGGGCATGCTGCTGTAGAGAAAGCAGTGCCCAAGGAGACAGAAGACGTGGGCTCAAGTTCCACTTTGACAAGGTGAGAGGTCACATCTGGGGTCAAGTCCTGAAGCCTTTCCTCTTCAGGAAAACAAGAGGGTTAGACAAGGCGACCCATAGGAGTTCACTTTAGCTTATTTGATCTTATGTGAAAAGAACAGAGTTCACAATTTCCAAATGCTGCTGTTGTTATTTAATATATAATGAGGTATTCATGATGGCTGCAAAACTTTTTCCATCTTAGAAGGGGCCTTTCTAATTCCTCTTTGAATGCCCAGTGCTGGCTCAAGAGGCATAGAATCCACATAGTAGAACGAGGGAGGGATGGATGAATATGTCGATCCTCAAATGTACCTTTGAGGGTAGAATATATAATCCGTAAGCTGATCATGGGAGAGGGAGATGTTAACTTTTCCTGGAGGCACACTTGGGACCATTAACTTCATCAGAATAGCTTCTTGAAAGGTCACCGCAGGTAAACAGAGTAGCAGCCCACACCACAGTAGCTGAGACCGGGGGTGCTTGGGCCAGGCTGATGGGTCCTCTCTGGGGCTGGGTGCACGCCCAACTCTGCACTCACTTTGTGATCTGTGGACTGACCCTGAGCTCTGGCATGAGGCTGGCCTGTAGGGTGCAGGAGGTGGCCGGGGGTGCACCAGCTCCCGCTCTTCCCAACAGGACTTGCTAATGACCCTGAGCTCCCTTCTTTTAAAGGGCATTCCCCTCATTATATGCCCACATTTATGGGCTTAACTTTAAGCCAAGTAAAGATTCCTGGTAAATCTCTGCGGAAATCTCTGGTCAAGCGTGGGCGCCTCCTTCCCCACTCCCTAATGTCCCTCCCAGCCCCAGCTGAGTGACTGTCAGAGGAGCATCCCATATTCAGAGGACAGAGCTGAGTCAAAGATGGGTGATTCTGGGCCTCGTGGTCCAGAAGGAGGGGAATGGGATCGGGGGCTCTTGGACACCCTCCACCTCCACAGCATGTATCAGAGGGTCTGGGGTGACATCAGGCTGGGCCTGAGGCCTGGGGTCTGATTGCCCACACCCCCCCACCCCAGCAGGGCTGCCACCCTGACTCCGTGTCTCTGGTGGCCCCACCCCATGCCTGGCATCTCTGCTGAGCGTCTCACCCACCTGCCTTCAGAGAGGAGGAAACTGAGGCCAGGATGTTGCCGAAGTCATAGGACTAATTAGTGTCAGTGACAGGTTCCGCCAGGACACTGACCTCTTGCCCTGCCACCCCCCTGCCCGGCAGGTTCCGGACCCCTGTGGCTCGTGCATGTCCGTCACGAACAGGGCAGCCTGATGCCCGGGGTGGCTCAGTATGCCCCGCTGCTCACCCTCTGCCCCCCGGCCCCGGCTGGACCCTCCGGAGCATGTGGGGCCACCAGGGGCCTGTCAGCGGGGCCTCCTGTGTGCCTGACCCTGCCCTGGTGCCCCGGCCTGCAGAGCACTGTGTTACAGAGACACAGAGATGGGGACCAGGCCCTGGGCGCTTGCCCTGCATGACATGCTGCAAAGTGGAGGCCTGTGCCTGCCCTGCAGCTCCACTCTGTGGATGGCCTTGGTGGGCACTAGAGGAGGTGCTTGGTAGCCCGCAGGCTCCTGTGAGCAATGTGGGGTGAGGGACTGGGGATGCCAAAACCAGGCAGGGGAGGCACCAGCTGGGAGGACTGCCCCTGCCCCAGGCAGGAGCTCAGCCCCGAGGAGGGGCTGGGGCCTCTGTCCCGGGAGCTCCTCAGACCGGCTTTGTCTGCGGACAGTTCCCCTGCATTGCTGACATGGAACACACCAGAGATGGCAGCTGTCCTAAGGCTGCCTGAACCACAGCCAGGGTCAGCACGCCCTCGTGCTGAGACAGGAGCTTTTACAAGAGCCTCTGTCTGTCCCTTTGTCCAGGCTGCCAGTAAATACAAATTTTGAAGGTTGTGTCCCTCCGGTCCTCTGCGGAGGGAGCGCTGAGGCAGGATTAACATGCAGGAGGTCCATCAGGGGAAACACCTGGGAGACAGACGGGGATCCAACCAGGTGGGGGGTATGGGCAGGGAGGGGCTGGGGGCACCTCTGAGGAAGTTGCACTGCTGGGACATCAGTCACAGGCCCCACTCAAACACAGAGGGGACTTCAGAGCCCCTGGGGCCCTGGGCTCGTGGCCTCCCTGTGGTCAGAGGTCGAGTAGCATTCCCGTGGGGGCCTTGGGATCTAACCCTGCCTCTGCCTGTGCTTACCTGCAAATGTACTTAGGTCTAACCCACCTGGTTCCAAACAGGGTTGAAATCATCCTCAAACGCAAGCCTGACTTCTGGTTCAGACACATGCCCTAAAGCCATCCCTCCCTGCTCCTCCCCACTAAGAACAACTACAGTCCATGGAAATAAAGCAAGAGACAACCAGAGGAGAGCTCTGGATGGTGGTCAGAGGCAGGTGAACAGCGGGTGACCCCAGGCCCAGAGCAGCAGACAGCTCAGAGACCAGAGCACTCCCGAGACAACAGAGGAGGGAGACTGAGGCTGGCCAATCCCAACCCCCGACCAGGCAGTGAGCACAGCCCAGGGGCTTGTCCCTTCCTTGGAAGAAACCAAGTCCCTCCAGCTGCATCTGGGGGTCGATCAGGAGCTCTGCCAGTAGTAAGTGACCAGGAAAGCACTCTCCCTCCCTGCCCGGCCTGAGACTCTCCTTCCCCACCGGGAACCCAGGCACCGCGTGGCACTGGCAGGGGGCCCAACACAGCACGTATCTGGCTGGGAATTCAGAAGATCCACCCCCCCACCACAGGTGGCACCACCAGGGACCAGTGGGCGCCCCGTGGCATCAGATAAACCAAGCAGACCAAAATAGCACCACACAGGCTCTGGAATACAATGGCTGTTTGAGCCACAGATCACAAAAGTGGGCCAGGACCTGTGTGGCAAAACTAAACAGGGTGACTCCTGCTAAAATGAAAGGTTTCAATAGGACCCAGAGTCTCCTACATCACAGATAAAGCGTCCAGGTCACTATTTTAAAAACCACCTCTCTTACCATACCAACAACCAGGAAAATCACAAATCGAACAAGAAAAGACAATCAATCAATGTTGCCAACACTGAGATGAATCAGACAGTGGGATCACTAACAAAGATGTCAAAGCAATTGTCATGAAAATGATTCATCAAGCATCTACAAATTCTTTTGAAACAGATGAAGGAAACAGAGACTATCAGCAAAGAAGCAGAAGTGATTGGAATGAGCCGTGTGGAAATGACAGAACTGAATAACTCGGTACAGAAATAGACAGGTGCCAGGTGGGCTCAGCCGTGGAGTGGGCTGGCAGGGGGCAGTCAGTGAACTTGAGGTGTGTAGAATGCACCGGTAGGAACAACAAGGAGCAAGTAGACAGAAAAAAATGAACAGAGCCTCAGGGACCTGTGGGACAATAAAAAAGGATTTACATTTACATCTGAGAGTATTTGAATAAACAATGGCTGAGACGTCCCACATTTGGCATAAGACAAACCTACAGACTCAAGAATCTGAGCAAACCCCAGACAGGATAAATGCAAAACAATCTATGCCAAGACATACCACAATTAAACTTCTCAAAACTAAAGACAAAGAAAATTTTGAAAGTACCCAGAGAGAAGAAGCACGTTACTTACAGTGGACACACCAATTCCAATGGCAGCAGATTTCTCACCTGTGATCCCGGGAGCACTTGCAAGTGCTCACAGAAAACACCGTCAGCCCCACATTCTATGTCCCACGGAGTTACGCTTTAGAATGAAGGGGAAACAAAGACAAAGTTCTCAAACAAAGGGAAAAAACAAAACAAAACAAACTGAAAGACTTTGTTCCTACAGAACCTTCCCCAGACTACGGGTGAAGGGAGTTCTTCCCACAGAAAGGAAGTAATTAAACAAGGGATCTGTGAAAGGCTAGGAAGAGCGTAAGTGCAGGTCGCCTTTCCTTCTGCTCGTGAGTTTTGTGAACTGTGTTTGATGACTGAAACAAAATCGTAGCACAGTCTGATCCTCAAGACAAAGGTGTCTCAAAATGAAGGGGGTGAAGGTGTGAGGAGGTGAGTTTCTACTTTTCCAAGTGAAAAACACTGGTCCCAGCAAACTGTGGTAGGTCATGTTTGCATATCATAGTACCCAGGTCATCCTCTAGGAAACCATGTGAAGGGAAGCATTAAATACGCCGTGAATAGAACACACTGGGGTCCTGCATAGGCGCACCGTACAGCAAGATTGTGAGAACAGAGCAGAGAAGTCAGGGGAGGCAAGTTGAGGCCGGGAGCCAGAGGAAGCCCGCGTGAGACTCCATACTGCACCCACGCAGAACAGCGCGGCCACCTCACCTGAGACGGCAGCTGTCCCAGCCCCCTCGGCTCCCGCAGCAGAGCACCACAGACGGGTGGTGTAAGACGACAGGAGGCTGACCCCACTGCCCGGGTTTGCCTGGGACTGAGGGGTTTCCTGGGAGGGTTTCTCAGGACAGCCCTGGGCAAACCAGAATGGTTGGTCACCCCAATGAAGGTGGGAGGAGGTGGGCAGATCTGGGGGACATTCAGGAGTAGAATGGATGGGATTTGGCCATGAGTGATGAGGGAGAGGAGGTGTAGGTGACCACCGTGTCCTGGCTTGGCAACTGGAGAAGTGCAAAAAGAGAGGGGCTTGGAGGTGGTCTGAACATGGGGTGCCTCTGAGACACCACGAGGCGGTGTCAGGTAAGCAGCCGAGTGGACGGGTCTGGCTCAGAGGACTTTGAGCTGCAGATACAAAGTGTGGTGTTGCCTGCTTGTGGACGGTGACAGAGCTGTGTCGCTGTAGCAGATGGCCGGCAACTATGCGTCGTTTCTCACGGGGGAGAAGCCAACTCAGAGAGGGCAGGTTGCGCGGCTCGGCTCGTCCTGTGGACGCGCCTCTGCTGCCCTAGGGAAGCTTCCGGAGAATAGGAGGGTTTTGCTGAGGGCCGTGTGACATAAATCCGTTTGCTTTTGAGACAAGATAATATAAGCACCTTCTGGATTAACATCAATCCCAGAAACAGACAAGACACAAGTAGAATAATAGGGAGTGACCTAAGAATGTGGTTTACAGGAAAACACAAAAAATCAAACCCGCGCCCTCCTGGAAGAGCTGGCTTTGTCGGGATGGAGTCTGGCTTCCCACGTGGCCTGTGGGGCGGCTCCTCGATCAGTTTTTCCATGTCCCTTAAATGCCCTGTTCTGAGTTGCTCCTTTGGGAAAATGGGAAACGACTTCAAACTCGGAGAAGGAACAGCCCGGAGCCTGCCGCCCTCGAGTGGGGCAGGTTGTCTGGAACGAGGGCTGCTGGCCGGAACCTCAGCAGGCTCTGCCCGGCCCGCCCCGCCCCACAAGTGCAGAGTCGAGAGCCCCTGGGCTGCATGGGGGCGCCCTGGGGCACCGTCATGCCTCCTCCCGCGTGTTCGCCTGGGGGAGCGACCTGCTGTCATGTGGATTTTCTTCAGCTTCTCCCACCTGTGGCATTGGCTCTTCCTGGACCTCTCTGCCTCGAGGTTTGCCCTGTGATTCCTGGCTGTGCCCTCAGAGCTCATGGTAAGCCGTGATCACCAGGGAGGCCACCTGCCCCCACGGCATTGCGATCTTCTCAGCACCCTTTACTACTTATGATTATGGGTTTATTAGCCTATCTCTATTTTTATAGCATGTTTTCCTACACGTTTGTAGGTGCCCTGATGCTGAGGCTGTATCTCACTGTCCTCCTCGGATTTCATGGAATGGTCCCCAACCCTGTGACGGTTCAGAAACATCAGCTGCGGGATCCACAGCAGTGAAGGGCACGTGGGGCAGGGCCGGCCCTCTGTGGCCATGTTCACCCCGACTTTCTCCTGTCAAAGCCGGTCCTAATTGTGTGGAGTGTCCTCTGAAGGTACCGTTGTAGCTGGACAGACATCTGTGAACATTCTCCTGCCTGGGCTGGGAGGGGAGAAATATGAGCTCTCAGCCCACAGTCCACATTTTTCTTCTGTTGGTTTCTGGTCACTAATGCCAGTTCATTACACCAAACAACAGCCTGGACGATGAAAGTGGCAACATTGTAACATGGGAGGAAGAAAAAGGTCTTTTTTGGGAGACAAAAGTTATCATCAGCTTAAGTGAGAGAAAAAAAGTGTGTCATTTCAGTTGGATAAACAGAAATCAGAATGCTTTATTGATGGAATATTGATTTAAACCAGGTAAAAGATTACGACAATGGTTTTAGAGAAAAGCAAGCTGTACATGTGGCTGAGTTATCACGACCGACTCAAACCGTGAAAACACAGTCACTGGTGCGTGTGTGCGCCCCACCCAGTCATGAGCTGTCCCTGCATTTCTCCCTCACCGTGGGTTCTGGTTGGGGGTTAGTGGTGGGGTGAGTCCAGGGCTGGGTTCTTGACTCTGGGGGACTGTGCCCACCAGGGGACATTTGGCAATGCCTGAAGGCATTTTTTGTTGTCACAGCCAGGAGGCAAGAGCCTTCATCCAGTGGGTAGAGGGCACAGACGGCCCCCAGAACAAAGTCATCCCGCTTGGATATTCATTGTGTCATGGGGAAGCCCTGGTCCAGGGACAGTGTAAGAATGCCTGTGATGCCATAATCCACTAAACAAAAATGCCTAATGGTTAAATGTGCCAAACAGCTCTGTGTCAAATGTCAAAATTACTATGTAAGCATGCTGTATTGGTTTCTGTTGCTTATAACACAATACCTGGAACTGGGTGATTTGTAAGAAAATGAAATTTATTGCTTACAGTTTCTGAGGCTGGGACGTCCAAAGTCCAGGGAATACATCTGGTGAGGGTCCACCTTGGTGGTGGCTTCAGCAACACTGGGTATCACATTGCAAGATGGTGGAACAGAGAGAGAAAGATTCTCATGTGCTCTCCTTTTAAAGACCTCAGAACCACACCCCTGACCACCATTGTTAATCCATTCACTACAGCATAGTCCTACAATCTAATCACCTCCTCAAAGCCCCACCTTTCAATTATCATAATAGGATGTCCCACCCTCTTAACAGTCACAGTGGGGATCAATCCTCTAATACATAAAACTTGGAGGACACAATTCAATCCACATCACATGTCCATGGTGCAGAACAGCCTCAGAGCAGAACCACCAGGGGTTTGGTGTCAAAACAGCTACGTCAAATGTAGCTGTGCAGGGCCCCTTGAAGAGGCATTCAGCAGAATGCCAAAAGGATTTAAATTGTGCGTGAAGACAGGGACATAATGGAGAAGAAGATGAGATTTGTAAAGACCATGTACAATCTGGAGTCCTCTTCTTGCAGAAAGGTGATGGTTGGCATTGAAAACCACTTAGGGCAGTAGGATTGGCATTAACAGAGTTTTCCATTGTGTAGTATATGTAACTTGTGTGTGTATGTGGATGTGTACATATAACAAATGTTATATAAATGCATGTGTATACATACATGCACACACAACACACACGTGTTGGTCATTCTGAGCTGGGTTTTCCTAGACAGCCTGTGGATTCCTAGAACACAATGTCACAACATGACCTTTATTTCCTGCAAATTTAGGAATGTTTTCTTGAATTTCATCTTTGAAAGTTTGTTTTCATTTGTTTACTTCTCTTCTTCACAGTCTGTCTTTTACATTTATCATTCTCTAATCTTGGTTTTCACTCTTTATTCGTAACAAACCCATTTTGCTTACTCTTCCGTGTTTTCACAGTCTGGTTTCTATTTTCTGCTTCTGTGTGCTCTCACTCTCTGATGCTTTTTGTTTCTTTTCCACGTCTTCTCTACATTTTGCCTGCTTATTTTTTCATTTCCTTCTGCCATCTCATTGTGTCTTCCCTGAGCTCTCATAGCTGTTTTGAGCTCTTGTTTTAGAGAGATGATTATCTCCTTGTTTACATGCACCACATTTTAATACAATTTTTATTTGTTCTGGAACAATTTTTTGATGGTGTGTGTTCTTTGCCATTTGTTTTTCTGATTGCCATTTTCCTTATTTCTTGCAATATTTTACATAGATCCTTTATGATTATTAATCATCTTCGAATATGGTCAGTTCTCTACAGACCTTCCCTTTGCAAGAATTTCATGTGAGACATGGTCAAAGCCATTTTCTGGAATTGCTGGAACTTTCCATGGTCTCAGGAAAGGTCCTCACACACAAGTCTGTGTGCACAGGGTAAGTCTGGTCAGTTGGGTTTGGCCTGGACTTCCCAGCAACAGTGGTCAGCCCCATAGGGGCCTCTACCCACCTCACCTGCTCTCAGTGTTTCCTAGATCAGTCAAAAATGATGTTTTTATTTTGGCCTCTCTGTTTCCTCGTAGTTTACAAGTAATTTCAGTGAGGACAAAGAACGCAGATATTTTCCCCATTATTTGAAGCCGGAAGTCTATACCTACATATTCAATCCTCTTTATCTGTGAGTTCCACACCTGCAGATTCAACCAGCCTCATTTGATTTCAACCAATCAAAAATATTCAAATAGAAACCACAATAAAAATAACAATACATGGGCCGGCCCCATGGCTCACTCGGCAGAGTGCGGCGCTGGTAGCGCCGAGGCTGCGGGTTCTGATCCTATGTGGGGATGGCTGGTGTGCTCACTGGCTGAGTGTGGTGCAGACAACATCGTGCCGAGGGTTGCAATCCCCTTACTGGTCAAATAATAATAATAATAATAATAATAATAACAATACAACAATGAAAATTAATACAAATAAAATATAGTATAACAGCTATTTATTTACATAGCATTTACATTGTATTAGGTATTAAAAGTAATCTACAGATGATCTAAAGTATTTGGGAAGATGTGCGTAGGTTATATGCAAACACTACATCATTTTACATAAGGGCCCTGAGTATCCATGGATTTTGGTATGGAACCAATCCCCCTCAGACACAAAGGGACGAGTGCACATAAATTTTTTTCAATATTTACCAAATTATTTCTAATTATATCCACTCTAAGACATGGGTTTGGTGGTTCTCCACTAAACTTGCACGGTCTTTACCACATGCTGGGGTGGGAGGGCTGTGTGGGGATGATAGCAGAAGCTGGGGGCCCTGCTCATCCCCTTCAGCCCTCACACTTGCAGGAACACCAGCCACTGAATCCCCCTGAGTGCCTTGTTTTGCCCCCAGAGTCTGGTCTCCCCAGGATAGGACAGGATGGCTGCTGGGGAGCTAGCACTTTGGGGAGAGCCCACGCTGTGGTAAGAGAGCTGGCACAGACACACCCAGCCCCTCTCCCAGGAGGAGAGTCCTGGCGTCTGCAGCATGTGTACCTGTCTCCAGGGTGGCCAGTGGATCGAGTGCTTGTGCAGCAGCTGACTTGATGAACAGGCCTGCATTTCCTTTCCTGCCTCGCTTCCTCACTCCAGGGTTTGTGGGGTCGTCTCCCAAGTGAACGCTGCTCTCAGATCTTGGTCTCAGGGTTACTTCTGCGGGGTCCACGCTAAGACCGGACTTCTTATTACTGTGCTCCCAAAAGATGCAGACCCACGGCCCGGGTGCTGGACGAGAGAGCTGAGGCAAGGGCCCTCTGGCAGATTCTGGGGCCTGGAATTATACCTGCACTTCCTTTTTACTCATAAGCTACCTGAGTGATTGGCTAGAATTCCATGCTCTGCTGGTCCACTGATGCTGGACCAGGCTGGCAATGTGAGTCTGGGAACCCAGGATAGTGGGATCCAAGGACTGTGAGTTCTCCTGGTTTCCAGAGCATTTACTTCCTTAAGCCCATCGTCTAGAAATGTCTTGCAGAGCTTCCCTGAAGGACAGAAGGCAGCCCCGCCCATCATTTGGGGATGCCTATGACATGGTTCCAGAGAAAAGACCTGTCTACAAGCCAAGTCCAGATGTGGAGAACCCACGGTGGTGAGGAGTAGCAGTAACCAACCTGAAGCACGTCCCTAGAGCTCTTTGCTTGGCAAGAGCACTGAGAGTGGAAATCTGTGTGTCCATGTCCATTTTTTCGAGCACTACCAGATGATACGTGCACAGACTTGCTTTCCTAAAGTGACCACAGGACACGTGCTGTTGAGAGGGCTTATTCACTCACTAATTTTCAGTCCAGTAGAGGACGCAAAACTGCTCTTGGTTTTGTGAACTGGCAGGTGTAGCCAGGGCTCCTGCAGCTCACACACAGAGAGAAGCCCACAGCAGCCCAAGTTTGGACGACATCCCAAGTGGATGAGGAGAGAAGGGAGGGACGGTGGCAGTAAACACGGCAATAGTGAAAATGTCACGGAATGATGTCAGCCCTTCGGGAGCACTTACTTGGCAGACTGTTCTTGTCTTGTGTTACCCGGCTTGACTCTCTAGAGCAGGTGTTTTCAACCCTTGGCTCTGTGACATTTTGAGCTGCGTACTGCTTGGTGGCAGGGACCATCCTGGACACGGCAGGATGAGCAGCGTCCCTGACCACCACCCCTCCATGCTGGGAGTACCGCAGTCGTGACAATCACAAGTGTCTCTGGACACAGCCACATGTCCCCTGTGGTTTAGAACCTCTGGGATGGCACATCCTCAGATTTCAATGGTCTCGGGCTGGAGGCACAGAGGCACAGGGGAAACTCTGGACTGAGGCACTTCCTTTCCTACTTTCTTCCCAGGCATCTCTCCACCTTCTCTCTGCCTCCTCCAGTTCATGGCAGGACTTTGGCATTTAAAGACCTGGGTCACGTGTGTGGTTTGTGTCTTCCTCTCCTTCCCCTAGAAAGATCTGCTTCTAATCTATGAGAAATGGCTAAGGGAGGGGCTATAAACCGGCCTTCCGCAGGCCCAGAGGCAGCATGAGCCACTTCTTTCTGTTTCTTGGCACTTTTGCTTAGAGACTTGGACAAGCTTCCCAGAGGCCTGGCTTCCTCCCAAGTAGCCGCGTCCTGCCCAGAGCTGGGTGCTGCCAGGAGGACCCCCGAGAGGAGAGGGCCCTCCCCGACGGGTCTCCGTTTCGCTTCTAAATTGAGGAACTTGGAGACATTGCACAAAATACAGTAACTGGACATGATCTTCAGACAGAGCAGGCCTCTACCTGATGGTGGAAGAGAATAATGCCTTTTGTAATATTGCTGAAATATCAGTGTTTGTAAAGGTTGCTACAGAAACACGAGAGAGTGCAGAATCCAAAATAGAGTGTCTAGACAAACTCCTACTGTCTGACCTTTGATGTATTTCCTAATCCCCCTGATCTTGCCAAGCAGATCGGTGACTAAGCAGCAGTCCACTTTACACTCTGTCATAAAGGCCTGACGAGGCCCAGGTCACTGTCATAAATTTCAGTCTGGCTGCTGGGCGGCGCGGGGCTCTTCCACCGGCTCGGCTCCTGTGTGCTTTCTGAGCTGTGCCGTGTGTCTGGGTCGCCGTGAGCTAATTTCACGTCTGAGTCCAAAAGCCACAGGGCTGTGAAAAACAGAACTCACTTTCAGCCAGCAGGGCCCCAGAGTTTACATAAAATGTGGAGAGGAAGCCTGGGCACTGCCTCGGGAAGGGGCCCGGGGAGGGCGCCTGCAGCTGCTCGGGCTGCACCCAAGACACGACATGACATGCGGCGGCGGCTGTGCCGAGGCCCCGACCCTTCCTCCTTGGGCGCTCCCCTGCTCTGGGCTCTGGCTGAGCTTTTCAAAGCAGCCTGCGCCCGACACGCGGGGAAGGCCGTCTGGGTCCGCTGGACGAGTGAGCACGCCGGCCTCCAGGGCTGGGCTGGTTCTCGTCGTCCTGAGCACGAAGCTTTGATGTTCAGGAACTTTCGGCAGCCACAGGAGGGGAGGTGGCCATGGAGTGAGGCAGTGAAGGGTGGCCAGGAGGAGTCGGGGCGGATGGACAGTGTGGGGCACCTGGGGCTCCTGGACAGGGCCGCAGACGTTCCAGGTGGGCTGGAGTCCCGGGAGTGGGCGCATGTGCCGTGTTTTCCACGGTGTTTTAAACTCACTGTGATCGTTTCCACTGGGACAAACCTCCAGTTTTAAAATGGAAACCGGTAGTAGGGTACGACGTGTTTTACTGGAAAAGAGGCGCCTTTGCCAGAACAACGCTGGTGCCATAAGTGAGGGTTGCCCGCATCTTCATGCTGTTGCCACCCGGCCAAATGCAGTAAATTATCTGTGAAGAAGCAAAATGAGAAACCTGCACCAGACTGTGCAGCTCCTGGACCAGAAGGTGAAATGAGAGCGTCTCTGTAAACCTCCTGCAGCCGAGCCACGCGGGGGCGATGTGAACGGATCTGGCACCAGGTGTTCTACGGCCAAAGCGTGTTCCAGACGTGCCAGATTTTGAAGGGGGAACATCTTTACTGCACAGCACATTGATTTTCCATAAATCTCAGAAACAAAAGTTCTGTGGAGTCTTCTGACTGAGGTGAGTTTGAGGGCGCAAGATCGGGAGTTCTTCAGAAAACACTGTCACTGAATGACAGAAAAGTCAAAATGTTTCTCTGAACTTGTCACGAGCTGTTCGTGGTGAGACTCTGAAACTCCCGCCGAGGCCAGTGCCTTCTGTTCCACACCCACGTGACCCTCAGAGGCTGAGCAGGGTGTGCTGCCCCGGGGACGGGGGCCAGGCCCACCCACTGCCACCAGCCCAGGGCCCTGTGGTTCTCTGACTGGCGGCCTCACTGGTAACTGCCCCAGGGACACTGGGTGTGATCTAGAGACATGCTGGTGTCATGACCATGGCGTCTGGTGGGTGGCAGCCAGGGGTGCTGCTGGCATCCAGCAGTGCATGGGACGCCCACAACCAATGATCGTACAGCCAGTGTGTCCTGGGGCCCAGGCAGGCAGAGAGCCCGCTGTAATTAAAGGGGCACAAGCTGGGGGCAGGTGTGTGTGTGACCAAGGCCGCTGGCCAGGCTCACCTGGTGCAATGCCCAGCCCTGGGTTTTGCAGCCCAAGCTGGTGAGGGGTCGTCCCATGGCCTGCAGCAGGGACCAGACACAGCTGTGCCACGTGGCATCTCCACCTCTGCAGTCCGGGGTCAACAACTGGCAAGAGCTGGCCTGCAGGAGCTGAGGCAGTCCCAGCCTGAGGGACTGTGGTTAGGGCTGCCTGGGGATCTCTTCTCACTAATCCACTCCTGTCACCATCACATCAGGGCAGAGGGCCCCTGCGGCCCCATTGTGGGACCCTCAAACTTGGCTCTTGCAGTCTGCCACACACAGCCCTTCCCAACAGGGCCATAAGCTCCCTACTGGCACTGGGATCCTGGGGCTTGACACGGTAACGCTCTTAGCTCTGCCTGCTCAGGAGAAGGATTGAACGATGCCCTGAGCTCTGGATCTGGGGGAGTCTACTACCCCCTCACTACCATGCCCCTGACAATCCCACCGTAGCTTTAAACAATGCCCCAAGCAGAAAGGCAGCATCTGGACTCGTGCTGCTGTGTTTGTGGCATTGGGAAGGCATAACAGTTTGTATCGCAGGCTAAAAAGAGAACCTAACAGTTCTGCATGTCTCTTCCAGTCATGAACTGTCATGTGTTTTTGATGAAGTGAGTTATTTGGAAGAAATGGACATTATCCAAACATAGAACTTCTGGAAGATTTGAAGAACCTTGGATGGCAAAGGGCCCATCTTTGTAAGCTGGCTCCCTCTCTGACCCTCGGGCGTCTGGACCACAAGGGCCGGGGTCTGGGCAGAGGGTACAGGAGGCCTCTGGGTTGATCTCCAGCCAGGAGAGCCAGGCCGTGAGGGGACGAGCCAGAGTAGCGGTGGAGGGACCCTGGCCCCGCACAGCAACCAGAGTGTCCAGCACATGTCGTGGGTACAGAGGATGCCTCAAGGCCCTGGTTCTGCTGTGGACCAGCCATAACGTGCCACCTTGGCCAGTCACTTAAGGCCTCTGAGCCTCAGTTTCCTTCTCTGTGAGAAGGGAATAGTGATCTCCCAATAGGTCTATTCATGAATGCTTTGGGGTCTCTAATCCACAAGCTTCCAAAGCGTTTTCGTGAAGGGGCTTAGCTGTCCTCTGGGCATGAAGCCTTGAGCATTTCCTACTTGGCTACTGACTGGATTTGCTGCCTGTGGTCCTGTGGGGGCCGTCATGAGCCCCGGGAGCTGGCCTCTTTGGGATCTTGGCCTTGAGTCCTCAGCTGTCTCTCATTTGCATTGATCTGCCAGGATCTGGAGGTGCTGGGATCTTCCCAGGCCTGCAGTTCGGTCTCGGGCCAAACGTTCGTCCAGAGAGGGGTGCTGCTGTGAGCTCTGGGCCTGTGGGCCCAGCTTCCACCCAGGCACGAGGGCCAGGCCGAGCTGTCCTCCTCAGTTCCAGAGTGTTCTGTCTTGCAGGTCTCATCTCTCAGGCTGCCCCAGGTTCTCTTGGTGGCTGTGTGTGTATCAGTCAATATGTAAGGAGGCCTGAATTCACCCTGGCTTGCACATCCATGCTATTGGAAGCAGATGCCATCTTGGCTACCGATTATAGTGCCAAGGTAATTTCCCCAGATTGCTGCATATGATAGCGACCGCCCTCAGAGGCAGCCAGTTGGGTGCCCAGCCGCAAGCACCAGGCCGGAGCAACTTCTTCTGCTGAGGGGGACCCCAGCAGGTCACCCTGGGGGGCTGCCCAGATGCTGCAGAGAGTGGGCACTTTCAGGTGGGGGGATGGAGGGTGGTGGCCCACATGTGTTCTGCACCCCCAGCAGCACCAGCCATGCTGTGCATGCTGCTGTAGAGTCAGGATGCCTCACACCCAGAGATGCCAACTGCAGCCATGACACGGTTGTCACCAAAAGGTACGCCGAGACACTGTAAGGTCTTTCTAGATACACAACCCCTGAAATTCATCCCATTGCTCTGGGAAAAAAATCCACTCAGGAGCACTGCGGGGTGTGACTTTCTCAGAGGACGCACCCACCATGCAGGCCTGGGGGGACCCTTTCCCCTCTTCCTTCCACCTCCAGGTGGTCCTGGCACCTGGCCTGGGGATTTACAAGTTCCCCAAATCCACTGCGGTACATGTGGACTCTGACCCTCTGACAGTCACACGCTGAAGTTTTCACAGAACACGCAGGCACAACTTCCTGGCTTGACACAGAAGGTGCAGGAAACACAGAACAGACGTGGACACTGGTCCGTCTGAGCTCTTTTTAGTTCTAGTATTTACTGTGCTTGTGGTCCCACTTCACCACCAAAATGATGCTCACTGGAGCCATTTGACGATGAGTAGAGGGAGAGCATGGGACCTGGCGTGCATGGCAGGTGCACAGTCAGACTTACTAGAAACTGCTTCTTCTGAAGAAAAACTAGAAACAAAGGAAAGAAAATTTTACCAATAATCCCACCACCTTTACTAAAGTACTATCCTCTGTGATCTATTTCCTCCTGGTAATTCTTCCCGTGTGGTTCCCCATGGGAGCATGTATACACACGTGACTGTGTGCACACGTCCCCTGCTGCCGAAGAAACTTCACGCTCACGTCAACGGCTGTAAGGTGTCCGCCGAGTGTCTGTGTCCCACTCTCCTTAAGCATTTCCCATCTACCAAGCACTAAATACGAGTCCTGCATGTGGGCATGTGTGCCTGTGTGAGTGCGCCTGTGCGCACACGCCTGAGTGTCTTGAACGTGGCGAGGTGCCATGGGGCATAGGGTCTTATCTGAACAATGGGAGTTGGGGTCCGGGTGCCTTCGTCCATTCCAGCTGCTGGAACGAAATGCCACAGGCTGGGTGGTTTATAAACAGCAGTGCTCAGGCCTCTCCATTGTGGAAGCGCCAGCAGATTCTGTGTCAGGTGTGACTGTTTCCTGGTTCACAGATGGTGCCTCCTGGCCGTGTCCACACATCTGCACATGGGCAAGGGGCAGGCAGCTCTCTGGGGCCTCTTTCTTGGTGCCCTAGTCCCATCACGAGGGCCCCACACTCATGACCTCATCCAAACCAAATCACCCCCAGAGGCCCCACCTCCCAGCACCACCCCCTGTGGGGTTAGGTTTCAACACACACATGGGGGGACACGAACATTCACACTACAGCACAAAGAACCCAAAGGACAGCCCCCAATTGGAGGGACAAAGTCTGTTACCGGAACCTGCTTCCATGGTCCCCACTTTAGTGAATGCTCCGGCCTCTTTTCCAAGAAAACACAGGCCTTCTGAGGTGTGGCCCAGATCAGCCTCTGAGTGCTCCACACGGGCAGGGGACAAATCCTTATCCATGGCACGTACCCACCCACTGCATGTCCTCACCCACTGCATCCGACCATCCGAGGTGGGTCCCCCATTTTACATAGTGCTCGTGTCAGTCGCTCCCCCCTGCACCTCCCTCTTGAGACATCTCTCTGGCCGCTGCGGCATCTGAGCCTGTCTGAGGGTCCGGCCAGAGAGTGGGGTCACCAGGAGCACACTTGGGAACACCTCAGGGACAGGGCTCAGCAGAAAGAGCCATCCAGAGGGGACCCTGTTGATGTCCTCAGCTTCCTCCCCTCCCTGCTAAGTCACCCCTAATAAAGCACAGACACTCACATGCTTTGGGGTCTGCTCCACTGGAGGCCCAAAGTCACCCCATGGCTGCCTGGTCTCAGCCCACGGAGGCGGGACGTGGGGAGAGGGTCTCGAGGAGCAGGGAGACATCATGGTGGGACCCTGATCCCTTTGTGTCGGGACACGAGCTGCCCAAGACAGCTCGAGAGCCGCACACCCACGAGGAATGTCCAGACGTTTTGACAAATTCAGACTCACTGGAAAGATCATTAAGTGCTGAAAGCCGAGCACAGACAAGAAAAGACGGTCTTGCTGAGCCCAGTGCTCCTTAAAGTTCATTTAATTGTTTTCCCAATTCCCCCTCGAGCTCGTAGCCACCCCGCCCTCCCTCCCCACAGACGCAGCGCTCCAGCCAGGAATTGCTGCCGCCGTGATCGGGGCCCTGTTTGGTGCGGCCTCCGCTGGCTGAGGAGAGAGAAGACCCCACTGGGGCAGTGCTGGGTACTTGGAGGCCACCCGGGCCTCATCCATAGGCCCTTTCCCTTTTGTTTGCTTGTTGAAGACCATTGTCTCCCCAACAGCATGGCCTAGAACGCACAGCTGTGTTCCCAGAACAGGGTCTTGACAGGTTACACTGGAATTCAGCCGTCCAAACGCGCTGCACAGTGCCCAGCTCGGGGCAAAGTCCTGTGGAGACGATGGACCTGCATTTGTCCAGAGCACTGGCCGTGACTCCAGCACAGCCTGGTCATCTGCCGGCTCCAGCATGTCAGGCACGAGCTCATGGAGTGAGGAAGCGGCACTGCCGACAAGGCCAGGGGACGTCCTCTGGGCTGACAGCCTGGCTCACACCTGGTCCAGTATCCTCGCCAGTGAGAGCAGGGGTGACAGGCCTGTGGCACCGAATACTCACCTCCCGAGCCCTTGGATCACTCTTCTTTGGAAAAGGGGTTCTTCCAGATGTGATCCAGACCAGGTCCCTAGGGGGTCCCTAAATCCAGTGACTGGTGTCCTCATAAGAAGAGGAGAGACAGATGCAGAGAGAGGCTGTGGGATGTGGGGGCAGAGACTGGAAGGAGGTGGCCTCAGCAACAGAAGGCCGGGGATGGAGGCACCACAGGGAGGGACAGGCAGGAGGGACCCTCCCTGCAGGTTCAGACACAGCCCTGCCCTCCCTTTAACTCTGGACTTATGGCCTCCAGAACTCAGGAGAACTAGCTCCTGCTGTTTTAAGTCACTAGTTTGTGGAACTTCGGTTCAGCAGCCCCAAGAAACTACAACAATGAGTTAAACAGGAAGAAAAAGTTCATGTGGGTCCAGGAGGCCAGCAAGGGTCAGTTGCCCCATGTCCACTGTGGGGGGCATTCATCTCAGCCTCATGGGAAGGGGGTAATTCATGCTCAGAACCTGGATCCGGGAGCTGCAGCGAGTTGGTGTGGCCCGGCTCCGTCTGGTACATTTGGAGTCGCTGCGTCCTCTGGGCCAGCAGGACCCTGTGCAGCCCCATGGCCATGGGCTCCTTCTGCTCTGGAAAGGAGGACTGAAAACAGACCGGCCAGCTGCATGTGCTGCCTCTCCTCCTGTCACCCACGCTCCCTGAGAGGTGACGAGAGGCCGCCTCCAAGAGGATGGATTAGGAACCCACCTGTGCTGATGTGGCCCTGCCGTGGTCCCTCAGAGGGAAGCTGAGGCAGGAGCTAATGGCTTGCTCCAGGCCACAGCACAAGGGATGCTGGAGCCATCATTGCTGCCACATTGACAGTCCATTCAGTGACTGCCTAATGCTGCCCATTAGGGTTCTTCTAATAAAGTCCATTTGCTGAGGAAAGGGTGGAGGCTGGAAACAGCTCTGGCCATCCACGATTCCTTCAAATCCAGGTGAACACAGGGCAGTGCTTTCTCAGCTCCAGGGCACAACCGAAATGGAGAGGAGACAGTGTGTCCTGGGAACAAGTAGCACCAAGGAGTGCTGGGAACCAGGAGCGCTGGGGAAATGCCTGAAGGTGCATGTGTGCACGTGTGAGCGGTGTGCATGCACGTGCATGTGTGCTGTGGTGAGTGTGTTGGCAGCATGTGTGCACATGTGAGTGGCATGTGTGCGTGTGTGTAAGCATGAGTGGTGTGCGGTGTGAATGTGTGTAAGCATGTGAGTGGCATGCACGTGTGTTCATGTGCACTGTGGTGTAAGTTTGTTGGCAGAATTGTTCATAGGTGTGAGATATGTATGCATGTGCAAGCATGTGAGTGGTGTGTATGTGCACTGTGGGTTGTAAGTATGCTGGCAGCATGTGTACACGGGAGTGGCACGTGTGCACAGGTGTGAAATATGTGTGTGCCTGTGTAAGCATGTGAGTGGTGTTGCATGTGTGTAAGTATGTGAGTGGTGTGTGTGCAGCATATGCACATGTGTATGTGAGTGCAAGCATGCACGTGTGTGAGTGCATGAGAGCCTGAGTCTGCACTGCATCCCTAATTGTTCACTTTGGAGAGAAACTTCCACTAATTCATCCTTGGACTTCACAGAAGCCGTTTCTTAAATCCTGCTGTAGGGGGAGGTGCCGTCTCATTCATGTGCTTGGGTTCTAAGGCTGCTTTCCAAAATGAACAGTTGGAGAGACACTTTCCCCAACTGTGAGCTACTTGCTTCCAAAACCTCCTCAGGATGTTGCAGCCAAAGATGCACTCCAGGCAGTGGGCTTCCGGGTGCCCACAGCAGCCCAAGGGGAGCGTGGCCCCCAGCCCTTCCCTGGGGATGCCTGAGCCCCTCCTGAAGCTCACCCCCAGCTCTATCCAGAAGCCCAGACCAGCAGTGCAGCTGCCTTCGCAGGTACTGGGATGAGAGTGAGCAGGCTGGACTTATTCACGCTAGTGTGTGAGTGGCTGGTGGCCTTTTGATAGTCCAGACAAGCTGTGTTTTCAGACCAGGACACCACTTTCAACCCCCATCGATCTCTAACTGGTTGCTTTTTGGAGTTTACAAAGTGAAGTGGGAATCTCAGACAGCCGATGTCAGGGGAGGACAGAACTGCCAGTGCCATGGGTGGCTGCAACTCTGTGCACAGGGCTGACTGTGCTCCCCTCCTTCTACGTCTGTCCCACGAGGCACCTCTCATGTCTGTGTCTGTCCCCTGACACACTGAGGGGAAACAGTTAGCTCTCCCCTTGCCAGCACACTGTGCTGTCCCTTGTCCCCAGTCCCCACTAACAATAAGATGGGTGCTAGAGCAAATGACACTGAGGGCTGGGGCAGGAACGGTGTGCTGGCTGTGGTCGTCAACATCGTGGCCCATGGGGTTCGATCCTCTGGCAGGCCACAGCTCACACCATCGAGCAGATGGGCACTCCAGGTGGTCCCCGGGGGCTACTCTGCCTCAGGCAGCCTTGAAAACAGGCTCCCCAGGTAGCCCCTTGTTCTGTCTCCTGCTCTGTGCTCACTCCTGTGGGACCGGCCAGCCATCTCACCCATGGCTCAGGACACAGTCACTGCAGCCTTGCTGATGGGCGTTCCTCACACGTGGAGACGTGGGGCTGGTGGGGCTGGTGGGGCTGTGTCCCGAGGCCCAGGTGATGCAGCTGACAGCTGGCACCCCTCATATCCTCAGCCTCTCAGGACCTCATGGAGCCACCTGGCCTGGACGTTGGAGGCCTGGGCTCCTCCTGGGCCCTCATGGCTCCTGCACTGTTTCGATGCCTCTAGCAGTGGTCCCAGGTTGGCAGGACACCCAGAGGACCCCCGCAGGAGTGCCATCCTTGCCTGCACTGGGGCCGGGCTGCTCTGTCCTGCCACAGGCTTCCAGCTCACCAGAATACCTGGAGCTCAGAGTAATCTCCTTCCCTTCCTCTTGTCAGCCAGCCAGGCCCAGATAGGTGCTTTGTCTGGGTGGCTGTCCCACTGGGCACAGCCGTGGAGCAGCTGGGACAGTAGGTCTGCATTTGTCCCTCCTCCTCATTTGCATTTATGTGACTGGATGGCTTGCAGCTGCTGCGGTGGGAATGCCCACGGCTTCACATGCCCGCTGCAGGGGGTGGGGGCCACCAGCACAGCTGGAGCAAATCAAAGCCCCCCCTTCAGGCCCGGCACCAGGGAGAGCCGTGCCCACCCGAGCGCAGCCTCAGTGCCCAGCGGAAGAGCCCATGCACGGGGCACAGGGAGGCCCATGAGCTGGCGCAGGTTGGGCCATGGCGCTGAGCTTTGCTGACGAGGGCGTGCTCATCTCCCCGCTGCAGTTCACTGGAAACTTCCTCCCTAGTGTGTTCCCACCCGGGGGAAACTTCCCCGTGGAGCCTTGCCACAGGGTGACTGCAGACCTGCATCCCCTGCATCGCTGCTGGAGCACAGCCGCTCCCAGCGCGTTTACACCAGTGGAAGAGGTGCAGAAGTTACAGGAACCACTCGGTCTGAATGTGACCGTGGCCTGAGAGAGCTGCAGGCACCAGGATCCTCTCCCGCACTGAAAGCGCTTTGTGTTTTTGGCTTTTTGCATCCATCAGCGCGTCAGCTGTGACCGAGGTGCCTGGACTGCACGAATAAGCATTTTTCCAAACTGAGAGTCTGACCCAGCGGCACCAATAGAGATGGGCCGCAGACTTGTGACCATTTTCCTCACCTCCCCTTCTCCCTCCCATGTGTTTCTTTCTCTGGCCAGCGTGGGACTATTGAAAAAGAAAAGGACGTGGCAGCTCTGCAGGGCCGGCTGTCAGCTAGCCGAGGGCCCCGGCGCCCGCCCCCACAGCCTCAGCCTGGGCAGAGCCTCTGCCTGCCCCGGCGCCTGGGTGGCCGGGCGGGGTTCGGGCCCTCGGGGCCACCTCCACCTGTGAACAGCTGCTCTGGCAGCTGCGAGTTAAGATCGATTTGGGAGTGAACGCAAACTCTGCAAGATGTGCTGGGAGATGGTTAGGAGGTGGGTCCTCTGATCCTCCTTGTTGGCAGTTCTGCGCGTGGTTTCCCAGCTCCTCCCCGAGGTCTGCTGGTCCACAGCCGCCTCTAAATCTGTGTTTCTGTGGATTCTTCCAGCAGGCTTGTCCTTCTCGACCTCCGAGCCCTGTCACAGCCACTGTTGGCCGAGATGTTCTTTGAGCGGGGCCCGGCCTTCACCTCAGGCCAGCATACACCGTGCCCATGGTGGCAAATCCCGTCTCCTTGAGGGCACAGGGTGGCCTGTGCAGGTGGTAGCACTGGAGCAGGGCTCCTGCGTCAGGGCTTCCACACAGGGCCCCACGGCTGCGGTGGCGCCTGGTGTCACCAGGTCGCATTTGCAGCATGGAGTCTCTCAGGGACCCTGATGTCAACAGCCCTTCTGGTGTTTGGCCTCCATGATGGGAAATGCGGGGGTCTTTACTCTTCCCTCTTGGCCGTGGGGACTCTGCCGACGGGGCTGAGGTAGAAAGGGGGTGAGCAGCCCCTGATGTAGCCATTTGCTCCATTTGAAAACACTTCTTTAACTTAACAGGCACTGAGGACTTCATTCCACGGTGTTTGTGCACGGGCAGTCTGTAGGGTACAGCCCTCCCTTGTGAAAAATCAGAGCAGAACCATGCTGCCAAGAGTACTGCACCTCCAAGTTAAACACAACATCACATCTGCTTCAATATTATTTTAAGTGAAAGCAATTAGGCCTGCAATTTAGTTTAATCATTTGACAGATTTTGTTTTTAAAATCTCAGCCATTTAGGAGTTAAAATTTTAACCTCAGCTTCCACTCTTTAAACATTGCAGGAGTCCAGAACTGGCCACGCCAGTGGAGTCTCTGAACTTCTTGGCTGTCCCGAGAGCAGAACTGGAGAAAATAAAAGTGACAACACAGGGTCCTTCTAGGACACAGTTTGACCCAGCAAAGTGTGTGAATGGTAGAGATTTCAGATGTCCCTTTGGCTGTGCCGAGTGTCCCCAAAGGCAAGGCCCATCCGATTCAGCCCCTCAGAGGGGAAGCAGCGTCCTACAGGGGCTAAGCATGCTGGGCCCTGCTGTGGTCTGGATGTGTGTCCCCCCAGAGCTCGTGTGGGAGCTTGATCCCTGGTGTGGCAGTGCTGAGCAGCGGGGCCTCTGGAAGGTGTCTGGCTTGTGAGGGCTCTGTCCTCGGGGGTGGATCAATCCATTTGTGGGTCAACAGACGGGTGGGGTATCAGGGAGGGGCTCTGGTGGCTTTAGAAAGAGAGACAGGGAGGATGTTGGGAACTCAGCCCCCGTCATGGGATGTCCTGTGCCTCAGGACCTGAAGAGAGTCCCCACCAGCAAGGAGGCCCTCACTAGAGGTGATCCTGGACCGTGAACTCCCAGCCTCCCAAGGTGTAAGAAATAAATTTCACTTTCTTATAAATTACCCACCTTCAGGTATTCTGTGATAAGCCACAGAAAAGTGACTGAGACATGGAGGTAGACTCTGAGGGTGTTCCTGTTCCCTTTGAAATCGGCGGCCTGACACCCTGTCTTCAGCTAAGTCCTCGAGGCAGCGCAACAAGGCGCCTCCACCCTCCTACCGGCGGGTCACCCGGCTCACCACTTCTGCCAGCACTTCACTGACTTCCCCGTCCACCCCGGCCACCTCCCTGTTTTCTTCATCCTGCGGGTTTCACCTTCTCTTCCCTGAAAGGGGGGAAAGAAAATAATGCGTGTCCCGCACCAGTTCCTTAAAGGACAGGGCTCCTTTCACATTTTGGGCGCACGGGCCCTGCTAGCAAGAAGACTCTGAGATGGGCCATCTTCCACATGCATTGTGTCTCCCAGCCTTTCTCTGGAAACCTCAAAGCCTCGTAAGAGGTGGCCCTGCCTGAGCGTCTGGGGACCACTTCTCCACGCCGAAGAGACGCTTCCCCTGCCCTCCTGTCAGAGGCGACTTTCTCCTCCAGTGAATCCCTTGAATTCCTATAGAGTGAGGGCTCTTGAATCCCTATAGAGTGAGGGATGGCAGAAAATGTGAGCCACCGCTGTGATGTGACAGGAGGACGAGGTGTGTGGACAAAGACCACCTGTCCCTGCCATGGTGAACTGAGGACAAGAGCTCCCCTTCCTCCCGAATCCAGGCGCAGACCCCTCCGCATCTTGGACGCTGTCTTGGCGCAGGTCAGTGCCGTGTGGCCAGACAGAGCCCTGGTCCCCATCCTCAGATCCATTTGTGGGGTCCTCGAGGCCATCAGAAAGGAAGAGATGAAGGCTATGGGTCTGGACTCCAATAGTCAGAGCTGGAAGGGAAGTAAAGAGTGATAAAATAGAGAAGAAAAAGCAGGAAGGGTGACACAAAGGTAAAATCTCCAGGGAGGGAACAGGCTGACTCACGAGGGAGGGGTCAATGAATGTTCTAGTTGAGTCATTCTGGGGGTCTTCAAAATTGTATGTTCATTTTTGTTCAAACCATTCCAATTATAATTTTGGGAGGAATCAGAACAGTCAAGAACTGGGCCAGTGGCCGAGTGGAGCTTCTGAAGTAGAGATCCCGTCTGTCAAGTATGAGGCCACAGCACCAGCTGACTGACTGTGGGGTGACTCATGCCTGCCTCGCGTCCAGACCCTGCCCTGTGGCCGCGAGCACACACCAGCAGGATGCGGTTATCCTGCGGCCCCAGCTCACTGGCCCCAAGAAGACTGATGCTTTCTGGACCTCGTGGAGTCTCCACGCGCCGCTTTCCCGGGACCAGGGGCTTCCTAGTTCACGCCCTGCGGAGCTGGGTGTTTGCTGGTGTCTGGAGGCTGCTGAGAAGCTGCCTCCTCGCCCCAGGCTGCCGTGCCGGGAGGACACGGGTCTCCAGGTTAACAGAAAATGAAAACGTCCCTCCTGCTTTCATCTGTCTCGATTATGTGACCTGGACAGCTGTAATTGCCACACTGTGTACATAGGTAATAAAGATATAAAAGATATATGTTGAAATGAGCTGTGCCTCCTAAAAGCTATTATAAAAGACTAATGATGCGCACCTCTACTGTAAACATCCTTGAGAAGCGCGTCTGAGGAGCGTCTATGGCTGAGGTCTCGGCAGTGCCCGCGCCGCCCCTTCAGGCCACCCCTGCAGGCTTTGACGCGCTTGTCTTCAGCGTGTCTGACTTTCTGGTGTGGCTGCATCCACTTTACTTAGTCTTGATAACTTATCTGGCAACACCATCCCCAGAGACTTTTCAGACACTCTGCAGGAAAAGGAAGCACCCAGCTCCACACATCACTCCTTGGGAGCCACAAAGATTAAAGAGCTATTTTAGAAAAGCTGCACTTGGAAGGGATGTTATCAAGGTGCATCTGGGATGACATTTGTGGCTCCAAACCGCCCTCTCACTGTTTACTAATTTCACCCACACTTTCAAATACTGATGTTCTTCCTTAAATGTGTGCAAGTGTTTAACACAGAACACATTACTATTACCCACTCTCAACAGGATTTAGAAATGATTGTCTAGTTCCCCAAAGATAAGAGTAAGGGAGATTCTCTAGGAAGAAGCAATTCTCCTTCTAGAATCCTAGTGTAGAAAAATACATGAACATTCCCCGTTCAATTTCCTACTGAGGTTTAGGAGAAATCCCATGAACAGACCACGGCAAGGCAGGCATGACCTGCACCACTGCAGCCGGTCAGTCTCCACTGTGCACGAGGCAGAAGGGGGCCGACGTGAGCAATCCTGTCAGAAGCCTGTGGTCTCCAGAAGGGCACGCGTGAGCTCCTGCCCATTGCTCTGCATCATTCTGTTCGCGTTGACTGATGTTAGTTTGCATCTTGGTCTGCTAATTATTGAAGTGCTTTTTTTTTTCTGAGATGAATACAATTTGATCTGCCAGATTTAGAACATTTCTAAGTTCCATGCTGAGAAAAAATTATTAGCATAACAAGCAGCTCTGAATTCCAAATCTCATCCTATTACTCTCAGCTTTATGTAGGATTTCTAATATTTACCAGGAATACTTTGGTGGAAGCATAGTCGTGGCTAATGCCAAGTTTGGGGGCAGCGTTGGTATGCCATCGGAAATAGCAACTAAAGCCACAGTGGAAGACAAAGCTCTCAGACGGGGCAAAGCATGAGGCCACGTGACGGGGGGATGGGGAGTCAGGGTGGGGTCACATCGTCCCTCAGCAGCAAACAGGACTGAGCATGCAGAGGGAATGCATAATCGAGAAACTGAAGTAGTCAGGTCCTTTGTCAGCACGGATTTAATCTTCATGACCCTCCACCACAGGTGTGTCACCATCCCATTTGCACAGATAGGAAAACTGAGGCACAGAGAAATAAAGTAACTTGGGTGAGGTCACATGGAAACCTTGCAAATGGCAGACCTCAGATTTAAATCCAAGGCTGCCTGATTCCAGGATCTGCAGTTCTGAAAATTGTGGTAGAACTAACATCCAATCAAGAACACAGATGTTAAGTGCACAGGTGGGCGGATTCTTATGTAAGTGTCAGCACATGAAGCTGCCACCAAGATCAAGTGATAGCACATCTTCAGCCCAAGTCAGCCTGTGCCCGTCTCCTCCTGAAGGTGATCACTACTCTAACTCTGCCACTGTGACTTCCTCCTGCCCACTTCTGGCGTTCACACACTTAAGTCATGTATTTTGTACTCTTTTGGGTCTGGCTTTTTTGCTCAACATTACCTCTGTGAGATTCATTTTTACTGTTGTGTGCATTGACAGGTTTTTGTTTAGTGCTGTATAATATTCCATTGTATGGATATACCACAATTTATTTATCTGTTCTACTGTTGATGGGGATTTTGGTTGTTTCTGGTGTTCAGATATTACAAATAAAGCTTTTATAAAACTCTTACACATGTATTTTGTGAACATAAGCACTCATTTCTGGGTCTATGCCCAGGACTGGAACTGATGGATCACGGGGTGTACATGTGCTCAGCTCTAGTAGATAACAGTTTCCGAAGTGGTTGTACCAGTCTAGGTTCCACCCCAATGTGTAGGAGTTCCATTCGCCCCACCCTCACCAACACTTGTCAGTGCTTTCAATTTTAGTCATTCTGAAATGAGGGGTATGGCATCTCATGTGGCTGTTTTCCCAATGGATAATGATCCTGGGTGCCTTTCCAGATACTGACTGGCTATTTGGATGTCCTCTTCTGTGAAGGGACTATTCAATTCTTCTGCCCACTTAAAAAATTTAGTTGTTAGTATTTTTCTTATTGATTTGTAAGTGTTCTTTATATATTTTGGATATTTGTTGGCTGCATGGATCTCAAATCTCTTCTTGAGTCTGTGGCTTGCTCCTTCACTATCTGAAAGGAATCCTTAGAAGAACAAAAGTTTATATTTTTAATGATGTCAAATCAAATCACTCTTTTCTTTTATATTTCAAGTTTTCCGTGTCTTATTTGAGAAAGCTCATACAGATGTCCTCCTGTTCTTTCTTCCAGGAGCCGTGTTGGTTTGCGTTTCACATCAGGTCTAGACCTGTCTGAGGCTGCCTCCTTCCTCTCTAGACCTCCCTGTAGACAGAAGGAGAAGATAGGAACCAAAACGGGGAAGCCAAGCAGGAAAGGGGAGGGGCCCACCCTGTGCCCTTCTCTCCTTTAGCCCTGCACCTCTCACTCAAACACCCGAAGGCCGAAGCTTGCAGGGACTGTCATCTTTTGTACTAACTGGAGGGCTGGCTTAGCTTTCTAAGGGGAAAAGAAGATTCACACAAATTTGTGTGCTCCCTTGACCAAATTTAGGTCAGAAAATAGCATGTGTATGTGGGTGACATCACCATCATGGCACTGAAACGACATGGCGCTGCCAATGAGCCGTGGCTTCACATGGAGAATCAGCCCAACACAGCCCATGCACCCCAATCCAGGGGCATCTGATGCCATGCAGCGCACATCGCAAGGGAAATAGAGCCAGTCTGGCTGGGGACTGCTTCTTCAGAGTGGAAAGGATTCCCCAGAGTAATGTGTGCACAGGCCCTGTGTTTAGAAAGAGACTGGCCAGTCTTCAGCTGGACCGAACATTTAGAAACTGCCTGTGCCAGGAAGACTCTCTAGGGCCCTGCTTTGTGCTCTCCCATTCCTTGTCAGGGAGTGGGCACAGGCTTGGAGAGCGAGGCACCTGCAGCTGGCCACCCCCTCCGCATCCTTGCATGGATGGCATGGGCACGACTGGCAAGGGCGACAGGACCCTAGTTCATTTCCACCTAATGCAGTCCTTTCTACATCTGCCAGTAATTCTGTCCCCTGGAGACAGTCTGGAAAATACAGCAAAAAATACAAAGAATATTCTCAAAGTCATCTGTCATCCCAGGCCCCAGATTCTGCTGTTTCTGTCTGTTGCAATAGTATCTCACATCTGAGTCTGGGGCCGCAGCAAAGGAACTGTTTCATGGGTACGAATGTCTGCAAAACAAAAAACCGTGGAGGACAATGCAGGGCCTGTGCCGCCTGTGGGGCCAGCTCGCGGGCACAGAAGCATCATGGGCTGAGTGGAGCCTGGAGAAAAGCACGGTATAAAGATCTGTGGGGGTGGGAGACAGCAGAAGAGCCCTCAAGATGGGATAATTGGGGTGCAGCAGCTCTCAGATCATGGCAGAAAGAAGATGGAGGCAGGGGCAAGAGGAGCCTGGCATCGGCTCCACGAGAAGCAGCTTCCCAGCTGCAAACGACCAACCGGAGCAGTTTGCAAACTGCAGGTCACAACCCATCGGCTGGTTGTGAAATCAATTTAATGAGTCCTCACTAGCATTTCTAAAATGCAATACAGTAGAACAGAAATATCTATTTCTATTATCATAACAGAAGTTATGATTTCTATCAGGGAATCGCTCATCAGAGTGACATCGTCTTGCGAACTTTTAATTTGCTCCGGCGTGTACATGCTGGTGTGTGTGAAACACATCCTCCTTGCAGGTCTTGGTTGGGAAAGAGCTGGAAAGCCACTGGCTTGGGAGAAGAAGGAACCCAGAGGCTTGTGCTGTGGCACTGGAAGCTTCCATCAGTGAGGAAGCAGGGAAGCAAGAGTCCCCAGAAATGGGGTGTGAGGCCCAGAGCTGCGAGGGCTGCGCGCCAGGCGGCAGGTGGGTCTCGACTGTGGTGACTGGAGGACGCCTTCCAGCCACAAGTCTGAGCTGTGCTGAATCGAGCACCCTCCTTTCATCCCCCGCTCAGCTCTGCGATGCCTCCGGCCCCCGGACCCCCAGGAACAGCAGGGCTGCCGCAGCTGACTACCCCTTCCCTTGCCCCCTCCTCCTCCCCGAGGGGCTTCCCTGGGAGGAAACGACCTCCAGCAGAGGTTCAAAGGAAACGGTAGGTCAGGTCCACGTGACCCGAGGACAGTAGAGTTGGCCCCTGTGGGGAGGGGGCGGGGGGCGCGGCTCCCCGTGAATCATCCGGAGCAAGAGCTATCTCTTGAAGCGCACCCGGACAAGGCGCTGGCTTGTGAGCACATCTTGCTGGTTTTGGGGAGAGCACAACGTGCCCAGCGGCCCTCAATCCCGTGGGCGGCAGACACACAGGGCGTGTCGCAAGCCTGGGGGCTTGCTCCTGAGTTCTGCATTTGTATTAGGAGTGTTGATGTGTGGTGGACCCTCAATTATGAAGAAGTCACACCTCTCTCCCCGCAACACAACGATGTCCATGTCTCAGTTATCGATGTTAAGGTCACCTGTCCTTCAACGCAGCTTTCTGTGACTGTGCCTGGCCTCCACCCCTGCACCTCTGCACTGGGCCTGTACCCAATGGGTGGGTGTCTTGGTTCCCCCAGCACCCCCACCCCCAGCACAGTGTCGGGGCCCAGGGTCATCCCGGGCCAGCCAGACGCTACTTTGAGCAGCAGCGTGTGTGAGGGTCTGTGTGTATGTGCAATAAACAGGGATATTAGGGCTGGAAGAGCCGTAAGGATTGTCTTAGTCCAAGCCGCCTTCTCAATCAATTAAAAAACTACCCCCACAGGTGAGCAGTGAGAGTTGGCACTGCACAGGGGACCGTCCCCAGGTCTGAAATGTCCCCCATGACCATGTTGCACAGCTGAGGCAAAAGGACTGCATCATAGCAGCCAGGACTGCACCTCCTGATCTGTAAATGGGCTGACGAAAGGATCGTGTCATGGGGCTGTCACGAGGATAAGCTCTAAGCTGAAGTGCTGGGTGTGGATGTGCGCCATGCTGGCTGCCAGCATGCAGAGCCACCATAATTGCCAGGACCCCGCTCACAGCTGGCGGCCCCAGCCCTTTCTTCCTGGGGCAGCCAGGGACATTGAGGCCTCGGGAGCACAGATGTGCCTTGCGGCAGCCCCTCACTCTAGAGCTGAACAAACATGAGTCAGGGGAGCCCAGGTTGGAGAGTGGGGAAGAGATGCCGCGGCATCCATCGGCTGCCACTCCAGGAGAGCTGCTCTGGAAGGCCGGGGGCATGCTCCACCGGTGACCTGGACAGTCCTGAGCAGCTTCACTCTCCCCTCCATGTCCCCAAATTTTGCGCCTGTCAAATGGCATGTTCACAGCATTAGCAAAACAGGCATTTCACCTTTTTTATAAGATCAGAAGAGGGGACTTGCTTTTTCCTTTGTTTCTGGATGTTGAGCCATTGGGAGCACAAAACGGCCTGGATTCTTTTTGTGTCTGCAGGTAATGAAGGCATCTGCCTGTCCATCTGTTGCTCTTGGATTTTTGTACAAAACACACACATGCACACACACACAACATGGGGAGGAGGGGTTTACTTTAAAAAGGAAGATGCGGGTGAATTGGAACCAAACTGTTCTCAGAATAGTTCTCCTGGGTAAGAGCAGTGGCCGAGGGCACTGGTGTCACTGCGTGTCCTCCAGGTGTTCCTGGAGGCTGGAAGGAGTGGGCCAGGAGTGCCCTCAGGGATCAGGGAGTGTCGTGTACTCACTGGGTAACAATGTTTGTGAGTAAAGTTGGCTGCAGCTAAACTTGTTTCCAAAGTGCACCGTTCTTATTTTTTATGAAAAGTAACATTTGCACAAAAATTCTCAGACACATTAAGTTACTATAAACTGAGTAAACCCGAGTACTTGCTTTCAGACGATGCAGTAAATGAAATACCTCTAAAAAAGAAGGCGTGACGACATTCCTGGAGAGGGAGACCGGAGGGCCCAGGCTTGGCGGGTGAACGGGTGACATCCCGTGGATGTCGTGGCCTGGCCAGAGGGAGGGACAGGCAGCCATGACAGAGCAGTGGTGACCGAGGAATCTTCCAGAAGTCTCACTGTGGTGAATGGAGGGTCTCATCAATTCTGGGCTTGCAGATATTTTCGGCTCTCAGAATGAAGGCAGAAGATGAGAACGAGAACGAGTCTGGGACTAATTATTTTAGATTTTATATAATGGCAAATTTCAGAGGCAAACAGAAGTATGACAGCATGACGTGCCCCCGCGTACCCACTGTCCAGCTTCCACGTGTCAGCTCAGGCACGTCCGTTACACCCCCGACCCCCCCATGTGATTTTGAAGCAAATCCTAGACATTATTTCATTTCATCCATAAATACATTGGCATTTGTCCCTGAAAAATAAAGGTCTTTAAAGAAAACATTACCACAGTATTATCGTCACATGTACGAATGTAGCAGTAATTTCTTGGTATCGTCAAACCTCCAGTCAGTGCTCGGTTCTAGCAACCACACTAAGAAAAACCCAGGCAGGCTGAGCACAGCCAGGAGAAAGCCCCTGGGACAGCAGGACTCCAAACCCTGCCACGAGGACAGCTCACGGGACCTGGGGGTGCTGGCATGGGGAGGAGGAGGCTTTGGGGAGACACGGGAGTGACGGCCAATCCGGGGCCAGATGCGGGTTTGTGGCGTTCCATTCCGCCCCCGAGGACAGGACAAGGACGACTGTGAGAAACATCGGGAGAGTGGTTTTGCTGCGATATGAGGAAAACTCTGACGATCACAGTTTCCCAACCAGAAGGGACCCTGTGCGAGGGGAGGTGCTGTCACTGAAATGGTTCCACAGAGGTTGCACCCCTGCTTTGGGCGATGGCGGGATGCAGGTCCACGCACTTGTGGCAGGGCCTGAACTTGACCGCCCTGTCTCTTTAACTCTGAGACCCTGATTTTAAGCCCTCTGCCCTGTCACCTGACTTGCCCCCTCTCACTCCCTGCAGTACGTGGTTCCTATCTCCCTGTCATTCTGGGACAGCTCAGGGCATGCTCTGGCTTACAGAGAATCACAGTCCCCACAGGTAGCCTGTCACGGTGTCTAGGAACTGGGGACACTGCCATTCCACATCTCCCAGCCACTGAGCGGGTGTGTTCTGGACCTGGGCAGAGCAGATGCACAGCCTGGGGACATCATTGCTGCCTTGGGAGCCTCCTCCTGTATTACAGTAAATGGTGGCACTGACCGAGGGCCTGGAAACTGGCCTGAGAGCCACTGTGCCCTTGGCATGAGGATTCTTTGCACTAAAGACTAGTCACAAATCATGTCTTGCCACAGTTAAAAGTCATCAGATTCAATTGATCTCGCCACTGTCCCCTCTCTGTGGGGACTTGATACAGGGATGGTGGCAGTAATTGCATGTGTTGCATCATCAGAGGCAGGACACACTTTCAGGGAGCGGCAGACTCCGGGGGAATCGCGTCACCATTCCAGATTAAAACTACCTGAGCAGAAGGCACAGACCCCAGAGTTCCACACAGCAAAGGATCAAGCCAAAAGCAGTGGCCACGATTCTCTACCACACAGAAGTGCGGTGACGACCAGCAGTGCCTTTTTTAAAACACTCACTGTGAAATCAAATTTGTATCTTGAGAGGCTGTGAGGTGCCTCTCCAGGCCCACTTCCTACAGCGCGCACCCCCCAGTGTCAAAAGCCCACACCCAAAGACGCCCCACAAAGACAGCGCTCTGCCGAGAAGCTCACCCCACTTGGCCCCTGTCCAGGTGTCTGTACACTAACAAACGACAGGTCACGGTACGGCTCCACACACCCAGGAAGGTGTGCTGCCAATCACTCGATGCACACTGGGGATGCGGGCTGCCCCTCCAGCCTCGTCTGTCTGCTGCCAGCGTGGCTTTGCTCCCCTTGGTTGTGCTGCATGGAGTCATCTGCGGCTCTCCCAGCCGGGGCAGACAGGGTCTGTGCTGATCAGGGTGGGCCCTCCACAGCCCCCACCGCCTCGGATATGGAGGAGCATGAGGGATTTTCAACCCCTTTGGTAGAATTTCTTCTTAGAGTCTTATCTGAAAATAGATCCTCAATTTCACAGATAATTAGGAACTTCCTGTGCAACACCACTAAATGTCATCCAGAGCCCCGCGTAAGTAGCTCGGAGGCTTTCTGTGTAATCATTTCACATACAGCATGGCAGACGTGGCTGACATCAGGTGGTCCAGGTGCCTCCCACTGCAGCATGTGCCCAGGACAGCCCTACGTCACGCACAGGCTGAGAGTCACTGGCCAGTCACAGGGTGTGAGCATCACCAAAAAGGCCATGCTGGTTCCCCACACATCGGCCTTGCTCTGGGTTTACCCCGTGTGCTTGGTGGCCGTGGTCACTTCTGGGCAGACCAGTGCTCTGGGAAGTTCCACTGAGTCGAGCATGGAGGATGGGGGGTGGTGAGTGCGGCTAGAAGACAACGGCACTGTCCACACAGGATGGCTGGTGACGGTCTGACGGGGAGGTTGTGAGGAAGAGGGCCTGGTGATGGTCTGATGGGGGTGGGCAGGAGGTAACAGGAGACAGAGATGCCAAAGGTCAGACTACTGAGTCAAAGAGTCTTGAAACTTGAATCCGAGCAGCTGAGAGGATGGGGATGCTGCCAACCAAGACAGAGAAGACTTGAAGAGCTTGATGAAGAGTAAGATTGGGGAAATAATCTTGCCAAGATGAGCCCCTCCCTGTCCCCCAAGTTCGGCTCCCTCCCTGAGCTCTCTCCTCCCTCCAGCAGAAGTCCTCACGGTGCAGGTGGACTTCCTGGTGCTCTGTTTGTACAAAGAGTCGAAACACAAGGACATACACTCTTTGGTCAACTTGGTCTCAACCCACAACATTTTAGGTGCCCAGACCCTCATGCACAACCCTTCTGTTCTGAGAAGAAAGTACTTCAGGCATCTTCCCCAGGACCACTGTGGACTCAAGCATGAGGGCCCCTTCCCCATAGGAATGGGCCGACCAGAGCCTGCCCCAGAATTCCCTTTTGGAGCCTGAGCCCACTCCTGGGCCTGTACTCTCAGGGCCAAGAGTGTCCAGCTGTTTGCAAGGACAGTGAGGATTTAGACACGTGGATGGGGCAGAGCTGGGGGTGGGAGAACAAGGAAAACCCACCGAGATCCGGGGCTGGCTCCTCCTATGCTGCCGTGCTTTGACAAGGAGTTCTAGGAAAATTCCAAGTTCACACCTGGGCTTGTAGGTGGTGGTGAAGATATATTTGTAAAGTTGGGGGAAATACGTGTTTTATTCAATTTGTTAGCTAGATTTATCACTTTTCAATGTTTAGGCACAGGCTGCATGTCCCTACCGCCAGCTCCAGCCCCACTCCCAGGGTAGGCTGCGTGAGTCTCTGGGACACTGCTGGATCCTGGCCTGCTGAGAAGGAGAGAAACCCCACAGCTGTTCCTCCTTCCCGAGCAGGAATGGCTTGGGGAAGAGAGGAGACAAGCCGCAGAGAAGATGGGCCCCAGGAAGACGGTGCCTCCCTGACATCTCTGCTCCATGTTGCCTTCTTCCCAGGGCTCTGGGAAACCCAGAGGGAAGGTGGGACCCAGAACACAGGTGAGTTGGAGGGTGGCCTCTTGCTGGCTGCCACATTGTGAGCTGCCTTCTGGAGCTGTCTCCAGCTAATAGCCAGTGGGGGCACCTGAGGCTGCCAGCACCACTGAGTGGGCCCAGGTCAAGCCTTGAGGTGGTGGAGCCCTGGCTGACATAGTGACAGCTCCAGCTGACACTCCTGAGAGACCCTGGACCTGAGCAGCCAGCTAAGCCATGCTGAGTCCCTCATCTACAGACACCGTGGGATAAGATGTGCTTGCTTTTGGAGAAATTTGTTATGCAACAATGATAACTAACACATTAAGACATCTGTCTTAGTCTGCTTCTGTTGCTTGTTACAGAAATACCTGAAACTGAGTAATTTATAAAGAACCAATATTTACTGCTGACAGTTTTGGAGGCTGGTAAGTCCAGAGTCCAGGGAGCACACCTGGTGGGGGCCTCTTGGATGGTGACCTCAGCGATGCAGGGTCTCACATGACAGATATCAGAAGCAGAACATCTGCCTTTATTCCAAGAATGGATCAATCCCTTCATGAGGGTGCAGTCCTCAGAACCCAATCTCCTCTGCAAGGCCACCTTTCAACCACCACAGTAGGATTTCCTACCCTCTTAGCACTGTCACAGTGGGACCAGCCTCAGTGAGTTTGGGGGGACATCCAATCCACTGCACTAGTTTTCTTTCCTTCCCTGTTTCTGCTTCCAGAACGCCACACCTGCTATCTGGGTTCACATTCTTAAATAAGCCACCTGCACAGAAGAAGCCCCTGCCACATGCTCTGCTCTGTGGGGGGAGGGGGGGGTCCAGGCCAAGGTATCTAGTAATCAGAGAAGTAAGCTTTTTTTGTTTCTTTGTTTTTGTCTACTTATTAAGAAGGACAATAGATATAACTTTAGAAAGTTTTTCTTGACAAGATTTGAAAGAAAAAGAGTTTTCTAATCAATCATGAGTTAACCAGGAAATTCAACGAAACTCAACACCAGGCCCTGAGCATCGATTTGAATCAAGGTCATACTCTATTTCTTATTGCACTTCTAGATTTCCCTAATTATCCCAGCTGCCTTCTCAAGGAGCTCTAAGAAGTTCAAATGTTTGTTCCATGTAAATTCAAGTCTCTCCACCTTGTTAAGGACCCTCAGTTATCACCTGAATGTCACAGAGCCTAGGAGAAACATGCAGTAGCATGATCAGGGTCCTGGTGTGTGAGTGAGGCTGTTCGAAGCTGGGGAGAGCACATGGCACCCGAGGCCAGTTAGGGTCAGGTGGCACGCACGGCTGTGGGTGCACAAGGCTGCAAGTGCAGTCTAGCAGGGAAAGAAGGGGTCGAGCTCCCTGTCTATGGTGCTCGGGGTCACACTGGCCTGGCTCTTGCTTCAACAGCATCTGGAGGCACCCTGGCACTCACCTCCTTTCCCGTCACAGCCTCTGGGACGCCATCCTGGCAGTGCCCTGATTCCAGGACCCACTAACACCCTTTTTGTGGTTAGCTGCTGTTGTCACCAACCGTGTGCCCCAGAACTACTCTTTGCAGAGAGGAAGGCTGCTGCCTACTGCCTGTTCCACCTGCACCTGCGGCTCCTCTCCTGCTCTCTCTGGGCCTTGTCTCCAGGAAAGGTGACTCGGCCCTGGTGGCGAGGGTCGTCCTCCTGCCAGGGTCCTGGGAGGAGCATGGGCCACTGGGCATCTCTTGAAGTTGCAAAACCCAACCAGCAGACAACTCCTCCTGTAGGTGCAGAGCTGCCCTGGTGTGGGTGGGTCGCCCTGATGCTGTGGAGATGCTGCCTAGGCTGGCACTCCTGCACAGACCCCCTCTCTGACCTGAGAGCCTCCCTAGAAAGGAGGTGAGACTCGTCAGGAATCTGGGCCATCACCCAACCCACTCTGCCCACTGGGCTGGGTGGTGTCTCAAGCTGACTGGGAGCCTCTGGGCCTTTGAGGGGCCGCCACGCCCCCTGGCCTGGAGGCTTCCTGCGCCTCTCCCTCCAGCCGCGAGGCCTGGGGCCAAGCAGAAACAGGAAAGTTTTTTTGCTGCAAAAAAGGAGGAGGAGGAGGGGGGCGGGGAGGGGAGAAGAGATCACTCGCCTTGTGGTGGACGGTGGACTCTCAACGTCACGGTAGCTGATGCAGGGCTCCTGCGGGAAGCCTGCCCCGAGGGTGACCAGGCCATGGGGACGTCAAAGGGGTTGATGCAGGAGCTAGGAACCAACCAGGAAACCCAGCCACGTCTGCATGGATACCAGGTGTTCTTCCAAAATGTGCTTTCCATCCAATCCTCCGCCTTTGGAAGATAGACGAGGTGTGGTTTAAACAGCAGTTTTAATGCTCCTGGGCATCCTGAAGAACTTCACACAGGATCGAGTTAGACACCATCAGCCCGTGACTCTCTGGGGAGGGGCCGTCTTGGCAAAGCTCCATCAGACATTCGGCCCTTTTACATGAGAATGTGGCCACTCTTCTGCGGTGAAGCCAGTCACTTTCCAGAGAGTGTCATGAGGACTTTAACGTCCACCTGGCCAGCCACCAGGGACTCAAACGTGAAATGCAGCCACACACTCCTTTCGGATTCGGGTTGGCTGCTTACTCAATTTCTCCCGCCAGACGGTACAGACACGTGAAACTGACCAGCAACTGCTGGGGAAGGAAAGGCCTCGCCCTGACCCCGGCCAACCCGACAGGGAGAGGCTCTCGCGTTCTGCAGACCCTCTTCTTCCCAGTCAAGGGCAGCGTGTGCATTCACTCCAGCAGAAACTGGTGTTGCCTGGAGAGCTGCAGTGTGGTATTTCTGAGAGTGCTGCAAAGCTGGCACTCTGCTCAAGGGCAGGAAGGAGCGGTGACTTCTGGCAAGCTGGGGAGCCCAGTGTCCCTTCTCTGGCCTGCCGAGGCTCAAAATTCCATCAGCACCGTCTTCAAACTGTTGGCTTAAGGTGGAATGGCACAGAGCTCTAGTCTATGTGTCACAGTCTGACTGGCTGGGGTGGTTCCTGGGAGTTGGTGGCGTGCATGCTGCGTTTTGTGGAGTTTAGCTCATTGTTCTGTGTGTTGTTGAAATCCAATCACTCTTCAGAGTAGCAACACTTCAGGAGTTGCTGGCCACTTGTTACCTTAGTGTGACCTGAGAGGTTGTGACAGTGAAAGCAGGAACAGACCATGAAGCCGGGGGGGCCCTGAAGGAACAGAAAGGGACGAGAGATATCTCGGGATGTGACCCCAACTTTATCTTCTTGTTTAGAGCTAGACCTGCCACAGAGCTCAGGGATGTCAACCCTGTAATGATAATCCATGGGAACGAAGCTTTACGGCCAGTGAGGATGGAAGGGTGTAGTCATGTGGCCACACCCAATGGGCCTACGGGGTGGGCACCTGCTCCCCATGTGGTTATGAGCTGCTGAGGGACAGGCCTCTCCACCCTCCTCCTACGGGTCAGTTCTTAACGTGGCTCACTGTGTCTGTTCGTCTGTTCACTCAGTGCTCGGCCACACCGGCTGACTGTTAATTAGACGTCAGTCTACTTGGGTGTGCTTGGTGCGTTTCCACAGGAAGACCGGGCCCGGCTGGGAGGACTGGGCTGCTCCTGCACACACCCTTCTCCTGAGTCACTCGGAGCCGCCGCCCTGGTGTCTCCCAGGTGTGATATGTTGGAACTCAGCCTGCCAAACATAGGGTTAGATCTAGTGCTTAGTTACCTAATCTTAGGTTCATAAGACAAAAGCCTAAATGGCCTTTGGCAAAATTTAACATGAATTTCCATGTGTGCCTTTCTCTCTGACATTTCCCTGGGTGTTGCTCCTAACACCATAAAAGCAACTGCCTCCCCTAAACCTTGAGCATCAGCCCAAGGCCCAGGGGTCCAATCCATGCCCTTGGTGAAGTGCTCCTGTGACACCTTCTGGTGCTCAGCCTGTGCCCCCTACTGCTCTGTGTGGCCCGATGGCACCGTGGGGGAGCTGCGTGCCCAGCACGTGTGTGGGAGAGAGGCCACAGTGCTGGCTCTGGAAGCCGACGCTGAGGAGCACGCTCCTCCTGCCCAGGTCACAGGCATCGCTCCTCAGCGCTGCGGGATCTACAGTGTGGGTGCCTCAGGAAGCTCTGTGGGTGATCCAGGCACAGGGGAACACGTGGGAAGACACGGCCATCTCAACATGTATTTATTGATCAGCATTTCAAGTGATGTCAGATTGAGGTTGGTCAAGGTCTCAGCTCTGGGACATCTGGCACCAAGGACAGAAGCTATTTTCTCTTTAGGCCTTTTCCTGAGTGCCGTCAAGAAGCCATCAGCGAAGCCTGTCCCATGCGGCCTGGAAGGGGACAGGCAGCTCCCCCAGCCTTGGCAGGCAGTTATGTCTCTACCTGGAAGAGTGGGTCGCACAGGGTCTGGGTGCATGTTGGACCACGTCCTCCAGGGTGAAGGACACAGAGGAGTTAAAACAAAACCAGTGGAGCAGCGTGAACTACTCTGCTGTGTGCTGGGAACATGCAGGTGGGCTGGCTTCTTGTGACAGGCCAGAGAGCTGGGCCCCGCAGCAGAATGCAGGGGATCGTTCCCCTCCACCCCTTGCAAGCCACGCTCGGAGTGAGCGCTGGGAGCAGTTTATCTGCAAACCGTGGCTCTGCCGCCTACACCCTTCTGATGTGTGAGGGGCAAGGGACAGGCTCAGGGCGGAACTTGTGGGGACCACCCCGAGGCAGGAGGTTTGTACCCCGGCCAACGGCAGGCACAGCTCAGCTTCTCCATTTCTAATTTTTCAGAGAAGCTCTCCTAATGACTCACTTTTCTCAGACTGGATGGGGGTTTTAAAGAGGAATCAGACTATAGAATGAGTGTGTGTTTGATAATCGGTGTAAATTGACTCACTGCAAGCTGCATGATCGTGAATGGAGACTTGACTGTTACCAGCAGGAGGGTAGGTGTTTCTGTCCTGATACTGGAAGGAAGGAAGGAAGGAAGGAGAGAAGGAGGGAGGAAGGGTGGTGGCAAGAAGGCACAGAGCAGCCGAGACCCCTGCGCCGGGGCCACTGTCCTCACGAGGCTGGCACGGAGCAGGGCAGGTAGGGGTCCTCCCTGGTAGAGAAGAGATGAAGGTGAGAAGGCCCAGAGCCACCCGCTTGGGGGGCAGAGGGAGGGCAGCTCTGGGCACGTGTGACGGCCGGCAGCTTGGAGGGAGCAGACCAGCAGGTGGGCCTGAGACCTTGTCACAGGCTGACTTGTGTTTCCCAGAAGTTCGTGTCTTGGAGTCCTCAGCACCTCAGAATGGGATCTCATCTGGAAATGAGATGTCACCCTGGAGTAGGCGGGCCCTAATCTCATATGACTGATGTCCTGTTAAAAAGCCATCACGTGAAGACCTAGACATGCAAAGGGAGACACGCGTGACGACAGAGGCGGTGACTGGAGTGAGGCACCTCCAAGCCGAGGATTTCAGGCAAACCACAGGAGCCAGGAGAGGCTGGAGCAGATGCTCCCTCAGAGCCTCAGCAGGAGCTGCCCGCCACACCTGACCTTGGCCTCCCAGCCTCCAGAGCTGTGAGAGGTGACTTCCGCTGCTCCAGCCACCCCCATGCTGACACGCTCCATGTGGTGCTCAGTTCCCCCTAGCTCGCCACTTCTCATCCTACTGCCCTTTCATGGTCCCAAATGGCTCGAGGTGGGGTGGCACAGTGAAACAGTGCTTCCCCACGTGCCCTCAGGACTTGGACCCCAGCTCTCCTGCTGTTGTGTGTACTGCAAAGATCCAGGGTCCCCAGTGCCCCACCCAGGGGCCTGAGGGAGGCAGAGTCCTGGCACTCGAAAGTCAGAGGATTTGGGCGTCAGTCAACAGGCAAAGCAAAACCAAAAATAAAATGAACAGTGCTGCCTCCCCCTCTGTGGAATAATGAACCCAGGCGCACATTTGGCTGGTGCCTAGGATGCCAGTTGAGGGCTGAGAGGACAGCACACCTGGTGACCCTGAGGCCTGGCAGGCTCCATGTGTAGGGACCAGGGGACCCCGGTTTGTGGCTGATATGCAGTAGGGAACCCCGTTCTGGAAGAACCAAGCGTGGGCCGGGGCCGGCTGCCACCCTGAGCAAGCAGCAGCCGCTCCTCGGGGTCAAGCGTCCCCAGATGTGGGCAGCGAGAGCGGGCGAGGCAGCCCTCAATCCACGCAGGGCAAACGCTCCTGCGTCTGCTGCTCGGCTCCCCCTGCACTTCCCACGCCGGCTCCGGCCAGGCCTGGCTCCTCTGCGACGCGGCCCACGCACAGCTGCCAGCACAGCCTTGGTCCCGCCACTGCCCTCAGGAGCCCCCTCATCAGCATTCACGCCCCACCTGCCTCTCACCAGCTTGTTTCTCACTTCTGCTCTCCCGTGTGATGTTGGGGTGCACGCCAGCCCACGCCACTTTCCACCGAGAGTGGAAGCAGCCCGAGTTCCTGGCCAGGTGCAGCTGCCCAACCCTGGACTTTCCAGCCATCGGAATCATGAGCCAGACAAACCTCTGTTGTTTATAAATTACACGGTCTCAGGTGTTCTGTTACACAACACTAAACAGACAAGGACAGCCCCATCTATCAGAGAGCACCACGGGCTCTACCAGGGCCTCAATTCACATGCTCGTCTCACCCAGAAACACTCCCATGGACACATCCAGCATAACTGGGGGAGCAACGGGGGTGGGCTGTGGTATATTTATTTATCTAACTTAAATGACAAGTGAAAATCATATGTATTTATGAAGCATAGCATGGTGTTTTGATATGTGTATGGACTGTGGAATGGCTGGGTTGGGTTTGGAGTTAGGGTCAGGGTCAGGTGGGACCAGAGCGAGTCTGTGGAGGACCGCTCTGAGAAGAGGCTTCTAGAACTTACCAGCACACTTGGAAGCTCCGCCCCAGAGTGACAGAGCAGAGGAGAGTGAGGGAGCCTGGGGCACCCACCCTCCACAGATGCAGGGAAGGACACCCTGACATTTCAGCCGAGGTCGCACAGCCACTGTTTGGGGCTGACTCCCAGCACTAAGCTGCCGTGGCCGCTGGGCCCTCCTGGATTTCTGTCGCAACACCTCTCCATCCATCCATTTGTTCACTCACCCCTTCAACAAGTATCTCAAGCCCTTACCCGTGGCGGACACTAGACCAGGTGCGGAAAATGCAGCAGTGGGCAGAGCACGGAGCTGCCCTTGTGGCCTCCATCCCGCGGAGGGACCAACAAGCAGCGGATCAATAAGCAATCACCAGCGCATTGACGGGGACAGCAACAGCTGGAGGCCCAGAGTGCGCCGAGATGCGGAGAGTCTTGGCTGATGTTCTCTTCTCACAGGGCTGTGGTTACATCGACAGATGCAGGCCCCAGCTCAACCCTCCAAAAACTGTGGCACGGACTGTGGTTTGGGCAAATCCCTGCCCTTTTTGGCCACACTTTCCTCGGCTGTAAACGAAGCTGTAGGGCTGGTGGCCTCCAGGGCTTGATGTGTGCCCTTGATCTGTTCAGGGAGATGGCACCCACCCAGCAATCTCATGTGTTGTCTGCCCCATGCCGGAGGGGCACAGCCATGGGTGTGGTGAATACCACCGCGGCACCTGCAGCAAGGCGCTGGCCGGCCCAGACCCTGCACTCCCCTGAGCTCTGGGAGGGCCGACACTGCCAGCTCTACGAAAAGTTGAGGGGAAGCGAGTGGTCTGCTTTGTCCCAGTGTCTCCAGGAGGGGACATTACTTTTTCTTTCAATGCTTCAGCTCCCTTGTCACCACATTTAGGTTCATGGAACTCCTGGAAACTTTGTAAAAAATGTTTTCAACTTAAACAGTGGGCTTGTAGGACTCCAATTTTCTAAGCTTGTATTTGAAAGTAAACTGAGATTTGGCCTCGGGAGGTCAGCAACACAGGCTTTGTCCCAGTGCAAGCCCTGGCTGCAGGCAACGGTAATGTCTGCTGTGCAAACCACAAGTTTAGCACTGAAAAAATACATTGCTCCCCAACAAGAAGGAAGATAGGAAAAACGTGTCCTTGTTTCGTGACAAAGCAAGCTCTGAGGTGTGCAGTTAGGGCTGCAGAGTGACAAGCATCGCTCAGAAGAGGATGTCCCAGTCTGGTTAGCACCTAAAGGTGTCAGGGACATTCAGTGGCAGCACAGCATGGGACCTTCAACGTCTACAGCTGCACGGGATTCCCACAGTTTCCCAAGGGGAGCTGTAACTGGTGGCTTTAAAGCAAGCATGCCCCATTTCCAAGAGGTGACACTGCGACTGAGAGGTGCCACTCTAAGTTCTCAGGCAAATGTCTGAATTGTCCATTTAAAGGAAGCAGCAGGAAGGCAGGGAGCCCGGACTGCCAGGTGGGAGAGACGCCTCCAGGTCTTCGTCTTTGGCTGGAGCCCTCCCAGCAGGGTGTAGCACTGGAAACCATGTCGAGGGCGACTGAGTCCCTCAGAGGCCGGTGACTGTGTGTGCGTGTGCGTCCACACGCGGTGACTGTGGCCAGAGGTACATGTGTGTTCAGTCATTGCCTGCGCTTCCCGCACGCTCGCTGAGGTGGGTTCAGTGCCCACCTTCTCTTGTGGTGACCTTCCCCCCGCCCTGGGTCAGCGCTCAGACCCCACCCGGGCCTCGGTCAGCACCTGGCCAGTGGCAGTGCCACGCATATGACTGTCCTGTCTGCTCACGGGTGCTTTAGAATTCCCTCCAGCCCCTACCTTGCCTAGACCCCAGACTTGGACCATGGAGCGAGTTTTCCCGTCTCGGGCGATGATTCTTTCACTGTGAGAAGGGAGGAGGGTCCCGCAAGCTGGAGCCAAGTGTTTGACATGAACGGTTGCCCCTCGCAGACACAAATGCTCTGTGTGACAGCACAGACTACGGGGGGGGACATCCTTGGAACTGTCACCCACAACCAAGGTGCGTCCTGCTTTGGGGTCCAAACCTGCCTCCCAGCCTGCAGTCCCAGCAGACGGCAGTGGCTCCTGCGGGGCCTCCCCCATCGAGTGGCTGCTCGCGGCAACATGCCCGTCTCCTCGCGCCTACACGAAGCCAAAGATCCTGCCCCGATCACGCCTAATTAGCTTGTAAGCGGCATTATTCTTTATCTCCTCGCTGCTAACGGGGGGTCCTCAACTTCCAGCTCAGAGTCGGTGTGAATGGCGGGGGTGTCCACTGTTTTCCTTGGGTGCAGTTACCCCCCAGGAAAGTCTCCCTCCCCTTGTCCTCATTAAAAGAAACACTGCCTGGGATTTCATCACAATCCCATCAAAACATAGTCCAGAAATTTTTGATTAATGGAATGATCAGGAAATATAGATGATCTAGTTAATGGAGCTTAAAAACTCTTGTTGGAAGTTTTTCTCAAATGTGTCATGAAACCACCACCTTAAACATTTGCCGCCACAGAACTCTATCTTAAATCCTCGAAAACATCAAACTCTAAAGAAAAGCGCAGTGCCTTCCACAGTTTTGAGACAAGACTGCAGCCATTTTTATTTGACAAAAACAACCCAGTACACCAGGACTTGCAAGCTCACTGAAGCTCTCTCCACCTCTGTGAATTACAGTGAGGTCCCAGGGCCAGGGTCCGGGAGGATGATCTAGGGTGGTCTGTGAGCTGAGACAGGGCCCAGGGAGCCCTGTCTGCTTCAGCCACTGGGGAGGTGTCTTCCCCACCCCACCGGGCCCTGCCTCCACCCAAACAGGCTGGGCTCAGCCAGACCAGGGGGACGAGTAGGCGTCGGAGTCACCAAGGAAGGAAAAGCTTTCAGTGCCTGGTGCTCCCAGACCCGGCTCCCCAGCTGCATGCAGCCTTCCCTGCGAGATGATTGTGGTCGTGGCACCCACTGTGAAGGCCGGGCCAACAGCTGAGAGTGGACACAGCCGGCGCCATGTGGAAGCTGGCACTTTCCTGGGAGAGGCGCCTGGCGGCTGGTTGGGAGATTGTCATGATGCTGGCCATGACTTTAGGATGGAGTGACTATTTATCAACTGCCTCTGGGATGTGGAGCAAGGGTGGGGCAACAGGTTGAGGAAGGGTCTCAGGCCAGGAGCAGGGTGGGGGGCACTCCCTGACCCCAGCGCCTGGGGAAATGACAAGGTTAGAGCAGATTTGACTTGGGGGGTCCTGGAGAGAGGTAGAGGAGGGACAGCAGTAGCCAGTGCACACAGGTCCTAGAGTCCCTTCACTCAGAGCCCCAAATATCTTACTCGTCATGGTAGATATCAAATACAACACAGAAAACTTAGAAAACATACTTCTAGTGCTGTCACTGCAACTCAGGCTGACACCCCCAAGTGTGTGTAACATGGGCTGTGATTCCTCAACCCCTCCCTGCCCAAGGCCCTCCCCTGTGAATACAGTGCCCACACCCTCAGTGTGGACAAACTTGCCCAGGGGTGCCACACCGTGAACCAGCATGGCCCTCCCACCAGGGCACTGCCTCCTGATCCAACCTGAGAGAAGCTTTGGGCAGAGGCAGCTAAGTCTGGGGGATGCAACTCTTTGCTCTGGCTCCCAAAAATAACCAGGCAATTGTCTCCAAGGGAAAACCAGACTATCTGTCACCAACAGCCAGGAAGGAGGGGATGGCCCAGCTGAGGCCTGATGAAAGAAATGTGGCTGAAAGATGCGGGGCAGAAAGGGCCTGGACCTGCGGCTCCCAACAAGGATTTGTGTCCGGACATCTGGGGCCCAGAGATGGTGTAATCCAGATCTGCCAGGAAACTACAACCACAGACAAGGGAAGCCCGAATCTGTGTACACAGAGGGGCAGCAGTGGAGGTCCGGAACTCTGCAGGTTTCCTCTATGGAATGCTGACCGTTGGCATAGGAGGGTCCTGACCCCTAGTGAAGGGGGGTTGTGGAGCCTGGGAGGGGGTGGGGCAGGGCAGAGGGAACTTTAGGGGCCCCCACAGCCAGGACAGCCTGCAGGGCCAGAGGAGAGGGAGGTGGGTCTCCCTGCACAGCCAAAACCTGACCCTTCACCGCAGGCTGCCCTCCGCAGCTCCAGCTCTCACTGCTCGCCCGAGCCAAATGTCCACCTGCTGCCTCTGTTCACTGAACATGCTTCGGCAGAGCCTGGATTAATTAAATCAGTGAAGGTGTCAGGACAGAGCCCTGCACCTAGCAAAGCTGCTCTTAGTGCCACCTCTCCCGTCCCCCACTCCTGCTGCACCTTAACAGACTCTTCCATCAAGTGTTGATAGAAACTTCACATCCACTATCGTCCTGGGTGAAGTAAGAGAAGACTGCAAAATGTGCCAACTAGTGGGAATGAAAGGGTGGATGGGTGGGTAGATGGGTGGGTGGATGGGTGGATGGATGGGCTAGTGGATGGTTGGATGGTTGGATGGATGGGTGGGTGGATGGGTGGATGGGTGGATGGTGGGTGGATGGATGGTAGGTGGATAGTGGGTGGATGAGTGGATGGATGGTAGGTGGATAGTGGGTGGATGAATGGGTGGATGAGTGGATGGATGGGTGGATGGGTGGATGGATGCATGGGTGGATGGGTGGATGGGTGGGTGGATGGGTGGATGGATGCATGGGTGGATGGGTGGATGGATGGGTGAGTGGATGGTTGGATGGATGGGTGGGTAGATGGGTGAATGGATGGGTGGATAGGTGGATACATGGGTGCATGGTGGGTGGATGGATGGATGCATGGGTGCATGGTATGGTTGATGGTGGGTGGATGGTGGGTGGATGGTAGGTGGATAGTGGGTGGGTGGATGGTAGGTGGATAGTGGGTGGGTTGGTGGATGAATGGGTGGATGGGTGGGTGGATGAATGGGTGGATGGGTGGGTAGATGGATGGTTGGATGGTGGGTGGATAGATGGGTGGGTGGATGGATGGTTGGATAGTGGGTGGATGGGTGGGTGGGTGTGTGGATGAATGGGTGGATAGGTGAGTGGATGGGTGGATGGGTGAATGGGTGAATGGGTTGATGCGTGGATGGGTGGGTGGATGGATGAATGGGTGGATGGGCGGATGTCGGGTTCTCTCTCCGGTAACCAGTAGCACAATAAGAAATCTCTGCAGCCTTCAGGTTAACCCCATGTCCCCGCAAGCCTTAGTAACTTCACCTGCAGACTGGGGGTTGAGCTCTGTCTCTCTCACAAGGAAGTTCTGATGATCAGATGAGCTAGAGCACATTTGACAAACACTTGGAAAACCATAGTTGAACTACATGCACGAACTTTTACAATCTAGATTAAGTGGTGTCTAATTTGATGAAAAGAGTAGATTAGAGCGTTTTTAAAAATTTTTTGCTTTATTCCTTTCAAGCATATGTCATTACAGGCACTAATTGCTAATAGCATATTTTCAAGTTGAGGTCCTGCTGGGCCTACTCCAATGAAAAGGGAAAAAAAAATTTCATAATTAGCAGCCTTATTTGCATGCAAACAACGAGTGCTCCTGAAGTCTTTAGACTGTCCCACATGAGCAGCCCTGGCATTCTTGTTTTTAGTGATTGAATTGCTTGGCGAACGCCTTTCTCACTAGAAAGTTGAAAGGCAAACTTGAACCCAGCCAAAATCATCATTAATGTCTCATTATTCCAAATTCCAGAGTAAGGTAGTCTCAGTTAACAAGGTTTCCAGGTACTGTACATGAAGACACAAACATGAGAACCATGCGTGAAATTCGCGACCTGTGTTTTCTGGGTATACACTCGAGTAGGCAGACAGCTTGCTGTTAGTCCCAGGGTGTGACAGCGACTGTCCCTCAGGAGGCAGGCTGGGCTTTGAGGGCAGTAGCCATGGGCCTGGCAGGGTTCTGAGGCCACTTGGGTGAGGACAACCTGAGCAGGGCCGGGGAAGGTAACAGCGTACAGAAGTACTGTGCAGGCTTCCCGTCACAGGGACGACATGGCACCCAGGGCCATTTTTGCTTCTCTGTGGCTTTTTTTAAAAAACCGTGAAAACCTCCTGGCTCTTCCCCAGGATTCTTCTGTTTTTTCTCCAGGTTAAAAGCACATTTGGCAGCTAAAGCTGTTTTTCAGCCTCTGTTCGATGCTTTCCCTTCCGATTAAAATTATACGAGGCCCCGAGGGACTCCAGTGATCACAGGCTGCTCCTTGGCTGGACGCACAGTTTTCATGTGAATAGCGTTATTGTTTTATGATATAAAGTGCAGGGAAAATGGAAGATTGACTACCGCATTGACCAAAATCTGGCATACCGAGGAAGCTTTGAAATATTAAGCATCAGAACTTCTGCTTTTGGCCACGACGGACTAACAGGGACCAGATTTACCCTCCCACGAAAGCAAGTAAAAAATAGACACAATGGACAAAATGTGTGTTAGACATTAGACCTCAGGCAACAGAAGATGGGGGCCCTGAGAGGGGACAGACAGACAGGGGAGGCTGGAGAGGATTTCCAGGCCCTGCTGCAGCAGGGGGACCCCAGGAGGGCTGAGGAGATGGTGCTGGGGTCCAGGTGGAGAAGGAGGCTGGATGGTGCAGGATTACCAGAAAGGAGAGAGATGCTGAGGGGAGAACCCTGGAGATCTGCAGAGGGCGCCTCCGTCTTCAGCTGAGGCTGTCAACACAGGTATGTGAGGAAGCTCAGGGCGGGACAGAAGCACCTGAAGGACAGCAACACACAGACCTCACACCGGGCCAGGACTAGCTCCTAGTCCTACTTCCAGAGGGTAAATTCACAGGGCGTCAGGCGGTGTCCTCCAAGGGTTTTGTTTTAATACTGGGATAAAACAGTCCAAGACTAAATACTGTTTGGGTCCCGCCTAACAAAGCTCAGAAGCAAGAATGACCCAAAAGGATCAAGCTCTTTCCAAGTGGCTTAGAACAAAGCTCAAGCATATTTGTAAGAATTCAAAACATGTCCAGCATGCAATGAGGTAAAATTCACTGTGTCTGACATCTGATCAAAAATTAGCAAGCATTCAAGGAAGCAGGAGGATACAGCCCATAATGAAAAGAAAACTTGACCAATTAAGATCACTAAAAATGAAATAAATGATAGAATTAGAAAACAACGATATTAAAACAGTTATAATTATCTCCCACATGTTTGGGAAGTCAGAGGAAAGCTTGAGCACAGAGGGTATAAAAAATACCCAAGTCAAACTTCTAGAGTTGAGAACTACAGTGTTGGAGTTGAAAATGTAAGGGTAGGATTGACAGCAGATGAGACATTATAGAAGAAAACAAATCAGTCAACTTGAAGACAAAGCAATAGAAAATTTGTAAAAATAACAAATGAAAAAAAGTCTGAATAAACAAAGTGTTAGCAAGCTGTGGGCCAACTTCAAGCAGCCTGACACATGTGCACTTAGAGCTGACGAAAGCGGAGGCAGAAACATTTAAACAGATAATGGCCGAAATTGTTCCACATTTGATGACAACTGTGAACCCAAATATCACACATCTCAACAAACCCCAAACACTAGAGACAGGAAGAAAGTTACACCAAATTACATAATCAAATTGCTTAAAACCAGTGATAAAGAGAAAAATCTTAAACCAGCCAGAGAAAAGGACACATTACATTTGGAAGAACAAAGGTCACGCGGCCAGCAGGCTTCCTACCGGGGACAGACGACGCGAACCAGAGACAGCAGAGCAGTGTCTGTGTAGCACCCGCAGAAGAACATGTACATTGAGAATTCACGGCCAGAAAAAATACCTTTCAAAAATGAAAGTAAATGTAATTCACCATATCAACAGGCTAAAGAAAAAAATCATATAATCATCTCAATGCATGGAAAAAAGCATTTGGCTAAATCCAACACCTGTACATGATTAAGAAGTCCCAGTGAAGGAGGAATAGAGGGGAACTTTCTCGACTCAATAAAGAACATCTACACAATCCTGCACTAACATCACACTTAGTGGTGAAAGACTGAATCCTTCCCCCTAAGATTAGGAGTAAGGCAAGGAAGTCCACTCTCCCCACTCTTATTCAACGTGGTAATGGAACTTCTCACCAGTGCAATAAAGCAAGAACAAGAAATAAAAGACATACGGTTTGGAGAGAAAGAAAGAAAAATGTCCCAATTTGCAGATGACAAGATCATTTACCTAGAAATTCCCAAGGAATCTACAACAAAACCCCTTGAACTAATAAGTGAATTCAGCAAGGTCTCAGGATAAAGGCTGATACACAAAAAACAGTAACACTTTATATACCAACAATGCACACATGGAAATCTAGATTTAAAATACAATACCATTTACAATTGATTCAAAGAAAATTAAATACTTAGGTATAAACCTAAAAAAACTTGTGTAATATCTGTATTCTGAAAACTAAAAATTCAGATAAAAGAAATAAAAAAGACCTAAACAAGTGGAGAGACATACCGTGTTTGTGGATTGGGGGACTCAACATAATAAACACATCAACTCTCCCCAAATCTATCTATAGCTTTAGTACATTCCTATCAAAATCCCAGCAAGGTTTTTTGTAGACACAGACAAGCATATTCTAAAATTTACATGGAAAGACACAGGACCTAGAATAGTTAAGGCAATTTTTAAAAAGAAGAATAAAGTGGGAGGAATCATGTGACTATATCTCAAGATTTGTACAGTGTGGTAAAGTCGACAGGGTGGTATTAGTGGAAGGACAGACACATTGATCGAGGGACAGAAAAGAGAATCCAGAAAAGGACCCACATCACTAAGTCCAAAAACACAAATGTGCCTTTTCAGTAAATAGTGCTAGAGCAACTGGACATGCCAGCAAAAAAAATAAAACGACCTAAGTTTTCCGCCTTATAAAAATGTAACTCAAAATGGATCATAAACTTAAATATAGAATACAAACCATACAATTTTTAGAATGAAACACAAGAGAAACTTTTCAGGACCTATGACTAGGTGAAAAGTTCTTAGGTTTGACATCAAAAGCATGACCCATGAAAGGAAAAGTCAAAAATTGGAATTCACTGACATTAAACTGTTTCTCTTCTCTAGGTCCTATTACGAGGCTGAAAAGACAAGCTCAGACTGGAAGAAAATATTTGCAAACCACATGTCTAAGGACTTGTGTCTAGAACACATAAAGAACTCTTGAAACCTGGCAATAAAAACAATTCATTAGAAAATGGTGGAAGAATGTGAAGAGGCCTTCACTGGACACACAGAAGTGTCTGGATACACGGAGGGCACGTAAACACATAAAAGGATGTTGAACGCCATGAGGAGTCAGGGACATAGAAATTTAAACCACAATAAAATATTACCACACACCTATCACACTGGCTAAAATAAAAAATAATCACTCATGTATTGCTGGTGGGAATGTGAAATGGTGCAGCAACTCCGGAAAATTGCTGGATAGTTTTCAAAACATTAAACATGCACTTGGCATATGACCCCGCAGGTGCATTTGTGGGCCTTTATTCTAGAGAAATGAAAACTTATGCTCACAAAACCCTGTGCAGCGATGCTCACAGCAGCTTTATCCTTCATAGCCAGAAACTTAAACGTCCCTCCGTGGTGTACAGTTAAACAAACTGGCACAGCCATACCATGGACACGCTCTCAGTAAAAAGAAACCACTGACCCAGGCAGCAACTTGGGTAGATCTCAGAACTATGCTGAGCGGAAAAACGTCAGCCTTGAGGACTGCAGTCTGTGTGACTACATTCATGAGACGTAACAGACTGCAGATACGGAGAACACGGTAGTGGCTGCAAAGGGCTCAGGATGGGGAGTGAGCCGTGGGGGTGGCTATAAAGAGGTGGCTGTAAAGGGGTGGCTGTAAAGGGGTGGCCTGAGGAAACCTTGTAATGGGATAGTTCTGTATCACGATTTTGGTGGTGGTTACATGAATTTACATGTGAGAAGAAATTGCATAGAGCCACACACACACACACACACACACATGCACACAAATATGTGCATGTGAAACTAGTGAAATCCGAATAAGCACTTTAAATTGTAGCGATGCCGATTTCCTGTTTTGGGGGGAAAGATGGCAAAGATTCAAGGCACCTCCCCGTCCATTTTTATTTTTTAAAACTTCTTGTGAATCTATAATTATTTTAAAATAAGAATTTAAAAACAGAGAAAATAAAGGCTTTTTCACATATATAAAGGCTGAAATATCTGCACTACAAGAAATGTTACAGGAGTCCTTCAGGAAAAGTGCACCAGATGGAAATCTCGATCTGCACAAAATAATGACAAGCATTGGGAAGGGAAGCCACATAGATAAATATGAAATATCTATAAGTTTTTATTATTTCAATCTCTGCAGAAGAGAATTTGACTCTCTAAAGCAAAGTAGTAACAAGTATTGTGGGATTTGTAATGCACATGGAAGTAAGATGTGACAACAGCAGGAAGCCGGGGCGGAGGAGCCAAAGCACCCAGGTGCAGGCAGGCTGCGGAAGAGCTGAGGACATTGTCTATAAACCCTACAGCAACCACCGAGAGCCATAGCTAATAAGCTAACAAAGTAGAAAAAAATGGTGTCATAAAAAATACTCAATTTAATCCAAAAGAAGAAAGAAAAGGGGGAAAGAAGAATAGATGGGTCACAGAAACAAATAACAAGGTGGCAGATTTAAATTCAAACATATCAGTAATTATATTAAACACAATAGCCTGAAACACTTCATTCCACAGGCAGAGATGATGAGATTGTATAAAGTAGGACCAGATTATGTGTCTACAAGAAACCCACTTTATATATAAAGATATAAAAGGGTTAAAAGTTAAAAAATGAATGAATGTATGCCATGATAACACTGATCAAGAGATTGATTAATATCAGACCACGTAGATTTTAGAGCAAAGAGTACTACCAGGAACAAAGAGGATAACTTTGTAATAATAAAGGGGTCAATTAATTTGGAGTTCATAATAATCCTAAATAATCTAAACACACCTAAACAAAGAGCTTCAGAATGCATGAAGCAAAAGCTGATGGAACTGCAAGGAGAAATAAACCTACAGTGACAGTCAGAGGCTGAAACACCTCTGTGTTAATGACTGATGTAACAAATAGACAGAAATCAGTCAGGAGCAAGAAGGCTTGCACAGCACTATTGAACCTGCCCTAACTGAACATTTTAGAACACTTCACCCAACCGCACAGAATACACGTTTTTATTAAGTGTCCAGGAACATTACCTCAATAGCCTACATTCTATCTAACCTTAAAACAAGTCTTAATAAATATAAAAACTAAAATCCTTTAAAATACGTTTTCTAAGCAACAATGGAATTAAGTTAGAAATCTGGAAAATCTCCAAATATTTGAAAACACACACACTTCTCAATGGGTCAAGGAAGAAGTCAACTGGAAATCAGAAAGGATTTGATGTAATGAAATGAAAACATAACATATCGAAATTTGTGGGAGACAGCTAAAGCCGCACTTGAAGGAAAGTGTATAGTACTCCATGCCTGCATGATAAAAGAAGAAAAGTTCCAAATTGATCACCTCAGCTTCCATCGTAAAAAACTAGATAATGAAAAGGAAATGAAAAAGTAAAGGGAAGAAGGGAAATAATAAAGATCAGAGTTTGTCAACAAAATCAGAAGTTGGTTCTTTGAAAAGATCAACAAAATTGTCGAACCTCTAGCCAGAGTGGTCAGGGGGACAGAGAAGACCAGGTGGCCACAGTCATGGATTAGAGGCGACATCACCCTGGACTCTACGCCTATTAGAGGATAATTAAGGAATATTATGAACAACCTTATGCCAATAAATTCTACAACTTAGACGAAGTGGACAAATTCCTTCAAGTACATAAACTATCAAAAAACAATGACCTGAAAAACTCGATATCTATTAAAATAACTGAATGTGTAGTTAGAAGTCTCCCCACAGAGAAAACTTCCGTGCAGATGAATTGGCTGATGAGTCCTACCACACCAGTCCTGCACGACCTCCTCCAGGACCCTACAGAGAAGGGGACACTTTCTGGCCACTCTATGAGGCCAGCATTGCTCTGATAGTAAAACCAGACACAGACAGTAAACCAAAATGACGTGACCGTGGTGGCTCCCACTCTTCACGACGTGGTGTTGAAATGCAGCCCTGGCTTGGCTGCGCCCCATGAGGCAAGGGAAGCTGGGTGGCGTTTCCACTCTGCACCCGAGCGGCTTCTGAACCTGAATCACCTGCCTGCACCTGTTGCCAGCTCGAATTTTCAAGGGAGAGGAAAAGGAAAAGAGCAGAGAGGGAAAGGAGGAGAGAGGGGAGGCTGTGAGGGAAAGGGGGCTCCAGCACGAGCAAGACCTGCATGGACATGGGACAGGGAGAGGCAGTTTCCCGAAAAGGACTCGAGTTCCCTCTGTCTGGGAACGTGCTGTTCACAGGCTAAAATTACGGCACAACAGGAGCTACAGAGAGCGTCAGTTCGAGTCAGGACACTGAAGACAGTGTTTTATCAATTACAGAGTATTTTAATTCAATCCTCTTTTACACTCGACATTAAGAAAATACTAACCATTCCCAATTGTTCTCTGCTCAGGGGAAAAAAAACAAACAAAAAAACCGGATCATTTATCTGCTCAGCGTAGACGCCTGCTGCTGGAACGAGGCAGAGCGTGTGGTGCAGCCTCCTGCGCAGACAGCACACACTTCAGAGAACATGCCATGGTTTTCGGGTTGCTGTGAGTCTACTGTGAGCCCTGTGGACAGATCTGAGAATGGGCAGAGGCCCGTGGGTGCTGGAACCTGGAGGTGCTGGAACGTGACATTGTGTCTGTATTGTACATTGGCTTCCACGCTGCCTTGAACTTTGCCAGGTTCTGTCCCCAGTGCTCTTCCTTGACGCTAGACAGTAAGTGCCACTGGGGAGTCACAGAGACGGCAGAAGAACCCTGAGTTGAAGTGTGAATCAGTGTCCTCACCGTATAGATGTGGACGCTGAGGTCCCATCAGTGGAGTCCCTGGGCATACGAAGGCCATGTGGAGTTAGACGTGCAGGAGACACTGGGGCCAGCCTGTGGGCGCGGCAGGGCGGAGGGGACTGAGCGAGTCAGGAGCCTCGGCCACGTGCAGGGCAGGAGGAGCAGTGGGCGGCAGCCCCAGCCTGGTGCAGGACTGACGGAAACCCGGCCCCAGCAGACGCTCGGGGCTGCCACTGGGGCTCCCTGCCGACCCACAGGCGCCTCCTGTGATCCGAGTGGGCTGTGGGACAGGAAGCTCTCCTCTTTCTTGCTCAGAGGGAGGAAAGGGGTTGGAGAGAGGAGTGTGTAGGGGATACAGGACGCCCTCGGTCAGTCCAGGAAGAGGGAAGGAGGGAAGTCTGTTTGCTGGGGCCTCTCCCCTCCCCCACAGCCCAGGGGCCCTGGAGCCTGAGGTCTTGGTACTGTCTGTCCCTGTCTGTGGAGCTCCTGTCCTTGCAAGCGCTGGCTCATCTGTCCCCTCCTCCAGGCCCAGCTGCCTCCCTACATCACTTGCACTCACCACCTTCACCAGACCGCAGAGTGTGGGTATTGACTAGGTTTGGGGTTCACGGACATTCTCCTTGAGAGGAGGGACCGTCTGCTGAGGGGTATCCAGAACACACCCAGGAGAGGAGGCCTCAGTAAATACAGGTGGAGCCCACTGACCCCAACTGTACAATGAATCATACTTGCTTTTTTTTTCAATGGGGAAACTGAGGCTTGGGGAAGGGGATGTTTCTCTAAAGGTCAACTCTCTGCCCCAGGGCATTGGGGGTGGCCCCGAAGCATGGAGTGGGGTGGGAGGGGACCAAGCCTGGGCGTCCCAGAAGGAGCCCTGGGAGCTGGGAGGGAGCGTTGGCCTTGTAAGCTGGCACAGGAAAACGTGGATACCCCCCCACAGCAGGGTGGGCTGATGGCTGCCCAGAGCCAACAGGCCTGGGTTCTTCTGGTCCTTCCAGCCAAGGGACAAACGGCAACAGGGTCTCACACTGCAGGAACGACTCTTGGTGCAGTCTGGGGTCCCTGCTTTGCCTCCAGGCAGGGCCTGCCCCCCACCCTGTGAACTGGCAGCGTGAGTGTGGTGTACGTGCCACTCCGGAGACTCCGTAAACAACACGCACAAGTCCCTGCAGAAAGCGCTGCAGGGGGGGTCTGTGGACAACAGGGGGAGCACAGGGTGAGGGCAGGGGGCAGCCGGGCCGAGCCCCCACACCATCCCCCCAGCCTCGGGTCAGGCCCAGAACGGCCCTGCGGTCATTAGGGAAGTGGCCCGGCCCCGAGACAGACAACGCTGGCTCAAGTCACTCAGCTCCTTCCCTTCCATATGGGACTTGAACCACTCCCAGGAGAGATTCTCATTAGCACTTTTCCTCCTGGTTTTTGGAAAAAAGAGGAGTGGCCGCTGGAGTAAAGTTCTCTGATAATTAAGCTCCTGATCAGCTCAGTGCGCCCTCCTGGTGGCCCTAGGAAGTTGCTGGCCCTGTCCTGGTGGGTAGAAGGGGCAGAGTCTCACAGGTGTGAAAACCTGCTGAAGAAGAGAGCGCAGTCAAGAGGAAGTGGCCACTTCAGTTGAGAAAGCTCCGGGTGGCTTTGCAGCCTTACTCTGGAAAGGTCAGGATGCTGCATTCTAGTGGCAGCCGGGAGACCGCAGCATGAGCGGTACAGCAGCTGTCACTGCAGCAGCATTGTCACCCATCTGCTGCTGCTCGCAGCATGAGTGATCCTCGCTGAGCCTCTTTCTCCACGTTTTCATTTGTGTGTGAAGTGAGAATGTTCACCTGGGGCTCTGTGGCGCCGTCCCAGTGACTCAGACTCTTACAAATCCCAGGACCCGGTCTCCTGGCAGAAACCCAGGGCCGCTGGGGCTCTGCTGCAGCAGTCACAGTCGGGCGGGGGCTGCTGCTGCTCTGCTGTAAGTGAACTTTCAGCCATCTTATGCCTAACTTGATTTTTCTGGCATAAAGAATTGTAAATTAGACCTGCCTCACCTGTGTGATTCCAAGTTAGGTTAGTGGACCGGTGTCTGTCTTAGGGAAGGGCGATCTACACGCTAAGCAGGGGAAACAGGTCCTCAAGAAAACACACAATTACCATATTACCCAGGAATTCGACTCCCAAGTAGCTACCCCAGAGAACTGAAAACAGGGACCCGAACAACGACCTGCAGTTCACGGTGCCAGCATTCACAGAAGCCAGAAGGTGAGACAACCCAGATGTCCGTCGACAGACGAATGGACAAAGTGTGGGACATCCGCACAAGGCAGCGTTATTTGGCCATAAAAAGAAACAAAGTACTGATTCATGCTACAGCATGGGCGAATCGATACACTAAGAAGCCGGTCACAAAGGACCACACGTTGTATGATTCCATTTAAATGAAATGTCCAGAACAGGCAAATCCATAGGCAGAGAGTTAATTGGTGGTTCCCAGGGACAGGGAAGAGAGGACAGGGAGAAGCCACTTACTGGGTCTGGGGTTTTCTTTTGGGGTGATAAAAATGTTTTGGAACAGATAGAGGTGGTGGTTAATACAATCTTGTGAAGGTACAAAATACCACTGAATTGTATGCTTTAAAATGGCTAATTTCATCTTAAGTGAATTTCAGTTTAATTTTTTAAAAACAGAAACCCGATCAGGGACCTCCCTTGAAGAGAGGCCTCTTGTCTCAGCCTTGCCCAGACGCGCCTGCTTCCCACAGTGCCCCTCCGAGCGCACCAACTCGATTGCAGCGTGTCTATTTCAGCACAGGGTGAATGTTAAAAGTTGTATCAATGTTGAGAGAGACACCTCGCTTCGCCGGCAAGGACATGGTGCAGGGAATGTCACAGAATTAGCAGGAGCAGCTGTTTATTATGGCCCCAGGTGGGGAGCTGCATTTGTGGGTGAAGCGTTGGGGGCTCGCAGGCTGCACCCACTCAGCCAGGGACCCGACTGTTCCAGTCATGAGACACCTTACGACAGAGTGGGTCCTCGAACATTTGGACTTTTGCTGAGGCTACACTTGGTTATGAGGAGAAATTCGATGCTCATTACATTTTTTTTTCATTCCACAGTCTTAGGCTCAGGAGCGAAGCAAATGTGGTCTTGGCCTGTCCGCAGCTGCCCCTGCTTTGTCTCATGGACCTGTCCCCAAGGTCCCCATGTGATTTCAGTTACTGAGGACAGTGTGCAATGAGAGGCAGTGGACGTTAGGACAGGGCCGCTGCGCTCAGGACAGGGCCGCTGCGCTCAGGGCAGGGCTTAGCCATGCTGGCTGAGCTGACTTCTCTGCTTTCCAGAAAACTGCAGTCCTGGTTCTGGCCAGCACATATAACTGCGGTGATGGCTTTCCCCTGACAAGCAATACCTCCTGCTAGGAATAAGCCTGAGGGCGCATTTTCCTTACTACTTGAAATCAACCTAAAAGGCACAAAAACTATAAATAGGGTTATTCTCAGGAGCCCAAACTCTTTCGCAAAAACCATACCTCATTTTACAAATTCATATTTGTATTTTTGGAATATAAAATTCCATTGTTGGGGTTAGGGAAGAAGGGGGCTTAAAAAGCTCACTTTGAAACTAAGAGCTTCTGGCCCATCCTCGCGTGACACAGGCCACAGCTGCCAGCACCCAGCTCCACCTGCCCTCAGCAGAGGACGGTGAGGGGACGTCCTCTGAGTGTAACATTCCACGTCATCAGGTACCCACTGGGGCACAAGCTAGATCAAACCTAGGGCTTTGGGGGCACTTCCTCCTCATTGATAGAGATTCAGAGTATGTTAATTCTGCCTGTCTTCTCCCAGACTCTGCACACACCCTCCACCCCCTCATGTAGGGCCTCTGATGTCACTGAGCTTACTTCAGCTACCATCAAGCGTGGAAGCCTGGTGGGACAGATGCTTACTATTGCTCCAGGTGATGGTGACTTCTCTAGTACTTTAATTCAATCTGGAAACCTCTCAGCAAAACAAACAGGAGTTCTTGCATTTTATAAAGTCCTAAAAGCAAAATACTGTTCCTGAGAGACGATTAAGAATGATAACAACTATAGAGGTTCCAGGTTTCAGGTAATTAATGCATGACAGGATGATATTTTCCCACCCAAGCTTGAAGTAGGAGTTTTGGGTAGAGAAGAGTCGCTTGAAGCAGCAAGCAGGAAAGACGGCAGAGGTCACGTGGCTTAAGCACAAACATCCTCTTGCTGAAATGATTGTCAAATTGCCTGTATGTGTGTGGCCAAAGCCTCACCCAAAATATTTCTCAGCAAAAATATTTGGCATAAGCAAAGTTTCCTTTTCCACCTAGCCTGGAAGAACATTTCTGAAGGGCCTCGCTCAAAGCGCCTGAGAACTAGACCGTAGACCCTCTTATTTCTGTGGCAGGTTCTCTTCACACGTGGAAAGGAGAGCTCCACCGACAAGATGCTGCCTCTCATGCTCACATGACCACTTGAGCAGCACAGCCTCCCCAACTCACTGCACTTCTTACAGACAATCCCAAGTGCATACAAGAAAAAGTTTAAGAACAAAGAATTTTCCATACATGTAATGAATCACTCTCAGACTAAAATTGTCCAGCAAAAAAATACAGCTTTATTGGATCTATTTTCTAACTACAAAGACAGCTGACAGAAATATCAAACATTTCCTTTTCATATGACAGTCTACCAAGAAATGTTGCATGCAACTCGTACGACGCTAAATGCAGGATAAATAACGGGGCTGTAGGCGGGAGAGCCAGCCTGCGGGGTGGACGGAGTGCGTGTGCATGAAGCCACGTGTCTTCAGCTCTGCACAGTCGGGGGCAAATGTTCAAATATGGCTTTCAGATTTTTGTTTCTTTCTGCGAGTTAAAAAAAAAAAAAAGGCAGACACAATCCTACAGAAGAGTATTTGAAAGGTAGTTCTTTCTGTGGGAGAGCTCTTCCTCCATCCTGACATCATGCTCACTGACTTAGTAACGTACAACCTCCACCCATGGGTGCAGTTCGGGCGTGTTCCATAAGGGGGCATTAACTCCTAAGGCACAATTATTAGGGTAAACATGTTTGAATTAAACCATGCTTTTTGGTTATATGAAACAATAGGTCACTGCTAGTAATAATGTGTAATAAGCAGTTAATTGTACAAAATGCAGTAGGAAAACCTACTCTATCTGTCAACAGTAACTAATCTGAAAACATACTACACAGCGCTGCATATTAAAACATTGTTTTTGGTAATTGTTTTCTTAGATGAAGCAGAGAGCTATAAGGCTTCTGTGAAATAATAATCTTATAACTGAACAAATATATTACACTCCTTTTGTAACGTTATTTACAATTACTTTCTAATTTTGCTGTCTGGTCGCCTGCGGGCATTTCTAATGCACTGCTCCTGGCTTTCTAAAGTGCTCATCTAAGTGTGAGATGCCATCTGTCAGAGGGGGACAGACCCCATGGAAGTAGCTGGAGATCCAGGTGTGGAGTTTTAGGTGCATTTTCCAAAATGGACACTGTTTATTGCTAATGTGGAAGCCCTTGCCGGGCAAAGACTGATCATCACCATCTCAGTTATTTATTATTTATACATAAATATATGCCTGTATATGTACATACATGCAAACGCAAGACCTATCCTGTAACAGATAGATTGTTTTCTTGTCCAGTAACCTATTTTGTGCTATTCAACTTACTTGTGCTATGTTCGAAGCCAAGATTAAAAACAAAAATCCTAGCATGCTACTATTAACAATCCTATGGTTTTAGTAATGCAGAGGAGAGAAGTATATTATGAAAGAACGGAGATGACAGATTGGTAGATTTCTAAAATGCACTGGGTAAGGCAACAACATTGGATATTATAGCCCAGGAAAAGTTGAAAGAAGTAGGAAACTCACGCTGGGTTTCTCTCACAACCCATAGCTTGCCAGTATTCTCTTAATTTACACAAAAAGCCTCAAAATGAAATGCTTTTATAGACTTTGCTCCACAAACGCTCTCATGGAAGCAAATTCAATGCTCAGGTCTACGATGCCCTGACATGATGGTTAAATAAGGCACTTCCAGTATTGAAATCCAGGGGCGCCCAAAGGGTCAGACTTGGAGCGGGACGGCCATGCCGTGGGAGGCACCTGTGAGGTCTGTCTCCTGCATTCCCCCTATCCCCGCCTCACTTCTGTTTTCTTGAGATGACTTTTCCTTCAAGAGATACAGTGGTTTGTCTTCTTTCCTTCCTTCCTTCCTGTTAGAGAGTGACTTCTTAGTACATAGAAGGTAATCTTCAGATCCTAGCATTCAGTAAGTTGGAAGTGTGGAGTGGTACCAGGTGTGTTCAGTTTATTTTGTCAAAAGTCTTTGCATGCTGAAGCTCAACTGTCCCCGCTGAACTGACACCACACAGCTTCTGAGTGGGCTCCAACGTGGCAAACTACGCATGGGTGTTTGTGCTGGAGAGGTCATTCCGTATTATTTCATTTACTGCAAGAAAACAAAAATAGATGAAGGATTAGGGAAACAAGGACTGTACGTCAAGACTATACGTAAATAACAAAGAAATGCCATCAGCCACGCTTCTAATCAGTTATGTTCAGCCTGTGACAAGGTGTCTCCCAAAGGAGCCCGCGTTTCCTTCCTGGCCCCACGGTCCGTGAGTGTCCTGAGCCAGCGGCACTGAGCTTGCCCAGGGCCCAGCCACTCCAGCCTGTGAGCATGGGACCAACAGGTCTGATGCTACAACAGTGCCCAGCTGAAGACAGGCGCCAGGTGCGGCCACAGTGCTTAGGAGACACGGCGAGTGTGTCCCCCCAGTGGCTCTGTTTCAGGGCCACGGGGGCACACCATGGGCACCTGCGCCCACCCTCAGTCGGGGCTCTTCCTTCATTGTTCCTCTCCCTGTAGATAGTTGGGCTCGGAGGCCCCACAGCCAGCATGTCCTCTGTCAGCGTGTGATTTTTGGCAGACAGGGAGGAAGGAAGTGAGCAGGGCTGGCAGAGGAAAGTGACCTGCACAACAGCCCCTATCCCCGCCCGCCCGTGATTGGCACCAAGATAGGGGAGATGTCACCTCGTCCCATTTTCCTAGCAGAATTTGGAGGTGGGGTACATGTGTTTACGTCATGGAATCACCCAAGTTTCCCTTCGCTGAGGGCTGGAGCACCCGGTGCCTGATAAACCTCACACAGCCCGGCAGGCGTGGCCTGGAGGGTGGCTTCCTGGAGGGACAGGGGGGCCAGCGCCTCGTCACCCCCACTCCCTTCCCTAAACTCCCTTTCAACACCCCCACGACTATTTTTAAGAATAACAATAATAAAACGCAGTTGGGGAAGCCAGGACCTGTGTCATGGAACTGATGGCAGAACTCGGAATGCCAGCTACATGCAAACGCCCCAACCTGCTGGCCCCAGGGCATGGCCTGGCTACCGACCCCTGTGAGGTGCCCTCCCCGCCCCCTGCAAGGAAGAGGTCGCCAGTGTAGTCCTGGCGCTGCTCTTCTGGGAGCTGAGCTCATGGAATAGACACAGAGATGACACAGTGGGCTTCCAGGCCAGCCTTCCTCCAGCGGCAGGCGGTGACTCTCAGGCTTGTTGTGGGCACAGGGATTTGATAAGTGACCAGAGGCGACAAAACCGCCCTCTCTGCAGAGGGCTCTGGCCTTAGGGAGGAAAACACCAGGAGCAGCTCAGGCTCCTGCCTCCCTGTGACTCTTCACAGCCACTAATGAGGAGACAACAAGGTGCAAGTGCTCACAGCTGGTCCCCGACTGCATTCAGGACGCGACTAGTCCCTGGAGTGCACAGGGCAGCTCCGTAGCGACTTGCACTTTCCATGACTCCCGAGCCACTGCCCAGCCTGAGCCACACTCAGCAGCAGGCACCGTGGAAGTAAGGAAAGACCCCTGCGTGCAGCGCAAGGCACATGTCCCACCCAGAGCCCTGGGGCTATCTTTCCAGCCGACCCTGCCACGGAAGCGCAGCCACTCGAGACCCTCACCCGCTGCTGTGCTCAGTCCCCACGGCACAAGACGGGGAGGCCCTAGAATTAGAGGTGATTTAACTCTCCTTTCCCATTGCACCTGTTTAGGCTTTCTGTCAAAATTTATACTTTGCCACATCAAAGAACCTCTTGACAAAGAAAAATCACAAATCTTGAGTCTCCTTTAGGGTATTTTCTTGAGAAGGAAAAGGCATCTCTACACTTAGGATTTCTCTGTGCCACATAGAGTCTGAACATACTTGACGAAGGCGCAGAGCTTGATTGCAGAGAGACTGTTCCCGTGGTGACGTGGTGACAGACACGCGTGGCAGTAACAGTACCCGCCATCGTGCAGCCCTGCACTGTGCATCTGTGTAGCACTGGCAGATGACAAGCTGCTGTCACAGGTGTCTCCTTGTTCTACCCTACACCAGCCCTCACCCAGGGGTGCGGCAGGTCCCCAATGCCTGATCCTCGGATGAGGTTTCCAGGGCAGGGGTGGGCTAGAGGAATAGCCTGCTCTGCACTCTGGGATCAACATCCCTTCCGATGGGTGGCGGGTACCCAGTGCTCCTGAAACCAACACGCGAAGGGAGGAGAAAGCCACGGCAGGAAGGAGCCAGCCGGCCAGAGCCAGAAGTGCAGGTCAGTGCAGAACCACATCTCACCTGAACAGAAGGGACAGACCCTCAGATGCACCACCCTGAAGCAGTCAGGGTTTGATTCCTCATCCACTTTCCAAGGACAACTGAGGCCCAGACAAGAACCTGCTCTAGTATAAACAGTAAAAACCGGGTTCAAAGAGGCAGGATGACAAGAAGGGGAGAAAACAGCAGGAGAGGGTGGCAATGACGAGATGACAGGAAACCTGAGAGTAACAATGAGGGGGCAGGAGGGACATGTGAGGGACAATGATGAGGGGACAGGAGGGAGGTGTGATGGGTTATGATGAGGGGACAGGAGGGAAATCTGAGGGACAATGGTGAGGGGACAGGACAGAGGTGTGCATTATAATATATTGGGAAGTGAGCAGGTGTGAGGGTTGCAGTGATTGGGTTGGGTCAGGCAGTAAGCAAAGCGGCTGAGAACCTTCTAGTTACTCAGGGTCATGCAGACCACAAGAAAAATAACAGCTGCTTGAAAAGGCGAAAGCGGAAGCCAACTCAGAAGTGGGCTTCCCCCGCTGCCCACTGGGACACCTGAGCCTCCGAGGAGAGCCAGGGTGTGGGTGGGAGGGAGAAATGACTCAGTGTGTCCTCCAGCCTTCCAGGGTCCCCCATCACAGGTCATAGTGCGCCACCTCACAGCCAGCCTGCTTCCTCCGTGTCCAATGGGGCTGTCACCGTGTTCTCAGCAGGGCTAGAGGGGCTGCCCGGTGAGGAGGGCTCATGGACCATCACTGTCGCCAGGTGGTCAGATGATCAACCATCCCTGCCACCCCCAAACAGCCTGTGGGCTGCAAGTGCCATGTGGGCAGTTCCCACTGTTGTCCCAGCCTCACGATGCCAAGTTAGGATCACTGCATTGGGCGCCCAAAAACCATTACACAGGCTCAAACCTCCTCTAGGATCTTCCCCAGGGACCCCATGGGGTTGTGCGGGGTAGGCAGCAGCTGACAGGGAAGATGGGTGACAATAAAACTGTGTAGTGGTGACGTGCAGCATGGCTGAAGACGATACAACATAAAGCCGTACTCTCCCACACACATGACCTGTGCCACAGCCATTAGGAAAAGACATGTTTGTTCCCATTTCACAGATGGATAAAGAGCACATCGCCGGCAGGCAGGCCAAGGTCGCGCAGTTCATGGCGGCAGGGCCAAGCGCGACAGCGCGGGATCCTGCGCCCCACTCCTTTCCCCAGCACCACCGTTTCTCTTCCATGAGGTCATGGTTCCGAGTCTATATCAGTTCACGGCTGTCACGGGGGGCTCTGTGCTGGTTATTTTGGGGGTGGCTTTCTCTCTTTGATGTGGTTGTGTCGATGACACCTACGGTTTCCCACAATGCCTTCTCTCTACTGATAATTTCCATCTTCTTATTCAGCTTTTCCACCGACACAAAGGTTTTTTTTTCTTTGTAGAATTATTTTGAACTGCAGGTAACATGTGACCCTCACAACTTGTCAGAGACCTGAAAGAGGAACCTTTGCTTTGCTCAACGTCAGATGTCCCTGCAACAGGATGTGGTGAGCTGTCACACCACAATTTCATTTAATAAGAAGGGTTTTTTCCCTTATATTTGATTTTTCTCTAAAATGCTCCTAAGGTGGAAACTATTGCTTTTTTTCCTAAAACTTGTGTGTGGCAGTCCAAATCCCTATTCACCCTGGGATATGCAGGCAGGGTGTGCGTGTGTTTGAAAGCACCGGCACATGTATTATTTTGATCCTCACAACAATCTTATGAGAGAATAAAGGCAGATACTGTAATTACCAATTTTGTCGATAGAGAGACCCCGGAGGCCCAGAAAGTGGAAGTGGCAGGCTGTGGGCTCGTGGGCTGCACTTGGGCAAGCTGCACCCAGCACCTGTACATGCCAAGCACCCTCTGATCCTTCCAGATCTTACCCACTGGTCCCACTGGCAAATCTACAGGGTTAGATGTAAATTTAAAAAAAATACTTACTAGGAAAGTCATAAAAGGACGGGGCGGCTGGCTAGGACCCCTGGCTGGAGCCTGGAGGTGGCCACAGACACAGGGACAGGAGGATTCCAGCCCTGCCCTGGCCAGCATCTGGCATCTGGGCTGGCCAGACCACTATTTCATGTCCACTCATCACTCTGTCCCTTCTGCTTTGGGCCCTCACTGTTTTTGCCTGCACGGTACTCAGTGCTCACAATCTGGTGTCTCTGAGGTGAGGAAAGGTTAAGGGGTCATGTTTATTGTTCCTGTCTTTTCTGTGAAACGCTTCTCTCAAAACAGAGCAGCACATCACCACGGTCACCCACCCACCACCAGCAACGTACACAGTGATCTTTTGTTTGAGCTCAAAACTATTTTTTTCAGTCATTTCTCCTGCACTAGCTTCTATGTGCTTTAAAAATCTTTTTAGAAAGGTAGGGCTGGGGTGAGGGGGTGGAGGGGACGTGACCAATGGACTCACATGAAGTCTGAGCTGCTGCCTGTTTCCCACCACACTAGAAGACAAACATGGCTTTGCTGTCACCTCTGTTCTAAAACAAACAGCTCCTCGAAGAACCAGCAGCGACAGGCCGTCACAGAACCTGCGTTCAAAACTCCCAGCACAGGAGGCCATTCTCACCCTGATGCGGAGAGGTCTGTGGAGGCTTCGTGGAGGCTCCAGTCCCTGTGACAGCGTCAGCCCGTCTCTCGCTACCTGCGCTCCTGCCCCCCGTTTTGATCCTGTTCTTAAGTCTGACATCAGAGTGCACTTTGCACGCCTTCAGCATCCCCTCTCCTGGGGTGGGGTCCCTCACTCCGTCCGCGCTTTGAGGCAGCTTGCTTATGCTGCCTGGACAGCAGAGCGCCGTGTCCCTTCTCACCAGCTCCAAGACGTGATCAGTTGCCGTCCCACATCCCGCTCAGAGTGAAGCAGTGAGAGCAGGTGCTTCTGCATTTGACTTTGAATAATAGAGACTCTGAAAAAAGTGATAATAATATCTCTTTAAATTGTGATAGGAAAGAATTACTTGAGAAGGAAAACCCAAGATCCTGAAATTCATATGTCCCATAGACCCAGGATGTTCTGTGATCAGAGTTAAAATATAAATAAGTCCTGGGAGAAAAGTAATTTTAAAAAAGAGGCAGAACTACATAAGAAAATGTCTAGGTGTTGTTTGTTTTAATAAATGACCTGATATCCCATTTTCCAGGAGAGCCCCTGAGCCATGCAAGGCTTTTTCAAATGGTAATGAAACAACCTTGAAGCTGACAATTCCTGAGGTTTTACACCTTTTTTCAGGCTGAAATTTTCCCAACTTTTTTGCTGTATTGTTTATATCATCACTGAGATTTGTGAACAACCTACCAGCTGCTGGAGGCTCTTAGGCCTTTCTTTAGAAAATCTGATGTGAGGTCTCAGCACCCTGGACACACATTGACAGGATGCCAGGTACCACAGAGGAAGCACTGGACAGGGAGCCTGAGGCCCTGCAGGACTCAGCTGGGGCTTGGAGGCCTATCTGTGAAAAGAGGTTTCACTAAGACCCTTTGTGCTCCATGAATTAGGGAATTCCTCTGTCACTGCAAATGGAGAAACAAATTCCTATCTGGGATACTAAGCCGCCAATCTCCTGACCTTGTTACAAAGTCACCTAACATCCATGAGTGACCGCTATGTGCCAGGGATTATAAAACACATTAAATGTACAGTGCCCTGATAGCTCTGTCAGCTGGATATTATCTTTTATCTCATCTTGAAGACAGCATGGTCAGGAGGCAGGCCAGTCCTCCCTCCACCAGAGAGGGCCAGAGGCAGGAGTGGCACCTGGCCCCGCAATGCCGCAGTTCCAGGGCGTGTGGCGCTGCCAGCAGGAGTGCCACGGTTGTTTACAGGGAGGGGGCCCAGCTGCAGGCCACACCCTGAGCTCACAATGACGCTTGCTTGGGGGATAACGAGGAGTTTCCAGGCCTACACTCCACAGAGCAGAATAATGTGCTAAAAACACTCTCAATCAAACATGCTTAGACGCCCTAGTCATCCCACTTTTGTGAAAGAAAGAAAGATGCACTTTCTGGTGAACTTTCAGTTCAGCGATTGTTAGAAACAGAAGAAAGCATCACAGGGCAGCCAGTGAAAGTCACACGGGCTCAAAGCCGAGGGCAGAGCCACATGCTCATGCACGGCACATGCTGCGACCCCGGTGGCTTTTCTTCTTCGTGCTGCCATATGTTTAACTTACACCTTTCTCACAATGCTCATGTATGCCTTTATTATCAGAACACACATCTGCTCAGGGTTTTTCAGGTTACTGCAGCATTAGCCTATTTCTCCCTTTCTGCCACGGAGACTCTGGTGCCACTCATCATCAACATAGCCATGACTGTCCACCAGGCAAAACAGTGGAAAAAGTCGATTTGACACACGGAACTGCCTGTCACCCACACGCCCGGGGCTGTGTGGCTGCTCTGTCCCTTTTCTTTGGCGGGATGAGAGTGGGTGGGGACTGGTGCAAGTGAGGAGGCCAGCTGGGCTCTAGTGCAGGGCACAGGCACGGATGGGGGTGGGAGGCTGGCCTCGGGGCTGGGTGGCAAAGAACCAGGAGAGATAGATACTGGGGTTCCCTTGATGGGTATTCAGACATACGTCAACTCCAGTCACTTAGGAGCTGGATCTGGGCCTAAAGAAAAAGATGTCTGGTTTGGCAACCCAGACACACTGTTTATCTCTCTCATTAAAAGTTCAATTGACACGAATAAGGACCACACTTTGCAAAAAATACTTCTGTGTCCATTAAAAAAAAATGTTTGTTGATACACATACCTATTAGCTTAATTATATAAAACACATTTTAAAGCACCTTCCCCCTTTTCAATAGTTATGTTAGTTCCACTAAGGAAACCAATTGTATCGTGAATTTTAAAAACTAACAATATCTATCTACTACAGCTTAGCACAGTCATTTTTTCATTTCCTATTCTAGAACATGCTACAATGTTGCTCTTTCATGAAGAGGTGCTATTTCTTTACAGCTGTCATTGTTCCTTAAACAAAAGTAACATGGGAAACAGAAAAGGAATTAATGACTCCACTACAGGGGTCCTGTTACCCTTTCCTACCACAAAGTCCTGCAGATTCTTCTAGCAAAGCTCATCATCAAGTGAAACACTGAGTACAAACACACAGCACAAAAGCAAGAGAGACAGAAAAATGCATATTCTTTGCAGATGATAAGTCATCAAAACATTTTTATTTTTAAGGGAAAGCCAAAATAACTTTTTGAAGAGCAAAACAAAACAGGAAGGACATTCTTTCCCATTCCTATAACTAAAAGATAACTATAAAAAGTATGTGCTAACCTTCCCAGAAAATACACCTTTAGCTAAAGTTAGCATTGTAACCTAAGAGGATAATAATTTAGGTAAACACAAGAAGGACCAGAAATATCTCAGGCCAAATCCTATTCTTAAATAACTAACTTCTAAGAAGTATCCAAATTATGTTTGCTGGGCTAAACTTTTACAATACCTAATAATTCTTGGAATAAAGAAACCATTTGATAGTGATTCAAAATCCTAATGAACATATAGATTTTCATTGCTGCCACTTTCATTAAAAGCGGTATGACAGATATATTTACCCACTCTTTTACGGTTTCAAAGAATTGCTGAATACACAACTTTCAATTTTTCCATTTGATATACACATTTAGACTTATTTGGTTCTTATTTAAGGTATTACAGTAGACATGAGCTAAGTACATAAAAATATCATGATTAAAGCCACAAATTAGAGATCAGAAAGTAGGAAGCAGAAAAGAAAGAGCTTTTGTTCCACTGTGAGCACAGGTACGTCTGGTCCAATGTAGAGAGAGGCTCGTGCACCGGGGACCAAAGAGGCTGCCTCTCATGCGGGCTTTTCACCTTCCTGAGAAGAGACAGCCTCTTAGAAAGTCTACCATAAACACTTCCTCCTTCACGAGGAGACGTGATGTCCAGTGATCTCCTGTGCACAGCAGAGCTGTCTGTCCACGAGGGCCTCGGCTGGTCCTCCTGGTGCCCGGAGCCGCACCTGTGAAGCAGGGTTGCGGGCGGGGTGCCTTTGCCAGGGGCACATCCCACCTCTGTCATTCTGAAAATGCAGAGCTGCAACATCACTGAAATCCTTTTTCACTTTCCTGAGTTTTTTCAAAGATGCTTTGTGAGGCAGTGGAAAATAATACAGTTTCTTAAGTTTCATTAAAAAGTTCTCATGTTACCTCAGGTATCCTGGACCTATTTCAGCCTCCACTTATTTTTATCTTTTTAATCATAATAAGCCACCGCCATGGGGCCTGCTATTTTTGGAAGAAGAGAATGGGACCGAGTGACAACAAGTCTCAATTTTAATAAAACATGACCCTCCATCTGGATGGGGGCCGGTGCTGATTACTGCGGCTGTTACATGAGGCTGTCAGCCATTAAAACAGAATCATTTTCCTACCTTAAGTGCCTGCTTCCTTATTTAGCCTGAATACTGCAAATAATGCAAACACCCTGTGGAAATTCCCGCAGCTGAGGGTCCCGGGCTGCCACGTGACTGGGAGATTCCAACAGGTCTGCCCTTCCAGCCGCTGTGTGCAGGCGGGTGTGCGGTTTCCATGTTATCTGGTCTATAATTTTATCTGTGCCAAAGCCCCACTCAGCACTCACTCACAGGGGCCATTAAACCACCAATAAGCATTTTTCCAGGGCGTTCTTTGTGCTGTTAGAAAATATAGTCCTCCAAATTGTGAAATTCCTATTCAAACAGAACAGAATTGAAAAAATAGAAAATGCAAAAGCTCTTCTTAATTAAAATAAAGTAAATGGACCCAGAGAAGAGTGACGGGTGTGGGTCTGGTTTCGCTAGCTTCCTCCTGCTCCTCTGTCATGGAGATGTTGATTCCTCCTCTGGCTGCTCAGGCATGAGATTGGGATATCAAAGTAAGAGGGCACTAGGATCAAACAACCAGTCAGCACGATGTGGGACCAAACCCCAACAGTGGGCTCCATCCAGAGCCTGCGGGGCGGCACCTGCTGGGTCCCACGCGCCAGGCGCGAGGTTCTAGTTGGAAGATGATGCTCATCAATGAAGCACATGGCTGGAGACCAGGCCCTCATGTGTTTGCCGTACATGAAACCTTCTCACAGTGGAAGGTGACTTTGAACTGAATCCTCACCTTCCCCAAGAACTACGAGCAACTTCCCTAGGTGTGATCATCGCATCGTGATCATGTAAGAAAATGGCCATTTAAAAAAAGACATGTGCATCTGAGGTATATAGAGGAGGAAAACAAGAGGTTGGGGATTAATTTTAAACATCTCGATAACAACTAAGCTGGGGTACAAAGCAGGAGTGGCCGTATCTGACTGCCCAGAATGTCGAGCCTGGGTATGGGGTGCCTGGGAACCCACTACACTGTACCTCCACTCTCGTGCATGCAGAAACGTCCATAGCTAACGATGAATTCCACCCTGGGAGAAGGAATCGGAGGCCGGGGAAGAAGCTGGCAAGTGTCCGGGCTCTGGGGCAGGACCTGGCGGTCCCATACTCTAGGCTGGTCCCTCGACCCGGGCACACTCACAATGCGCCTAGCATCCTCCAGCCTTCAACTTCACCATGCCCCTCATTCCTCCTGGGGTCCATGACCACCACCTGGAGCTTGACAGGATGCGGATTCTTAGGTCCTGTCCAGACCCATTGAATCAGGGCACTTTACCAAGCTCCCCAGCTGATCGCAGCCACCCTGATGTCTGAGGAGACCAGGAGAAGCAGCGAAGAGTCGTCTACAGTGTCTTGGAAGAAATTTGCTTCTAAAATACTTCTCTAGTGCTGCTCCATGAAAAACAATGTCTCCATCTGCATGCTAGGAAAGCATGCTTTCCTCACCTTCAAAATATTTAAAAATACCATTCAAACTTGAAGGAGTAATTTTGCACTAGCTTTTTTAGAAGTTGAAACATAATACTAAATGTGACATTTTGCTTGAGGTTTGGGGATAGTCTGAAGGCTCCCAGGAGCATGGTGGAGGACAACACGGATGTTTGGGAATGTGGTGTGACACTGAGTAGAAGATGGAAAAGGAAACACCCACGGAGAACAGTTCTTGAAAAAGCTGCCCGGGTGTCTGAACCCCCTGGTTACGGGGCCAACCTGCAGCTTCCAGGGGAGGGGCTTGGGAACCTCAGCACCTTTGACCCCAGCAGCCACCTCCAGCTGCTCCCTGTCATGCACACTCACTGCACACACACAGGATGGCTCAGAGAGGGTGTCAGCTACTCTCAGCCACGGCAGCTGACACTGCAGTCTGGAGTTTTCTAGGTCCTGAGACAGGATTAAAATAATGCTCTGGAGATTTTCATGTTTACTCTCAGTGTTTGCAAGTGATTCAGTTTTTGAGGTACTATTTCAAAATACTTTTATGCAACCCCATATGTCTTAGAGGACATTCCTGCCAGGCTGCCTCCCGTTTTACAGGCACAGAGAGGAGCAGGTGGACGAGGGGTGATTTGTCATGTGAGGCATGGGCCCATGGCTGGCGGCCTCCCCACGCACCCTGCGTTCACGCATGAAGTCTGTGAGCCCAGGGGACTCAGTGACCGTCTGCGTCCGTCCCTGCTGCTTGCAGAGAGTGTGACCTCTTGAGACCCTCCCTCGCCCGGGTTGAGTGGGAAGCCTGGTGGTGGTGCAGTGTGCACATTTGCTCCAAAGTGGGCCCTGTGCACTTCTCAGACCGCAGGGCCACCAGCGTGCCAGTGCATGACAGGACCTCCCTGAGCCCATGGCCCCAACCCAGCTGGACCCGGTGCACAGAAGCAGGGTCCTCCCCCGGCACAGGTAATGCAAGCTGAAGACATGGGACAAGAGCTCAATCCATGCTGCTGCAGGTGTGGCTCACAGCTCCAGTTCCAGCCAAGAGGTGGTTCCCCCTTGGGAGGCTGCCTAAAAAAGCCTAGGAACAGAGGAGGAGTCCAGGGTCTGGGTGTAACCCAAGTGGTAGAGAGACTGTTCTTGTTTTTGAAGAATAACTAAGAATTAGTCTAATATTCGGGGGGCAGGAGAGGACCTAGTAGCGGCTAGAGCTGAGAGTTAAGCTGCAGTAAACATTTCTCAATTTTCAACCTCCTGGAGCAGCACCTATAGTTCAGTCTCAACAAAAAACCCAAACAACCGCCACGGTGTCTCGGGGCCATGCTCTGTCCTTTTGCCCATCCCCATCCACAGGCTCAGGCCAGAGAGCAAGGAGCCGATGCTTGGGGCCTTGTCCTGCCACTCCCCCAGCCCCTTGGGCTCGTCCTCCATCCGATGCACTCAAGGACAGCCTGGACTTCTCAGCGAGTGTCCCACCTGGTCTCTCCTGAGCTTCAGCACACACTCCACCCCTGCTCTCCCGGTCCTGCTTCACCCCCCACCCCCGGTCACCTCTGCTCGTGCCTCCCCCAGTCAAGTCCTGACTCTTGCCCACCACGTCTGTGGATCCTGGGTGTGCACTGCATCTGCCCACTTCGCCCAGCTCCACGGCTAGTGCTCGACCTGTTACCTCTGCACTGCATTGACTGGCCCCCATGAGCACAGTGCCCTGTTCTGCAGCCAAAGCGAGACTCTCCGGAACAGAAACCTGAGGGTGCGGGGCCTCCAGGCCCCCTCCACCCCCACCCCCACCCCGAGCTGCGTCCAGGAGCACTGTAACTTTCTCTGCTTTCCTGGCCGCCTGCGAAAGGCCACTTGAACTGTCCTGGAGCCACCCACCTGTGCTGCCACAGCTCTTGGCACAAGGCCCTTTCATGACCTTGTGGCCATCCCACCCCAACTGGTTGGGCCCCTTGTGGGTAAAAATTGCCCTTGAGCCACCACAATCTGACTATTGACAAAACTGCCCAATGGAGGGGCCTGTCTCTTCACTCTGAAGAGATCTGAATGGGAACCACGAAGGCGTGGAGAAAAGCATGTGCTATGCCAAGTGGTGCACTACCACCAAAAGTTCCCAACCCGGAAAACAGCCTGGAATAGAGGGAGGCAGAGTCAGAGACACAGAGGCAAACGAGATTGGTCCCATCATCTTTAAGACATATTGGCCACGGAGTGAAAAAAATCCTAAGATTGAATTTTTGTATTGATTATCTAATTATTAATCTTTATGGAGGCTATTCCAGCATTGCACATAATGAGTAATTCATCAAAGCATATTAGGTGCCACGGAAGTTGCATTCAGCATAAAGGGCCATTAAGTTTCTTGTAATTGCATATTACTGGAGCTTTCATTAGTTCTAAATCAAATCAACAGGACCGGCACATACACGCTCTAATTGACTTTATGTAATAACGCATGCCCCTGGTGATCACTGAGGCACAGGGCCTGCCTGAGAAACTGCGGCTCCCACAGACCCCTGCCAGCCCAGTGTGGAACAGTCCACTTCGGACAAGAGCCCGTGGAGGGCATGCCAAGCATGAACCCGGGGCCCCAGCTGGGGCAGGGACGTCCTCCTGTAGGAGGCATCCCAGATGTTCTCATGAGCTGTTTTCTGGAGGAAATCTTCCTATCAGCCAACCTCTCCCGAGCTCAGCAGACTTGGAAACCAAGCCTGGGAATGCATCTAGTCTTCAAAGGCTTCAGCCCTCACCAGACGGCATTTCCCACATGAAACAGCACCGGTTGAGATATGGAAACAGGCGGCCTTTAGGACTTAGCTCCTATCTTCACTTGTCTGAAAAGTCCTTCCTGAAATGATCTGTAAGCCCCTCAGATCCAAAAGCAAGGGCCTCTGTAACTCGTTTGGCGACTTGTCAGGTCCCATCATAGGGCGGCACTACATTCCTGGTCTCCTCGCACCATGACTTAAATTCTGATTATTTAACTCCTCATTGTTTAAACTATTCTCCTTTTCTGAGGGGTCAGGGATCTGGTCTGCTTCTATGGTTTACAGCCCTATACCCAGAGTAATCTGGGTAAATATTAGATAGCTTTATGTCTCTTGAGAGTTGAGTCAGTCCTTTCCATGAGTTTCAAGAAGGTTCAGAGACTGGGTGACATCTAGAAACCCAGTCGACAGGCACTCACTGCCCAGGCTAGGGTGAAATTATTAGTATAGTAGTTTGCATACTGTCTCGTGTTCATTGAATTTCTTTCTTTTGGAGGGGCTGTGAGCTCTCTGTTTGGAAAACTTTGCATTAATTCCTTCTCTGTTTACCTAAGTTTGGTTTCTGAAGAAGCCTTAAAATATGCCTTCAGAAAAAAAGACAAAATCTGTTCAGAGCAATCTCTTAAGAGATATTTGTTCACAGCAAACGTCAATTCAGACCAAAGGTCAGTGAGACTGTAGCTGCATCGTGAGTGGTCAGCCTTAAACTCAAGCAGGGTCTGAGCTTCTCGTGGGATCTCACGCTGAGCTTAAGGAGAGGTTTTGGCCCATTTCCGTAACAGAGCATGACGGAGTGAGTCCCACATGAAGTGACGGGGATCCCACACACAGTTCAGAAGCTGGGGACCAAAGTTCAGTACCTTCACCACCAACTGACTCTCTCTACCTGCTCCACACACTGCCAGGTGTCTGTGTCTTATGCTCAGAGATTTAAAACATGCTCAAGAAAAAGACCGTGACCAGACACTTTGTCAGCACCTTCCATAAACTTAGCTTGTTCTGATCAAATGGAAGTCACTGACATAATCAAAGTGACCAAAATTGCTTACAAAGAACAAAGACCTGAGTGTTGTAAAGGCCCTCCCTGTGGGCAGGCTGAAGTGCTGGGGGTGAGCGAACATTTCTACTTGGTGGCATCTTCTGACCAGAGAGAGACACTGAAGGAGTTTTTGAAGAAACATCACCCCAAGGGTCATGCATTTTTGAGACAGATGCCTCCACTGGTCGGCCACCACTCACACTACACACCCATCCCAGGCCCCGGCCCCTCCTGCAGAGCAGGGCAGATACTACCATCCCCGTACCCCCAGCCTGGCATCTCAGCTACACGAGCCCCGAGGGGTATGATTATGAGCCATGGTAGCTCTGGAGACTGGCAGCCACTTGGTGACGCTGAGAGCTGGGCCAGTTTACAGAGCGTGGCAGACATCTGCATAAGCCAGAGGTCATAAACCCTGTCGCCAATGTGGCCTTGAAAGCAGAAAGAAACAGGAAGTGGAAAGACGGAAACAGGAAGTGGCGTGGCTGGGGAAGGGGCACTGCGGTGTCACGTGGAAGCCCCGGCTGCTGGCTCAGAAGCCCCATCCGACCCCATCTCCAGGGAGCCCACCCCTCCTCCAGAGAGATGCTCGTGAAATGAACAGATGATCTAGTTTCCATCTGCACGCCTCCCTGCCTGCTTTAATTCTATGTTATCACGACAGGAAACTGCAGAGGACGGAAGGCTGGCATTTCATCCAGTGGGAACTTAGCAAAAGAAAAAACTGTAAAGGAAATCAAACATTAGTTAATAGGTGATGAGAGATAAGGAGAAAGGAGAGAGAAACAGAGAGAGGAAGAGAGAGAGACAGAGACAGACGGAGAGACAGTCAGAGGAAGAGGGAGGGAGGGAGGGAGAGAGATGCTCAGATACTCCCGCGCTCATGGGTGTTTGGACACGTTTCTGAAGGACAGTCAGACTTGGGCTTTTAATTTTTCTTTTAATCCAGCATAAACACCTAATTAACAGACAGGCTTTGACAAACATTTTTGAGATCTTTCTTAAATTAAAATGCATTAAAAAACCCCTACACACCACCCCCCACAGCCCCAATCACATACTAGCTGCCCTGTGGCCACAGCCTGCGGACACTGCTGGCCGGGCCAGAGCAAACACCCGGGTGAGGAGACCCGCTTCCTCCAGGCCTCGGAGTGTCAGCTGCCTCAGCCACCTACCCACCCCCTTTCTCTCCAGCCATCCACCAAGAGGAAATAACTTTGCTGTACTGGGAGTCTGGGAATCCCAGAAAACAATCTGAAATCCACAAAAATAACTGAAGTTCACTTTTACCGAGCTGTTCAGTTCCATTCTGATTTTTATTACAATGTCAACAAGAATTTAATTTGTTTTAAAGTTTAGGTTCTTAAATCTGAGTGATATACGGTAGTTTACGGCTTGCTGGCAACAGCTACTGTGGAAAAAAAGAGGAAAGTGCACGGAAAGGCGATTCCAAGTTTGACGCTGGGAAAGCAGGGAGCCCGGCCAAGAGCAGCAAAGAGTGCCGCGCCCGCCCGCGACAGTGGCCATGTGACCAGGGACACGTTCCCTCTCTGACCAATCTCATCTGGGGATGGCAATTAAGAGGAAATGTCCTAAAGTGTAATTTCTGGCATGAAAACATTCACAATGCTAACTAGGGCTCTGACGGTGAAAATATTTGGGGGTGTCTGGAAGAAGGGGCCCAGGGGTGGGTACTTGACTCGCAAGCTTCTCCTTGCTCCCCACCCCCACAGGGGCATGCCCCGTGTGTTTCAGACAGCTCTGAACGTGACAGTGAGAAATGCCCTCACGTTGTCTCTGCAGACAGCCAGAAGCATCCTGCTGCAGAAATGCTCACTTCTGAGACTGCCATGGATTTTCCAAACGTAGCTTTTGCCGGGGTAAACTCCCAAGCCCTGTTAAAGTCATTTGTACGGAAACACAAGCCCCAACTGCAAGGCAATCCACTTTATGGGGAGAAACGCCAGAGGAGGACATAAAAAAGCCAGTGAGCTTTCAAAGCAGGTCGTCCCGGGAGGCCAGCAGGGGCTTTCTCAGAGGCAGAGGCTGTGCCAGCCACTGATCTCCAGCAAGCTCTGCCCACGTGTCAGCCCCACGTCTGCGGGGAAGCCAAGTGGAACTTGCTCAGGGCCCAGCCCTGCGTGATTGATACACCACGGCAAAGAGCCCACGGCGCACAGCAGCAGCGAGGCCCTCCATGTCTGCTGTGCGTTCCTGCCTTTCCCTCCAGAGCCGGCCCTGAGTGGAGCCAGAGCCCCGGGTGAACCAGGTGCGGCCAGGGCTGCGAGCACTCGCCACTTTCCAGGCCCCGCTTCCTGCTGTATCTGAAATAACAGCAGCTGGGAGGGCCTGATATTGCCGCGTCTGGGCGCAGACTTCACCCGGGGTGGGAAGCAGGGGGCTGATAACGCCACGCCTCCAGCAGCACCGCCTGATGGCAGCATCCTGCACGTCTGCCCGGCTCGGGAACAAAGAAAACCCAGCCACAGGGCTCCCGGCGCGATAACTCTCAGGGCGAGGGGAGTGGTCTGGCTGCCTCGGCCTATTGTCCTAAGTATCAGGCTTGGATTAGTTGGGGTCCCCAGGGGCTGATAAGGGCGGATGTGCAGAAGGGGGAAGACACTTCTTTGTCCGTTACTATGTGTAAGTGTCTACCCTGTAATCTGGAAGGAAGGAAGATGCCTGTTCAAAGTTAAAACTGAAAAAGGTAAAGGGATTCTCAAAACTCCATGACCCCAATCTACAGCAGTGTCACAGAGAGCCACACAGACTGTGGTCAGAAAACACACGGGCATTATTCCCGCCGAACAGCAACTGTTCTGCGAGAAATGTAGACTGACAAGTTCACGTTGTCTATGTTTCTAAAGATAATCCTTAATTCAGCTGAACAGTAAGTAACTGGGAAGCACACATATTTTTATTCCCTGAGAAAAACTCTGCCGTCAACACTGTGTACTTGCCACGTAAAAACAGAGTTAGAATTTCCTCCTCCCACTCCCCAGAGGAAGTCGTCCAGGACTGCGCGTAGACTGACATATTAAGCCTTGAGCTTTGAGAGCCTCTTTCTCCTTTGCCACTGAGTATTTTAACAGGCTGATGTGGCCTATTACCAAACTGCACTCGACTCTGAATACTTGTGAAGAGAAGCTTTCCCTCATGCTGCACGAGAGAGGCAGACAGACTGTCCCTGGAGACATCTCAGCAGGAGCCCTGTGCGGGACAGAAGTGACAAGACAGGCGGCACATTGGAGCAGAGTGCCCTGCCCTGGCAGACAGGTCTCCCATCCCCTCGGGCGAGACCCAGGAGGGAGCAGCCTGCACAGGCCTAGTCACCAGGAGACTAGAGGTGGTCCAGGTGGCAAAACCTCACAGTCTTGTGTCTCTGCAGCAGAATGTCAGGAACCGCTAAGTCGGTGTGGCCGCAGGCTGGCTACCTGTAGAAAACCTGGCCCAGTATGCACATGATAGGCCCATTTCCTGTGATGAACAGGAAATTCTTATACTGTGCCATATGTACAAACCTTTAGTGAACTTCTCCTTCGTCTCCCTTTTTTTTTCATTAACAAAATGCTTAAAGCTCACTTTAAGTAAAAAGAATGGCATTGCTATACTGTCCCAGTTCCACCCCGTTAACATATATAACCTTATGGAGGTACCTTTCACATATCATGTAATTCACCGATTTCATGGATACAATTCAGTGAGTGTTTCAGCACATTTATTGAGTTGTGCAGCCCCCCCCATAAGTCTTAGCACATTTCCGTCACCCCTGGAAGATCCTCACCCGTTTATGCTGACCCCTGCCTGCCAACCCCTCCCCAAGCCAGGCTGTTTCCTGCTTCTGTGGCTGTGACTTTTCTGGGCATTTCATATACACAGAACCATGATATATCTGTTCTTTTCCATGATTTTTTTTCGCTTAGCATTAGGTTTTCCAAGCTCATCTGTGTCTGAGTGTGAGTCAGTGCTCCATTCCTGTCTACGCTGAATAACACGCATTGCGTGGATATGCCACACTTTTTGTGTCTATTTACCAGTTGCTGGATATTTCAGTCGTTTCAAATGTTTGGCTATTGTAAAGAACACTGTGAAGAACACTTGCGCTCAGGTCTTCATGTGGATGTGTGTGTTCACTTCTCTAGGAGTAAAATTGATGGTAAATTTAACTTTAAAACAAGTGCCAAAGTGGCTGTATCATTTGTCACCCTACCAGTAATGTGTCAGGTTCCAAACTCTCCATGTCCTCTTCCAAATTTGCTGTTGTCACTCTTATTTATTATAGCTGCGCTAGTGGATATGAAAAAGCACATCACTGTGGTTTTTTAACTTGCATTCCCTAATGGTCTATGACCTCAAGCATCTTTTCACGTGCTTATTATCCATTCGCGTGTCTTCTCTGGAGAAACATCCACTCAGCTCTTTGGCCTGGTTTCAGACTGCTCTTTCTGTCTTGCTGTTACTGAGTTGTAAGTGCTCTCTGCATATCCTGGGTACAAGCCCTCTATTGGAGAGTTGTTTGTATTCATCTAGTCTCTTGTTTGCCTTCTCATTTTCTTAATGACATCTTTTGAATCACAAAAAATTTGAATTTGATGAAGTTCAACTTACATTTTTAGTTTATGCACTGTTTTGGGTGTCAAATGTAAGAAATCTTTGCCCAATCCAACGTCTTGAAGATCTTCTCATGTTACCTCCTAGAAAGTTTTATTATTTTAGCTGTTACATTTAAGTCCATGATCAATTTTGAGGTAGATTTTTGCATATGGTTGGTATTATTTTGCACGTGGATATCTATTGTCCCAGCACCATTTGTTAAAAAGTCTATCCATTACCCCAATTAAGTTGGTTGGCATCTTTGTCAATTTACCATAAACACAAAGATCTATTTTTAGTCTCTCAATTCTGTTCCATTGATCTACATGTCGTATGCCAATACCATACTGTCTTGATTATTGTAGCTTTACAGTCAGATTTAAAATTGGAAGTTAACCAACTTTGTTCTTTAATTTCAAAATTATTTTGGCTATTCTAAGCCTTTGGAATTCCATATAGATTTTAGAATAATTTGTTGATTTCTGAAAAAAAGAAAAACCTGCTGGAATTTGGTACGAATTGTGCTGATTCTATACCTCAATTTGAAGAAAGCTGCCACCTTAAAAATATCGAGTCTTCTGTACACCAACATGTAGTATCTCTCAATTTATTCAGATCTTCTTAAATTTTCCCTCAGCAATGTTTTTAATTTTCATTGTATAAGTGCTTCACTTCTTTAGTTAAATTTACTCATAAGTATTTTATTATTTTTGCATAGCTCCATACAGCTTTTGTATAGGATTGTAAGTACAATGCTATTGTAAATGGAATTTTTTTTCTTGATTTCATTTTTGGATTGGATTCATTGTATATAGATATACAATTTATTTGTATACTGATCTCATATTTTGTAACCTTGCTGTACTTGTTTATTAGTTTTAATAATGGGTTTCTGTTTCTTTTTTCTTTTTTTACGTTTTTGTTTGTTTGGCAGATTTAGGATTTTCTACATACAGTATCATGTTGTCTGCAAATACTTCTTTTTTTCCCATCTAGATGCCCTTTATTTCTTTTTCTTGCCTGACTGCACTGGCTAAAATCTCTAGTACAGTGTTACATAACAGTGTGAAAGTAGGCATCCTTCCCTTGTTCACTTGTTCTAAGGCAGAAAGTCTTCAGTCTTTAACATTGACTGTGATATTCACCATACGTCTTTGTAGACAACCTTTATCCCTTCGATTTATTCCAAGTTTATTGAGAGTTCTTTTCACATGTACGTGTTGTTGGATGTTGTCAAATGCTTTTTTCTTGCATCTGCTGAGATGATCATGTGGTTTTTGTCCTTTATTCTATTAATATAGTATATGACATTACTTGATGTTTACAAGTATACCAACCTTGCATTACCAGGATAAATCCCGCTTGATCATGGTGTGTAATCCTTTTTTCATGTTGTTGGATTCAATTTGCTAATATGTTTTGTGGGTTTTTGCTTCTGCATTCAAAAAGGATTTGTTTATAGTTTCTTTTCTTGTGATTTCTTTGTATGGCTTTGATATTGGGGTTATATCAACCTCAAAGATTTAGTTGAGGGGTGTTCCTTCTTCCTTTATTTTCTGGAATAGTTTGTGAAGTATTGGTAATGTTCTCCTTCTTATAATGTCTGATAGATTTCACCAGTGAAGCTCTCTGGGCCTGGGCTTTTCTTTGTGGGAATATTTTAAATTGTTAATTAATTTCCTTTGCCTACTATAAGTCTGTTCATGTTTTTTCTATTTCTTCTTGAGTCAGTTTACATAATTTGTATCTTTCTAAGAATTTTTCCACTTTATCTAGGTTGTTAGATTTGTTGGCATAAAGTTGCTTACAGTAATCTTTTATAATCTTTTTAATTTCTGAGGAGCCAGTGGCAATGTCCATTCTTTCATGCCTAACTGTTCCCGCTCAAACTAGTTAAAGGTTTGTCAATTTTGCTGTTCCTCTTAAAAAACTAACTTTGGTTTCACTAATTTTCTCCTGTTTTTCTACTTCACTGCTCTGCTCTCATCTTTATTATTTCCTTCCTTCTACTTGCCTTGGTTTTAGTTTTTTCTTTTTTTAAAAAAAAATTTTAGATTACTGATTTAAAATCTTTCTTGTTTCTAATACAGGCATTTAAAGCTATATGTTCCCTTCTAAGCCCTGCCTCACCTGTGTCCCGTAAATGTTCACATGTGTTTTCACTTGCATTCAGTTCAAAATATGTTCACATTTCCCTTGTAATTTATTTCATCCATGGTTATTTAGAAATGTGCTGTTTCATTTCCAAATATTTGTGATGTTCTCTAATTTCTGTTGCTGACTTCCAATTTAATTCCCTTGTGATCAGAATTAATGTTTTTATGTTTATTAAGGCTCATTTTATGACCTCATAGGAAGTCTGTCCTGGAGAATGTTCCATATTACTCCACTCTGTAGAGTGTTCTATAGATTTATTTTTTAGGTTGCTATAGATTAAATGTTTCCCTCAAAGATTCATATGTTGCAATTGTAATTTCCATTGTAACAGTGTTAAGAGGGCTTGTCAGAAAGTGACACTATTTATTTGCTGCAAGGCTAAGAACCTTGTAATCGTGTAGACACAAGGTATCAGGCCAGTCTCTTCCAAGAGGCTTTTATTGGTTCCATAAAAAGTCAACTTCAATTCCTTAAAGAAGTCCTTTCATATCTGAAAATATGACATTCCAATTAAAGGCTTGGTTAAAAAAAAAAAGAGGTTGGGAAATCCTATTATGGTAATTAAAAGATTAAAAGTTGGGGCTTTTAAGAGACGATTCGATTGTGAGGATTATGCAATTTGAATGGACTAACCCATTCATGGAGTAATGGGCGTCGTTCTGATGGCTTTAAAAGGAGAGCAAGTGAGGAGGTTACTCTCTCCTGCTTAGCCCATCAGCCATGCGATACCCCACTTTACTGCAGAAGGTGGCCCTCACCAGATGTACTCCCTGGACTCTGGATTTCCCAGCCTCCGGAAGTGTAAGAAATAAATTTCATTTCTTTATAAATTACTCAGTTTCAGGTATTCTGTTATAAGCAACAGAAATGGATTAATATGTATGTCAATCTGGTTAACAGACTTGTCAAGTGTCATATCCTTGCTGATTTTCTGTCTAGTTGTTCTATCCATTATTGAGACTGTAATATTGAAGTCTCCAGCTATTACTTTTGAAAATTGTCTATTTCTCCCTTCAATTCTGTCAGTTTTTGTTTCATGTATTATGGGTCTCTGTTGTTACATGCAAATATATTTATAATTGTTATATCTTCCTGTTCAAATTATCCTTTTATCATTATAAAAGATAAAGGGAACATTGCCAACAACCTATCTCTAGAAATATTTTTGTCTTAACATTTATTTTGTCTGATACTGGTACAGCTACTCTAGATCTCTTTTGGTTACTATTTGCATAATAATATCTCTTTTCTATCCTTCTTTCAACCTGTGTCTTTAAATCTGAAGTATGTCTTTTTTAGACAACATATAGTTGGATCCTGTTCTGTTTTTTAAATCCAGTCTGATGACCTCTGCCTTTTCACTGGAGTGTTTCATCCATTTACACTTAATGTAATAATTGAAATGGTAGGATTTATGTTTACCATCTTACTATTTGTTTTCCACATGTCTTATGGAATCTTTGATACAGGGTCATTGTTGGTCCCTCACTACTGCTTTCTTTTGTGTTACCTATATATTTTCTAGTGTATCATTTAAATGAATTTTCTGGTCTTTTGTTTTATTGCATATAGTTTTAGTTATTTTCTTAGGGGTTACTCTGAAGATTACAATATGCATCTTACTTAAGACAATCTATTTCAGATTAATACTAACTTAGTCCTAATATGTAGATACTTTGCTCTGACGTAACTTCTTCCCTACCCCTTCTTTTGTGCTATTATTGTCATACAAATGACATCTTTACAGACCAAGAGCCCATCAGCACATTTTTGTAATTATTGTCTTATGCAATTTTCTTTTAAATGAGTTAGTAAAAGAAAATAGTTTAAAATATGCTTCCACTGTCTTTTCTATTTACTTACGTAATTACTTTTACCAATGCTTTTTATTTCTTTGTGTGTATCTGAATTACCCTCAGCCTGAATGACTTTTTTAGTATTTTTTGTAGGTTAGGTCTACTGGCAACAAATTCTGTATGTTTATTGTTTATCTGAGAATGCCCCCCCCCCCATTTTTGAAAGCCAGTTTTGGTAGATAGAGAATTTTTGAGTGACGATCTTTTTCTTTCATCATTTGAATATACCATCCCACTATCTTCTGGCATCCATGATCCTCAATGAGAAGTCGGCTGTTACTCTTATTGAGAAGGCTATGTATTTGAGGAGTTGTTTTTATCTTACTGCTTTCAGGATTGTCTCTTTTTCTTTAACTTTCAACAGTTCGGCTATGATGTGCCTATGTGTGAATCCCTTTTAATTTTCCCTACTTGGAATTTTTTGGCCTCTTTGGTTGCATAGAATAATGTTTTCATCAACTTTGGGAAGTTTTTGGCTGTTATTTCTTCAACTATTTTTTTCTGCTCCTTTCTTCCTCTCCTCTCTTTTTTGGGACTCTCATTATGCATATGTTTCTACGCTTTATGGCTTCTCACATGTCTCTGAGACTCTGTTCATTTTTCTTTCTGTTCCTCAGACTGGATAATCTATTGACCTTTAAGTTTTTTGATTCTTTTTCTCTGCCAGCTCAAATCTGTTGTTCAACCCTGCTAATGAATTTTTCATTTCACTTATCAGACTTTTCAACTCTAGAATTTCTATTTGGATCTTTTTAAAAAAAAATATTTCTATCTCATTATTGGCATTCTCTGGTAAGACATAATTGCCATACTTTCCTGTAATTCTTTAAATATAATTTTCTTTAGTTCTTTAAACATATTTATAATTGCTGATTTAAAGCTTTTGCTACTTAATCCAACACTTGAGCCCTCTCAGGGACATTTTCTATCGGCTGTGGGTTTTTCTTCCCCTATGTATGGGACATATTTTCATGTTTCTTTGATGCCTCCTAATTTTTTGGTTTATAACTGGACCTAATAGACAGTTTATTGTAGCAACTCTGGAATGAGATTCCCCCGACTCTACCAATAGGATTTGTTGTTGTTGCTAGGATTTTCCCCCCTTGTCACTTATTTGATTAATGACTTCCCTGAACTAATTCTGTAGATTCTGTATTTCTTGCACTATGCGGACATTAAGTTTTCTGTTCTCTTTTTAGACAATTCTTGCTTCCATTTTTAAGCCTGGCTTCCTAGGGATTACCCTCAGGTTATCAGAGTTCAATGTTCTGCCAATTATCAGCTAGGAGGCTTTCTTAAATCCTTCAACCATTAGGCAAGTCTTCCACCTCTGATCAAGGAAATGTGTGGGTTAAGGCCCATTGTCCAGCTGCAGACACTTTACATGTCAGCCTTCACTCTCATCTGTTTGTGTGGGGTCTCAGGTCAGCCAGAAGCAAGTGATTGGGGCCCTGTCTTTCCTGAGCACCCACACACCCATTTGCATATGTGCAGCCTTCTAGATTCCCAGGAACGCATCAGGGTTTTTCAAAGCTGTGGTTGTCTAGTTTGGCCAGGCTCTTGTTTGCCCCAATTAAGATCACAGCCTTGGACAGCTCCAATGATCATGACTGTGGCCAATTGCTGTTTTTGATCACACTGTGGAAATGGGAACTTTTCAGGAAGTTTTATGAGCAGCCAAAACACTAACTGTACTTTGGGGATGGGGATTTTAACAGGGCCCAGTCTCCTTCGTGTCTGTAAAGCTGTTGACTTTCCAAGGAGATGCTTCATGGAGCTGGGGAGGGGGGATGGGAGTAGCCCCAAGTTTACACACCACAGATCCCATCCTTCTTACCGAGGTCCAGTTTTTCTCGAGTAAATGCTTTTCAATTTGTTCCATCCCTTTGGTTAGTTTACAGATTCTGAAATGGTTAATTTGATAGTTTTGCCAATATTTTCATTGCTTTTTGGGAACAGCTGATTCACCAAGGTCCTCTCTATCATTCTGGAAGTCCCACCTCTCTTCCAGTCCTTGAGTTATCAAAAAGTGCCTCAGCTTGCAAAGCCAACTCATACTTGAAAACTAGACTTGGAGCAGGAATTTTGCTCATTACGTCTCTAGTGGAAAAGAAAATTAATAATAGAGGTAAGACTTGGTAGAGAGAGCATGTTGAAATCAGAGTGGGTGGGTCGAGGGGGTGTTCCTGGTTTTGCCACTCACTACCAGTGACTTTGAGCAAATCAAATGACATTTGTCTTCAAGCCTCAGTTTTCTTCTATATAAGGTGAGGCTACTATTGGCAGTTTTGCCTACCCAGGATTGTTCTAAGGTTGAATATGTAAATGATAAAATGTGTGTAAAAAGTCACTTTGGAAAGTACCAAAGGCCATGCATTGAGAACTAATCTCTGTTGTTGCTACTCATGTTTTCTGTTTGTTGTCAATGATGTGTCATGTTGGATTGGAAATGACTTTTTTAGCATTGATAAGAAGATGATTACTATAATTCCAATTGCCTGTGTCCTCCATGCCTGGACTGGGTGGGAATCTTTGAGTCAGCAGCCACCCCTCCTTGGAATCCAGGTGCAAGAACACACTTTTGTATCATTTAAAGGTCATTTAAAAGCATCCATGCTTGAGCTCCAGGGGTAGGAGAGCCAAGTGCCTAGCTGGAGCCGCAGGCCCTGGCTGCCCTTGCAAAAGCGTTATTGTCTGGCAGACGCAGGCAGAGCCTTCCACCGCCCTGGTCACTACTCTCCTCAGAGACGTCAAGCTCTGGTGGACTACCCACAGCTGGATTCTCTGTGTGTGGCTATTATGCTCTTAAATACCTTGCTTTATGCTTCATGCTCTGGTGACACAGCGCAGTGGTGTGCTATTTGCTGGTGCCCAGATCTGAAGGTATCTGTAGAGAGTGTGCATTCTTACATAAGAAAGCTCTTACATAAGTAACATATAAGCATTAGAAGAAGAAAATGCACAGAGAGTATGAAAATATGGTACAACTTGACTTGAAATAGAGACCTTAGACGTTAAAATATTTCTATAAAGATTTTAACTTATTTGTAGGAGGAAAATAGAGTGCGTCTATGAAGGGAAAAAAGACCAGCACAATAGAAAAACACTCACACTTTACTATTATTCAGAGCATGCCTACAAGAAATGACAAAAATATCACAAACATGCCCACGCTGCCCAAGCGATAGTCGTATCTGAACGTAAGCTCCTGTTCTCTCTCTGCCTCTACTGGTCGCTAAATAGATGTACATGGTACTGATCCTCCAAGCTCCACAAAACCTTTCCAGCCTCCCTTCATTCTCCTCCCAATCTATCCCTATTTCCTTCCCTCAAATCAATCATTTCAAAACAACTCTCCCTTCAGAGAAGGAAACAAGCTGAGATCCATTTTAAGGTATAAAAGGCATAAAGTTCATAACAACTGAAAGCCATACCACTGAATTGCCCTTCCAAGCATACAGAAAATAACTGCATTGTAGAATGAAACTTTGATTAGAAACATAGCATAATTCAAATAATTCCATGTTTACAGTGAATGTTTACATCAGGCACCCAGAAAAAGTGCCCAGAACCTGGCAGACACCTGAACCAAGTGTCATGTGAGGGGCACGCTCTGGCTGAAGTCCCTCTCCTCCTTTCCTCGCCCTCCCTGCCCATAGGAAAGGGTGGAAGATACTCCAACATCACAAGTTACAGAGCTGCAAGCCCACGGCAGCACCAATGTACATCTACAGTGGCCAAGTACAGCACCCTATTTTTAGAAAGTCTTACTCAGTGTACATCGTAGAGTCACCCCCCTACCCCCCACCACCCATGTCTTCCTTTACTGAAGGGGCTGACTTGTGACTGCTGCTGCCCTGGAGTTCAATAGCAACAGGTGTCAACACACAAGCTCGTACCTTCAGGACACAGCAGAGACACTGTGCTCAGTCACTGCCTTTCCCAGGTTAACAGAGACACATGTGAACCTGCTTTTGCTTTTCCCAACAACAATCTCTCCAGTAGTTACTGGTTGACAGCGGGGTTGGACTTGCACGATAGCAAACATCTAGATGAAAACCAATACACTGAAGCCAATGTCTGCATAATATCTGTCAGACACATTGCTAGGCACTGCTAGGCACCTGCTTCTGGAAACTCGGGTCTGAGGCCCAGTGGGGCTAGCACACACAGGTTTGGAAACAGCCTGCCTTGGCCCTTCATGGGCCTCTTCACCTGGGAATGGCAGTGGAAGGTTCTGCTCCACAGGCAGCAGCTTCAGGCCTGGAACTGGATGAACCTGCTTATGTCAGGAGATCCCTTCATCAGGGTCTCCAAGAACCTAGTATACGGCCTGCTGGTCTACCTCACCGACAGCAGTCTCTGCCCTTGGGTGGCTCGTGGTATGATTTTTATGCCTGTGACTCCCATGCAGATGTCCCAGTGCATCAAGAAATGACCCTAATGAATTATTTGCATGGCTGAATTCCTTCTATCCATCATGTAGTAGCCTGTGTCCAGGATACTAAAGACTCAGCGTGTTTGATCACTGTTCTACAGACCCTTTCAATCATCATTAGCGATGGGGAAGGCCTCAGACTTGGGCTCCATGCCAGGTTAGTAAAAGTTTCCATGAGGAAAGCTTTCTGTTCTCTCCCAGAGTGGCTTAAACTCAGGAAAGCAGGGGAGGGGAGAGGAGGGAAACTCGCAGCCCAGACTCGGGTCAGACACGATCCGGCTGCCTTGTCTACCTGCTTGTTGTTTTAATGACATGTAGACTTCTGGAAACCCAAGAGGCTGCTGAGGAGACTGAAAGGACTGATTGTGGCAGAGGCGGTGGGGCTCGAGCTGACGGGGGTGGGGTGGGGTGGGGGTGGAGGGGGCATAGCCACAGCAGACAAGACGAGGCCTCAGGAGCACGCGTCTCAGTGGCAAACCTTGGAGGAAGGCGTTCCATCTCAGCAAAACGGCTCCTCTGCCACCGCGGGTCCCTCCGCACAACACCAAAGAAATGCCTTGTGCCTCAGCAGCGTGTCAGAACACGTCTCCAGCACATGCACATAGAATGGGAGCGTGTGTGTGAACTGCCTGCATTTATATGCAATTAATGAAGGGGAATCTGTCACCAGAGGAGGCATACTGTCACGCTGCTCAGTCCTCTACAATGGGCAGTTCATGGAAATAGTGTTGGAAAATAGCTCATGTGCAGCTTTAGGGCATATTTTTTAAAATATACATTTAAAATAGCATGAGGTCCATAAAACTAATATTTTTAAAATGTACCTTTATGGTTCTGCCATGCACGAGAAGTCTAAATTGAAAGCTTAAATCTTAGGAAGACTGTTAAGACAAAGAAATAAATTTCACTCATAATTTATGGGCCAAGTACTTTTGAAGCAAAATTGAGAGTAGAAATGACTGAAAAACAAAGAAATCCTAAATAAAAAAAAGAAAAAAACCCCTGGGATTCATTTTTCATTTTGAGGCTTAACTTATTCTCTGAGATAAACAGAAATTTGGAAAGTGTGACTTCTTTGCAAGTCCTAGGGCATTATTCAGGCGGACCATGTGCAGGTCACGTATAATACATTGTTTAGTGTAAACTGCCCTAGTCGATCTCTAAATAATGCAAATACTGATAACTTATGTTCCCAAAATGCCCCAGGCTCTTTGGAACTGGACACAGAATCCTATTATTGCCTTTTTCACTCAGTATTCCAGTAAAACAAAATCAAAACCCAAATAAAGCAAATAGAAGTCCAGTACATACAAAAAATAAGTTCCTTCTGACTCCTCACAGGCCTGCGGGAGGAGCCCAGGCCGTGCCTCGCCATGTCTGAATGGCTTTTGGAGGAAGCAAGCAGGAAAAAACTCGAAGTCACCAAAGGACCACAGAGTCGCTGCCAGCTTTGACTGCTGTCAGGCGAATAAAAGCACTTCAGAAAACGTTGCGGGGCACTGAGCATTAGGGCTGGCTGGACGTGACCATGCTTCCTTAGCTGCCCAATTTGTTACCGGGCGGCCTGGGGACTTCCGAGTGCCCGTTTGCCCCTCTGCGCCCCTGTGTGTGGCTTTGCGATGAGGTGCATAGCTTGGTGCGTCTGTGCTCCATGCCAGGCCCTTGCTCTGGAGCAGGGATGGTGAGGGCCCAGAGGGATGCTCCAGGAGGAGAAATCAGTTAGAAGCCTGCAGCACAGACCCGGCAGGCCCCAGCCACCAGCGACGCCAGCGTTCTTGGGAGAGACGCCCACATGGGACTACGGGACTGTCACAGAAGGAACCCTGCGATCTCTGAGTGCAAATAAAGCCGGGGGTGTCCAGGGCCTTGCCACCCCCTATTTCCTTTCTCTGTGTCCCCTCCACCTGACTTTCAACCTCTCTCTGTTGTGCCGAGTGACAAAGACTGTTTTCTTTTTACTAAGGCCACTTGAAATTAATGGAGTTTAGTTTTCTGATTTCATTTTCTGTTGTTTTCTTTTCTCTTCTACTCTCCTTTCCACGCCCGGGAGTGAGCTCCTTTTGGTGGAACGACCACCTGCTCCTCTCTGACTGTCCACAGTCGCCTGTTTCCTAAATCAGTGATGTGGCGCCGCAGTGACGAAAGGTCCAAAGAGCCTCCAATTTTCTTAGGCGATACATAGAAATGACAACATATATACTAAAACTGTATTCCCTAAGTTTGCTTTACTTAAAAACAAGCAGGCTACAAAGCATGTTGGGTGGGGACAAGGGAAGGTGGAAGATAATCATGTTGAGAAATCGTCAGGAGCTGCAACTCCCCAAGGGTGGTGGTCGTGGTTCCAGAGAGACCCTGTCACATCCATGGGGCAGGCAAAGCTCCCAGGGATGCTGACGTGCAAAGACCCTTTCGCCCCTACACCGAGAGCCACCCTCTCTCTCCTGACTAGGACACAGGGCCCTGGACACACCATGGTGTGCGAGCATTCTCCAAAACCTTCTTTCACCCCAGAATGAGCAGGAGCCTTGACACTGTCCCTGTGTGACAGATTAATTTTCAAAAATCTGAATCATGTAGACCATCTGACAAAGGATCAGATTGTTACTCCTTCTAACTCACAGCTTCCAAGCTTTGGGGAAAACTCCAAGTTAGGCCCACGTCCCCCAGCCCACTTCCGTCACCCCCACCATCGCCATCAGGAAGGCCCACACACCCTCAGAATTTGGGGTGAGGCTGGAGACTCAGGGTCCCACGCCCACAGCACAGGCCTTCATTCTGCACGAGTCTTTTATGGACTTTTGTGAGAAGGGGTTCGGGGTTCGGGGTTCCAGGGACCCCAGGCAGCACAAAGGTGGGCTGCAGGGAGGGACTAGCACAGACGTGTCCCTGACGCAACACCCCGGCAGCCACATGCTGGTGCTAGGCCGTCTCCACTCCTGTGGCCCTGCTCTACCCATCCCAAGACCTCATGGACCCAACATCCTCAGCCCCTCAGCTCATACAGTGAGGAACGCTCAGACTTGCTTTATTGCCCAGGGGCAGGGGGCTGCCTAGGACGGGACTACATCTGTGTCCAGCTGTCCAGGCAGGGGACCCAGGCCGAGTCCCCAGTGGCGTCCCCGAAGGCAGGGCCTGCCTCGGCACACGAGGTCTGCAGTGCAGGGACCATCCCCACCCCTCGTCCTGGGAGCCCTGACGGAGGGAAGCCTGCACCCGCGTGAGATGTACACCCCACAACCTGGCACAAGCACCCTGTGATCCCTGAGCCTCGAGTAGTCTCCCTGTGGAAGGCCTTTCCCCAAGAGGCCATAGGCAGGACATCCTCTGCCACCCCCACCTGCCTCTGAAGGCCTGAGGGGGTTGTCTGCCCACCGGGGCAGAAGATTAGGGCCCACAGTGAACACGGACTCTCCACATGCTCATGGCCCTCACGTCTGTGCTTCCCCTGAGTACCATGGTGAGGCAGCCGTGTAAAGGGTGTGCGTGTGTGAAAATGCACGGATATTTATTTACATAGATACACTGCTGCCCTCGAGGGGGCTTTTGTGCAGTTGCCTTAACCACGATCTCAGTCCTGACCCCCAAAGACTATCACTTTGATCCCATTGGTAAAATTTTTTTCCCACTGGAATTTTTTTGTTTTTAACTGGCCCAGGATTAGCAAAATTTATTGAAAACAATGGTCCAAGAATCTCCCTAGAATGAAGGCAAAGAGAGGACCATGTGCAAAGTCTCATTCTGGGCAGCTGGAGCTGGACCCTCAGGATCTCTGCTCGAGGGGCCCAGGACCAGATTTACGGTCACGAAGAGACAGACAGGACGACCCTCACTGGGGCTGGGCATGGGGACCCAGGCCCTTCTCTGGCCACACAGACCACAGGAGGTGACACAAGAGACCCAGGTTCGGGGAGAACAACCACGACCACCGAGCACAAGGGAGGACATCTGGGGGGAATGAAGAGGGAGACCTGTCAGAAATGACCTTACACTGCAGGTGAGGGAGGTTGGAGCTGGGGCAGACAGCCTGCTGGGTGGGCAAGGGTGTTTTCATGGCGTCTTGAAGGCAGGACTGAGGGACTCCGGAAGAGGAGCTTCCTTAAGGTGAGGTGGGCAGATGTTTTCCAGCTGGAGCATCTGGGGCTCCAGGGTCCCGTGGGTCGTCAGGTGTGGGAGAGGCCCCAAAGGAAACGCAGCCCACGGTGGATGTGCCTGGCCTGGCTTTTCTGAGCATGAGGAAAACCTTCTACGCCTGCCCCTGGGCGCACAGGGTGACCAGAGGACCCTTGGCGCTGCATCTGTCCCTCACATCCACACGTGGCCTGGGGCTGGGACAGCCCCCCCCCCAGTGACATGTGAGCATGGTCCAGCCCCCCACCCCCATGGATCCAGGCCTCAACACCAGGACTTTCAACTTAGCTTTGACCTCCAGGGCCCCGCTTGGCCGTGCTGGTACAGTTTATCGCCTGTCCTGGCACTCCTCCCAGTGGCCCACCTGCCCCGGTGCCACACTCCCCACAAAGCTGTGAGACCCGTGTCCCGTCTCTGGGCGAGAGGGGCGCTGCCCAGACGTGGGAGCCTGGGCTGTCCGGAGATGTTGCCTCTGCAAGGCCATCCTGCCCTCGACCAAGCAAAGAAGGCAAGGGCAGGATCTGGAGAGAAGAGACATGCTCTGCTCTCCCCCAGCCACAAGCAGGACCACGCCAGTGCTGAGACAAGGCAGTGTTGAGTGACACTCCCCGAGCAGAGCATCACCCCACCTCAGGGCCAAGTGTTCCCCCCCACACACCCTGGGCAGAACATCCACCTTCCAGACCCAAGTGTTCCCTCACTGGGCGGAGACTGGAAATTAAGACAGAATCTGTCTGTGCTAAGGCAGTGGCACTGTGTGACCGTGGGGCTGTGGGAAGCGCAATCTGTGTCACGGTGTTCTTGGCCATCCTCATGGATGAGCAGTGAGTTCAATGGATGAGTCACAGGGAAGTGAATTCAGAACCATGTCCACACTCGAACCTGAACATGGCCTGGCACCACCTCCTGGTCACTATAAACATCCAGGAAGCGGCCAAGGGTGACTACGGACCTGGCCTGTGGGTCCAGAGTGGGGAAGAGACCCAGGAAGGCAGGAGCCTGAGGCATGCCAGCGCCATCGTGGACCCTGGGAGTGCAGGGGAAGGAGAGATGACAGGACAAACTCTGACCATAGGCTCACACCATAGAGCAGGGCACAGGTTCAAGAGTGGAGGGTTTTCTGAGCAGAAACATTTGCAGGCATGCTCCTCAGAACGCTGTGGCCCCGAGCGAGGGGTAAGCAGGAGAGTGTCTGGCAGGGCCTTGTGTCCACCTGAGCATACAGGAAAACTTGAAACCCTGAGGCACGGGGACTGTGTCCTTCTGGGTCACAGGGCTGATGCCAGATCTCATCACTGTGAGGGCTGGACGGCCGCATCCAGCAGGCACCCGCCCCCAAGTGCACTGAGAGAGCAGTACAGAGCGCGGGAGCCCAGTGGACCTGCCACCCACGCCCGGTGCTCTTCCCAAAGGACCCTGCACACAAACAGCTGCTTGAGAGCTCACAGAACACAAACACAGGGAAACCTCAACACTTCCAGAGACAGCTGTAGTGGGAGAAAAAGCCAATAGCACTCAGCGCCTATGCTGTCATGGGAGACCATCTATAGCAGGCTGGCCCGCGAGGCTCTACCTGACAGCATGGTACTCGTGCCACCCGGGCCCCACCTGAGTCTGGGGGTGGACACCTGCTCCAGGTACGCCGGTTTTCACCAGGCCTGGGAGATGGCTCCCGCCTGGGAGACCTGGCTGTGCCTCTGATAGAGGCCCAGACTCCCACACAAACACTGATTGAATCGACTCTGAATGAGCCACTTGCCCGCCCCAGGTCATGTGACTGCTCACCATTGCAGGGACATGTGAGCTGCAAGTCAGGGCTGCCTCCGTCACACCTAGCTGGAGCAGCACCAAGTCCAGAGAAGAGAGCAACCCCTCAACGCATATGTGAAGAACAGCGTGACATCTTGTCATCTGTCACGTTAGTGCTCAGGGCTCTTTACACCTGTGAGCCTGGCTGCAGATGTTCGAGGACAAGGCTTTCCACACAGCCCTAAACACACACATCAGCTGTGCTTCTCCATGAGCCAGCAGTGTGTCGTGCTGGAAGATAGGCCCCACATGTGGGCCAGAGCCACCACTGAGGGCCACTCTTCTTTGTTCTCTGTCCACCGAGCTCCTGACAAGGCTGTCACAGCATTTAAGTACTTTTGCACAGTGCAGAGAGTGTTAGTCACTTTTAGCTAAGCCATTATTTAAACACTGTTCACTAGACTAAAGAAGCTCCTATGACAGATGCCAAGAACTGAGAAAGCCTGACTGGAGCCCAGCTTGGGAATGGGCCCTTCCTGTAGTCAGAACTTTCTGAGCTCGAGCTGAGAAGCTCCGTGTTCAGCGTTAGTCGGCAAACCTGGGCATCCCGAGATTGTGCCTAATACCACCCAGACAGGGTTCACCAAAGGTCTACACCGAAGGATCAGCCAAGAACATGATGGCGCGATGACTGGAGCAGAACCATGGTCACGCGGCCCGTTGCCTGAGCTGCCCCCACGGCACACGGCCCCCGGAGAACAGTCTCCTGCACCCAAACGCCAGTGCGGTGGTGTCCCTGCACGAGCAGCCCGCTTGCACACCCCTCCTCCGCGAGCTCGCAGATCACACCTGGGTGAGCGCACATCCGTGCGGCCACAGACACTTACCGTCGTCCAGGTACAACTGGTCCAACTCCTCAGGTTCTCGCTTGATCGTTACAGGAATAGGGGCCAAATTATGACTACTGTCCTCACGCACCTCAGGCAGTGACAGCGGCCGAGTGGCTGGAGACGCATTTCTGTGAACCTTCGGCAGTTGGTGCTGCTGGTGGCCCGTCGTGGCCAGGTGGGCTGGGCTGCAGGACTGCAAGCAGGCTGGCTCTTGGGCCACGGGCAGAGGTGGAGAAGAGGGGCTTTGGGGACAGAGTGTTTGCTGGTAACCAAGGGAGCAGCTACTACTCAGATGTTGACTCACCTGCGGCTGCAGCCTGGCGGGGGGTGGCTGCTCGGGCGAGCCTGGGAGCGGGACCAGAGGCCTTGGCACTTCCTGAATGATGGGGACCTCTCCAGCCAGAGGCTGGAGTCCGAGGTGACCGTGGCCTGGGCTGGCAAGGCCCTTGGTGTAGACGGCAGAAGAAAGGTCATGGAGCTTTGGGCTCATGCTGGGAGGTGTGGACATAACGGCGCTCCTCTGCGGACAGGGAGGGAAGCCGGCCATGAGGCACGCGCCGGGGTCGGGTGGCATCGTGAGCTGCTGGCTGTAGTACGGCCTCGGGAGGGGACTTAAGCCCTGGCTCATTGGCGCACAGGTCGCAGCAGGCTCGTAGTCATCAGTGGGCTCTGTTTTTATAGCTGGAACTGTGAGGAGGAGAGAGAGCTGAGTAAGCATGAGTTACAAGTTGGTGCGTCGGGCGGGCTGTGGTCAGGACACCCTCTGCAGAGCAAACAGTGTCCCGACTGGGCCCCGGTGTCTTTTACCTGGTTCTCCCACCCAATTAAAAACTAAAGCAGCGAGTCACTGGCTGAAGAAGGCTGTGGCTGGTCCTAATGCTGAGGAGGACTGTTTTCCTTGGAATCTCCTACAGCACTAACATGCTATAAAAATCCATTTGCAAACTGCAGTAGAAGCTTTGGACCCAAGGGCCTGTGGATTTGTAGTAATCAAAGCAAAAATTTTAACTTGGACGTACTACTGCATTTCTGACACTGTTTGATAAATGTCTGTGCATTTGGTAAACATGACACACAATATGGCTTTAGAAGTCGGTCAACATCCAACAGAAAAGATAAGTGCCTATCTGCTATAGGAGAGACGCCTTTGATCATTGAAAAAGAAAAGCACTTTACATAGGCAAGAATGCCCCTCCTCCCCCCGCTGCTCCACTCCCACACAGGCGGGGCCTGGATGGACGCCGGGCGCTCCCCAGCTGCACCCAGGACGTTCTGTCCACCCGTCGCAGGAAGAGCTTGTGAGGAGACGTCGCCTCTGTGACTGGGCTCTTGTCTCTGAGACAGAGCGGACGTGCCCCTGTGGAGTGTGGGGAGGACAATGAGCAGGGGGCATGGCCAGGGGATGAGGCTTCTCTTCCTGTCCTCATTCCCCTCCCACGGTGGCTGCAGTTTCTCGCTGGCCTTACGCGCCTGGCGCTGTTTAGAGGAGACATCTTGACGGTTACGCACAGAAGACTTCAGTGATGCACGGTGCTGCGCGAGGAATGCAGTGTGGACAACAGCCTGTCCTCAGACTCTCCTGCTCATCGTTTCACCTCTTCACATGCCACGTGCTGGGGATTTTGGCAGCAGGGTCGGCCACAGGGGGAGAAATTCCCTCCATCACAGCCTACGGGCCAACTGCGCCCCTGAAAACAGGCTCACGCGCTCCCTGGACAAACACACGTGCTACGAGGAGGTCCCAGGCCTCCTTCTTAAATGAATAAAAGGGTCTCTACAACTTGACAGAAACTCTTTAACCCGGGTCTTGAGCCAGCAAATATGCCCACCTGTTCCCCATTATGGCTGCGGCGTCTACGAGTCCACCAACAGCTGTGAATGATGGAGACGGAATTTTCCTAAAGCGGTGCTGGGGTGGGAGGGAGTACCTGCGCCCCCCACCCCCCACGGCTACTGACGGTGGCTCTGCTGGAGGTGGCAGGAGAGGGACGAGGTGCCCCACCCCACCCGGAAGGCATTGCCAGAGTCCACCACACACGACGGTGTGTGACCCGCTTGGAGTCTCTGAGGCCAGAGACGGTGACACGTGGAGCGTTCACACTGGGGATCACAACAGAACTGTTCTGTTTTGCTGTTTTCCGTCATCGTTCAGGTCTCTAAACGGTTCACTGATGTTCTGAGCTCAAGACTTTAACGTAAAGAGACAAATCCCATTGATCTATAGCTCAACTCCTGCAAACAAACTTTTAAAAGTCTTTTAAAGGCTCTGTACGTTAATACGAAAAAATATATCCCATTGTTTCTGTGGGGTTTTTTGGTCCCTCCTTTTCTAATATTCCTCACAAATGAGTAATTTTACCCAAATTAGAAAGAACCCCACCCTGTGCACTGAGTAGGGAGGTGCGGGGTTCAGAGCGAGCAGAAGAGCTGACACTGGAAGGGCGAGGGGAACCGCAGGGGCCAAGGTGGTGACGAGGCTTCCTCGCCAGGACCTGCCTCCCCACCTGCACCAGAGACCACAGCTCGCCAGTGCTGCCCATCGGGGCCCATGGAGCCCTTATGTCTGCCTTCAGTGACAGGACACGTCCAGCAGCTGGGGACAGGGGCTGTCTTTCTGCTTCCGGGAGAGACACTGGCTCCGTCTGCCCAGGGGCTGGTCTTCTCCCGTCCACTGACGCTGTTGTCCCAGAGAAAACTGCCCCTGGCTGCACAAGGAGCACCAGGGGTGACATCCACCGGTCATGACTAGACAAGAAGGTGCCATGTGGAGCCGCAGTTTCTGAGTCTCCGGGAGGAGCCACAACAGCGGGCCCCCTAGCGCCCGGCGCACGTTTGAGGACCCACCGTCTGCTCTTCGAGGAAGCTGTGAAGATTCACTGTCCGAATGTCTCTCAGAGCAGCGACCGGGCTCTGGGCTAAATGCACAGCCGGGCCCTGGACAGCAAAAGGAGGGGGCCCTGGCTGCACAGGACTGCCAGGAGGCTGTTCAGGTCCCTCCTTGATGTGAGTGGCACCCTCGTCCTGCCATGCACATGGAGAGGCACTTGGTGGCTTGCCCTGTGTAGAACCTTGAAAAGCCCCCTTGCTCCTCCCCAGGGGCTTCCCATTAACCTCCTAATTGTACACGGACGGCCTCCTCCAGCCCGGGGGGCCAATGGCCACCTTGAGACCTCTTCTGCCAAGGGAGCCGCAGGGACGGGGTTCCTGCTTGGGCGTACTCCACCGAGCCACTCCTGGACACGGCTTCCACCCAGGCTGGGAGCCACTCACTGGCCTCCCTGGGCAGTCGGTTCTGGTCTGCTGCTCTCCGCCTAGGCACATGGGGTCCACAGACGCAGTAGGGTGAAGACCTGGGCACCTGCACAGATCCGGGACGGCCATGGCTGCTAGGCAGACTGCCAGGAACGAGATGGACGTCCTCATGCTGAAGAGAAAACAGTTTTGTGACCAACTCATTTTACATTAGAGAGTCAAATATTTGAAGTCAGCTGTCGGCTCCAACACCTTTTGGGGGGGCCACTGGCTGTAGGAGGCAGCCTCTTGCATGTACAGGTCCAGATTCACGCATGTGCTCCCCAGCCATCTGGAATCCTACAGAGCAAGTTTTCATCCAGGGCACCCGCAGCAGCTGCAGGCACGCAGTCCCCCCAGACGGCTCTGCAGAGGCGGCATTTAGGGAACTGCCCCCGCCCCATCCGGAATCATTTCAGCCTGTCTCAGGCAGGTTGTAAATCCAGACATGGCAAGTGCTGGGACGAAGTCAGACCCTGGGAGAGTGCCCAAGAGGCACCCAGGAGGCAGAGCTCAGGCCAGAGCCTTCGAGGGGACACAGCCGCCGCCAAACACAGCCCCAGACAAATGAATATGACCCCAGTGGGTACCAAAGTCTTCCCAGTTCAAAAGACACCAGTGTAAAATGCTGGCATACATGATGGCCAAGTTTAAATTCTAAATTAGATTGTTAATTTTCAGAGTTCATGATCTTAACAAAAAGGCGTATGGCTGGAAGGTGAAATTAATACCCTATCGGGATGCTGTCTCCACTGCACTGGATTTTTAGCCAGGCCCCAGAAATGTGGCCAGGCACAAGGGCCAAGTCATCTCTTGCATAAAGTATCCCTCGAGCTCTTTAAAAACTCTTACTCCGACGGCTCCATGTGACATTAAAGGTGCAGTCCCAAACACAGCTGGCCAATAAATGCCAGCAGACATAATTTATCTGCTGCACAGGGACACACATGGCAAGTGTGGCTGGACCAGGACCAGCAGCTCTGGGAGGCCAGGCGAGGTGGCGTCTGCTGTAGCGTGAGAGGGTCTGTTGTTTATGACCTGTTTAAAACTGCCCGGTGGCACAGGCATTAACTCCACATCTCTGCAGCCACCTTGGGTTCTTCCTGGGAAAGTCTCAGCCATAAGGGCTGGGGTGACATGGGGTGCCCTGCACGTGGGGAAATGATTTCCAAACATGCAGGGGGATGTCCATATCCTGTGGGGCACCAGGCTCCCGCCACCCTGACTCACCACAGGCCTGCTTCTCCCGCCCTGCAGCAGGAGCCTGATGCCCAGCAGAGGCCGGGCAGGGGGCTCCCCAGGAATGTGCTTGCGTGCACTTAGCTGAGATGGTTCCTGCTGTCTGCACTGGGGCCAAGGCCTCTTACGTCACTCACATCCCTCACCCTGAGATTACCGGAGGTGAAATTGGGGGGGGCGAGTGATGTGGAACCGATGGTCGCAGGATGTGCCCTTCCAGTGACAGTGTCTCGTGATGTCCATTGGCCCCAGAGCGCGAATGGCAGAGGCAGGCCCAACAGGCAGGGTTGCAGTGTGAGTTTCCTGCCTCCTGCTCCTCTGCACCGGGCTGTGCCACCCCCGTCCGGGCTGGGCTGTAGCAGCCTCCGCTTCTCTCCGCCTGGCCTCAAGGTCTAGCACAGTCCAGAGGTAGTGGGACAGTTTCCCAACAGCCGGCCAGCAGTGTCCAGGTGGCAGAAACTCACTTGCCCTGGAAGATGCAGGTGGTGGCCGGGCTGCTCCGAGGCTACCTCTTCTGGTTCTTCACACTCCGTCCAGACGACCCCACTCCATCTGCATTCTTCCGTCTCCCTGTCCATGACCTGAGCGAGGCACCTGGGGGACAAAGGACCACTAGCAGCTGGGACAACTGGGAGCTCCAATCACTCAGCACTAGCTGGAAGGTTTCAGGATGAACCCACCTGACCTGCCAGCAAATGTGTTCAAGCCCTGGGATCCTCCACAACAGACAGAGCACTGGGAAGATGCAAGCCTAACCCTCGAACTGGAGCCCCATGCCTGCCATTCCCACACCACCCATGGGTGCGCACGGGCACAAACGTACAGCGACTGTGCCAGAGTCCACGTTTCATTTCACATGTGGACTTCAGAGAAAACAAATGCCTGCTCTGTACCTTGGAGCCACAGAGGCAAAGGACTCGTGGTCTCTGTTAGTGAGGGCGTGAAAGAGCTTGTCCTGCACAGAGGCCTTGGCATTGGGGGTGCTCAGGTGGGGATCCAAGTCCACCACCAACAGCACTTTCCTCTCGGCTGACACAGCATGATGCAATGTCTCAGTGCGTCTGTCGCCGTGGATCGTGCTGGCCAGTGGGAGGTATGCAAACAGGACCGAACACAGCATAGCTCACTCTAAAGCTATGCAGTGCAGCCCGAGAAACACCACGTGGTGAGCTTATGATCTAAACTTATCATAGAAAGCAAAGGTGTGAAGGGTTGATGCGGGTCATCAAGGCCACCGTCGTTCACAAAGCGTGTTCTCATGCAAGAGGTGGGCTGCTGGTGCTGAGCCCAAGGCAGTGATGGTTCTGTCCATGAAGACTGCATGAGATGGACGTCACTGTGGATCACACAATGGGACCAGCACCTCGAATCCCATGGCATGGGCCTCATGTCCTCTTTCCAGGGGCACCAAAGGCCTGTCATATGTCTGGTGTTACCCTGACATGCCAAGCGTCTGCCCCGGCCGCAGCAACAGCAGGGAGCCCACATCCTGACGGAGTTTCTTTGCAGGCTGGGATCTGCAGCATTGCCAGGCTCTCTCCCAGGCCCAGTGCAGATTCATCTCTGGTGACAGACACATAGCAGTGAGATGGGATGATCCTGCCCCAGGAGCCCCCTCCTGCAGCCCCTGTAATGGCAGTCTATGGGCCCAAGAGCAATGTTGCTGGCCTCTTGAACCCACCCCTCACCTGGCAAATGGGGTCCCATCCCCACGTGGCAATAGCGGGTGGGAGGTGCCCCTTCTGAGGCGGCAGGAGGCCTCGCTTGGTGGCAGCGGTTGAGCCAGCAGAGCCCTTGCCCGGGCGAGGCTGGAGCACTCCTTGCGGTGATGGCTGCTCCTCCTAACTGCCCGAGCAGACTCTCCCTCTGGGTGCCTGGTGTGTCCAGGTTCCAGGGGACAGCTGAGGTCCCCGTGGTTCACAGACTTGGGCCGTTCTGTTATATCTCGCAAAAGAGCAGGTGAGAGCTCATTCCTGTGGGGAAGGGGGCATCGCATGTATGCCCCGTGGATGGACAGTGGACAGATGGATGCCTTCCTGGCTCCACTTCTGCCGCCCCCACCACAGGCCCATCTGCGACTGCCCAGAACATGTCCCCTGAGACAGCCAGTCCACACCCGGCAGAGCTCAGGGCCGCTCTGCTCCTGGGTGTGTGGCCTCTGGAAGCGGCTGGGTCCTGCCCCTGCCCTTCTCCAGGGACTCAGTGTGTTGTGCAAACAACCACCGACCATTTCAAAAGAAGAACAGAGCTGAGACAGCAGGGGCCCCTCACGGGATCTGGGGCAGCATCGAAGGCTTGGATTCTCTGCATGGCCTCGTGCCCCACGACCATCCACCTGGATGAAAAGACAGCGACCAGGGCCAGCTGCCCGGGCGCAGAGGGCAACAGCAATTGGTCTCCCAAGATGCAGTCAGACAGCCCACAGCATGCAGACTGCCAGGTAAAGATGAATGCCTACGTGCTGCCGTGTGCCAGGCCATCCACCGCCCAGCTGCAGGACAACACCAGAAATCCAGAGTCCAGACGTGGCTTTGTCCAGTCCTCTCACCCAGGGGCGGCCGCAGCCTGTGCTGTGCTTAAACCATATGAATGGCCAGGCTGCCTTGTGAGAGCCTGGGGCGCAGAGTTGTACTGATGCAGATCCCCTGCATTGGTGCCCGCAGAGCGCCCCACATCTGACAAGTGAGGGACAAAGGCTTTGGCGAGGCATGAGCGGCACAGCCGCAGGTAGAAAGGACACAGCTTGTCACTTGTGGTGTTTTCGTTTAAACTCTCCTCCCTGAGCCCACGTTTCCCCTGTGCATTTGGGTGGAGTTGCGGCCGTCCTTGGCAGAGGGGCAAGTGTCCACAAGCTCTCTGAGTAGCCCAGCCTGCGTCTGGCTTCCTGCCCGGCCACTGCAAGTGCGTGAGCACGAGGCTCAGCTCTCAGTTCCTAGTAGCCTCTGTTTCCCCAGCGGAAACACAGAGGTAACAAGGTCTGTCTGAAGATCGTGAGGAAGAGGAACTGACTCAAGTCATAAAGCAGTGGGAACAGAGCCTGCTCCAAACATCAGGCTGCTCAAGCCACACTGTCAACCAGCCGGCCCACTCCCCAAATTGCTGCCTCTTCTCTGTACAGGGAGAAGTAAGAGACGCAGCAGAGACTGGGGCCACACCCAGCGCTGCAGCTTGGACGAGCAGGGACTCTGCTATGGACCAAACGTGTCCCCCAAACCTATATGTGGAAGCCCTAACCACAATGTGGACTGCATTTGGAAAGGGGGCTTTCAGATGTGATTCGGGTTAAACAATGTCCTGAGGGTGGGCTGTGACCCAGCAGTACTGGTGTCCTTATGAGAAGAGGAAAGAGAAGTCTCCTCTGCCATTTGAGGACCCCACAAGAAGGCACCATCTGCAATGCGGAGGCAGCCCCCTCCAGCCCTCGCCAGCCAGGCCGTGCCACACCCCTTTTGACTTCCAGCCTCCAGCACGGCTGAAACCAGTGTCTGCCGTTGGTAAGCTGCCAGTGTGGGGTGTTTTGTTACGGCAGCCAGTGCAGACGAAGATGTGCTGTCAGAGCCCCCTTCTCTGTCTGCACTAACACCTGGTCACTGGGTAGAGGCAGCCCCGTGACAGCACACAGGCTGGTGTGGCCCGGCACACAGTGAAGCGCTGCCCCTGTGTAACCCCTTCTCGGTGGATGCCCACAGCTGTGCTTCAGCTAGACTCTCTTCACCAGGTACGTTCCACAGAACGGAACAAAAGAGGTCTTGTTCCCAGTCCAAACCCCCACAACACAAAGATCGGACTGTCTTCCCTCTGCCGTGACACTGAAGCCCAAGTTTTGCCATTGACACGAACAGCCAGGAATGACAACTGCAGGGCACAACTTTCAAAGATGATGAGGAAAGGAAAGCATAGAGAGGAGCCAGGCCGTGCCTGCGGGTGACAATGCTCCTCCCGCCGGCTCCAGGGCCTGGATTAATGCCAGGGTGGGTGAGGGGCCCCAGGAGCTGAGGGAGGGATGATTTCACACCCACCAATGCGCTCCCTGAAGCCGGGACGGCAAGGGCGCCCCTATTCAGAACTTGTGCTCCGGGGCACGTGCGCTGCCTCTGCCACACGGCCTGACCAGCGTCCTTTTGGAGGGTGCTCAGGTTCCAGGAAGGCCGGGCTTCCTGGATGCAGGATGTGCAGATCCCAACCATGCACCTAAGACCCATGGACTGAAGCCCCGGCTCGGTTTGGTGGCCGCTAACAAAAGCTGACCGTGACCCGTGCCGAGGGCCCTGCCCCATGCTCTGTGCTCACATAACCTCATCGCCCTCTCTGCCATCCTGTGGGTGGGTTGACAGTGTCCCGTGTACAGAAACGTGAAGGTGCTGCAGACATGGGACACAGACGTCGAGGGGCTTAGGTGGGGCAGGCCTCGTGTCCATGAGCGCTGGCCCATGGCCAGAGATGTGGACGAGCCCTTTCTCCAGGGCAGTTACGTGGGGTCTGACCACCACCCGATCAGGCTAATGGCAGAGAATGATCAAAACAGACCCCGCAAGCCAAGACACGCGTGGACGGGCTCTCACCAGCAACATGCAGCTGCACTCTGCCTCAGGGAGCATGCGATCCGGCTTCTGGCGCCAGCTTCCAAGCCGCTGGGGTTGAGGTCAGAAGCACAGCCTTCAGGGTAGAGGCCGGTGAGGAGCGGCCATTCTGCCTATATGCCGCGGAGAGCCGCCTCAGGAAGGGCTGCCCGTCCCCGTGCATGAGTGGCCGCTCCCTGGTCAGAACGTCCCCCTCGTTCCACGTCCTGCTGCCCAGACTTGCCAGTGTCCAGCCTCACCACGGACTCACACTTGTTCTGTTTCTGTGGCCTGGAGCCCTGAGATTTCTAAACAGAAGCCCCCACTCCCTTCCCGAGGGCTGCCAGGCGCTGTGCCCAGTCCCCACAAAGGAGTCTCTGCAGGAGCAGTTTCCTCACAGCCGCCATCCAGTCCTGCCCCCAGCCCATGCACATGCTGCCGTCTGTCCCCTCGCTCACTTCTAACCTTTTCAGAAGCAAAAACCCACCTTCAAATCCTTCCCTTATGTTTCAAAATAGGGGGTCCAAGGAAGATCCACATGCATGTGTATGTGTGTTTTGTGTGTGTGGTGTGCATGTGTGATGCGTGTGTGTGTGTGGTGCGTGTGCTGTGTGTGGTGTGCCTGTGTGATGTGTGTGTATGTGGTGTGTCTGTGCGATATGCGTGTTGACCCATGTGTGTGGTGTGCATGTGCGTGTGCGTGTGTGCGTGTGCATGTGTGTGCACATGTGTTAAGCTGCCTGCGTGCACCGATGCCATAGGAGCACTTGGGGTAAGTGCAACTCTGATTCTCCTCTTGCATCTGGGGAGATGTCATGGCAGGCCTGTGAGAAGCATGTGAACTGCCCCTTCTGGAATGTGAAGCCGTGGCCTGTGACTTGGAGGAGTTAACACCCTCCAAGTACCCATGACACGGAGGAGTTAACACCCTTTACCTCTAGCACATCAGGCTTAAAACACAGAAAGTGAGAATTAAAACACAACTCCTCACTTTCTGGCTAGAATAGAGAGAGCTGATGAAGATGGGCTTTAATAAAAGCAGCCTCACCCGGGTCTTCGTGAGACTTCCGTGTGAGCAGGAGGGAGCAGCAGTGCCACACATGACCCATAGCTGAGCCGGCTCAGGAAGAATGTTCCAGAACATGCTTGGGAACGGCTGTGCTTCTAGGCACAGCAGGCCCCACTCTGCAAGAGCCGGGCAGCCTCCCCTCCTGCCCCCATCACCCCTCCTGTTCTGTCATCACCACCAGGACTTTATTTTGCCTGTAGAAGAGGGTCTCAGAGACGTTAGCACAACCTGCTTTATTTGGAACAGGAAGGACTTCTGAGACGAGGCGCAGACCTGGGCTGAAACGTTGGCTTAGGAGACCCACCTCGCGGCCTCAGGAGCTGCCAGCTGCCCCCTCCACCCGTGTAAAGCAGAGGTGACTACGCTCACCTCCCAGGCAGGAGCGTGGAGGGTCACGTGCTTATGCCTGCTGTCCACAGCTGTCACGTAGGCACTCAATAGACAGAAGTCACACTGGGGCGGCCGTGACAGTGCAGTGTGCTTACGTTCTCTGCTAGGAGAGGTCCTGCATGCACTTCTGAAGTTGCAGAGGCGTGCGGCACACAGTCAAGGCTGATTTACTGTTTGTCAGAAGCAAAGAGGCAGTGTTGCCCAGGATGGGACAAGAAGGGACCAGTTCCACTTCGAAGAGCAGGACAGTGGGGAGACAGCTCACGTACCGCCTGGCAGCTCTGAAGGAATTGGGCTCTGGGCACCGCGTTCCTCACACCGCACACCAGCGGCTGGCCTGGCCACCTGAGCTGTCAGAGCTTCGTCTCTGTCATCCATGAGACGAGGAGCCTTGATGGGATGACCCCGAGCCTGCTTCAGAGGAGCCAAGGGCTGTGGGCCAGCCGCAAGTCAGACGGGCGGGAGAAGACCTGCAAGCTCAGTCAACCCAAGGCACGCTTTTTTCCCGCCAGAAGCTAAATTACTGTGTAAAGTCTCTACTGAGCATCCATAGTGACTTAATGAAGACAATTTGAGCTTAAACTTTACATGCAGTGAACTTGGAAAAAATGAACCAAAAAGCTCAGTGGAAAAGGTAAAACCAAAAATTGCTGTAAAGAGGACACCGGGGCTGATCCGGGTGGCCGTCCTCAGCCAGTCGCTTGCCACGACTCTGTCTGCAAACCCCACGGGACCTCGGCTCCATTCCTGCCATCTGAGCCTCTTCTACTGACATCCTCACTGACGTCACTGTTATTTCTGGATTTAATAATGCAAATAAGAAAACAGTGGAGCCTCGTCCCCTTCCTACCCTATGACGTAGGGACGAATTTTCAATCCTAGGTCACTGCCGCGTGACCAGAAACACCAGCACATTTCTGTCGTGAGGAGAGGATGTTTTGCTCTCCTTCCTGGGGTTCAGTCTCCCTCTTGCTCTTGGCTCAACCCCCAGCAAGGAGGGTGGGGCCTGTGTGGTGAGGGACCGTGCGACCCTGAGGCACATCTGTCTGTGGTGGGTGCCACCTCCCCAGCAGGTCAGCCGACTGACATGCTTCCTGGTCAGAGCTGTCTCTTTGCCTCACATCACGAGCAGGTTTATCACAGAAGCTGCCCCCCGATCTCCAGACGACCCTCGGCAGGGCTGGTGGCCCCTGAGGGTTGAGCAGGTCTCCTCAGGAAGGGTGTTCTGGCCATGCAGGGGACCTGCCGACAAAGGCAGGGCCTTGTGTCCTCACACAGAAACCCGGTGCCCAGAGGCAGATTTCCTGAGAAGTCCCAGGACCCTCACCTGCACAGGTGTGCGCTCCAGGTGGGGAGAGGGGCCCAGGTGCCTCAGAAGCACTTCTAGGTAACCAACTAAAGGGATATCAGACAAAAAGACTGAGTCTCAAAGATAAAATAATTTGTCACGATTTATTTTCTCATTTTAAAGAAGTATGGACTTTGGTGGGTAATTTTGAGTTTATGACTTGTTTTCTTTTTCTAAAGAGCTCCCTGCCCCCACCCAGGGAACTCAAGCGCAGCCTCCTGCAGGAGCTTGGGCCAGCATGGACACATATCTTCTAACTAGAGCTGACAAGTGTCCCTGTGCCTCCAGGCTCTGTGTCTTCAGTTCTGACTGACAGGATGGAATAACGTCTCAGAACCGTGGACGTTCCCACCAGTCTCTCACGACAGGCCCCCGCTCTCACAACACGACTGGGAAGACAGAAGTTTCCTTTCAGAAGATTAAATTTAGGCACCGTTAAATGACACAGTGGCAGATGGGAAGGTGAGGGAGCCTCTGTGAGTGCCATGCGCTCTGCAGCCCCCTCTGCAGCCGTGCGGCGTGCTCTGCGTTCTGCACGGGGCCCTCCCAGGGCTGCCGGCGCCGATGTTGGGACTGCCCATGGGCTGCGCAAACGTGGCATCTCATGCTCAGTGGAATCTCTTCCTCATTAAACTCTTGGTCCCGGCAGGGCTAAGAGAACCAAAGTGTCCTCCTCGGTCCTCTGCACAGCATCAGCCAAAGCTGATGGTAATGACCAGCACGTCAGAGCAGAGCTCCTGCACGTAGCTAGACCATCGTGAACTGACGGTTGGCTTGGAAAGTGAGCGTGCTACTTCAGAAGAGGGACAGGGTACGGGGTGTCACCTGGGAGTCCCTGATGGGTTTACCAGCTGCTGACTCACCAGAAGACAATGTGAGCACTGAGACAAGCAGCAGAGAGGGTTGGTGGCAGAGATGTGTCCCCCTGCAGCAGCAGACGCCCTGGGCTCTCTGACTCCCAGCACCTGAAACCCTCAGGAGGGGCTGCACGTGAGGACGGGCTCGTGCAGAGCGGGGCCCTTCCCAAGGACACGAGAGACAGGAGGTGTCTGGCACAGTGAGGACAGGTATCTTTGCTTGCTCCCAATTTTGAGGGAAAACCTAAAATGAGGCTCTATTTCACATGCTATGCATGAAGGTGAGTGTCACGGGTAGGGTTTAAATGGATTCGCTTCTGTTACCCTGTTCAGTTCAACAGCACATTTTATGACCTTAAGAAGACTGCCCATCTAAGGAGGGGACCAAATTCCCCAGAAGGGTGTGCTGTGACCACCAGAGCCAGCCGCGACTGAGCGCAAAGCTCCTGTGACAAGGCAGCAAGGACCGAGGACAGATGTCAGCAGGCTCACAGCTACAGTTGAAAAGCAAAAGAAACAAACCCAAAATAACTCAGAGTTGGGCTATGCCTCCCAGTTAATGCACCCCCACCATCTGTCTGTGAGCTTCTGTCCCCGTGGCCACGTGCCTTCTGAACTTAGCTGGGCACTTTGCCTGATAGTGACATAGTAGAAACCATCCCGCGGGACTCCAAGACGCAAATGCACTCACGCTAAACGCAGGGAGACCGCTGCAGAGGGGGACAGAGTGCCATGGGAAGGACACGTGCCAGACGGAGACCTGCGTTTTCCATTCACTCTGTATTTATTGAAGAGTGGCACAGCGACAGTCACGTGGATCAGGTGCGGCATCAATGCTGGGGATTCAGCCCCACGGCAGCCTGGGGTCTCTGCTCGAGGAGCTCACAGCCTGGTGAGGCAGCAACGTGGTCACAGCCAAGGGGGTTGGGGAGGCTGGGGAGGCCAGGAGCGGGGAGGTCCTGGGGGCTGGGGGCAAATGTCCAGGACAGGAGGCTGATGAGGGCCAGGACCAGACGGAGGCGGCCTCAGCACCTGGGGGGACCTTGGACAGACCAAGCTGCTGATGAGCCGCGCTGGCTGGTGATGCGTGCAGGGTGGAGCTGGGGCCCCGGGCTGGGGTCTGGGGTGAGATGTCGATGCACAGTGTGGGAGGACTGGCTGAGGCCAGCTGTGGACAGGAGGCGGCACAACTGGGCCCACTGGGCCTTGGCCTCCCATCTGTGATGTTCACAGTCCCTTCTACCTCAGCCCTCGGTTATCTGCTAAAACTGAGCTATATAAACTGCAGCGGCCAAGTGCAGAGGAAAAAATTAATGTTCAAGCTATTTGTACACTGCTTCAGAAAGCAAGTTTTAAAATAAGACCTAGGTTTTCTTTAAAACATTCAATTTTTGACCAACCATGCTTGAAGTTTAATTAAAACACAATCATTACATTTTCCAAAAAAAAAGACTAAATATTTTCCTTTGTAAGATATGTTATGCCTTGTTCCAAGGATTGATGGTGTTCACGGAGAGGGCAACACAGACAGGTGCATCCACAACAGTTGCAGATGTGAAGACATGCTCCCCACACCTGCGGCTGTGAGTGGGCCACACGTGTCACACCCACGGCTGTTTCTGACACTCGTGAAATGATCACTTCACTACAAAATCCTGTTATTCAAATCTTGAAGGGCATTTCTAGTATCTGCCTTATAAAACAGTTAATCCTAACAGTTTAATGCCAACATAGATATTCTAGGGCTTTCTCACTGTCTAGTCTAATGTAAATGCTATTTACATTTAGAGAAAACTTAAACCTTCAAAAAAACATGATTTTTCTAAGACAGCAATGTGACTGCTTTTGCTGTTAGATTTTAGTGTATAATTTCCCTCTTACATGAATCTCTCAAGTTTTTAAGGAAAAAGCAACAGTATAAAAGGATTGTTGATGTAGCTGAGCTTACCCTAAATACAATAAAATTCAGGGTGACAACTAATTCTGTCCTCTCTGAACACACATCTGCTACCAGGGAGGAGTGGCGTGTGGTCCTGAGCTACAACTTTTATTTTCTGCCAGCTCAGGGACTGAAAAAAAGAAACTTGATAATATTTTATTTAAGAAAACACCCTAAGAAGTTGAAAAAATAAGCTGATTATTTTTTAGCAAAAAGAAGCTATCCCCACCATGTGTAAAGAGCAGTCAGACTGGGCAGAAGGTCCTTCAGCCTGAAAGCCTCAGGGCACAGGGAGGTGAAGTCAGTCAATGGAGAAATGCTGCATGGACATCGGCAGGGGCACAGAAGTCATTGTGCTCGTTAACGGCCACATCAGGTGCTAGGCTTTAGGCTTAATAGCAAGGGTTTGTTTCTAAAGGCACCTGCAAAATTACTGTAACTATGCAACTTAAACACACACCAAGACCACCTCAGCTTTTAAGTGCAGAAGCCGCGGTTTTTCCCTTGGCTGTTACACATTTGCAAGAAGCCAGCAAAACGCCCCGTGAGCACCCGGCACGCACCACCCTCCCGCCCGCCCCCACAGCAGTAAGGAGAGAACATGGCAGCTTCACGTTTCTCTCTCTTCTCCACGGAGTGATGACTCGGCCCCACGGGCAGCGTGCCATGCGGGCCGGGCACCACCGTGCGGGCCCACAGCGCCGCCGCGCTCCGGAGGAGCCCCTACGCGCGCTCCAGCGCTCAGCGTTAGAAGAAAGCGTTACCGTTGGCAGGAAGGTAGGTGAAGTGCTGGTACTGGCTTCTCTTCCTCTTCCCGTTGCAGACGTAGAAACTGACTTGCACGGGGCTGGTTATTCTCTGATTGCGAAAAGGTGGTATCTCAACCACCAAAGAGTTCTGGTGAGAAAATGGCAGACAGGAAGGAGACGATTAGCTTGGGACAAATAAGGAACGCTCTGCACACCATGGCTCCTGGGCCACCCTTCTCACCATGGGCAGACCCTCTGGAGCAGTCCCCAGCCTGTACCCGACTGAACACACAGCAACTTAGAAGCAGCCACCACAGGATCAGAGACACGCATGTGTGAGCAGGTTGGCCGACACATGTGTGCTCACAGGCAGAGACTGTCCTTGACCTTGTGTGTGTCTAGAGGCTGAGACCTTTACAGTGGAGCCAAGCCAACTCGGCCCAAGCGAGAACTGTGAACACATGTGACGGGGAGGCCCACCCGAGTGCTGAGGCTGCCTCGTGCCTCCTGGGCAGTGAAGGGTCCTCAGGAGACACCAGAGGCTTTGGCCCTAGCACCGAAAGGTCAGCAAGCTTCAGAAAGCACCACTGTCTGCCCCTTTGTGGAAGGAAGCACCTTGCGGTGTCACAAGTACCTGTTCAGGTGTCCCCAGTGAAGTGTGGGGGAGGGGTGTCCCAGGAGCACACATGACAACAGTCATACCCGGCCAGACTCCCAAATCCAGAGAAACTGAAGACCACCCAGCAAACGCGGGGCAGAGGGGATGGTTAGGAACACAAAGGGACTTGCACCACATATGGTGGTGGCTGTTACCTTGTGTTTTTAAAATAAAAATGACCACCGTTTTAAGAAAAACCATGCTCTTTCAAGTACAGATATAAAAAACAGGCTGTGGGGTAGCATGCTACCATGCGGGAAAATCATGGCTGGGGTCAGGGTGGAGGCTGGGCCCTGAGCAAATCAGGTGCCGGTAGGGTGCAGACACCCCTGGCATGGCCCACGCTCCAGGGTTGCGCTCGATTTCTGGGGGATTGCATCTATGAAGTTTCTGCAGTGTTTTTTAATCATAGGATTTCAGCTTGACGAATAGATAAAATGTGTAAGAAAAATCTATTGTATGACTTCTTTTGTTAAAATAATTAATTGTGGCTCGTTACCCAGTATAATAGCAAAATTGATTGAATCGTGTTAATAAAAATATTAAAGAGGTTTTTTAAACAGAAAACTTAAGAGAACTCCAGGCTCAACCTCTTCCATTTACAGGTGGAGAAACTGAGGCACAGAAGCCTGCGGCTGGGGTCATAGACCCAGGGCCCGAGGGCCCCCACGACTCCAATTCACCTGTCTGTGTTGTTTTATTAGCTTCATTTTATTTGGAAGAAGCGACAGACTGCGGGTATCCTCCCAACAGAGCATTTAATCCCCGCATCCAGAGTTGCCTGGAGGTGCGCAGGAGGGCGACTGCGGGCACGCACTGAGCGCTCGGCCGTGTGGCCTGCACTGCAGGTCTGGCTCCCGTCGGCACGGCCCAGGCGTGTGACAGGGAAGCCCTGGTTTCCTCATCTGCATGGGGACGGGAGGAGAGGTGTCTTGGCAAGACGCCACCCAGTGGGGCTGGTGCCGGCCCCAGCAGCCAGGAGTGAGCCACGGCGAGAGCCTAAGCTTCTTGGGAGGAGACAGAAGGTGACGCTGTGTGGAAGCTGAGCCTGAAAAGAATGAGCCGGCGAGGCTTCCACAGTGCGGGCTGAGGCTGGAGCTGGGTTTTGTGAATCCTACATGACCGGAGGGCCATGTCTCAATGTGGACATAGGCTGGTCCACTTCAGCTCTCTGAATAGACGAGTTAGGTGACAAACGCGTGATCTCTTTGGGAGCGCTACCACTCAAACACCCGGAGAGAGAGGAGACAGGAGGAACATAAAAGAAAATGAGTGACACCCTGGAGGAGCGAGGACGTGTGGCACCAGCACATTTGGGACGCACTTTAAGAAAGTTAACGTCTTAATGGAGCTCATACACTCGACTGTCGACAGCACATGAAACACAGCCAACCCCATTTGTTTAAAAAATAAATCCAACATGCTGTACGTGTGCGCACGTGTGCGTGTGTGCTGAACGTCTGCACACACACGACTGAACATGCGTGAAAGACACACACCAGATGCCAACAGTAGTCACAGATCTACGTGGCAAGACTAGACTAGGTTTTATTGGTACTTTTTGTATTTTCCTAATTCCCATAATGAACATGATGTTCTTTTATAATTAGAAAAAATATATACGAAGGTAAACCTCACTGAAGAGATAAAAGACTAAAATGATATAGTGTATGATTTTTCAGATATACTAGTAAATTTCCTTACAAAATAACTGTTAACTGTTAAGTCCCCTTTGAAATATGCAATTGTTAAAAGTAAGAAAGGAAATTACTGAAAACGTGAAGCTGCCAACTTGGCCAGAAGTGTTTTCAATGCAGAAGGGCTCATGGTTTCTCCCAGCCTCTTCCCCCTACCCAGGGGAGGGTGGGCAGCGGCCTGGCTTCCACACCAGCACCCACATGGGGATAGGCAGAGCCGAGGCCAGAGCCACTGCCTGGCGAGTGGTCGAAGGGCCCTGGGTTTTGTGTGACCAGCAGGAAAGCAGTGCAAGATGACCAAGAGGGGAGAGAAAAGGAAGCCACTGGCCCACCCAGCCGGGGAAGAGGCCTGTCACTGACACCAGGGACCAGAGACACCATTTCCCTTGGGCCTTGTGCCACCAGGGTCTGGGCTGCTGGGAACAGCCCTGGCAGCAGGAGCCTACAGCCATCCTGCATGGGACCTCGGGGACAACCGGGCTGTCCGTTGGTGGCCTGTGGAATAACGTTCAGGACAAGCCCCAAGCTGCTGCTTCTGCAGCCTTGCAGGCCAGGAGTCTTCCTTGGGAAGCCACCCTGCCCTGGGGCCTCAGCACTCCCTCCGGGGCTTCTCAAGTGAAGACAAGAAAAATGATCGAACAGAGTGGGCGCCTGTGTGTCTGAGGCGTGCTCTGGAGGAGGCCTGGGCACTGCCGGGGTGAGATGAGTCACCTCCCGCATATGGGCTGCACCCAGGGCCAGGGAGGAGCCATGTCCATCTGACAACCACTGGACAGGCTTCTGCTACATGGCTTTGTGCTCACGAAAGGAGCTTACCATAGTGTAAAGATGCCTGTTTCTGATAGAGCTGCCCACGAGGAGAGGGACACCGACTGTCCTGTAGCAAATGCGCAACAGAGAGCCCCGAGAGCGGGTGTGACGCTGGCGCCTTCCCTGTGGGAGCCTTGACCTCCCTTCAGCTGAAATGACATCACCTGGCTGGCCACAGCGAGCCCCACCACCCAAGGTCCCTGTTCACACGGGCCACTGTGCCATGTCTAGTGGTGGCCTAAGAGAAAATAAGTCCTTGCCTGAATGACAGTTGTGAGTGATTCAGCCTCCACGTTCGTAAGACACACTGTCCAGACACCTCTCTAGTCATCAGGGGAATGAACTACAGAGCTGGGGAGAACCCTGAACATCTTCAAAACACCACTGCCAGCCATAACATATTTTATGTTGGCCTAAAGACTCTTACTGGTTTTCTAGGGCTGAGTAGAACACTAAAAAAAAATTTAATGATAGATTATCCAATTATATCAATAATCACTTTAAACATCAATGGTCTAAATACAACAGTGAAATGATACATACTGTCAGAGTGGATCAGAAAACCAAGACCCAGCTATATGTTTTCTCCAAAAAACCCACTTTAAGTATAAAGACACAGGTTAAAAGAAAGGCATACCATGCTAACACTAATCAAGAGAAAGCTGGAGTAGCTGTATTAATTTCAGATAAAAAGTTTCCGTAATTAACCGATCAAAGAAAAACAATTATTCTCAGCTACCGACCTTGTGGAATGGTACCAAGAGAGCTGGGATAGGTGAAGCGCACGGGGGCAGACGTGCGTGTGCGCCATGGACAGTGCCACACACCCGCCACGCTCACTGTGGCCTCCACACAAGTCCACCGACTCATCAGCAAATCAAACAAGCGGATCTGAGAGAGACGATCAGGTCTCTCCTCGCATCTATGTCAGGCTCACAACAAGAGTCTACAAAACCGTCAGGGCAGCATGTCCAGAAAAGGTGCTGGCGCCTACTCAGGGGCTCCAGACACTGTGGGACCCCAGAGGCAGCACCTGTGTGGGGACTGTGCAGGTGACAACTGAAAGCAGGAAGGCCACAGTTCCTGCTTGACCTCTCTTTTCAGGGGTGTTTCAGCGCTGGGCCCATGGACCCGTGTAGCCCCTGCTTTCTGGTTTTGTTGAAAACAATCGGGGGTGAAGGGGCCTCAGGCCCTGTCCAGCCTCTCACCTTCTGTGGCTGCTTGGCTGGCCTGATTCTCCACATTATTTTGCATAAAATAGCACCTGTTTCACTCGGCCAGTGTGTGACATGTATGTTACCACCTGTGCTGGGCTCTATCTATTGTTTTGTTAGTTATTCACATTAGCAAGTGCACTCGGCCTCCTGAGGACCTCAGGGCTCAGGACACGACACTCACCGGCTTGCACAGCTCTCTGTCCGTTTTCGCTTCCATCTCCCAGACGTGGTGGCCATCTGGAAGAAAGAAGTGGGAGGACGTTTGTCACTTTATGTGGCGGGAGCCCCATCCCTCAAAACCTCCTGTGAGACCAGGCACACGGGCACAGAGCCAGCAGGGGACCCTCTGCAGCCAGCTTGGGGTGTCGCCAAGGGCAGCCTGGGCCCGCTGGGAACAGCCTGTTCGCTGGGCTGACCACATGCGCTGGCCTGGCCTACATACAATGCCAAACTTGCACTGCACACATCAGCCTCAGGAGCCCAAAGACACCGGGCCAGGGTGCCTGACTGTGGCCGTGGGAAGGAGTCCCAGTGCACCGAGTGCCCTCAGAAAACCGTCCCCAAACCTACGTCCACAGGCATCTCAGCAGCGCCAGCACAAGTCCTGAGAGGGTTCCTACCCCACCCACCTTTCCCAGGAGAGACACCAGCAACACCAGGGACCCCACCACCCAGTAAACGCTGCTGTGTGACACCTCCTGTGCCTCGCACCCCGCGAGGACATGGAAAGCACGGGAGCGATGCCTCTCACGCCACGGGCAGGCTCCATGCCACCTGCATTTGGGAGCGGGAGTCACTCCAGTGATCAAGGCCCAGCCTCGGGTCCCCTACACAGAGGAACAGCTGGTGAGTAAGCAAAGCCCTTCCTTGACTCCTGCTTGCCACATCAGGACTCAGAAATGCAAAACACACGGTATTTTTAACCTCACCCCACGGGCTGTTTGCATGTTGGCTCTAGAGGAGCAGTGAAAGGAGCCATTGTTCTCCAGCCTGCCGAGGTGTGGGCTCTTGCCGGACCACGCAAGGATCTGGCCACAGGCTGGGGTCTGCAGGTCCCTATGCTGGACACACCGTCCTAGGACTAGTTTGGGTAATTATTTTCAATTAATGGCTGATTATTTTGAATTAACAGATGTCAGTCTCCTATTGAGGCCTCTTTTCATCTCCATCTTCCACCTTTTCCAAAATAAAGTCAGGTCCCAAGATGAACAACGGTGTTCATCATACAGACACTCAGTGTTTGTTCCTGCTCCATTTGCAAAGGAAATGTGCCTCTCCTGCAAACCCCATATTACTGATAAATTAGACAGAATCTCCCTTTTCTCTCTCGCAGTGCCAGCTGGGCAGGGGTGGAGGGAGGAGGCATGAGTCACACGCAGCCCCGAGGGCCACCCGCCATGCCAGCACCACACCAGCCTCTCGGGACGCCCGACATCCCACGCCAATTACCCATCAGATGAACCCACTCGGTGACAAGACGCGGACTGGCCCCAGGGATCAGCGTCCTTCTCTCCTCCCAGAAAAAAAGTAGCAGGAAACTAAAACTACGCTCAGTTGCTCTTAGATCTGGAGTTGCACAAAGCAACAAACCTTCCAGGCTCTAGTGAGCTCAGGAACTTTGGCAAGAGAAGCATTTTTAACTCCAGCCACATGTGCTGCTGAAGACAGGAGGCCTCGCTGTGAGCTGCCACATCTGTGCGGCCCCTGGGCCCGGCCCAGCCCAGCAGCCAGCCTGGCCCTCCCCCAACAAAAGTGCAGGAGCAACACAGACCTCTCGAAAATGCACGAGTCGAGTTACAGACACAACACAAAGCGAGAGCAGACACAGACATTCCCATTGTGAGTTCAGCTCTTTGGAACCACCAAAACACACATGCCACTTTCAAACCCCTGGCTCCCCAGCCACCCTGGGGAGGGGAGGGGGACACCTCCTTGGACACTGGGCCCGCTTTTGCCCATGGTCTTCCCGTGTCTGTGGTTGTCCCACAGCCGGAGGAGGGCAGGCATCATGAACTAAATGTCATCTTTCAAAGGCAAGCACACATCAGACGTGCGTCCAGCAACTGTCTCAAGGACGCGACAGAGGCCGAGGCTGTGGAGAATGCCTAAGAGCTCGCAGTCCTCGGGGAATGACAAAAGTGGCCCTGTGTGCTGCTGCCATCAGCGGCGAGGACCTCCCTCCCGCACAGCGCCCGCCACAGAGGCAGGGCTGGCCTGGCTCTGCTCCAGCCCCCGCCGGGACGCCGGGACGGGAAACGCCAGCCCTGAGAGGCCTCTGTGCTCGGTCTTATCGCGAGCTCCCTGGCTTCTCCGTAGGAAACTCTGCCCGAGTCCAGAAGCAAAAATATTCCAAATCATTAGGGAATTCCCTGCAGCATGAGTCATGGGGAAGCCTTCCCTGCCACACCCTGCGGAGGTTTCCACACAGACGGCCGCGGCCGGAGGCGCAGGCCGAGCACAGAATCCTGGCGGGCCGGGCCTCTGTTCCCAGGCGAGGGTGTCCTTGGGAGTGGCCCGTCCTCCCCGGGGTGGGGCAGAAGGCCTTGTGCCCCCACGCCCGGGCCTGCGCCCAGGTCGGCTCCACCGAGCAAAGAAGTCCGAACAGCCTGGCCTCACAAGGGCACGTGGCCATGGGGCAGAACAGAGCCCACGACCAAGCTCGCAGATCAGAAAGACCCCTGTGTGAGCATGCGCTGGCCCCGGGCCCTGCAGGTGGCATCTCTGCGGCCATAGAGAGACACGCAGATGCCCGCCCTGCCACCTGGTCTGTCTGTCGGCCTCGGGAGCGTGGTTCAATGCTTGTGCACAGACATTTACAAGGTGACCACTGTTCGCTGGATACTCCTGCTTTGGATGGTCCGGGAATCAACTCCTGACGCGGACCCTGAGAGCTGGGGACGAGTTGGAGCTGGGTGGTGAGCTCACATGGAGCTGTCCTCCCGGCCTCTCCCATGTCTCTCCCACAGCTCCAGTTCGAGGGCCATCCTGCACGGAGGCATGATCTCCTTCTGCCTGGCCCTCCCCAGCAAGAGATTCTAGAGGAAAAGGTATCCAGATGTTTCAGAAATCCACCGGCAGGTTCTCCAATGTTAAACCCGGAGTCACTGCGTGACACAGCAATTCCACTCCTAGGTTTGTGCCCAAGAGAAAGGAACACACGTGTCCACACAGACACTCCGCACGGATGTTCACAGCAGCTCTGTCCATGATAATCACTGAGAGGACACAGGAGCACAGCCCACGTGTCCCCACTGGTGAGCGCACAAACACTGCATAGAGGGATGTCATCCAGCCACAAAAAGGCGAGGCACGGGTAGGCGTCGACAGACCTTGAAAACATTAAGTGAGAGAATCCAGATGCGAAAGACCCCTGGTGACTGGCAGATGCAAAGCTCCTGAAACAGGAGGGGCTGGAGACGGGGGTGGGGGGGGTGGGGGTCGTGGATAGAGGGTTTTTTCCCAACTGACGAAAATGCTGTGGAGTTATTGGGGATGGTTGCAAAGCCCTGAGAATGTACCCAAAACTACCTAAAACGAGTGAGTTGAGTGGTGTGTGGATTACATCTCAACGAAGCTGATATAAAAAGGAAATATCCAAGGCAGCTCATGTGCTGTCACCGTATATGACCCTGAAACACTTGTGGGGTGAGGACTGAAACCCAGCCCCTCCTCTGTGGTGAACCCGCTGCTGGCTCTGTCTTGAAATGGGGCTGGGGGCACATATGGCCTGTTGAGCCCCGCAGCCCAGTCCCACACTCCCCACCGTGCGTGAGGACAGTAGTCGAGGTCTGGCCGAGGGCAGGACTGGAGGAGACAGAGGTGCTGGGCCCGCACTGTCCTGGTCCTGCCTGCTGACTCTTCCCCCAGCAGGAAGCCAGGATCAGCTCCCCAGGCCCTACCTGACATTCTCCACCAGGTGGTCCCCGGGCCGGGGGCTGCAATGATCAGGCCAAGCTCCCTGTGAGGCCAGGACCCCACAAGGGAAGCAGCTCCCACCAGGGTCTGGGCTGCACGTCCCCTGCCCAGCCACTGGCAGCCCATCAGGGCCCACGTCTCAGGCCAGCCTCCAGCATAACTGACTTTTTCTGAGTTTATTTCCTCCTAAGACTATTCAAAATCCTGTTTAAATGGAGAACTGTGGGATGATCATTCAATTCCGAGGGAGGCCAGTAAGTAAAAAGTGTTCTTAACACAAGAGGTGTTCTGGCCCATAGTTTTTCTGTACTCACTGGAGTCAGGGAGATTCCAGAACAATCCATCCCAGGCGTGGCTGCAGGGCAGGGCTGGGGTGCTGGCTGTCTCTGCCCCATGTACCCCCAGACACCCCCCTAGGTTTTGCTGAGTGGCACACACAGGGGGCCACCCTAAACCCTGCTGTGATGTCAATGGCCAGGAGCAGGAAGAGAGGAGGGTGCTTCCCAATGTGCTGTCATGATTTCAGGGTGTGAGCACCCTCCACCATCCAGCAGCACCAATGCGCCCAATGGCGTCCATGCCTGGGCAATTTCCAGAATTCTCCAGGAGATCAGCATGGCTCCAGGAAGCAGGTGACCAGCAGAGGCCCCAGAGGTCCCTCGGCACGAGGGATGGGGACCAGGTGAGGTGGTGGGCAGGCCTACAAGAGACCCTACCACTGGCATGTTCACCCAACTGGCATGTTCACCCCATGAGCTTCAGTTCCATTGCCAGGGCGGCAAAACGTGATCCCCTCTTGGCTGGCTACCCCCAGGTTCCACAGCCACCAGCACTGGAAAGAGCAGCAGGAAATCTCAGGGAGCTTGAGATCTCCCCGGCGGCCCACCAGGCATGGTGTGCACAGCAGGGGCCAGTACACTCCCCACGGTGCTGAGAAGGCACACGCTCTACATGCATCCACCCCATGAACTCATACATGCACACACGTGTACACACTCCACAGTGCTCCACACACATCCACCCCATGCACTCACACATGCACACGTGTACACACTCCACACACGCTTCACATGCATCCCCCCACATGCGCTCACACACACGTGTGTACATGCTCCATGCCCACATCCACCCCATGCATGCATACATGCACACACGTGTACACACTCCACACATATCCACCCCATGCACTCCAAGAAGGCATGTGCTCCACATGCTTCCATCCCATGCACTCATACATGCATACATGTGTACACACTCCACACACATCCACCCCACATGCACTCATACAGGCACACGTGTATATGTTCTACACACGCTCCACACGCATCCACCCCATGCACTCAAACATGCACGTGTCATGCTCCACACACACTCCACAATGCTCCACATGCACTCATACATGCACACATGTCCATGCTCCACACACGCTCCACACGCATCCACCCCATGCACTCATACATGCACATGTGTACATGCTCCACACATACGCCACACGTGCTCCACATGCACTCATACATGCACACATGTGTACATGCTCCACACTCACCAATGAGCATTTACACATTTCACACTCACGTACACACACCCCTCACATACACATGCATACATGCACTGACCCACACACACCTACATGCACCCATTTATATGCCTCCCACACACACGCACCCCACATGTACCCACATACAAACATTTGTACACACATACACACGCTTCTCAAGGTGTTCCTTCAGTCCCAGTGTCCTCCTGTGAGGACCACCCCTGCCTTTCACAAACCATCTTCCCATCAGAACGTCAATGCACTTTGATGACTGTGGTGTGAACAGATCCATGGTTGAAAAGAAAACTTAAGGAAAGACCCCCACGCCCGTGGCTGTCTGCTCTGCTTGGAGGTGAGATTTCTCAGTGGGAGCAGGTGGCATCTGTCCCCACGCCTGGCCCAGCAGGTGCAGAGCACACGGCAGGAGAATCACCAATGAGGGCTGATCCCGAAGCCTGTGTGATGGTTGCTAATTTGATGCGTACATTACCGCAGTTAATGACATATTCGGGACTGCTGGGACCCTAAACATGGCATCATCCAGGTGGACAGGGTCACTGGGACCCCAGCACGTGGGAAGCACATGAGAGGAGTAGTATGAGGAGAGGGACTGAGGAACGCATGCATGTCGTCCTTGCCCAGAGCGCTCTGGAATCAAAGTTCCAGGCAGTGGGTCACAAATTCCCTGCCTGCTGGGAGCCATTCTGCTGACATGCTACAGTCACGCAAAGAGCTCAGGGTGTGCGGCCTGTGGATAGAGTCCAGGAGTCCCGGCCATTGGGGAGCTCAGCCCGTCCTCTGCACCATGGGCCAGGGATGCCTCCTGTCCCTGCTCATGTCCCCTGCGTGGAGGCTCTGGGAACAGCGAAGGAGATCCGCTGTCTGCCCTGCACCTCCCTGCACCCAAAGCAGCACTTGGGTGGCAAGTGACCCTCTCTCCTGCACCTCCCAAGCAAGCACCGGCAGCAGCCCCAGAAGCACCTCCACCTCCCACACCCACGAATCCTGAGCCCTTTCATCCTTGAAGGGGTTTCCTTCACAATAGTTATTTCCATCAGGGGCACATCTCTTGGGCCTAGAAATACACGCTGTGCAATACAGGAGAGGCTGCAGCGCAGCTGAACACAGGGACTTGCAGCTCGAGCTTGCCATCCTCTCCGAGCACCGTCCACAGCAAGACGGCGCCAGCGGAGCAGCAAGTCCCAGGGCCTGTGCTCCCGCGAGCCCACCTGCAGCTGCATACCATGCCTCCCGCACTGAGACCCATGTGAGCCGTCAGCCAGCAGCACACGCCGGGCCTGAGAGAAAATTGAGAAGGAACAGAGACTCAGGAAACCAAAGAAGAGTCACGCTGGAGAGAGAGGGGAAGGGGAAGGCAGGCCAGGCGGGCGCTGACGGCTCCGGACCATCACAGGCTGCCCTGAGGCAGCTGGTCTCCACAGAGCCAGACCAGCGAACCATCCACCCTGCATTGAAAGGACGGCAAGGCGAGGCGGGAGGGAAGCTATCTGGAGCCTGGACAGGGCCTGCGGGGGCTCCGTGGGGCTTCTGCGGTCCGTCCCTCCCTGTCCTGACTCCTGGGGTGCACAGGCCACTCAGCGCCCACTGTGGAGGCAGTGAGCAGATGGCACCTGGTGGTGTCCCCAGGTGGATAATGCACACTTCTGTGTCACAATGCACACACACAGATCCCTCAGAAAGGCTCTGACACCAGATCCTGCCCCAACACATGCTGGTGCTGGCTGGACACGTGCAGTTCCCTGATGCAGTTTGGTGTCTTCAGATGGGTCCACACTGGCTGCTGGCAGGGCCTCCCTGAAGCCCCTTGAAGGTGCCATATGTCAGTTCTTCTGGGAGACGTGGTAATCCCAAGGGCAGCCACGCGGCCTCCGGGCTCCTTACTTTAAAGACAGACTCTGCGCTCGGGTCAGAGTCTCCCAAGGAGGAGACCAGCGAACACCTGTCCTGTTCAGCGACGAGGAATTTGGGAACTGCTGACAGCAGCAGCCCTCGTCCACTCCAACGCAGCCACTCTTGCCCTTGGAACCGCATGGCCAGAGGGCAAAGAGGAGGGGGCATCACACAGGTAGGGGTAGGCCAGAGTCTGGCCATGCTGGGTTTTGGGAGCAGGTCTGGTCGTTTGGGTTTTTTAGGGCTGGATTCCATGTTGGGTTTTGAGGGAGGGGTCCAGCTGTGCTGGGCTTTGTGGTTGGGACTTGTCTGTGATGGGCTTGGGGGCTAGAGTCTGCTGTGCTGGGCTTTGGGGCTGCGATCTGTCTGTGTTGGATTTGGGGCCAGGGTCTGTGGTGGAGTGACGCTGATCTGGGTCTGGGCCTCAGCCTTGCGAGGGGCTGGCACCTCTTGCTTCCACATCCTGGGAGCTCTGAGGAGACCTCACTGGGAGGCTGCATGGAGAGGGCGATCCTGGCCCCCAGCCGACCTGCCAGGTCACAACGGCTACACAGATGACCACAGGCATGACCCGCAAAAGAACATCTGCTGAGTCTAACAGGTCGGTAGCAAGTGCAGTGGCCATTGCTTTGACCCCTGAGCTCTGGTGTTGCTTTTACGCAGCAATAGAAGCCCCAACAGGTTTCTTCCATATTTTAAAACAATTGCAACGGAGCCGACAGGTGACTTACAAAGAGGAGGTCTGTTCAACTTCAGCACTGAGAACCAGCTGGCATTCAGCACATCCAAGTCTCAGAAACCTGCTCCTTATATTTTGTCTTGGGACAATCTCCAAAAAGAAAGCACGTCTGTGTTCCCCATGGGTGTCCTCTGTGTTTTCATTCATACTGGGCACGAGAGCACTCCTCGGCTGTCTCTCACAGGTTCTTCAACTCACAGGTCTGGAGAGAGACACAGCAATCTTTAGCAGGAGGAGAGGGGCAGGGCAGTGTCGGTGTCTCACTGCCTGCAGCTGACCCTCTGCCCCACGAGGTGTGGCACTGCCAACTCGGCTTCCTGCAAGAACATTCTACATGGACCTTCATCATTGGAAAATGTCATCCAACATGAAAGCTGTGAACCTTTGACCGGAGTCCTGGAAAGAAAGGCTTCTTTCAACCCTTGGGCCTCTTGCAGGACTCAGTGACGACCTGAGCAGAACCACAGCTCTCTTCCAGAAGCTCCGGCACACGTGCAGCCAGACCCTGCTGCTGTGATGCCCCCATGACACTTGCCCCTCCTCCTGCCTCTGCTGGAGCACCCCAGAGGGACGGCCAGCATCTCTGCTGACGAGCGATCCAGGAGGGTTAAGTGCGCACTGGAGTCGGCTCTCACCAGGCAGACAAGCGCAGGCATGACCGGCCCCAGGGATTCCCTGAGTCTGAGTCACTGCAGAGAAACGAACACCCTTCCCCGGGAGGCCACACGCCCGACTCCCACCAGTCTTTGTGCAAAAGCACAGGAGCTGCTGTCAAAACTTCTGAAAGCTCCAAGTCGCCAGGCACCATGTGCCAGGGTGGCCCGCAGAAACTCGTGGGGACTTCCTGCATCTCCCAGGGAAGCGTGCATTTGTGCCCACCCCTGACCACGGTCCAGGCCACCTGGCCCAACAGTATTTGCAGCAGCTGTGACCTTCCATCCTCTCGGGACAGGAGGAGAGCGGGAGGAACAAGCCGTGCTTCCCGGTGGTACCAGTTTTAATCGTCCAGTTTAGTAACTTCCACAAGAATCTTCTCCTGGCTCATAGCCGGCCGCAGTTCTATCTGCAAGGACCAGTGTAAGAACAAAACTTTATAACAGACCAGACTATCTTGTTGGAAAGTGAGAGAGCCATTGTGTTTTTAACAAATTGAGTTTAGTGGTTTCTCAAAAAAAACAAGTACAAAAACTCATCATCAAGATGAGGATGTGGGTGTTGAGTCATACCAACACGTCGCGATGCGTTAGGAGGTGTTGCAAGTGTGACTTTTGCCTAAGAAGCAAATGTAAAGGAAGAAAATCATGTAGATATTAGTGCCCTAACTGTTAAAACACACTATGTGCATGTATACGTGTGTGTGGATTTGCAAATAATCTTATTTAAATATAAAAAATGAAATTACAAACACTGTCTAGATACACAACTGCAGTATTCACGTTTCCTCGCTCACAGACACAATATATATTCATGTGGCATCTATTCAGTCATTGCTTGCCTGCTGTATGCCAGATGTTGCTGGTGCTGGAGACAGTGGGCTACAGAGGTAGCCCTCCGGCTCGAGGGGCAGGGGATCAGCACAGACAGACTGGCACTGAGCCCACACTGTGTGCCGGGAAACTTCCGCAGGGCATTGATGCCAAGCGAGCTTTAAAGTAAAGAAAAGGCCCTCGGAGAAGAGGGAAAGAGCTTCCAGGGAGGGGGTGGCTAGAAGGAAAGAGCTCAGACATGCATGGCCATAGCTCTTCACACCTGGCAGGCCAGTGACCTGTCTGAACAGTCCTGGCCAGAGGTGGACTCCGCGGGTGCCCAGCACACCTCCGCTGACTGCAATCAGGAGTGGCTTGTGTAGAAGGCGCTTTCTGGCCTCCTTCATCAAAGAGAACCATCAGCAGTCAAGAAAGCAGCTTGGGATTCTGCTTTGTGAAGTGCCCAGAGGGAGCAGTGAGCTGGCCAGTTGTCCCAAGCGCCTCACCACGCTACGAGCAGAGCACCGGGTCCGACTTCCTCCTCCAGCACACACAGACGCGCATCTGAAACTCTGAAGGTCAAATTCTCTCAAAATTGACCTCCTCCAGAGAAGGCACACCACGAGTCCCCTCCTCACCCCTGCACTTGGTTGGGTTTTCTCCATAATTTAAAACATATTTTCCAATTATGCGCATGATTATATAGGCAAGCCAAGTTAAACGTGAATGACGTTTAAGCCCATTCTGATTGAAGTACTTAAGTTTCCAGCAAACTGTACGAAATCAAGATCCCATTATGAAGGCTGAATGCCTCGGTGGTTTCCAGTGATTAGAGGGAGTACTGGACTGGCCGCCTTGAGAGAATTCCACTTGGTGAAAGTGAAAATGAAGACAAGGCCTCCACGCCAGCCCTCTGCAGGTGTCCCCTGGCCTGGCCCACCTCCTTGGGGAAGCTGCATCCCATGTTGCTCCTGGGGAGGGACAGGCACTGCATCAGGCCTTTTGATAAGCTGGGGCCTGGCCCGGCATCAGGAACTGATCCAAAAACCAAACTTCAAACAGCCTCTGCAGAGAGTAAGGTCCACACGCCCTCTGCTGTGACTCACACTAGGGCGAGGGGTCTCTGTGTCCTTGCCAGTCCATGCAAGTCCCTGCACTGACTGTCTTTGTCTCAGCTCAGCAGCAGCTCGACAGCCCCTGCTGAGCACACAGCCGCTACCCCAGCCAGCAAGGTCCCCACCACCCAGGATGACCAGGAGCTGCGAATCTGGTTCATGAGCCAGAGCTCAGGGGACTATGCTCATCTTCAGCAGGACAGTGGCCTCTAAAATCAGTGTTCCATAGGACAGCCCAGCCCCTCCCCTCCAAAATACAATGGACACCAGAGGCCAAGCAGATATTTCCAGGCTGGGCCAGCACAAGGTGGAAGCAGTTCTGGTACCTCCTGTGGCCTGCGGCCTGTGGCACAGAAGCCACATGCACACGCACACGCACGCGCACACACACACAAACACACATACACCCACACACACACACACACACCCTGCAGTGGCTTTGAAGGTCACCAATGGCAGGGGACAGCTGCTCTCTACCGCGACGTGCATGCAGTGGGCACCCACAGCACGAGGACTGAAAAGCACTGTTGAGGGAGAGGTGGCTTCAGGCGAGCTCACTCCCACGTGCTAGAAGTGACCCCTCACCCCGACTACAGCCTCTGGAAGGGCGAGTCTGGAGGGGCTCCCTGGAGGCACCAAGGAAAGAGGATGAGCTGGTCAGAGCCCTGGGGTCCATCCTAGGCAGAGGACCCCAGCAAAGCCTTTCAAGCACTTTCCTGTGGGTGTCCTCACCTGTATGGTCCCTTTAACATCAAGAGTGACATTTGCAAGGACACAGCCTAGCTCCCTCTGGAAACAAGTGTCCACCTCTGGCTCTCAGCAGGACGACTGTTGCTCACACACACTGCTGGCCCAGACGCGGGAATCACACAGGCCTCCTGCACACGTCTGCGCCCCACCCACCAGCATCGAAGACAGGCAACTCTCAGATGGTCTGTTTTAGAGAACATACCTGGAGCTTTCTCCACAAAAATGACCTTGGAGTCCTGCAGAAAGTTATGACCAGACAGGACCATCTTCTTCCCGCCGATGACCGGGTAGCTGTCCGTGCTCTGCTTCTCCACGAGGGGTAGCTCCTGGGCCGACCGCTGGGCTGCATCACACAAGGAGAGGGAACAGTGAGAGGAGCCCAGTCCTGCCTGCCCTGAGCTGCCCAAGCCACGGCCCAGGCAGGTCACGCATGAGCCCAGTGCCTCCAAATGTCCCTCAGGTGACCAGAGCTGCAGCTGCACACCTCCCCCGATGGCCACAACACCGCTCTCAAGAAATGAGCAAATATTCTGGACCAGACTCAGCCAATCTTACCCCAAGTTACAGCAACTGTGCAGATATGAAAAGGTGAATCACACAACTAACATGCCCACAAGGGAGCGTGTACCCACCGAGTGTGGGAACACAGGCCTGGATGTCTGCCTGTGAACACACACATTTGCACACGCATGTGCATGTGGATCTCCACACGTTCTCCCAGTCTCAGTGGACTGACCTTGGAAAGCCAACCGGTGTATAGTGTTAGATAGAGACCCCTTGAGAGCCCCCCAGGGCAGCACAGCCTGACACCGACTCCCCTGAATCATTGGAACTGACCAGTCCCTGACATCCATGACACTCTTGGGGCCAAATCACTTGGGGGACAGAGGCTTCTCTGCTCTAACTAGCAACAGCCCATCCAGACACCTCTGTGCTGAGGGGGATGCTGTCTCTGGAAGCTGGAAGCAACAAGGGCCCCAGGCCCCGGCTCCAGAGAGGGGGGGCCAGGCATCAGGGGAGGGCAGGGGCTAAACTGAGGTCTCTGGTGGGGGCTGGTGCCCACTGAGGAGGAGGAGTTGGGGAGGAGTCATGTGGGGAGTCCCCATCTCTCAGGAGGGCAAAAGGCCTGGCACAGGAGAGGTGGGTGCAAGTTTTGGGATTTGGCTTAGAAGGACTGTGAGAGGAGGGGCGGCAAGTGCCATGGCCATGAGTGAGGCTGACCGGCCGGTAAGGGACATGTGGGGAGACCACACCTCAGCAGAGAGTCTGAGACCCCCTGAGCAGATGCCACGGCCAGGCGTGAGCTCAGGTCTCAGCTGCACATCCACACTGGGCCCATGAGACCTGGCATCCCTGCACAGGGAGGGTGTATTCCGGCCCGGCCCCTGTCAAGAAGGCTCCGACCACGCCCTGCTAGCACCTCCACTGTAAATTAGAGATGCCAAAACCAGGGTCACCAGAGAAGACAAATAGTTATATGGAGGTTCACAAAATTTAGGCTTGTTCAACCCAATGGACTCATCCCATTTTCCCTGGCTTCCTGAAGTGTGAGGGGATTAACTCAAATGTGACCTATACAAATATTTCCGTGTTTCAGGACGAGCTTTCTTTCCTTTTCACTTTCTGCTGCAGGTGCCCGAGCCAGGAATGTTCAGAAGCTTCGGGCAGGTCCTGCAGCTCCTGGGCCCTCTGCAGCCAGGACAGAGAGCGGCCTGGTACCCCAGAGTCACATCAAGACAGACACATCCGATGGGAATGTTCGGTTCACAAGCCACCCACATAAGAAATGAACAGGAGGTCTCACTAAAGCTGGAGGGCGTGAGCGTCCACTTACAACATTCGATGGGGTTCGAGGAGACTTGGAGGGACAGTGTCCGGCCGTTGGGCTGGGGGACGTGGACTCGGAAAACCAGCCTCACCCTGGTGTTCTTCCGCCCGATGTCCGTCTCCCCCTTGCGCAGCTCAATGTCAGAGTTTCTGAGCTTTAGGATTCCGGCACAGTCGATGCTGCCCAAGACAAAAGGCCACAGCTTTTCTTTTAATCGCTGACGCACAGACGTGAAGCTCCAGCCTTCCCTGCCCGCTCCGTCCTCCCCAGGCCTGGCAGGCTCATCCCCCCAGCCGGCCCACCGCCCCCGGGAAAATACCACATTCAACGTGAACGACTTTGAGGCATCTTCCAAGAGCAGGACAGAGTCCTGACGTCCACACGTGCCTGGGAAGCGGGGACTGAAGCGACCGTGTGCACGAGCGATCGTCCGCCCTCCACCCCGAGCTCAGGCAGGCCTGGCCACGCCGCCCCGGTCGCTGTGCACCCCAGGCCCCTGCCTGGCTGCGAGGACAGCACCAGCACAGAGAGAGCAGCCCCGGCCCGAGGGGGGCACAGGGGCCTGTGCCCCCATCTCCCGTGCCCTGTAGGAGTTTCTAAAGAGCTAAACTTACTTAAAGATGCTGTCAGTGTTTCCATTACGCAGTTTAAAATCCCTCATTTTCTTATGAAACGCGAGAACAGGTTTCACATAACTTCATTTAACTTAATCATTTCATTCAAAACTCAACTGCAGTAAAAACCGCATCTGTAAATTCTTGATGCAGTAAAAACCGGCATTTTTCCTTTCTCAGTCAGCTAAGGGAGTCAAGGGCGCTGTCCGGCTGAGGAAGACCTGCCACACACAGGTCTGCCGTGGGACCAGCGTTCCAGCCCACGCTGGGTGGCAGGGCCCGCTTCTGGGCGTGTTGTGGGGATGCCTGCGGCTATCCTCGTGCTGTGGCGGCGTGAACGCACGGCCCCAGAAGCCGCAACGTCTCCTGCTGCCATGGAACACGGAGGTTCTCAACCCACCTGATCATATGCCTGCCCTTGGGAAACTCAGATTGTAGCTCTTGAAGCAAACCCAAGGATTTAGAATGAATTCAGAGGCATGTAAATTCCCCCAAATTCATGAAAAGCCTATTTGGAAAGAAAGCTTTACCTTTGTTTTTGAGTTAGAGGGTTTAAAAGTTATAAATAACTTATTAAAATCCCACACAAAGTCCTATGTGATAAGGCCCCTGCCTGCCTCATCTCCTGCACTCTCACCCTTGCCATGCTGGCTCCTCACTAGCCAGTAAGTGCCCCAAACTTGCTGCTGCCCCAGGACCTTTGCACATGCTGCCTGAGGGCTCCACAGGGAGGTTCATGCCCCCTCCATGTGGCCAGCCCCCCCTGCACATCAGCTGTCAGACCTAGAGCAGCCCCCAAGTGCTCTAACACATCATTCTGCTAATTATCTGCATGTCCTTTGCTTATTATCCTTATACATGTGTTCATTAACTGTCTCTCCTGAATGGCCCCTAGTACAAGGTAAACCCCATGGAAACAACCTGTTCTCTTTCTCTGCTGCGTCCACAGTTCAGGGCCAATGCTCAGAGCACACAGCAGTCGCACAATGTGCACGATTAAACAAATGCAGGCCTACTGGACATCACCCGATCTGTCTTCACCTTGTTAACAAACTCAGTTTTAAGCTAATTATAGTGTCAGATTTAACTCTCCAAGTCAGAACTGGCCACACCAGCAAGGTTGGTAACACTTTATGTGAAAGTGCTGTCCAGGTATGTTGCCCTATGCAATTTTTCGGTGTTTGCATTAACCCCTCCTCTGATTTGCACACTGCTGTATTCAGAAATAAACGGTGTCACACGTATGAACTGAATGCAGGCACTGGGGAAGGTATTTACAGCTGTGTAGTTGAGATATTTACATTATGTGGCAATAAACACAGTGGCTGAAACCCTAGAAAGAAACAGATCCATTGCCATAAATATTTGTCAATTTTATTTAGGTGTTAAACCATGTGCACTCTGGGCCAGGTGGGAACCCCAGCCCGAGTGGTCAGAACGCAGAGAACAAAGCGGGCCCCTCCCAGAGGCGGGGGTCCCCACACCTGGTGGCTTACATGGCTCGCATGTTGTTTTCCGGCAGAAGTGGGATTTCCAGGACTTTGGTGTTGGAGAGGATGGCTTCGTGGCTGGTGGTGGAGACAGTTTTCCCCGTGATTCGGTGGACCTGGTAGAAGGCATGAGGCCGCAGCAGGCGGTCATCCGCAGTCCCGATGAACAGCTGTAGTGTGAGCGGCTCGCTTTCTAAGTAACCGTGCAGCTGGCAAGAGAACAAAAAACTCCCACTAAGCACCATGCACATAAACTGGGGGAATCAATTAAATTTTTATAAGCAGACACTCTAATTCAAAACGAAAACCGGACAGGTGCTAAGTGCTGAGTCTCCTCCCACCCCCCCACCCCTTTCTTTTTCTCTGTAATATAATATTGGTTTTTTAATCTTACTTAGAAAATGCCTCATTATCCTAAAGGTCCTGGGGCAATTATCGAGGTGTAGACTTTGAACATTCATCCCTGTTGCTTACTTTCAAACACACACACACAATAAGCACGTGTGTGCACACACGCACACCTTCACACATGCATGCAGACCAGTAATGCACACACGTGTACACCCCTATGTGCAATGTGCGGCCTCCCCAGTCAGAAGGCTTGGGCTGGGCTAGGTGCGTGCAGGGACTCACTGCCCCTAATTAATCCAGACACAGCCTCAGTGGGACAGAATCCATTTTCCCATATTCAATTAAATGGAAACTGAACAGGGAACAAAGTCTGATCCTCATTGGTCAGCACTGTGTTCACAAGCGCACCCACGAGAACAACGTGGGGCTGAGGGCGTGTCCCCTCCTGATTGGCTCTGTGCACCCCTCCTCCTCCAGAAGCAGGCTGTGGCTGAATGTGGTCCTGGTGGCCATGGTCACGTTGCCGACACCCAGACCACCATGGTTAGGTCGGCAATGCGTCCGGCGGCCAGGGACAGACACCATGCAGGGGAACCACGCACAGGCACAAAACCCACAGGACCCAAATATGACTCTGGCAAGCCAGACACAGCAGCCTGAGGCTTCTGCCAGGATGGGCACCGATGGACCACTCCTGCATCTCAGAGACACCCACGGTACACACGTGTGTCCTGGACCCGCTGCCCGCAGGACAAGCAGCCAGAGCTGAGGAGGAAATGCAGAGCCTCCACCCGCCTTCTCTGCATCTCACCTGCAGTTCCTCCTTCAGCACAAGTCTTTTATTATTTATTTATTTATTGGCAGCTGGCCGCTACAGAGATCAGAACCTTGGTGTTAGCAACATCATGCTCTAACCAATGAGCAAACCGGCCACCCCAGGTCAAGCTATCTTAGAATGATCATTTACCTGTTTTTATCTTTAACACAACCATTGGCAACCACCAGAGCGTGATTCTATTCTTAAGAGGCAAATTCTGGTAGAAACAGGAACCTAGTGAGGCTGCCGGGATCCCAATCCCACCCGCATGGGGGTCCATCAAAGGCAGCCTCCGTCCTGGAGGGCTCTGGGCCTGAGCATGAGGTGGGGTGGGGGGAGGCCTGGAGTGGGGCACAGTGAGTCCAGAATGCAGCACTTGGGGAGCCCCAGGTTGGGGGCCGGAGAGCATGGGACTTGAGTCTGGAGGGAGTTTGGTTTTAGAAACGCAAAGCATGAGGCAGAAGTAAGTTGCCCACGAAGACATGAGTGGATCTTGGGGAAACCCTGGTGAAGAGGGCTATGCCCAAATGATCAAGCGGAAGAGACAAAACTCTCTCCAAGAAAACACGTGCATGATTCCCGAAAGAAAGAGAGCGAGTGAGATGACGCGGGGAGGAGGGGACTCAGAACAACCCCTGGCTCCTCAGCCTCTTAGCACCCGACTTTCAAGCATAATTCCAGCTTCCTGTGTTTGCAGAGGTTTTTAATGTTCATTTTAATATGCCAATTTGGAAAAAAAAAGTAAACAATGAACTTCAGAAATGGGAAACAGAAAATCAGACGTTGCAATTAGCTGCTGCTGGGTTTGATGTGGTACATTGAGTATTGGTTTTTACAAGGCCGGGCCAGCCCCTCACAGGTTCCGCATGCGGACATCGGCGGCCACAGGCTCTGTCTGGTGCGAGCTGGCCGCTGACTTTCATTAACCCTCCTGGTCGGTTGGCCCTGGCCTGTGGCCAGAGTCACCCCCATCCTGAGATAAAAGGACCGGCTGGGAGGTCACTTCAAACAGGTACAGTCTGCATCCCTCCTTCAGTTATCAGCCCCACGGCCACAGCGGCAGGAAAAAACATGCTCCCTACTGAGTCCGAGCTGGTTGGAGTGGAGACTACTAATCTGCTGCCTCAATAAGCCCAGGAAGGCCTGTCTCCAGGACTCAGGTGGGTGGGAGGTTTAAACAAAGCGTGAGTTTCCTAAGGGGCCTGGAGAGCCCGTGTTAAAAGTGAAAGCACATTGCTGCCCATGTGGGCGAGGGGCCCGCCTGTGCCTCCCCTGGAATGGCTGGGGAAGGGAGTGGTCCTCTCTCTGCTGCATATGTGCAGAGTGTCGGGGAGGCAGCTACAGGCGGGGGCGTTGCTCTGCGGTCTGTCTGCAGTAGACGCTTCTGGGTCCCTGGCACCCAATTCCATCAAGCACACAGGGAGATCTTCTACGTACATTCATGTCTTCCTCCCAGCCCCACTGAGATTCTTCAGCACAAAGATCTAGAAAGTCTAAGTAGGATTAAAGAGCGAGGACGCGGCCTGGGTGAATCTGCTGACCCTGGGCGGCACACGCCTGCCGTTTCAACTGTGGTTCAAACCAGCAGTAAACCATTTGCAAAGCCATGTGGATGAAAGACTCACTTACTGTCTTGATGGACTCCACTCAATTAAGAGATGAAGGCATTTATAAATTTCAGGTCCTCAGAAAAGAATCCCCATGAGGACCGATTGCTGCCTGGTGTTCCAGAGAGATCTGCAAGCTGAGCACTGGGGCTGGGACCACCTGGCCTGCCCCTGGAGAAGAGGACAGTCCTTGCACTGGCGGCCACACGGCTTGGCCAGGCCCTTAGAAGAGCTCACGGCGGCTGCTCGCTCTGCAGGCCTTCCATCTCACCAGCCTGTCTCCGTGGCAGACACTCGACTGACACTCGATCCGATCAGAGTCCCAGCCACAGACGCACTGCGGTGCTGCCTGCTGTGAAGCGAGTTCCCAGCCCGCAGCCCAGAGACACCAGCACATCTCTGGACAAGCGTTCTGCGCTTCTCTGGTTCATATGTGAAAGACGTGTTTGTCTCAGGCTGCGGGGAGGCTGAGGGGGCTCTGAACTCCACCTGCGGGATTTTACAGGGGCGAAGAAAGAGATCTGCACAGGGTGGGTCTGTGTGGCAGGTGGATGGAGAGATAGTCCCCATTCCCATTGGTTCACACATGCACATATGCATGCACACACTTGTACACACACACTCATGCACACATATCCATGGACTTAATCATCTTCACACTGATTCTTTCATATTAAAAAAATTGAGATATCTTCCCTATGCCCAGGTGACTGACACATGCAGACTGAGCAGGTGGTCTATAGGTTGTGCTGAGAAGGTGGCATGTGAAGGAGATGCTGGCATGGAATCTGTTTCTGCAGAGGAGTCAGAGCCACTGTGGCCAGCTTGAGTGGACTGGAAGGTGGCGTCGGCATTTCCCGGCCTCCTGCCGGCGTGCGTGTGTGCAGATATGTGTGTGTGCAGATACCGGCAGATATCAGCACAAAATGTCTAAGGCTGTTCCCACAGAAAATCTGCCACGAGCCACCTTCCGCAGGGACAAAATGCCTTTCCCTTTGAACAAAAAAGCTTTTTTTCCTACACGAATGTGTGAGTGTCCCTGTATGAACAGTACACAGTTAGGATAGGAAACTAGGAACCCCCGTCCCATCCACTAGGCTGCTGGGGAGCATGAGTCCAGTCTTTTCCCAGTTTAATAAACATACTAAAAACCTTTACTCTATGTTGGACTCTAACGAATATTTTTTTATGAGAAATGTAAAAAGAAAAGGAGGGTTTGATTACGAGGCAAATTTTGTGAAACTGAACAAAAGAATATGTGAATGGGTCTTTGACCAAAACTGTCTCGTGGTGGGCAGGAGGCAGCCCCGTCCACAAGGCCTGCTGGGGACAGGCGATTTCAAAATGACATTTTATAATTCCCCCAGGACACCTACTGAGCCATTCTGTGATGGTGTGTGGAATGCAGTGAATTTGGAGTATAACTTTATTCTTTAAAAATCATGCCATTTCAGTGAAAATGGGAATATTTAAGGTTTAACCTGGGAGGTAAACATCTATTATTTAAAACATGAAGTTCATTTTAAGAAAAGTAATTTAAAATACTTCACATGTTCCACTGCATGGGTTTTCTGCCTCTGGCACATTATAATATCTGTCAAAATAGTATTTATAAAATTACCTGTCATAACAATGACCTCTCTTTGCTTCAACCTAAACTAAACAAAATGCATTATTCCGTGTCCAAGGTATAAGAGCTACAGAGTTTCTACACATGGAAATGTTTGTTCTTAGCTCCTCTGCTTACCTCAGCACTTACAGGGCTAGATGACAGGTGGATGGAAGGATTGAGGCCAAGTGCATTCGGCACTGGAGTTCAACCAGCGCACATGCACACACGCACGCTCACACACACGTGTGCATGCGCACACGCGCTCACACACGCACACATGGTAGAAGGAGGTATGGAATAAACAAAGAACCAGTTAATTGATAGGAATTTTTTGCCTTTCAATCAATCATTTTGCATTGGTGTACACACAAATTAAGCAGAGAAAATTCTCGTGCAAGAATCCTCTTCCAAGACACACTGCAGAGATGTAGTGATCGATTCAAGGGGAAATTACGCATTTAAGACCCAGAAATAAAATTTGCATTTTTCACAATGCTCCCATGGAAGTATTCAGGGAGGGAAAAATCCAGTTCACAAACTCGTTCCACTAATTTTTTCACCTGATTTTTCCTCTGCTGGTTAATTTAAGAGAGTGTGTCGCATCAACATTGTCTCAGATTATGTTTTCAGTCCGCAAATCCTCACTCTCACCAAGAGCAGCAGGAGAGCGACTCTTCAGAGCGAAGGTCTGAGGGCCTCTCGAAGAGGAGGAGGTTCCAGGTACATGAGGACCTGAAGCGGAGGACTCCGGGGGGAGGAGTCCCTGTGTCCAGCCACGCTCTCCACCAGACAGCAAGGAGGACAGTCTCGGGTGCCCGTGTGGATCTATCCCTAGGTCTGGGGTCACTAGCAAAACAACGTGAGCAACTACCACGCAGGTCCAGGTGGTCCTGGAGGGATGAGGCGGCCGGATCCACACCACGCCAAGTCAGCAAAGTAGCAGCACACGCGCTCATGAAGAGACTGACGTGCTGCCCCATGCAGACCCCATGCAGTGGGAACTACACATGGAAAACAAAAGCAGTGCCAGAAACGGAGCTCATGGTCAAAGGGCACACACTGTACCTGAGGCCTGAGCTCGCGCAGCACCTCCCCTTTCCTCCCACAACTTCGCCCGCTTTTGTCAGCAGAAGGACCTGGACAATCATTTATCGAAAGAAGACACACAAACGGTCAACTGACACATGAGAAAATGCTCGACATCACTAACCATAGGGGAAACGCAAATTAAAACCACAACGAGATGTCATCTCATCCCTGTTAGAACGGCTACTACCAACAAGTCAGAAAATATCAAAAGCAAGGACATGGAGAAAAGGGACCCTCCTGCATTGCTGATGGGAACGTAAATGGGTCCAGCCACTGTGGAAAACAGTGTGGAGGTTCCTCAGAAAACTAAAAATAGGTCTACCTTGTGACCCAGCTGTCCCGCTACAGGGCATGTACCCAAAGGAAATGAAATCAGTACATGACAAAGACACCTGCACCGTGCTCACTGCAGCTCTATGCACAATAGCCAGGAGATGGAATCAGCCTGAATGTCCATAACAGATGAACGCATAGAAAACACTGTGGTAAATGTACACAGTGGAATACTACTCAGCTATACAAAGAAATGACATCTTATCATTTGCAGCAACATGGATGGAACTGGAAACCATCATGTTAAGTGAAGTCAGGCACAGAAAGACAAATACTGCGTGATCTCACTCATACGCAAAATCTAAAAAAAAGAAGTGGTTCTCACAGAAGTAGAGAGGAGAATCATGGTTACCAGAGGTGGGGGCGGTGGGGAAAGTGATGGACTAATGGGTGCAAAACTGTGCTGTCTACCCCTAAGTGAATCACTGTGCAGTGTACGCATGTGTTGAAACAACACACTGTACCTCACAAATACGTACAAGTAAATGTTAAAATATTTTGAATTAATTAAAAAAAATTCTAACTTCACTAAAAAGAATGCCTGTGCACTAGTGTGTGCACAAGTGTGTCTTGCCTGGTGAGGTCACACACTAACAGTAAACTTTTCTTCCCGTGTCACCAGACCAGGGCTGAAGGGGCAGCTTGACTTCCTGGACCCCCGTCTTGGCCCCTGTGGATATGGTGATGGGGCTGAGGGACACTGAACCTCACCCACATCTGTCCTGTCCCGCCAGCCACTTGTGCGCAGGGATGTGAGCTGCAGGAGTATGGAGGAAGGTGGCTGTGACACCTGGGGCCATGACGGGAACTGGAACTTGGCCCAAAACTGTGCCCAGGGTACTGAGGAGAAGCCGGGACTTCCCGCCACCTGACCCAGCAACACCAGCCGTGGCGCTTCAGCAGTTCCACTGAGATCACGTTTTCCATGTCATAAAATTCACCCGTTTTACAGCAAATAATTTAAGGCCAGGAAGTCTATTCTGTAAACAAAGCCCAAGGACATATTGGGTTAATTAAAACAGGCTTTTCTCCTGGTACTGGTTAGTGCCTGTGCCATATTTTCTTCCCCACAAAAAGTGAAGATTCCATTTGCGTAAGCACATGTGCCCGTCTGTGCTCACCAGGTGCCTGGGAGCTCCTTGTGGTGGCCCCTGAATGTGGGACACACAGTACAGGTGGCCCCCCGCTACAAGGCCAACCTGCCCTGACCTCCAGTGCCTCTGCTCTGCCTGGAAGACACGACATCCCGGATGTCAGACCAGGCACAGCTGTGTCCCTGTTATGGTTCAACACACACTCTGCTATCCCAGCCGCCCGGCACAGAGGGGTGACACGGTGGCTGGACCACGCAGGTTCTCCCTGTTTACAGGGGCCGGTGGCCAAGCGGGGTGGGGGGAGACCCTTTGTGTGAGTGTGCGTCTGCCCATGTGCGTGTACTCATGTGTATGACAGTGTGTGCAAGTGTGCATGTGCAGATATGTGTGTCAGAGTGTGTGCATGCGTGTGAAGACCCAAGAGAAACACTGAATCTACACCATAAAGTGGTGGAATTCTCTTTAATTCCGAGAATTCTTCGGATGAATAAAATCACTCACGATGTCTACCATGTTTACATGCATATATAAGACTAGAGTTATGGTTGTGACTCTCAAGTGCCTCCAGCAGTGACTTAAAAACCATGCTGTCACCGACCGGTCCTGACACTGGAAAGGCCCCAAGACCCCGTGCACTGCTCCCTCCAGGAGAAGAGATCGTTTCTCTTGTGCCTGGTTTTTCCACATACAGCATTTTTCTACCTTTCTGAGAAGGCAGAAAATAAGAAATAAAATGAGGACCATAACGAGCGTATCTGTTTAGACATTTCAGAGGCACAAGTGCCCAGAGATGGTGCCACACGAGTCTCCATGAGCTTCACTATAAATAACTATCTTTATAAATAACGTTACTCCTGGTGCTCGGATTTAGTTCCCTTAGTATAATCATCACATTTTACAATGGATCTGAAACTATTCAAGGCCTTCAATAATCAATTGCTTAATTTACTCAAAAATCTCTGTATTTTATTTCATTCCACAGAGGGAGCATGTCCAAAAACGTGGACGAAATGCAGACGAAAAAGTCAAGCGTCCTCAATGAAAGTGACTCGCGAGCTCAATCACTCCTTTCTCACCCGGATGCCTTTTCTGCCCTTCCTGGGGCGTGGGGTGGGGATCGAGGCCCCCAAGGTGCAGGAGGACAGAGGCAGGAGAGGTGGGGACGCCCGTGGTCCCCGCTCTGACAGTGCATGCTCCAGGAGGCTGTGGGAGAGCCGGGCTGCCGCGGCCCGACCCGTGTCACCACTGGTTGGCCTCAGGTTCTCCGGGACCCAGACGTAGCTTATCACACAGGAGTGGTCACAAGGTTTCTGTAGCAGGAAGCCACACTTCAATTTTCAAAGAGGGACAGGGCAGGGTCCACGGCTCTGTCGCAGGCTTAGCGGCTGGAGTTTTCACTCTGGTGAGCCACGTTTAGAGCGCTACCTGCCTGGTGCCCATGAGTGTGGCCATTCCCAGCGATGCCACGACGCCTGGGCGTTCACAGCCAAACCTACTTTCTTCCCAGGGGTCCTGGCTAGGTCATGTCACACCTGCCAGGACTCAGCGGCTGGGCCCCAGCCTTCACATCGCGGGCACGGGGTGGGGAGGGGTGAGCCTTGCAGAACCCAAGGGGGTGGGAACAAGCCCAGGTCCCTGGACGCCTGGACTCCCGCTACTGGCTGCTGTGGCGACCTCGGTCCTCCTGCCTGCTGACACACGTGCGTGGCAGGCCAGCGCAGGAGCACAAAGTAGCAGCTCCTGAGGGCGTCAGTGCGCAGGAGGCGGGCTGGGCGGCGCTGCGGTCTGTGTGCCCATGGCCACATCTGACCCAGAAGAGGCCTCCACCTGCAGGCCCACCGGCAGCCGCACACCTGTAGCTTTTCTGAGTGTGCTACTTTTCTAGCGCCTTCCTCGTCGACTTTGGAGGAAGATCCTTCCAACCTGGAACCCAGAGGCCAAGCCCGAAGGCCCCTCATCAGCGCTCGCTGGGTGGTGGGAACAGAATCAGGTGGAGTCCCCTCCTCGCGGGTAGACAATGCCCCACAAAATCACAGGGACTTCACCGCGGGCACCAGCTTACACTGTGTGTCTGCGTCTGCGCGTGAAGCATGACAGAGATCCCCGAACAGGTTGATTCTTGCCAACCCCGAGGGTGCGGTGAGGCAGAGAAGAGAGAAGGAAAAGAAAAGGAAGGACAGGCTCGGGCTGGGGAGACGCGGCAGGACAGCTCTGCAGCAGCGTACTCAGCTGCCTGCAGAATTTCCACGACTCCCGCAGAAAGGCACACAGAGCCCCATGCCCTGGAACCGCCCCGTGCCCCATGCCTGGCACCTGCGTGGCACCTGAACGCTCCAGACCACACACACCCAGTCTGTGCCCCAGGCGCTCACATCTCACCATGCTCTTCGCGCGTGAACCATGAAGCCACCAGGCCCCAGGACGAACACCCAGACTTCTCGAGAGAGCCCGCAGCAGGCCGTGGGGACCCCCACAAACACTCTGCAAGAGCACTTCACAGGGTACAGAAGCTCCCACAGAAGAGAAGAATCACATCGCTTTTGGTTGAAGAAAGTTCCACACGGAATCACTACATTTAGACTTTCTAATCAACACTTGCTGAGAAGCCCCGACTTGATGCTGAGGGAAAAACAATGCAGAAATGGGGTGCATACGCATCTCAGCACCCTCACGGACGTCTGGGGACACTAAGCCAATGTGGGAAATGCACCCCGGATGGTTCAGAGCCTGGAGCACCTGAAATCCACTGCCCGCCACAGTAGGAGAAACCGTACTCTTCCAGAAGCATCATGCTGCAAAGCTGCGTTGTCTGCACCAAGCCACGGCAGAACCTAGCGCTGCGCAGGTGGAGCAGCTCAGAGTGTCTGCCTGCCCACTCACCACACCCTTGCCTGCCCAGTGACATGGGACGCAGCCACCTGTCTACACTGTGTCCCTGTGGAAGCCTCCAGAATGACACCCCCAGGACAAGAAGGCTGGGAGAGAGGACTTTATGGCCTTGCCCAGAACCAAGGCCCCTCTAGAGCACCCCACCCACAGATCTTGCGGGCCTGGACCTCCCAGCACAGCCTGCCGTGGTGACGCCCGGTCCAGATGCACAGGGGCAAGGGGACAAGGCACCCTAGAAAGGCAAAGCCAGCTCCCGAGACTGCCCTCCCCTGCCTCCTGGCACCTGTCCCCTCCCTGAGGCAGCTTGCGGCCACCCCATGCTCCCGAACCTCCAGATGAAAACTCCCTCCTCAGGGCACAGCCTCTTGGAGGCCACGTGGGGTGAGAGTTGATCAGTTTTATCATGCACTGTACCGAGGGCAGGGCTGGCAGCCACTCCTTGGGTGTCTATGAGGTGGATGGAGAATCTTCCAGAAGCCATGCCTGGCCCTTGGTGTCTGACCACAAGTGGCCCAAAGGACAGCCACGGCATGGAAGGCAGCAGCCCTGAGACCTCGGAGAGGCTCCTCCCTGCACTGGCACTCACAATTCCACCCCAGACGCTCCACCATCCACACCATGATGGGGACATCAGCTTGCCATCCAGACAGCCCCTCCCTGGCCTCGTGAGAGCCACTGACAGAGGGCCGCTGCGCAGTCGGTCAAGAGGCAATTGTGCACCCCGCCTCGGCAGGGCCCTGCTGGCCATCTGTGCTGCCGTGGAGCAAAGCGCTTCTGTCCACAGACAAGAGCCCAGTGTTCTCCCAGGGGAGGAGAGCTGAGCTGGTGACAAGTCCAGCCCAGCCCACGGACGGCAAGCCTGACCCAGACTGGGCACACGCCCGTGGTGCTCAGGCTCCCCCGCCCCCACATGTGGCCCGGGCAAGGCCTCGACAGGGCCCAGGCAGGCTTAGTTATGCAACCGATGCAGAAAGCAAGCAGCCCTCCCGTCCAGCCGCTCCAGAGAAAGAGGACAGACTTTTAAAATGTGGCTTCATGCCAGCAGAGCACATCTCTCTTGTGTGACAACAGCCGCTATGTGTAGACCAGGGGCTCTAGGATTTGGTCAGACACAGCAAGGCAAAAGGATGAAAAGTGGGAGGATTTGGATAAAGGGTTGGCGGCTGCAGGGTTGGGGCCCGGGTTGGGGCCCTCCCTCCCTGCCCGGAGACCCTGGCCACATTGCTCCCTCTGGGTTCTCAGAGTAGACAGGGACAGGAACCATGCCATGGGCACTGGAAACCTGCAGGCAGGGAGGGCCTGAGGGGACCACAGTGTCCATGGGGAGGGAGAGGCCCTAGTACAGGCAGTGAGGGAGGACCAGAGCCCACAGCTGAGAGCCAGTGGGGACGGGGTTCTCCCTATTCTGTCATTTTCTTTAAGACAGCCACTTCTCACGTTGTCTCCAGTTAAACTCTCTACGCACGCCCCCCAGCCCCAGTCCCATGTGCACCAAAGGCGGGTTATTTGAAGGCTGGGGCAGAGCATGTTCCAGCGAGTGTGTCTAAGCACATCTCTCTACTTCTGGAAAAAGCCTGGGGGGGGTGAGCTGCAGATGCAGCGTCACTAAGGACCATTGGAGCAGGTCCTGTGCCTGAGCCCACTTGCCGGTTTTAATCTTCCCAGCTGGGAACAAGAAACCAGTGCTTCTGAATGAGGAGATTAGGAGGCTGGTGGTGTGGGGCCTTTGGGCCATTTATGCTGTGAACAGTTTCTTCCTCTCCGCTGCGCCTCAGCATCCCCGCCCCCCCGCCCCAGGTGCGTGTGCTGGGCACGGGGACCCTCAGACTGCACTCTGCCAGCTTACTGGGTGGTGAAGCTCCGCGATGCCAGGGGCCCACCTGAGACCACATGCCTTCACCATGTGTCAGCAGAACTCAACAAAGCTCTACCTACTTTCTCAAATATTATTATTGTGGTAAACGATGACTGGACGGGCCAACTTCATTCCACTTTATTATTATTATGCTGACATGATGAAAAGCACCCCATGAAGATCCTCCCAGTGCGAGGGGGCATCTCCGTGCCATGCCAGAGAGAACTCTTTGGCTTTGCTTTAGTGAGGAAAGCGCATGGTGAATCCTCATTCATCATCAAAGCTGACCTCGCATATCAGGGAGCGGCAGAGACACCCAGCGCTGCGCTGGTGTGAGTTCTGTGTCCGTGGGACAAAAAGCAGCTCCCGGGCAGTGACAAGACACGCTCTGCCTGGCTGCCTGTGTGGAGGGGAGACGCACCTATAAAAGTGTGGAAACACCTTGGCTTTTGTGTACTCAGTAGGCCAGGGAAGGAAACGATCATTTGCCTTGAAATCTTGCTGACAGAGGAGAGGGCAGCTGTCTAGTTGCCGAGGCAGACCCATGAAAAATTAATCCGTGCCTCGTGCAGGTCAGCCAGGGTTTGGCAGCAGCAGGACCACGGTGCCTGGTGTGGGGTCACACCTGCGTTTTGATGTCACCTGCCTGGCGTGCGGGGGGTGCCGCCTCCCTGCTGTCCCCTGGGCCGGGCAGAGCTGCTGCTATACAGAGACGCTCCAACAAACGGCTTCTGATTGGGCCTGAGCTGTTTTGATCAAATAATAATTCTTCCACTAATAACTGTTTGGCTGGTTTTGTGAAAACCCTGGCTTTTTAGTTTAATGGCCCTGTCTGGTGGAGCACTCCAGAGAAGACCCCTCCTCAGGACAGATCATGACAGGAAAAGGGGATGAGTGGCCACAGGTAAGGCAAGAGGCCGTCATCTGTCTACCGAATCCACGTGGCCCTTGGGAACCTGTGTCACACAACGTCTAACACTGTCTAAATGAAAAGTAACTGGAACAGCCCCACGTGAATGCCAGTTTTAACAATCTGAGGAAAAATGAGTTTTCCCCCAGCATAGTCTATTCCTTCAGCTGTAAGATTTCTTGTATGATAGAAAAAAATATTCATTACAGATCTATGTGGGCAAACTTCACCTAAGAGCCGAGCAACCAAGGGAGAGTCCCAGCAGGACCACCAGGCACCAGCAGGTCCCCACCATCCTGACCCTGATGCCCACTCCTGCCAGGACCCTCTGTCAGCACTCACCTGACCCTCAGGCCACCCGCCCCTCACACCCACTCCGACTCTGTGCTGAGTCGGTTCCTCCGTGGTCAAGACAGGGATTATGCTGGTCACGTCCTAACTGACAAGATCACAAACTGCAAACCTAAAACACTGTTTAGGAACTGACCAGGGCTTTTCTCTCAGTGTTTCACATTGCAGTGACCTATTAATTATTCACACAAACCCAGCCTCCTGCATGAGAGGCTAGATGCTATCGGGAAAGTTATTTTGGTAACTTGGTAAACAGAGCTGAGTTCTTTGACCCCAGGTCAGAGGTCAGACCACATCCACCTGCCCTGCAGGACCAGGGCCGCATGGACACAGGGGGCCGTTCCTTTTGGATGGGCTATCTGGGTCATTTGTGCTGAGAAACAGGTGAGTTTTAAGGTTTGGTAAATCCACAATCTCTTTATTGCTGGTCTCAACGTGACAATGGAAGCAAAGCCCAGCTGCAAGCTCTGCTCCGAGACAGACCTCAGGCCCTGCCTCCCACTCACACAGCCTGTGGCGTCAGGGGCTTGTGGAGGACCCTGTCCTCACTCGAAAACTCCACCCTGTCAGAGGTGAAGTGCAGCTGTCACAACAGCAGTGGCAGTGTCCAGACAGACCCTGCACAGGCCACGTCCACCCAGAGGGTTTCTGGGGCACATGCTAAACCCACCTCTATGAACCCCCAGACCAGCCGGGGGGGGTCCCCCAGCCCTTCCCTGCTGCCTGGCGAGCTGTCTCACTTGTACATGCTAAACTGTTGCTCTGTTCCTTCCGATATGGGTATTGTTAAAACTATGGTGGATGTAAAGGTGTGGTCTTGCAACACAGCCACCAGGAGCTTGCGGACGACCATGGAGGTCATTCTCCAGCGTGAGAAAGACCACGTTTCTATGGGAAAGGGCAGAAGTGACCATCGGCCCTCGAAGAAGGGCGTTGGCAATGGCTCCATGAGGGTGGGACATTGCCCACCAAAGAGGTCCTTAGACTGGTGTGAAGGGCCCCTACAAGCGACAGCTGAATGGTGCTGGCTAAGCCCCTCGTGAATCTCAGCATCCCCCAACAAACATGAGGGCTGGGCCAGATGGATGCTGACATCCTTTCCTGATCTTGCAACTGCATGGCCTGGAGTTCTGCCTGGAGAGGAGGTAGATGCTATGGCTTTCTGCCTGGTGCAGAAGGGAAGGAGGCTGAGGAGTGGTCTTCCTGAACCTGCCGACAGCATCAGAGGCAGGACCCCCTCTCATTTTCCTCTAGGGCACCACGAGGGTCCTTCCATTCTGTAGAAGGTCGTTGGCTTTGATTTTATGGACAAACTTTTTGATCTATAGAGGAAAATATGACTAGCTGGATATACTAAAGAGAACAGCGTTTTTAAAACAAGCAAAAACTCCAACACGCGAGCACACAATGGCAGTTCTGAATGGTTGAGGCTACAGCTCTGACCAGCTGCCCTCCGTCCCTTCCTGGGAGCCACTGCCTTCCCAACACATCAGTTAACCTGTGGCCTCGTCCCTGTGCAGGCCAGGGCCACGGTGACGTGCAATCATTTTTGAAAAGTGAGAGGAGCTGCTGGCGCTAGAGGATGTGCTGAAGTAACTCACATCACGGAGGAAAACTCTGTGGTTAGTGAGCTTTCATGGCAACCGAGAGTTTTCTATTTTCATTTGTTTTATAATTATGTGCAAATTCTATTTTTATCCATTTGTGGTCCACCAACTGAGAAAGAAAACAAATCTCCAAAAACCCCTCTTTTTAACTGCTCACCCCACACTCTCATAGACATGAATTCACCTGCCACATATATGTCGAAAAGCTCTTTAAATTACTAATTCCTCACATGTGAGAAATGCTGATCGGTCCCGACATTTTCTGTTCAGGGGATCATTTTCTTTTTCTTGTCAATTGTGGGGAGGGGGGTGTCCATTCTGTTTAAACACGTCACCGGCTGCTCCGGCTCTGCAAGCCTCCATGACATTGTGCCACTGAATTTGAGATAATTTTTGAGGAAACACTTTAAAGATATTTTAAATTACTGTTTCAAGTTTCACAATTCCTCCAAAACGTCTTTATTCTCTCTACATTGTCTAAGCCACCCTATACCCAAGACACTTAGCCACAGAAATAGAAACCAGTTCCCAGAGGCAAGGGGAAGGGGCCAGGCGTGCAGAGACGCGTCCAGCGCGGGGACAGCAGGAGACGCTGACGACCATTAGCGGCCGTAGAAACAAATCTGTTAAACTTGAGGGCTTTCCACACTCACAGCCCCTGCTTTACTCTCCAAATAACAGGGACTCTTAGGACCACCTGTAACCACATACTGCGAAGAGACAAACGTGCGCCCAGCGCCCGCACGTCCCCCGTGGAACCCAGCGCCGGCGCTCTGCACCTGCTCTGCTGCCCATCCTCCTCCTGCTGCAGCCTCGTTTACTCTCCTTCTGAATATCTTCTCATCCAGCAATAATCCACTTTCATTCGGTGGAAGCCGGAGAAAGAAGGGGAGGTAAATAAGTAAGTACCTGTTGTTATTTAGCGCAATTCAATGCTGGCATTACCTGACCTTTTCCACCTGGGTGGGAAGGCGGGAACTTAAAATGTCAAGCTGGCCGCTGACTGCTGCTGTGTCTCCTGCACTAACATGTGCCCAGCAGTTGGCAGAGTGTGGACTAATCGGCGTCAAGCGCACAGGCCACAATACCACCCTAGCATCGCCTGCGCGGGCCGCTGAAGTGCTCCACTTCAGCACCTCGCCTGCCAACCGCGTCCCTGATTGCTGCGCTAGCTAGCGCGGCTTGTCCTGCGGCTTCCTTCCTGCCCAACCTTTTTATTTATCTAAATGGAATAAAACAGAAATACGGGTGCCCTGCCAAGCACCCCATCATGCCCTAAATGACAGGGTTGGGGCACCCAGTTTTGTGGTGTCAGGGTTACTGGGGAAAGCATGCTCTGTTAATGCTGTGTGGCCTGGAGCCCTGGAGGTGGGGGGGACAGCTCGTCTCTGTGGGCATCAGGACACTGACATCCTGGGGACACAAGGGTCTAAAGCTCACAAGGTGACAGGTGCAACACCCATGTGCATGTGCCAAGGTGGAGAAGGGGACAGGCTGGGCTGGCGGATGCTGGCTGCTTCCCACAGTCACCAATGTACCTCCCTGGCCACAGTGAATGGATATTCTGAGTTCACAGCCAAGGAAACAGGTCTCCTCCCAAAGTATTAGTGCGGAAGGAAAAGGACCCCAGAACCACCACTGGGAGAGCCTGGTCCACACTCCCAGCAGGGACACGGCTTCATGTGCCATGTCCACCTCCCCTCGGGGAGCTCCCTGATCCTATTGCCAGCTGCCCCGTGGCCCACCCTGGGGTCTTGACACCTCCAAGCAAGAAGCCCCACACCCAGAATGTGGGATTCAGCAGGTAGAGTCGACCAGAGAATCTGCATTTCTAACGAATTCCCAGGTGAGGCTGATGCTGGTGGTGAGGGGACCACCCAGGAGAACCACCGTCCTAGAGGTTCAGCGGCTTTAGAGAAGAAAGAAGGAGTCTCGAAGATGAGCTGTTCAGAACATCCGGATCCCAGGGAGCACATGTGTACATGGGATTGTAGATGATCTATAAGATACAGAAATATGAGCTTTGCAGTGTTCGCATTCTAGCGTGTACCTATTGAGGGGGAAACTATGACTTATCTAGATGTATATGTAAGACTGGTTGGGAGATGATAATTTTTTAAAACGGGAAGAAAGGCACTGTGAGCTGTTGCTGCAGAGTCGCCCTCTGGATGGAAAGACACCAAAGCATGGGCCAAGTTGGCTGTCACAGCAGACCCCAGTACCTGCACAATGGGGTGTCCTCCAGCTGATGCCTTCACGGCCCCCCGACTGCCCTCAGTCTCGTAGTGAGCTCTGTGGTGGGACTTGGGCTGCACTTCGATCCGGAGCTCATACGGGCCAGAGTGGGAGGGCAGCTGCCAGTCGAGGGCAGGGAGAGACGGGCTGAAAAGGAACAGAGGACAGCAGTGAGACTCACGGGACACGCCGTGCAGACCGCGAGGACCCGTGCAGTGTTACTTCTTGGCCTCCCCCATCTCCATCCACGAGGAAATGTCCTGACGTGGTGATTTAGAGGCTTGGTTGCTTTACGCCAGTGCGTGGTCACCGTGTGTCAGCTCGTGATGACTAAGAGGGAAGCATTTTCCAACCACGAGCTGAAAATACCTTCCTTCCCTCCTGACAGGCTTCTACAAAGTATGTAACCTCCCTGATGAGATAGGTTCCAGACCAATTAAAAATCCTTTTAAAATCAAAGAGGCAGGAGCTCTGGCCTAAGACCAGGAAGCCTGGCTTGAGCCCCTTCCACTAACCAGCTGTGTGGCCCTTGTTGGACATGTAGTGTCACCATCTGGGATGCAGTGGCCCCTTCATAAAACAGCAGGTTTGCTAGACGTGGTTTGCAGCGACTCCCCCCTACCCAGGACAAACATTAGAGCCTGGCCACCACAGGCAACAAGAGCCAATGGGCCGGCTGCCCCAGGGACGGTGGCTTCCTGAGCGTGGCTATCGTCCCCGCACCGAGGGAGGAAGGGCAGTGTCACCAAGAGTGGCACATCCTGTCCTCAGCGCCCACTTCACAGACGAGGGGTTGCTGCTTTACAAGGGGAAGCCACTCCCACCAAAGCCTGGTCTGTGGGACCCAGGACACTCCCTACATGGGCACCGTGGTTCCTTGTCCTTTAAAAGGGTAAAGGTTTAACATGGAAAACTAAAGCAGATCCTGCACATGCCCACGTGGGCTTACAACACCTGCTCCATTGGGAGTCAGTTCACGTGGGGATTCTGGGCTCCCCTCCATGAAGGGCTGGGAATGGCTCATTTCAGCATTTCAGGTGGGACCCAGGGAGCCCCCTGTACCCCTCAGCTTGAACACATGGTGCCCAAGGGTTCTCCAATTTGGGGAGGTGGCAGAACTCAGGCGGGGGGGAGCCTCAAGGTACCCTCGGGGCAGGCTGGGGCTTCTCCACAGCTGGAGTCCATTCCTGGAAGCTCCGAGGCTCCGTCGGAATGGTGGCTGCCACCTGCCCCACTGTCTCCTCCCTCAGTGTCACTCCACATCTCCAACCCTCTTCACGACAGCTGCGCAGACCGAGGAGGCAGCAGCCCCTGACTGCACAGGTCACAGCTGTCAGAGACCCCACGTGAACGGAGCTGCCCCAGCACAACCTCCATCCACCTGGTGTCGCCACCAGCGCAGAGCAGAGCAGAGCAGGCCGTCCCCACCCACACGAGCACGTCCCCAGCACAAGAAGGGGATCCATTTGTGCAAGGGGTCTTCAAAAGTTCTCGGAAAGATTCACATTGTCTTTTAATTCCATCTCTCCACAAACTTTTGGAAGTACCCTGTGTCTCTAAAGATGTCAAACATTTAAAATATTCCTGGAGAGGACTACACATATCATGACATTTGGAGTGGGATAGTAATTTAAAAGCTTAAAAATGGAACTCTCTGAAGAAGCCCCTGGCGAGCTTGTCATCTGACTTAACGTTCTGTAGGTCCCTGGCTGTCTCCACTGAAGAGGTGCTGCTGGGGTGGAACCCATGAGTGGCCTCTGCAGGCGTCTTCTCTTCTCCTGGGAAGCCCACGGGCCCACAGGCGGGCACAGCACCCACAGCCCCTGCTCCAAGCGAGGGGCAGACGGGGGCTACCAGCCTCCTGACCGGGTCGCACTGGCCTCAGCCCAGTGCTGCCTTCCTCGGCACAAGGACCAGGGTGTGTGAACGCCACACCATGGAGTCTGACCTTAGAAAGAAGCCAAGATCTCATCAGGCCCCACCCTGTGCCTGGCAAGTCAGACATGCCTCACTGCACCAGGAGCGCAGCCCTGTCCACTCTGCAGCTGCAGCCAGAAACGCAACATACTAATGGAACCCACTGCCGAACAGGGTGCCGCTGGCCTGCGGGAACCTGAGGCACAGATGCTGGCAGGGCAGGGGAACAGGTCCACCCGGAAGCAGCAGGATGCCCTTCTGCGGGGGGAGGAGACTTCATGGAGCAGAAGTGCCCCCGCAGCCGGTCCTGAACGGGGGCTTCCAGCCCTCCAGGGAGTCCCCTTCAGAGTCCAGCGGAAGGAAGAGCCTCACAGCGCAGGGCTTGGTGCTCCTGGAGGCAGGCCGCTCCGGCCTGCAGCGTGGAACAGCCTGCACTTCTGGGGAAGGGGAGAGGGGCAGGGATCGAGGATCAGGAGGGGCAGAGCAGGGCAATTACAGATTCCCCTTCAGTGATCACAGGCCCTGGGCCGGGAGAGGCCACAACTGCACAGGTTTGTGCTGCACACTGGCAGAGCCCGAGCATACGGGGGCACCTGCTGCTCAAGAAGGGGGCCCCTCGTCTGGAACCTCCAGTGCACCATGTGCACTTTGTGTGATAATGTGCACTGTCGACTAAGTAAAAAGACTGTCTGCTGCTGCAAATAGAAGGGAAACAAGTGGAAAACAAAACTCACAATGAAAAGAACGGGCTCACCTGAGTCCCAGGAAATGCGAGAGAGAGAGGGAGAGACAGAGCAAGACAGAAAGAGAGAGAGACAGGGAGAGAGACAGAGACAGAGAAAGAGAGACAGAGGGAGAGACAGGGAGAGAGAGAAAGACAGAGGGAGAGACAGAGAGCAAGAGAGGGAGAGACAGAGACAGAGAAATAGAGACAGAGAACGAGAGCGGGAGAGACAGAGACAGAGACAGAGAAAGAGAGAGAGGGAGAGACAGAGCAAGAAAGGCAGAGAGAGACAGAGGGAGAGACAGAGAGGGAGAGACAGAGGGAGAGATAGAGGGAGAGACAGAAAGTTTGATGCCTCATAGTTCAGTTAAAGGCAGTTTGTATTTCCTAAAGCTAGGGCAGTCTAAACCACTTTGCACTTGACTATTACGTAAGAATAAATTTGTAGAAATAGTTTGCTCTTGAATCATTTACAGATTTGGCAACATGGTTTGTGCACAGCTTAAAGTAAGAATGGTTTACAAAATAAATCTTGTCATATACACCATTAAGATTATTAGTTTTGGTTGGGAATTTTCAGCATGCGTTTGGCAGCTCCACAGAATATTTGTGTCATTGGTTCAGAGAAAGACTCAGCCCTGGAGAGGCGTGTGAGGGTTGGGGCTGCGGTGGCTGCTGTGATCAGGGTCATTCCTGGTCCCCCCGCCCTCCGCTCCACCTGCTTCCTTGGTGGTGGTGACAGACGCCGCAGTGGCCCACAGCCAGGCTCCTCCGCCCTCAGAAGAATCCCTTGGCCACCTGGGCTCTGCCCACTGAAGGCCTGAGCCCAGGGGAGGTGACAATCTCGTGCTCATCTTCAACTTATGAGATTTTTTAAAAGTCACTCAACACAACCAAGAAAACAGGTGGTTAAACTGGTATCTCAGGTCCACTTGATTTGCACAAACAGAAGCCACTTGAAGTCATCTGCACCCCTCACACTAAAATCACTTACAGTGCACCATCAGCCAGAGAAAGTGTCTCAACATTGGATGTGTGTACGTAAGTATTTTTGCATAAAAATGGATACATCTTAACCACATTAAATAGATAATTTGGTATCCAGACTTTTCCTTTTTAAAAGACCATATTTCGAGCATTTTAGCATATTGCTCAAAAATGGCTTAATCACAGCCCCACACTTTATCATATAAATAATTATTCCTCTATTGTGGGACTTTTGGGCTGTTTCCATCCTTGTCTGTTATAAATACCAGTGATATGAGCACCCACAGAATTAAATGCTGGACGGTGTCTCGATCATTTACGTAGCGCAGATTTGCAGGTCAGAGGGCGTGAGCTCGTCAGGGCACCTGAGGCGCTGCCCCCAGAAGCTACCGGGAGGCACCATGAGGGCCTCCCGCCACCTGCTCATGGGCACTGCGGCGTGAGCCTCGACGGTCTCTAACCTCTGCCAGTACCACACACCAAAAGACAGCGTCCCACGCTGCCTCTATGGCTTCATGCAACACTTAAACATGCAAGCACAAAACTGGAAACAGCACATTTGAAAACTAAACATAAATAAAATAAATATTTCTAAACCAGTAGTAAAGCTTCTGAAACCGTCTAGGCCTCTGTGTCCCCTTCATTTCTTTCCTGTATCTTACTAAGGACACTGTACAAACCAGGCCCCTTCCATGCTCCCACTGGCCCCAAGGCCTGGCCCTCATCCCAAGAGAGGCGGTGGCCGTCCCAGGCTTAGGACATGCGGGGTGAGTTCACTGTCCCTAAACATCGTCCAGTGCGGCAGACACTGCTCACCATTCTCTGGGCCTGTTCAGTGCAGTCATTTCTAAAGTAAAATCTAATGATTTCATAAGCCATGGGATGGGATCCTGTAAGCTTCATGTGAAGGGACACATGTCATAAAACACAATAAGGTCATAATACACATGGGAAGATGAGAAAGTGAACAATCTTGGCTGCACCATTGGATAAAGATGCTCTGATCTGAAGAATCTAGATCACTTTCCTTCCAAAGCAATGGCTGCACAGAGAGCCCATGATGTGCCCAGCCCTGTGCCGAGCCCCTGACAGCATCCCTGCTGCAGGCGTGGGGACCACATGGCCCCCAGGACCTCTGTGGCTGCTGCTTTAGAGGTGCCTATGCCAAACACAGACCTGGTGGTTTCGAGCAGATTCCATACTTTCCCTGATTTCTTGCAAGGTTTCCTGTCCTGTGACATGGGGACGATAGCAGACAGCCCCCCAGAGCTGTGTGGAGGGCTAACTAAGGCACCAGAGCAAGAGCTGGGACACAGCCTGTCCCCTGCACAGCCTCTTTCTCCAGAAACAGCACACGGCCCGAGCTGACGTCCATCTCCTGCTGCTGATGCTGGACTGCAGCTGAGCAGCGGTGGTCACTTGGGGGAGTGAGGTGACGGGCACACAGATCTTTCCGCAACTGTCTGTGAACCCACAATTACCGCAAAATAAAGTTTTCAAAGTGCTCGTCATAGCAACTGATACACAGACTCAACCCTGGTACCCTTGTCACCCAGGGGAGGCCTGTGAGCTGTCTCCACACACACCACATCTTCATGCACCTCGACGATGTGACCGTGGTGCCTGCTGCATGCGCGACAGCCATTCCACCACCACGTCGCCCAGCGGGGAGTGTAGGAGACTCCAGGTGGGCAGCAGGGGGCGAGGGCTTGTGGCCAGGCATGTGGCAGAACACGTGGCCTCACGCTCCAGTGCCTGCCGTCCTCCCAGAGGGCAGGGGCCACCTCCTATGATGACAGGGAGCGAGTCAAGTGTGTGGGCGCTGTGTGGAAAGATGCCTCCAGTGCTCCCCGTTTGAGTCACACTGTGCTGGGGCCGTGGCTGCCATCTCCCATGAGAAAGCCTCCCATTTTCCACCGACTCTTCAGGTTTCCCTCGCACAGCACATAGTCCCCAATATTGAGGCCACCCCCACACTGTGCTACCTTGAGGTTCCCCTTCCTCTCTGCTGCCAGGTCCCTCTCTCCAGCTCAGTGGCTCCCAAGCAAAGCAGAGGTGGCCACAGTGGCCACAGTGATCATGGGGAAGCGTTCCCTTCCCATCTGTCACAGCTGCCGGGTGACAACTCCACCTGGGCCTGGCCGTCCATGCCTCGCACTGCCACACATGCTGCCCAGGCCAGGGCCCCATGGTCCCGTGGCCCTTCCTCCAGGTGGACGCCCACCCACAGGCCCGCCTGCTCACAAACCTGTCCTTCTGCACGTCCTCCAGCACAGGGGCCCAACAAGCAGAAGCCCCTCGACCACAGGAAGAGACACCGAGACGCCAGACTCCAAACCAAGGGTACCTGACGACCGTTAACTACTGACTCAGGTCTTCAGAGACCACAGAATGCCTTCCAGTGCCCAGGTCTTGTGTAACCCCTCTGTGCGGGCATTGAGGGTCAGTGGCTTGCTGAGGTCCAGAGCCACCAGCAGACCAGGGCCTCCAGCTGCAGCCTCTCGATTCAGAACTGAAACCACTTCAAAACCTGCTGCATCGGTGACCGCCCCCACCCCCAGCCAACCACCGCTCCGCTCACATGAGGCAGGACCCGAGCAAGCCCGGATGCAGCACCAGCGTGAGGAGAAACAGGGAACTCGGGGATGGAAGAGCACAAAAGGACACCACCATGGAGGCCACTACGGAGATGGAAAAGCATCCCTGGGGAGGGTGCAGGGCCACCAAGGAGACGCGCTGGACCTGGCTCCAGCACTGCTGGGAAAACTGTGCACCAGGGAAACCCAAACGCTGCCCTGATGATATAGGGATGACTTAAAATGAGACGCTGGTGTTGTAATTAGTTTCTATTCTTTTATTCCATTATATATCGATAGATTAAAGTCGTGTGTATTCATGGGGTACAAAGTGATGTTATAATTTTTGAATCAGTTTCAAAAAGTGAGTTTCTATCTGTGACAGAGACACATTGAAATATCCATAGATAAAATGATGTGAGGCCTGAGCTTTGCTTCAAAACAACAGGGGGGTGGGGGCAGGGAGGAGCTGACCCCACACTCACAATTACTGAAGCTAAGGGTGGGCGTGGAGGCTCAAATTCATGTATATTTAAAATTTTCTATAATAAAAGACCAAAAAACATTTTCAAGAGTAAGTTCAGAAGATGATCACTGTGATATTGTAACTCTTAGAATTATCAGGGATCCATTTTTCTTTCTGTTTATCTACATTTTAAAAATATTCTACAGTGAAGGATATTATGTGTTTAACTGAGACATAGTAAGCCTTTCTTTCAGTCTCAACTTTTTTTTTTTTTTTTTTTAAAGATGACTGGTAAGGGGACCTTAACCCTTGACTTGGTGTTGTCAGCTCCACGCTCTCTCAAGTGAGCCAGGGCCGTCCCTGAGTCTCAACTTTCAACCTCCTGCCTCGCCCCGTCCCTTGGGAGCATTGTGACTGTGGCCCACTTCAACAGATGGGTCTGAGCCAAAAGGCCACCTGAGGGCTTCTAAATTCTTCATCCTTAGAAAGGCCTATCTACCTAAAGTCTGCAACCTAACTTTTAGTATGTCACGACCACCCAGGCAGCAGATCACAGAATGTCAGAATAACTGCTCCAGGGCAGTTCTTTTGTTTAAATGGTTTGGGTAAAATCCTTTCAATTCTGAATTTCCAAGAGTTAAAGCTTATCACTTTGAAGGAAAATGCAAAGGCTCTCTATGACTCCATAATCCTCAGAGAGATGAAGTTACAAACTCAAACCGTGGCAGGACTGGAACCTGCCCAGGGGAAGTTGACCAAAGCAAGCTCAAGGAAAATAAGATTTTCAAAGTTAAAACATCATAACACATGTTCTCGGGTTGGCAGCCAAAGGCCTGCAAATTGTTTAGCTGTTTGGGGGTTTTCCCCCATAATGAAAAAAGGAAGGAAGGAAGAAAGACTATCTGCCCATTTCTCTGCGTCTCTGGGCCTCTTGGGGCTGCACCCCTCAGAGAGGCACAGCACAGGGATAGCCACCCCAAGGTCAGCCGAGTCCAGTCCGGCCCCCGATGTGCTGCAGACCTCTAGTGCAAAGTTCCTCCCCCCTGGAGGACAGCCCAGAATCTGATCGGAAGAGGACAGGTGGCCCCCTGGACAAAACCCCATTTATTGGCTGATGACCTGACAGTGGCTGCAGGGTCTGTGAGGACTATCCCCCACCCCGCACCTTCCCACAGACACCCCTGGGGACAGCTTCAGAGACCACGTAGTTTTAATCCATGATCCTATGGCCTTTCATTTATGATAAGTTTGGAAAGGACAAGAGCAAGGGAGAGGTCTCTGCAGCCCAGGAAATCTCAAAAGTGGGAGGAGGCGTCTGGGGCCTCCTGCCCACACTGTCCTGCCCTGGGGGTTGCCACTGGAGTCCTGTCTGATGGACTGGTGTCCTGTACACTTGTCATAAAAGAAGGCTCCATGGCTCTGAGTCCACCCCTGGGCAGGTCTCCTCCACAGCACACCCAAAAGTTAGCATCTGGGCCAGGACCTGCTTCTGCCGGAGTCAGCCCTTCTCCTGAGAAAGCCTCACACGTGGAAGGAGATGCCTTCTCATGACCTCCAGGCACGCGCTGCCATTCAGCAGCGGGAGGGCAGGGGCCGCTCAGCGGAGCAGACAGAGTCCTGTCAGGACACCCAGACTCAGAAGGAATAGAAACTTTGCTTTGGGGGAAACTCCTGTCAGAGCTCATCACTCCCGACCAAAAACCAGGTGGCATGCGTGCATAGGGCCTTCTCCTCCTGGTCTCCTCTGTCCCTCCAGGGACTAGGACCACTTGGACAAGGGAGGCCGACCTCTCCTCTCCAGCTGTGCTTACGATGGCCCAGAGAGTGGACATGCCCCCACACCAGCCATCCAGCAAGTGAGTGAGGGAATGAGGACAGACGGACAGATGGACAGGTCTCCTGGATGGGGACTCCCATGGGAAACTGAGCTCCAGACGGTCGCTCTGCTCCATCTATCTGCAAATTTACACAGGTGGCAGATTCAAGTTCTGAGCATTGTGACTTTTTCTAGGCCCCAAATGCTTCTTAGAAAGCTGCAGAGTTGCAGCTATTCTGTCATTACAGAGATGAAGTTTTAGTGATGGGAACGCATCAGCCTGCACCTGCCATGGTTGCTTACTAAAAATCAACAAGAAATTCAGTCTCACACAAGTCAGCCTAGGATGGACACAGATAAGCCACGAAACCGATGCTCCATAGGACTCGATTTCCGCTAACAGAGCGGCTAACGTGGTCACTGGCCCAGCCCACACAGCTCACTCAGTCTGCCGAGTCTGGACTTGGAACTACAGAAAAACCTAGACATTCACTACAGAGTAACCTTTGCTCTTTAAAGGTGAGGTTTAAAGCATACTTCTGTGCTCAGGATGCAATACTCTGAGCAACAGTAAGTAGGGTTGTTTCTCAGATTGTCTGCAGGGATGTTTCCAAATAAGACTATGTCACTCCCCGAGGACTAGAGAAACTCAGAAACCTCATAAATGTTTTGGATGTTGCCAAAACAGAGAATGCCCAGACTCTGACACATGGTGTCAGGGAGCCTCATTCTTCGTCCTCAGGGCCAGAGGAGACTCCACAAGCCCTGCACCCAGCCACGTGGAGGCAGCAGGTAATGGGACACAGCCGAGAGCTCTGCATCACCCCAGCGTCTCCTCGTAATTCTGACTGAAGATAAAAACTGCAACCTCGCATCACCTCTGATCCTGGTCTCTGTACCTGCCACCCGGGGCCTGGCCGCCAGGAGCATGCCCCAGCACCCCCAGGCGGTGTGAACCATGCTTCCACTCCTCATGTGACCAGCTTCCAGGCAGCGGTCAGTACCCGGGGCCAGGATGCAAGTCTGGTCTGTCTGACCTCGGAGCACAGAGTTCTCCAATGACTGCACTGTGTTCATCCAGAACAGGAGCCTAGAGGCCTCGAGGCTGCTTCATTTCCTTTGTATCTAGAACTTTCCATGTGCCTCAGTTTCCTCATCCTTAAAATGAGACTGACCCATGCATCCTCCACAAGGAACAAGCTCATCACCCAGGCCCTTGAGGAGGGACCTTCAGGCCACAGTGTCACTGGCTGCCTGAGGGTAACCATGGTGCTGGGGAGTAAGCCAGTGTTTCTACGTGGCCCGACTGACGGGGTGAATCCTCTCACTCTGGAAGCAGCAGCCCCGGCTGGTGGAGAACTGGATTGTCCACCCCGTGAGCGTGTGAAGTCATGCCAACTGGTAGTGACAAAGGCACAAAATCACTACTACGTACTAAAGACTGCAGCACCACATGTGAGATGCGCGTCACCAGTTCTGAGTGTGATCACCACGTTCCCAACAAGAAACAGTTCCTCCTGCAGCCTTGACCTACATCTGCAGAGGACTCCACGCGTGAGTCCACATGGTGTAAGCCAAAATCTCAGCCACCGTGTCAGCATGCAGTCCTTCCTCCTCCTCCCTGGGAGCCGTGGTGTAGATGGGGACTCAGCACACAGATCAAATTGTGTCACACGGGACACATTGGAGGAAAAACCACATGCAAGGTGAAGCCTTCCCCACGAACTTCTTTACTGAAAACCAACTCAACACTTGTGTGTCAAACCCCAGCTTCCACAAGACATTTCAGAGGCAAATCCCATCATAATGTATAAAAACTTTTTTGCTCAAGAATCCAAGAAACACTGGTAAATAAATCCCATTAATTTGCATCTAAGAATCTAGTTTTAATCAACCGTCGTCTTGCAGTTAAATTTGGATCCCAAGGCAGGAATGTTACCTGCTGTTTCTGCCCTAGCTAGCCCAGCTGCAGGTGACTCGACCGCCACCTCCCGCCTCTTTCCTCAGAAGAAAATGTGTGAGCAGAAATCGATTCTGTTTTGTCTGTGGTCACTGATGCACGTCAGCTCTGGATACCTCCTCCCAGATGGGGGAGCTTAACAGTTTGGGAAATCTCAAAATTAGAGACTCATGAAGGCTTCCTGGCCCTGGCGCCTGCCACACGTGGGACCCACAGGGGAGCAGGCAGGAGTGGACCCACCCTTCTGAGGGCAGCTCTTCCGGCATTTTGATTATTCCATGAGATTAGCCAACATTTCAGACCTCAATGGTTCAACTTAAAAATCTGAGTGTAAAGCCACAGATTCAAGTTATCTTATTCTCTCCAGGAACACAGCACTGGCTTGAGTTCCCCTTTCTGTGTTCTGTGGCCAATAACTGACATTCACAGATTAACATGAAAAGGAGAAAGCAGGCCGCGCCCTGCCACATACTCCTCGGGCAACAGCACAAAAAGACCTGGCTCGGAAGCCTTTTCTACCTCACAGCCTCTCCTAAAAATCTTAGTGGAAAACAGCAGGCTTACCTTTCAAATTAGAAACCAGGACTGCAAAGCGTGTTTTCCAAGTGTCAACTGTGAACTCTGCAACACCAGAAAGAAACTGAGTAACACACAGTTAGAAAGCTGTGAGTCGCCTAAATACCACCAGGGCGGCTCAGGAAGAAGTAAATTAGCCAAGACCAGGGCGCGTGCAGGAAGCAGGCTCAGTGTTTCTCAGCGTTCTGGATGGTCCCACAAGCAGCTCTCCCAGGATTCTGCATCCTACACTCCGAGCCTCTTACCTGTGGGAGCCTTGGGAAGGCAGCACCTTCCCCAGAGAAGTGTGGCCTCTGCCGTGTTCTGACCCCAGAACGGTGTCCCATGTCCTGGGGACAGGAGACGCAAATTCAGTGCAGTTCTGGGGTCTCCCGGGTGCCTGCCCATGGCTTGTAGCACCGCGTCCCGAGGAAGGGGCACATGCTCCCCAGCTGGGTGGGGACAACAGCCTGATTCCAAAACCAGATGAAACACTCAATAAGTAGCTGCCGAGCACGACACGTGCATGTCCAGGAGCCTGTGGTCTATAGGGCCTTATCTCCCCTTACTTGCCTAGGGCTTTTCTTGGAGCTTCTGGTTTCTGTGAGTTACCCGCCAGATGATCGTGCAGTAACCAGAAGTGACCACAGTCGCTACCATGAGTGCACATAAGGATAGTCTCTATATATTTCCAGACATGGTTTACCTCTCAGTCACTCAGCCATTCAAGAATTTCTCTTAACTACCCTGTGCACTGCACTCTGCTAAGAGTCGTAGGAAGTGATGGTACAGCCAGGCTTCCGTGAGGAAACCCACATCACGAGCAGCCCAGGCCTGAGGCTGACTGTGGGGCCAGGTTCCCTCCCAAGAGAGGGAGGGGCTTAGACAGAGACAGTATTGGAAATGGGTTGTGAATTGTTTTACAGGGATGGCCAAGGCCCAGCCTATGTTTTGCAAACAAGGTCAATTTCACATCCCTGAATTCTGTACCAACTGTCTTCTCAGTTCGCAGTGGGAATGCTCCAGGAAGACCCCTGTGGCCATGACTTCACTGTCTTGCTATGCTGGGGTTTGCCTACAATGCTTTAGAGAAACCCTCCAAGGCCACAGCCCTTAGGGGCTCATGGTTTGGAATCACACCTGCAATCACCATTACCCTAAAGGGCCTCCAGAGCCCACCGAAATGCTGTTCTCAGACACTGACGATCTGGACAGTCTAGCTTGGCCACCAGAGCCTGGAGACAGCCCTCACGACAGGGCCTGGGCGCCCACAGGAACCTGCTCCAACTTCCACTAATACCCTGACCGGGCCCAGACCTGCACAGATACCAGAATCACAAGAGAAAGAAAGCTATCCAAATTCTGTAGAAATTCCCTGATCAGGCTGGGACAGGATTTGTGTTTGAAGAAAGATAGGACAAGGATGTACTTTCTACCAGTGTACAGGCTTATTTAATCTTATTCCAAATTAGGATAAACTCTGAAAAATTCAGATAACATATAAAATGCAATAGGGGTTTTATCAGACCTTTCGAAGCTAACATTTATGCATGGCATAAGTTACCGATATTATTAAAATCAATATTGTAGCCAAAAAACCTGAAAGCAACAATGTCTGAAATAAACTGATTTGGACATGTAGCTATTTCTAATCATCTCAACAGAGCAGGCTCCAAGAAAAACTGTTCATGAAACCTGTTTTGCCCCTTAGAAAATCGACTTCAAGAACTCAATTCAAAAAAGCAAAGTTTCATGTACAGGAATTAATTCAACAAATATGCTGTTAATGTATATTTCTGCCTTTCCAAAACTTGTTTCTTTTCAAGTCTAAAATCCTTGTATAACTTTGCCTCTTTGCAGGCAAATTTGGAGATTATTCTGGGTGTAGGTAGCTGAAGACAGTAAAATCTCAAAAGGTGGAACTTCCCATGAGCCTGTTCTAAAAGAAAAAAGGAATGTTCACACTCACACAGAAGAAACCCTAGAGACTGGTGCATATTGCCTGTAACAGCTGCTCCACTGAATGAAAGAATAACAATCACCTGTACTTCAGTTCCTTTAAGTCAATAGAAAGGTCTCTAAAAGCCACCATCTGAAAACCACCATTTAGAAATAATCAAATGTCATTAGCATCTTCTAACAGACACAGTCCTTCCTTTCCCCAGACACAGGGCACTGCTCCACGCCGCCTTGGAGCCCACCCCTACCTGCACTCAGCCGTGGAATGAAGTCACCTGTGGAAGTTGTTTATTATCATCATCGTCGTCATTCGGTAGAGAGAAGCAAGATGGGGGAAAAAACCCACTCCTTTCTGAAGAGGTTACAAGGCCTTGATTTGATGCTAGAAGAGATGGCTTAAAATTCTGGTATCTTATGGCAGGGGGAGGGGAGTTTTTGCAAGTCACCTATGATTTCTGTGCTAGTTTCCCAAACTTTAAGCACAGACGCATCATTCGGTTAAACGCTGAAATAACTCTAAACTCTAAAACTATGAAGTGCTATCAAATACTCATTAGTTTCACAGACATTACAAGTACAATGTCTTCAACTGCAGCAAGAGTTCAGTGTCATTCTTTGAGCCTCCATGGCCTAGCACAGGGCTCTGCACTGAAGGGGGGCCACAAACACTGACTACATAGACCCCAAAAGAGAAATGATCCCAGAACACCTAAGTCCTTGGGAACAGACCAGCACAGTGCACTCTTTACTATCAATCTCCTTTCAACACTGGGACAGAACTGGAGAGCAGAGATCCTGCACCACAGGAAAGAGGGAAATGGACGTGCATGATAAATTCTCCACACTAACCTGTGCAGACAATTAAAAGTACAGCATCTCAGTTGCGTAGTCCGAGATCCTGTTGACGTCCACCTGCGTTTGCTGGAGTGGCCTCATGGACACCAAATGAAAGGCATTCATGGGGCAGGAAGTCTGGTCACTCCATCTCGCTGGCAAAACAGTGAGCATTTCATTTCTGCTGTGGCTTCCAGCTGCCCGAGAGCACCACTTAATGAGATTGCACGGAAACATATCACAAGGGACCAGGAAACATATTTTGATGTGGAACCAAAACAGTGGGAAAGGTTAACTTCAAACCCCTGAGGATAGTTAGGCACATTTCATGAGTTTTGTTTGTTTGTATTAACTCACAGGAATGTTATGGCATCACACCTACCTAGGGGAGCTCTGCAACCAAGAGATAAAGATAACAGAGCCATTTGGCCACATAAGTATTGCTAAAACTCCCAAGCAAAGGAAAAAAACCAACACTCTCTGCTTTCCAGTAACGAGTCAACTGCAGGTCTGATGTGGCAGAGAGTAGGCCTACCAGCAACACTGGGGATCCTGAGGATACCCCACTGCTAAATAAACAGAGCAGACATCAGGGAACGGACTCCATTTCTAAAGGCATCCTACCATTTCCACTGAGATAATAGGACAAGCTGTTGGGAGCTGAACTGTGCCCTCCTCTCCAAAAAATTCACACATTGAGGTTCTAACCCTAGGACCTCAGCATGTGACTGTATTTGGAGACAGGGCCTTTACAGAGGTAATCAAGTTAAAACAAAGTCATGTGGGTGAGGGCTAATCCAATATGACTGGTGCCCTTATAATGAGGGGTCATATGGATACAGAGACACGCACAGAAGGAAGAGGTTGTTAAGACACCGGGAGGGGACGGCCATCTGCGGGAGAGAGGCCTGAGCAGACGCCCCCCAGCCTCAGAAGAAGCCAGCCCCGCCCACACCGTGACCCGGGACTTCCAGCCTCCAGAGCCCAGAGAAATAAATTCCCGTTGAAGCCGCCCTGTCGGCGGGGCCTTGTTATGGCAGCACCGCGAAACTAATGCACGGGGTTTGCCTAAATTTTGTATCTTCTACAGCTCCAGTGTATCTTGAGGACCTTCCTCTTCCCTTATCTCAGAGTTCAATTAAGCTCCACTGTGAGTGACAGAGACCTTTGCTGTTCACGAAAATGCAGAAAATCATGAAGCAGACCACGTGTGTGATGGCGTGCTCAAGAGAGTCAGCTTTGAGATTTTCTTATTGTTACTTAAATAAAAACTATAAGGATAGCATAGTAGGCAGAAACAGCTCTTAATTATTTTTAATGCCTCCAAATTTTTTTTTAATTTCCATGTTTATGAATTACATCTGGGTCCTGAGAGACATTCGTTGTGATGATAACTTTGAACACGCCAGCCTTTTAAGCCTTAGTACTGAAAGTAGAAGTCGGGATGGAAAGAAAGGTAAATGCGCCTAATGCGAGTCAGGAACATCGGCCAGTCCTTGCTTCCTCTCGAAATCTTAACTGACTACTATATTCACCATCTGATTGCTTAAAAAACTGTCAACGCTCATATTGCTTCTTTGCTGCAAACTTTCACTAAGGCTTAGCTGGGTTCATTCAGAGCTGGAGCTAAATTATCCACTGGCAGCTCTAACCCTACACTACCAGGCCCCCTTGCTGGTGGCACAAGGAAGGGTGTGGGAAGAAGCGCAGGGACCATTTCCCCGAGGAACAGCCTCACCGATTCACTGTCTTCATCTTGCGGGCACACATGGCTGAAAACCCGTCTGTCCCGCACCACTGCCACCCTGACTTCCTGCAGAATGCTCTCTCATGAAAAAGGGAATAGGAATAGAAAAGAAAACATGGAAAAACACCAAAACACCAAGCCAGCATGCCCCGGACTGCAGACAGAGGTCTGTCACATTGCAAATGCCTCTTCCTGAGGACGTGGACACGTCCTGATGTCAAATGCTACCCTTGATGGCCTCAGATAAAAATCCTGGTGCAAAAACCACCTTGCCAGGGGCCATTAGTGGCCCACCTGTTGGGAAAGCTGTTTAGTTAAAAATAAAAACACTGGGCTGGTTAAGAGGTCCCAGTGGAGTGTGAGCAGTCCCTCCCACCGCTGAAAAGAAAAACCAACAACCCAAGACCCGGTGTCTTGAGCGCACTTCAGCTCCCCGTCACCAGCCTGCCAGCGAGCGAGAGCCATTCTCTGGGGAGCAGGAGGCTGCGCTGTTCCTGCATGCGGGCGAGCTGGCTGCTCTGGGGGGCTGTTGAGCGGAGGGCCCATCTGCGCCCGGCGCAGTGACAGCTATAGACAGAAGGAGGCACGCCGGCAGGAGGGCGCGGCTCGGGCAGGCTTGCTTTTGTCAAAAAGGAACAAACCTTGTTGTGGGCAGAATTGTATCCCCCAGAATTCACAGGTTGAAGCCTGAACCCTCAGAATGTGACCTCAAGATGGACAAGTTAAGATGCGGCCATCAGGGGTGAAACCTGTCCCCATAAAAGGAGAATGTGAAGAGAGACAGACGCACCCAGGGAGGACACACCATTGGAGCTCCCGGGCTTCCCACCCTCGCCGGGGCCCAGGCTCACCTCATGTAGGACGTGGGGGACAGGGACTTGGGCTTGGCCCACTGGTATGGAGGCTGCGGCACGGACAGGTACTGGTCGCAGAAGGCGCCCTTCCTGATGTGCTGGAAGGTGGAGAACTCCTCAGGGGGGAAGTCGGACGTGGGTGGGCTGGCGCCCAGGTCCTCCGCGGCCGGCTCCACCTTGAGTGCCACTGAGGGCGAAGGCTCCAGGGCGGTCCTGCGGGCCTTCACGGGCACACCCTCGCCCAGGTCCAGGCTGCTGTCGGTGGTCAGGGCATTGATGGCTGCCACGATGGCTGAGCTGGTGTACTGCGTGGTGTTGCCCAGCCACGTGTCGTCAGTCACGCTGACCCGTGGGGACCCGTGCGGGGACGGCGTGGGCGAGTGGTGGGGGGAGTGGGAGGGCTGCCGGCCGTTGAGGCTGTACTTCCTCTTGTTGCAGGGGGATGCGGGCCTGGAGCCACGGGCCCCCAGCCAGCTCTCCTCGGTGACACTAGTGCGCGGTGAGGTGGACGGGGAGTGCCGCGGTGAGCCCAGAAGGCCGCAGGCCCCCAGGCTGCGGGGAAAGCCTTCCTCGGGGTCCGTAGTCTTGGGGGACACGCAGGGAGACTGCCATGGGGACGTATGGGGGGATGCATATGGGTACGAGTAGTTGGACTCGTAGGACGAGGCCTCGGAGTTGCAGCTGCGGGAGGACAGGCTGCTGGCTGGGCTCAGGCACGAGGGGTCGCGGTAGGCCTCCAGGCTGGGCAGGTGCAGCGTGGCTGTGGAGGGGGACCGTTTGGAGTTGGGCAGGACGTCCTCCACCTCCACGTCGTGGAAGAATGGGCTGCTGTTGTGGTGCAGACCCAGGTACGACGTGATCTCGATGCGTGGGCTCTCCAGGGCTGGGCCTCCGTTAGGCCGGATGCTGCTGGCGGAGAGGAAGTACCCCGAGGGCCCACCATCCACAGTGCCCGCGTATCCCGAAGGCTGCCCCGCAGCCGGGACGGCTGAGAGGCCTGGGGTGGACGGCTGTAGGTCCTGGCACTGGGCCGGCAGCGAGGGGTGTGTGGTGGGGAGTGGCAGACCGGAGCTGAGCGTGGAGGAGGCATAACCGTAGTGTTCTAGACGGGAAGAGAGAGGAGATGGCATGAGGACTGGTCACCACAAGGCACAAGCCCACGAGCTCAGTGACCCTGAGGGCCTGGGACCTCGTCCTCCGCCAGCCCCAGAAATGCCCCTCAGATCGGGCTGCTCCAAATGCCTCTGTGACAGCCCAAGCCCCACCCCCCCAACAAGGTTCCGTGACCCCAGCCTGGCCACCCCCTCCTCCCCTCTCCCGCCACCGGACGGCCCTCCCGATGCTCCCCTCCCTGCAGCGAGCCCCAAGCTGCCCTGTTCCTCACTCAGAGACAGCCTCCCCACTGCCCCGTCCTAACTCCAGTGCTCGGGCCACCTGTCTCCAGTTTACTTCCCCTGAACGTGTGTCACAAGCTAATGTGTATTTTTACGCATTCATCCTTCTGTGGATGACAGGAGAAACCAAGCCCCGTGAGGGCGGGAGCTTTGACCTGGCTTAGACTATTTTGAGTCACTGCTGTCCTCAGAGCCTAGGACGATGTCTGGTTGCACATAAAAGGGATTCAATGTGTTTAATGGATGGATGAAGGAGGGAGGGAGAGAGAGATGTTTTAGGTACAGGGACCTAGACATTTAAATAGGTTTCAATAGGCTGATCATTATCAAGGTGCCCTAATCACCAGCTGCAAAGAAAACACCGCAAGGATTGGGTGAAAACAGATTCTGGGGTCCCCTCGTAGAGGTTCTGATGCTGGCTCCTTGCCTAAGACTCTGTCTTTTGGAACAAAACACAACAGATGATTCTGACACACAGCTAGATTTAAGAATCATTATGTGTTAATTATACTTTAATGAAATATTTTTAAAAGTCATTATTAGTGTAATTAGTAATTTTAACAAGAAAGCCGTGCTTCTGGATTTCTGACTTGAAAGGACTTTTCATAACATCGTGGCACCTCATTTTTATATGCCCGGAGACAAGTGCTCCGAGGTCTCTAAATAATGGAAACAGCACATGAAACTCTATCTCCGTCCACTGGTCTGAGTGCACTCACTCGAAGGTATTTTATTCAAGGACGGTGCCGCCTTCTGCCACATCCCTGTTCAGAAACCAGAAAACCACGGCTCTCAGAGCACCAACTTGAACCCCACTGTACTGACTAACAGAAACGGACGGGTCTAGGGCCCCAAGTAGATAGGAATCTATTTTCATTATTACTTATATCCACACGTAGCCATCCAACCATCCTCTCTGGCAACCCAGTCTTTTATAATCCTTGCTGTCAAGAAGTTCTGACTTTTATCAGCCCAAAATCTCCTGACGAAACTCCGCTCATCGTTGGCCTTTCTTCCTGAAGGTGGGTGCAGGTCCCTTCTCCACAGCCTGGCGAGGGGACGCGTGGCACTCATCCACACCAAGGGTCCCTGGCTGCCAGCTGGAAACTCCAGACACTCTGGCATGGGGGGAGGCAGAAGCAGTCGGTGGTGGAATCAAGTCCTGCTCGGATGTCTGTGTGGGGAGGGGCCCCTCTCACCAAGGCTGGGAAGCTGGTGGACGCTTCCCACCATGCCCGAGTTCCACCTTCGGATCCTAACACCCCCCTCAGGAAGACAGGAGCAGCCTTCTCCCAAATGCCCCACAGAGAACACAGGTGGCCAGTGACACTGAAGAGGCCTTCTTTTCCTTTCTGGAGCCGCATCCCAATCCCAACGCCAGCACAGAGAAGCCAACCCTGGGACTGACGGGCTCATGCCACCAGCACCCACTGCATTGCCCAAATGACATGCCCACTGGACACGCTGAGCAAAACTGTAACTAGTGTTAACAATTAGATTGATCACCCCTACTTCCTGGAGGAAATGGCAAAGCTTCCGGGGAAGGGGGCGGCCACTGGGCTGGCCAGTGGCTTCTGGGGGGTCAGGCCAGGCTCCCCAAGGCCCCTCCAAGAGCCCTGCCCGAGTGCTGCGGAGACCCCTCAGGGAGGCCCTTGCCCAGTCCCTGGCTCCCGGCTGCTGTTGTGACCACTGGACGACAGGCCCCACATGGCTCCCTCTGCACCAGTCCTCTCCACACAGCACAGACAGGCCGGTCCTGCCCTCCACCAAGGGCACCGGGAGAACCCCAGAAAGATGGCACAGGTGGGCACCAGGAGGTGAGGAGGACAGCCCTGGGGCTTCCAGGAAGTGCAGGGCCCAGTCCAGAGCAGGCGGGTGCCAGACAAGCTCGGGGCCCAGCCACACGAGGAAAGAATGGCAGGGTGGAAAGCCAGAGCCCAGGGACACCACAGGGCTGAACATTGCTAAGCGGGTGACCTTGGCTCCTCTGTAAAGCCCCTCCAAGAGGTGGGCAGGAGGCCAGACCCCAATGGGGGACTCAGATTCCTCTTCTCTACTCTGCATTTTCACGGAGTTGTCCAAGAGATACACCTTGGCAAAAAATGTTTCTTTGTAGCCACCTACACATCACTATACTATTATACAATCTAACATAGGCAAGGGTTCATGGAAAAATAGAATTAAAAGATAACACAAGTCTCTCCACGAGCTTTCTGAAGTGCCCCCATACACACATACATATGTGACTACTCAGAACTTCTACTTAAAGACCCTGAGGTGTCAGCAGTGTCCATCTGTCTCTGGGTAAGTCAGACGTCAACCAGTTTAACCAAAAGCAGGGATGGAAGGGTTGGGGACATATAAAATATATTATTACAGTGATAACTTTTAAATAATCAATAAGTAGAATATTAATAATGGGAGTGTCAGATCATACTATGTATTTATAGGGCAGGTTTTTACTATGGTTGGTATATCCCAAAGTTAATTACAAGTTAAATAAACACTTGCCTCTCTTCATCCCCAGTGTTTTCTTTCACTACTGAACACAGCATTTCTGCCTCCTGGGTCTCCGTGATGCGCTATGTCGTCTGAAACACGCATTGCGTTAGGAGGCTTCTCTAACAACTGTTATCGTCCTCCCCACCCCCCAGCCCTTTCTGGGCCTCAGCTGTAGACAATTCTGGGTCTTCAGATGTCCCCTCCTGGCACCCCTCCCCCATACCTGGGTGCCCACCTGTGCCAGTCACACCTGTCCAAGCTCAACACCCGAAGGCCCACAAGCAAGTCCTGAGGTGCCACCTGCTACAGCCTCTGCTCTCCAGTTTCTGGAGAGCCAGAGAGCTTTGTCTTCTCTGGCAGGTGCAGCTTTGTCCCTGAGGCCTGAGACTGCCCCCCCAAGAGTCCCATGTCCTCCTCTGAGCATGCGTCATCAAGGTGGCCACACCCCGATGACAGTGACAATTGCCACTGACCCTTCCCCAGATGGAAGAGGCCTCTCCAGGCCCCAGTCCTTCCATGGCAGGAAGCAAATACACGGGAGCACTTCTGAAAGTCCATGGAAAAATCGAATCAAAAGATAATAGGAGCCTTTCATGAACTTTTTGAAAACCCTTGTACTTAGGAATTCACTCCCACGGCTGCTGCTCTCATTTGTCTCCAATCCTTTTCTCTGTGTGAAGCATTTGGATAAACTAACATTCAATTAAGAATGAATTTTCATTTTAAATGAAATCATCAGCTCCAGAACACTAGAAATCACTGGGCCTGAGCATAATGGGAAACACTGCACATGGCAGCGAGTGCGAGTGTCCACCACCGGCCCTGCCCGTGGTGACCTGCAGTGACCCGCAGTGACCGCCCGTGCAGCCCTTCCACCCCCAGGCCTTCCTTCAGCAGTGCAGCCCTTGGGAGCTGGGTTTGGTGGACTCGTGCACAGATCCCTACACATCCCATGTCCAGTGAAGAGAGATCATCTCAGCTGACCCATAGCTGAGCCACCATATACTGATAGGAAGGTAATTCTGAAGAATTTTCAGAAAATCCGAGCAATCAGCAGATCAAGTCCCGGGGCCTCCCCACCAGCCTCTCCGGCTGCAGCCCCTGTTCCTGAGCCCCTTGGCCAGAGCCAGGCTCGAGCTGCACAGGGTGGCAGAGGCGTCCGGTGGAAGCCCTGGAAGGTTCTAGATGAAATGGGGGACAGCGAAGGGAGCGGTGCTGGGGCTGTGGTGGGAACGGGGCGCTGCGGGGGGCCCAGGTGGGGACGGGAAACAGGAAGAGGAGGCGCCTCCGCCGGCCCAGCCAAAGGGGAAGCCGGCCTGACTCTCACGGAGGCTTCAGCCAGACGCCACAGAGAAGCAACCGGCCAGGGAGCCTTTATCAAAAACAAGAGCCACCGCAGCATGACTTTTTAAAATTAAACAAATTACCAAATGAAAGCTTAAATGCCTAAACTGCCTGACGAACCCTCGGCCAAAGAGCCCTCGCAATACTGACGGGTCGATGACAAAGCGCAGCTCTCTGCGCCTCCCTTTGAGGACAGCAAGGACAGCGAGGTCAGGTGCCCCCTGCCCTCCCTCGCAGGCTGAGCCCCGAGCCCACCGCCGCTGGGGGCATGTCTCCCCTCCCCCCAGCTCTTATCACCCACCTAAACCGAATTCAAACCTGAATTATTTAATTATTCAAAGGGATTACGCTCACATGGAATGAAAATATTTCCAGTACTTTCTTAACAATTCTGAGATGTTCAGGCTGATTTCTGTCACGTCAGACGCCCCTGAAGAGCTCAACACCCATTAGAGTCACTTGCTGCTGGTGCCGAAGGAAGCTGGCTGTTTGCCAAGGAGGTTCGTTAAGTGAGCGCAGGCGAGCACAGCACTGTTTTGAGCCAGGACTGTGGCGAGTGTGTTCAGAGGTACTCGACGCAATAAAACGTGCTGGCAGCGCGCCACCTCTGAAGGCACAGCCTTCCCTCTGGCTGCTGTGACTCCCACGTGCTAGATCACCCCGCAGTCACCCCACCACGCACAGAACACCCGCCAGGTGGCCTGGGGGTACTGGGATGGGCCCCCACATGGGGAGCCGCGCGGGCAGGCTGGGAGGAGGCACCCCGCAAGCCAGGGCTGTCACAGTGCCCTGCCTCGTTCTCAGGACGCCCGCAGTTTCTCCCCTTCTGAATGACCGAAGAGGGTGCATCAGCCAAACTACAGGCGGACGTCACCTGGGCCACTGGGATCACTCCCCACTGTCCTGTGGGCCCCATGCTTCCTCAGCCTGAGGCACACTTTGCATATGACACTCTCGCTGAACTCTCGCCTTGCACAGGGTGAGGACGGGAGGTGACTGCCGGGCTACGCCAGCAGACCTCCTCTAACAGGCATCACCATGGCTGAGAGGTGGCCCATCGCAGACCGCTTCTATTTTGATTTTAAGGACCATCCCATTTAGCTAGAAATAGAACTGGACCAGGTCGAGCCGCGACCTGCTGGACCTTCACACATTGCCGGACCTTCACACATTGCCGGACCTTGCTGCACGCGGCGACAGAGGCCATTAGGGTAGGGGCGAGACGATAACTTGGCATGCTCTGGAATAAAACAAAACTAAACAAAGCAGTAAGTGCCAAGGCCTCACTGCTGGAAGCTGCATACAGAGTGGGCCAGGAAAGCGCTCCTAGCAGGACGCACAAGGACTTGGTTGGACGGCCCATCATGACAGACAGCGACAGCTTCTGAGACACTGCTCACTCAACAATCTGCCAGCCTGAAAGATTTACAAAGGCAACTAGAACGATCTCATTCCGGCAGCAAACAAACAAGGCCTGATGTTCTGTAAACAAGCACACCGAAGCCTTTTTAAGGGCTCTTTGTCCAGCCCAGGCCCACCCCAGCTCCTCATCCCTCGAGGAGGCACTGGGGCGCTCCTCAGGTCAAAACGTCATGTGAGAGCATCACTGCTGCATTCTGTTTTCAAGGAATTAAAAAATGTCCAAGTTGTTTATTACTAGCTGTGGTCTTCCTTTGAAAAACACAGTATAAAATTAAAATATCTTCATCATGCGGAAAACTCTGTGCTCGATCACACCTCTGGGACTTGAGGGCAATGAGGCTGCGTGCAGGACAGACTGGCACACTTCTCCTAAAATGTTGAACTTTAACCATCCCACGTTCCAAATCCAGTGCTCTCCTGAGACTGCCCTGATGGGAGCTGCGGCCTGTGGGCCAGGCTGTCTCCCGGCAGCCTCCTGCTGCAGCCACGACCGGCCACGGGCTCCCAGGGCCTCCTGGAGGAGGTGAAATCATTGTTCTTTGGTGAAGATGGGCTTCAGAAAAAAAAGGTTCCCAAATATTTGTCTCTGCAGAAGTCTCCTCTCCACATGTGAGCCATGAAATGCCACCAGCCATGCCCAGTGGCCAGTGGGCCGGCCCGCCCACACAGAGGTTTGGAAGGTGGCCCTGGCCACTGGGGAGGCTCCAGCCCACGACCCAGAGGCCTGGGCCAATTTCCTCCCAAGTTGCCACAGTGACAGCGCTGGCAGCACTCAGGCTGGCCAAAATCACTTAGAAAACAGGAGCCCTGGGGCGGGGAGCAGAGCTCACCTCCCAGCTGACAGGCAAAGCGGTTATTTCCTGAGCCCCAGTAGGGAGCGTCTCCTGTCCTCTCCACGAAGCCCATGGCCTTGTCTTCTCCCTGGGAGGGGACCCAGGGCCCAGCAGGCTGGGTGGAAACAGGAAGATGCCAGGCACTAGGAACTCAGACATCACTCCTGTCCTGCCCAGGGCAAATCAGTTTAAAAATTCTCTTTTCATTCTCTCAGCAAATGGTTATTGAATATCTACTATTTGCACCCGCCAAAGACTTTGGAAAGAAATGACCACAAGACTGTCCCTCCCTCAAAGAGCCTCATGAAGACCCAAGACCTGTGCGTGCAGTGAGTCTAGTGAGAAACGCAGGTGGCAGGAGCCACCAGGGAGTGGACCAAGCGCTCCTCCCACCCATGACCACCCTGCTGCCGCTGCTGACCATGCTGGGCCCTCCCCTGGCCCCGCTGGGTGCAGCACCCCCTCCAGGGAGGATTCCTTCCACAAGCTGCCTCTGTGCTCAGGGCTGGCCATGTCCTTTCTGACAATATGTGAATTTTTGTGCTCAGTATAAAACTCAGTATTACCTTACCTTGCAATCAGTCTCAGAATTATTCAATCATTTATTTATATTCAGGCTCATCCCAGAAATAATGTGAAGCACTTTATGTCACCCATTAAGGGCTAGAGAATTTAATGTCATAATTTACTGTAACAATGTACAGTAAATAATATAACTGAATAATCAAATGTAACTTAATAATGAAAAATGATAATAAAAAGGAGAAAAAAGCATGGTGTCTCTCACAAAGAAACATAGTATGTACAATACGTTCGTGTATATTATACATGTAAAGAATGTTTTCTAGCAACTTCTTGCTGACACCGTAAAGGGGAGGGGCTTCTGCCCAGCCCAGGTGCCAGCACCCGGGGCTTCAGCCTCACTGTGACCTGCTGGGGTGGGGGCACACCCTTAGCAGAGATGCTTCAAGAGCGCCCTGAGAAGCTCCTCTGCCCAGCTCCATGGGCCTGTCCTCGGCTCTGGAGAGTGGAGGGTCCAGCAAGGACGAGCTTCACCAACCTCCCTCGCTCTGGTTTAGATCAGCACCATCAAGGAGCATTGCAGAGGCACGTGGCTGGTGTGTTTGAGGGAGCACTGTCCTGAACCCACCTGTGACCCACAGCTCAGGAGGACACCCGCTTCCCAGGCCAGGGGGACCCTGAGCTCACCAGAGTCCGCACATCTGATGCTGACAGCAACCTGCCCCCCTCCGAGCAGGGTGTAGACTGCAGCTTCCTAATGAAACCAGTCCTCAAGGGGCAGTCACCCAAACTGACCTCCTGCGCCTCTTCCCCGGATGAGCCTCTGCAGAGTCTAATTGCCTAGAATTATGTGTCCTAAAAAAATCACAGAAAGATGCTGGTGAAAGCCGTTCAGCACAGCCGCTGGCTTGCACACGTGTGCGCGCGGAGCCACAGAGGCGGTGCATCTTGCCGAGTGGCCCCCAGAGTGAGGGACCTGGGTGCTGGTGTGCTGCACCTCTCGCGGGGCTCCCAGACAGTTGTCCATGCTGAGCAAACAGGCAAGTGTCCCCACGGAGGTAGTGAGGACTGCCCAACCTGTGCCCCATGGCCTCCACACATGGCTCCACCCCTAGAGACACAGCATTGGGCAAGGGGCCACCAGAGGTGGACCACGACTCACAGCAGATGATACCATGAAAAGAGGTCGAGTGCGGTCAACGCTTCCATGTTACATTTCCTACTAACAGCATGTGCTAAACAAACTGACGGGAGCTGAGCACCAGGCAAAAAGCTGTTCTGATAAAGTCCAAGGACAGGACAGGAAAGAACAAGAGGAAGACACGCACAGACCAGAAAGTGCAGTGCCCAAATCTCTTCCCAACAGCGGCCCCTCTCTCACGCCCTCACCTGCCTTGGCTCCCATTGACCCCAGAGACCTGGAACTCACAGCCACAGAATGAGGTGAAAAGGAACCTGTCAGGACGACACTTAGTAAGATGGAATAATGATCACCAGGCAGCGTCAGCCTGGTTGGATCATTTATTCCCAAAAGTGAACAAGATGCTAGACTTTTAAAAAGAGGGTAGTGAATGACACGGAACATATGATACAATCATTACGGAAACGGACAGTCTCTCTGGCCAAGTGTCCTATTCTGTTTCATCACTGCGTGTGCACAGACACAGAGGGGCAGGGACACAGTGAATGCCTCCAAGGTGGCCATAGCAGAGACGGGTGCTTTTAATTGGGGACAGAAACCAGGCTGCGGGGAGTGGGCTCTTGGGCCACCCTGTCTTCAGGATGGCCCGGGCGGGTCTGCCGTGGAAGCTGCTTGTCTGTTTGTCCATCCACAGCTGCTGCTGTTACTCAAGGGCCTGGTGGGGGGGGTGCTTGTTTGTTTAACGGGGAACTTAATTTTTGACAGAGAGAAGGGAACACAGGAGCCAAGGGCTCTGCTTGCGGCCGCGTGGCGCAAACCTGAGCCCGGGGCGCGGCGCGGCTTCTGCAGAGGTGCGAGCCCAGCAGGGCCCTGGCCCGACCCCCGGTACCGGCCGGGTCGCGGGGTCGCCAGGTCGCCGGGTCTCCGAGCCTTCCCGTGTCTCCGCCCGGCTCTCCGATGGGCGGCCTCTGGCAGGGCCGCCGGCCATCTGTCCCCGGACGTACATGTCCAAGTCTGCGCCTCGGACACTCGTCTCCCCTTGGGAAGCGTCGCGAGGGCCACCCTGGAGAAGGAGGGGCGGCTCCTCCCCGGGCACCCTCTCGAAGGGGACCCGGCGCGGGACCGAGTGGAGCCACCTGCGCGAGGGCCCGGCTCTGCCGCGCAGGTGGCCTGTCCCCCCCGGCGCCGCTCCCTGAACTTGGTCCCCGCGGGGAGCGGGCGCCTCCTAGACCCCCCGCCCCCCGCGGGGACGCACCTGGGGCGGCCTCGTCGCTCCGGTCGAACTCGAAGAGGAAATCGAAGTCGAACTCCTGCTCCTCCAGCCCCGTCATGTCGGGGTCGGTCCGGGCTCCGCGCGCCCGCGCTCGGCGGCGAGTCCTCCGCGTAACGTGACCCCCGCCCCGTCCCCTCCCCGAGCCGCCCCTGTCCCCTCCCCTGTCCCCTCCCCCGCCCCGGTCCCGCCCCTGTCCCCCCCGCGCTGTTTCCGGGTTTACATAAACAAGCGCTCGCGGCCGCCGCTTCCGAGTTTTAAATAAACTTCCCCTCCCCGGGCGCGCGGCTCGGCCGCTGTCCCCACCCAGAGCCCGCCCCCGGCAGGGACCCCCCCAGGCCCAGGTGCCCCCGCCCGCGCCCGGTCCACGCGCGCCCCGCGGCCCCGCCCTGCACCCCGGGGACCCCTCCCCGCCCCCGCCCCGCAGACTCGTCCCACGTTCCAGGCTCTGCCGGGAGCGCCGTCCGCCAGTGCCCAACACGGCGGGAAAAAGTGTCGCGAAGACAGAGAAGGCGCGCCAGGGCCCCTGGATCTGCTCAGAAGGTTTTTGTGAATAGCTGCCGGACTGCGGGGCCTCCTCCCCCGGGAGCCGGCGGCCCCGCAGAGCGAGGCCTGCTCGCAGCAGCTCGACCCCTGTCCTGCTGTGCAAGAGTTTACAACTCCAACGGGAAACTCTGCGGATACCATTTTCCAGCCTCGGTTGCTAAAGATATTTCCCCAGAGTGCCAGGAAAACGGGAGGCTTTCTGCAGGGTTGCTAAGGCGCTCTCCTCTGCAGAGGAGCCGTCCAAGCTCACTGCGGGCAGCGGGCAGCGGGGCTCTGGCGTTCCACTCACAGGCCGCGCTCAACTGTGGCTACCCTTGTTCTCCTGCAGCACCCAGCACATCAGTCCCCCAACTTCCCAAAACTCACGGACACACTCATGTGCCCACACGGAGCCCGCCAGTCATTCTGTGAGTCATTCCAGCGCTTCCAGAGGTGGTGTGAGTTCAGGAAGGACCGCGGGGGTTTGACCCCAGGCCTGGGCCCGAGGCAGCCTGTGCACAGCACAGTGGACATGAAAGGCAGGGCCATCTCAACACCATTCTGTCCTTTTCCTGTTTCTCTCAGCTGTCTGTTCTCACTTTCTCCAAGGTCTTGGTGCCACTTAAAACCAACATTTGGAATACCACGAGAATGGTGGCCAAGGTGACTTTGTAAGAGGCTGAGGATCACAAATGTAGTCAAGAAGGAACTAGAGGAGGTGTGAAAATGTCAGTGTTCGCAACTGTGCTGCTCGTCAAAACGCGTCCTCCTTTCTGCCCTGCAGGCCCTCTGGTCCCATGGGTACTGCTTTGGCCCCAAGGCAGATGACCTGCCAATCCCAAAGTGGCCCCTGAGGCTTCTCTCCCCTGACCCTTTTCAAATGGCTGGTTTTCTCCAGTGATAAACTATAGTTCGGTTTGGCCTGATTTAGTTTCTAATAATAGTTCTCACTTTGAGATGTATGTTGGAGGGTTGTTTTGTTTTACTTTGCTTTTTTTTGCTGACCTTCGGGCAAATACAAGTTCTGTTTTCTGTTGAGAAGCCACAACATTTTGTTTTCTCTCTGTTCATTTTTTTTTTTTTTAACTCCAGCTACCTTTTCACCCCCACCGAGAAATTACACACAAATAACAGCCCTTATCATCTATTTAGACTAAAACTTTCTGTTAAGCTTTCTCAGAGAAGGTGGTTTACACTTCCCTGCACGCACATGTGCCCACCAGGCCCCGGGGCCCTCCAGGAGTGAAGACAGGATGGTTCCCCTCCTGGTTCCAGACCCCCTTCCAGGTAATCAGACAGGGCACTGTTTATTACATGCTCTCCTTCTGCCTCTTAACAGTCCCCCACAGCCTGTCTTCCTGCAAATGGTTTGGAGGTACTGGTCTCCATTCTCATTTGCCAGTTCAACAGGCACTCCTGTCTTGATGGAAATGTTTAGCTTGGACCGCTTCCTCCCGGAGGCTGCAGCGCGTTAATGGGACGCAGAGCTCCAGCGCTGGGCGTGATGAAGCCAGTGCGAGCACCATGGCATTTTCTAATCTGGATTAGGAAACAATGCCGTGGAGTTAAGTGGCGGGAGAACAGGGCGAGCTCTGTTCTGCTCTGGAGAGCCCCTGGGGCACTCTGTCTGGAGCAACCTCTGACTGGGTGGCTACCTACAGGCCTGCATTTCTCTGCGTGCTCCGTGGGGAGAACAACAGTGCCTAATGAGCTTCCACCCAGATGCTTGTTAGACTGGAGGGGAGAGCTGGGAGCGGCTCAGGTCCTCAGACGGGCAGGGATGCCCTGGTTGGGGCCTGCTCAGGAAGGACACAGTCATGTTCCCTCACATGCCGGCAGACTGTCTGCATGAAGGATTAGATCACACTTGCTGGTTACCCTGACTTTGTGGTCCTTGTAAAACATACAATAACGTCTAGTGAAGGGGCACGATCGCTCCCAGAGCGTTGCCTTTCGGCAGGGGCATTTTCAAACACATTCTCTTAAGTAGGAAACATGAAAAGTAACCACTATCCCCGTCATGTTTTTCCTCTTGTAAGAGAGAAAAGATGCCTCATTACAAGATGGAACGCTGACTCAAGTTTAAAAACTAAACTTTAAAAGACCTGTATTTTTAAAAGCAGCAATAAGACAAAGGTGGGGAAATTTGTTTAAGGATTTAAAATTACCCCACCCCCCATTTTCACTTTTCTACTAGCAAGAGCTTATTCTGTAAACATTAAAACGTTACCCGATGTTTAAACATTTAAAATGTTGGGTTTTTTAAATTGGGATGAAATCGTAAGAAACATAAGCAACATGTACCTCCCTTGATCCAAAGTTCATAGGATACTTTAAAACGTGGAATATCGGGGTACTAAAAAACTTATCCTCTTATGTTGAATTTACGGCCTGTGCTCTTTGCTCAACATATGTAAGTTCTCCAAAGCCGGTGCCATTAGGAACTGCAGCTCCGATGCAAGAGGGCCTCATACTCACTGGAAGGGGGGGAGGGGGACAGGAGCATTTCAAGTGTTTGTCAGAGAAATGTCTGCCTTTATAGACTATAAACACTGGCAGGTTTGCCAGCTCTCTAAATAATTTTAATAAAACAGTACAGAGCTGCTAAGGAATTTGGAAAGGTGTCTCCCTGTCCCCTTCATGCACTTGCCATCTTAATCCCCTAGAATGCTGACCGTCCCTTCAGAGGGTATTTTCAAAAACACCCGCATAGCCTACCCAGGTCATTTTTGTCTTCGTGGCAGCTCTTTTAAGGGGATGGGCGAAGGGGGCAGGAGGTTTGAACGTGAGACTGCACCGTGGCATGGTGTCCTTAGGTCTCCCCACCTCCAGGTTTCAGAGACAGACACTGGAGCTGTCTTTCTTACTATAAAGCAGCAGCTTGAAACTCGCCGTCCGTTTTTAAACTTTCCTGAAACGTTTCCCACAGTTGGGGCTCTCTCGTCCGTAGGATCACAAAATGGCTTAAATTCGTGGCTGCGCTCGACCGCCCATCTCATCGCTTTTAGCCCCACGGGTCCCACCGCGAGCGTGACATCGCCGCGCGGGGCGGCTCGGCCACCTGGAGCGCGTCTGCCGGGAGCGGCGCTCGGGGGAGGCGGTGGTCGAGTCGCTGGGAAGGGGCGCGGGACCCCCGGACCCCACGGCCCGCGGCTGCTCTTCCAGCCAGAGGGTGGCCCTGCCTCACTCGAGAAGACACCGGGCCACCCTTCACCCCCGAGAAAGCCTCGCTTTATCCCAAAGTGCCCTTCGTGGTCCTGACGGCCCCGACCTCGCCCGGCCCCCACATGGCCGCTCCTACGGCGGGACCCGCGAGGCTGTCGCGGCCACGGCGGAGGAGACACCTATTGGCGACATCGCGCGCCCGAAATCAGGGCTGCTCCGGGAGATACCAGGGAGACCCGCTTCCAGGGCGCGCCGCAGACCCCGGCCCGGCCTCCGCGCCCTCGGGGCCAGGACTCGCCGTGCGGACGGGCGGGGGCGGCGAGGACGCGGGAGCGCGGGGACCCGGGGGGCGCGGGGACCCGGGGGGCGCGGGAGGCTCACCTTCCTCCGCCGACTTCATGGTGCGGCGGGCGGGCGGCGCGGGCCCCGAAGTTTGTCCGCTCCCGCGGGCGGCAGCCGGAGGGCCGAGTGGAAACTTGGAAGGGACCGGGAAGCTGGTACTTGGCATCCACGCGGCGGCGGCGGTGGGGAGCGGAGCGGCGGGAGGAGGCGGCGCCGCCCGGGCTCGGGTCCTCCCGGGAGTGAAACCTCTGCCCGGCGGCCACGCGCGGGAGAAGTGTCGCGGAGGGTCGCCGCGCTCGCGGCGGGGCCGGCGGCCGCCCCGGGACTCGGGCGGGCCGGCGGGGGCTCGGCGGTGCGCGGCGGCGCCGGTGCCTGCGCCCGGCCGCTGCGATCCGGCTCGGTGGCTCTGCCGGCGGGTCCGGAGCCTCTGAGTCGCGCTCTGACGCAGGGCCGCACTCTGCCTCCTGCCTTTTTAAAGCTGGAAAACACCTCCCCCGCCTCCCCGCGGCCCGGCCGCTCCCGCGCCCCCTCCCTGCCGTGACATCACGCCCCTGCCCGCCCGAGCCCGCGCGGGGCCCGGGGGACCAGTCGCCGAGCGCCGCCCCTCCCCGCGCCGGGGCCGCAGCTCCCGGGGCCGCGGGGCGCCGGGGCCGGGGGGCGCACGGGGGCTCAAGAGGTGGCCAGGGCGCACCATGGGGGGGACGAAGGGGACAGAGGCGCAAGGGGCGGCGGGGGACCACGGGGGGCACAGCGGCGCGAGGGTCCCCGCAGGGTCCTGGAGAGTCACACTCTGCCTTAACCCCGGGTGTGGGGGGAGCGCAGAGAAAGCCCTGCATGCTGAAGTCATTATGTAAAATCGCAGGCTTCCCCCGCTGTGGAAATTTGGAAAAGCGCTTCCACTGCCAGGCCCTAGAAAGGAAATTCCCATCCCGCTAAATTACTAACAGACGTCCTGGGACGTCGAGTTGTTGTCATTTTTGTTCTGTACGTATCTGCGCGACCCAGATCGCCTGTTGCAGGAGCTGGCGCGGGGAGGTAGCGCTCACCTGCCGCAGCCCCTCCCCGGGACCCCGGCCGCGGTCGCCTCCCGTGCCCGAGCCCGCCTCGGGAGGGGCGAGGGACACTGCGCGACTGCGGGGCTCTGTCGCTGGGGAGGGCTGGGACTGGGGACCTCTGCGACGCCGCCCGGGCCGCTGCACGCTGTCCTCTCTCACGCCTGCCCTCATCCCCGGCGCAGCCCAGCGGCCCGAACGGGACCTGTTTTCTGGTGGCCTTGGACAGAAGGGATGGGAGTGGGTGGGCGCTTGAAATGTCCGGTGTACAGAAATCGTAATCTATAGCACGACACCCTTATGTCGTGAAAAACAAAATGCGTGTCTGCCTCGGGGGCCCAGGAGGCTTGCAGGACGTGGGGGAGGAGGACCGCTGTGCCGCCGGGGACCCCACAGACTCCACGCCCAGGACCCAGGGAAACGGGGGGCGGGGGGCAGCTTGGTCCAGCACGTTTGATCCAATCAGTGGGTTGCGCTCGTTAATCAGGCACAACGTTAAGTAACGTGGAGGTGCACGGGGAAACCTGTCCCCTTCCCCATCCTTCATCCGATCATTCGGGCGACCCAACAGGACTGACATCCCGTCTTTGCCACCTCAGGTCTCTGCCAGGGAGAGAAGCGCCAGCAGGGTGTGGAGTGTGAGGACCGCCTCGCCCCCGCCAGTGTCACAGCACTTGCCAGGTGTCACCACCTGCAGACCTCCCACGCGAGAGCCGGCCTGGAACGCGCCCCAGTACCCGGGGTGCACGGAGAGGAGGGAACCCCGAGAGGACGCCAAGGCCGGGGAGGACCCTAGAGGAGGCCGGAGTGGGGGGGACCCCGCCGGGTGCCGAGGCCGCCGCTAGGGGGTGCCAGGGCCGCGCCGCCCACGCCCCTCCCCCCCTTAAACATCTTTCTTCGGTAAGTCCTGGTGTCCCCAGACTTGAGTGCCAAGATTTCGCCTGGAGAGTTTCCGCGCCCCTCCCCCGCCCTCTTCTCCCCCCTCCGGGGCGGAGGCCGAGGCGCCTCGCGCGGGAGACGCGCGGCCGGTGGGGGGGCCCTTGGCTGGGAGGGACCGCGGCTGGGGCTGTCCCTCCTCGCCGTCCCCTCCCCCGCCCTCTCCCGCTCCCACTCCTCCAATAAGTGATTTTTCACCCCATCCCGAAAAGCTCTCTTTCCTGTCTGCTCTCGGAGCGCCGTCTCCCCCCGGTGACGGAGTCCCGGCTCTGTTTCCCTCTGTTTAATGCCGTTGCCGGGCCCACGGTGGCCGCGCGCCAGGGCGCAGGCAGCCCCGAGCGGCGGCGCGCGACGGGCCAGCTCGCCCGCGTGTCCGCCCAGCCCGGCCCAGCCTGGCCCCGGCCCTGCGCCCCCAGCCCCTGCACCGCGTCCCGGCCCCCGGCCCCCCACCCCGCGGCCCCCGCCCCGGCCCCGCGCCCCCGCACCCCGCTCCCTGCGCCCCCGGCCCCGCACCCCGCGCCCCGTGCCCCGCGCCCCCGGCCCCGCGCCCCGCGCCCCGCGGCCCCTCTTCCTCCTGCCTCCCCGCGGGGTTTGTTTACGGCGCTGCCAGGAGAGACGTTACACGGGTTTTATTTTAAGAATCGGTGGTGACTAACCAAGTTAAAAGGAGCTTAGGACAGAAAACAAGACTATTTTTAGACTGCTGCTGTTTCCGCGGATTATTGGGGCAAACGCACCCCGAGAAGCTCACCATCCACAAGTCCCTCAAGGCGCCAAGCCCTTTCCCTGCAGCGCGCCTGAGTGTCCATTCGCCCCGTCCAATATTTCCAAGAGATTCGGGTGGTGAGTGTCGCTTCGGTGTCCTGGACCGGGTGTTCGAGCTCAACTGCCACGGAGACTCCATCCTTCTGATGCCAGGAGGCCCCACGCGCTTGGGCCTGGCGAAACTCGGCGCCGCGTCCTCCTGCCCCGGAGCCCCGCGGGGACCCCCACCCCGCCCGGCTGTCCCCGCTGGAGGCGCCCGCGCAGGTGCGCCCGCCGCCACCCGTTCTTCCCCGCACCGAACCGCACGCCCAGCTGCCACTTCTTGCACATGGAAAATCACATGAAACATCTGTGCTTAGATGTGGATGTTTTGTCCCCGCTGGATCGACATTCTGAGCCACAGCAGTGGTCACTTTGAAACTTCTCCCTTTTAGCGACACTTCGAGCATCTTACTCAACTCTTCAGAACGGCAAGTGTGGGTCAGCCCTGTCCTTCCTGACAGCACCTGCCCCGGGCAGGGAAGAGGCACAGAGGCCGTCCAGGGATGCTGAGACGCACGCCCGGGTGGATGGGCATTCAGCCTAATCTGGAGATTACGATTAAGTTAGCAAACCAGAATTCTGGAAGAGGTCATTCACTTTTAAGTAAACTGCTGAGGTTTTTTCAAAAGCCACCGCGAGAAAACTTCACAGCTGTGGCTGGGAGTGAGGAAAAAGGGGTTCCCTCTGGTTACACTCCAGTGTCGCCACCTTCAGACTTCTCTGTCAAAGTTTGAGGTACTCTAGGAGATCCATAAATTCCGGGTTCAGAGAGTCTACACTGTGTTTCTACTTGTGAAATTTCTCTTTAATCCCCCTCTTCCCTGGGACATCACAAGGGCCTTCTTTATTGATCTCCCTGACCAAATTCTTAGCCTAACCACCCATTTTGTGCATTACCACTAGTTCTAGGAGTTCAGATCATCAACTAATCAATTAAATCAACTTCCTTCTCCTGGGCATGTGCCCAGGGCTTTGGGATCAGCATGGCACCCATTCCTTCACCCTCCACATTCCCTTTCTGGAGTAGCCATGCAGGAACTTCCTCACCCAAAAACCACTCCAGGTCACTCTCGCCCACCCCGATACTTTCAGGCCATCTGCTCTCACCTCCCTTTAGTCTATCATCAAGTTCTTACTGACTTCCAGGGCATTTCTCCTGTCTACGTCCCTCCCTCTGCCCAGGATCCTACGGCCTCTTTGACAAGCTTTTGCCTGCTTTTCCTCCCATTGCCTGCCTGCTGCGGTGGTTAATAGAGAGGTCTCCGGCCTTAACAGCCTGAGTTTGTTTTATGGCCTCGCGTATGGTCTATCCTAGAGAACATGCCCTGTGTACTTGAGAAGACTGTGAATTCTGCTTTTGTTGGGTGGAGTGTTCTGTAGATGTCAGGTAGGTCTGGCTGGCTTACACTGTTATTCCCATTTTTCGTTCCCGTGTTAGTCTTTTGTCTGGTTATTCTACCCGTCACTGAAAGAGGGTTGAAGCCCGCACTCAGTGGTGGAGCTCTCTGTCTCCCTCTGCTCTGCCGTTAGGTGCACATATGGGTTGATCCTTTTATCATTATGAAACATCCCTCTTTATCTCTAACAACACTTTTTGTTTTAAAGTCTATTTTGTCTAACATTCCTATAACGTCTCCAGCTTTTCTGTAGTTGTTTGTTGCATGATATATATTTTTCCATCCCTTTAGTCTATGTGTACTTTTGAATCTAAAGTCTCTCTCCTATAGACAGCGTAAGTTGGATCATGTTTTGTTATCTAGTCTGACAGCCTCTGCCTTTTGATTGAACTGTTTAATTAACGTCTAATGTTTTTATTGATATAGGTGATTTACATTTTTATTGATATAGTTGGATTGACATCTGCCATTGAATTTTACTTTTGTTTTCTATTTTTCTCAGGTCCTTTCTTTCCCCCTCTGATTCTCCTTTATTGCTTTCTTTGCGTTAAATGAATATTTTCTAATATAGCTTTCTTTAAAAAAAAAAAAACTTTTCTTTAATGTTTTAGTTATTTCTAGTGGTTACTCTAGTGTTTGCCAGATACATTTTAACAACACAGTCCATTTCAGCTTAATTTCAGTGATGTGTAGCTCTAGTTCCCTTGGCCTGCATTTATACTGTCTTATAAAATTACATAATTACCTTTACTAGCACTGTTTATTTCATGTGAATTCAGATTACTGTCTAGAGTTTCTTGCTTTCATCCTGAAGAACTTTAGTATTTCTTGTTAAGTAGGTCTGCTAGCAAAAAATTCTCAGTTTTTGTTAATCTGGGAAAGTCTTTATTTCACCTTCACTTTTGAAAGAAAGTTTTGTTGAGTACAGAGTTCTTGGTTGACAGTTTTCTTTTTTTCTTGGAGCCCTTTGGATATGTTATCTCACTGCCTTCTGACCTCCATAGTTTCTGCTTAGAAGTCAGGTGTTAACCTTATTAAGGTTCCCATGTAACAAGTTATTTTATTCTTTCTGTTTTTGAGATTAGCTCCTTGTCTTTGACTTTCAGTTTGTGGGTTTCTGAGTTTACCTTCTTGGCATTCATAGGGCTTCCAGGTTGTGTAGGTTTCGTGTGTGTGTGTGTGTGTGTGTGTGTGTGTGTGTGTGTGTGTGAGCTTAATAAATCTGAGACATTTCAGCCATTATTTCTTTTAATGTTTTCTCTTCTCCCTCTCTCCTTTCCTTGTAGTGTGCATGTCATGTGTACGCTGGTGCACTTAGCAGTGCCCCTCATCTCTCTGAGGCGCTGTTCATTTCTTCACGCTATTTTTTATCTGTTCTTGGCTTACATAATCTCTATTGACATATCTCCAAGTTCACTAATTCTTTCTTCCGGCAGTTCAATTCTACTGTCAAGCCTCTCTAGTAAATTCGTTACTTCAGTTATTGTGTCTTCAACTCCAGAATTTCCATTTGGTCCTTTTTTATCATTCCTATCTCTTTATTGATCCTGTGAGACATTGTCATCATATCACCTTTGACTTTTTAAATCAAACTTTACTTCTGTGGACACATAATGGGTATTTTGAAGTCTTTTTCTGTTAAATCCAACATCTGGCCATTCTCACAGGCAGTTTCTGGTGTGTTAGTTTATGTATGGGTTTCGCTTTTGTGTTTCTTTGCATACTTCATCGTTTTTGTTGTTGTTGTTGGAAACTGGCTACTTTAGATAATATTTTGTAGCAACTCTGGGTACTGCCCACCCCCCACCCCCCCACCCCGTGTGGGGCTTGTGATCATTATTTATTTGTTTGTTTAGTGACTTGCTGGATTACTGTAGTAGAATCTCTTTCCTCTACCTCAGCAGTGTTAAGCCTCTGATGTTGCTCCTTGGGGAGACACAGGTTGGGTATGACGCCCACAGTCACCTTGGGATAACAGGGTTTGGTACAGATCTCTTCCTCTCTTTTTCTGACTATATGCAGCTGTTAAATCCCACTAATTGCCATTGAATTGCTCTATTGTTCTCAGCAATGTCCAATGCATAAATTGCTCTACAAACTAATCCAATTAACTTGTGCCTCCTCTGAAGGAACAGTTTCTGAGGTCCATGTCTGATATTTGATCTCACCCCAGGAGGGCTCCTCCCAGTTGTCTTATTCCCTGGTTCTCTCCTGAAAACTAGCCAGCCTATGTCTAGGCTGTATCTTCAGTAAATCCGTGAATCTCCTTCTAATTCCCTTCCCCACAGCCTTCAGTGTTCCTGAGAGCACCCCTAGGTTTGAACTTCCCCGCGCTCTGTTGTTAAGTGAAGTCAGTGAAGAGAGCAGGAGCTACCTCTCGTCCTGCTCCTCCCCCAGGCAGAATCTCTGGGAATGGGGACAGTGGCAAGCTTCAGTCCGAATGACAACCCCTGTCTAGAAGCTGAGCACTTGGTGGAGGCAGCAGACTGAGGTCCTCTGGCTTACTCCCCTGGCCTGGAACCGCCACCTCATAAGTCGAGGCAGGGGTGATCAAGGCCCTTCTCAGCAGACCACACCCAAGGTCCAGCCTCCTGCCCACGAGTGAGGACTGGGCAGGAGCAGGGAGCCCCCACCCCTCCACGGGACCCCACCCTGGACCCAGTCCCAGCAACAGGTAGCTGAGGGCAGGGTGGGAAGTGCTGATGTCCTGCTCGTCCCAGGAGTAGCTCCATCCAGGAGCTGGGGAAGAGCCTGTGTCCTGGATGCCAATCACAGTGAAGTCTCCACCTTCCCGAGCTGTGAGGAGGAAGGAGAGAGTGGGTTTGGCTCAAATACCACAGACTCTCACCCTTCCTACCCAGCAGTTACAGATTCTCTTCAATAGATAGCACATTCTCTTCATGTGCTGTTTGCCCTTAGGACCATTTCCAGAAACATTAAATGGTTGAGGGAGTTTTAAACTAATTTCACCAGTTTCCTGGGGAGCAGGTTAGCTGAGCTCATCGACTCTGATGCCGGAAGCCAACCTCTGACAGCCTGAGTCTGAATTCCAGCTCCCACATGCCTGTGGGAGCCAATGACAGCCTTACCTCTTAGGGTTCTTATGAGGGTTAGATGATGTGACCCCACTTAGGTCAGTGATAGGCATCTACTAATTGCCCAATAAAACTTAATCATTATTTCAAAGCAATACCACTAAAGGTTGAATTCTATCCTCAAAAGATGCATTAAAGACCTAACCCCTGTACCGTGAATGGGACTTTATTTGGAAATAGTGTCTTTGCAGATGTAATCAGTTAAGATGGAGTCACTAGTGGCCCCAAATCCAATATGACTGGTGCCTTCATAAGAAAAGACACATAAGGAGAAAGCCATGTGATGACAGTGGCAAAGACTGGAGTGATGCTTCTGTAAGCCTAGGAATTCCAAAGACTGCCACGACTGCCAGAAGCTGGAAGAGGCATGAAGGGCCCTCCCCTATGGTTTCAGAGGGTTTCAGAGGAAGCATATCCCTGCACCCTTGATTTTGAACTTCTGGCCTCCAGAACTGTGAGAATACACACCCTGTGTGTGGTCATGTGTTACGGCAGTCCTAGGAAACCAATACAAATGGCAGTGGCCTTCATCTCCTTCCAGGATACCATGCCATGTCACACCATGCTGTGTCCTCTCCTTGTGTCCCTTCCTCATATGGCCTGGAACTGTCCCTTATCTCTCCTTCCAGAGCACCTGCTGCAGGGGGTCTGGCTGACAGCCCCAACGTAGGCACTGCCCAGCCACTCCTGTCCAGCACAGCACTTTCCTTCAGGTGACCTTTGCAGAAGGACCCCTGCTGGCCTGGCCCAGACCTCACTCACCACAGCTGTGAGCAGGCTGAGACCAAGGACACGTGGGCTCAGGGCTTTCCCGCAGCTACTGTGAAAGGTGGGTCACAGCCCAGGGCTGCCAAGGCGCCTCCTGGGGAAGCTGCTGGATACTGAGGCCAAGGTAGAGAAAGGTCCAGAGGCAGGATCCGTGACTTGTTTGAGCCCCTGGATCCAGCGGTTCCTGGAAGCCTGCCTCTGTGTTTTCACCTTGGTGAGGAAATGACTTCCCCTTTTTGCTCAGTCCAGTTTGATGTGGGATTCTGTCACTCCCAACTGATGGAAGTCTGGTTAATACAAGAACTATGGCTAGGAGGCAAACGAACAGCCAGGAAACGTGGCTGGACAGACCCTCCCTTTGTCCACTACGAGGGGCATGGGCTCGGCTTTGGAGGCAGAGGAAAAAGTCCCTTTTTGCCTTGATTTCTCTTGGAAATGCAGCCAGGGCTGAGCTGTGCTCAGGCCTGTCTGTGCAGCCTGTTAACACACCAAGTGTGCCACGTGCCAGCCTGTGGGTGCAGCCCTGCCCGGGCCAGCTACAGCTTCGTGGGGATGCACCTCGCCTGTGCTCGATGTTGTTTGTGAGAAGGTGGAGATGTACGCAGCGGCCAGGCCAAGGGGCTCTCGGCTCTTTGGAGCCTCCATCTTCTCAATACAACACTTGCAGGACGAAAAGTGGTCATCGCCAGACAATCGGCACCCCCCACCCCCATCCCCACCCCAGGGAACTGCTCTTCTCACCAGCTCTGGCCAGTGGTAAATAAATTACATTTTCAGCGTCTGGCAAGATTTTGGGCTTGTCTTTGTGAACTTACAATTGTTTTTCTCTGGCAAAATAACAATAACAATAATTTTCAAGTGGCAGCAATGTGACTTTCTCTTTAAACCACTTGGTCTACCCAACCCTTGTTCATTAGGGACCGGTCCTGAGGCGAGGCGTTCTCGCCGCTGCCCTCTGCCCGGCCTTTGGGCCCAGCTGCTCTCGCTCTTCGCGGTGGCACAGAGCTCGTGCCCGGGCTGTGCAGCGTGGCCCGGGGCTGCTCCGCTCCGGCTCCGCCCCCGCCCAGGCTCCGCCCCCGCCCAGGCTCCGCCCCCGCCCAGGCTCCGCCCCCGCCCAGGCTTCCATCGCGGCCTCACAGGCAGCAGCGTCCGCCCAGCACGCACGGCCCAGCCGCGGCCTGGGTTCACTGAGCTCCCCCAACTATTTTTAAAGTGTTTTGGTTCAATAAAGTTCTAAACAAGTTCTGCCAGGCACTTTTTCCATTAATTTTTAAACCAGAGTGAATTTCAAGGGAGATTTAATCCATGTGTTCCTGATTCGTTTACGGACGCTGCGTTAGAGCCGTTGATGTCCGAGAGCACACGGGGCCTTCGCAAGCCCCCTCAAGCCGTGTTTCTTCCTGGAAACAGGAAGTGGCGTCTTGCCCAAGCGCAGGTGAACACAAGCCGCTCAGCAGCTGTGTTGTTCCGAACCCCAGACCCAACAAGCCCAGGGGTCCCGGTCCCACGGGTTCCCGGCCCTCAGTACCGAGTGCGTCCTCACCGGCGCCCTCGTCCCCAACTCGGGCTCCTTCCTGAGTCGAGCGGGAGCCCCCCCAGGACCCCTTCACCTGGGCCTCGGCTGGGCTGCAGCACCCAATCGGACAGTCCCCTTAGGGTTTTTTTCTTTTTAAAATTGTGGTGAAATATACATACCATAAAATTTGCCATCTTAACCATTTTTAAGTGCACAGACAGTGGCGTTAAGTGCATTCACGCTGCTGTGCAGACGTCACCACTGTCCATCTCCAGAACTTTGTCATCTGCGCCACTGGAACTCTATCCCCGTCAGACACCAACTCCCCAGCCCCCGCGCCCACTGCTCCACCTCTGTCTCTGTGAACCTGACGGCTCTGGGGACCTCATGTGTGTGAAGCATGGATGATTTGTCCTTGTGTGACTGGCTTACTCACCCGGCATAACGCCCTCCAGGCTCATGTCGCAGCGTGTGTCACCACCTCCTTCCTTCTTCGGGCTCAGTGACATGCCGCAGTGTGTGTGGACCACGTTCTGCCTGCCCCTTATCCACTCGTCTACGGGCACGTGGCCGCACCCACCTCTGGCTGTCGCGAGCAGCGCTGCTGGGACTGCGGGGGCACAGGCCTCTCTGAGCCCGACTACCGCTTCTTTCGGATGGGCCTCCAGACCCAGCGGTGGCTCCCACGGGAAGACTGCGCTCAGCCTTTCGAAGCCCAGGGGACGGCTGCACAGTGGCTCCTGCTCGGTTTCAGGGGCAGTTCCCGCAGCCAGCCCCGGGCTAGGTTCTCGCGGTGGACTCCAGGCTCTGAGGGATGTCCCCTGGCCGGGCCACTTCAGAGAAGGGCGCTGCCACGACAGTACAGGGAGCTGCTCCTGGGCAAGGTCACTGCCCTCAGGGCCAAGATGCCTGGGGGCGTGTCCCCCCCCCCCCCCCCCCCCCCCGCCTCTGCCTCCCTCTCCCACATGGGCCACGTCTTGGGGATCTGGGACTTTGGTCCTAGTGCCCCTTTATCGTGCTCTCACATTTGGCAGAGAGTCAGGCCTGGGCAGGACGAGCACCCACAGGGTGGGCAAGGTGACGGTCCCAGGACTGCAGTTCCTCACCGAGGCACTGCTCATGTCCAGTGGGTGCCTCGGCCGCTGGTGGGCAAAGTTCCTTCTGAGACCCCAAGCTGTGGCCTTGGGGATGGAGCCCGCAGGAGAAGCAAAGGTGTCCTGGAGCCCAGGGGTGCCCTGCAATGGGGGATGGGGTCCAGGCAGGGCCCAGAAGGGACAGGAGAGGGCGGAGGGTCCCAGCAGCAGGAGGGTTATGGGCTCCAGGCCAGTGGCGGGCGGGGGACCAGGGCGGCAGCTGGAAGCCCAGGGAAGGGTCTCCCGCACCGTGCTTAGGCTTTGCCATTTCCTGCTCCTGTCCCCAGCAGGTCTCACCCTCCAAACCCAGCCCCTGCTCACCCGGGGCCCTGCCCACCCCTCAGAGTCTGGATTCTGGAGCCTTACGGGGTTTCCCTCCAAGCACAGCCTCCCGTTTCTCAGGCAGGTTCCTCACTAGCCCTGGCCCCCCGCCCCCGCTCACCCCAGGCTGACCTGCCCCACTGGCGTCTGGCTCCTTGGTTTTAGAGTCACTAAGAGTTAAGAGCAGTCCCCAGAGAAGGTGGGTGAAGGCCCGGGCCCCAGGTTCTCTGCCCATCCTGCTTTCCTCTCCTGCCTTTTTTGTTTATCTCATTTTGTCCCAAAGTGGGGGGTGGCGGAACTCCAAGAGGTCAAGGAGAGAACCCCTTCCCAAGGTGATGGGAGAGAACCCCACGGGGACGGCAGCTGTGTCAGTCCAGGAGGGTCCCAATAATGGTGGGGGGGGCAAGAAGCAGAATCACAGAAGGCCACCCCCTCCCAATGACAAGGGCATCATGGTGGTGGTGCCCTTTGGCCCCTCCTACTCCCACCCAGCTCACTCCAACGGCGCCCCACTGCACCCAGTGCCCACCCCCAGCACCCAGGTCTGCTCCATGGACTCCGTTCACTTTCCTATCACAGACACTCTCACTCCCTCCTGAACAACCCACCTGGACCACCCCACTTGGACCTCTAGGCCCCCAGCTGGTTTGCTCAGCCCCTACAGGGTCGTTGCAGCATCTGTGCCTCAGTGTCAACGTCATCCATGTCGGATGGTGACCACTGGACTGAAGCCCAGCAGGTCCACAGAATCCCAGATCCCCAGAAATCATTCCTGGCATTAGAGCCATGTTGGTGAGAACTCCCGCTGAGCTCCCACAGATCCCCTGTGACCTGTCCTGGAGCTCGTGCTGGTAGCCGTGCTGGATGTATGGCACGAATACATCAGCAGTCACTGACTGTACTTTTTCCTAAGACCTCCAGGCAGTGTAGTGCTGGGTTCACAACTTTTGGGGGACTACAAATGGACTCTTTAGAGAAAAACAGAGAAACACAGACAATTAAAAGCATGACTGAGGGGTGTGGGGGTCAGATGCTTAATTGAAGGGTAATGATGCAAAACCTCCTCGACCCAAGTTAATCTCTGCAGAACCTGACCTGCGTGCGGGGCCTGCACAGGGCTGCTGTGGGGTGCAGGGGTGGTGCTAGCTGCTTCAGATCTGCTGGGTATTTTGTTCTTCTTTGTTGGCATTTTATGTCCCATTGCCAGGCTGGAGTGGGACATAAGCCCCATCCCGGGGCTTATGGGGTGAGGCTGAGTCTCCTCTCCTGTGAGAGCCTCACCCCAGCTAGGTGACCCTGCAGAAGGGACTCTGGCATCTGGTGCAGCCTCTGACATGAGGAAGCTACGAGAATCCCAGTGTCCCCTTCCTTGGGGACAGAGCCCACGGCTGCTCTCAGGACGAGAGCCTCCACACTCAAGAGAGCCTCACCTGTTCCCCATGTCTTCAAACACAACCACCCTCCTCAGGGAGCCAAAGAGAGAAACTGAGTCACAGCCACGTGGCAGGACAGGAAGGCATCTGAGCCTGTGGCTGGGGGCATTGGTGGTGCGTTTGGAGGTGGATGGTGCCCCCTGTGGTTGTGCCAGGGCCTTCTAGGTTGCTCAGACCACACTAACCAATCTTGAGCTCTGACATTCTAAAGCCCCACAATTTCACATAAAACCCCAGATGTCTGGTTCCAGCTAGCCTGATTTTAGGGCTTCCCTCTCCTTACTAACAAGAAAGCAGCAAACATTCCAAGTGCTGTGCTCCTGTGTAAGAATTTGAACACATTCTGAGCTGTGCCGGGGTCCCGTCCTGGGGCCCGCTGACCGAGCCGGCCATGGTTACTTGAGACTGTGGGGCGTGGGCACAGAGAGATGGGCTCCAAGCAGCCTTCCAGCTGCAGAATTCCCTGGAACACAGTGGGCCACAGGCCTGCGGCATTTCTAGGTTCCCTTCCAGGTCTAAAGTTACATAATGATGAATTTTATGAAGTTCTGTTCTGAGTAATGAATGTGTTTAGGACCCAGCAAAATTGGTATAAAGACTCCAGCCCTTCTGGGCTCCCAAGGCCAGCAGACCCTAGAGGCTGATCGGCCCAGGAACCTCCCGGACCCACATGAGTGGTGGCCGACCTCAGAGCTGCCCTGCAGCCCCCAGGCCCTGGGACCCCCTTGTGGGCCGTGGCCACTGGGCTCTCCCTACAAGGACCAGCGCCCCCGCCACTGCGCTGGCACATGGGCTCCACACCCACCGGAACAATGGGCTTGGGCTTAGCATAAAGAGAGAAACACCTTCCTATTCAGGTGAAAACAGGCACGTATGTATACAAGTGCCTGTGGTGAAGGGGAAATTCTTCAACTACAGCAAACCCGGTGTCCCTGGGGGAACCTGTGTTTTGGGATTTGGCTGTGAGCCCATGAGAAAGCACCCTGCGTCACAGCTGTCTCTAACCCAGAAAGTCCCAGGGCCCAGTCGCTGTGGGCCGGCCCAGCGGGTGCCGTTTCTTGACTTCTGGCCCCCCCTCCTGGCACCTTCTGAAACTGCACCCACCCAGCGGCACCAGCGAGGACCGCAGAGGACATCTCTCCTCCGAAGATCCCTCCCAAGCCTGCTGGAAAGTGCTGAGGCACCTCAGGGGTCGCCCCTCAAGATCACTGACCGGTCCCGGGGAGTCAGGACAGGGTGGGGACCTGGCTGTCGGGGGAGTGGATGTGGGAGCTCCGTATGATTTCTCCAACTTTTCTGCAGATCTAAAGTTACTCCAAGGCAAGTTTCCTTAAAGGAACACACAGGCAAGTACCTGCAGGAGCCCCCGAGTCTGGCCGTGAGCAGGCCACACAGGTGCTGGGTCATCCCCAGCGGGAAGTGAGGAGCTTGTTCGCTGCATTGGGTGGGCCCCGCATGGCTCTGACCCCAGCTGAGGCCATGGGGGCCCTCAGGTCCTCTTCAAGTGACCCCGATGCTGGGGAGTAGGGTTCGGGTGACCTGCAGGGAGTGAAACACTGTGGCTCCACACTGTGGCCAGGGCAGGAGCCATGGCTGACCCTGCGCCTGCCCGGCCCGGCCACAGCCGTGCCCTCTCCTTGGCTTTGTGCCTCAGTTTCTCCATCTTCAACTACTTTGCCTCCACCCATTATTGATCCAATGCTGTCTGAGAACTTAAATGGCACCACATGGTCCTCTAGTCCCACCCTCAAGATCACCCAAGGCCGTGGGAGGCCGTGGGGGAGGAGACGGAAGGAAGGCCCCAAGCGGCCATGGCTGGACTGTGCATCTCTGGCGGCTGCGCAGCCCCAGCCACACCTGGGCCACGACAACCGCCCTTGCTGGGCCCACGGATGCCATGATTCGGAATAAACGTTCCTGTGGTGCAGTCTCCATGCCCACCCTGTGATCCTGCTCCAGGGGCCCCCAAATGTTTGGCCCCTGGTCACCAATGTGTCCAAAATCCCCCCAAACCAGGAAGGTCAGAGCTGGAGGGGTGAGACACCTTCCCAAGGGAGTGGTTCAGTGGGGAGCTGCAGAGCTGGGGCCGGGTTCTGCTCCCTGCAGGTCCCTGAGCACAGCAGAACCGCGGTGACCATGAATAGGGGATGCAGGGGAGTGGGTCCTGTCCTGCCTGGCTCTAAGGGGTCCATCCTTGCATGCCCACCAGCTGCCCCAGGTCACTGAGTCCTGGCTGAAGCTCTGAGAAGCAGCTTAGGGCGTGTGGCCATCGGGGATAGTCCTTGTCCTTTACCTTGTCTTCCCCCTCGCCATGCTCCCCAGTCTCTGTCCTCCTAGGCCCTGAGGGAAGCTCCCTGCTTTGTCCCGACTGGGCATGCATTGAGCATCTACTGTGAGCTGCTGATGGGTGGGCTGTGACAGGCTCAGCTCTGGCTGGGGGTCCTGGGGTCAGGGAGTTCTGAGGCCCATCTGCCAGGGTGCAGGTGGGGAGACAGCTCAGGGCCTTGGTGGCCATGCGGTGCTGCTGTCTCTTGGGCCCCAGGGATGCACTGGCACCTCCCAACAACCAGGCCCTGACCTGGACCTCGCCCAACTAGTCCTAAGCACAGGGGCTGGACCAGCCACAGGCAGCCCCATGAAGCCGAATTTAAGGGTGGAGGGGAGCCCTGCCGTCTGGTGGCCCTTGGCGGGGACCCATGAAATGCCCCAAGGAAGATGGGGGACTGGGTACTGAGCCCCAGGAGCCCTTCCTGGCTGAGTCCCCCTGGAAGCAGGAGCTGGGAGCACCCAGGTGACCCCTCACTGACTGTCTCCCACCCTACACCATCAGGGCAGGCAGCTTCTCTGATCCAGATGGGACCCTAAGAAGTTGGAGGGACAGGGTGGCCCTGAGGACATCCTGACCTGGCCAACACAAGGTGCAGTGTCCTGGGCCACCATGTCACCAATGCCCGTGTCCAGTGAGACAGAGCCAGATGGCCGAGGCCAGGCAGCCAGGCTGATCGAGGCAGGGCTAGAGTCAGCCTTCTCAGGACAAGGGGTGCACGTCCACTGTGGAGGAGCAGTGGAGCCCGGCCGGTGCTGCTCCATCCTCTCCTCCAGCCACAGATCCTGGCCCGTGTCATTCTCACCACTGTCTTGGTTCCTACTCTTTCTCCTGGCCCATCTCCCTGGCTTGCTGTGGCCTGTGCTGGCTCTCCCAGTGGAGGTCACCATGGTCTCTGTCCCTTGGCCATGGATTTGGCCCCTGAGAGTGACACAGAACCCTGGGTGAGGACCGGCCACACCGAGCACTGGTGAGGGCCTGTCTTCGGGCAGTGGGACCATCGGGCAGCCCTCTTCAAGGCGATGAGCGACTGTCTCCTCACGTCAGATGCTGTGTGGCGGGCAGAGGAAAGGATTCGAGTGTACAAATGGAGATCGCCTCACCCTCGCCATTGATGTGAGTTCACGGCTGCCTTGGCCAGGGCAGGGGATCGGGGGATGGTGACCACTGCAGAGAGGGCTGTGGACAGATCCTGGGCATGGCACAGAGCTTGGAGGATGGGCTCCAAGGGACAGCCCCAGGCAGGGGCAAGCAGGGTCCTGGGGTGCCCACAGCATAGGGCCCACCACAGTTTGTGTGGCCATCAACCTTTGGGGGTGGACCCCACGGCATTGGCTTCCTTGTGCCCGCAGTCGGCCTGCCCTCAGGTGGCCATGGGGTCCTCCTTTGCTACCTGGCCCTGCTGTGCCCATGCTCCCCGCAGCCCGTGCATCTGAGCTGTGCTGTAGCAGGTGCCTATCGCACTAAAGGAGGGCTGTGGAGTTTGGGGTGACCGTGGCCCTCCACTAAGGCCTCTGTGAGCCCCCGGAGCCTCCTTAACCTCCTAAACATCCAGAGAGGGGATCTTCACTTCTCAGATCAGAGTTGGGGCCTGGTCCAGGGAGCAGCCCACTCCTCGAGGGCAGAGGTCACCGAGAGCCGAGAGCAAAAGGCAGGTCAGTGTAGCCCAGGCCTGCGTGTGCACAGGGGCAGGTCCCCCAGGACACGCTGGGTCAGGCAGGTGCATCCCACCTGGCAAGAGTGGTGAAACTCTGCCGCCGCAGCACGAAGCACCCTCAGAGCAGACACGGCCCTGGCTGTGGCTGGGGCTTCCGTGCATGGGACGCAGGGGGCCAGGTGCTCTGTGCTGCCCCTGGGGCTGGGTCTGGCTGACCTCACCTGGCTGCCTTCAGCCCGTGGCTCTGGGGAAGCCCAACATCATCCTCCTTCCCCAGACCTTTCTCCGTGTCAGTCCTCAGCCTCACAACCTCCTCCATTGCATTTTAAAACTTTTATCTTGAATTACAGACTCATAGGAAGTTGCGAAGAAAAGTGGGGATGTGTGGGGAGGTCCTCTGCAGCCCCCTCCTCCCGTATTAGTGTTGTGGGACGTCAACAAGCCGTCCAGACTGCACAGGCTACAAACGCTGGGCGACTTCATCCATGTCGCCACCGCCAGGATTCAGACTCGATGGCTGCTGGGCTCCCTCCCGTGTGCCACCCACCCAGGGCACCCCGACCCCACCCTGGCAACCACGGCATGGGCGCCATCTCTGAATCACAGCAGCCGGCCCATTCCATCAGTCGAATCTTACACTATGGCCAATTTGTAGTTTTTCTTTGTCTTCATCACGGCTAGATTTATTTTTTGACTCAATTTTGATCTTTTCAAAGAACCAGCTTCTGGTCTTCTTGAATTCTGCTGCTCATCTGTTCTCTGTTTCACTGAAGTCCATCTTCAGTGTTTCCTGCCTTCTGCTGCCTTCAGGTTTGCTTTGCTACTATTTTTCTAGCTTCTTCAAGTGGAGGTCTGGACAACTGCTTTTAGACCTCATGTTCTAACATAAGCATTTACATCTGTAAATCTCCCTCAAGCGCAGCTTGAATTGCGTCTCTCAAGTTCTGGCATGTTTTCATTATCGTTCAGCTGAAAAGTTTACATTTCTCTGACCCCTTTTTCTTTGGCCCCTGGGTTCCCTAGAAGTGAAGTCAGCCCTCTGGGCTTCTCCAGGAATCCTGCCTGTTGGCCCAGCACGTGGTCTCCTTGGGGCGCCCTCCGCGTGGCTGGGTGTGGCACTCTGCACGTCAGTTAAAATGATGTGGCTGAGGGTCTCCAGCTTCCCTCTCTGTCCTGGTCCCGTATAGTTGCTCCATCAGTTACTGATGGAAGTGTGTCCAAGATGGCATCTATGACGTGGACGGTGGACTGGTCTGCTGAGTCCACAGAAGTTCTTCTGATGCACCCTCCCTTTAATTCACTTGAACGTGCTTCCCACCCTTAATTACTATCGTGTTCCTTTTGTCTCCATGGTGCTTCTTGCCATTTGGTCCACTTCGCAGGATGCCATGTGCATGCCAGAGCTTCCCACCTTTCGCCCTCAGCCCGCCTGCGTCTGTCTTCAGTCTTTCTCTCAGCACACAGCACATGTCTGCCTTGCTTTTCATCCAGTCTGAGTCTCTGCCTCCTGGCTGTAGTCTGTCCACTTGCAGAAGTCATGATCATGCACAACACCTCTGTCTCCTCGACCTCCTTCTTCCCACAGATGCCATCAAGCAGCTGATGGTCACATAAGGACAACCCTAGGCCTTGGGTGGGAGAGTCAGACAGAAGGGCTTGGGTCTGCCCACCGCTGTCACAGAAAGGAGATGAATGTCCAGCTCGTCTGGTCCACTCTGTGGGGGTCTTTTGACTACAGATGTCTCTCAGGTCCCTCAGTATCCACGGGGCATTGGCTCCAGGACCCCCTGCTCCACGCACAAGTCCCTGATATAAAATAACATGGCATTTGCATGTAACCTAAAGACATGCTCTTGTATACTTTAAATCATCTCCTGAGTATTTGTTATTCCTGACACAATGTAAACACTATGTAAGCAGTTAATCCTGCATTTAGTTTGTATTTTTTATTGTTGTATTGTAATTTTAAACTTTATTTTAAAAATATTTTCGACCTACGGTTGGTTGAATCTGCAGAGCCTCTTTGCTGCACCTTGAGCAGCACAGGAAGGAAGAGATGGCTGCTTCTGCAGTCTGCTCTGACTTCATGGGGTGTGTGCTCACAGGTTTTGGGAACACAGGGTAGCCCTCTCTGATTCAGAAATACTGGGAGAAAAGGCATGATAGTCACTAACCTGGAATAGGACGAGGCTATGGAGAGTAGCAGCAAAGTCACTCATTGATCCACCCACCACCCGTCCGTCTACCCACCCCTCCACCCACCGGTTGTCCACACACCCACCTGTCTGTCCATTCACCCACCTACCCATCCAGCCATCCAGCCATTCATGTATCCGTCTGCCCACCTGCCTCACCTGCCTGCTGACTGCCTCACCGTCGGGCTCTGCCCTCACGGCGCTGGCTCACTGCAGCCCGTCTCTGTGTCTGTGCACGAACTGCTCCCTGAGCAAAGAGCTCACTCCCTCAGTCTTTGCACAACTGGCTCCTTATTTTTCTGGTCTTAGCTTCAACCCCCGTTTCTGAGGAGTCTCCCCTGGGTTACCCGTCCTGTTAACTCCTTCAGGCGCTCACCCCCATGCTACTTAGCTTCTTTCCCAGCAGTCCACGGGCAGGATGTGTCCGGCACGTTCCTACAGGTAAGCTTAGGGCCAGCACAGCACTGGACACACTGTGGACACTTGTAAACCACGTGCTGAGTAAAAGAATGGTGTCCACTCTCTCGGGCTCACGACAGGGCAAGATGGCACAGCACCCGGGCACTGAGAACACGCTCCCTGTGCACAGTCCTCCTGAGTCCTGCCAGCCGGATGGCACACAGAAGCAGGCCAGGAGTCTTCTGGGGTTGACACAGCTCCAGAACCTGGAATGTCTGCACACACTGAGGCCATGCCACAGACTGGTGGACAGTGCCTAACTGCCCTGCCCGGTGGCTCAGCTCCTCGCATGACCTCAGGGCACTGCCTCCTTCTCTCAAAGGGTCGGCTCACAAACCTGAACTGGAACGAGACCTAAGATCCTTTCTCAGGTGCTTATCTTCTTTCATCTGGCAGAGAGTCAACCTCACAGATATCCCTGGGTCACCTACCGCATGTCAGTCATCTGCTGAGACCCCTTCCTGTCCTTTATCTCATTGAATCTGAACAGCAGTGTCCCAAGGCAGAGATTATTTTCACTCCACAGATGAAAACACATCTTGGCTTCATACATTCTCTAGTTTGGACTTAATACATCTTATTTTCTTGAGACTAATGCTTGACCCAACTAACTGAAGGATCATAAGTCTCTATTTTTAAGTTGTACTGAAACGTTATTCCCAAAGGCTCATGGTTTCTAGTTTTTCTGAGGTTATCTATAATTTAAAGTAACTGGGTTAATCAACTTCATAGGTGAGTGGTTTATTAAAGAAAAAGAAAACAAGCCAAAGGTGAGTGACTGTCTAATCTGCACTGAGGATTCTGTGCTCCCGAGCCCTGAATGGTGTGACCTCATCTCACGGGCGTGAGTACTTGAGATTTCTATGAATCCAATGCCCACAATTCAAACTGCTTCTGAAGGAGGCATTAAGACACGTGAAATCCAAATCAACCTATGCCAGTCAGTGACCTCTGCAACTACAGTCATTCAGTACACAAACAAGAAAACCAGCCTGGCAACCTCATAAAACCATCAAGTGTTTCCAAGACGAACAAACAAAAAACAGTGACACCTTGTGGGAAACATAAGAAACTCAGAGTGCTCAGGCATCCAAAAGATAATCTGCTAAACAAATTCAAATCAACAGGCACTGGTCACACTATCTGGGAAGAAGTGAAAATTTATTGCCTCTACTTGGGGCTGATTTTCTCCTTTAAGAATCAGCCGTTGGCAGGAGCGCTGGCGTTTGGGAAGTTCTCTCGGAGTTCTTTCCCAATGACCGAGGGGTGACTGGGCCCACATTTGAAGGGAAATTAAGCCGAAGAATGTGAACGCCCATAAACCATCCAGTGCAAAGAGGACAGCGACATCCTGCATTAGGAAATATGAAGAAACTGTCCTTTTAGGCAAGAGGCCTGGTGTTTGACTAATGCAGTGAGTGATTTGCTGAGCGGTCCTCCAATATAGCCCTTCAAGAAGGAGCACTTCTGTGGTCACGGCACAACACACAGGTTCAGACCACACACGCCAGGCACAGTACCCAGTAGAGAGAACTAACTCCTGGCCCCAAAGGAATTACCGAGTTAACAAGGGCAAGGGGTCTGGCTCAGACACCGTCATTACAGCTTGGCAGGTGAAGGGCTTTTTCTACCATAATATCAATCAGGTGTGTGCACGTGTGTTTTACCCACTAGGTAAAGTAGGAAAACCTGTTACAGTCAAGAGAGCCCTTCGGTGATGCACGTTTTATAGGACAGCTGATTTCTATACAGAGCAGTGGTGTCTGAGTGTGATTCTTACAAATATAAAAAAGATGGGGACTGTAAAAACGTTTTCCTAACAGCGATGCCTTTGAGGAATGGCTTACATTCACAGCTGCAGTGGAATTACGTTCAGAAATGTTACCGGTCGTCCAGCTCGGCTCCAGTGTGTGGGAAGGACAGCCTCTGAGTGAGGGCTTGAGTGGACGCGGTCCCTGCTGGAGCACAGGACGTGGACAGGAGGGGCACAGCCACGGCAGGGGCAGCACGCGGGTTGCAGCGCCTGCCATCCACATGTGTCCAGTCAGCGTCTGCTGGAGCTGCAGTACACAGACGGGCACCTATGGTGTCTAGATTTTATTATACGTAAGCAGGAAAGACATCAAAGAAACACTCTGAATGGTAGGAAACTACAGAAATTAATTTTCATTTCAACTCTCAGAATGCCAGAGGAAGAAAATCCTTTACAGTAACAGTGAAATAATTAGGGCTCATTGTCAACACAAACTCAAGCTGTTTCAATATGGGCGTTAAAGTTTGAACCAATAAAAAGGAAGAAAGCGAAGCGCAGGCGAGGCCCTCCTGTCTCTCCGGGGTCTGGCGCTGGGCACTTCCACTCCTCTTGGGCTCGTGCCCTCCCTTTCTCACATGCCCCTCTCCACAGCAAACTGCACACCCTGCGTTCCCTGGAGAGATCTGGAAGGTGCTGGTCTCTCAGGAGGTGAGCTTGGAGTAGCTGGGAGGAGACAGCTTGCGTTTCAAGTACTTCAGGACGTACAGCGGAAGACAGCTGACGAGAGTAATGGCTGACACTTTCCACAAGAAGGTGGCAGTTGTGACGAAGGCAACATCTGTGAGAGACAAACGGAGCAGACGGTGTGACAGCCAACCAAGAAGGCTCCCAGGCCCTCATGGCCCCCTGAGGGGATGACCGGGGAGCCTCCGAAAAAGCACTGCCACACATTTAGAGGCAGCTCAGCTCTAAATCCCAGGCTCTACACTGCAGTATTTACTTTACCTGTATACCGGGTATAATAAATCCTTCTTTCAATAGAGTAAAAACACAGTATTAGAAAGAGACTGTATACAACACCACCAATGCTTTGCAACAGTATTTGTAAGAGACACTGAAGTGCTTTTTATGGTACTTTGCAAGGTAATACTGAGTCATCTCATCTCTATGATTTGTTTAGACTATCTAGGCTAATCTTTCTTTTTTTCCTAAGGTAGAGCCGACTTCACCTGTTGCTTGGGGCAACAGGAGGCCTCAGTAGCTCCATCCTGCCATGCTAGGACTCAGACATGCCTGTTCTTAATCCTTCTGCAGCCCAGCCATCCCAGAGAACACGCCCACCAGTCCCTCCTGACAGCTCCACAGAAGAACTGGGTTATTTAAGTCCCTTTATGAGAAGAGGCATGTGAAAAACCTGATATTTACATAGTTTGATTCTATCTTTAGACTACTATCAGAAGATGGGACTGAAAGATCTACTTACTAGAAGTTACAGACTTTTGTAAAAATAAACGATGTAGCAAAAACAATTGTTCTCTGTATATGGTATCAGAGCCCATCAAGGAAAAGTCATAGTCTGCATTTACCCATATTTTGAAAAACTCTGAAAGTGTTTTACAGGAGCTTAACCACTAGCACTTAAAAGGCAAACATAATTTGGGAGGATCAGCAGTCAGCTCCTGGAATCATGTGACCCTGGTAAGCAGCCTGCAGGATGCCCTCTATACCTCCCTTCCCTTGTGAGCCACAGAACGTGTGAACAGGCATGCGCCACCCCAGCCTGTCACCAAACAGTAAAACACACGATAAACAGTTTATGTGATGTCACAGAGAGTTAGCGGGAATCGGTAAGTTAGGGGAAGATATTTTTTTCTTATCAGTTATGTTTCTTTATCAACAGTGTTTTGCTAAATTCCTATACTCTTGAAAGAAATAACTTCACCTACCTAAGAAAGCTCCGAAAGATACTCTGCCTGAACCTGTTACAAGGGGAAGAAAAAAAAAAACGGGAATAAAGAAAACAAGGGATAGATTAAAAGAGATATCTGGACATTCCAAGGGGTTAGCTAACATATAAAGAAATACACTGAAAGCAAAAATGACTGTGAAAGGCACCTCTAATTGTGGTTTTATCCCCTTCCTTTCATGGCCTCTTACCATGTGATTTTTAAATGTACTGAAATACATACTGAAATACAGTAATTAATTTACTGTGACTTAAAAGCACATGCCCGGACACTCCGCTATTGGATCTAGGCCCAAAACAGTCTCAAAGGGACACCTCTCAGAATGCAGAGCACATGAGTACTCGCCACACTCTGTCTCCCTTGTTCACACATTGCACATTGCTGGATATGTTCCCACTCTTCTTCAGACCTGTCCTTAAAGGGAAGTGGTATCACCTCCAATCTCATCTACCTCCGGTAGATGAGAAAACAGGCTCACGGGGTGATAAGTACTGCCAAGTCCACTTAGGCTGGGTTTGTCTTCATCATTTTTATAATTCACTTTCAAAAAGTCAATTTTATGTTTGTTCATTATAGCAATGGACTAGATAGGATATTTGTATTTGTTTTTCCAATTTCAGTATTTTGCTTTGTGTTCTGTATATATGAGGGGATTTCAAAAAGTTCATGGAAACATGGAATTAAAAGATTAAAAAAAAAATGTAAACTTTATTTCTCAATGTAAGCTCCACTGAGTTTGAGACACTTTTGTAAGTGGTGACATGAGCTATTTAGTCCACCTCTAAAGAACACAGGGTCCTGGGAGTTTAACCACATGCATGCAGTCTTTTTAAAATTACTAAATTGAAAAAAAAAACAGGTGCCCTTTAGAGATTTCTTTAAGATTAGGAAACAAAAAGAAGTTGGAAGGAGCCAAATCAGGTCTGTAAGGTGGATGCCTAATGATGTCCCATCAAAACTCTTGTAAAATTGCCCTTTTGAAGAGAGGAATGAGCAGGAGCATTGTTGTGGTGGAGAAGGACTCTCTGGTGAGGCTTTCCTAGGTGTTTTTCTGCTAAAGCTTTGGCTAACTTTCTCTAAACACTCTCCTAATAAGCAGATGTTATTGGTCTTTGGCCCTCCAGAAAGTCAACAAAATGCCCTGAGCATCCCAAAAATCTGTTGCCAGGACCTTTGTTCTTGATCAATCCACTTTTGCTTTGACTGAACCTCTTCCAACTCTTGGTAGCCACAGTTTGATCGTGCTTAGTCTTCAGGATTGTACTGGTAAAGCCGTGATTCATCTCCTGTTACAATTCTTCCAAGAAATGCTTCAGGATCTTGATCCCAACTCATTTAAAATTTCCATTGAAAGCTCTGCTCTTAAGTGCAGCTGTTCCATCAAGCAGAAAGTTTGCTCAACTGTAACTTTTCAGTCAGAAGTGTGTAAGTGAACCAGTTGAGATGCCTGTTGTGTTGGCCATTGTTTCTGCTGTTAATCATTGGTCCTCTTCAATTAGGGCATTAAGAACATTAATTTTTTCCTCAAAAGTTGATGTGGAAGGTCTGTGGCTATGGGCTTCATGTTCAACATCATCTCATCCCTTCCCCATTTGTAAACTGCTGGTTTCTTTGAAACATTATCCCCATAAACTTTGTGCAAAGTGTCAATGATTTCACTACTCTTAAGCTTTGCCATAAATATGACATTTGTTCTTGCTTCAGTCTTAGCAGAATTCGTGCTGCTCTGATAGGGGCTGTTTTCACACTGATGTCTTTTCCTTCTCAGTGCCTCAAACGAGAAATCCTGTCCAGACATGTTATAACAAATTAATATGAGTTTATATTGGTGCAAAAAATATTGAAACCCATGCAGTTTTTTCATAATATGCACTTTCCACAAACATGTGAAGACACCTCATGTTGCCCATTGAGGGAAATGTGGAATGCCATAAAAGTAAACCAGCATTTCTCCAGGCCTAAGTGTATTCATTCATGATTGTGAAGAAATATATATACTAAATGCTTACTCTCAATAAAAATAACTGAGATATTATAATTTGAAAATAGCCATTTCTTATATGCTACAGGTAATTTTTTTGCACATTTCTTTTAATACAAAAGCATGAACATTTAATACGTTTACTGCCGGTATGTTACCACTGGGCGCCTGCTCAGTGAGCAGAATAAGCAGTGGTTTCATATGTGCTTTTCTGTCTTGTGACTGCAGATTAAGCCCCAGGCACTCTTGGAGCGTCTCTGCCACTCGTGTCAGATGTGCAAACTGCAGCAAACGAGTAACCCAGAGGTCACAGTGTCCTCGTGTGTAACCCAGGGATAGTAGGTAAGCGACTGACTTGACTGGGATGATTAGCTAAGATACTACTTTCAGCTAGTGCTGTAGTTGAGGAGGACACTGTCAGGGGCATGATGCACTTTTCCCTTTTATGAAAACTGGAACTGTTTTCAGTCAGTCCAGGAAAAGAACTGCCTTGATGCTAAGCTACTGAGTTATGGCTCTGATGTGTAACATGGTGCAGTAACCGACATGTCCACCCTGTTGCTGTGGCCCCAGGAGATGCAGACTAAGCCAAGCTTTGGGAACCGCATTAAGACCTCATGCTAAGCAGTCCTTAGGACAGACATCCCCTCTAGTTTCATCTGAGAACATTCTTTCTTGTCTCACTGCCCTGATTTTAAAAAACCTTATAAAAGATCATATGCAGTCTCGTTAGCCACACCAATCAATTTTGGGATGACGCAAGGATACAACTGACTAACGGCATCGTGTTTGGCACTCTCCAACTGTGGCTGGAAAAGGCCTGGAACATGGGCAGGAAGAGTAACAGGCTGGGTATGCTGAAGAGGGGCAGTGAGGGTGGCTCCGAGCCCCAGCTGCTGGCTAGGGAAGCAGGAAGTCCTGGGAGTGGAGGGGACACAAGGATCGGCGTGTGCACTGACGATGGGGACATCGCCCCAAAGCAAACGCACACCAGGTTCATTTTCAACTGTTCTTTCCTCTCAAGCGAGCGACTCTGGTAGAACACACCAGGTTCATTCTCAACTGTTCTTGCCTCTAAAGCGAAGAACTCTGGTGGAAAGCAAGGGATGACTCCTTAGCCAGTTCCTAGGGAATCCTGACCTCTGGAGAAAAGAAGAGCAAAGCAGGTCTAGTGGAAACGTGGCAGTCTGGCTACTCTGACTTGTTCTCTCTTCTCTGTGGAGCACAGCGAGGGCAACGGCTGCTGCTTCCAGATGCCTAACAGGTGACCTAACTTTCGGCAGGAAACCGAGGCTCAGGGCGGCCAAACCACTTTCTCAAGGTCACCTGGCGAGGAGCAGTGAGGCGGGGATGGGAATCAGCAGGGCAGGTGTGCTGGACAGCAACAGAGTGCTGAGACCACAGGTTCCAGGAAGGGTGCTGTCAATGACATTTCCGATGCCACTTGAGATGTGTGCAGTTGGGCTGCTAATGTGGTTGCTGTACAGCCTGCACACCGTGACCTCTGCAAAGAACTGAGAAAGTGCAGAGAGCCCCTTCTGTGTGCACGAAGCAGTAAGCAGAGAGTGTCTCTGCCTTGGCGCAGTCAGCTGCTTCAATTACGAACAAAGGACAGGCAAGGCCACTCTTGTGGGAAGGATTCTTAGAAATAAGCACAACCTTATTACCTTTTTAAAACCTTAGAAGGTGATAATCTTAACTTTATAAATTATTGTAATGAGTTTGTCTCTGCACAAAAATAAGCTGTGAATTGTGAAACTTTCTGATAAGGGTTTTATTGTTATCTACAATTTAAGACCACGTATTAAGAAGTAACAACAAAAAGTGTTTAGAAACCACTAACAGAGAATGACTCAGGAAAGTATTAAGGCAACTTACCAAAATATTCACTAAGAAAAGCAAGTGAGGCCACATAGCAGCCCAGACTGAGGAACTCGGCCACGACCATCAGCCAGTGCCAGGTCCTGACGGTCAGTGCCACCATCAGCAGCTCGGTCAGGATCAGAGCCGTGAAGGAGATGGCCACCACGTGCACAAACTCAGACTCGAAGAGCAACAGAGCCCCGAACATGAGGACACCCCCTGAAAAACACCAGGGGTGGAGGTGGCTTCTTATACAAATTTTCTCCTTGGATTGGAAATTATATTATTATGTAACCCAATTAGAAAAAATAAGCATGTTAGCTAACTCATTAATAACACTTTAAAATATGGGATTATGTCCACACCCATACTCTGGGTTGATGACCAATTCATTTATATTCTGCATTAGGAATAAAATAAGATACAGCACAAACTAGATAGGTCGGAAACATCAAGTAGAGGCCTACAAACTTTTTACTATCTGGAGGAAAAGCTATACCTCCACTTCAATTAGTGTAAATATATCTGAGCTATCTGTTAATTACACTGTCAACAATCTCTCATTTATCTGGAACACTAAACAAAGACTAGCTAATGACTTATTACATAATTCAGATTTCTCAAGTCTTGCTATCACTCCATGAAAGAAAACCATTGTGCAGTGTATACAATGTGATAAGTGCTGGCTAAAATTTTTCTGGATTAACACTTAATTAAAAACAGGTCAGTTTTAGGTGACATTCATCATTAAAAAAAATACCTATCCATATCATTGGAAAATCAATTTACAAGATAAACAGAAGGCAATATTTTCAACAGAAAGCTGACAAAATTTTAAGCAAATGGAATTTAACCTGGAGGCGAAAACAGTATTGCTAATAGAAGACAAAAAAAAAAAAAAAAAAAAAACTTTAGTTCAGTAAAATTAGGGCCCCATCTTACCTTGGTAAATACTGATTAAAACCCAGATGAGGAAGGTCTTAAAGGATAAGGATCTTCCCTAGAGTAAACAGTGGAATAGCTTAGTTAGTAGAGCAGAACAACATGCTTGGCTCATGTATTTTTAAGTAGCTAGGTATGGTTAACTTCTAAAAGACGCTCAGGTCCCCAAGCCCCAAGGCATTTACTGTCCTAACTCTTTGGTCTACCAATGAGCTTTTCAGGGAGCCCCTGCGTCTGCAAAAGTGGCACAGACACCACAACAGTCCCCTGGTGAATACGTTCAGTTAAAAAGGCTTAATGTTCTCTTTTGTTTGGTCTGCATGACCTTTAAGCCACAGTTTTATGTTCCCTGGCTTCTTAGTAACCTGGGAGTTGATGTATATAAACAAACATTTCAATGAATTAGGGGATAAAAACTCTCTTTGTAACAAAAATAATTTCCCCTTACTTCTTTATTTCCTGGGAACAAATATTCCTATATTTACTGTTCAGTTTCTTCAGATAGAAAAATACAAAAGGTAACAGCTCTTCAGTAAGGACAGCCTATCTCAACTGAAGATTTATTATCCCTTAAATCCTTCCTGGAAAATATGTCACATAAAAAATCCCGCTCAAACAGAACAGTTCCCTGCAAAACCCTTCACTTCTTAAAATTCAGCACATATGACAAGAGATGGGTCAGAGGCAGAGAATCCTGGAGCATGGTATCTCTTGTCTAACCACACTCCCAAAGATACTTAAAACCAAGAAGGAAGACCGGATCATCAATCAGCTGCATGCACTTGTCGGCACTAAAGATGTGTTGAAGGCAGCAAATATCAGAGAGGCCCCGCTAAGTAGGGTGTTAGGACTAGCCCTGGTGAGACCACCTCCAGAACCACGTGTTTACTCCAAATGGTTTTGCTTCCATTTTCTCAGCAGCGTGGCACCTTGGTTAGACAAAGCAGACAGGTCCACTTACAGACACAGGTGAGTCCCTCGAGATCACACTGCAGGTTAGTGGCACTCAGTAGTGTAACTCATCTGAGTCTAGAGTTCTGCATTTAATTTGGGGCTTCCCCACTGTTGGGAAAATATAGGAAAATGGTCAGGGCCCCTCAGGTGTTCAGAATCTTGATGAGCATTTGATGTAAATATGCACATGTGCCCAGGTGTTCCTTGGTTATTGTCTAATGTAACTGTGCATGTGCACCCAAGTGTCCTGGGTTATGGACTTACGTATAAAAGACAAATGCTCTAATCCACGGCACCGCCTACCCCTGAGACGGCCACGGGGAGGCCACTACTGCTGCTAGAGGCTGTTGCTGCTAGTGCCCCCAGGATGCCCTGAGAGGCCACCGCTGCTGCTGCTGCTAGTGCTGAGGACTGAGCTTGTGTCATCTGCCAATGGCTCCCGGGATCTTTCCCAATTACCTAGTGTGGACCTACATGTGAGGGATCTGGCGACCCAGCCTGGCATGTGAGGGGTTTGTGACCCAGTGTGTACAATGGGTTTGAAGGGTCTGAGCCCTAGCCCTGACAATGCAAATGGAAAAAACTTAGTATAACTAAAATAATGAAATATTTTGGCTTTAGTTGTGAATTGCCTAGCCATACAATTAGCGTAGCTATTGCCTCAACCAGACACCAACCCACAGGAGAGATTCTGCAGATGGGCACAGCTCAGAGTCAGGAAGTGATTAAGTGCCACAAAGGAAAGAGGGACCGTTATAAAAGCTCAGAGGTGACGACTGCTACAGGCCAGAGTCAGACCCTAGACCTGAATCCCACATCTACCTTGAGTCTGTTGAGGACATACTCAAAATAGAAAAGCGGTGACATTCCTATAGAAAATCACATATAATGCAGATTTATGAATTGTCATTCTAGTTGTAGTTTAATTGTAAAAGATAATTATGGTAACTTATTTAAGTGTTTTCCTTGGCTACAAGTGCTGATCTGTGAAGACACTAAGCCTGAGTCCTGAGTCTGACTACATGTGAGGGTGAGAAGATTCAAATACATTGTAACTTATTAAAAGGCAGTATTGATTTTTAAAAAGCAGAAACTTCAAACTTAAATATTTACATATTTCAAATAGGTTCTTTTTAGTATATATTTCCCAAGCACATTTCTCTGACTGGATACTAGTGGGTGTTTGATCTTTGGTCATAAAACTTACCTATAATTAGGTATGTGGCTAATTTTATTTGAGGACTTTAAAAGGAATTTTTTAAAACTTTTAACTTAAGTTTTTCTTATATAATAAGAGTAAGAGATTTTTACTTTGTAGCAAGATTTCCTGAAATGCATTCAATATTATTTACGTGAGATAGTTATCAATTTACATGTCAAAAGATAAATAGGGGGCATCTGTGCTATTTCTCAAGTTAGAAGCTGCAAACATATCAAAAGGTATTTAAGATTGTACATCAAATTTACACTACATGGGTACTTCAAAAAGTTCATGGAAAGATTTGTATTATCTTTTAATTCTATTTTTCCACAAACTTTGAAGCTCCCTCATCTGGGAAGTCTCCTGTATCCAAGCAGATTGTAGATTAACAAAAGCAAACACAACAGAAAGCATGCAAAAACCATCAATAAAATAAACAATTTGAGAAAAATATGCATGAACCCCTTGCTCCTTGATGTGGATGCTTATTCATGGCTCCCACACTTTAAGCTTTGAGAAACAAAATCTCATCCTCTTTGATGGTACAGACTATCATTGGGCAAAGCAATTCATTTCCCAGGGATTTTGTGCCCCATGAGAAGTGCTCTTCCTGGGCTTGTGCCCATTTTTGTCTGGTTTAGGGAGAGGAAGAAAGTATCTGTCACTCTGACTCAGAAGAGTCCAGGGGATCAGGACTGAGACTGCCACGGGCTGAGGCCTGCCCACCACACCCTTCCTACCACATCTGTGTGCCTCAGTTTCCTCTTCTGAGAAATAGAAATAATAATGGTATGTACCTTATATGGACTAAAGAAAATAAGCCATGTAATAAAATATGTGCACTGCTAGAAACATAGTAAACACTTGATACCACAGTTGTTAACTCACCAATTAAATATTTCAGACTCAGAAGGTATACTTCTATTATAATTCAAGCAAAAATGTAAAAAAAAAAAAAAAAAATCAAGCACATTTTAAGGAGATTAATCCACCTGAAGGTCACATGAGTAAAACTGCTAATACGAAGCACCAAGTGCCATGCTGTATGTAACACGCACAGGTGAGACCAACATGCGGACTGTTTGTGGACAGGACTCCACGTGAACAGATCTGTACCATGGGCACCGAGGCCAGCAGTGACCTGTCGGTGGCTCCGCCTCGCCGGGCCTCCCTGCGCCCTGCTGTGAGCACTGTTTTTGCTGCTGAGATGTGTTCTCCAGCCTACCTCCTCAGTTTACTTCTTATTCCTCCTAGAACCACCACCAAAAAGGTGGTTGTTTTTCCTCATATCCCCATAATTACAGTAATTTCGGGGTATTCTGGAATAGAAGGATCATACAGGCAACTAAAAGATTAGAAAAACGTGCAATCGAAACACACCAGGAAAAATCTAAGCAGAGAGGGAAGGTGGTGCACAATGACGTCCAGGAAGAAGTCCTGTGGGCTGACCAGCCACTGCGTGTGCCGATCTGACTGTCAGGAACAGAGATTGGGGAAGAATAAGAGCTTCTTAACTACCAGATGTGTTTCTCCTGTCTACAAGAGAATGCAATGGCGGAAGACACTGGCACGGGAGCTGTCAGCAAACACAGTGGCAGTGAGTTTTCCAGTTGTCTTCTGCTCCCTGTGGCTCACTCCATCCCCCCTTTCATTTCTTGTATTAGTGGTTTGAAATTACGGTTATCAATTGCTTACAGGTTTCATTCCTTCATTCTTAAGTGGATAAAATCAATTTCATTCAATTAAATACTGCTCTTAGAAAACAGAATGAACTGAAGCATTATTGGACAGAGTATTTCTGAACAGATCAAATGCGATCAGGAACGCAGACAGTGCGTTTTCTTCCCTAGACTGATGTGAGTCCAGACCAGGGTCAGGAGCAGACACGTGCTATGTATGAAACCTTCCATCCACGTACTAACCAGGCTGACCCTGCTTAGCTTCCAAGACCAGATGCAATCGACCCGTTCAGGGTGGTGTGGTCGTAGAACTGTTTATGAAATCTTGAAACTCCAAGGACGAGACTGCAGTTTTGCAAGACATGATTCTATTATCCTATCTGAGAAGAATCTTCTTGTCTTTGATGATTCTTTTTCTAAATATTTTATTCTAAGATCTCTTTAGACTCACAGAGGCCTTTCAAGAATGGCACAGGCGGTTCCCATGGGCCAGCCACCAGCCTCACCTCAGTCTGACACTTCATGTAAACACAGAACAGCTGTCAGCACTAAGAAACTAAGACTGGCACAATGTTGACAAAACCAGTTTTCCATGCACATCCTTCTTCTGTCCCAGGGTCCCCCAGGACTCTACACTGCCTGAGCCCTCCTGTCTTCTGAGGCTCCTGCGGCCTGGCCAGCTCTGCACTCTTTCCTCGTTTTTAATGATTTGGGTACTTTTCAAAACTACAGGCAGTGACTTTGTAGAGTGCCCCTTAGTTTGGGTTTTCCTAAAGTCCTCCGATGATCAGACACCACAGGGCCTTCGTTTGACCTCCCGTTGGTGAAGTGAACTTTGTCACTTGGTTAAGATGGTGTCTGCTGGGTGTTGCCACTGTTAAATTACTATTTTGTCCCTTTGTAATTAATACATATCTTGGGGAAGATACTTTCAGACAATGCAAATATGATGTTTCTCTCCAAACTTTCACCCGCTAAATTCAGCATCCATTGGGTGATCCTACTGCCAGCAATCCTGCCGGGGTGCTCCTGCCGGGTGCTCCTGCTGGTTGGTCGGTGGCACCTTCCCATCTCCCTTGTTCTTCAGTAAGGCCTTTATCTTTCCATTAGTATAGACTTGACAATATTTTATTCTTTGGCTATGATCCAATAAGACTACTTATTTTCTTGCTCGATTTGTTCAAGTTTTGGTCCAGGAGCTCTTCTGGGTGGACTCCCAGCCTCTGACACGCCTCCACCGCCATCGTCATTATTGTTACCAATCTTTCTGAGCAGCTCCCTACTTTCTGACATCCCAGGTGTTTCAGGCTCACTGTGTATCTTCCCTGTCCCAGCTTGGAGTCAACCCCTCCTCTGGGGAGACTGGGCTCCGCTCAGTGTCCCCGCGTCTTGTTGCTTAGTGCTCAGCTTGAGGAGATGTGCACTCAGCCACACTCACACACACCCCTGCTTATCCATCCACTCATCTACTGCACAACACTATGAGCCCAAACTGACCCAACTCCAGTCTAGCTCTCCATTTGCATCTTCTGTCTGCAGCAGCGGGGCACCTGGTTCTTGCTGGCTGCCATAGATGTACTTACTCGTAAGCCCTAGTGTACAAAGTTGTTTCTCTGCAAACCAAACACTTCTTTCACTGAAATGAGTCCCTGGCTTGTGTACAGGTCTTGCTGTCTTTGGCCTTACAGAGACTCAGGTCAGTTCTCCACAGCTGCCAAGGAGAGCTCTTCTTCCACCCTTCAGTGTGCTCCGGGAACTCCCCCGAAGTACAGTTATATCCACCTGTCACAGGGCCAGACAGAGCAGCCCCTCACCCAAAACTCCTCATGTAGCCCCTTTCCAGTGTCACTCCTCCCACCTCCAAACCTTTGGCAGCCATGCATCTGTTCTCTGCATTTCCCAGATGTCGGGTGAATGTAGTCATGCAAACTTGTCAGTCTGGCCTCTCTTGCAAAGCATGTGTCTGGGCTCACCCGGGCTGCATGCACCGGTGGCTCTTCGTTCGCACTGCCCAGCACTTCTCACTGCTCCGCCGCATGGCTGCACTAGTCCCTGGCTGCTTGCTCTCACTGGAATGTTCATCCAGTGACTGGCTGAAGGATATCTGGTTGTTTCCAGTTTCTGGCAATTTTGACAAAGCTGCCATAATCATCTGTATACAGAATTTTGTGTGACTCTACATTTTCACATCTCTTGGATAAACAGTGAGGAACAAGACAGCTGGGTCATATGGTAAAAGTATGTTTAACTTTATAAGAAACTGCTAACTGTCTTCCAAACAGGCTACCATTTTGCATCCCCATCTGTGTCCTCCTTGGCTTCTGGTGCTGTCAGAGTCTTGGACTTTGGCCATTCTAACAGGTCTGCAGTGGTGTCTCATTGTTGCTTTGATGTGCAATTCTCTAATAAAAAACCACATTGAGCATTTTTCACATGCTTATTTGCCATCTGTACATCACCTTTGGTGTGGTGTTGATTCAGATCTTTTGTCCATCTTTTAGAGTAGGTTGTTTGGGTTCTTGTTGAATTTTGAGGCTTCTTTACATACTATGAGTACAAGTCCTTTATCAGAAGTGTGACTTGCAAATATTTTCTCTCAATCTGCGGCTTGTTTTTTATTTTCTTAAGTTTCATTCACAGAGCAAAACTTTTAAATTACGATAAAGTTCAATTTACCATTTTTTCCCTTTATGGATCGTGGCTTTTGACCTCATGTTTAAAATCACTTTGCCTAACTCAACGTCATGCATGTTTTCTCCTACATTTTCTTCTAGGGGATTATAGTTTTACATTTAGATCCATTTTAAGTGGATTTTCATGTGAGGGATGAGGCAAGGCTGAGGCTCTGTTGCTGCTCATGGGTGACCAGTTGTCCCAACATAACCTGCTGCTTTGATCCTTCCTTCCTCACCTGACTTCCCTTTATCTTTGTCAAAGATCAGTTGACATGTGTGGGACTGTTCCTGGGCTCTCTGTTCTCTGCATTGATCAATGTGTCCATCCTTTGTCAAAAATACATCATCCTGAATACTATTTTACAGTAAGTCTTGAAATTGGGGAGTGTGTCTTCCAACCTGGCAAATTCGAGCTCCCTTGGCTTTCTACATAAACTTTAGAATTGGCTTGTCAATATTCTACAACACTGAGTCTCCCAACCCATGAACATTAATTCACATCTTTTAAAACTTCTTTCACCAGTATTTTTATAGTTGTCAGCACATAGATCCTGCACATATTTTGTTAGAGATATACTAAAGTATTTCACTTTTGGGGGGTTATAAACAGTGTTTAAATTTCTTTTCCAACCCCAATTGTTCATTGCTAGAACAAAGAATTAGAAATGACTTTTTAAAAGTGTTTCCTTGTAAGTGTTTCCTGAAACCTTACTAAACTTACTAGTCTACGAGGGGTTTTTTAGTGGATTCTTTGGGGTTTTCTACATAGACAGTTATGGCATGTGCAGACGTTTTCATTTCCTCCTTTCTAATGTCTGTCTTTTTCTTTTACTGTCTTATTTACTATTATTTAAAAAAATTATATAAGGACACAAATAAGCATTTCAAAAGAAAATTCTACAAAAAATAAAAAATAGTGACTTAGTCCTAGTAGTTCAATGCCTAATGGTCTCAAGGATCTCTATAAAGGACTGTGAGATATTATCTATTTGATATCTTTGCAATTAGTATAACTACAAGCCAAATATCTCTGTATTTAGCTAGTAAAATAAAACTATGAATTGGTAACTAGCTCACAGCCACAGCCTGAGATATTTCAGGACCACATGAGTTGCCTCAGTTGACCACAAGCCGCCTTGTAGGCCTGATCCCTGGACCTCAGACTTACATAGTTTCTCTGGGAGCACACAGACTACTGAGGACAAATACAGACATCTGTAGAGTCAGGAATGGTCTGAGTATGTCGGCTTCTGGTCCTACTGGTAGCATCCAGGAAATTAAGTGACTGAACTTACCATGAATAAAGTTTAGTAACTCAAAGCGGAATTTGGGCTTCAAAAGAGGAACACCAAAATATTACTGTTACAAATACAACATTTTCTGTAAGGAAAAAAACTATATGGTTTTAGGAAAAAGAAGGAAATGCTGCCTCTTTGTTTCACTGATTCATTCACTCCCTCATTCACTGTCAAATACTTACTGGACACAGACTGAGCCCAGGTATGGTGTAGGCTGCAGAGATTGAGCAGTGAATAAATGTTTACACTCAGGATTGCCTAATCCCCTGAGAAGAATAAATCATATTTATAATGCTTGGACTAGTTATACTCTCAGACTAAAAAGAATGGTCTGGTTATCAAATACACATAAAAACAGGATATTTTATTCCAAAGCTCAGTACTTTCCCTTCTGTTGTGCAAGGGACGTGTGCTCTGCTTCCCTTGATGACTTCTGAAGGTATTTTATAAATTTGCTGTGGATTTGATTTGTGACTCAGAACTTAAGGGATAGAGTATTCACTGGACAACTACTTAATTCCAGTTCGCAACTTATTCTACGCTGCTGCCCTGTGCAATTGGCTGACTACTGCTTAATTTATCGTAAAGTATGTTGATATGTCTCAGTCGTTACGTGCCCCTCACACGGCACCTGAGGCAGAATGAGGACTCACGATTCCTGACACTGACTGACTTGCACAGATGGTTGCCGCTCGTGCGGCCTGTAGCCATCGGGACTATCAGAGAAGGATGTGACTGCTGCGCCCAGATAGTCCGGCAAGGTGTTCACAGCGCAGAAAGCATCAGAGTAGCTCTTTAGCTTCAATAAGAAAAAATAACTAAATTTTATCAACTTTAGTGGTTGAGTACTTTAGTGCCATTCTGTTTTCAAAGGACATGAAGGGTATTTGATTTTAAAAGAAGTAGATACTACAAAGATAAAAAGTATAGATTTTTGGATCTTGAAAAAGAGGAACTTACAGAAAAAGAGTGACCGAATTCTTGTCAAAAACATGTGGGAATGGCAACCTAACTTTAAGATACTGAAACATTCTAAATTGTTAATCACCTTAACAAAAATGGAAACCTGGTACCCTTCATGAGATCCAACTCAACCAGAATTGAACAGGCGCCCCTCATGTTGGCGTGCCATCAGCCAGTGACACGGAGCTTACTGATTCCATGGCTGCAGTCAGAAATGATGAGCCCCTCTGTCAGACACTTGTGACCCTATAAATATGTTCTTGTTACCAGAGCAATTTTGATACCCATAAAGACAGACACTGGGGTAACCATCTACATCCCTAAAAAGAGTGAAGGCAACATGGTCTGTGGTCCCACCCCGAGTGACTGGTAGGGACCGGTAGAGACTGCATGTGATGCTGCAGCCCCACTGATGAGAACTCATCTCAACACAACCATCCAGCAGCACCTGACAAGTGACAAGCCTACTGTGGCCTTAACTCTGCTTGGATACTGGTTTCCTCGGTTTAAGGGTAGCTTGTCTGGTTTTGTATGCCTATATGAAAAGCTTGGTTCCCTCTTGTACTTGTGAGGCAGCATCTAAGTAAACATTTTTAGAGCCTCTGGACATGAGGAAATGCTTGAGCTACTGAAATTGTAACCATGTCAAATGTCTTCCTGTGGTGTTTGGATCTCTGATCCTATTTTGCTTTACTTAATCACAAGGGTTTCATCATTTTAGGATATTAAATGAAAAGTCATTCTTCTAGTTGTAGTATATGTAGTAACATGGGATAATCTCTCCTGGTAGTGACATCATGATAATAATGATTGATATTTATGTCTTATTTTATACTATATTAGTGAACTAGCTTTATCTGTCCTGATTATGAAAGTAATACAGATATTTTGTATTTTTTTCAAGGAACTTTAAAGTCTTTATTTCATCAGATCCTTATAATAAATAACACCATGAAATCCAAAAGTTAACATGACTTACCCAGCACCTCTCTGGGTAGTGGTTACCTAAAGTCCAGTTTTAGTCAGTGGTTAGCTGGACTAGAATCTAGTTTCTTTAGTGCCTACTCTAATTCTTTCTCCACTATACAATACTGCTATAGCTACAAAAATCTGAGTTGATAATTTCAGGTTATCAACTATAAACCTAAATTTAATGGAAGGTTAGTAGATTTTGTTCTCAGTGTTGGTTCAGGAAAAGCTAGCCTTATGGAAAATTCCACAGTTCCCACAAGTTATATTTGGAGAGCTGAGCCTTTCTTTTACTTGGTGTCTTTGTACATTCTCTAAAGTAGGCTGTAAAACATGCTTTCATAAAAATATGATAAACTCAAGACTTCCTTTAGGAATATCTTTGGCATAGCTTCAGGTTAATGAAGTTTTCGGGGGTAGACTTTTTTCTTAGTATCATCACTGTGAGAACAGCTACAGGTCTCAGGGACAGAAACATGTTGCTGATCATTTTTCAGAGGTAGTTCTGAAGTCCACAACGAGAGAGAGATTTGGGAATGTGCAGGGAACTCCTAGCCAATGAATCCATGGATTTCTAGTTTTTGGAACTGCTGTGGATTGAATTGTGTCCCCCCAAAGTTTCATATGTTGGAGGTGTGGTCTCTACCGCAACAGTCTTAAGAGGGTGACAAGTCCGATTATGGTAATTGAGAGGTGGGGCCTTGAAGAGGTGATCATATTGTTAGGACCCTGCCACATGGTTCTGAGGGCTTTAAAAGAAGAGCACATGAGAAGTTCTCTCTCTCTGCTCTGCCATTTCTGCCATGTGAGACCCCTAGGTCACTGTCGCCACCACCAAGACCCTCACCAGATGTGTTCCCCGGAGTTTGGACTTCCCAGCCTCTGAAACTGTAAGCAATAAATTCCGTTTTCTTACAAAGTACCGAGGTTCCAAGTATTTTGTTATAAGCAACAGAAACAGACTAATACAGGCATGATATATTTTGCAGCAAATAAACAGGAAGTTGATCTTATAGCAAATCCAACAGTGCTGAGCAGGAGGAACCACAGCTAATAAGCATGCTTTATACAGGAATGATAAAAGGAGTAGTTCTCAGACATTGGTGAGCTCACTAGTCTATTTGCTAAATTCAAAAAAGTTCCACAAATGGTCTACAGCAATCTCTAAGATTCTAATTTCATGCATGGTATTAGAGCTTTATTGCAAACATTTGAGAAATTTTTTTATCCCCTGGGATGTTATCCCCTTTTGAAGTTTAGCTCAAAAGGGAAATGTCAAAAAATAATTAGGAGAAACAAAAAATGCCTGAAAGGACAGGCAATAATTACTCAAAAAACACTTGGACACGCCTCATGACTGGCATGTTTTCTCATTCTTGTAAAATACCAGGCATATGTGCACTAGTCACTAGAAGCAGAGGCCTCAGGTCCCACCTTGGTGAGGTCCTTGTACAGCTCTGGGTATAGCAGCGCCATCTCTGGCTTCACATCTTGATCCAGCACTAAGGAGAACACTGGGAACATAGTGTATATAGTTGCATACCTTAAAAACCAGGAAGAAAATTAAATCAGTCAGAGAAACTTATAATACAACTATGAACATGCCTCTAGAATTAGAGGTCAAAGTTTCCAGAAACAAACTAAAAAACCTCACAGAAAAACAAAAAGAACCAAGTTGGCAACCTAGTAAGATTATTCTTGGAAACTAAATATTTATTCCACAACACAGTAACATGTTCCATAAGCCACAGATGCTTACAGGTAGCAGTATCCATTAAAACGTTTTTTTTAATTAAACCTCTTACTAGAAATTATTGCAGACTCACATGCAGTTGTCAGGAAAAACACAGAGATCCCTCACACCCTTTAACCAGTTTCCCCCAGTGGTAACAACTTTAAACTTCAAAACCATAGTATAAATCTTACCACCAGGACAGGGGCACGGACACAATCCAGATGCGCGTGCATCTGGATCACCAGAGAGACCCCCCTGCCGCCTCTAATCTCCTCGCTGGCTTCCCATCGCCCCCCATCTCCCCTGAAAACCATGCATCTGTTCTCATCCCTAAGACTTTGTCATTTAAGATTATGACAGAAGTGGCTTTTACAGCAGGGACCGCGGCCTCGGCTTCCCACTCATCACACCATTCTAAGGAGCCCCGGCTGCTGCGTGTGAGCATTGCTTGTCTCTTCTCGTGTCTGGGCAGCACCTCGAGGGGCAGACGAACCACGGTTTGCCCATCTATTCATTCACGGAAGTCCTTCTGGGTTATTCCCATTTTGGGGTTGTTACAAATAAAACTGCTATAAACATTCATTGCACACTCATTTTGGACAGAAGAGCCAACCGGGACGTGGCCAAGAGAACAACTGCTGGGTCATGTGGTGGTGGCATGTTTCATTTTTTCTTAAAGAAACTGCCAAAATGTTTTTCAGACTGTAGGATTTATATTCCTACTAGCAATACAGGAGCTATTCAGTTTCTCTAAATCTTTACCTTGTTATCCCCAGGCAGTGGTGGGAGTCCAGGGCCCACTGCCTGGGGGGCTCACTACTGCCTGGGGAAGGGAGTCCTGGCTCCCCCCTCGGCTGCCCTGGAGAGGTGCTGGGGCCTTATTACAGTCACATGAGGATGGACATGTAGGCCCACTCCCGGCCTTTCTGAGGAGGCAGGGGGGGAGGGGGCAGCTTTTTGTTTGGCGTTTGGCTGGAGTAGAGTGATTATTGTCTAAAGCTGTCTGTCTTGCCCAGATGCCCTTTCCTGGCCCTTTGGCCAGAGAGAAGGAGACCAGTACTGGGACTTTGGGACTTTTTTGCTTCTGTACCGTCGATGTTTCCAGGTTGCTGCGTCTTCAGCAGGAGCGACCCAGGGAGCGCACTGTGGTGGCGCCCCCCGGGCAAGGCACCTCCCTGCTGGCCTTTCCTCCCACGTGCAGTCTTCTGTATTCTCTGTGTGGTGCCCAGGGTTCCTAGTCATCCTCAGCAGCAGAACAGGAAAATCACATTCCCCCATCTTCCCAGAAGTGGGACTGGGTTTTTTTAATGGCATTTTCACCTGTGAGAAAGCGTTCACATTGGGAAGATGGTCCATAGGCAAAGGACATTTCAGCTTTGTGACATGTAAATGCCTGAAGGCTGCGTTCTGCTTTAACATGGCTGAGATTCCACCATCACTGAATGCAGGCTGTTCTATTCTTGAACAACTGTGGTTTATATATAAAATATTCTCTCACGTGAACTTTTCAGTCTACTTATCATCTGTACCCTTGGTGAATTACTACTGGGCAGAAATCTTAAACTAAATATCTATATGCTTCAGAGTACTTTATCTACAAAGTCAACCCTTAATTTCTTTATTAGGTTTAAATTTTCCTCTAAATCTTTAAGCACTTTTGTAATTTTCTTAGAAATTCCCACTCCCCTTAGAATTTAGGAACTTAATGGCCAAATAATTCAAGAAGAGCCCAGCACTGGGGAGGACATCGGCAGCCCCATGTTGCCTGCGGTGCGTGAGAATCAGTCCCACAAGTGGTCGGGGTGAAAGGTCGCTCAGGGGATCAACTGTAGCCACTACCATCACCAGGAGGGTTGTGCAGAGTCCCTGGTTTTGTACAGCGCATGGATGAGAACACTTTCTTTATGTCTTTCTTTATGCCAGACCTTTCCCTAGATTTTCAACCTTTCAAAAGCTCGTTGCCACCCTGTTCGTAAGCCCGTACTCTTGACGTTCAACTTTATGTGCAGTTTGATGAGACTGTGTCCTGTGACTTCTACCACGGCCATGACACAGAAATCTGCACCACCCTGGAAGGGAAAGCCCCCTTGTGGGCCCGTGGCAGGTGGGAGACGGGCTGCCTGCTGTCGCTGCCACGAGGCTCATCCCATCTGAAGCCCCGTGGACGTGGCAGCGCACAGCCCAGACTCTCGCATCAAGCTGTGTCCTCGGGGCATCACGTTGTTGAGATTCCTCACCCTTGCTGTGTGTGTCCTTCTTTTTCTGTACTGCTGAGTGGCATTTCACTGGGTGGATGTAATGCAGTAGGTTCTTACATCCATCAGCTGATGAACATTTGGGTTTTTCCAGTCTTTGGTTATCATAAATAAAGCTATGAACATCCGTGTACAAGTCTGTGTGTAGAGGGGGGTGTTCTCATTTCTCCTTGGTAAACACTGAGGAACAGGATTGCTAGATCATATATAAGTGTATGTGTAATTTCATAAAAACTTCTGGAATAGCTTTGGTACTCTGTGCTCCTACCAGCAACACTGAGCTCCAGCAACTCCGCATTGCTGCCAGCACTGGCATTACTAGTCTTTGCAGTCTGACCTCTGTTGTGGCATCTCACTGTGGTCTAAGTTTTTATTACCTCGTGGCTAATCATGTTCAACATATTTTCATGTGCTTACTGGCCATTCTTATATCTCCCCTTTTGATATTCGTTTAAATCTTTAGCCTTTTTTAAAAAACTGAGTCTGTCGTCCTATCACTGAGTTGATCATTAAAATTTCCAGATATAAAGCTTTTGTCAGATAAATGTACCAAAAACATTTGCTCCCTGTCTACCTTTTCATTTGATTACTATTGTCTTTAGAAGAGCAAAACATTTTAATCTTGATGAAGTCCATTTTGTCAATTTTTCTTTAATGATTCATACTTTTTGTGCCTAAGAAATCTTTCCTACTAAGGTTCTAGGCTTTTTGGCTGTTGACTCCAGATGTCTCAGAGTTGCTTCCCTTCTGAGGTGCCTCAGTCCTTACTGCCTGCTGTCCAATATCTGAAAACACATACTTGATCCTGCTTTCCAGTTGACTGGGTGGGGAGGATAAATCTGTTGTCTGCTATTCCAGTCGTACTCAGAAATGTAAGTCCCCAGGACCCTTCTGATCCACCCGAGCAGAGACTCTTCAGGCTCTGGACAGGGCTCCCTGCACCACACGCTGGCCCTGCCCCCCAGGGCCACGAGCCAGTCGCCCAGTGCTGCTCACCTTCTCGGGTGCTCAGTGAAGATGCTGCCTCATAGTTTCAGCAAGCACATTCTCGGGCTCTCTATCTGAGTCACTAGCAAGGACAGAAAGTAAATCCACGCCCAGGGAAGAGTGCTGGGGTGGCACTGTGAGTGGGTCTTCCTGGAAAGCTGCCCACTACACCTCTCAGAGCCTCTAACTGCCAATGTGCGTGGAGCACTTCCAAGAGGGGCTCGACCGCAGCGGCTCCTGAGAGGAGCATGCCGGGAGCACTCTGCTGGAGGGCACCATGTATGCCCAGGCCCGTCCCTGCCACACTCCTGGCTCTGTCCTGCACGTGGGCACATGCCTCCTCCTCCTGGCCTCCCTCTACCTCTCTTGCTTCATTAAAGTCAAAAACAAGACCATGAAATTTGTGAAATTAAATTCTATCAATTGTCCTCTAGTTTCTAGAGCCAGTTTTTCTGTCACAGAAAAACATTACTTTGATTTGGTTAGATTTTATTTTATAAAAATATGATGTTGCTTCTTGCTCAGTTCTCAGTATTTATTTTCTAGGTGAAGGCAAACTGATTTTATTATTTATTTTCAAAGAAGCTTAACTTAAAAGCATCTCCCCTCCATCCTCCCACCTGCCAACTTCAGGGTACTAATGCTTAAGAAAATTACAGACGCCTCATGAAAGTGACGGACACTCAGAGTAACTTTACATGAAACCCAATATAAATAAAAACTTCTGAACTACGAGATGCGTGTGCAGAAGAGGGTCCTACTGCAGAGGGAGGCGTCAAGTCGAGCACACAGGTGTGATTCCATTAACTCGGCAATTATTCTTTAAGGAATGATCACCACAGTCCCTTATGTTTCCCTTTTAATATTTCAACTCCGTAATTTTTACATATGTTATCTTATTCTTTTTTTTTTTTTTTTTTGTCGTTTTTTCGTGACCAGCACTCAGCCAGTGAGTACACCGGTCAGTCCTATATAGGATCCGAACCCGCGGCGGGAGCGTCGCCGCGCTGCCAGCGCAGCACTCTACCAAGTGCGCCACGGGCTCGGCCCTTCAACTCCGTAATTTTTAAAATGTGAAAGAAAGTGAGAATGGTTATGCTCTTCTTTGACCTCCAAGGAAGACATGCGCTGTTCAAACTCAAGATGTAATTAGTGTTACTGTGCAAATTCTGTACTACTTGATGGCAGTTAACGTAATAATTGTCACAAAGACTTAAGCAACAGGAAAACTTACACAAAAGAGCAATGGCTTTTTGTTCCTTTAAGAATTTCCACCTTTTTTGGAGCCCTATAAGAAATACTATTGGAATCAATGGAAAGCTGAGAATGTTGGGACAAATTCTGCCATGATTTCCAATAATTATGTGGGCTATGACATGGTAGATTGCTGGGCACATACTTTAGTCATGTAGAAACACAAAACAAGACCCCAACCGCCGCCATATGAAGTTCATCTGTGACGTGACCTGTGTGTCTCACACCTTGGGCTGGGGAGCCTCAGGTGGCCAAGATGACCCAATGCCAACAAGGGAGTTTCCTTATACACCACAAAAAGATTTACTATTGAGAAAGCTTCTTTGGGGGAAGGCTGATCATAATCACATTTACCTATGTGATTATATCAAGAAGGGGCCTAAAAAGTAGGCACTTCTGCCAAGATGAAGGACTAGGGGATGAGAGAAGCCTTAAAACACATGCATGGATCTATTTTAAGCTTTTAACTGCTTTATTCAAAGTCACTGTTAAGACCACAGAACAGGATCCTGACACACAGGGAGGAACAGTGTTAACATGGGCGGGTGAAGGATGTGGCATCAGTAGCAAATGCCGCCAGAGTTGGAGAAGCTGAGTGATCCACAGCCCGCTGTCCTGAGGATAGGGAGGCCCTGGGATCCCTCAAAGCTTGGCTCCTCCTCAGGGACAGGTGATTCATTTGTACTGAAGGTCCACTCTGTGACAGACCTTCACGGTAGACATGAGGACCTGATAGTAGATGCAGAAGAATGGGACGCAAACCCGTAAACAGGACACTGCGACCTGGCAATGTGGAGGCATGCCGTGGGGGTCGAGGAGCCTCCTGGGCTGAGGCAAGGACATGGGGGCCACTGGTAGTAGTTGGGGCAAAGGCAGCAGGGAGCATCGTGCGAGGAGACCAGAGGACAGAGAAAGCCTGGAAGACTAGGGGAGTGAAGGAAGCGTGCCCTTGGACTGCAGTGAACACATCCAGCACTGGCTCCAGCCTAGGGCTGCAGACTCAGTGGGGCTCCCCCAGACAGCGGGAGCTCCAGAAATGACAGGAGGCATCTGTATCACTGATTCTGACTACGGAAGCGGGTGAAACCTAACATATGCACTGACTGATACTTCCCTGTATTTTACTAAAATTATTAGGAGTTCTTGGGAATCAGGGAATCGTCCCAAGAAACAGCATTTAGAATGCATGCTTAAAGCAGCTCTACAGGGTGAAAGAGCTCACACATCTGTTTTCTGCTGACCTGGAGAGAAGCTAAATGATAGTGGGGAAGGCACTGGTGTAAGTGGTTGGGGAAAGCAGCGTAGAACCAGCCTGTTCCCATGCAGATCTGGGCTCTGCTTCCTATGAGTGAGTTCCTGAACTCTCTAGGTTTCTCTCTTTTCTCACACGTAAAATGGGGAGGAGATGAGGATAAATGAGTGATGAGATAGTGCTGGGAACATTGGCGCTAACAGTTGTTATTGTTAAATTGTCTTCTGAGACTCTGTTTAGGGGCTGGAACCCTGGTGCAGGTGAATGATCAGCCTTGAGGAGATTAGTAAGGAGAGCATCAGAAGAGGACGGGCCTTTGCTCTGCTGCCATGCACTCGCAGTCACCCTGATTTTACTTCTAGGCATAACCATAAAGCATGAGGACAAGAGAAATTCCAATCTATTCACTTTTCACAGAAAAGCCCTGTTTTGCAGATTTTATAGGTAAACTTACTGTGGCTTTAATTATAAATCACATGCATGGCACACTTCTGATGTACTTATGTGAGACATCCAAGCAGACATCTCTGAAAACGAGATTTCACTGCTGCAAGGGAGAGACTCTGACAGTGTCTATTTTGGAATTTGTTATGTCACGTCCAGATTTCAGGAAATGTTCCAGTGCTTTCTGTTCATTATGTTTTTTGGTGTGAACTGGTCATGTTCCCGTTGTGATTAAGCAGTGCTCCAGCAGAGAGGAGCAGCACCAGGAAGACTGCAGCTGCTGGCTCCGCCCTTGATCCCATGATCGGGGACAGTGGAGGTACACGCCCCACCCCCAGCTCTGCCCCTTCACATTATGCCATGAGACTCTTTTAAGAACCCTCTAATCCGACACAGTTCCTAACACAAATCATAGCTTCCCCATGCGAACAAAACTTAATGAGAAAGTGAATAGCACACTTGCAAGAGGCACAGTGTTTAGGTGTTGTCCTGAAGTTCACCCATGCGGAGCGTGAGCTGTTACATCCCTGCTATTCATTTCACATGCTGGATGTGCAGGGAAGTACTCAGAAACAATATTCTATGTATGTTTTTTCACAATAAGGGTTCTCCCCGACATGATGCTATGAGGCGCTATAAGTACTGAACTTACCCGACCATGAGGAATCCCTGGTACAAAGGGACAGACGCAAAGTAGAAGACTGAAGAAAACACAGCCTTAAATGAGAGAACACCAGGTGTTAAGAAACAAGCATTGCTTCACATTTACATCATTCTGCACCCAGGCTTCTTAGAGCACCTTGTCATTATTCTACTTAAAATACGACGACATCTAGTAAAATTGAGCAATCAGAACTCTCCTGTAAAACTTCTGTCATCTTTTCTAAACACTGTTGCCCCCGTGGGTGTGAACAACACAAGGTGTGGTACCTGCATAGTGGAGATGATAAGGCCCCGGTGCATCACAAACTGGCCCAGTGCGGCGGACCTCTTGTAGCTGCTCCGCCCGTGCACCACAAGCAGCCGGCCAACGTGTCGGAACTGTGTGAGAGAGAAGTCGGCCGCCAGCGAGGCCTGCTTCCCCTCCTGAAATGAAAACACAAGGCGCCTGTTTAAAATGACTGAACACACACAGGAATCACATGCTCTCAAAGCTGGGTTTTAAAACTCAGCTTTGAGACTGAAAGACTGAAACTCTCTCTGCACAGCTTTGAGAGCTTCAGCCAACTCAACAGGGACAGGTCCACATCAGCATATCCCACAGTCACAGGCAGAGCTTAGGCAGGAGGGCAGGCACCCACCACCTGTCCAAAGGCATCTCAGTGTTCATGTCAAAAGGGGTTGCTTGCAAGTACTTTAGAAGAATTTGGCTTCAGCTGTCTATTGGCTTCACAGAAATTAAGTAAAGAGGGAGAACATGGCACTGGCCTTAGAGATCACCCTGGGATCTGGGTCCTCTTATATTAAAAAAATATTAAAAAAAAAAATCTATCTCCCTGTTTCTCAAAGTTGTTGTAAAGTATCACAGAACAAAGTAGCTAAGGTAAAAGCCAAACGTGAGTCAGGTTAATTTTCCAGGCCTTTCTGTCTATGTGTTCATCCGAGTGATGGTGAGGAAAGAGATTGAGAACACAATGACGGCCTGCATGAAAGACAAACCTCAAACCACAGCCCAGTTGGCCAGGAGGCCCAGAAACCTAAACAGAGGATGTCGTACCTAAAACTGGAGAGAGAAGCTGAAGGTGCTATGGGAGGTCACAGAAAGGTCTGCCAGATCTGACCTGAGCCTTACGGGCAGGTGACTAGACATGCATATGGCTCCAAGAACACTGAGGACACTGAGGAGCTCCAGCGCTGACACACGTTAACATCACCTGCATTTCATAAAGATGAGAGCCCCAGCCACAGAGCACACAGCAGAACATGGGGACTTCCATCTACTCACTTTTTGCTGAAGTGTGTGGCTCAGTGCCCAGCACAGACCAGGCTCACGAATACGTGCTGACCGTGTATGTGCTGACCAAGTGTGCGTGACCAAGCATGTGTTGACTGACCATGTGTTGGCTGAGCATGTTTTGAATGAGCATGTGTTGACTATGTGTTGACTGACAATGTGTTGACTGACTATGTGTTGACTGAGCATGTGCTGACTGAGCAAGCACTGACCGAGTATGCATGGATCAAATATGCACTGACTATGTGTTGACTGAGCATGTGTTGACTGAGTGCATGTTGACTGAGTATGCACAGACTGCATACATGTGATTAGGTGTTGAACATATGCGACGAGAGGACAAACCTACCTTTCCTTCAATCCCAATTCCACAGTCTGCTGCCTGAATCATGCTCACATCATTTCCTCCATCACCTGAGAAACACAAAAGTTGTGAAATAAAACACCTCTCCATCATGTTTTTCTTTTTTGGCACTACAGACTGTTTAAAACATTTCCAGTAATGCAGATGAAATCAATCTGGCTGTAGAGCTGGAACACAATTTTGCCTGTAAATGTCAAGATATCAGTTCCTTTTAAAACGTTGCTGTGAACAAGGTGAGGCAGCATCTAACAGCTCACTGACAGGGGCTCTCGGTGCTGTAGCGCCCTGACCATCCTGGGAGGCTATGGGCGGCGGCAGGCCGGGGCTCACCGATGGCGCAGGTCCGCCTCCCCGTGTGCTGCTGCAGCAGCTTCACGATGTGGGCCTTTTGGGTGGGTGAGCAGCGGCAGCACACCACAGCAGGGCACTGGCAGGCCAGCTCCACAAACTCGTGCTCGTAGTATCTTAGACAGACCTGGAAGACAAAGTCTTGAGTGACTTAACCTTGTCGTCACCCACTCTATCCCAGATTTGTGTAATGTGGGAAGAGCAAACTGTGCGAGAAAAACCAGTAGCCTTTCTCCAATGTGGATGTGTTTCTATTTTCTGGGTCTGGCTTGTCCAACAAAGCCTTCTTCCTTATCTTGTGGCACACCCTATCCAGGTGCTGGGGATCAAGGGTGAACAGACAGAGCTCACAGCTGTGCAGCAGGAGGCAGGGGTGAAGTGGGGGAGAGAGACCAGTGTGTTGTGGCCCCAGCAAATTGGGCTAGGAAAGGCCGCGTGGACAGGTAGCATGTGACAAGCAGAGAGCGGCTTGGGGAGGACCAGCTGCAGGAGAGGTGGCCGTGAGAAGGACTGAGGGCTTCATGTGAGTCTTGCTGAGGAGTCACCTTGTTTCTGTGACTGAGCAGATCCAGGCCCTCCCCAAAAGTAATCAGTCTGTGCTCTGAGGATGGTTTCAACGCCACCTTCCCAGGACTTGCCTGATAAAGATCTTTGTGTGATCTGTAATATCAAATACTCAAGGCCCTTGCCAAGAAGACAGTATCAATTCTTAATTCCCTACCTCGCTGACAGCCAAAATTACCAAAGCACTGCCTGAAGGCTGTGGAGTCCATTCATTCTACCACGTATTCTGAAATTCACCCCCATTGTGAAGGACAGGCAATCAGAAACCCAGATTCTTAGGCCGTATGGTACTTATATCGCCAACAGGCATACTGACATGCAGGAGACTGTTTCTCCCCAGCTGTTGGCTCGTTGCTAACATCACCCATGCCACACAGCCTGCCCCTTATGAGGGTAGTAGGTGCAAAATTTTCCTCTTCAGTCAGCACCAGGAAAAGCTATAAACTGATGCTGGGCTGCTTTTGCCTGTCTGTCCAAGTGCAGACAGAGACTACAGCTGCCTGTGTTTTCTTCCCTTTCTCCCTTCTGTTGTCTGGGGCACAAGCTCACACCATGTCTGCAGATCTCCTCTGTAGACTCACAGTACTCACTGTCACACAGTGTCTTTGCCCTGCCTGCAATTTATCTTCCTATGTCTGTTTACCTTTGCTTTGACTTCCTTATTTACATAATTTTCATTCTCATGTAATACACGTATTTTCACTCCCCTCGAATCCAGGCTGGCCTTGGTGACTTGCTTGACTAATACTATGTGACCAAAGTGACGCTGGGGGACAGCCACAGCTCTCGGTCATGAGAAGCTCATGGCTTCTGCCCAGACTTCTAAGAGTGCTTGCCCTGGGGACACAAGCCGGCATATAAGGTCTGAGATGCCCAAGCCCAAGAGCCCTGTGCACAGGCTGTGTGGAGAGAGAGGCGCCCAGCAGCCCAGCCCCATGAGCTGGTCTCATGATGAGGACAGAGGCCCCTTTGGATGTTCCCACCCTGGCAGACATGATATGGACTGGAACAGTCAACAGCCAGATCCGAGGCCCTGGATGAGCTCTGGTAGAGCCTCATCGGCCGTCTCCATCCAGCTGTTTCTTGTGGTACTTTAGGACCTTCACACGCTCTAAAGTATACCAGGAATTTCCAAAAGATGGATATAATATGCAAGTTTCACTAATTTATTTGACTTGAGAAAGCCTCCCCTGTCCCCGCCACAGGTGGCTCTCTGGTGTTCCACAGGCACACGTGGGAATACTGGTTGGGAGCAGCTTAGATCAAGACTGCAAGGCTCCATGAGCATGAGCCAGCACCCAGGGAGGCTTGGGATAAAACCACCCAGCCTCTGAAATACCAAGGGATAAACGACCACTGTGACAGGCCACGACTGCCTATCAGAGCTGCACAGCCACTGCTAAGACATAAAAACTGCCAAAGGATAGCAGCGATGGGCAGAAGTAGCCTGATAAATAACATTTGACTCAGGAAGACATTTGTCTACTGGCATTGACAGACAGACAGATACACACCTGATTAGGGACCAGCCTCACTTCCAAAAGGGGGATGGACAGACAGACATGTGCTAGGATGGGGACCAGCCCCACCTCAGAGAGGGGGATGGGCAGACAGACATGGGCTAGGATGGGGACCAGCCTTACCTCTAGAGAGTCCCCAGATATGACCAGCGCACAGTCGTGCTTCCTTCTAAAGGCATTGAGCTCCAAGTGGGCCTCTCCCCGACTGGTTACCTCCATTAAGAGAGAAAAAAGTATCCCCAATTAAAATGTTATCTAAAGTAGAGGCACAGACAAGACATTCTTTCAGGAATCTCAGAAAGATCCTTCAGACACATCAACTAAAGCCAACAGGTGCCTTATGTGTGAATCCCAGTAACAAGGTCTGTTCAGAGCCTCCTGCAGTGCTGGAGATGAACACCTACTCGCTCAACATGAACTGACAGCAGGAAACCCTGGCATGAAGTGCAGTGAGCACACACCTCACGACGTTTACAGAAGAGGGGCCCATGACCTGATAACTACCTCTGTACAGTTCAGGAGGGCAGCTGGCTTTTATAAATACCTTCCCTGAAGACATGACGATAAGTATTAAGACCCTCCTGGTACTGCCCGTGATAATGATTCAGCGGGGTGGTGGGCAGGGTAGGCTGGTGTGCGTGAGCAGTGTTGCTGAGACTCACTGAATTCTGTTGTTGAGAATCACACCACGAACGCAGTTCTCAAGCATTTCAATACATCAGAAACCCAGAGCCCAAAGAAGTTGAGTTCCTCATTACCACGTACCAGGTAAGAGATGGAATGATCTTAAATCAAGGTTTTATTGAAATACATCTCTTTTCATAATGTGTTAGGTGACGCAAAAACACTTTCCTAAAGGACTTCTGCTGCTCTGCTATAGGTGTCCACTCACTCCATTGGTTTCTGCTTAGTGTCTGAAGGACTAAACAGTCTAAAAGAGTAAAATTAAATCCTAACCTTGAAATACCATTAATTTTAGAACAAAAACATTTTAGAAACCAAAGTACAGGTTTTTGACATTCTTTCTGTGGAGACTTTATGGGGCATAAAAGAAGTGATATATTATAAGACTGAAATAAATTAAAAGCTTCATGTGGTTCAAATTAACAATCTCAGACTCATCTTTAAATAGGTAGATTTTATTGTGAAAAATTTAATTTGTGGGGCTATAACATGGAAAAGCCAACAAAAATTGATCTGAAGTTTTATCAGAAGCATTAATAATTTAATTGCAAATAGTAGTCTGCAGGGCTTCATCTGCGATTCTGATGCTTCAAAACAAACTACATTTACATGTAAATTATATTCTAATAACAGCTTCTGAAGGTGCAAGTGCTTCATTTGGCACAGACACAGATGAGGGGTGTCTGTTCACCCACCATCCATCAAGGCCAGAGGATTGTTTATTTTTTGTTTGAAATAAGTGTAGTCGTAACTAATACATACAGTAAACACAGAAATTCAGATTATTCCTATTAATCTCCTTTTGGCTAGTTAAGAAAGAGCTATCTAGTCTGAAAATGGCAGTAGACTAAAAACACATTCCTGCTGTGTATTTATTTAGAGCTTGTTTCACAAAAGCAGCTCTGGACAACAGGTAATGTGCATAACTAACAGAAAAATGTAATTTTTAAAAATCAATTCACGTTTAAACAAATTGAATAGAAAATGACTGTGGTACGTCTATTTTAAAATAGATAGTAGTAAATAATACCAATAGTACAACAGAAAAACACTTCTGAATTTAGAGCTTGTTTACTCTACCAAAAAGCAGCGTTTTCATCACATTTAATGTACATAACTAAAAGAAAGCTATTTTTAACATGATTTTTATAAATTGAGCAAGAAAACAATTACAATACTTCTTTTTAAAATATATTTTGTAATTAATAAAAAACTACATATACATTCTCACAAAAACAGCACGTTTTAATTGTGAGATAAACATTTAAAAATTCAAAGTGATTCAGATATATACTTACCGGTCTGAAAATATGAATGTCTTGTGTTCTGGACACCAAGTGTGAACTCTTGGCAATGCAAGTAGCTGTCTCAAGCTTGTCTCCTGTTAGCATCCATATCTGTGGACAATGTGAACTGGTGAGTGTCAATAATACCGTTACACTCTCCTCTCTTCAAAGTGTCCACCCTTGAACAGCTATTTGTACACCATGGTGACAGCAGCATTATCCACTGTAGCCAAAAGGTGGAAACAGCCCAAGTGTTCATCAACAGATGAATGGATAAACAAAACGTGGTATATACATATAATGGAATAGTATTCATCTTTAAAAAGGAAATTCTGATACATGCTACAGTGTGGATGAACCCTGAGGACATTATACTGAGTGAAACGAGCCAGTCAAGTCACGAAATGATGAATTATATAAAATTCCACTTATATGAGGTCCCTAGAGCCATGAGATTCATAGAGACAGAAAGTAGAAGGGTGGTTGCCAGGAGCTGGAGGGAAGAAATGAGGACTAATGTTTAATCAGGGCAGAATTTCAGTTTCGGAGGATGGAAAAAAGTTCTAGAGACAGACAGTGGTAATGGTTGTACAACAACGTGAGTATAATTAATGCAATGAACACTTGAAAATGGCTATAATGGTAAATTTTATGTTATGTATATTTTATCACCATAAAGAAGTGTCTACTGACTTGCTTGGCTAAAATAAGTAAGAGCAAAATGACATTCCGACTCAGCAGCTGAGAGGTGGAGGCGTATGTGAGGACAGGGGCCTGGCCACTGCACAGCGGAATCAGGGAGAACACCCATCTGTGCCAAGATGCACATTTACAAAGCCTCCCACGGTGGGCCAGCAGAGCTGGGAGGACCACGGAGACCTCTATTTCACCCTGCTAGTTTTTCAGCTGGAAACTGAGGCTCAAATAGATAAATGATCCACAGTTATGCTAAAAGTTGCTTGTATCAAATAAATATCAAATACTATCACTTTTACATTAAAAAACATATACACATGTATGTATTATACATGTGTGTATGTCCCTAAAGTATAAAGAGAGTAAAATATCAGGATATTTAATAAAAGAGATATTTTACATGTATTTTATATAACAGCAAAAAATTTCTAGTAATATACTCATTATGGTCAGAATGTCTCAGATTTTTTATGTCATATAAAAATATGCATTAAAAGTAGAAACAGAAAAAAACTTATGTGGTATACTGATTATGTGCTTAGGTGTCACCTACCTGTGGCTCTTCTCAATGTCCGAGAATTTCTGCTTTATATTTATTTTACATATTTATATCATTATGACAAAGGTGAACAGTAACTACCACTGCTGCGCAACCTGTATGCAAGTTAGGAAGAGTACATCAGATCTGGTTTAAATATTACCTTCATTTCAGAAGAATATCTGAAATCAGATTTTATATTATGTAGAGATAAAAAGAACCTGATACTTTAGACATTAAATGTAAGGAATAAAGAGCAGACTCCAGAAAGTCTCACACAGCTTTGCAAAGAATTAATATAAATACCCAAATCTTTATACAAGAAACATCCACTACTCTGATACATTGATGACCAGCATATATAATTAAGAAATAGACTGGTTTGAGGCCTACTAAAAATTACAATAGAACGAACAGGTCATCTGCTTTTACTTCACATTTCTGCATCCCATTTTTTGGCCGTACGATACAATCAAGCTCTGGTGTCATGGACATCTGGGTCTGAAATGCTCGCTCCTAATTCCGAACTCCTATGTGAACAGTGACTCAGAAATCAGCCGCAGCCTCAGCACTCTCCAGTGCTGTCGAGAACCGACAGGAAACCTTTCCAGCGTCTCTGCCCACGCTGACTCCTGCAGCACAAGAACAACAGACCCTCCACCCGGAACCGTGGCCTTGCCGGGGGCCCAGGCCTCTTTCTGGGGCACGGGCGCGGCTCAATCCGCAGCCAGCACAGCTCTGCCTTGGCGCATCTTCCTTCAGTAGCGACGGTTTTCTCCATTTTCAAAAGCAGAGCCCCAAATCCTGCAGGGAGCACTAAATCAACTTCTCAACCCTTCTGCAGAGAACACGCAAGGCAGGAATCGTGTCTTGGGAACTCAACCTCTCGGCACAATCTGCTGATGGGACCCCGCACGGGACGAGGACGGCGGCGAGCAGGAGCGTCCCGGCTTTCCAGAATGGCCACGAGCTCAGCCAGCAGCAGGGCGGGACAGCATGGCCACCATGCGGTGGCACACGACAGACGGGACCGGCGCTGATGCAGCAATGTTGTCCTGCCGAGGATGCGGAGGGGATGCAGCAATGCGCTGGCTACACACGCCGCAGAAAGGAGCCGGGGGCGGCTCTGCACACAGAGGGCCTGCGCGGCGACCCCCGAGGACACGCACCTTAACGCCCGCGTTGCGCAGCAGCTCCAGCGTGGGCCGCACGTCGGCCTGCAGCTGGTCCTCCACCCCGGTGAGGCACAGTAGCTCCATTTCCCGCTCCAGACTCTCCACCACTGCAGCTACCTTGAGCGCCCTGTCGTGCAGACTCAGCTTGGCTTGACTGTACCGGCTCTGGGAAGAGAGAGGGAGACGCGTGTGCATGGGCACCGCGCGTGTGTCCTGCGCGGTACTCAGCTCAGCTGCGTTGTGACCACTTGGGGCCTGTCACGCACAGGAAGATTCACAGCTGTAAAGAGAGGACAACGCTCCTGCTCATGTGGCGCCCTTTCCTAGCAGACTGCAGAGGACGGTGCACGCACTCCCGAATGCCCAGGCAAAGTGCCCCTGCTCCCACCCTGTGGGACCCTGACCTCACAGTCTCACACACGCGATAATTATGAACTTCAAGAGGAGAAAAGTGTCTGATGAGGGAAGGGACATCTGTGAATAAGGGATGACTGGAGGTTGGCTCACCTCAAAGTCCTGGTACTGCTCTTCTGTGAGCATCCTCTTTGCCACCACGAGGGTCCGCAGCCCTTCGCGCGCCATGTTTCCACACTGAAAGGAGGGGACGAGTCACAGGGGGCCCCGCAGAGCCTCCTGACCACAGCAGTGATGGGGTATCAGGGCACTGGCCAGCACCTCTCTCTGTGGTGATCACTGTTCCGTGCTCATTTATCCCGCTAACTTCGCAGAGTGTCTGCTACCTCCAAGCTTTATGACAGCAGGCGGGACCTCACATGGCATGTAATAGGCAGGACCATGGATATAAAACCTGGTGGCTGGATCTGAAGACTGTTTCTGCCACATGCTAGCTCTGTGTATTTGGGCAAAGTAACTAATCATCTGTGTCTCGCTTTCCTCATCAGCTGTCACGGACTGAATGTAGGGTTATTCTAGGACTCAGGCAATCTGTATAAAGTCCTGTGCCCCAACATATGGCAGAGAGTTAGTGCCATATGTGTTAGCTTGTTGCTCTCATTTTCACTTGTAATCACCTGGCCCTGCTTGCAGGATGACTGCGTGGGGCAAACGCAGTTAGTGGACAGGACAGGAGTGGAGGACTGGGCAGTGGAGAGAGCCGAGGCCGGGGACACAGGCCAGACCCCAAGGCTCCTTGTGTCTCCTTTTGCAATTCAGGTCTTTTGGGGCAGGGAAAGGGAAGCCCCAGAGGAGTCACATTACAACAAGAAATGGAAAAGCATTCAACAGTCCTCTGAAAAGATGTTAACTCCATTCATAGTCAGAAAATGCATCAAAATAATAAAATACTATTTTCTCCCTTTCAGAGGCAAAAATTCAATGGTTTTAGCTGGTGACAGGGTGAAGAGGCAGGCTGTGCAGTCCAAAGCCGGTGGTTGGTGCTAGCACAAACTGGCTTAAAAGTCACTGGCCACTTCTCTCAAAATTTAAACTGCACAGACCAGCAACACAGACCCTACTGTTAGAAATTTAGCCTGTACCTGCAAAAGTATACCATGATGTCTATACAAGGTGGATGTTTGCCCTATTATTTAAGTGGACAGGGCTCAGTTTTCAAAAAACTTGCAGCGGCACATTCATCCTAGGTTTTCACACAGCAGACGTGTAGGGTCCAGCAGAAAGCACGAGGTGGGTTGCACTAGCCAACGCTGGGGCCTTGGGCCCCTTTCTGTGCCATCTGCTCATGTGCATCCCTCCTGGGGCGCAGGGATGTGAAAGACGGCCAGAAGGGTCGAGTCCGGAGGGGCTGCTGCCCATGTGTGAGAGCATGTGCTCCTGAAACATGGGATGCCATCCTGCGTGGTAAGGAATTGCCTCACCCAACGTCACCCACTCTCCTCCTGGGCACATGGGGTGACTGAGGCACAGGGAGGCAGGAGGGGCAGTGATAGGACTTGTGGGGGCCAGACATGTCCGCAACAAGCCACCAGGGGACCCCGCCTCAGGGAGGTGTTGGAGCCCCGTGCCAGTAAACTTGGGTATGCAAGGTTGTGACTGGCAGGAAAAGGAGAGCATGGTTCCCCATGAAGGCTCCCTGCAGCCCCCTGGGTGCCGTGCACAAGGCACAGCAGCACACGTGCCAGCTCTGCAGGCAGCTAGGGAAAGTGATGGCGAGGACCATGACGTGGGTGTCTGGCCTCCTAGTGACACACAGAAATCCCACACTGCCTGGGAAAGCATGGCTTTGTATATACATCATGTCCCCCATGGCCAAAGGTAGAAACCCTGTCATCCTGCCATCTCTTTAGGGTAAAAGTCAACCCTCTGTGTGGGATATCCATCTCTAGTAAAGACAATTTGCTACGTTTTGTGATAAAAGTTAACCTGGGTACAAATAAAAATGATTAAACTATTTGGATATTTTGAAAATTCCTTTTTAATCATCTGGCTTATTGGATCTCATGCCTGTTGCTGACTCTGGAGGCTGCAGGGCTAGCAGGCAGAGCTGGACGAAACCTGGGTCCAACACCCATCCCTGCACACCACTAGTAGCGTCTGCTCTGGTCTCTCCATTTAGGAAACCAGACAGTGACACTGCAGGATCAAAGATTACGAGAGACAAGGGAGGTGACAGTCTCTGTGATCCTGTTATACCTTCTTGTGTTTCCCAGTTGTAACCACTGACTGCCTTTATAATTCTACATCTAGGGTCTAATTCAAGTTTGTGTTTAGAGGGAGGGAAGCCAATCTTCTCAAAGCCTCGACTTACCCTTAAGTGTTTTGCCAACTTAAATATTCTCACATTTTAGGTTTTAAAAAATCGGCCCTTCCTGTTATAGGATCAGTGAAAAGTATTTTTTGTTAAACATTTAGAGAGCACAAGTTTATGGCTAAGAATCCAATTCAGGGGAATTTGCTTGAAACAGAATTACTCGGGACAAACTCAGGCTCTCAGAACCTGCTGTTCTGTCTTTTAAATAAAGTGAAAGGCTTTTAGACTAAAATAATATTGCAACACAGATGTTGGCAAAGGGTCAAAAGATTTCTCTATCAAAAGAAAATACAATGTTGAGAAAATAAATGCACACAGGATTTTTAATAAAGTTATCTTCGTGAAAAACAATCTGACATTATCTGTGGCAAGACATTTATTGATTTGACCTCATAAAGCTAAATAAATTAAACAAGTATTTTACAATTAATTGCACGTCATTATGACCAAAAGTAATTTTTATGGCATTCTACTAGGTCTTCAGGGAGTTTAATTTATTCATGTCCCTGATTAAATCAAAGTGCCCTGAAGGAGATATTGATTCATATTGCCAATACCACCATGAACATTGGGGAAGTGGTCGCTGTACTGACAGATCATCTCTGAGGTAGAAGGGTAGAGTGAGAGAGATTTGAACACCAACAGTAATATGCGCTCAGTAAAAAGGGTCATGTCTATGATTATAATGGTTTTAGTTTTATTCTGAAATCCAACTATTGATTAATAATTGAACTTAACAATAAATAATATAACCTCATGAGACTAACTACAAATCATATTTATTTAGGAAAGATTTAATGAAATATAGAATTCTTTATTATTTATACCTTATTTTCTATTTTTTAAGTGAATCTTACATGTGAATTAGCATTAGATCAAAATTCTAATGAAAATCACTTTGCAAATAATTAGATTACAAAATAAATATCATATTAAAATACAACTTTGGTTATATATACAATATTATTTAGAATTCTTTAGTGAATGATTAATAATGCTTTCTATTTTTTTACTATCATAAATAAAATATTTTTCTTAAGAAGCTACTTGTACATATCTACATGCATGCATACACGAAACAAAAATAAGTTATTTTCATAGAAAGTAAACTATTTATAATTAAATAGGACTCCTATACTTTCTGCTTTATGAAATTGAGAACTGTAAGCATTTAAAATAATTTAGTGGAATGGAAAAATGGTACCATCTTTGGCAACCTCTCTGGTTGGTTTGAAATTCTGATAACTCAATTTATTCTAATTATACCAGTGTTGGCAAAGTTGGGGAAAAGATACCATTTTTCTGTCATCTGTTCACTAAACTTTGTAAAAACATTTTGCACAATGTTAGGAGTAACTCACCTCCTCTTCCAGCCAGTCGTTGTACTGGACGATGGTGGACATGACAATGTCAGCACCTTTCATGTAGAATGTGATTTCTGCCGTGGCCTCGTCCTGTGAGACAATGAAAATAAGCATGGGTATGTTTGGGCTGCACTGCCCCTTGCCAATAACTGCTGGTCTAAAACAAAACGCACTGGGAAGAAAGCAACTCTCCGTGAACAGACTCCCTTGTGGTGAGCTGCTCATGTACTTTCTATGCAGGGGTCCACGCCCTCCCTTAGGTGCTAGTGGTGCTGAGGATGGAGAATACAACTGCACATCTTGTGATGCCATACTGAAGTTTTTGAAATAAAATTTGTTAACGGATGTATGACTTGGGCTGTAAAGTAAGCATTAATTCTCTTAAATTTTCATAGTTTGATTAGATGCTTTGTTGTTTAGCCAACTTCCAAGATATATTTTTGGTATTTGCTAAGAAAAATTTAATAGAGAGATATTTTAGCAACTTTATGGTCATAAATCATTGTAAAGTTAAAACTCTCTGGCATGCTACTTTTGTTGCAAACAAAACATCTTTAGTTGATTTCAAAAGAGAGTATGTAGCATGTTTTACTTACTTTCCCTTAGAAGTCTGAGACTTTATATTACTAGATATTTTATATCATCAGAGCCACACTAGCTTCTCAGTCATAAATTATCAGTTTAGATTTTACTTTAAAAAACTATAACAAGCATAAAGCATGAGTAAATATTTAACTCTTCTTTTGGGAAAATTTTCATATCAATCTTAAAATATTGGGGAAAAAAGTCTTCTATAACAGTGTGGCACCCTCGCAGCAAGGCTTGTGGGTAAAGCGAGTGGCACTGCACACCTACCCTGACGATGATGCCCATCCGCTTGCTTTCGGATGTGAAGGGGAACATCTGCAGGATGCAGTAGGTCAGGATGTGGCCACTGGGGGTCTTCAGCTGCATGGAAGTGAGGTCCCTGCTGACCAGGGTGAGGCCCACACTCTCTGTCCACTGCACCAGGGCAACCTAAGGGAGACCAGCAACACGTGAAGCCACTGGCTGCCTTTAGAAACCCACACAAGCTACACAGCAGCTTGGAGAGACATGACACATTTAGAAAAACTTTTCGTCGCCATGTCAAGTATATACTGTTAAGTAACGTTTTTATAGGTGAACAATAAATAAGCAACATGACAAAAAGTCCCTGGTCTTACTTTTTAAAACAAAGACCATATGGATCATAGAGACTTTTCTGCGATTTGTGCTTACTAGCTCCTTTGATTCAGATGGTTTTGAAACCTAGAGTGGAGCACGCTCTGATCAGTTCCGGAGGCAGAGCATTAAACAACTCTTCAAGGTTCTTTCCACCCCCGATTCCACGAACTCCATGGAAGAACGAACAATCTGAATCTCATGTTTATCCTGATCTTTTTCTAAAATAAGAAATAAACTGGTGACTGACTAACTCTATAGTGAATGTGTTCACATGTAATATTTGCAAATTTAAAGGAGACAAAATAGCCGAGGAGAAAGGAGGTCAACCCCTGCTGTGACAGCAACTCTGGGGTCAGGTTTTTCTTTCACTGAGGTTCACTTTCCCCTTCTGCAAAGTGAAAAATATACTTGCAAGCTGTTCTAAAGCTGAAATAATGTAAGAGAATTTCCTAGCACATGGCAGGTACTCAAAAATGGGAGCTATTCTTATTTATAATTATTATTTAATTTGTTATTAAAATCATAAGTGGAAGAATAATTTTTAAAGTTAGTAATTTATGAACAGTACTTTATGACAATGTTTCTGAAAAAAAGTTTGTTTAAAAGCAACCTCATGATAAGACATTAGTTAAAGCACTATATATCAATCCTATTATGCAGTTAAAAGGAATATCACCCAGTGAGAACAGACTATCTATGATATGATACTACTACTACAGAGGATGAGAGACTTCACCAGACAAAAAAGCCCAATGAAAAAGCAGCTTTCTTTAGCGGTTTCCTTTGGGTCGAGTCTTTCATTTCTGCCCTGCAGGCATGCCCTTGCTGCTGGCTAGTGACGCTGACACCTCTCAAGGCCTGGACCAGGCCTCTTCTGGCACTAGAGTCTCTCCCAGGAGGATGAGCCCATCCTTGCCTTCAAATCTAACCACCACCTAGTGTCCAGGATATTAGTAATTCAATTGTAGTGTCCTCTGAAAATTCACGTGAGAATAATTTTATTCTGTAAAGCAAAATTCCCAGCCCTTCTGGTTCTGAGGCTGACTGCGCAGGTTGGGTAGGGTTCTAGAGTTTGGGCAAATGGCTATATCCCCCTAAAATCCCAGTTTCCTTAACTATAAAATGTCCATGATTGAGGCCACCTCTCAGGGTTACTGTAAGGATTAAAGATAAAACATTCGAAACACACTCAGTGGAATGCTTGGCACATTTAAATCATCAAAAAATGTTAAGATTTCATCCTCAGCCCTTTCTCACAAAAGCCATTTACATGTGTTCTGTTGGGCAGACCAAGAATCACTTTTAAAGTCAGATTTTCTAAGTAATTTTCCAATAATCTAAGTACAGAATACTTCCAGAAAGATTTCCAAATGTCTGAGGTTGCAGAGGCGTTTCTTTGTTTTTAATGCTTTGAACTCCATCCAGTGGCATACAGTGCTGGGGGCAGAGGGTTGGGGGCTGGGCTATTGTCGACAGACAATAAGGTAGAAAAACTTAAAATTACATATTTTCTAGGACTACAGAGATGTTTTGTGGGATGAGGATGTTGTGGAACAGAGCTGGAAACCACTATGTTACATCACCTGTGCCTGGTGGGTGTGAAGACGCTCCTTCATGCCTCTCGATGGCCGTTTACTGCCATGACTGAAATCGACAAGCTCCTGCCTGGTTTGTTTTAAAGAAATCCACAATGGATACTACTCAGTCTCTTCTCTATTGGGTGGCCTTAATTTACTTCCCCAGTATTTTTTAGGATCTCATAAAGGAACTAAATAGACAAGCAGGGATATTGTTTTAGGTTAATAAAGACATATTTATACAATTTAAAATTATATGTAGTCAATGCATCAGGAAAAAAATTACCCATAATAAATTTCTGATACTTTAAAAAGTTTACATATAGAGTTAGCCTGTGCTAAATGGAATGGAATAATTCCAGAAAAGCAGGATTGAGAGTAAAATTATTATAATGATCCTGTATTTTGGTTTATTTCAGTTACAAAATCAGAAATGCATTTCTATAAAAAAAGGCATAAGGGAGGGGAGTAATCAAACAACTTTTGTCAACATCTGCACCCCAGAAAGCAGAACATGGCTTGAGGTGCCGTTTTCTATTTCCAAGGGCAGGCCACAACTAGCTCTGTTTGAGATAAACAGAGAAGTTGATCCATCACACACACCTGTGCTTTCAGGCAGCAGGGCTCCTCGTCTCCCAAAACTGGTAGCGGGGCAAGGGGGCTGGGGAGTGCCTCCACTTCTTCCACAGGGACCTGCCTGTCCTCTTCCCACCAGCTGTTTTCTCTGCACTGGTTTATTCCACACACCAGCAGCCGGACACAATGTAAAAACCTGCTTTATGAAGCGGGAATGACTATGTACAGTATTTGAATTTATGCTCAGCCCAAATTTACTGTTTAGGAATACAAACTTCATTTAAATTAATAAAATCATACAGTTAGCTCATTTATAAATTCAGGGATAGCAATATGTTACATACTAGATTGCCAATTAAAGAGATTTAACTGTATAGAATTATTATTTTGCTATACAACAATATGAAGTTAAATAATTAGTTTTCATACTAGGAGAAAAAGTAGCATCCAATCTTATTAATTAACCCTGCATGTAAGGGTCAGGCACTTTATTGAGATCTGCACAGGATTTACACAGAAAATCCAGGTGGAGTGCAATGGGGCAGGATCTAGTCCCCGCCCTCAACACCAGTTGAAGAATCACACTCTAGGAAAGAGTGTTACCTTGACCCTTTTCTGCTTAACATCTGTGTCTGTGGGTGGACTGAAAAAATCAACAGCTGTCCTTATATGGGCAATACCTGCTTGTTATCTAAAGCTACTGATTAAATTAGAAAATATGCTCAATCGACTGGAATACTACATTTGAAGAGACAAGATCAAACATAAAACAAAAATAGATCAATACGCTGAACTTGTACTGTATTTTGAGCTGGTCAGACCATATCCTAAGTACTGTATTTAATTTTGCTGCATTTTGAGAGTATGCTGTCTGGGAGACACCTAGAATTTTGACTTTATAAACTTGAAGCCCCTCACTCTCGACAGGTCACTGACTTCTCCCTTTTGTGGAAAATAAATGAAATTAGCAGGTTTTGACTTTTGCCTATTTTGATTAAGGATCTTAGTAAGATCTCTGTGCTCTTTTCCCAGAAGATATTTGTGAAAATAGTAATAAGCCAAATGCTAATGCTTGTCAAGTACTATGAGGAACTGCTGTCTGCAAGTTCTTGCTTCAAATCTTCCTGTTGGACAGCAGTGAAGGCTTACCCACTGAGGGTGCCTCAGACAAGGCCAGTGAGCCGGGAAGTAACTACTTGGCCCCATAGTCGGTGCCCAGGGCAGCAATGGAAAGTTTGGACACCGTCATGCTTGCAGGGGTTGCCTGACTGTGCAGAATGAATCCTCTGTGAGAATGCTGAAATGCTGTTTTGCACCAAGGTTCTGGGGTGGTCTGTCACACAGCAGTGGTGACATGGGTCAACATTTCCATTGCTGGTACTGCAATGCAGGGCTGGAGGCTAGACTGCATGGCCTTTCCCAGGACACTGGGTGTCGCATGTCAAGCATGTGGCACCAGTGAAGGTACAATTAAAACTCGCATTCCCTGACTTTCCAGTTCGTTACTAAGATACTGAAGTAAACTTAGAGTCTAAAATCATGCTACAGATAATATGGTGCTATAATTTAGAGCATCAGCAATATGCTCTAAATTACAGTACTAAAAAAAGACACATGGACGTCAACAGAAAAGACAGAAAACACGTCTGGAGGGACAAAGTAACACCCTGCAACACCATTTCCAATGTAAAATGAAAGTGGAACTCTACGAATTTTTTCCAATGAAACTTCTCTATAAACTGCAAATGATCCAATACTCTCAAGGTTAATTTTCAATTTGCATAGTGAAAGGTTACTATTACATTTTGACCTGTAAATTGTATCTTTCCGTGAACACCCTATCATCTCATGGGTGTCCCAGGCAGTCAGGACTGAGCATTCTATATTTGGCGACTCACATCTGTTTATTACTTAGTTTATGCTTGGTTTCACAACCCGTTTGAGTTAGCAGCTTATAACAAAAATCATCTTAGCTTCTTATATCTAGCCCGGCATCCCATCCCACTGTTTTTAATCAGCAATCACCTTGAGGATTAACTCTTTATATAATGCCAACCAAAAAAAGAGTATCCAGATTTTTCATAAGAGATAGATGCTTTAATTACTGCCCTAATATAACTTGCTTAGTGTTGCACAGAATTCTTTTGATAATATGAAATTAAACATTTCTGGATTAGGCCTATAAGCAAGTAACTACAAAGAAAAATAATCTGGATGAGTATATGCAGTGCTTTTAGAACATTTGCTGCTGAATTCATACATGTGTATTTAGTACTACATACAGATCTGGTCTTCCTTACCGAAGTCAGCCAAATGTAGACACATCAGAGGAACAACTGGCTCCTCATGGACACCCTGGTTTTGAGTTTTCATATCTTATCTCATGGTTTGGAACAGAGTGAGGTGGGGATTTGACTAGGTGAAGGAAACCACTCTCAATGATTTTCTCTGTATATGTGAAATACATTAGTGGTGTTCTTTTAGAAGGCTCTTACAAATAACTTACATCTAGTGATACTAAGTGTAGGAATTAAAGGGAAAAATTTCAGGCATTGATAGTTTGAATCTATTTTCTTCCTAAAGATGTCTAAGCAATTAAAATATATATACTTTTCTATAGCATGTAAGCTCCCTACTAATATAAAACCAACAGCATCACCAGAAGGTGTGATAAGACTCTTCAAGTAATGAGTGCAGGAAGTTAGGCATTTATGCATCACCAGCCAAATGTTCAACTTGAAGCCCCCACACAGATCCAGTGAAAATAATCTATTATTAAAACTCCCTAGGCTTCAGAATCTTGTTGTACAGAAAGATTAGGGCTTAGCTTCCAGCAACTGGAAACATTTATGAAGGTGGACGACAGCTGGCCTGGTGTGCAAACACACTTGCGGCACACCCATCCTGGCTGCCTCTCCTGCGGCGCTCCCTGCCACCCTCTGCCAAACTGTCTTCCTTCTCTCTGACCGCCTGGTGGAGGCTCTGCTATCCTTGGCACCCTGCCACTCCCCTTCCCCATTAATCCCTCCAGCTGTGGGATCACCCTGGCACCCTGAGGCAGGACCATCTTTACTGTGTTCACTGTTGTATACTCAGGAACAAGACAATGACATATTTCTTGAATAAATGAAAACTAAAACTCTGTTACTTAAAGTGATTTAAAAGTGAAAAGTTGAGTGGAGTTCTCAAGACATGAGCAAAAACACAAGTGGGACATGTTCTTAGCACCTCCTCAGGTCAGGCTCTCCCAGGTCCTGGAGCAGATCTGTCAGTAGACACAGCTACTCCAGTGCAGTCTGGGCTCTGAATTTAAGAAATGTGCCTCTCTCCTGGGAAGCTAACAGTTTGCCTTTACACCATTTTGATACACAGAAAATGCAAATTACCTGAGAGAAGTAAAAAAAAAGCTTAAGAGACATTAAATCAACAAATATGACTGTGTGTAAGGCCCTGTAGAACCAGAAATCATGACAGTCAGTGTTTGCTTTAGGATTTTATTTTAGATTTACCTACGTGAAGTATCACATACGTACATCAAATCTACAACCAGTTTAATCCCAAGTAACTCAAGCCTAAATTCTGACAATAAATCAAACTGAAATACTGTTCAAATATTCTTTAGGTCAGTTTCCCTGCATCTTTGGTGCTATCTACATATATGACATAAGCAGAGGACAGGTGATTCAGGCTGAAGGAGTGGCCTCACTTGTCTTTTAAGTCCAGAAGCTCTGGGTTTCCATCACGTCCCACTGCTGCAGCAGCACAGAGGCAACTAGCAAAGACAGCAGCTCTCTTTCTGAGCAACTTTCATCTTACAGACAGAGGAAGGAAGCCACTAGAGGCACTTGTCTTCTTTTAAGTGGAGGAAAACTAGGGAAGGAAATAACGAGAAAGACAAGGAAATGGGAAAGGTTAACGATGAAAAGCTAATTTAATTTGTTGAGGGTTTCCTCTTTCTTAACTCACATTTGAGTTATCTTATATAGATATGAGTATTTTATTTTCATGTTTTAAATACTTCTGGAGGCAATTTTATACATCTTTAAAAGAGACTTCAATATTTAACAGTCTAAGGTATGTTTGTTCCTCAACGTTTATCATCCAGTCTCTGATACCAACCTCCAACCTTCCTGAAAGTCGAGCACAAAAATTCTTGTGCTTCCCCAAGTGCAGAGACCAGGATGCTGGAGAATATTCTAGGAAAGATCTAATCAAGTCTGAGTAAAACAGGAGTTGGTTTTCACCAGAATAACCATATGGCTGGTCATGATGAGATTTGCCCTGAAAAGCACTTTTCTTCCTTATTTTAATATTATTTCAATTTCACAAGGACAAAAGTTAAAGGAAGACCACATCCCTGCATTTTCACCCAGTTCTACTAAGGAAATGTTACTGAATAACCCACAGCAAGAACTGGAATTATGCTGCAATTACCCTGGTATCTTTACATAAGTGTATTACAACATATCACACTAAATCAAATGTCAAATGTTATAAAGAGGAGAGCCGCTTACACCACTACTGTGAAATAATTATGAAAAAGGACAAGGCACTTTAAATAGATTCTGAACTCTTATTTGGTAGTTTTCTGTAAGGTGAGAACATATGCAACATTCTCTACGTCATTAATAAAACCTGAGCAAACAGGTTACATTTTAAAAATTTTAAATCCATACTTTATTCAAGTGGCCTTACTTTTTACCTGACGTCCTCTTTCTATCCAGGATTCTATCCAGGATCCACCTTACACTTGGTCTCATGCCTCCTTAGGTTCCCCTTGGTTGTGACAGTTTCTCAGACTTTTCTCGTTTTTGATGACCTTGGCAGTTTTGAGGAGTACCAATAACCTTTCCATATCATTAAGCTTTCAAAGAATCGCCTTCTGAATTCATTGCTATCTCAATCGTTACTTCTTATGTTTCCTTTCATCTTTTTCCCTTTCACTTTCCTTTAGTTTTGTTCTTTTTCTCCTAGATTTTTCGGTTTGCTGCCACATCCACATTTTCATTTCTTCCCACTGATGACACAGTCTCTGTGTACCTGCAGGGCACTCCCGAGCACACCAGCTGCACAGAGGTGCTGCTGTGCTGCTCACACCACTGGGCCTGTGGCCACACCTGGGAGGTGGTGCCTGTGCAGGATCTGTTTTCTGTGTCCCACAGAGACCTCTTTGGATCTCTGCCCTCTTCTCCACGGCTTCTTCAGGTCACCATTCTCTGTTATTTGGTTATTTTGTATATGAACTGTGGTAGTTTCTAACAGGACATACGTAGAAAGAATGCTGCTGAGGGCTGGATGGAGCCTCAGGGGTTCAGCTCAGAACTTATCTCAGGAGCAGTACTGCACGGCTGTGGCCCTCACGTGCAGATGGAGGGACAAACGTCTTTCCGTTTTCTTTGGATGCAATCAGGGATGACAGGCAACCAAGCGACACACTCCTCAACCAGCACCACTGGCCACAGGTTGGTGACACTTGTCTTGTACTCAGTTATGGGCTCTCCAATAAGATGGAGTTTCCAGAGTTACCACTGGATTTTGTCCTTTCAGACAATTTCATCAGTATTCAAATAAAAAATTGGTAGAGGAGATTATCAAATACTCCATTTGTGCTTCTATATTAACATGGTATTAATTTCTGTCTGACATTATAATAGGAAATAATCCCTGAGATATTTTTCTCTGAAATAAAGATAGTCCAGACTATAAATGCTTAGTACATTTCACATGACAATTCCTTTGACTACTGAGCCTTTAGAAATTTTTAATAATGTGATTATTGACAATAATACAAAGGTAAAATAATTAAAATGTGAATACATTTATGTGGGGAAATATATTTATGTGGAAGCCTGAGGTAAATCTCACCCACAGGCTACTCAGCACCACACCTAAGTAATCCTTGTCACAGGCAATTTATTTCCATATTTCCATATTTCCATATTTATACTTTTCTATGCTAAGTAAGCAGTATGGGAAAGTATATTCATGGGTCATATCACATGGCAGAAAATATAAAAGGAAACCTGATTTTATTATTAATTTTTCTCTATAACTCCATTATTCAAAAATTCCTGTACTATTGTTTTTGCAAAGCTTGGGAGAAATTTCCTTTATTACATTAGCAGTTAGACATACATAGTTGCCAGCTATAATCCAAGGATACATTTTTTTACCATGTACTTTATAAATCATAATCATTGACATTTTATTATTTTTGATTGTGGTTATTATGATCATTTTTATAATTTAATAGAATTATTAACATAAAATGCAATTTGATCATCTGGAAAAACTGCTAATCAATATTCGCAGACAGGCTATATAGTATTTATTTTCTATTGGTCTTGAAGGTCACAGAGTGAAGGCTTTGTGTCATTGACAATGATCTGCTCCTCACAGATATATTGACAAAACACCACAATTAGTCTTGCTTCAATAGGCACACACAATAAAATGAATTAAAAAATACACCATGCCACATACATTAGCACTTACTTCTGTAAATCCAAAAGCAATGCTATTAAGGATGTAACATTCCTCTATTTTTAAATAATCCACTTGTGGTTTGTCATTAATTCTAACTGATTCTTGCATATAAATGCCGGAGTGAGGCAATGATAATTACATCTTGAAATAATATTTAAATATAGAACTTACTGATGTGAGAGAATGTAGCCACAGAGGGAAAAAGAATGCTAATACTGGTTTACAGGAGTAAGCAGTCAGTAAAAATCCTGGCCAATCAATCTTTTTGGACCAAAAGAAGCCAGAGGTCTTCAAGGTTTCCGTTGCATCCCACCTGCCTACTATGCCTGCACCCTGTTATGAATGCTTGAGACATAAGCTCAGTGCCGCTCTCTGCAACTGCACTGGACATGCACTTCACAAATGAAGGGGGCTGGATTTTAACTCTGTGAAGGAATTTCCAGGGAGCACTTAACGTTTGTTCAGCTGGCGTTTGCTATGCAGAGCCTGTAGACACAAAGTGACAGGCAAGCAGAACTTTCTATTTTCTTAGAGAAAATGAAATATTGATCACTAATCATAAGAAACAATGACCAGGCATAAGGAGGCTCCACATCACGAATACAAGATCCAGTTATTTACACTCTGACATAACCACCTCTCACACCTGCCGGCACCTCCACACACACCAATGATGACGTCGCTGCAGGCACTCCATGCTCATGCCTCTCAGGACTTTCAAGGATTTAAAATGAATTCCCCCAGAATTCCATTATTCGCATAGTAAAAATTCATTATGCATATGTGTAGGTAAGATAAAAAATCCTTTCTGCTTTCAGAAAAATGAAAATCAAGACTGGTTATGTTCTGAAGAACAGAGACTATGGTAGCAGAGACAGAAACCAGGCACTCTGCTTAATAAACTGTATTCCGTCCAAAGACTAAGATGATATGAGAGCCATAGTGAGAATAGTGTGGTGAGAATAGTATGGTGTTGATACAGAACATATAAAACTGGTTACGTCTCTTAAGTGATAATGTTGCTTATTAACCATATATGCTGTGATAGGTCAAAGCTGAGGTTAAACAGAAAACATCAATTGAACCATTTCCCTAAACAAAGCTCCAGGGTGCAATATTCTAAGCGCTTTATTCAATAAAAAATGCTTTTAAAATGGTACTTTGGTGATTGGGAAACATTGCTATCATCTGTCACCCTGAATGCAGCAAAGTTCAATAAGCTAAATAATGAACCATTTAGATTACTTTCCCGGGGCTTTAGGAATTTGCAAACATTGCATTGATAGAGGCTCTTTAAAAATTATGATGAAATCTACTTTTTTCATTTTTAGATTTAACATATGTATTAGAAATTTTTTAAATGTTACTTAATGTTCTGCTACTTTTCCAAAGCAGGAAAAAACAAGCCAAAAAATTTAAAATAACATTAGCAGTTTCTATGTTATAATTTCTTTAAATTCTTAATAATCTTTGAATCAGTGAAACCTCTGTTGTAAATTCTCAATTTAAGATTTAAAAAGTGTTATGACTTACATAAAAACTTAAAGGTGAAAAAAAATCCCCCTTTCACCAAAAGTTATGTTTGGTTTTGGCAAGTAATAAGGTAAATATGTAATGTGTTACTTTAAAAACTTCCAATACAGTTTTTCTTGGGAAAATCTCTGGTCTAAGTTTCCAGTGCTTAAGAAGTAACTGACTAGGACATAATTATTTTTCTACATATAATCATATGGAATTTTTGAGAATTTCTAGAATATTATAATAGAGAAAACAAAGTGCTCAACTCTTTCTTTACAAGAAAAAAGATGGTGGCTTTTTCCTTTCAGATAGCAGTTACCAATGATGTTTGTTTGTCTCAAAGCCTCCACTGGAATGCTAAGAAGATGACAATTTATGAATCACATAAATCTTAACGATTCATCTTGTCAGTTTTAGGTCCCAAAACCTGCTAATGATTATTAAAGTATACATTTTCTCCTAGATTTCCTCCACCAAATAAGAAAATTTGAGACGCGCAAACACACACACCCTGATTCCAAAAGTTGTGCTGGATTTGGCTACAAGAAATGTTTACACATTTACTAGTGAAATAATCTATAACACATAATGGGGTGATGATGGAATGGGCCTTAAAGATTCTGAGTACCGATAAGTGACGCAGAAGTGGCACACTCACGGTGAGTGTGTGGGGACGGAATGTAGCTCTGGTTTCCACATTTCCCCAAATATTTTCCCTTTATACAACGATTAAGTTATGTTCTGGCACTTCTACTGATTCAACTACTCCCACCTCTCACAGGCTATGCCAACATTTGCTGAAAAGAGAGAAGAGGCAAGTGATTCGCAAGCAGGAACTTAAGTTATTCATCACAACTTTGTTATGTACCAAAAAGGCAAACTCCTTCTAAACTTTGGGAATCAGGCTCTTACTTGAATTCCAATGGCATGGTTTTGAGGACCAATATTCCTACAAGATGTGTTTTCAGATAACTCCCACACTTTACTTCCCTCCTTCTGCCTTCCTCAGTAGCTCTATTTCATCCTCTTTCCCACTCAGCCTGAGATTTACTAGGCTAATCCCCACAGACCACCTGCAAAGGAAGGAAAGTGTAATGTAAGATCTCATAAAAGCATGATCCCTTTCCTCAAAGAGCTTGCAATATGAATGCGGAGAGAGGCCCACACAGAAGACACAACCAGAGAGCCACATGAACCAAAGGACAACCACAGAACATGGAGCTGGTGACAAGCACAAGAGGAGCCTCAGGACCAGCGCCTGACAGCCATGACAGCAGCCGTGTCATGCAGGCTGCTGCTGCTTCAGCTCTGTTTTGTTGAAAAGAGAAAACTATGAATAACTATAAAAGTATCAAGGCTGTAAAAATTATAAGTAGTAATATAAAAATATATTTTTTTAAAAAAGTAAAAGTTCCCTTTAACCCAATCCACAGGAAGCCCTGCCCAATTCGGACATGCCCACCACTATTAGCTGTTCGTGTGTCAAGAAGCACATGTCAGATGGGGCAGCAGCTGACCCAAAGCAGGGGAGCAGAACCAGGACTCCCTGGAAATCGCATGCAGGCCACTCTGAATGGCACCTGTTTGGGAACTGCTAGAGATGAAGACGGCATGCGCACGGAGGGAGGCAGAAAGGTCTTCAGCAACAAGGAGTCTCCATAGGTTCAATAGCAAATGGTCGTCACGAAGCAGAGGTCCAGGTAAAGCTGTGTGGCTGCACGCAAGCACGTTCAGCACATCTCACCAGCAGAACTGGGGAGGAGGTTAGGCATGGAGGGGCATTCTCATGGAAGATTCAATAAAACGTGGTAACTCCCAGGATTAGGCAGTGAAAGAAGGAAGGCAGTGAGATCACAGAGGCATGGCTGACAACAGTGCAAAGAGCACGAAGGGCCGCAGCTGTGAGAATCTGCGAAGCCGATCTTTGACACGATTCTGAGAGCAGGTGAATAGCCAAATGTTCTCAGCTTCCCATGTTTAAAAATCATTCTCATCTTCTTAGCTGCTTTTTCACCAACTTTAAGCTCTTGCATAGCTAATGACATAATTTCTAACTGGTTTATTTTGGTTAGAGTAAGATAATATCATGACTAAACAACAAAAAAAGAAAATGCCTATGTAACTAAAGCTTTAAAATAAACTTGTTTTCAAAAAATATAGCAGTGGCTTATACTCTGTAAAATACCACAAATCTGCTGGTACACGTAAGGTTTCCCCTCACTGCTCCTCCCATCATGAAATCTGAAAAGGGCAGCTGAGGTCATATGTACTTTATGTCCCCTTGACAACTTTGGGAGTGACCGCCAAGAGCCACGCCTCTGAAAGGGCATGAAGAACTTAAATACTGGAGGAAAGGGCACTGCATCCTCACATCCACCCTCATTTATCACATTTCAGCATCCGTCTTAAATCCTGAAAGTAAATCAAAAGGAAAGATTTGTAAGACTCAGTGGTTCTCAACTATGGGTGTTACTTTTTGGATTTTCAAAATGGAGAAACGTCCAGCCCCACACCAGACCTACTGAATAATCAGCATTTCTGGAATTGAGGTGCTAGCACACATACACATAAAAAAAGCAAATATTAAAAAAGAACCCAAAAACCCTAAAGTCTACCTGATGTGCAGACAGGTGTAAGAACAACTTGCTTATGTGTAAATCTTTCCTTCCCCAGAAAAGTGGTTCCCAAACACAGGACAGGAGAAGGGCTTCAGGAAATGTGATCTCTTTCCATTTTTCTGGAGCCCATGCTGTATCTGAACATAAACTGCTACACCAGGACATGGTTGCAACCACTTCTCATGGAAGAAAGATGAGTGATACTACTGGTGTTCCTGAGCCATAAAGAAATAGAATTCTTTTGCTCCTAGAAGTCTGCACAAGACACCAAGAGATGGCTGCTGTGGGCAACTTTAACAAGAAAGTGGCTCCCCGTCCCGAGGGCTCCGGGGCATCTGCAGACAGCAGAGCTCCTCCTCATCTCATTCTCAGCATGCACGTGCTTGTCCTGTTCCGTCGACTCTGTTTTACAAATGTGTCCTCGTTATTACTCACAAGGCTCCTTTCTCGACATCTTAAACTCACAGCCATATCTTCTAACTTCTTAATTTTAATCAGCAAAAGAGAGATGTACTTCTTGATGTTACAGATCTTGGTTCCACATCATCACAGCACCTACACTGCATACACTAACATCATCCCTGGACTGTGGCTGACGTGTTCAGCTGTATGTTAGCACTTTCACGGCAAGGGCTTTATTAAATCTCCTTTGCAAAATGTTTGCAAAAGAGATGTCTCTGTCCTGTGCCTCTTTATTCCTCTTTTTTTCTGCCTTCTACCCCTATATCCTTCCCCGTCTGCCTGCCCCCACTGATCAGGGACACTGGGGTTTTATGCTTGTGTTCAATTATTGGCAGAATTAGAATTTAGCAGCTTTCTTATCCACACATTAAAAACTGGACTAGGACCTTAACACTCTTTAGGATACAACCTGCTTAGGCTTTGCTGTGAACCTTGATATTTCTCTACTGATTCTACATTCGCGTAGTCTACACTCACTTTGCGTCTCTTTTAAAATAGCTTCCTGGAGATAAAATTCACATACCATACAATTCACTTACTTAAAGTACACAATGTAATAGGTTTTTAGTATATCACAGAGTTGTGCTGAACCATTACATCAATTTTAAAACATTTTCATCCCCCTAAAAAGTAATCCCATACCCTTTAGCTATCACTCCTCAACCCCTGACAACCACTTACCTACTACAGACTCATCCATTCTCATCATTTCACCTAAATGTAATCATATAATGTATGGTCTTCTGGGACCAGCTTCTTTCATTGAGCATCATGCTTTCAAGGCCCATCCATGTGGAGTACATGTCAGCACTTCATTCCTCTCTATGACTGAACAAAATTTCACATGTATGGACAGACCACATTTTGTTTATTTATCATCTGATGGACCTCTGGGTTGCTTCTACCTTTTGGTATAATGCTGCTATGAACATATGAACGTTAGTGTCCTGGTTTATGTGTGGACATTATGTTTTCATTTCTCTTGGGGGTATGTACCTAGGAGTGGAACTGTTCGGCCAGATGGTGATACAGTTTGGACATACTTGTCTGTCCAAAGGGCATGTTGAAATCTGATCCCTAGTGTGGCAGTGTTGGGAGGTGTTTGGGTCATGTGGTGGATCCCTCATGAACAGATTAATGCCCTCCCTGGGGGAGGGGGTGAATGAGCTCTCTCAGGAGTGGATGAGTCCCTGTGAGAGCCAGGAGCCTGGCCCACCCTCTTTCCTCCTGAGCTGTGTGATCTCTGCACCCAGCAGCACCCCTGCTGCTTTCCACCATGAGTAGAAGCAGCCTGAGGCTGGCACCAGATGCAGCTGTCCCAGAATTCTCAGCCAAATAAACCTCTGTTCTTTATAAATTATGCAGTCTCAGGTGTTCTAACATAGCAACACAAAAACGGACTAATACAGATGGCAACTCCAAGTTTAACTGTTTGAGGAACTTCCAGACTATTTTCTAAAGTGGCTGCACCCTTTTACAATCCCACCAGCAGCACATGCAGGTTCCAGTTCTTCCACATCCTTGGCAATACTTGTTACTGTCTGACTTTTGATTACTGCCATCCTAGTGGGTGTGAAGTTGCATCCTGTTTCTTGAACATGATGCTATTATAGTGAAGAAATTTTTCTTTTTTGCAATAAACTAGTTAACTGAATCAACAGACTCCTTAACACATTAAGTCTGATTTTCTTCTTTTTAGTTTGATTGAAGGTTCTTTTCTTTTTTTGATTATTTATGTATACCAGTTTTAAAATATTTGAAAAGGCTACATTATTTTTATTGGTTCTATGGTTGATTTGATTACTTTATAGGACTATCTCAAGAACTGTGAGAGGACAGAGTGTATATGAAATATATTAAGACTGCACAGTAATTGGACAAATTTAATAATGAATTTTACTAATCTAAGAATCAAAGAATGATATAAAGTAAGAAATAACTAATTTACTATATTTAAGATTTTACCATTTCTGTAGATTTTTGAAATTATTTACATCTGAATTTTCTTCTGAAATGGATACATTGTATCTAAATTCTCACAAGATAACTGGAAATTTAGTGTGCAAACCTGATGATGTATTTAGAGAGGAGAAAAAATTGGTTAACGTAGCCTGTAATAACAATCCCAAGTTTTAGCAGCTCTATTAAAATCTGGCTTTGTCACAAATTAGTCTAGGAAACTGATAAAACTCTGATTTTCCTCATGCTGTTCCTGTAACTAACTCCTAGATGTTCTGAGGTGTGTCGACACATTAAGACGAAATGTCTGCATCTGAAGAGCCCCAGTTACGTCAGAGACTCACATGCTGAAAAGAGCAGGATGGTTTTCTGACCTACAGCCAAAGCATGCACTAAAAACCACAGGAAAGCTCCCCTCTCTACTCTCTACCCCAAGAAGAATTGACTCTCACACCTTCTGACTCCACACAGAAATGCACACTGAGATCATACAGTCTATGCTTTGAACAATCACAACCTGAAATGCGATTCTTCACGAAACACAACTGACCTCGTCGGGGCTGGAGGCCTGGTAGGTGCGGTTCTCATCACTCAGGTCCTGGTCAGCTTCAGCAAACTCTGTCTCCCCGCCGACGCTGGCCCGAGGCTCATACACGGGGGTCACATTGTGACACAGCGCAATGGCTTTCACTGCTTCATGGATTCGACTGCTGACACTTTTTCTAACTTTGGGGGCTGAAGATTGGGCTTTTCTGGGTAGAGTTGAACTGGTGGTGTTTCCACTAGCTTGAGAATGCATCTTTAAGATATGGAAAAGATAAAGCACAGAGAACTATGTAGTTGACACTGAAATTATTAACATATATTATTCTTATATGCTAAGTAGTTAGGGATAAGAAAAGTGGTTTAATTTGATTCTACTTATCTTCTACACAGCACTGATTAATATGAGTTTATTTTTTAATAATAGTACTGCAAGGTGCTTTGGTATTTCCAGGTTGTCAAATATACCAGAATATTTGCTAGAATACCTAAAATCTGACAATTTCACTTCAACCACAACATGAATTTGCTAAGTCCTTAATAATTCCTGTTTATTCGTTACTTCTAAAGACAAAGTAAGTTAAAACCACAATGGAATGGTATCCTCACAACAGCTTTCAGTTTTCTTTAAACATTGCTCTAAATAAAGTGCTATGATGCTAAAAGCAGGACAAAATTTTTAAGAGGCTTCCTTTAATGCCATATAGTAATCCGGCTTTCGATGGTCTCTGAACTTAGACTGCCTAGTTTGGTAGATAACAACAATCGAATACAACAATAGTTGCATTCAGAAGAAAAAATGATCCCCATGTTGTATTTCAAAATCACGTTCCCTTGAAGCCACTGCCCCATTCAGCACTGACGTGCGTGCGTGTCTGGCTCTCAATCAGACTCAGCTGCATTCAAGAAAATTCATTTGCCCTATTGACACAGTCGCCTTTTTATTATTCATCGCTTATTTGGGGGAAGGTGTCAGAGAACACTCCCCTGACCCCAACAGGACTGTGAACCATTCTTCAGTTAGCTTCAGAGGAACTAATGACAATCCTCCATAAAAACCAGGGCTTGCGTGCTTGGGCTGCGTGTGCGGAGCCACTGAACCGTGAACCTTCTGCCCGTCAGCTCACAGTGCCGTCTAAGGAAGGGCTTAGCTCTCCTGCCCGCTGTCAGTGCCTCTCGGCCAGCAGGGCCACACGTGCAGCCTGTTCACTCTCTGCCGCTGCAGCCCCAGACACACAGCTGGCCTCCTCCTTGTGAACTATGTCATGTTTATTGATGCTTGTGTAATTTAATTTCACACAAATTCTATTAAAGATTATGCCCCCTACCACCAAATGCTTCCAGTGGGGAAGCATAATCAGGTTATAAAAGATTTGTGTTACATTACAGTGGACCTACTAGACTCCTGTCATCTTAATAATAAAACGGAATATAAACAAGGAATAATATCAATTTCACATAAAAAGTACCACCTAATCAGCTGACAGCTTTCAATAAAAATGATTTTTAAAAAGTCCTTTTAGATGGAAATAAATATTCGATATTTGTTGCTTTTATATAATGATTCTTTATCTTTTCTACTTTTAATTTTATTCTAGTAAAACAACTTATTTGTAGCTATTAAAGTTACATTCATGGATAATATATATATTTTTTAAAAAAACAGATATTACCTGGTACTATTTCAATATGCACATAGATTCCCAGGAGAAAGGAAGTTTTATCCCTTCTCCATTTTAGATTTTTCCTTCTATTAATAAATATTCTATGTTACAAAATGCTCCATTTAAATGAATTATGTCCAAATTAATAAGGTGCTTGGTTTTGTGTGTATGTGCATGTATGCTTATGTGTGTGTATAAACATTGCAAATAATAAATATGAGGTATCTTCAAAATGTTCATGGAAAATGCATTTTATGAAAAACTATGCAAGGATTGAATTTTTTTTGTGCCAACATAAACTCATACTAACTTGTTATAACATGTCTGAACAGGATCTAGTTTGAGGCACTAAGAAGGATGAGACATCAGTTTGAAAACAGCCCCCATCAGAAAAACATAAATTCTGCTAAAATTGAAGCAAGAACAAACATTGAACTTATGGTGAAGTTTGGGTGGAAGAATGGTGAAATCACTGATGCTTTACAGAAAATTTATGGGGACAATGCCCCATAGAAATCAGCAGTTTACAAATGAATAACTCATTTTTGGAAGGGACAAGACAATGCTGAAGATGAAGCCTGCAGCAGCAGACTATCCACATAATTTGTGAGGAAAAAATTAATCTTGTTTGTTCCCTGATTAAGAGGCCTGATGATTAACAGCAGAAACAATAGCCAACACCATAGACATCTCCATTGGTTCAGCTTACACAATCCTGACTGAAAAATTACAGTTGAGCAAACTTTCCACTCAGTGGGGGCCTAAACTCTTGCACCCAGATCAGCTGCAGACAAGAGCAGAGCTTTCAATGGAAATTCTCAATAAGTGGGATCGAGATCCTAATGCATTTCTTGGGAGAACTGTAACAGGAGATGAAACATGGCTTTACCAGCATAATCCCGAAGACAAAGCACAATCAAACACTTGGCTACCAAGAGGTGGAAGTGGTCCGGTCCAAGCAAAAGCAGACCAAGAGCAAAGGTCATGGGAACAGTTTTTTGGGATGCTCAAGGCATTCTGCTTGTTGACTTTCTGGAGGGCCAAAGAATGATAACATCTGCTTACTAGGAGAGTGTATGGAGAAAGTTAGCCAAATCTTAAGCTGAAAGGCGCCTGGGAAAGCTTCACCAGAGAGTCCTTCTCCAACAGGACAATATTCCTACTCATTCATCTCATCAAACAAGGGAAATTTTGTGAGTTTCGATGGGATATCATTAAGTATCCACATTATGGTCCTGATTGGCTCCTTCTGACTTCTTTTTGTTTACTAATCTTAAAAAAATCTTTAAAGGATACCTTTTTTTTTTTAGTTAATAATGTAAAAAAGATGGCATTGACATGGTTAAATTCTCTGGACCTCACTTCTTTAGGGATGGACTAAATGGCTGGTATCACCATTGCTTACAAAAGTGTCTTGATGAAGCTTATGTTGAGAAAAAAGTTTATTATTTTTTTTATCTTTTAATTCCATTTTTTTCACAAACTTCTTGAATCTCCCCCATATACACATACACAGGCACTTCAAAAAGTTTGTGGGGAAATAGAATTAAAAGATAATACAAATCTCCCCACAAACTTTCTGATATGTCCTCATATAAGATTTTTCTCATTTGACAGCACGTCAAAAGTAAAGTATATATCAGACTGATAACAGTTATAGAAGAAAGAGAAAGTTTTCAGAAAACTGAATACAATGTTGACAACTGAATTCTGCTCTTGAACTCTCTCAAGAGTAGAAAAACTGCAAAGGGAAAGTGTAACTTATTCCAGTATACCCAAAATCAAGTCTGAAACAAACTACTGTAAATACAAAAAATTGACTAGATTCTGTAGTTAAAGTTGCCTGGCCTTCTGAGCATCTAGAGGCACCCATGCCACCCTGGGGGAGCTCCACCTACCCAGTGTGATCTCTAACTAACCAGGGTGAGCTCTAACCAACCAGGGAGAACTCTAACTACCCAGGTGAGCTCTAACCAGCCAGGCAAGCTCTACCTCCCCAGTGTGAGCTCTAACTAACCAGAGTGAGCTCTAATGAGCCTGGGTAGACTCCACCAGCCAGGGTGAGCTCTAGCTACCCAGGGTGAGCTCTAACCATCCAGGGCGAGCTCTACCTCCCCAGTGTGAACTCTGTCTACCCAGGTGAGCTGTAACCAGTCAGGTTGAGCTAGTCACACTCTTGAACTCAAGAGGCCTTGGCTCTTTGTATGCAGAGTACTATATTCAAACCAAATCAACAAACATGCAGAGAAAAAGTCCAAGTGATCACACCTGAAACAGACTGCAGTCTTGTACACTGGCATTTTAAATAGATTCCCTTGGACTGCTCAATTTGATTATACTGAATCATCATTTCCAAATTATGACAGGTAAGAATAAATCCAAGTGAATGAAATACAAACGCTACTTGGGGCCAGGGCTCTGATCTAAACGTAGTCTGCACATACACCATGGCCCTCACGAGTCTAAGGTCAGGAGCGGGGGAGGCTGAAACCATTCGGGGCAGAGGCTGACTGCACAGAGCTCACTGTCTACAGAACCTCTGGTAAAAGCATAACTTCTAGACTGCAGCCTCACGTCAAAGGAAATAACTCCTGTCCTGACAGCCTCACTCAGGCCATGTGAGGAGCCGATGAGAAACACAAGATTCAGGTAACATTGAAAAAAAGAAGAGTCCTTTCCTGTCACATGATACATATTTACAGATGAAATGCTCTGATGTCTGAGCACCACTTAAAACAACACGGTGAGGGAGGACGGCTGTAGGTGAAACAAAATCAGCTGTGCACCCATCTCTGCTGAAGTCGAGTGACAGGTGTGTGATGGCTCAGACTATGGTGGTGTCCACTTTTGTTTATTCAAAAGATTAAAAAAAAAAACCTTTAAAAAATATGAGAAAGTTTTATTAATTATGGAGAAAAACAGAGGGATTGTTAGGAAACATATTGACTCAGTATTCTACTGAGTGTTCATCAAAATACTGTATTTACTGAATAAATTCATGCAAATAATTCACTAAGAAAATTTCAGCTCATTATGCCTTCTTTGATTACACTAATTCAGAACCGACTGCTTATTCAGAATTATATCCATGTAGAAATGCTTATTGAAAAGCTGTTTCTTGATTCATGTATTAGAACTGATGACTGAAATAACAATGTTAGACAATCAAAGAAGTTTGCAAATTTACAGATTAGCATACAAAAGTCTCATTTTAACTCAACGGTATTGGATACTTTCAAAAGACAATCACATTCAGAAGTAAATCCACTTACCTGTGAATAAGAATTTATGATATGGCTTTGGATTTCATCCATGGTGTCTGTACCATAGGACACGGTGCCCAGATGGAGCCGCTTAAATATCATTTCATTCTGGGTGAGGGTTCCTGTCAGAAGAGTGCCAACAGGCACGTCAGTACCAGCAGCTTCTGCAGGCGCTCCTCCATGTCACGCACACCTCAGGCTCACACCCATGACTGTGCCTCGTGCAGGCTCACCTCCCACGTCACGCATGCCTCACGCTCTCATACCTGTGCGTGTGCAGCTAGGACACACTACTGTGTGATACAAAGTTCCTGAACAATATTATTTGCTACTATTTTAATTTTAATACTGAGGACAAGAAGTGTTCTTCCTATCAGATCAAGTTCCCTTTTTAACAACTTTTAATAAAGGGAAGGACTCTAGTTACATTAAGAAAGTCTAGTCTCTGACTTTCAGCTCTGATGTGTTGTTACAAATGCAATTTTTGCCTGTTTTGAGAGATGGGCATAAAACTAGAAAACCAAGTCACCATCTTCATAATTACAATGTAGCACACTGCCTGAGAAAGAAATCAACTAGCCCCAATTACAGTGTTTATCAGTTTTTTAAAAAACTATTTTGAAAAATTAAGTATTTTTAGTTAAATACAAATGATATTCCTGATGTGTTTAACCCTTAGCATACATGTGCATCACTTGGAATGACAGAAAGGAGCTTGTAAAAGAAAAGGCAGTACTCGGCTCTCCGAGTGTGCTTGTGTAATGGGTTGCCCCTCAGCAGTCCAAGGCAGAAGGACCGAAGTGGTTGCTCATCAGGACCGTCAGTAAAGTTGGGTCACAAATTGAGTGGGATATATATCTTACTTAATATTAAAAAAACAAAACACATATACCACATGCATACAGTTTTTGCTACTCTGGTTTTCACAGAAGCAAAGCAACATAGGAAGTTAAACACCCAAAGAACATGCATGGAAGAACATGCACGGAATGTGCTGCGATAAGTGCGCTTTTTTCTGTCTCCCCTCGGGGTCTTCTGCATTTACTTCAAAGCACATATAAGAAAGGTTATCCACGTACACTAACATAGTGATAACGTGAAGATGAACAATGATACAGCCAGTCAACTACAATAAAGATAAACCTTTCGGGGCCGGCCCCGTGCCGCACTCGGGAGAGTGCAGCGCTTGGGAGCGCACTAGCGCTCCCGGCCGGTGTGCTCACTGGCTGAGCGCGGTGTGGGTGACACCAAGCCAAGCGTTGATCCCCTTATCCGTCACAACAAAGACAAGAAAAAAAAAAAAAAAAAAGATAAACCTTTCATGTGGCTACAAAACACCAATAAAACATGAACTGTTTTTTGTTTTCTTTCATGCACGACATTGAAAATATAATAAAAGGTGTGTGTATTCATATCCATCTATGATTCCCACATAAATTCGTTAGGATTTGTACTCAGAGCACACTGATCATCTGACTCAGAGCCTCCTACCAGGACAAGAGCTGACTTTAAAATAAAGGGGAAACCTATATTTTATAATTACTATTTTAAAGATTATTTTGATAAATGCTCCTAAAAGAATGGATATAATATACTAAAGTTTTTAAAATTCCGAAGAGCAGCTACTATCAGGGATGATTGTCAGTTTTATAAATTTTGCCTTTACAAAGTTGTATGTAGCCCCTTTAAAACAGTAGTGCTCTACATACCGTGAATAAATGGCTCCTAAGTTTCATAAAAGTGGGACTAAAACACTAAAAAGTAGTTTAAACATTTTGTTGTTATGCCATCCCCATTAAAGTAGAATTAAATTAAAATACTAGGTTATAGTAAATAATGTAGCAATAATTCAGCCTCCAAATTAAAAATGAGGTTCTAGAAATGTTTTCTATCAAAGATCTAAGATAAAAACAATAGCTCGATTATTATCTACAGTCAAAAGATAATGAAATCTTACATTAATTCATATTAGAATAAGTACAAAATTCACCTCTATTATGTGTGCCCAAATGAGTTCTCTGAAAAATTACTTAGTATGTTATTTAAATTAAAAATATTTTTCTTAGATTAACTGACATAATTGAATAATTTTCTTTACTTTTTTCTCTGATATACATTGAGCGTGAAGCATGATAACTTATGGTGAGGCACAGTAATTATGCACAAATTCTATGCAGTTTGTAAACAGGAATACGATTAATACCACTTCTTTTAACCTAACTTTTCATTAAGAACAATTTTATATGTACAGTAAAGTTAAGAATGTTACAATGAACACCTGTATGACTCCTACCAAGAATGAACATTTATTTCTTCGGGTTTTTAAGCAACCGTATGCATGTACCAAGACATCCCTAAATAAAGAACACTGATTTTCTGTTAATCCTCATTTGATATGTTTTTCATGCTGCTCAGATAGGCCCTGGAGTAAAAAGTCAGCTGAGAGCTAAGAAGTTCCATTTCACGGTGCCAAGGTGTACCATGTACTGGTCTCTCAGCACACGGCTCAAGTCTCACTTTTTCCATGACGGTTTCCTGTCCTACTGGACTTGGAACTTGTCACGACCCACACATCACTCATGACTTCAGCCACCCTTCCCCAAGAGCTTGCTCCTCTTGGGCCAGCAGCATCCCCCCAGGACGTCAAGAGGGGCCTCTGCAGGCTCCGTACTCACCCTGCACGACCCTGCCAAACCACTTAGCTCTTCACTGCGAAACGCCACCAAAGAGGGTGGCACCAGGACGACGGAGACATCCAGGGGACACACAGGACAAACGAGTCCTATGCACACAGGAGTGCCTCTCATCGCGGCTGCCATAACCACTGCTGTCATTGTTGTCCTCTCCTCTTTCCTTTCTGCATTCGGTCACCCTTAAACCCTCCTCTCAATCCTGCCTCAGACACAGCGATGTTCCTCGGCTGTCCGACACCAACCTTGGACTCCCAGGCTCTGCCCTCTGCGCCTCTCATCCCAACTTATAGCCCCTCCCGTGGCTGCCTGAACTCTAGCTCCAATCCTCTTCATCCCAGTTTCTCACCAGTGCTATTGTCCTAAAGTAAAACTCTCTTCATTTTACTCCCCTGTTTAAACACTATCATGACTCACCACTGTTTACCACTTGAATATAAACCACTTAAAATGGGAAATCAAATTCACAAAATGAGGCCCGAAGTGGCCCTCCTGGGCGTCAGCTCGTGCCGCCATCCTCAGCGTGGGCCACGTTTCTCCAAACACACATCAGCTCCCACATCCCCATAACTTTCACATAAATTAGGAATTCAGACATTCACTTGGCAAAAACTCATCGAAAAGCATCACTACACATTGTGCTTGGGGGAGGACAGACCTGGGTCCAAATCCTGACTGTAACCTGCTTTAAATGCTCCAAGCTGCAGTCTCTTTGTCTGCAAAATAGAGAAAACACCTCCTATCTCGCATGGACACTGCAAAGAATAAATATTCACTCACTGACTCACCGAGTAACTGCCAGTCCTGCAAGCTCCATTCATAATAAGTGCCCTATACAGATATACCATTTTTTTATCTTTTTTACTGTATTTTTACTGTAGTTTTTCTATGTTTAGATATATTTAGATACACAAATACTTACCATTATGTTACAATTGCCTACTGTTTTCAGTACAATAACATGATGTAGAGGTTTGCAGCCTAGGAGCAATAAGCTATAACATACAGCCTAGGTGTGCAGTAGGCTATATCTTCCAGGTTTGCGTAAGTACGCTCTATGATTGTATAATGACAAAATCACCTAATGCACTTCTCAGAACACATCCCCGTTATTAAGTTATGCATGACTGTATCTAATTAAACATTCACAGTTTAACTGAGCAAATAAAAATATGGAAAATGCAAAAAAAAAAAAAAAAGATAATGTATAAAGTACCGCAAACACAAAGAAGACTAGTAAGATTTCCTTTTCTTAAGAACCCTACAGCATAATGAGAAGAGAGAAATGCAAGGAACACCCTACATTTGAGAGGCACTAAATACGGGGACAGTGTGCATGCTGACACACTTGAGCTGGGACAGGAAGAACTAATAGGAATTTACCTAGTGGTCACCAGGAGAGGACAGTGCCAGAAAGAGGAGGCTGTATGTGCACACATGGTTCTGGGAACAGGGACAAGCCCATATTCATGGAAGGTCGATACAGGAGGGAAGGGGCTAGAGAGGGGAGAGTGGGTGAATCCATAGACATGCAAACTACCAAGAGGAAACCAAGAGGAAATAGAAAACTTGAACTCGTTAGAAAGTAACGAGACTGAATCAGTAATCAGCAGTCTCCCAACAACAGTAACAAAAAACAGGACTGGATAGCTTCACTGCTGAATTCTACCAAACTTTTAAAGAATTAATACCAATTCTTCTCAAACTATTCAAAAAAATTGAAGCAGAGGGTATTCTTCCAAACTCATTCTTCAAGGCCAGCATCACCCTGATATCAAAATCAGACAAGCACATAACAAAAAAAGAAAACTACAGGTCAACATCCCTGATGAACATAAACACAAAAATCCTCAACAAAATACTAGCAAACCAAATTCAACAGCACATCAAAAAGATCACACACCATGATCAAGTGGGATTTACCCAAAGATGCAAGGATGGTTCAACACGCACACCAATACATGAAGGACCATCAACAGAATGAAGGACTTTCACCATACCATCATCTCAACTAGATGAAGAAAACGCATCTGATAAAATTCAACACCCCTTCATGATAGACACTCACAATAAAGAAAGTATAGAAGGAAAATATCTCAACACAGTAAAGGCCATATATTACAAAGCCACAGCTAACATCATACCGAACAGGAAAAAGTTGAAAGCTTTTCCCTTAAGAACAGGTACCAGACAAGGAGGCCCACTCTCACCACTTCTATTTAACACAGTATTGGAAGTTCTAGCCAGAGCATTCAGGCAAGAGAAAGAAATAAAGAGCACCCAAATTGGAAAAAAGGAAGTCAAAATGTCCCTGTTTGCAGATGACATAATCTTACATATAGAAAGATTACACCAAAAAACTCTTAGAACTTATAAACAAATCAGTAAAGTTGCAGGAAACAAAATCAACATACATAAATCAGTAGTGTTTCTATACAGCAACAACCAACTAGCTGAAAAATAAATCAAGAAAACAATCCTATTTACAAAAGCTACCAAAAAAATAAAATACCTAGGAATAAATTTGACCAAGGAGGTAAAAGATCTCAACAGTAAAAACTATAAAACACTGATGAAAGAAATTAAAGAGGACACAAAAAAATAGAAGGACATTCCATACTTATGGATTGGTAGAATTAATGTTGTGTAAATGTCCATATTACCCAAAGAGATCTACAGATTCAACACAATCCCTATCAAATTACCAATGACATTCTTCATGGATATAGAAAAAGCAATCCTAACATTCATATGGAACCACAAAAAGCCCCAAATAGCTAAAGCAATCCTGAGCAAAAAGAACAAAGCTGGAGGCATCACACTACCTGACTTCAAAATACATTACAAAGCTATACTAACCAAGACAGCATGGTCCTGGCATAAAAACAGATACATGGACCAAAAGAATAAAACAGAGAACCCAGAAGTCAACCCACATACCCACAGCCAACTGATCTTTGACAAAGGTGCCAAAAACCTACATTGGGGAAAGAATAGCCTCTTCAATAAATGGTGCTGGAAAAACTAAATATCCACATGCAGAAGAAAGAAACTAGACCTCTACCTCTCACCATATACCAAAATCTACTCAGAATGGATTAAAGACTTAAGTATAAGACCTGAAACTATAAACTGCAAGATGCTGAAAATTTTATGGAGACTTCTAAAGCACAGGCAACAAAAGCAAAAATAGACAAATGGGATTACACTAAACTAAAAAGCTTCTGCACAGCAAAGGAAACAATCAAGCATGAAGAGGCCACCAGGAGAATGGAAAAAACTATTTGCAAACAATTCATCCAACAAGGTATTAATATCCACAATATAAAAGGAACTTAAACAACTTAACAACAAAAAACAAATAATCCAACTTAAAAATGGGCAAGTGATCTAAACAGACATTTCTCAAAGGAAGACTTACAAATGGCCAACAAGTATATGAAAAAGTGCTCAACATCACTAATCATCAGGGAAATGCAAATCAAAACCACAATGAGATATCACCTCACCCCAGTCAAAGTGGCTACTAACAAAAAGACAAAAAATAAATGCTGGAGAGGATGCAGAGAAAGGGGAAACTTCAAACACTGTTGGTAGGAATGTAAATTAGTACAGCCATAAGAGAAAACAGTTTAGAGATTCCTTAAAAAACTGAAAATAGAACTACCATATGATCCAGCAATCCCACTGGTGGGTATTTATCCAGAGAAAAGGAAAGTAGCATACCAAAAAGATATCTGCAGCCTTGTGTTTACTGCAGCACTATTAACAATGGTCAAGATATGGAATCAACCTAGGTGTCCATTGACAGATGACTGAATAAAGAAAAGATGGTATATGTACACAGTGGAATACTACTCAGCCATGAAAAATAATGAAATCCTGTCATTTGTGGCAACATGGATGATACTGGTAGACATTATGTTAAGTAAAATAAGATAGGCACGGAAAGATAAATACCACATGTTCTCATTCATATGTAGCTAAAAAGAAAAGTTGAGCTAATAGAAGTATAGAGTAGAACTGTGGTTAGTAGAGGCTGGGAAGGGGAGGGGGAGGCGAGATAGGGAGAGGTTGCTTAATGGATACAAAATTACAGCTAGATAGGAAAAATAAGTTCTAGTCATCTATAGTAGTGCTAGGCATCTATAATTAACAATAATTTATTGTATGTCCTCAAATGGCTAGAAGAGAGGAGCTCAAATGCTCTCATCACAAAGAAATACATAGATTTTTTTGTGATGATGGATATGCTAATTACTCTGATTTGATCATCTCACACTGTATACGTGTATTGAAAAATAAGTCTGTATCCCATAAATATGTACAATATGTGCCAATTAGAAAATAAACTTATATAAATTAAAAAACAACAAAAGTACAGTGTAACAACTATTTACACGGCATTTGCATTGTATTCGGTATTATAAGTAATCTAAAGATGATTTAAAACATAAAAAATAAAAATAAAAAAAACATAAGGTAGGATGTGCACAGGGTATATGAAAATATTATACCATTTTATACGGGAGACATGAGCAGGCTGGAACCAATTCCCTGAGGATACCGAGGGATGATGGTATTTTAAAGTACAACAAACTGCTCTACTGACAGCATTTACAAGACTATCAAAAATCAAATGAAGAGGATTTTTGACCTGGAAGGCCCAAATCCCTGTACATATGATGAAAATGAAGCTAAATTATTTGCTCAGGTCACGACAGACAATGGCATAGTGAACTGTGAGACTCCATATACTATTTGTCTCGTTCAAAAGTAAATATACTATGAAACACACATAGATAACATATAAAATACATATTTAATACACAATGAACATCAAAAAAAGGTGCTATGAGAATGACAGAACCACACAGCATTGATCCTGGGGTGTCTCTGTCCACTGTCCTCGGGGCAGTCACCCCCATTTGTAGACATCCATATCATATCTCTGCATGTTCAGCTGTTCTGCATGTGTCTCCCTTGCAGGACTGGAAGCTCCATGAAGTCTGAATATTTTATCTCCAACTCTATCCCAAGAACCTGACTCTTAAACAGGAGCCAAAAAAGTTGCAATTAAAACAATTAAAAAAAGAATGAAGATAATGAGTGCAATTTTTTAAAAAGGATGGTAAGAGGTATATAAGACATTGCTATAGAAAAGAATCAAAACACCTGCATCACTGTTTCTCAACTAGATGAAAACATTTTCTATGTGGACCCAAAGCCAGAAGTACTGTACAAAAAACCAGAAGACACTTTCCATATTTAATTCTTTCCTACTCTGAAAAATAATTCAGATTTGAAAAATTTGTTTTTACTTTGTTACTGACTTTGCAAACTACAGTTACTGTAGGATGCTTAACATAAATTTAGAAACATACAAATACTTTTAAAAGCAAAACAATATCTTTAGAGAAAAACCACATGTAATCTCTATTAATCTTTTCTTGGAACCATGTGCCATTAAGTTATTAATAACTGTCTTAGTCCTTTTTAGTTGCTATTACAGAAATACCATAAACTCATAAACAACATTTATCTCTTACAGTTCTGGAGTCTGGGAAGTCCAAGATCAAGGTGCCAGGAAACTCAGTGTCTGGTGAGGGCCAGCTGCTTGTACACAGCACCTTCTCGCTGTGTCCTCATAAGGCAGAAAGCACAAACAAACTCCCTCAGACTTCTTTTATAAGGGCATTAATCCCATTCATGAGGGCTGCGCTCCATGACCTAGTCACCTCAGGCCTCGGCCATGCCCCCCCAACACATGCAACCAGCCCAGTGACGACCACCAAGCTGCAGCAAGAAGGGCCCTGGGTTCCTGAGCTGGAGTGATAGAGGGCAAGGGCTTATGTCACACCCCTCTGACATCTGCACCCAGCCTGGCAATGAAGCCACTGCTGGAAGCCCCCTGGTCTCCCCTGTGGGAATGAGGGGGGTGCCACAGGCCTCAATCCCACTCCTCTTCCTTCCTCCTTCTTCCATCCCATTTCCTTCCCCTTTCCCCCTCCCCCTCCCTCCCAACTGCTCTGCAACATCCTAGAATGTAAAAAAATATTAATAAAATTACATTTTCTTTTAAAAAAATAAAATAAGATAAAAAACAAAATAAAATAAACAGAGCCCCAATATTATCAAGCCGAAAATTAACAATAATTCCTCCACATCAAATAGTAGGTCAGGATTCTAATTCCTAGCTGTCTCGTATATGTCATAATTTTTTATACTGTTTGTTTGAATATGGATCCAGGTACGGTCTCTTAGGCCTCCTTTACTATACAGATTTCTCCTCGATCTCCTTCTTCCTTGTACTTGACTGTCTCAGCTCCCTGCACTCTGCCACTGGCTGTTTCTCCTCAGCTTTAGGCCCTAGATGCTCTGCCACTGCAGCTGGACAGAGGCTGGGGAGTTGGGGATCTACAGAGACCCCTCACACGTGGAAAGAATCTTCTGTGAGAAGCAAGGTGTTTGGATGCCTCTTCCTGTGATGTGAACACATGCTGGCAATCGATCATTAGGCCCATAAATTCATCATGGGTGGAATGGCATGTATTTGAGTGATACAATGTATCATTTAATTTGGGGCATTTATTTCCAGAGATGACTGGAGAAGAAAAAGCTGGCATTTCCAAATGAAATAAATCCACATGGACAACAGATGTTTTCCAAAAATAAAGATACTCATTATAATCACTCCATTCACAGACAATATCTAGACAGTAAATCTAGGGTTTTAAAGTGACTACTATTTTAATACATTGCTGTAGTTAGTTTTGCTTGGTTAGACTGGTTATAGTATTTCATGTTCTGCAATTCACAACTTCAACTACGCTGTTATACTGTGCTTTTCACCACTATTTGTAGAAATCATGAGAGTAATCCCACACGTGTACAAAGACCCCTTCAAAATATGGGGGACCGAATATGGGTTACCACAGATACATACAAGCAGATGCTAGATATTGAATATATCACTGCATTTGTACATTTAGTTGAAAATAATTTAAACAATAACTGAAGCCCAGATTTGAACTATTTCTTTCTCCTTTTGGGTTATGTTTATAAAGCTTTGTCTTTAGGTAAATACCTAAAAGTCTTTTACTCAGTTGCTTAATTGGAGCTGGGCAGAATAAAATGGAGCATTTAGAATAGTTTCAGAAAACTGAGCAATTTAAAGACTACAGTTTTAGTATTTACATTTAGGTCTATAATCTATTGTGAGTTAATTTTTGTGTACGACGTGAGGTAAGGCTCCAGCTTCACTTTCTGCCTGTGGATGTCCAGTTGTCCCAGCACCATCTGTTGAAAAGACTGTTCTTTCCCATGGAATTGTCTTGGCACTATTGTCGAAAACCAGCTGACAACAGACATTAGGACTCACTCTTTGGCCTCTCTATGCTACTCCATCACGCTATGGTTGCCCTTGTGCCAGGACCACATGGTCCTGAGTATTGCAGCTTTGCGGTAATTTTGAAATTAGGAGCTGTGAATACTTAAGCTCTGTTCTTTGTTCAAGATTATTTTAGCTATATTAGGTCCCTAGTATCTCCATGTGAATTTTAACATCAGCTTACCAATTTCTGCAAAGATGGTAGCTGGAATTTTAAAAGGTATCATGTAGAATCTGTTAATCAATTTGGGGAGTATTGTTGCCATCTTCACACTATGAAGTATTTTATCTTATTTTCTGATGCCATTATAAATGAAATTGTTTTCTTAATTCTATTTTTGGATAGTGTATAGAAATACAATTTTTCTTGTATGTTGGTCTTATATCCTACAATCTTACTAGACTTGTTTATTAATAGGTTTTTAGGGATTCCTCAGGACTTCCTGCGTATAAAACCATGTCACACACAAACAGATAGTTTATTCTCCTTTACAGGGTGGATGCTTTTTCTTTTTTCTTTTGACTGACTGCCTTGGTTAGAACCTTAAATGTTCATAGCAACATTGTTCATAATAGACAAAAAGTAGAAACAACCCAAATGTCCATCAACTCATGAATGGATAAATAAAAATATCCACACACTGGAATATTATTTGGCAATAAAAAGGAATGAAGTACTGATTAATGGTGTCATACAGACGAGCCTTGAAAACATTGTGCTAAGTGAAAGAAGCCAGGCACAAAGGACCACATGTACTGTGGTGTGATTCTATTTGCGAGATGTCCAGAATAGGCAAGTCCACAGAGACAGAAAGCAGGTTAGGGGTTCTCGGGGCTACAGGTGGGGGAAGAATGGGGAGCAACCACTAGTGCATACAGGGTTGCTTTTTGGGATTATGAGAATGTTATCAACTTAGACTGTGGTGAGAGTTGTATAATAATTATGCCAAATGCTATCTAAGAGTGACACATCCTGAAAGTTTGTCATCTGAATCAAACAACTGTGTAATAGTAACTGGCATCTTCTAAAATTTCTAAGTTGCTAATATATCATGTTATAAGCAATTTAAAACTGATATTCAAATAAATGACTACAATTTCTCATTGAGTAAACAATGAAATATTTGACTCTGTTATTGTCATTTGAGTAAATGTATTCACATCTCGTTGGCTTAAAGAAACTGGAATATTTATGAGGATGTTCCTTTAGGTGAGTGGCACATGTAACTTCTTCACATATTAAGATGAATCCTGAAAATAGTTTTTAAAATTTCAATGATGTTCTTTATTTCATAACTCACTAATTTCAGGCTTTCTTCAACCTCATATAAAGTAGCGCATAATGTAGCAAGAGTAAACCATCTATTACAAGAGTCAGTAATACAAAATCAATTTTCAAATCCTTTCTCAAATGCTTCTTGTGATTTCAATCTGTTGATGATTTCTACAACTTCTGTCATCTTAATACAACAGAAATTAATGTGATCCCAAATCGGAAACTTTAAAAAGGGGGGGGAACTAACCTAAGCAACCAGATGGTGAGAGAGCCATCACATCAACAAGGTTCAGGGCAGACGTAGTTATGATGTATAGTTCCACAGACAGAAAATGTTTTTAACAAAAGGTTTGTATATGGTTTCTAAAAAAAAAAGAAAACACTATGACTCTGTAATGAAGCATAGGTTTTTCTGGACTATAATGAGCACAGCCAGCAAAAAAGAAGTTAGTTTCTAGGGAAAACGTCCCGCAGGCGTTCTCAGGGTGGCAGCAGGTGTGGCTCCCACCTGAGCAGAGCAGGCACTGCCTGAGAAGCAGATGCGTATTTTCTAATCAGGTGCTGCTGGACTGAGACGGCCTCAGACCAAACTCTACCACGCCATAGTGAAAGAGTGAGCAAGTGATTTTAACACATAGAGGCACCTCTGTCTACTGTTAGCAGAGGTATGTAGCTCACCTAGAGCAACATAATTATTTGTGAAGAATCTAGTTAAGTAAGGACCACGTATGATCAATGGTTATATCAAAACATAAACTTACTCAGACCTTACAATAAAGGAATGGAAACAAAACTTCTCAAGTGATAAGACTGATTTACCAAATCTTAAAGTATGCATTAATTTAAAAAATTATTTGACATTATTTAATGTGCAGTCACATTTTATATTCTCTGTAAATCAGGCTTTCTCAAAAGATTATGATTCCCAGTACTGTATGTATCTGTCCCACTACTGCATGTGTTTAGTATCTCAACTGGTCCAAACACCCCCAAACTGTTAATTACAGCACTCACATCCAAGTTCACACATTAGTAAATAATTGTACCAGTAAGACTGTTCATGTTTGTTATAACTGAATACCCCAGTTATTATCCTTAAGCAGGAGAAACTACAGTTGTCCTCCAGTTTAAAGGACATTAAGAAACATTTCTAAATGTCACTTGTGAGATCTGCAAGACCTGCTGCAATAGCTAGCACACATACTGTGCTGCGCTGCCCCTACAAACCACTACAACAGCATGTCTCCTTCATGATGATGCTGTCCTGTGAAATTCACATGTGAGTCAAGGCTCAGCAACATGGCATTTTGGGTAATGGATGCTCTAATTAAAATGTGAGTCCTAAAAAACCTGTTGTTTTAGTGGGTATTTTTATTAATGGCTTTGTTCTACATGAAGATAAAAACTCCCTAACAAAAGAATTAATGTATTGCTTTAATAGGCTGCACCCTGAGTTAAGTTTTAAAATTTATGAGTTCTCTGCAGCATTGTTCTTTACACAATGGCGTTGTCAAATGAGACCAGTGAGAAGATTGAAGCTCTCCCAGCAGATTAAGCACAGATCATCTGTCCTCCCATTCCGGCACCGTTTGTTCATTCGTCTCACAACGTCCAGCACTTCTGGTCAGTGTCAATATGCTCTGCATCCTTGCAGTTAACAGATGTCTACTCCTGTCAAGTGTATTACTTTATGTTTCACGCACGGGTGGCCGCAGATGTGTCGCTATGGAAACATCATTAATTTCAGATCTTACCGGAAACGTGCACTCCAATCAAACCTAATTATACCACATTGGTTTCTTGTCCACAAGAAGGAAACTATAATGCAATTATTGTGATACTTCATTCTCTATTCTGCTGCAGCAAATGAGAGAGACCCTGTGATGGGTGCTGTTTGTCCAAAAGCTTACTGCTGACAGGCTACCTCACAGTTATATCGGCAATGTAAGGCTTCTGGGCAACAGCTCGTGTTCCTAATCATTTCAGCAAAACTCAGGGCACTTAGAGGGTGTTTGCAAACTGCCTGATGCCCTGTGGCCTACTGTGGATACCAAGAATAAGAATTCTTCACACTAACAAACAATCACCCACTGTTAGAACCTGCTGTGACTGAGGCCACAGTGGCCACTGCTAAAATCAGATCAACTTCTGATTTACATAGAGAAGGGGAGAGTGGAAGACGGAATTATTTATACGACTAAAAGAAGGAATTCATAATAGAAAGTTCCAGAATAAAACAACCTAGCAGTAAATACCAGACATGCGGTGGTTTCACCAGGATGCTAAGAGCCTCATGAAGGCAAGGGGGCACAATAAGCCATTTTGAGATCTGACCACAGTGTGCACTTCTGCATTCGCCTGGCCATTCCAGTTCTAGAGCTGTGTAACATACCACCACAGAACCTTGATGGCTGACAACACATTTATTTTGCTCAGAAGTGTACAGGGATTTGCCAAAGATGACACATTGTTTGAAGGGCAGCCAGGACTCACTCCCAGGTCTGATTCCAAAGCCTATTTTATTTCTGTTTCACTACATGAAAATACATGAGACTATATGAATATTCGTGTTTCTATGCAGTTGAAGCAATCAAGGCTCTCACCCGCTGGCAGTAATAATGTTATTGTACGATTACTTCTCTATTTTCCATCAACCCATGATTTGGTCAGTGTGGCCTTTATGAGAGGCCACAGCAGCTCTGACACCTCTGCATGCTCCCGGGACCCTCCCTTGGGCTGGGGTGGCCTCTGACACGTGCCACTGTGACAAATCGGGTGTGGCAGCAGTGGCAGAGCCTGACCCCAAGGCCAGGTCGTGAATGGAGAGTTTGTGGGAGACAGCGCCGGGGTTACGCCATAGCTGCAGGTAGGGCTGGCAGATGTCCAAATGTGGACGGACTGAATGATACGGACGTGGTAACCAGGAGGAGGTCACCTTGAGATTTTTGAGAAAGGCTTTAAGGAAGGTTCTGGACCAAAACATTAAAAAATGACTTAAAAAAAACCCTCCAATGACTTCTGGTATGAAACGGCCTTTTTAGAAAACCAATAAAATGCAGAAGATTTTCTCTCATTAATGTATCCTGTATAGTTTTTCTGATTCTTTTAAAAATCTCAAGTACCAAGATTGTTTGTTAAGCTAGAAATCTAAGAAGCACTATTCTTCCTTCACAAGAAGCACAGAGTGAGATGGGGGAAGAGCTGAAGTTCTGGCTTTATGATCACGGACAAAAACACTCACTGTGATGTAACACAAATTCCACAGTGAAAAATGGAGGAATCGAAATTAAGAATCCCATCGTTGTTCAAAATGCAAATAAAAATTCAGCATTTTGAGGAGGAAAAATGTCATAAAACAATTACTTACAGACAGAGAGAAAACAAAAGAGCTAGGTACTCCTCAAGCTTACTGTGTGCCCTTTGGCATACGCTTACTGTTTGTAAATTGAGATGAGATAACAGATCAACATCACGTTTAGAAATATTACATGCAGATTAAAGTGGCCACAAAGGGACTGGGGTCCTGACAAGGTCTGCTATTCCCTGATAGGCACCACCGTGTGCCCTGATCACAGTGCAGGAGACAACCAAATGAGGGCTCTGAATGCAAAGACAATAAGGCTGAGGAAGGGCCCTAGGCCTGGAGGGACGACACAGCCCTGGGCATCTTGCACCCCCTTCCCAAGAGAGGAAGACCATGAGGTCCTGCACTCCTGACGCCCAACCTACCCACAGAAGGCACCCAGCTGGCCTTGTTCCTCCCTGACTGAACCGAAGTCCATCCAGAAGTATCAGGTGAGTCTGACTCCACTGGCAAGGGGACCAACTGCCAGCAGCAGGGAGACTGGATCTATGCCGAAGTTGTCTGACAAGGATCTTATATGGCTTTCTGTCTGTTTTGTTTCCTGTTTTTCTTTTTTAGCAGCTGGCTGGTAAGGGGATCCAAACCCTTGACCTTGGTGTTACCAACACCATGCTCTGACCAAGTGAGCTCTGACCAAGTGAGCTAACCGACCAGCCCTAACAAGGATTTTAAAGGAGCCACCAGAAAAATGTTTTAACAATCAATTACAAATTCTCTTGAAATTGTTAAACAATTTCAACCTGAGAAAACCTCCTTACTCTCATACTTGGGCTCTTACATACAAAGTGCATCCTAACTTAGCATGTAAGTGAACTGAAAGCCTCCCTTAGAAGTGTGTTTCTATGATGACAGCTGACGCTCGACCACCACAGCCATCGACTGATCTGTACCTCCCTTCCTTTCTCCATATGTCACTTTCCTTTTTTTCTGTCTGTAAATCCTACTGCTGATGACATGGTTTCTGTGTAGTCCCTCTGAATCTGTTCTGACTCTGGGAACTGCCTGATTCTTGAATCATTTTTATTTTTTATTTATTTTTTCTTTTCTTCCTCAAGCTAAACTTCGTTAAATTTAATTTGCCTACATTTATTCCTTTAACAAAACAAATGAAAATGCAGAAAATCTCAGCAAAGAAACAGAAGTTATAAAAAAGAACCATGTGGAAATTATAGACCTAAAAAACACAAAAGCAGAAACAGAAAACTCACTGTATGGGCTCAATAGTAGAATGGGGAAGACAGGAGAAAGGGCCAGTGAACTTGAGGACAGATCAATATCACCTATTGAACCAACCAAGGAACCCATGGGATAGCAACAAAGACAAACAACTGCACTGCTGGAGACCAATAGGAGGAGAAGAAAGACAGTGGGGCTGAAAAAGTTCTCAAAGAAATAATGGCTGAAAAATCCCAAACCTAGGAAAGACTCAAACCTACAGATCCAACAATGTCAGCTAATCCCAAATAGAATAAAACTTACAAAATTCATGCCAAGACACATCATAATTAAACTTTTGAAAATTAAACAGAAAGAAAACCTCTTGAAGGCAACCAGGAAGAAAAGGCACATTCCCTACAGGGGACACTGATTGGAATGAAAACAGATTTCTCATCTGAAACCTCAGAGACCAGAAGAAGGTGGCACATTTCAAGTGCTGAAAAAAAAGAATTGTCAATACCAAGTTGACTTACTAATTCTAATAATATTTATCTACAAATGTGTATCTGGATTTTCTATGTATACTGCTTGCTAATAACAGTATTTTTCTTAACTTTCTACCTTTTTCTTGCTTAATTGTATGAATTAGAAACTCAAACATGATATCAACTGCAAATAATATCTTTGCATTGTTCCTGGTCTTGGAGAAGCTTTAATATTTTACTTTTAAGTATAATGCTTGCTATATGTGTTGAGGAACCCTTTATCAGAACAAAAGAGTTCCCTTTTAATCCTATTCTACAAAGAGTTTTAAAACATGAATGGATGTTAAAATATATCAAATGCTTTACTGGATTTTTTGACATATTAACATGCCTTTTTTCTTTATTCCATTAATGCTATAAATTATACCAATTGATTTCTGAATTGAAACAAACCTTGTAGTTCTGGAATAAATCCAACTGGATCATTAAGCTTTATACTATTAACATATTATATATAGGTTTCTGTTTGCTTATATCTTGTTTACGATTTTGTGTCAATGTACAAGACTTTAATTGTCCTTTCTTATAATGTTCTTATATCATGTTTATGGTAGTCACATAGAACAATCTAGAATATGTTCCCTCTTTTTCTATGTTCTGGAAGAGATTCTGTATCAGTGCCATTATTTCTCAAATACTGGAAGAACTAATCAGTGAAGTTGGGTTTATAAGAGAGTAAGGTTAAGGACATTCCATTGCATTTGAATTTTATTATGAGTTTTTGTTTTCAAATCATAAACAGGTGTTGAATTTTATCAAATGTCTCAAATATCTTTATCTGTTGTGGTGTCTTACTGTACCTTTTGTTATGGTTCTCTCCTTTGATCTGTTAGTGTGGTGAGTAACAGATTATTTAATAGTAATATTAAACTGTATGTTTCCAGGATAAATTCTACATGGCTAGAGTGCATCACCACTTCTGAACCCTACTGGATCTGGCCTGGCAGCCATATGTCCTAAAAGAGTAACAGAATCATTAACAAAATTAGCTGGGGCTGGTGTGGGAAGATTTTTTTAAAAAACTACCTTTATGGTTTTAGAATTGCTAAAACTACTTCTGAGGCGATTTTAATGGCTTACATTCTCCTGGGAATTTTTCTATTACTCACGTTTTTTAATTCATTGGTTATAAAGCCTTGATACTCTCTCAACATTCCTTTTAAATACCAGATACATCTGTAGCTTTGTCCCTTTTCTTTCATGATAGTTACTTCTGCCATTTTTGGGTTTTTTCCCCCCAGATCAGTACCTTTGAAGGTATGTTTATGGTGTTAAGCCTTTTCAAAAGACTGACGGGCTGCACTGATCTTCTCTGGTTTATCCTTGTTTACAATGTCACTGATATCTGTTCTTATCTTTCAGATCTCTTCTATTCTATTTCTTTGGTTTTCTTTTATTGTTCTTAAGTTGGCCATTTTAGTTAATTTTTAGCCTCTTTTTTCTACTAAAAAGTGAAGCAAAGTTCCTATAGAGCCCTGCCCTGGTTTTGTACATCCCACAGGTTTTGATATGAAGTGATTCTATTGTCATTTGGTAGTATTTTTAAATTTCTATTAATTCTGTTTTAGGTCCTTGTGTTATCCAAAAGTGTATTCTTCAATTTCCAAAAACTTATCTCTCTGTTGTTAACTTCCAACTTCTGACTCTATTGTGAGCGGGAATAACCGCTCCTTGAAAGTGCAGAGACTTGGCTCACAGCTTAGCACCAGTGCAGTATCTGTGAGCTTCCCGTGTACATTTCATAAGAACATGTGCTCTCCAACTGTTGGATAAAGAATTCTGTATACATCCAGAAGATCAAAACTGATGATTATGCTATTCAAATCTTGTAAATTTTGGCTGATGTCCTGCCTGATTGACTTATCAATAACTTAAAGAGGTTAAAACTTCCCCCTGTGGTAGCTGATAATCAATTTCTCCCTGTAGTCTGTCGATTCTTGCTTTATGTATTGAAGCTATCTTATTACGTGCACAAACATTTAGAATTTAACATTTTATTAAGTAATGACTCTCTTAAATAATGTTTTCCATCTTGAAGTTTATTCTGTTTGATATTAAGGTAGGTATACCGGCTTCCTTTCAATTCATATTTGTTCAAATGTTTTTTTCCTTTAACTTTTGCTTTTCTTTACGCTTTATCACTTATTTTTCTCTAAATATTAAATGGTTTAATCTTTTGTGCTTTTCAACTTCATATAAATAAAGCCTTATTAAACTCAGTGTTTTTCTTAGTTTTCAACACCGTATTCTGAAGCCCATTCGTGTGTGTGTGAATGTCTGTACTTTGTTGCCACTGCTGTTCAGTACTCTGCTGTGAGAACACTTCACAATTCATTTATCCATCATACTTTCAATAAACTTTTTAATGTTATACCCAGACAGTTTGTTTGCTTTTGTTAATCAAAAGAATACTGTGAACGTTCTTTTATATATCTCCTGGTGCAGATGTGCAAATGTTTCTTTAGGGAATAGCAGTAGGTATGAAACTGCTAGGTAACAGAATACGTGAATATTCAGTTTGACTGATGATGCCAAAAGTTGCTTTACAAGGTGGTGCACCAACTTACCAACAGTGAGCAGGAATTCCCGATTCTTATGTGTGCAAACGTGTTTGACTTGTCAATGTAAGGAGAAATGTCTTTATTGCACTAAGATATACCATTAATGGAAATAGTGTGCCTGTTTACCTAAGTCCTCCTTAAGGGCTTTCAAATTTTAAAACTCATATCCATTTAGGTCTTACACATTTTTGTTTAAAATTACTTTTAATCACTTTACACTTCTTGTTGCTATTCTAATGGGTGTTCATAATATTAAATGTTCTAATTTTTGTTGTTGTACAGAAATGCAGCTTGATTTGGATATAGAGCTTATATGTATAACTGTACTGTCCTAAAATTCTAAACATGTTCCTGAAGGTTCTTTTGGATTTTCTATGCATGAGGGTACTTCAAAACATTTGTGGAAAAATAGAATTAAAAGATAATACAAACCTTCCCATGAACTTTTTGAAGTGCCCTCATATTTGTTTTCTTTGGGAACGGTCAGCTTGTTCAGGTTGCTACTTTGACTTTACCTTGGATTCTGACTGTATTTTTATTTATGTATTTATGTTAATACTTATTACTTAGTAACTTACATTTATTTACTGCATTTTTAGTCTTCATTGATAAAGCCTGGGTTGACTGCACAGTAAGCTGAGGTGGGTTTCTTCTGTACTTCTTGTTCCTTGGAAGGCCTGGTCTCTGGTGGAGGGCTGCCTGTGGGCTCTGTGTAAGGGGCAGGGTGCACAAACCAGGGAGCACTTAGTTCTCCCCAGGAGACTCTCCCTGGTGTTGAGAAAGCAACCTGAACGCTATAGCCCATGATCTGCTTCTGCAGGCATGGGTGTGAGGGCACAGACTGGCTGAGGTCCACGGCAGCTGCTGAGGCCACAGGTCTCACCCATGTATGTGCTGGCTGCCCGTTAGTGTTTCTCCAGGACCCTGTTCTGGAGAGCTCGTCTTACATCCAGGCAGGTCTCCTTAGGGGCCATTCTGAACTTTGGTTTGCTTTGCTCTGGCTTTTCCCTCAACCTGATTCCAGAAACAACAGAATTTCTGGACCCTCTACTCACACTTCTGCTTGTTTTGCAGTGTTGTTACAGATTCATTCTTTGAAAAACTTCTCCTGTCAGCTCAGTGAGGCTGGGAAAGGAAGACCCTAATATATTTCCTCTGCCTACTTCTTGCATCAGAAGCTCCTCTAGTTGATAATTGGAGTCATCTGGCCTCACAAGTATTACCTCTTCCTTGTCAAGTCCTTCAGCAGCCCACAAAAAACAAGCCCTGACAAAACCCAAACAAAAATCCAACAACTGCACCGTGACTTAACTGCACTAAATTTGCAAATTCATTACAAGGGCTGACATCTACAGATAACTGAATTTCCACTTTTAGTACTGTAGTATGTCTGATGAAAAGGACAAACAGAATTTTGGGCACAGAGCTTTAGGGTGGGATAAAGAGTCTGTAGTAAAGCTCTTTAGGAGAACGCTATTGTTAAAATACCAAATGCACATCTTATGGTTATTTTCTTCTAATAGCTCACAAGCATCATTCTATAATAAACAGATATGTAATTTTTGCCCTTAACAAGCCAGTAGAGCAGTGTTATAAAGGCAGTTAAAAAAAGATTGTAGAAAATTTAAAATATAGAAAAATGGCACTTAAAGCACCAAGAATTTAACATTTTGCTAATTCTGAGACTGTGTATATTAGAAGATGAAGATTAAATCACGTGACAGTTTTCAAGAATAGTCTGGAAAACTGTAACCACAGACTCAATAATTCTATTATACCATACACACATACCCACACACACTATGATAATTTCTGATGGAGTGTTGCTGGGTCCATTCAAAGGTAAACACAGACAATGAAGAGTACCTGTTTTGTCTGTCAATAAATATACCAGGCGCCCCAGTTCCTCTGGTATAGTGCTGGTCCGAACGACTGTGCCAGGAATATTCTCGTCTTTCATAATCATCCATCCATACGCTGCTTTGCCCATGTCCAAGTTCACACGCAAGCTGCCAAATAAAACCCACTAGAGTCATTGATGTGATACAGACCCATGCAATTCGTTCACATTCATGGTTTCCATACAAACTTATGTTCGTTATCTTTAATTTTGTATGGAAATAAATAGATAATATTGAATTCCAGACTTTAAAGTAAATGAATTTGTTGCCATTTAAGTCAACTAATGTTTTTACACTCCAGATAATGTCTGCAGGCAACACTCTGTCCACACAGAAAGAGGCACTGTTGTGAGTGTGCGCTGAGATGCGAGTACCACAGGGGCTAAAGGGGGAGAGCGCGCAGGCCCAAGGGGACCAGTCAGAGTCTCGCTGGGAATGGACATGCAGGATGTGTCTCAAGCTTTCCCTACTCCTTGCACAACTAGCAACTGAGTGTCTTAACACGTTCCATGTTTCAACTAGAAAACACAGGAACAAACAAAACATAACATGATAAAGACAAAGGTGCCTGTTACTCTTCTCTGAACTTTTTAGTTATTTTTAAAATTCTATAATTTAAAGCTATACAGTAAGACTGCAATTTAAAGCTCATGGGGCAATTCTGCTGTCATCTTGGATAGAAGCATGGGATTGGAATGGACGGCCTCCAGGGAGCCTTCCATACCTGTACCTACAGAAGAACACACACTAAAGTCACACCACTTCAGGGGATACGCTCTACTTGTGTTAGCTATTCACAGTGCAGCTCTTCCCAAACAGCAACTCAAAAATGTTCAGCTATGTCTAATTTAACTCATCAAAAAATCAGCAGATTGGATGTACTTAATCCATGGAGTGAAACTGCAGATATTCAACCATTTTTGACCTACTAAAATGTCAATTCATATGCTTCCACCTACTAATCGGGGCACACCTCAAAAACAAGCTTTAGGAATCAGTCAGTGAAGAAAGTCTGTATGTAAGTTAAAGAGAGATCCTGTTCAGTGTGATCAAGATAAACACAACTATTGCAAAATGCAAGTTTACAGTTTACTAGTGAAAAACCGCTGACTGAAATACATCTTTTTTTCAACTAAGACAACAATACCAAATAGGAAGCAGAAGTTTATGTGAACTGTGATTCACATATATTGTGATCTAATGTTAATAGAACAGTTTTCTTTTTAATGTCAAAAATCTCTAAGATGCTCAAACTTCAAACACTAAGTTGACAGAATAATTATCATCACTACACTTAATTTACTTTTTACTAATGTTTTAATTTCATAGAATTTTAAAACCTAGACCTCTACTCAACTTAAAGTACTAGATTGTACATGACTTGTGACCCCCCCCAAAATCTTTATTAAGCCTACTATTTTGAGAACAATTACAGAAATGATTATAAGGTAATAGATACTAGATATATTTTAAGCTCATTATATTGCTAATTTGGCAACTGTGAAATTGTTACCAAGAGAGCCATTTCAGGTAAGTGGAAAAGTTACTTGTAATTTCAGATGGTTAACTGAACCAGAAGGCAATTATGACTTTTGCTGTTATAGAGTAAGAAAAATGAAATAAATTATCTTAAATAAATAGTGTGTTCAGGAATGTTAGGAAAGGGAATGCGTATTAGTCTCTGTTGTGCTACAGAAAGAAAACAGAAGGTGCATTTTAGAAGGTAAGACTGTCTTCAGGATGGCTCCATGTTGTTCAAATAGTCTAATCCTGAAGGTACAAAAATGTCTGAGAAGAAACGTGGACTCAATAAAGTTGAAGTCTATCTTCCTAAAATATACAGTGCAATCACATTCAGGGCCCATGATGCTGCCACATGTAAGCTCTAATTTGTTACAAGTAAACTTACAGCATTGATCACTACTAGGTAAACCCAGTCGCTGCAGCCTGAGAAAGGCATGAGATTCTCTTCCGGAAATGAATCTACCTGAAATAAAGCACATGCCTTCCTCCATAAGTGAGACTTATTTTTAGAAATAGAAGCCATTTTAATCAGAATTATTGCCAAAAGTAATAAAAAACTTTTCCTGTAAATTGTAAGGCTAAAAGGACACAGATGCCATTTTATCAGAAGTTTTCAAAATGTTTTTCATTTTGTGATGTCTTTAAATTTTTCATGACACACTATGGATGGCAGGGACGGCATCAGACACACTTGCTGGTTGATCCACCTGTGTGGTCCACAGTGAAGGCAACACTCAAATCTCTGGGACTAGTTTAGGCCTCTTCCTGCATCTCAGACTAATAGGAGGTATTCAAAAAGTTCATAGAAAGATTCGTACTATCTTTTGATTCTGCTTTTCCCATAAACTCTTTAAAGTACCCTGGTATATTCTATTGCCTAAGGGATCTCTTACCTTAGATTTATCAGAAACACCTTTAAATGAATGTGTACACAATGGAAGTTAACATTCCCACTTTCTCCCCATCCTGTGCCTCACTCTTCCTCAACGAGGAGGAAAGGAGTTTCCATCTCAATGACTGGCATGGTCCACCTGTCACCCCTGCCAGACATCAGGAGTTACTTCCGGTTCCTTTCTCCTTTCATTCTCCATATCCAAGCAACCAGGAACTCCTGCCAATTCCACCTCCTTAATGCTCTGACACCTGCTCTCAGTGCTCCATGGGAAGGAAGCATGGCTGACTGAATTTTACAGGTTTGATGTTAGGTATGGCTTGTGTCAATTCCTAATTTTCAGATTTACTAGTTCCATAATCCTAGTCTAACAACAGACTTGATCTCTCTGAGCCTCAGTAACAGCATCTATAAAATGCAAAATATTGGCAAGGCCATTGTTGGGATGAACAATAATGCATAAAAGTAGGTGACCGAGAGCTATGTTTGTGGAGCAAGTAATCAACGAGAGGAAGTGATTATGGGTCTGAACAGTCAGGGAAGGTGTGACAGAAAGGGAGAACTTGAGCTGCAGTGGAAAGGACTGGGGAAGGCGGCTTGTCTGTTCAGACACTTGGAGAAGGTGTGCTGCTAGCAAGGCTCAGGAGTTCAGAAGGTGCAGCAGGTATATCATACACGCATATATTATACATGTTATGTAGCTGGAACGAAGGCAGATACACACCCCAAATATGTGAAGAGTTCCATTTGATCTATATCAACTGCAACAGATATAAGGATAAACAAATGTAGAAAATCCAGTAAGGTATAAAGAGTAGTTTAAATTGTATAAGCAAAAGTCTAAATCACATTATAAAGTTTCTGAGTGGACATGGGAGGATTGGGAGTTTGAAACAATGCGCTGTTTTCGGAAAAGTAAATTGAGCACCAGTGTTCAAGATGGGCTGAACCAAAGAAAGACCGAGCCAAGCAGGTGAGGTGGCAGACATGCAGGGCACTGGGATCTGAGGACGTGTGGCTGTGTGTGGAGCTCTGAGGACACGTGATGCATCTGCAACTGTCAGGCAGAGCCAACTGCCTGCCCCTGCTTAACAGATGCCAGACAAGCCCTAGGACCCACAGGCCCAATACCATGGGGACTGGACACACAGCACCTCAAGGCATCCCTCACACTCTGGGCTATTTCTGACTTCCACACAGGAACTTATAAAACATGTAGAGCATCCTGGGACTGAACTCTGGAGACGAACAGAGCTTCATCTCCTAAGCAATCCTGAAGACATTATCTGAAAAAGTACTCTGGCTGGTTGAGAATGAATCAAAATTGGAAACTCAAGAATGGGGAAAGGTGAGCACTGAAACTAGTAACAAATAAACAGATGAGCAAACATGGGCAACAACCTGGAAATATGGCCCAAGTTATATCTGTAAAAGAGGATTTCACTATCAAAAGGAAATAACTGCACAGAATTAAGGTTTGCAAGTTCAGATTGAGTGAACAAGTAGTGGGAAGCAATGAAAAGTCACCATAATCAAAGTGGAGTCCTTGTGTTAAAAACACCCTGACAAAAAGAGCCAGGGAAGGCCACAAAGGGAGGGCGCCCACGCACGCATGCCTGAAGACAGGACTGTCGCAAAGAGCTCTGCAGCACCACAGCTTTGCACAGAGGCCATTGCAGCCTGACACAAAAAACGCTTCTGCAGGACGTCTGCCCAGCAGCTGCTGTCACGCCTCGGACTGGTAACACCTTGTTGTTGGTCCTGGCAGCCTCCCAGTGAAAACAATAAAAAGTACTGCACAAGGTTATTATTAAAAGTTCTTAAAAGAAATGAGGAACTGACAAGATAGTGAAAAATTTCTGGGCTAAATCCAAAGGGAAATCAGGAAGCCAGAAAGGCAAGTGATCATAAAATCACAAGAGATCATAAAATCACAAGAGATCACATGACAATCTCACACTGGAACTTGATTTTCAATGGTTCACCTGGGTGAGTGAGCAAAAGTAAAAGCCCAGAACCATCAAAAGGTTGGAGGTCTAACAGGGACATGAAAATCAACTACATCGTATATTGGGGAAAAAAAAAAAAAAAAAAATTGTTGGCAGTCTAACAAGAGACCCTCCTTCCCACAGTAAATTGAGACCACAAAGGGCTACACCCTCAAATTAAGGGAGAACCAGAAGTCCAGGAGCCTGCATGTGGAGCTGGAGTCAGGTTCATGTTTCCTGAATAATTCGGTGACTCTGAATCTTAAACTTGGATAAAGATGCTCCAAGATGGAGGGTATATCAAGTATACAGCAGAGGCAAGTATGCATGTCTTGGGAAAAACATATCTTCATCTTTGATCTCAAATAATTCCTATAATTTGCTTTTCACATACAATTACCCAAAAAGCTACCAAAACAACAAATACCACCTTGTAGCACATAGCAAAACAAGACATTGTGAGCAAGAGCCAGAGCAAAACACAACAGAAAAGGATTGACAAAGGTATCAGACATTACACATAACAGATGCAGACTACAGAACAATTGGATGCATAAGAAAAGTCAGAATAATATTTGCATGGAATAGGAAACTATAAAAATGAAATAATCAATGTGATTAAAAAACAAATAAAATTTTTAGAACTAAAATATATCAATAATTGAAATTAAGAAAATGATCCATTTACCAGCTTATTAAACACAGCCAAAGATGGAATTAGTGACTTGGAAGACAGGTGAGTGGGAATGATACAGAGAAAAGCATGGAGGCAAAAAAGGTGGAAAATACAAAGTAAGAACAGGGGAAACAAAGAAGATGGTGAGGGTATCCACCAAACATTGAACTGATGTCCCAAAAAGAGAGAACACAGAATGGGACAAAAGCAGTATCTGAAGAGATGATTACTGAGATTTCTCTAGAATGAATGAAAGAAACCTATCTACAGATTCAAGAAGCCCAATAAATCCTAAGCATTACATGAAAAGAATAGCTGTATCTGGACACATCACAGCAGAGTATAGAATACCAACAATAAAGAGAAGATCTAAAAGCAGCTGGTGGGGGTGAGAGAACACAGAGGAGTAAAGACTTCAAAGGTGATTACTAAACAGCGACCACAGAAGAAGGCATAATGTTTTTCAAAAAGGAAGGCCAAGAAAAAATTTTAAGAGTTCTTGACAAAGACCAGAACTAAACAAAATACGAAATATGAAAAGAATAAATTTCTGACAGAAGGTCAATTATTCCACATGGAAGGTCTGAGATGCAAGAAAAAATGGAAAACAAAAACATAGATAAATCAAAATGATAGGGAATTGTATAAACAATATCTTTGAGGTTTAAGAATAACCAGAATTAAATAACAAAAAAAGTGGTATAACTCTAAAAGGAGGTAAGTGAAGTTAAACACTTCTAAGGTAACATGTAAAGGAACTAGTTAACTTCAGACTTTGAAAAGTTAAGAATGTTTTTAATTTCTAGGGCAACTACTAAAAAAAACAGAAACCACTTATATAACTTCCAAACTGCTAGAACAAAAAATGGACTTACATAGAATAATAAATAGCAAGAAAGCAAGAAAATACTGAATAGGTAAGTCATATTAAAAGCACAAAATAAAATAGTAGATTTAAACTAAAAAATAACAGTATTACAATAATTGTGTATGCACTAAATACTCTGGTATAAATTTATCAGTGTAGATAAAAACTAAACTAATTGCAAGATGACATGCTAATAAGAGATGTATGCTAATTACCAGAGACACATTAAGTACACAGAGAAAGAAATTGAAAGTAAAAGGATGGAAAAAGATATGCCAAGCAAATTAAAGACAGCTGGCACTGCTACATTAACACAAAACAAAGCAGAATTTAATGCAAAAAGCTTCAGTAGAGATAAAGAAAGTCACTTTATAATGAGAAAATGCTTAATTCACCAGGAATAGATAACAATTTAAATTTGTATGCATTCAATACCAAACCCACAAAATATATAATGCCAAAAATGGATAGAATTCCAAGAAAAAATGAATTCACAAAACTGATGGACGATTTTAACAAGCCTGAGCAACTGGTGGAAAACAAAGGGAAGAGCAACCGAAAAACAACAATGACGATCTTGACCTAATCACACCTGATTAATCACATGTGGGGAACACTGTGGTGATTCAGACTCTAGGTTGTTCAAAGCACACACAGAATGTTCCCAAGCACTGACTAAATACTGGAGCCTAGAACTAGTCTCAACAAATTTATAGACTTGAAGTAAAAAGGGTATGTTCTTTGACAAAAATGTAATTAAGCTAAACATAAACTAAAAACTTCAACTATGCTTGTAAATTAAGAAATAACTTTGTTATAACCACATTAAGAAATAACTTTGTTATAACCACAAAGAAGAAATCACAGTGGGAATTAAAATATTTTGTATTTGATAGTAAGAAAAATACTACATATGAAAACTTTTGGAATGCAAACCCAAGTAGTACTTACAGGAAAATTTATAGCTTTAAATAGATATATTCAAAAAGGGAAAAAAGCAGAAAATTAAATAATTAAGCACCTACCTCAAGAAGTAAGAAAATACAATTAAATAAAACAAAGAAGGTAGGAGGTAAGAAATAAAAGGTAACATTAATGAAATAGGAAAATAATATATTGCATGGAGAATCAATAAAGACAAGAGCAGGTACTTCCAAAAGACTACAAAAGCTGGCAAATCTACTGGAAGACTGGTCAAGAAAAAAAGAAAACAGAAAAAGCAGAAATAACAAGTATCAAAAATGAAAAAGATCAATACCACAGACCCTATATATGTAAGAGATGATAGAAAAAAAATGAACTTTTGTCAATAAATTTGAAAATTTAGATACAGTTGACATATTTCTTGAAAACTATAACTTTGCAAAACTGATTCAAGAAATTAAAAACTTGAATAGTCCTGTAACTATTAAAGAAATAAAATCTGTCAAAAATCTTTCCACAACGAAAAGTTCAGGCTGACATGGCCTTCCTCATGCACGTATGTTCAAGGAATAAACTGTTCCAACTTTAAACGAAATACTTCAGAGAACAGAAAAAGAGAGGATTCACCAATTCTTTTATAAGACTGGTATAATCTTGATATTCAACTCCAAACGAATGGAATGAAAAGGGAAAACTGCAACTCAATCTCACTCATGTGAACCAATGTAAAAATCTCACAGAAAACGGAAGCAAATACAATCTAGGAAAACACACAAGAGTATCACACCATGATTATGTTGGTTCCTCCCAGAAATTCAAGGTTGGTGTGACATTAGAAAGTCAGTCAATGTAAAGAAGAAAAACTTGAAGATAGAAAATCATCAGAAGATTTAGAAAAAATATTTTAAAAAATACATTCATGATTTAGAAACAACTTTTAGCAAAATAGGAATAGAAAAACCTTGGTCTGACATAACTGGGAGGCTCAAAGCAACAGAATTTAATTTTCTCACAATTCTAGAAGCCAGAAGTCCAATGTCAAGGTGTCAGCAGGCTGGTTCCTTCTGGAGACTCAGAGAGAGTCTGATCCATGGCTCTCTGCTCCTTTCTGGTGGCTGCACACAACCTTTGGTGTGTGTCAGTTTGTGGACGCATCACTCCCATCTCTGCCTCTGTCTCCACATCCCCTACTTGCTTGTGAATTCTTACCCCTCCTCTTACAAGGGCATTTATTATGGACTTAGGGCCCGTTCTAACTCAAGATGATCTCACGTTGAGATCCTTACTTTAATTATACCTGCAAAGACTCTTTTCCCAAGTAAGGTCACATCTACAGATTACAGGTGGGCCACCATAGAACCTAATACAGTCTCTCCTCCAACCTCCTCCAAGATTGCACCCACCCCATGCAGAATATATTCACCCTATTCCAGTATCCCAAAGTCTTAAGCCATTACAGCCTTAGCACTACTAAGTCCAAAAACTCATTCAAATATCATGAGCTCAGAAGTCCCAAGTCTCATGATCTAAACTACCTAAATCAGATAGGGGTGATATTCTGAGTATGGGCCATCCTGGAACAAAATTTCTCTCCACGTATAAACCTGTACAAACAAATGACCTGCTTCCAAAACACAACAACGGAACAAGCACAGGCAGACATTTCTATTCAAAATGGGAGAAACTGAAGGGACGGAGAGATAACTGGTCCCAAAAAAGTTTGAAATCCAGCAGGACAAATTCCATGAGGTTTTAAGAGTTGAGAATAATCACCTATGGCTCAATGCTCTGACCTCTGGGCCCACGGCACCAGGGTCCTCTGCACTGCCCATGACAACTCTGCCCTGGGGCTCATTCCTCCTTTTACTTGAAAGGAGCTAACTAGGTCTATCAGCCATTTCCTGCCTGTAGAATTTTGGGAGTCCAACAGGCTTCTCTCATTTTGTCATTTCTATTCCTTTCAGCCCACGTTGATAGAACATTCTCAAAAACTCTGGAGTCTCTCGTGTATGTCACACGGGTCCACACCACTGTACAACAGACTCCTCCACAGACCTTTCCTGGATAACTCCACCTGGAGTCATCCACCTAGTGCTTCAGAAAAGGCTGTCCGGCCACACCCTTGGCCTTATCTGCAGTTCTGCAGGGCATGCTGTCTAAGCAGTAAACCTCCCAGTAGTAGCATCATTTGCAGTCTGGAGAGGCTGCAGTTTTCCCAAATCATAATACCTGAATATCATACCAAAGTCTAAAATTTCTACACCTGGAAATGAGGCCTTACTAAAAACGTTTGGAAGATTAGCAAAAACGTGTAGAATGCCACAGAAAGGGTATCTGACTGGAAAATTAACTTGATAAAGCTCCTAAGAGTTTTCCTTCAACAAAGCATCAGGGAAGTCCATCTCTCAATCCAGGAGCAGTTACCTGACATTTCTGGTATTCCACACTCGGGTATGAAGGAGCAGAGCCCCGAGCCATGCCCTCTGCACCCTTTGGTCTGTCTGTTCTGAGCATTTCACTGGCACTCCTGCTCACGATCACTGCTTTTTGGCTGCCTGACTTATGGTACATAAGAGGAAAACCATGTCTCTTGAACTGTACAAACACCCCTCCAACTTCCATGCTTTACACAAAGACACAGTATGTACAAGAGGTCCTTCAGTGCTTCTCAAAGGGGCAAAGTGGTCACTGCGTCAAACGGTATTTTCCTCTGCTGTCCGCATATGCCTCGTGTAGAAGCCAAAATCTCTCTGATCCAGCACTGAGAAGATGGTTTTCTGAAATGTCAGCTAGAATGTTTTGCAGCACTTCACAGCATATGGACAAAAGAGGTACTAAAAGACCGTAATACAAGCCCCTGATCTGAGGGAACTTTAAATTTACTATAAAGAATTCTGACAGTCAGTTGTTTTTTGTTATGAGAGATACACAAGATTTAGGGAACATATGCTCATTTTAGAATTACAGAAGTAAAAGTTATATCTTGTAATATTTTCCTCTGAAAAACAATGGAAGTTGTACTGAATAACTCAAAAATATTTTATTCTATACAGAGAAATTTTTTATAAAACACCTTTCTTAAATTTAAAAAGTCTTCTCAGAGTGTGAGGACAATAGGAAAAAAAGCACTTTATTTTCCAGATTTGAGTATTTTGTAAAACAAAGAAATATTTTAAAAGTCTTATCTTCTATTAAATCCAAAAGTATATTTAGCAAACACTAAAATGTATGGGTATCCATATTTTATGGAAAGTTTGCAAAAGGAAAGCAAACTTGCTTTAATCAAATGTAACCTTAATTCCTTAAATCAGTGTCCTATACTTTTCACATTTCACAGTTCTCATCCCTTCTGCTACATCTGTGTAACTGCATTCTCAGACTGCTGAAAACAAGAAAAGTATCATGTGGAAGGGGGAGTGAGATATTTTGGGGCTAAACAGAGGTACAGTTATAATTCTGCCTAGTAAATCTCTAAAAGCTTGACTGAACATGTTAAACACAAAACTGTTGACCAAAAAACTAGAGGAAGACAAACTTGGAGAAAGCCTGGTATCTTCCTCATTTTGTATGCATACCTTTAAAAGAGGATATCCAGACTAAAAACAGGGTGTATATGTTGGTGTGTATATATTCAAATATATGTCTGTATTATAAACACATCTGAAAGAAAGCTTTTACAGAATTTATCGAGAGATAGATTAGAGATAATACTTATTTTCTTCTCTTATTAGGTATTTTCTATTTTTTACTAAAATATATGTAGTCATTGAAATATGAAAACAATGAAAACTAGTTTTAGTTCAAAAAAGCTTATAATATGTACTAATTTCCACAACTATAATTAATTTTTACTGTTAATTAGATAAAAGGAAAAAAGGTCAAATCTCTTCATAGTTATTTTATTAGAGAAAGAAATAATTGCAGATAATCCATAAAAATGAAATACTCTTATTTCATTAAAAAGCTATAATAAAAATCCCAATACTGTTCAATGGCTTCTATCAATTAAAGATAGACGTGCCCTAGAAATAAAAAGAAATAAAGCTTTCTTTAGGCTTTTCACATTGTAAAATAGAAACAAACTTGAAAGTAACACTACATAACATTCCAGAATTGAAAAAAATCAACTGAAATGAAGAACAAAATTGATGAAAGCAGAGAAAACAAACTTAGGGATTCTCAAGAAAAGAGTGCGTGACAGATATGGCAGTGAGCCGCTGTTGTGCTGGCGGCTGGAGGGCTGGAGAAGGGCGTGTGCACAGTGCCAGGCACTGTTGCATGGCTGGGCACTGCTGCATGGCCAGTCTGACTACTGGCCAGTCTGGCTACTGGCCAGTTTTGGGGTGTCTGCTCTTCCTCTGCCCAGAACACTGCCTGCACCTGCCACAGTGTTCTCCAACACACGGGCCAAAGCTTGATGATCACCAAGCCAGGGAGGCCTCCTTTCTCCTGGGCCCCACAAGGTTCTCTCTGCTCCAATGACCTGTTTTATTTAATTGGTTTATGTGTTTACATCTATCTCCCCCAATTAGAAAACAGGCCGAGGGCATGGGATTTGTCTGCCCATTCATCCTGTGTCAGCTGTGCCTGGTACACCAGCTGTTGACTATTTACTGACCACAACACTTGCCATATGCTGCCTTGTGTTGTTTACCTTTTTATGTATAAATTAAAAGCAAAAAAATTGAATGTGAATGATAAGAATTACATTTTCCAAGTCTTATTTTGAACATGGTTACTAAGGCTATTCTTCCACAAGTGATGTCTACATTGCCAAAGCCCCTACTCCTCTTTGAAAGGGTTGGCTACAAGCATCCTTTTGCTGCCAGGGTAATGCAGACAAGCCTGGGGCCCAGAGGTCAACTGCAAGTACAGAGTATAAACAAAACAGAATGGCAAGATACAAGTAAAATGACTAGAAAAGAGGGATCGGGGAGGGGAGGTAATCAAAGTTATTTTTAAGGTCCCTGCATCATTTGAGATTTTGAAAAATAAAGACTAACATTAAAATTTATTAAATATGCAAAGTAAAATTTCTAGGGAAACCACAACAAGAATAGAAATACAGGGTGTTACTTCCAAGTTACAGATAGAAAAAAGGAATTTAATAAACTTAAAAGGATACAAGAACAAAAAAATAAATATAGAAGTTGGACAAACAAAAAGAAAAAAGGTGGCATAAAAGAAATGCAAACAAATCATTAATCACAATAAATACAAAATAAAGACTGTGATAAGGGATTTAAGAAAACCCCCAAACACCTAGCCATATGCTGTTTATTAGAGATTTTCATTCACCAGAAAGACCAAAGCAATTCTAAATCTGTAAGCCTCTAATAACATAGCCTCAAAATATATAAGGCTAGAATTGACAAAATGACAAGGGGAAATAGAAAAATCCAGTTTGAGATTTTTTTATACTCTCAGTAACTAAAAGTTAAGGAGATTAAAAAAAAGATAGCATATAGATGATATAAAAAAATTATAATTAACAAGGTCAATACAGTGGACATCTACAGAATAATTCATTCAAGAGAATATGTTTTTTACGCACACATGGAACATTTATAATATTGACAATATATCAATCCACAACATAAGCAGTAACAAAAATAACAGGTTATGAAGCTCTAGAAGCAATTTCCAGAAGAATCCTGAAAATGTTTTGTGTTGTGGAGTTCCGATAGAAATGTATTATTTCAGTAGTGTCTATCAACTTATTTTAGAAGTAGGAATACACTTTTTCCATAGAGAAACATATGCCACCCACAGTTCTCTAGCGAGCCTAAGCATGCATATTTGCTCCTCAGTGCACCTTAACTGCAATGATTAAGAACCAGAGAATATGCTCCCATTCATTAAAATGTTTCTGCGAGTGAGTGTGGTGTGGTGTCAGGATAGGATCCATGGTAGCCTTAGTCGCAGAAGCAGTTCCTCCATGCCAGAGCCAGTCCATGCAGCCCGCCTGCCTGAGATGGGCACTCTAGGAGACAGAAACTGAGAGAAAAAGAGAAATGTCTCTCTCTTCACTCTAAGTAAATTGATTTCCTCTTTCTCCTCATGTCTAAACTATATTCTCACATGACACCTGGCAATGTAAAAACAGAGATCAGGGTTGTGCATGTGGGGATGGGATTGTAATAAAGGAGGCTCCTGGGAAGTGGGTAATGTTAAATAGAGGAAGTTGGTACAGGGTAGATGAGATGTGTGAAGGGGCTTGGGATAAAGATGAGCCATTCATCTTTAGGCTGAATGTGGACAAATGAGGAACTCCCTGAAAGACCATAGTATCCCAATGAGTTAATTCTGGCATGACTGTTAAAGTCAAATGGATATGCTACTTCATAGTTATGCTTTGTTTATAGCCAATTACCCAGTGGGTCTTCTGTGACAACGATTATATCCCCAGAGCCCACCTGTGGCACTCCATATGTGCTTGCATGAGAACGGTGATGATCTGCACATGCTTAGCTCCTCAAAGCAGGATGGGACCTTTGTAACAGGTCCATTCAGCGCACACTGAAGGGGGCCCTGCTACATCCCAGGCATGCTGTCCCAGGCACTAGGATATGGCGGCAAAGGGCCAAATGAGGCCCCTATTCGCACCGAGCTTAGCAAGAAGAAAAGTGATTAACAGAAGATGAATATTGGCAGAGATCTACACAGAATTAAAACAGGCTGAAGTGACAGCAAGTGACTGGTGGCTTCTTGGTCCATACTGAGCAGACAAAGAAGGCCTCTCTGATGAGGGTGTTAAAGGTACAATGTGAGCAACAGAAGGGACTACCTGTGGAAGGATCGGGTGAAAGAGCATTCAAGCCCAGGACACAGCTCAGGTGGGAAGGAGCATGGCATGTGGGTGTGGCTGCCACGTGCTAGGAGAGGAGAGAAGAGAAGCTGGGCCATGTTTGCTAAGAGCCGCAAGCTGGGGTGAAACAGTGGTCCACAGAGTCAGCTTTAAAAAGTGAGGAAGGTCTATTAGCAGTGGTTCTAATAACAGTAATAATAGCAACTGACATCTGTTTTAAGTACTCCATACAAGACTGTCCACTTGTGAGCAAGCAGCAGTGTAGATAGGGCACTTCCACAAGACCGGTTGACATGAGAGGAATAGAAAGGACGCTAAGCTCTGACACCTCCGATAGAACCAGTGACAGCAGCTGGATTTACTCCAGGTAACTGCATGCGAGGAAACTACAGTATGCACAGATCCCCAAGAACAGACTACAGTTCCAGTTTTATGATGTAAGTAAATGAAAGAGATGTCACCTGTTAGAGAAACCTTTAGAGAAAGCAGGTTTATAAATAAAGATATTTCTTTCTCTTCAAAGTGGTTATACCCTTGAGCCTAAGAATTCTACACTGTTTTATTCCATACTATGTTGCAAAGACTGTTACTCTAGAGTCATATTTTATCCATGGTTTGTTAGATTTTAATCACTCATTTACATGAAGACTTTCAACCATAGACATTAGAGGTATCTCTTCAAAAAATAACATTTTTTCAGATAGTTTAAATGGATTTATAAATGTTTACATTGTACATATCAGTCTTTAAATTAAACAGACATCTAATACTATCTATATTCCAAGCTCTAGTTGTATGGGTTATCATTTTGAAAAAGTTAATATTAAAAGTCTGACATACTCAATATTTCATCTAATTGACAGATACATTAGATCTTCTTTAAAATGTAGATAAATTAAAAATATCAATGACTGTACACAGATCCATGGGCACTGCAAATGAGTCTATCGTTGGTGAACAAAAAATATTGTCAGATTCAAATTTATGTTTTATCAAGAAACATCTTCCAATTGTTGAAGATTATATTATCAATACATTCTTATGAGGAAAAGTATCAGATCTCTATATTATTCTAACAAAACTTATTATGCTCCCAGAAATAATATTTCTCAGGAGGATTCCTCAAGATTCATCAGAGTTTCTGGCTCCTTCCTCCTTAGTTTTGTTTGGATAATTTCCTTCACACCGAGAAAGATAAATTTAATACAATCATACTTGAATAAACCAGACACTTGTTTTGATTCTTAAACCTACCTTACGGGAATGATGTAGGAAAAGAGAAGAAGGAACCGGAAAAGATTGCGGTACCACGGGCCTACAAATCCTTGCAAGGTTACCATAACAACTGAAAGAGCAACTAAAGCCACAAACAGAGCCTTTGTCAGCCGATTGAGTTCAAGGTCCAACAGTCCAACCTGAAAGAAAAAACCACAAAATTAATACATTCACAAGCTAACCACAATGTTCCTGATATTATAAATTAGAATACATGATGACGATGATGATGACATAAGAAAACTTACTGTAATGAAATATAAAAACGTATTTACTTTTCTCCTGAAAAACCTCTCACGGATTAAGGCAGAATTTCTAAAAATGAGTCATGATCCCCAGAGCATTTCCAGAAAGGGGCTATTGACAAAGCACGAGGCCAGCATATAAAACCACAATAAACTCAGATACTTTCTTTGGGTGGATGGTGTTATGATCACCTACAAGGACAAATTAAAACAGCCGGTCTGGAGAAGGTACTAGAATCTTGCTCAGTTCCCAGCCCTAAAACAGAAAGTTCTTTCGAGAGCAAGAGTGCATCTTCCTTGGCATGTGCTATATCAGACCAATGCCCCTGTTATTGCTAAGTGTCTCTGAGCACACTCCACTTAAGGACTTAATTCAGATTGAGGGTCGCAAGAACAGGACAGGATTGTGTTGTCCCTACCTACCCAGAGGCTCTCTGAAAGAATTTCTCTTGATGAAGAAAAAGCAACAGAGTAGTTAGCTTGTAATGAAAACCTTTTAAATTTGCACAAATCCTACATTGTAGGTTCTGCCAATGTAGTGGATTGAATTATGTCCCCCCAAAACTCACTGGAGCATGAATTGTATTCCCCAAATTTTATGTATTAGAAACTTAGCCCCCACTGTGACTGTTAAGAGAGTGGGAGATCCTATTATGATAATTGAAAGGTGGAGCCTTGAAGAGGTGACTGGATTGTAGGACCATGCAGTAGTGAATGTATTAAAAATGGTGGTCAGGGGCGTGGTTCTGAGGGCTTTAAAAGAAGAAGAGTCTGTCTCTCTTGCTCTCTCTGCTTCCACCATCTTGCAATGTGAGATTCCTGGGTCACTGTTGCCACTACCAGATGTGTTGGACTCTGGACTTCCCAGCCTCAGAAACTGTAAGCAAATAAATTTCATTTGCTTTATAAATCACCTAGTTCTGTATTATACTGTTATAAGCAACAGAAATGGACTAATACACCCAGTAAGGTGCACTACACTCAAATTCATTCTGTGGATCATTTACTAGCTTAGCTAAATGTGAGGGAAAATTATGTCAATAAGAACTATTTTTTTGTTGTGCTCTGCAAAGTATATTGGAAAACAGTAAGAACTGGCAACCCAAACAGCTCTATTCTATATGTTAAGAAAATAATAGCTCTTTCGAAGCATGTAACTTCAATTTTGAGCTCGAGCAATCTCTATGAACTGTTTTTCCTTGCTTAGTTTCATCCCTGAAAGACCACAATGCAATGTGGTGTGCAGGGTGGGGGAACAAGAAGGGAGTACTGGGGGCTGTAGGAAGGCCTCCACAACCAAGACAGAGCAAAAGTGATACAGAACAGCAATAAAGATTCCTCAGGACCCTGAATTTAGGCTAATTCAAATGCTGACTCTGCCACTTAGTTGTGCAACCTCGGGCAAGCTGAGCTTCAGTGTTCTTATCTGTAAAATAGGGATTATCACAGTGTCTTCGTATGGGCACTCTGGGGACGAAATGAGGTAGCACACAGCACAGTGGGCAAGGGTCCTACGATGCAGGAAGCCTGACACACATGCCGCTGCTCTTATTATTACAAATTTGGGTTGAATTCAGTTTCCCTGTTTAGTAATTGTGTGACTTAGGGGACTATCCTGAAATACATTAAGCCTCATTTTCCTCATCTGTAAAATGGCATTAACCACCTAACAGAGGTGCCTGGAGGAGCTCAGATGACGAGGGCTCACACAGTGTCCACAGCAAAAGGTCATTGCCATTGGCACCGGTAGGCCATGGAACAGTGGGTATGGAACTTAACTGTTTCTGATTTGTTTAACATCAACAGAGGACTAAATCCTATCAGGTTAGCCATTTATCTCCCACCTGAATTTCTCCTGAATCTGTTTTTCAAAAGTTTTTCAACTTTTGAAAAAGAGTAATTAAAAAAGAAAACATGATTGCCAAAACCTCAATAAAAGTAAATAGGATACTGTTATTCTCAAATTAAAAGTTTAAAAATTACTGAGCTAATAAATAACTTGGTTTATCTTGTAGTGCCTTTTAAAAACCCACAGCTTTTCCATAACTTGTGTATTTAGTTTATACCTGGTTTTGATTGATATTTGCTGCAAACTCTCCTGAAACCATTAGAAGCTACAGTTAGAAAAAATGCTGTCAGAAAGTCCATTAGGTGCAGCTGTGAAAAAAACTCAACTTCTTGAACAAATAAATTTAATGTCTACTACATTTTGTGCTTAACTTTAAGGTAATAAAAGAGTTAACTATGAGAGTTTTACCTGCAAGAAATAGCCAAGCTAGTAGGAAAAATAAGATAAATGTCAGTAATATTTGTTATAAAAGAGAATTATAAAATAGAAAGCTTTCTTGTCTCAACTACATTTTAAATCACTTCTCATAGCTAACAATCAGCATTTCTGTTGGTTAAAAACTTTATGGCCTTTCCAAACAGCATGGACATAACGGGATGATGATAGCGACCCAGAAGCAATATGACTCACGTATTTCTAAAGTGCAGGTTCTAAGTCCAAACCCAAACATAACGCAGGGCCTGCAGGTGGCTGGGAGGCAGGGCAGGCCCCCAGCACCCTGAGGCACACCTGCGGCGCAGCCTCACCTGGCCACCCTGTGTCTTGTCACTGCTACGTGAGACTCCTCAGTATGGAAAACTTAAACAAAAACTCAGTACCAGTGTTATGTGGAATATCTGCTCAGTTCTAATGCAACAAGAAATGAGACGCTCGTCTTGCCAGTGAAACCCTCCTCTACCCTGCGGTGCAGCGTGGCCTGCGACAGCTCGTTTTCCACAAGAACTCTTCAAAGACTGCACGTTCCCAGCTTTACATCCTACCCCCAAAGTATGCTGTTCTCTAGTTCACAGCTGTGGGCCACCTTCTAGCCAAGTACAACATGTGGGAAAGTTATGTCCACAGACACCTCTGAGAAATAAAAGGAAAAAGGAAAAGAAAAAGAACTTTTCGGAGCCCTGTCACGGGGGCTCCTTTATGTCCAGGTCCCGCAGCAGGACCAGTGGCATGCACCATTTCCCTGGATGGCGGACGGTCTGGAAAGGAACTACGTTTCAGCATTTCAGCAGCTCTGAATGTTCCTGACGCCGCTGGCTGCATGGGCTGCACCTGCCCTCGGGCATGCGGCCACTGAGCACCGCAGTGGCTGACTTGTCAGCTCCACGTAAAGAGCAGCGTGACAGGGACAAATACTGTGCAATCTCTGCTGCTTCCACCACTACACAGTTTATGCCTGAACTACTGAGAAAAATAGGCTGTGGGATTAAAATGAAGAAAAATTAAGCCAGGGAAACAGAGCATGTTTCAAAGCCCAGATCCTTTCGCTGTGACAAAGGCGTTCTGAGTTTCAGGCCTCACTGAGGATCAGATGAAGTCATTATTCATTCAGTCAGGGAAAAAAGACTCAATTACCTCAAACTAAAGATGCTATCAATGAATGCAAAGTGCATATTTTACTCTATTCATCCAAATCCCATTAAAAAGTGAAAGGAATGATTTAATCTGGCCTTCCAGAGTTGGTCTTTTTTTGTAATAAAATAAAGGATCACTGTCTTGCAAAATGCATAACCGCTACCTCACACTTTCCCCTGCATCACGGTGGCGAAAGACTGTAAAAGCCAGGACAAAAGCATTCAGAAATGAATGCAAAGCTTCCTCTGAAAATATGCCACACATAGGGTTGGAGCATTAAAAGGAGCCACTGCACACTGATATGCAGGTAATTCAAAGCACTGATAACTTCCTAACTGACAAGACAGATGGGGTGGATTGCTTGACTAGTGAATATAAGAGTTTGGAAGCCAACTAAATGTTGGCTTTTCCTACCCTCTTTTAATTAAAAAAGCAATAAAAAGTTTTGTAAAGTAAAATACGACTTTGTAAGACTGGGTTGCTTCTTGCTTTCATTCAGGTAGCCTTTTCTGACCTATGACTATTCTTCAGGGAATATAATAGCAAACTATAGCATATAGTATAATCTTAATTTTTTTTTTGCCAATTTTAACAAAACACAGGAAGAGGATATTTCAACATTGTTTCTTTTTCTAAACCTGCTTTCAATGAATAGTTAATCTTTTTATATTCTACTTCTCTGCAACACCCTTAAAAGTTTCTTGAACTCATCTAAAATACAGTCTGGACTCTTAAAAGCTATTTTTAAAAAAACTAGTTAACTTACAAAGTTACAGATTCTAAATAGAAAGTGGTAACTTTAGTTTTGATGTGAATGTCTTCTTTCTTTAAAACATTTCTTAAATACCTGGACAGACCAGATACCTTTTCTATGACTGCAAAACCTTTTCACGCATAAAATATGTTAACCACTTGAAGTAATTATGACTGTACAAGAAAAGGTAAATTAAGTACACTAGTAAGTAATTTTCAACATGTACTGTAATTTAATATATTAGTAAAGCAAATTTTCTTCCATTTGTCATAATATTTGTTCTATTTGAAACAACTGTGATAACAAAATTAAATACACTACTGGAAATTTTAATCTCCAAGGGAAAATCTGTGCATAATGTCTAAGACAGCCACAATGGTTCTGGAAAGGGGCTGTTCTAGGATAATGAACACAATAATTGGCTGTATCACCTAAAATGCTACTAATGGCAACGATCACAAATCCATTTAGCTCCTCTTTAATTTATGTACCAAGTTTCAAATAGCTAATGGTTCTCAGTAAAATAATGGTTCATACCAACAATAAAGGGTAAATACGGTATTCTCCTGCTTAATCAAGAAAAGATTAGTCAGGTTTTTTGTTTCATTTTAAATGAACGCATGGACGAATGAGAAGTGGACCTTATCTCTGTAAGACAGCACCATTACAATCCATTTCCAAGCTAAAGCTCCCATCATGCTACTAAGTTCCTAGAAAATCAATGCACACACCAAACTGGAACCAAAGCCTAATGTTGTAAAATCTCAGCCCTCTCCATGATTAAGTGAGCACCAGGTAAAGCAGAGCACCTGAGCACCACAACTGCAGACAATGTCATGCTGGCCCAACAGGACATGAGCATCAGAACACTCTCACCAGTTACACAGAAGTAACAAGATAATAAAATGCAAAATGTCAGTGAGCCAATTTAAATTCTTGCAGAAAGCTAAATATTACTCTAATTTGTCCTGTACCTTCTCTGTGAATACAGTACAATCTGGAGAAGAAAAAGCCCCCAGTCTAATACCTACTTCATTTAAGACTATGCTGCCCAGGCAGAAGTATAGCTTCAAACATGAAAGACTACTTAAGAAACAAAAAAATTGCTAATGTTGTTATCTTTTACAGGTTAAACTATTTGTAGATCAGCCTGTCAGCACTTCATCATTCAGAATTTGAATTGTTACTACAAAATTGATACAGGGTTATGCTTTAACCTAATTAAAATTCCTATAAATAGCATATTCTATCTTTGAAACAAATGAGCCCTATATTTTCCACTTCTAGTAGAATCTTAAGAAACAAGGGGGAAAAAGTAATTTTCAGACCTTCATTTGTATTTCTGTTTTTCAAATAAATGAAATTCATACACTAAATCTAACTCCTAAATCTTACAGCAATAATTTTTCCATTATGGAGTTTAAAAGTATTAGTTTTTAAAAAGTAATGCTATCAGCCTTTTTTTCTTCTCAAGTTCACGTAATTACACATTTCTGCATGTCACCTCCTGAGTCACAGGTGTCTGCAGCACATACAGGCTGGCTGCGCCCTGCTGATGTGCCTGTGCTACTACCTGCGCCACCCCAGCCATCTGCAAAGGAAGAAGGGTTCTTGTAGCCATCACAGTCTATTGGCTCAACAATCTGTGCTTTAAAAGCTCCCTAAGTAAGTATTCTTAATTGTCGTACCAATACTTACAATTTATCACTTTAATTTTTAAAAATCAAAATCTACATGTATACGATAGACATTTTAAAGTCTACTCTGAAAGAATATTTTAGAACCTACATTTTTACCTGCCAACAAATTTTGCCTGACTATTCTATACTTGTGTTCCTATATGGTTATTACATAGAATATTTTTCCATGAATATTTAATATTTAAAAAGAAAATGGTATCATTACATTTTTATATAAACAAAAAAAAAGTATTGGAGCAAGGAACAGCTACTAAACAAAGAAGTAAAACCACTTTCAATGCCAATATGAGAAACACAATCAGCAGACAAGGGAATTCAAAGTAAAACCTCACACATCGATTACACAAACTCAGAGCCACTCAACTCTTGATGTTTCGAACAATGGATATGGTCAGACTGCTTTGTCAGCTGGCCCACACGTTACAGATGAAATTATTACTGAAATCTGCATGCATATTACCTGCCATGTTTGAAGGGGCTGCATGAGTGCAGGGTAAGGCTGTCTTCTAGGAGACTTGAGAAATTTCAACACTGGTTCTAGCATTTACTGCGACACATATCCACTCACCAGAGTATTTTTTATAATCATAAAAAATGCCAGAAAGTAGCACAATATCTATGAACATATGTATACACACATATACACATCTCAGGTTTGCTTTTGCAAAACGTGTACTGACTTTATATGTTCATAAAGGCCAATTTGGTCCTGTCAGTTCTGTGTGACAGCCTTTATTGACATTAGAACCTTTATTAAAGTGTAATAAATACATCAAAAGTCAGCAAATGTAAAGTAATATAGTGGCCTAAAATAAGGGGTAAGTTAAAATTTTTATTTTTAAGTTATAAATTACTGCAAATATTCTCAACTTGTGACACATCAAAGCCAGATTTAAAACAAAAATCAATATGTGAAAACATACAAAACAGTCTACAAACTACGTGGAAACAATTTTTACTCTATGTACACACATGACATTGAAATCCAACATTGAATATTTAGATAAACCTATACATTTTCTAATGTACAATACTCCTAGTCTTATTTTACAATAGTCCACATAGTTTATTTGAAAATCAGATAGGAGACTAAAACCTAAAAACCTTCTCATCCCTGCACTGTACTGAGTGCACCTGTGCTCACGGCTGCCCTGTTTCCTGTGCTGCTGTTTGCACTTCAATGTTTGGAGCTGGAGGGGAAAGCAGAAGGGGCCGGGCAGCACGTGGAGGTGTGGCCAGCAGAGGGCGCTCCAGGCCGACTGTCCTCTCCTCCGCCCCGAAGGCCTGCTGTCAGGGATGCACAGCCCCACCTCTAATTCAACCAGTTAGGCACATCAAACACATTTTATTTACTTATTTTCTGACAAAAAGAGTTACCTAAATATCTGTTGTCATGCAGAATTCAGGACAGAGTTTATGGACTTTAACATCCTGGATTATTGGGAGAGGAGGGGAATAAAAGTCTACCGTCATGTAAGTGATCACATTTAAAGATATAATATCCAAGATGCTGGAGAGAATCAGTAGTACAGTGCTAAGGCTTTCTGAAGATTTAGATCTACAAACTAAGTCAATAAAATCATAACAGCAGCTTACTTAATTATTTTAAGATCCTGAATATATTTACCTTATTTTTGGCTTAGCAAGGTAGGAAGCTATCAATTTTAAAAGGTTTTGCCAAGACCACCCATCAATTTAAAATAATTACTTCAATAACCTAAGCTATCCACAGTCACCAAAAACCTCAATATTCAACATCATTCATATAAGTGAAATCTGAGGTGAGGGATTTGGGTTTCAATTTAGTCTAATTAAATAAGCAGTTTGTTCTGGTAATTTTATATTTACTTTAACAGGTATTTTACAAATAGCATTCACCTACTCTCTAATTCCTCCCATATAGAAACACAATATCCATGAGTTTAGGGGGTAGTAATGCTCTCATTGTGTTAAAAACAAAGAACAGAAAAACAAACAAAAAAACCCCAGCTCTGGATAAACACCAGTAAGAGCACATGCGCTTGTGGTCAACTGGTCCTCAGCAGTCCTTGGAACCTGGACTGTTTTACACTCCTTTAAAGGTATTGCGAGACCCCATATTCCTGAGAATTCTTTCTTTCCCCCCCATAAAAGCATCAAAAATAGATTTTTCTAATAACTATAAAGATTACTGACATTGTAAGAGAAAGGCTTTTAACAGGAGTCTTAAAACAGATGTTAAGAAAGGGAAGACCATGGCTTTCTTTAAAATTATTTATAATATGGGGCAGTCACCTCCTTTCACCCCCTTTCATTTTTCTAGTTTATTTTTAACAGTCCACTCTGAAGACACTATACCATTTAGCACATTTTTCTTCTGGGAGGTGTGGGCTATATGTGTCTTCTTACCTTCCCCTGAATGTGTCAAGTCCCTTATCTGAAACATCTCGGGGGTTAGGGCAGGAACACTGGTGAAGTGTACTCTTAAATATTCATTTAAATATAATAATTGATAAAATACATTATTAAACAGAAAATAATCCTGCATTTTTAAATGGATTAGTAATTCTAGAATTTCATGCTCTATTAAAACTTAAAGAAATTACTAAATATGTAGTCAGGCACTTACTCTAATGTTTGGCATTCTGAACTTCCCAAGCACAATGTCTATCTTCCCTTCAGGGAACTCTGAACTCTTTTCAAATAGCTAAAAAAATTATTTGGTATCCTTCCAATGTTTAGAATGCGAGTTATTGAAGGAATTATTCCTGCACGGGGCTTAGAAATGCTGGACCACAGATGGTGGGAAAAGGCTGGGATTCAGAAGAGAAAAACAGATTAGATCGCTCCTTTCCCAAGCAAAGCCACGCTTTGGCAATCTCAGCACAGAGGGCGCCAGCCCAGCCCTCTCTCCATGGAGCTGCTTGGGGCACGGTCACAAGAGCTGTGCTTTTTAAAGAAATTGTACAAAATCGGGGAAAACCACCTTTCTACCTGCTTGGTTATCTTCCTTATAAAATTTTAGAAAAGAGAATGGTTAAATTTTTATTAGTAAACAAAGTCATTAGTTTTACAATGGAAACTTTAATACAGCCCTGGATCCTCTTTATAACAGGTAATGACACAGACGAATTTCTACAATAAAGTCAGAACTTTCTTCAGTGATTAATTTCAAAATGTTGCCATCTAAATTCTCTCTTTGGCATACTAACAAGGATAACATATTAAATAGTTTGTGCAAGGACATTTACTAAACATTGCCGTTTAGAAATGTTTTATGTAAGAGTTAGATTCCAGAAAGTTCGGTTTCACTAAGGACTACTTCAGTTTCACTAAGGACTACTTCAAATACTAAACACACCACTGTAGTTGCTAATTCTAAGCAACAGTATTTCAGGAACAACAACAACAAAATGACACTTAGCAGGAAAATTCACTAATGTTTAATTGCTCAATCATGGCAGAGTTTAGTTTATCATGTTTCTAACATCTTGATGATCTGCACACTGCTCTGTGAAAACTAGCCTGTGTCACAGGGCTCTCGTGGGTCAAATAAGGCATCGTGATTTCCTTCAATGTTTCTTAGCCACTTCTATAAATACAGAGATTTATGGAACACTGAAGGTCTCCCCCTCATTCTCCAGATATCTGGCACTTATCACGACACAAAACCATTCAAGAGTGTGTTTAAATCAAGAGTCATTAGCTGACTAGACAACACGTGTGACCAAGACATTTACTGGAATAAACACTGTGATCGCTATTCCATCTAATTCATTAAATCTCCTCGCAATTTATATTAAAATAAAAGCGAAGACATATAGAATACTGATCAGTATTTTAAACACCTCAGAATAACTATTATCTTGAACAAAGTTACTAGTTTCTGTCCACTTCATGTCCCACCCACACATCAGCTTAACTAGCTATTAACCAGAAGTTAATAGCAGGTAAACATTTTAATTTTTAAGGCAGCATAGCAGAATGTTTCAGACACAGAATAGCAAAGAAAGAAAAAGAATAAAGGAAAGTTTTCACTTGGGCCTAATATCTATCTTTGAATTGGTTACTTAGTTTTCAAAATCCACGGTGCTTATGATTTGCATTCTTTTGTAAGAAAAATGGGATTTAAGCAGATTTGCTCAAAATTTTAAATGATAAGGGTAATATGTTTAAATAAACTTTTCTTCTTGCATAATCACACTTTTATTATTAAAACTGTCTATTTCAGAGGCTTATTACTGGTATCTTGGCAAAATGTAATACTATTTTAAACCATCTAAAATTTTTGTGTTACAAAAGAAACATTTTATGAACCATTTCATACTTAATGGCTTGTAAGCAATCCCAAGAGTTGGGAATTGTGTGAAAAGTTGCTCAGATTGACAGATAAAGTGAAAAGGTCTGTATTAATTTCCAAATAAAGAAATGCATGGCGTGGTATCTCACGATGATTATACTCTAAAGTACCAATTAGAACGCATCAGAAACTAGAGCAAGTTGACACTCTACAATAAAGCAAATAATTTCCAGTTGGAGGGGCAGAAAATGTTAATATGCAATGTTCAAGACTACAAGAATCTTTGTAAAAGGAAGTAGCTAATAAGGTTTAATGATGCATGTCAGGAAGCCACAGTATGTAGGGAAACACAGCTGGCTTCATTTTGTAAACTATTTGATATACACATCTTTCTTGCTCGCGATTATCAGCTGTGCCAGTGCCCCAGGGGACAGTTTAGACTTCAAATCAGGATATTCTTCTTGTTCTCTAAATTACAAGTAAAATACATTAATATAATATGGTGCTATAGGCTGCCCTGACTAAAGCTTATCAGCTTACAAAAGAGGATTAAAGAAGTCTTCTGTAAAATGCCATGGAAACAGTCTCGCCAGTCTAAATAGGCCACTAAGCACTAGAACCATTAAAACAAATCATAAAACAGACAAAAACACTTGGATTTAGTGAATTAATAATCCTCACAAAGCGATCACCATTTTTCATACCTTAGGTATTAAGGTACAAATTAACTTAAAATGCTTCTGCTAAAAACCCCTCGGCCCACTGCTGTGCTTCCTTCTCAGGGCCCACAGAGGAACCAGCTCTAAAGGCGGTACTCATCCTGCTCACATCATCTCAGTGATGAGGGACCACGATGTGCAGGTGACAGCAATTAGCAGCAGATGACAGAAGCACTTTGAATCTGTACCAGATGGCAGCGAAGGGTCACTGGAAGCTAGCAAAGCTTCCACAAGGAAATCCTTGTGTTAGGCAACTATCAGACTCAAAAGCTCTTAGAAACAAATTAATTATTCAACTAGCAGAAGACAACTGCTAGGTCACAACGCTAATATCAAAATGTTGTTAAAGCACTTAAAGCACACTTATTTTAAATGTAATTACACATATTAGCTGTTAACAATAAGCATGCCACCTAATGACAAAAAGGTTGCCCTAAACTAAAGGGCTAAAATTCTAGTAATGAGTGAATTGTCTTATGGCAAAATATAGTCAACAGGTTCCAACTTTGAATGAATGTGCCTTATAGTTAAAGCTAAAAAAACCAGCCACTTTCTAAGTGAGAATTTGTACTAAAACCTAATCAGCACCCTAGCTGACTACTGAAGGCCAGAGGAGTCAGAGAGTAACAGTGACACCTGCCATGATGAAAAGGCAGGTAAGCTGCAGCTCTTCAGGCCAGAGGGGAACTAAGAAAAGCCTTAAAACTTCAGAGGTAGTTTGCCAAGGCTTCCTGCTAAAATAAATATTACCATATGATAGCCAGGCCAGAACGGAGCGGAGGAGAGGCAATAAGGTCACAGAAAGATTGTGGCATTTTCACAGGTGCAAATCACGGGCTGCTAAGTACTGGAGTTCATCTATGTTCTATGTGGGGAAAAATACATATAAAAATGCTTGAGAGAAACAAAAAAATAAATGCATAACTAATTTACTTTGATGAGATTAATTCCACACATAATTAATACACAAAATGGCTTAATTTCTGGTTTAAATTAATTAATTAACTTAGAACTGATTCATTTCTTTTCTCCTATGGCCTTAGCAACTGGTAACTCAATAGCCCTGTTCAATTTACAAAGTGCTTTTGCATGACTTCTGTTATTTAATCCTCCCAACCCCATCACATATTCTTATTCCTATTTTTCTTCTAAGGGGGTAAGGTGTTTGGCCAAGAAAACACAGCCTGTGCAGCCTGGAGACTCTGAGCAGCTCCTCAGACCCCGAGCTCTTGCTTGGCCTGGTGCTGCCAGCTGCGGAGGTGCCCTGGGCCCAATGGTGCACACGAGGAGCCTCCTTTCTCACTGTCAACGTTAGATGTCTTTGGTCGGACTTCCTGTTAGCCGCTCAAACTCCCATGAGGCTCATGCAATAAAGACTGGCCAAACCTTCTCTATCAAAATGTCTTCTTTTACCATTTTTATTAAAATGTGATAAAACGTGTTCAACTTGCATCAATTACTACCCTTCAAGAAAAGAACAGACTAAATAAAATGATTAAATGTTGTAACCCAAATGTCCTACCATGAAAGTAAACACTTAGCAGAGGGGACTTCCTGCACAGCAAAGTAAGTAAAGGACTGACAACGCATCTCATTTCACCTCTGCTACTCCAAGCTTTCCTGCTGGCGGGCTCTTCCCGTGCTGGGTTTGGGGCCTGAGCTCCAAGAAGAGACTGTGCGTGGGGGACACCTGTGGCTGCGGGCAGGGCAGGAAAGGGAGCTCTGCAGGTCTCTCCGGTCTAGGGGACGAGTGGCAGAGCCAGTCTCTCCACTCACCGTGTGGATGCCCTCCTGCATGTCTCTTTTTCAGGTATAAGGGTTTCTCTTTCAAATCTATTCATTTTATTTTTTTGGCAGCTGGCCGGTATGGGGATCCAAACCCTTGACCTTGGTGTTACAACACCATGCTCTAACCAACTCAGCTAAGCGGCCTGCCCCACATTCATGTCTGTTTATCAATATCTCTGAATTAAAATATTTAATTAATAATTAACTGCCCTTACAAAACACTGCTCTCAAGAAAACATCAAGGTGAGAAACACATGTCTCCTAAAGGATAATCACGTAACTTACAAGACAAAAATTTTAAACAATAAAACAAACTGAAGTGAAATTTCTGAAACAAGCCGTGGCCCTCGGATTACACTGACGAACCAGGTAGCAGTGATACTGCACGGAAGCTCATTTTTTTCCAATTTCCTTTCAAAATAAGTATGACGTAGTGGTAGGAAATGGCACCATAATGACTAGAATTTAAGTGTAATTCTTCAAACACTATTTTAAGTCCCTGTAACACACACAAGCACGTTCCATCTTCCTGTCCTCCTGTCACTATTACAACAGACGTCAAGGACACCAAACACTGATGTGCTCTCACAAAGGATCTACTCTGTGGTTTGGTTTTATGAGAATGGTCTGTGTGCACAAGTCGGTGCACTTAGTATCTGTGTAAAACACAGTAATTTAATTTGGTTTGTTTTTAAACTCACAACTTTGTTTTAGTTTCAAGATGCAGTACTCGTAATTAGTTGTGGAACAGTGGAAATAAGAGAACCAAAGGTGGACGTTCCATCAGCACCAACTGGTCCCCATATCCAGGCTCCACCTTGTCCCACGCACCTTCCACTTGCTTTCTGAAGCTCTTTCAAGACGTTTCACCTTGGATCTGTGAACATCTGGTTCCCGTCCTGAGTCACCACCTTCCTTCCCATCTGACCCCGTAGTATCTGGGGCACATATTGTACCTAGGGCTGCACAGCCACCTGCCTGGGAGGCTGTCCTTGCACCTTCCTGCCCTCAGCATGCAGCGGACACAGTAATTGCTAATTCAAGTGCCAGGTGCTTCATTATTCTTGTTTTCAGTGACATGATAAAAATGTACATACAAGGCGTCTTCAAAAAGTTCATGGGAAGGGCCGGGCCCGTGGCACACTCGGGAGAGTGCAGCGCTGGGAGCGCGGCGACACTCCCACCGCAGGTTCGGATCCTATATAGGAATGGCCAGTGCACTCACTGGCTGAGTGCTGGTCACGAAAAAGACAAAAAAAAAAAGTTCATGGGAATATTCATATTATCTCTTAATTCTATCTTCCCACAAACTTCTTGAAGTACCCTTGCATTTCTCCTTTGATATGACTTTTCTCTTTACTTTTTATTCCGCACTTATGTTCAAATCTAAGCAAAAATGCCTCTGTACAATCGCCTGTTTTGTCACTGCAGACCTTTCCCCCTTCTGAAGCCCATTCAATTATAAAGAGAAAGGTTTCTCCATGGGAGATCATGTCAACTTCTAGCCCCTTAGCCATCTATCACAAATCACCAAACCAGCAGTAGGAGGAAGGAGGAAATCATTCTTGCTGCCTGTCCACAGCTCTTAAGTTGGGATAGGTAAAGGTAGCATGAAATCCAGGGCCCAAGGACATTCAGGGACACCTGTAGATAGTGTCCAACACTGCTGGAAAGAGAAGTGGCCGCCACACTAATTTATGAAAGGATAAAGGGGTTGGGGCAATACAGTATCTTAAAAATCCAGCCTCCTGCAATCTGGGAACGTACAAAGCAAGCATGAAAACACAGCAGCAACCTGATTTTTAGATTCTAAGAGTCAAACTGCATTCTGATTTGGAATAGCAGCAGCCCAAACTGCTGCTGAACAGGAGTCCCCTATTTGCTTTTCTCAGTGTCCCTGCTCTGCCCCGTGCCCACAATGTGGTACCCACAATCACGACCCTCACATGAGGATGGGAACCGACCTCCCCACAGCCTTGAGACAATGGCAGCGTCTGACTAACAGCAGTCTCAAGAACACCATGGAATTAGTTGCCAACTTTCTCATTAAAAAAAAAAAAAGATCGGTTAGCCAGACAGAGTAAATCTTGAGATGACAGTGTTCAATGTCTGATTAGGATCTGTAATTAAAATGCAAAGTATATGAATTTAATATTTTTACTGGGTAACCAACTTGAAAATAAAAATGCCTTACTACCATTAAAATAAAAACCCATTACCAAAAGGAAATTTTATATTTATACAGCAGCAAACAAAAAATAATTTTTTAAAAAAAGATAACAATTGAAATTGCATCAAAAAATTTCAAATACCTAGAAATAAACTAAACAAAAGGGGTACAAAACCTCCTGGGGAAAAAATCATAAAACAATATTGAAAAATAAACACATAACATGCATTGATTTAAAGACTCAATACTATAAACATTAATTCTTTCAAAGATGTATGGAGATTAACCACAATCCCAATCAAACTCCCTACAGTAATTAAAATTTACTAGCACAGAAAAGGATTGACAGACCAATAAAAGAAGAGGTCCAGATGCATACCATCATGCATGGACGTGGGATGCATCAATCAACCTGCCCTGCAGAGGGGCAGGACAGCTTTCAACAATCGATTGTGGGTCAACTGGATATATACGGGGGAACATGGAAACTTGGTCCCTACTTCATACCATTCACAAAAACCAATTCTAGCTGTCTGGAAATCTGAGAAAGGTAAACAGTAAAACTTCAGAAGATAATGCAAGAGAGTACCTTCATGATCTAGAGTCAAGAAAGGTTTCTTAAACCATAAAAGGGAAGATTTATAAACTGGATCACATCAGCACGAAAAACTGCTGTTTATCGAAACACGAAGAAGGGAGTGAGAAGGTTAGCAAGAGCGGAGATGGCAAAACCCAAACCACCACCAAAGTGCTCCTGTCCAGGAACACGAGGAGCTCCTAAAAGCAACCCGAAACAAGCAACAATCCAACGGGAAAACGGTCAAAAGACTCGTGCAGGCGACTCTCAAGCCACGATGCCTAGACAGCCACTCCAACGAACACACGGCCAGCGCTCAGCCTCACTGGCCATCTGGGAAAGGAAAACTAAAAACACAATGAGATACGACTACATACCCACAAGAACACTAACACTGACCAACCAATAAATGACGTGAAATGGACAATATGAGTGTGGGCAAGGCGGTAAAGAAGCCTGGGCTCCTGCATGGCTGGGTAGAATAACCTGGTGCGATCATTCTGAAAAATTGGGATTATGTGAAACAGATGCAGACATGTCATGTGACCCAGCAGCTCCACTCCCTAGGTACATACCTTACAGAAAGGCATGCAGGTATGCACCAGGAGACATACACAAATTTTCAGAGCAGAGCAATTCTTAAGAGCAAAAGCTCTAAAGAACCCAAAGATCCATGAAGTGCAGGACAGCGGCTTCATGCACTCACAGTTAATTCACACACAGAACACTACATAGAAAAGAGAACAAACAAAGCCCTGCACACTCAACAATGTGAATAAATCTGACACGTGCATGTTACTGTGCAAGAAAAGCCAAACACAAAAGAATTCATATCGTTTAATTCTGCTTCTGTAAACTTCAAAACCAGACCAAAATCAGCAGCCCACTAGATGTGAGGATGGAGGTCACCTGGTGAGGGTAGATCCTTCGGAGGACGGCTAGTGTGGTCCTATTTCCTGTACTGAAGCACACCACCACGAGGGGTCCTCACATCAGATGGCTCATGGAGCTGCACACTTTCTAAGTTTCCATATACATGTGTTAAGTCAAGAAAAATCTTTTTAAAAATTGAAAAAAGTGTAACAGAAATCAAGTATTATTCTTATTCTTGAGCAAAATTCAAGACTGACCAAAAGCTTCATAGCTGAATGACAGTATAACTTATATTGCTCTCTGGCTTAAGGTAAAATATTGGTAATATCGTATGTGGAAGAAGCTTATTTTAGAGGAAAATTAAATTGGAGCAAAGCTGGATTTAATGTCTTAAAAGCTGCTAAACAAGCAGCATTTCTGAGACTTCAGAAAATGACAGGCTGATGAAATAACATATACAACAATGTAAGGTTATAACACAAACACTTTTGCAGAAGTTGAGCTGAGGAGTCTTACGCACTTAGCTCAGTCCTTTTGCCTGTGACAGCAAACTGAATACTGTCAGCTCATCACTTCACCCATGCTGCACAAGCCCACAGCAGAAACTGAAGGCCGCAGCTAGTAGCCAGGCCCCCGTCGCACTGACAGTGAAAGCAAGGCACCCACGAAGGGGTGAGCCAGGCAAGAAGAGAGCCTGAGTAGCAGCAGTAGCCCAGCCAGATATGCAGCCACAGAGAAAAAGGCCTAGACCAACTGGAAAGAAGGGAGAGGTTGAGGGGAGCCTCATATCTCTAAATTTCTAGGTTACTCAGATGTGTTCAAATAGAGTTAAAAAAAAAAAAAAAAAGATACAGGGGTACTTCAAACTGTTCACAGAAAAATAGAACTAGAAGATAATATGAATCTTTCCATGAACTTTTTGAAGATCCCTTGTATACCCTTTGATATCTGGATTCTGGAAGCCTCTAGCCTAGTCCTTTAACCCATCCTGTTGAGGTCCCTTGGGGCAATCTGAACCTTTCCTGCGTACACACGCTCTCTCTCTCTTCTTGTCATTCATCCTGTTCATGACTGATTATCTCAATTCCGTTTTCGCCAGCGCCTATTTCCTTGGATCCCATTGCTCCTGTTCACAGCACCTGTTTCTTCCGCTTCCCACGCAGCAGCTGATCGGCACTACCCAAGCCTCCCCTCACGGAGGTGCGGCCCCACGCATTGAGTTCCCGCCAAGCCACTGTAACAAAAAGTGCTGTGCACCTTTTCCAGGTCAACCCAAGCCTCCCCTCACGGAGGTGCGGCCCCACGCATTGAGTTCCCGCCAAGCCACTGTAACAAAAAGTGCTGTGCACCTTTTCCAGGTCAAGGCATTCATTTCCTCTGGCTTCTTTCAAGATTCTCTTTATCTCTGGTTTTCTGCAGTTTCAATACTATACATCTGTGTGTACATTTTTTGTTATTTACCTGGCTTGGTGTCCTCTGTGCTTCCTGTATCTGTGGTTTGGTTTCTGTCCTCCATCTGGGAAAACTTAGAGTTACTACTTCAGATACTTCCTCTGCTCTATTTTCTTTCTCCTCCTTCTGGTACGCCCATCACACATACACCTTTCAAAATCATCCCACACTTCTTCCACATTCTGTTCCTGTCTCAACTAATGGCACAGATGGAGGGTGGGGAGAGCTGAGAAACACTTGTGAAGGGCACAGGCCCATTAAAAAACAGATTTAATCATAAACTTATAGAATGTTCCTCCTCCCCACAGCTTGCCTGACCACCAGCAGGGCTCCAGCGCAGTAACAGTGGATTATAGATAAAAGAGCAGCAAGATGCAGACTCTGTCTGAGGAGGGGCATTTAGGGAAGCCCAAGGCAGGAGCACAGACAAAAACAAGGACACCAGAGGCATCGGCAGCCTCCAGTACCTGCAGCAGACACTAAACGCGGACTAGCTCCCGGCAAGATTAACACAAAACCTCACACCCTGGGCTTGTTTCCTTCAGATCCCATTTGTCGGGCTCTTTTACCTGCTTGGAATCCTGCTGACTACACCAATTGTTGGGCTAGGGCTCAGACCCTTCAAACCTGTTGTACAGACTGGGTCACAGACCCCTCATATACCAAGCTGGGTCACTAGACCCCTCACGTGCCATGCAGGCTGGGTCACATGAGGGGTCTGTGACGTAGCCTGGCATATGAGAGGTCTGAGCCCTAGCCCAACAGGAAGACTAGAGAGGGCCTGAGTGATAGAAACACCCTTCCCCCAGGTGGGCCAGGCTCCAGTAAGGTCTGCTCACCTGTGCAGTGAGCCTCTGAAGTGGAGGATGCTCTGGTCACTCTCCCCTCCCCCGTCTTGGAGTTTCACTTTGAACATGGTGGGGTTCATGCAGGTAAAGCAGGAAAGCACCCTTTCCCCCCACCCCATACTGCAGCCCCATGGCCTCTTACTCTCACGCTAGTACATACTCACCCTCCCGCAACTGGTCAAAGTGCCCATGTACTTTTTCTTACCAACTAATGTCTCCAGCAGCTACTGCTCCAGGTGAGCCTGTCTCTCCAGACTTCGGATGGCAGTTTGCCCTGACTTTGGTTCTCTGATGGGTCCCCCAAAAAGTCAATGATTTCCTGTTTGCTCAGCCTTCTTCTGTCATAAGGCTGGGAGTGGTGACTTCCAATGTGGCCAGTGCTGTTAAATAGAGCCCACCAGGCTCCCTCCCCTTCAGGCTAGATGCAGAAGGCAAGGGCCCAGGAAATGCCAGAGCCACAGAGGAGAGAAACTGAAGTCCCAGAATCACCACAAGAAGAGCTACTTCCCTGGCAGAAACAAGGAAGTGTTAAAGGCTGGACGGTTAGATCATCATTGGTGCCAATGATACCAAGGATCAGGGTTTAAACTCTATACCATCCAGCTTCCCCCCCTGCAAAGAAAGAGAAACCAGTAAGTGTGTGCCTGGGCCACTGCACTGCACAGGTCAGGGCTGAAGTTACTGCACTTTAGCTTATTCTAATTAATTTCCCATAAAACCCTTGCAGCAAAATAGAAAATAATTTTTCTATTTTTGTTGTCTCTATATCTGAGTATTTGTTGTCTCTATATCTGAATAGCAGAACATGGCTAGAGAAAGTCATATAACAATTTAGGATAAAAATTAGGATAATCCTTCTGAAAATTCAGGCTCCAACCTCATAGGGCCTCAGCACCATGGGTCTATCTTTTTAACTGCCTTTTATCAGCTTGCTCTCCTGGCCTTCTCTACTCCCGATTCCCAAGGTTTCCTCAAGCCTAAGGAGGTTTCCATTTACTTCCCTCTGACAGACACACTTCCTGTTTCATCAAGAGGACTGACGTTTCATGAACACTTCTCTGAACTAACCCACAACCTACCTGTGATTTCTCACATGCTCTCTTTTTCTCCTGTCTCATAAAATGTGGTTCTTTCATCTGGTTCAAGGCCAAACCCCTCCCCTATGCTGAAGACCACTCCTGCTTCCTTTGAGACTTCATTCCAACAGCCACGGACAATTGTCTTGCTAGAATCTTTCACCTCTTGCTTGTTACTGCCATGGCTTATATACATAGCCACATTTTTCTGTCTGATCAAACAAAACAATACTCTCTTGAACCTGAGTCTCAGAACATTCCTCTGCTCCGCTCCCCTCCCAGTTCCTCTTCATCTTCCTGCCACAACTTCTACCTTCATTTCCTCAAAGCTCTATGTTTACCTAAGGTCATCAAAGTCCTCCAAACAGTCAGTTACACGCCTGCTTTCCAGTCCAAGTCTTATCAGATTGAGTCTTATCAACTCGTACCTCTGCCTCTCTTCTTGGTAGAATCCTAAGCTTCTGACCACACCGTAATTGTTGGAGGTGCACAGAATTCATCCTTGGTTCAAACTTATTCACATAACTTCCACAGGTAACTATCTATCAGCATGACTTCAGCTAACATTCAAATCTCTATCTTAACCAGCAGATACAGAATCATATATCTAACTGCAGCTGGAATTCTCTGGATGGTTTTAGGGTAGTAGGTATCATTATTACTTTCCTAAAATACAATTCTAAATATTCTGTATCTATCTAATGGAAAAAGATCTGGTCCCATCCTAGTTAACTCATTAAAATTAGCAATTAATATTTTAGATTTAAACTGAATCATTCTCAGACCTCTCCAGTCTGCTCCCCCCAGCACATGTAGGTTCCAGGATGGGGCGAAGGGAGCTGAGTCCATGCTGACCCCAGGATGGCAGCCCTGATGTGCAGTCCCACGGTGCCGTGTTATCACCTCCACTCAGGCTATTTCACTCTTCACCACCAAAATGCTCTGAAGTCCACCAGCCTCTTCCTCTTCAGTCTGCATTCCTTTTGAGGGCACAGAGACTTCTGGGGATCCCTTGCAGGACTCTGGAGCCTGTGGGATCCTCAGAGGGCAGCCTCAGGCCTCTACACCTGCAAATGCCAAGCAGCTGGAGGCCATCCACCTCTGAGAGTCACAGGTACTTCCCCCACCAGGAATCCCATGAACAGAGGCAAGAACCCCACACTCCCATCTATCTTTCGAGTGGATGTCTGTGATGGGAGTTAGGACTGGGTTATCTCTCTTTTCTACCGTTCATATCTTAGGCTCTATATCTTGATTCCTTTATGACTCAGCCTCTTGAATCGCATCAGTACCCAACACTTTCAAATCAAAATTCTCTATTTTCAAGACTACTGTTGCTGTGGGTTGATGTTCCCCCACAAAACTTAGTACCCACTGTGACAGTGTAAAGAGACTGGGAAGTCCTATTGCAGTAATTGAAAGGTGGGGCCTTGAAAGAGGTGATTAGACTGTAGGATCGTGCTGTAGTGAATGGATTAACAATGGTGGTTGTGGGCGTGGTTCTGAGGGCTTTAAAGTGAGACAGTGTGTGAGTCTCTCTCTGCTCCACCGTTTTCTGCCATGTGAGACCACTTGCATTGCTGTAAAGCCACCATCAAAGAAAATCCTCACCAGATGTGTTTGTTCCTTGGACTTTGGACTTCCCAGCCTCTGAAACTGTAAGCAATAAATTTCACTTTCTTATAAATTACCCAGTTCCTGTTATTTTCTTATAAGCAACAGAAATGGACTTACATAACTGTCAAGATTATTTTTTTTTTAAATTCAAAAGCTAAGCACCAGATTACAGATTTTTTCTTTACATTAATATTTTTAAATTCCTAGTCCTCTTATAGCCTCAGCACCTTCTGAGCATTTATGACATGCCAGGCAACATGCTTTGTTTTACATATAAAATACATAGTACTATTATCTTTATATGTTGTGGAGATTAAGTAACTTACCAAAGGTTCAAAGGGCTCAAATGAGACAGAGACAGGATTCAAGATCTGACTTGTCCCAAGACCAGTCTTAACTGTCAGAAATGGGTCTCACCATTCTTTCCTCTAACCTGCCACACCTACTCATCAGCAAACCCAAAGAGTCCTAAGTCTCAAACTTAATTACTGAGAAGACAGTCACAGAATAGGCCACTGATAATTTATATCCAACTTATCAGTATGAAACATAGCTTATCAAAAATAGCTTTTATACAGCAAATTGATATTGAAAGATTATAAACAGAAAAGAAACAACTTTACATTAATCAGTAACAACAGCAAATAGCTCGATCTGTATACAACACTTTATAAAGTATGCATTAAATGAAATTATGCAAATAACACAAATAACATAGATACTTAAAAATTTCCAAGAATCCATTTATTTATTTTTGTTCCAGTCAATTAGCACACATAAGTTACCTTTAAAATTGTTATAATTCTTTATCCAGGAAGCCAAGGTTTAAAAACATACCTGGAAAGAGGACTGACTACTGATTAAAGAATGAGAAGAAACTTCTCGATCTGATTTTCTTCTGCATCTACAAACAGTAGTAACCGGTGTGACTGCTAACAAGGTAAAATGTGCACACACAGCCTCCTGAAGCAACACTGGGCACCACCATCTAAAGGATGGGGCAGATGCATCATCTGAGACAGAAATTAAACCTTGAAAGTAGTCATTTTTCTTTATATTGTTTGGAATTAAAAACATATTAAATGGATCCATTATGATCCATTATGAAAATTCTGCTCTCTGTATTGTGTGTTTCAGACCACGTCTGTACCTTAAGGCTGTGAAATAATTTTTGTAATTGTAATAACAAAACAAATTATTGACTTAAACTTAAGAAAATTGTTGCTTGAATGACTAAATATTCAACGAAAACAAAACAAATCCTCTCTAAATTGTATTATACACAAGTTGCTCATTTCCACAGGTTAATGAACTTTATATAGTAATGTTATGTTTATGCTGTTACTATATCTAGTTTTTATGTCTTTATTTTGTGGTGAGAGAGGGACCACGAGGCAGTTTAGCAATTACATGATTCTACATAACACCGTGTAAGCTATCAATATTATTGCAATGAAAAGAAAAACTTTATATTTTATGTCAGCACCAATAGCAAAGTTAACAGAGACATCATAAATTTGAATTCTTGGCCTAGCTTCTTAAATCTGTTAATTAACTTTGAGGTTACTTAATTTGGAACATTAATTAAAAAATAAACAAACTAGTATCTTTGATGCCAGCACAGCAAGTCACACCTAAAATAGATCATTATTTATTAAGGGTTTACTATGTGCAAAATATAGGGAAAGATGCAGAAGACAAATGTTATCTATGATGAATTTTCACTTTTGACTACAATCTCTTTAAAAACAGTGTTTATTTCTATTCCCCAACCAACGATAGATGCAGCACACAATCACTTGAAAAAATGATTACTGTGTTTTCCGAATGACATATTTAGAAAGGGAATAACACACGTTCCAGTAATTTATTCATTTAGGTTTATAGTGATGGTCGTTTGGTGGTCGTGGAGGATGATGAGATAAAGTCCACATCTAGAACTTTGTTTCAGTGCCTGTATTCATCCAGTGCTTTCTATGGACAGATGAAGATCTCCCACAGTTGTGTGGTACAAAAGATGTGCAAAAAACCACTGCTCATCAGGCAAAATGCTATCCTTAACACTTGATAAGATCTTGAGATATTTTGATAATACTTTTTCTTAAATCAATAAAGAAAACTACTACTGCATACTCATCTAAAAGGCTCTTTTCAGGATGATGACATAAGTAGCTCTAATATGTCTCCCATTGATTCACGCAAGGAGATGAGCTCATCTCACTGATTCTCACAATGATGAGCTGAACTAGCCAATTGGCACTTACTGGACACCTGAAGTGTCTGCCTCAACATACAATGGCTCGGCTGAAGTGTACAAAATGAACAAATGTGTGGTTTTTGCCTCAAGAAGTAATCGAAATAAAATAACTGGAGAGTAGTTCCTAGAATGTGTCCATGTCTTGCTTTCTAAACACACTTTGCATGTGCCCGAGTGTGCAGTTCAGGCACCCCCGAGAAGGCACAGCCCCAGGTGCAGTGTTGCAGCCCAAACACGACAATAAAGGAGAAAAGGCAAAGGTGGTCTGATGTAGGACAATGGTGCTTAACAGGAGTAAAGAGTGATGAGGCTGGTTACAGCGATAGGGCTGCTCAAGCAAGTCAATACACTACAGACAACGGCAGGCAGGTTTCTCACTGCCTGGGAAGGGAGCAGCAATATGCAAGGAGAAAAGCAGAAGAAACCCTGTGGACTTGAAGTGGAAGTGGAAGTGAGTCTGAACTTACAGTGTTCAATACACATAAACACAAAAATAGATACAGAGTTAAGTATGGGGCATGCACATCCATCCACCCACCCATACATACATACATACATCCACCCATCGATCCACCCACCACCTATTGATCCATCTTACCCATCCATCTATCCACCCATCCACTCAACCATCCATTCACCTACCCATCCATCATCCATCCAACTCATCCACCATCCATCATCCATCCATCTCATCTACCCACCATCCATCCACCTACCCATCTATCCATCTCTCTTTCCCATCCAGCCATACATGCATCAATCCATCTCATCCATCCACTCATCCTTATATCCCTGCATTTTGTTGACTGCAGGAACTGGGAAAGAGCACATCTCAATAGTAATGAGCATGCCTGGCTTCCAGAACCTGACTTCTAAATACCATTCATTACTAAAAGGAACCCAGGGCTGATCTCAGAGCTGGAGCAAAGAAAGCGCAAGATGAGTCTGGAAAACTTTCTTGTGGAAGAACAAAAAATACTCAAAAAAGATGTGTCAAAAAAGGACACAGAAGCCAGCTTGAAGGGACTCCCACAGGCCAGAGAGGAAAACAACATGAGTGTTTGTTAATCAAAGAAAGTAACATATTATAATCCCCTTAATAAAAAGAAAACCACAAGTAACACACATGCGACAATGCAGGAAGTGCCTAGTATGGTACCTGGAACAAAGCAGGTGTTCAATACATGCTCACTCCCTTTTGTACCTTGCTCCATTCTCTACACTACCAGAGCACTTATAACATCCTGTGCAGCATTTCTGATTTTAGCTTTATTAAAAATACGTACACCTCTCCCACAAAGACTAGACATCATTCTCATGTGAATCATCTTTGGTGTCTTCTTTCAGCTCCTCATGGAGTCCATCCAACACCTACTCTGCGTGAAGAGCATGAGACGCAGGAACAAGCAAGTCACAGTTCCTGCCTCCAGGGAGCTTGAAATTTCATGGAGGAGACAAGTAACCACAAAGTTACCATGGGTTAACTCATTTGTTCAACCAGTGTTTACAGAGCATGGACTCTGTGAAGGGCAACAGAAATGTCAAGATAAAAAGAGTCCTCTTAGTCAAGAAGTCAACAGTGGAAGCGGCAGATGAAGAACCAGTTACACAACTATTGGGTTACATCTCTCCTAAGAGCTTAGACAGCAAGGGAGGGTGGTCTGCCTTCTCCACGTGAGGTGTGGCTAGTGAGGAAAGACAAGAAACAGGTGCACCAGGTAAACAGGGACCAGGTGTGCTGGCCATTCATGGAATGCATTCATTTAGCAAATATCTGTTCAAGCTAACATTTTGAATTCACCTAGTTTAAGATTCTACCTCCTGCCAAAGAAACCACCACAAAAAAAAAAAGAAAAGGACTGCCAACTTCAGCAGTGTTTACATTTTCAATGTTCTATAAATAAACATTTGGGTGTGTCTGTTGGGTTGAGGCAATAGCTATGCTAATTGTATTGCTAAGGCTAGGGCTCAGACCCTTCATACCCACTGTACAGACTGGGTCACCAGACCCCTCAAATGCAGGTCATGAGCTAGGTAATTGGAAAAGATCCTGGGAGCCGTTGGCAGACAACATGAGCTCAGCCCTCAGCTTCCTCAGCAGTTGAGGCAATGGCCTCCCAGGGCATCCTGGAGGCCCTGGCGGCAATAGCTTGCAGCAATAGCCTCCAGCAGTAGCAGTGGCTTCCCTGTGCTGCCGCCCCCTCCCCAGAGCATCCCGGGGCAGGGGAAGGGGGGCGGAATACCACGGATCAGAGCCCCTCATCCTTTATACTTAAGTCTGATAACCCAGGACAGCTGGGTGCAAGTCAGACAACCCAGGAACACCTGGGTGCACACACACAATTACGTTAGACAATAACCAAGGAACACCTGGGCACACATACATATTTACATCAAATGCTCGGCAAGATTCTGGAATCTGAGGGATCCTGACCATTTATCTTCATTTTCCCTATAATTATCTAGTCTTTTGTAGTCAAAACAAAGTATCACATATTCCTTCCTCATTTGGGGATGAAACATAACAAATCTGCATTGAGGGTCTTCAGTATGACAGACACTCGTCTTCTGAAGGGTCCTCCCAGCCTTGGCCTCATCTTAGTACAACTTCTAGTAAACCAACTCAACAGGGCATTTGCTCCAGCCTACTGAAATAACTAACCTACCCTCAGTAACTAACCTGCATGCCAAGATGAAGCTTACATAATACCTAGCACTGTTAAATAAATAAGATGGAGTTGTTAAGAATAATCAAACACTTAACAGGCTTCAAGCATCCACCATGCCGGATGTCACACTAGCTCCTTGTACACACCTTCTCATTTCAGTACTTTCACGAACTTGGCTGGCTTGAGGGAGAAGCCAAGCCCTGGCAGACGTGGTGTCTCTATGAGCAGCAGCTGTGGTGTGGCTGGCCAGGCTCTAAGCCCAGTCAGCCTGAATTCCAAAGCTCTTTCCACAATGCCACCATGACACTACACTTTTAAAAATATTGAACAGTAAATATTTCAACTAATATTCACTGAAGTTTTGCAACTGCAAGGCTCTGTTCAGCAGAGGAACTTTTCCTACTACCTCTCAAAAATGTTAAGAAATACACTAGCACACCAATTCCAATTTACATTGTAGTTTAAAAAAAAAAAAAAGGAATGCCTGATGTGGTAATTTATCCCATAAAAGGTTTTGTGTTCTAATTGTGTTCAAATAATAGAGATTATAAGATTTCATTCTGACATCAATGCCTCAAAAAGAGTTTCAGTTTTGATGATGGTATTAAAGCAGTCTAACAAGCCTTTCAGAAACGTCTGATGTGAACACCTTCCCCTGAAAGGTAAATCCCAGGCAGTTAATATTCACTCTAGTTGGAAAACTCAAACTCAGGATATGATTTAAAGTTTTGGCACAGGTAATCATTAGCAGACAATGCTAATTCCATAGGAAAAAAGAAAGTCATTTAATTTAATGTAAAGTTTATCGTACACATATTTTAGTTAAGGTAGTTTTAAAAAAGAAAGTTTGGAACAGTTGCTATTCTAATGTTAATAAAATCAAATTAAACAAAACATTAGCATCTACAATACAGCTTCAGATGCACAAAAAGGTGATGACGTTGAAACCAGATGGGTTAAGATTTGTGAGGAATATGGAAAAAAAAAACAACTGTCTCTTAGAAAAAGGGTAATTATGGAGAAGAAAAACATGAACTATTCCTTGAAGAAAATAATTGAATCATTCAATCAGTGTGACAGAGACTTCAGGTGACAACAGTGACCAGAATGAAATGGCCCTCTGCTCAGACAGACACCGTGGCATCCCTGCAGGCCCATCTCCGGGCTGCCACGCGCCTTGCGGGAGGAGCTCGTTGGCACTGGGAGCCTAGCACCTGGCTCTCCATGCTCCCCGGCTCCCCACTGCTCCCCGACTCCCTGATGCTCCCCCAGCTCCCCGTGATTCCCCCGGCTCCTCAGCTCCCCCAGCTCCCCTGGCTCTCCGTCCTCCCAGCTCCTTGGCTCCCAGCGGCAAAGGCTGCACTGGACCTGGGTTCCCCAGACAAGCATCCCTTTGGCCATTTCCCCATGCTGAGGGCTGTGGACAGGGGCTTTCCCCACTGAGCAGTTATCACAACTTTTACAAATTTCACAAATTTCTAACAGTTTTTATGGCCTAAGGGTAAGAAATCAAGGAGTTAAAAAAATAAAAATTACGAAAATACTTACTTGCTTTGTAAATAATTATACTTCTCCATTAAGAATTAATTATACAGAATTTGGCTGTACTGCTTTGAAGTGATGAAATACTGTCAAATACAGTTCTTATTTAATATGCAACAGGTGACAGGTAAGTCCTTATTCATAACTTTATGTACAACTATGTCGTTTTAGTGATACAAATCACTTACTTTAAATAATAAACATGCTTGTGTTTCCTATTTAGAGCACCTGCTTTATAAACAAATCAATATTTAAAAGAAAGTTAGGGACAAAATCCAAGTTTTCTAGTTTAGATGCTTGCTACATACACTGACAGGGCACTGTGTCCTAGATGCCCTCCTTAGGATTGCTTTTTTAACATTTAGCATTTAGCTTCTTGACTGCTTTCCTGAAATTACAAATTTATTTATGTTCACATTGCTGATGAAGAAATACACTATTAGTTGTGAGCAGCTGTGACATCAATATGTGCTGCCAGCACAAACGAAGGTGAGTGTGCACACATAACCTGAAGAGCCGCACCATGCCCTGCTCACATGCTGCTGAGCACTTCACAGGAAGTTTGGTTTGTCTTCCAGTTAATCTCGTCCTGATAAGGAGCTGAAACACTATGACCTGTTAGTATTAATAAGTTACCCAAGAAAGTATTCCAAGAGTCTATGTAAAATGACTGTAATACTACATTCCACAATGTGTAGCTCTTTTGAGAAGCACATGAGCCCATTTATAAACAAGTATTTAAAACCCCCAAATGTCTTATTACTCAAGAAGGCAATTATTAGTAAAATTAAGGAGTGCTATGACTGTATGCAACCACAAGAAGAGAAAAATAAGTTATTCTATTGTAATATTATACAAGTCAACACAACTTTTCAAATATTAATAAATTATCCTTTTTAACGTAAGAAGGCCATTCTCCAAAACTGCCTTGATATTTCAACTTGCAGAGCACTCCACAGCTGACTCCACTTTGTTCTGTGATCTGAAGATGCCGTGACAGCAACTCAGATCACAAGCAGCTGCTCAAACTCACGTAATAGCTCCTATCACCTGTCTCTGCCAATGAGCCACTTGAAAGCATCTTTTTATTAGAAACACAAATCAATATCCTCAAGGGATTACAATAACTGCTTGAAGCAATTTGTATTATCATTTCATCCTTGACGTTCCTGGTCTGAGTAACTTATTATTATGAATCACATGAAAATGGCAACCTGTCACAATTGATTTTTCTTAACCTCCTGTAAGAATTTTTTCCTCTTGAATGTAATCAAGTATCTTATTAAATATGTCTACATCTAGGTTTTATAAAGCAGTCCATTACTCAAGTTGCAGTCCTTGTAACTTAAAACTCTCACGAAATATTACTATAAAAGTAACTGCTTAGTAATAAAAACACTTGATTTGCTCAAAGTTTTAAAACAAAATTTTCAAGCTTTGAGTAGACCCCATCTCCTTTTAAATCTGTCCTCAACGAGCACGATGATGAGGGAAAATATCCTAATCCTGACCTTTAAGAATCTCTTTTTATGTTAGAATGTTCCTCCATCTAACAAAATTATAGGATTTAATCTTAATCTCCACGTCTGGATAAAACATGCCACATTAAAAAAAAAAAATTCTAATAAACTCCATAATAGGCATAAAGCTATATATTCCAATTATATAAAACTATCAAGTTAGATTACAAGAACAAATACAAAAAAAATGAATTAAAGTGGGACATCTGTCAGTCACTGAACTTAGTAATATCTTAACCAACTTAAATAGGAATTTTTTTAAATTTTAGATTTTAGTGACCACTAGGGGAAAGGCCATAAGAACTACAGCAGAGATTCTCAATCTTTAGTGTGCATGAGAACCCCCCAGAAGCACCCCCATAGTTTCTGATTCAGAAGGGGGGGGCGACAATTTGCAATTTTCGGGTCCCACAGCAAGGATGGGAGCAGTACAGGCAGATGAGATGGTGTCGTCACTGACCCAGGGGCCACACTGCACGTACCAGTCAACTGGAGTATGGGCTAGCCAGGTGTCACGAAGTGAGAAAGTGTGTGACAGCTAGACAAAGTGTCTTTATTTCTATTTTTTAAAAATGCATATGTAGGGATAAAGCGGTATGATATCTGTAACTACAGGAAAAGATAAAATAAGTAGGGAATATCTGTGAAACCCAGGTTCATGAGTGATCATACTATTCTTAGTTTTCTGTATGTTTGAAACCCTTTGTAATAAGCTTTTTGTTTGTTTTTTAAAGCAGCTAGAGAAGGGAGCCTCCGGCTTCCCAAGGAAAACAATGCTCCCATCAGCTAAGCCAAAAGCAAGGGAGGTGAGGCCATGCTGAGATAGCCACAGTCAGGACAGGAAACCTCTTCAGGGGTGAAGACGACTTGCGGTGGGAGTGTGGGTGCTGGTGGTGTGAGCTCAAACAACATCCAGGCAAAGGCCTGTCAGAGGCTGGGGAAGGACACAGGGTGCTGGGGCTCACTGGATGGACCATGCATCCCAAGCCTGATCTTTGCCAGGCACAGTCTTATACTCTTTACCTCCTCTGCTAGAGTCAAAGAACAATACGCTGAAAAAGTCCACTCACTCAATCACTCTACGCAGCAATGATTATTTGGATTATTTTATTTCTGAAGCAGTGAGATCCCAGATAGAAACTTCCTGATGCAGTGGGTGATGATACCAAGTGGCAGAAGAGGAGCCCACAGGTGGAAGGGAGCACATCAGAAGCAGAGGGACTCAGTGAAAGCGAATGAAATCCTTCCATCTCCGCCAAAAGCAACCCTTCAAAGAAAAAGATTCTCTCTTTCTTACTTGTTTCATGGAATGAAGGAGATAAATCAATACAATATTTGTCAAACTGAATTCATACTATGAGAGAACTACAAGCAATTAGAGTACAAGACTGTTAACATGTCTCTTTAAAGGATAAACTACTGGATAAAACTAGAATATGTGAAATAATGGTCAACTGGCCTTCCCATATGATCTACAACAGTGGCTAGAAAACATATTTTTTAAAAGAAGAAACAGCTGCTCTCCAAAGTATCTACACAAAGGTTTGTGATTATAGATACTCCAGGATCTATAACAGCATCAAAAACTTTAACAACTCATTTTCATCATTGTACTCTAAATCTTATCACCAATACCTACTGTGCTTCCAAAATTATTCAGCCATAATGAGACCTCTTGGCTGCTGTACATTCCTCCAACCTGCTGCATGACTCCACAGCCTGTCTGGACTCTGCAGCCAGCCCCCTTCAGTCTCATCTTCTCCTGATGTATCCACCCTGTCAACCTGCAACTTTGGACCAACACAGTGGCCTTTTTCTTTGCTTCTGCTTTGCAGCACTTGAATATCAGCCTGAGAAAAACTATAACCTTGTTACTGGCTCCACTATAAACATGATTCCCAACAACAGCTGGGTCCTTAACATTGCTCAAAGATTTATGAACCTACAGCATCACTGTGATGCCAAAACCACAGAAAGATACAACAAAAAAAGAAAATTACAGGCCAATATCCTTGATGGACATAGACAAAAAATCCTCAACAAAATACTAGCAATCAGAATAAAGCAACACCTCAAAAAAATAATACATGATGATCAGGTGGGATTCATCCCAGGGATGCAAGGATGGTTCAACGTATGCAAGTCAATAAATGCAAGACACCACATCAGCAAGATCAAGGACAAAAACCATATGATCATCTCAATAGATGCAGAAAAAGCATTTGACAAAATTCAACATCCCTTCATGATAAAGACTCAACAAATTAGGTATCGAAGAAAAGTATCTCAACACAACAAAAGCCATCTATGACAAGCCCACTACCAATATCATTCTGAATGGGGAAAAACTGAAGCCTTTTCCCTTAAGAAGAGGAACAAGACAAGGATGCCCACTCTCACCATTTCTATTAAACACAGTATTTGAGGTACTAGCCAGAGCAATCAAGCAAGAGAAAGAAATAAAGGGCATTCAGATTGGAAAAGACAAAGCCAAACTGTCCCTATTTGCAGATGAAATGACCCTACATATAGAAAAATGTAAAGAATCTATCAAAACACTCTTAGAGCTGGTAAATAATTTCAGCAACACTGCAGAATACAAAATAAATGCCCCCAAATCAGTTGCATTTATATTCTCCAATAATGAGCTAACAGAAAGAGAAATCAAGAAAGTAAGCCCATTTACAACAGTCACCAAAAAAATATAATACCTAAGAATCAATTTAACCAAGGAGGTGAAAGATCTCTACAATAAGAACTACAAAGCACTACTGAAAGAAATTAAAGAAGACACAAAAAGATGGAAAAACATTCTATGCTCTTGGATTGGAAGAAACAACATTGTGAAAATGTCCATACCACCCAAAGTCACCTATAGATTCAATGCAATCCCCATCAAAATACCAATGACATTCTTCACAGAAATGGAAAAAACAATCAACATTCATATGGAACAACAAAAGACCCTGAGCAGCCAAAGCAATCCTAAGCAAAAAAAATAAAGCCAGAGACATAACACTACCTGAATTCAAATTATACTACAAAGCTAAAGTAACCACAACAACATGGTTCTGGCATAAAAACAGACACTTGGACCAGTGGAGCAGAATAGGGAACCTAGAAATCACCACCACAGACTTACAGTCAATTGATATTTGACAAAGGCAACAAAAACATACATTGGGGAAAAGACTGCCTCTTCAATAAGTGGTGCTGGGAAAATTGGATATCCGTATGCAGAAGAATGAAACTAGAACTTTACCTCTCACAATATACCAAAATCAATGCAAAATGGATATAAGACCTGAAACTGTAAAAGTACTAAGGGAAAATATAGGGGAAATACTTCAGGAACTAGGTCTGAGCACAGACTTTATGAACAAGAGCCTAAAAGCAAAAGTAACAAAAGAAAAAACAAATAGGACTATGTCAAACTAAAAAGCTTCTGTACAGCAAGGGAAACAATCAATAGAGTGAAATGACAACTTAAAAGAGTGGGAGAAAATATCTGCAAACTATACATCCAACAAGGGATTAATACCCAGAATGTACAAGGAACTCAAACAACTTAACAGTAAAAATAAAAGTAACCCAATTAAAAGATGGGCAAAGGTGAATAGGCATTTCTCAAAGGAAGACAGACATGTGGCCAACAGACACATGAAAAAGTGCTCAACATCGCTAGTCATCAGGGAAATGCAAATCAAAACCACACTGGGATATCATCTCACCCCAGTTAGACTGGCTATAATCAAAAAGACAGTAAATAACAAATGCTGGCAAGGATGCGGAGAGAAAGGAACACTCCTTCATTGTTGGTGGGACTGTAAATTAGTACAACCACTATGGAAAACGGTATGGAGGTTTCTCAAACAACTACAGATAGATCTTCCATATGATCGTGCAATCCCACTTGTGGGTATATACCCTGAGGAATGGAAATCATCATGTCAAAGGGATACCTGCACTCCCATGTTTACTGCAGCTCTGTTTATAATAGCCAATATATGGAACCAACATAAATATCAAATTATGGACAACTGGGGCCGAGCCCGTGGCGCACTCGGTAGAGTGCTGCGCTGGGAGCGCGGCGACGCTCCCGCCGCAGGTTCGGATCCTATATAAGAATGACCAGTGCACTCACTGGCTGAGTGCCAGTCACGAAAAAACGACAAAAAAAAAAAAAAAAAAAAAAAAATTATGGACAACTGGATAAGGAAAATGTGGTATATATTCACCATGTAATGCTACTCTGCCACAAAACAGAATGAAATTCTGCCATTCACAATAACACGGATGAGCTTGGAGAAACTTATGTTGAGTGAAATAAGCAAAGTACAGAGGGAAAAATACCACATGTCCTCACTCATAAATGGGAGCTAAGAGAGAAAGAAGGAAGGAAAGAAAGAACACAGTGGTGCATTGGACTTGCAAAGGGAAAGAACATACCTAGGGATACCAAGTGTAGTGAGGGAAAGGGTGATGGGGAGGGAGGTCATGGATAATTGGGTGGGGGACACAAGGTATAATTGCAATTTGTGGTAATCGGCATGCTGCCAGTATGGATCTGGCCATCACATCTTGGGCACGAGTGCTGACAATCAGCTTTGTACACCATGAATATTCATAACCAAAAAAAAAAAAAAAAAGCAACACTTCATTCTGGTGTTCTAGGCTGATTACAGCTAATAATATTACATTGTATATTTCTTTCTTTTTAATTGAAACATGATTATACATATTTGTGGGGTACAGAGTTGAGTATCAGCATATTATATTGTATATTTCTAAATATTTATAAAAGAGGACCTTGACCATAATCACCACAAAGAAAAGATAAATGTTCAGGTTATGGATATGTTATCTACCATAAGTGAATCACTGTACAATAAATTCATGTATTGAGACAACACACTGTACCCCATAAATACATAAAAATAAATTTAAAATTAAAAAAATAAATAAGGAGCTTACATTGTTAGGCTATAACCCTTCTCAATCCTTTCAGGAATTATCTCAACCCTTACTGTGTCCTGCATCAATTTCACTACCTCCAGTGTTGTTATGATTAATTTCTTCTTTCTTACTTTACTGTAGCATTTTATCTTAGGAACTAAAAGCAAATTTACACAGTCCTCTTACATACACCATAAGGAAGGTAGGAAATAAATGAAATCTGAAGACAGAGAGAATGAGAAAGAAAGGAAGAGAGGGAAGAAGGGGAAAGGAGAGGAAAGGGGGGAGAGGGAGAGACATCTGATTGATTGTAAACATTTCTACAAATCAAAGAAGCCACTTCATATTTTATGGTAGCCAAATAACACTCTATAATTTTTTTTTAAGTAACCTTATCTTCATATGTTGAAGTTACTACTGGATGCCCATTAAAGTTATTCTTCCACAGAATTAGTATTTATCTTTATAAACTAAGACCCTCTATTCTTTTACTGAAAGCATTAACAGTTTTGTGATACTGATTTTTCTCACCAGAAAAACACAAAATCAGTAAAACCCTTTCCCATCAGGTATAATTGGTCAATTTTCACTACTGCTGGTTCTCCCACAGTTCAGGCTCCTTGCCTAAGAAGACTATGTTCATTCTTCCCTTCTCCCAACCCTTGACCTGTCTCCTCAGTGTGACATCCCTCCCTTTCCCACTGCACTCTCGAAGCAATCTTCTATCGCTGCTCTTGTGCCTGAATTTCACCCTAATAAATCCACTGAGATGATTTTAATTTTACCAATATTTTCCTAATGGCTAAATCTACTAGCCTCTTCTTTATTCACCCCAAATGACCTCCAATGTATCCAGCACTGCTGACTACCAACCACCTTCTGAAATGCTTCCTCATTCATTGTCCTTTTCCTGATTACTCTTCCTCTGCTTAACCCCTTAAATACTGGCATTCTTTGGGGTTCTATGAGGTTTTTTTTTTTTCTTTTACACTATGGAAAAGCCCTGAAAAATCTCATTCATGACCATGTTGTAGGGAGTCACTAATGCTGCTCATTAAGTATTTCTAACTTTCCCTCCTGCACATGGAGTAGAATTGTACCTCCCTGATTCCTTGAACTCAGTTGAGATCATTTAATTACTTTGGCCAATGAAGTTGACCTGTATCACTGCTGGCAGAAGGCTTAAGAGTCTGTCAGCACGTAATTTACCATGTCAGTTTTTTCTTATCCCAGTAGTCATGGAAATATGTTTCCATGATGGGTTGCTGGGGACTATGGTAAACAAGTACCTGCCAACCTGTGTGAGACACGTCACACGAGGAAGACACTGCTGTAGTAAGCCACTGTGGTTTGGAGTAGTTTATTATCACAATATGACTTAGACTAGCCCGATAACCACTACTCATTCAAAAACATGTTTTTCCAGCCCAAATTACTCTGCTGACAATGAACTCCAAAACTAAATTTCAACTTACTACTATATCAATCAATGTGCCCATATATGAGTATATTCTATGCATTAGATAGTTGTGAGAATTGAGTAATTAGGAACATTTTTATTTCCCTGAAGAAATCCAGTGATACTCAGGTAAATGATTAGATTTCCCTTTTAAATGTTCACTGTTTTATTTGTACTAGTCCAAAGTTTGTTAGTTTTTACTAAGCTACAGAAGAACACCGAAATGTTGACTTCAGAAAATAATGTCTTATAAACAGTCAACAATAATTTCTGTCTTCCTCTCTCTGTTTAGGGACAAATATCACCTAATCATTTACATTTACTATGTATCGATACCAGCACTTCCTTTGATAAATGACATCTCTTCCTCTTGCCCACTAAAGCATGCTTTGAACCTTGTTCTGATTTCATTCTTATAACACTGGCATTCAACACTCAGATTTACTAACACACAAATTTATATATTTCATTTCTCTGAGATTATTCCTTAATTTACAAAAATGTTTAAAAATCAAGCCTAAGTCATACCTCCTAAGAAGCTTTACTATTGACTGTGCTTTATCATGAGAAGCATGTACTCTCCTTTCAATTTACCTCCTAGACAAGCCTAGGCTCTCCAAGCTCTCCCCTGTCTCCCCGCTCTGCCATCTCCTGCCCTGCAGCCAGCAATGCACTATTCTCCTATGGGTCCTGCTCCGTGAGTTCACAGGGAAATGCACGTAAAGTTTTAGAAACATAGTAAACACTCTACAAGCCTGAGCTATCAATGTTATCACAATTTTGAACTGGAAGGGAAGAAGTGAACAAGCACCAGGAAGGTGCCAGTCATGAAAGAACACTTTACACCAGGCTGTGAAGCTAATGAGGGGTGGAGCAGGATTTAAATCCAATCATGTAAAACTCCAGAGTTCGCCCTTTCTGTTATGAGATATATGAGGGCACTTCAAAAAGTTCATGGAAAGATTTGTATTATCTTTCAATTCTATTTTTCCATGAACTTTTTGAAGCACTCTTGTATTCTGCTAACACCAAGGAAATTTAGAAGGCTATTTTTATTTATTTATTTAGAAAGACAAGAATCTACTGGGAGTTTATTTCTGGGCAGTGGGATTCTGGATACTTTTTTTCTTCCTTCTTAGAAGGCTATTTTTATACCACAGAAGAGGGGAAGAGAAAGAGGAGAAGAAGTGAAGAGGAGGAGAAGGTGGAGAAGCAGGGGGCGAGGAGGGGTGCAGAGACAGCAGCACCTGGAAGAGTTTCTGGGCTCCATCGGAGCCACACAGCACAGGGCACGGTGCCTTACACAAACTAGTTACAAAGTAACACTTTCCTGATTAGCAATGAGGGTTGGGTTAAAAAACTATGGCATTGAAAAACTTTTATTTTATAGAAAAATATGAATTCCATGTATGTACTGTCCCCATTTTATGGATGAGGAAATTAAGGTGCAAAATTAAGCCATTTGCCCAAGGTCAAACAGCTGGTTAGTGGCAAAGCCTGGATCCTAACCCAGGCAGTGAAACTCCGATGCCAGAATTCTTAACTCTGACCATATACTTTAAAGGTCATTTAAGTAACTCTGAGTCAAAACCCTATGTGAAGAGATAATGAGCCAAACATAAAGTATGCATAGAGAAAAAAACAATAAAGTGCAGACTGAATCAAAGAAAAAAATTACAGGAAATAAGTCAAACTGAAGAGCAAGGTGGAATAAAAGGTGTCACATCGAAAGTGTGTAGCTTCTAAGAATTTAAACTTAATATTTAAAATTAAATTCACCCTCGAATATCATCATAAATGTAAAAGTAAAAAGATGAATGGAAAAAACCCTAGAACTTGTATGTGTATTAGAATAGCCTAGTTTTGTTCACTTAAGGAAAAAAAACTGCTATACTTCTTGAAAAAACATATACAAATATGTATGTGATTATGTTCATAATTCGCTTAATAATTTATTTTTAAATAATCTTATCTCTAGTGTAGAATTATTGACTTGGGTATATGTGATACAAATTAGGGTAAAGTTGCAATATAAATCAAAAGAGATAATTTTCCCATTACAATTAGAATTTATACTGAAATAATAGTAGCACAACATTTTTTTTGACTAGCAAATATGTGTCACACACAGACATGTAGAGCCCTATCAGATACAAGACTCCCCAGCGTGCACCCCACTGGAAAGCAGACAGAGATGCAAGAAGAGTTGGCAGACTGAACTGCAAGAGGACTCACAGCGTTTGTAGGGCTGGTGATGCTTTCTTAATTTTCAAAGGGTTAACTACTTTCTAAATAGTATTTAGTTGAAATGATGGAATGTATCTTGCCTACGTATATCTTTTCAAAGAATTATTTCATTTCTACTGCTTTGTAATAGTTACCAGAAAAAGACAACCTTTACTATTAATTACTCACAGAGCAAGGCTCGAATCCATGTGAGGCTTCTTTGTTCTACTTAAGTACACAATGACTGCATTTCAAATAAAAATGAGTGAAGTTAACAGGTAGGAAGAGCTTCTCTCTAATGACAACACACACTGTTGACTTCATCACATAAAATGCACCATCCAAATAGTATCTGCTGAGAATTCACACGTACTTTTTGTTATAATTCAGCCTACGCACACATGTTGATTGCATAAATAACAATTTTAGGAATATAATCAATTTAGGAATATAACCAAGGAGTTTTTAAAACTAAAATTTTCTTTTCAATATGCTTCTTCCGAAATGGAAATAAAACTGGCTTAAATAATATAACTAACATTATCAAATTAAGTACTATAAAAACATTATTAGTGACTTCTTTATTTTAAAAATGAACCATCAACATAAAATAGAGTAATAATTATAAAATAAATACATTGAAGATAAGATATTAGAGACACACAATTAACTGTTAAATTATGGGCAAATTATATATCTAACAATGAAAATTTAAGACATAAAACTCTGATCAGCCAAGAGAAGACACTTCAGGAAATTCTTCAGTATGAAAATGTTGTTATTTAAATACAGTGAATTCATATACTAAATCACCGACATTTGGGAAAGTCTGTTTTTAGTTATATATGCAGCTAAAATACATGAATATTCAGAACTGCATAGAGTTTCTTACTGAAAGGGAAAAAGCAAGTTCATTAAAGCAGTCGCTCCTCAATCTAGCCTACCTTGTTTTTTGGATTGGACGTGTTCATTACACTTCGAGTCTCTTTTCCAGTATAAATGACAACACCTATTACAGTACCTGCAAAAACATGAAAGTGGTCCTTATAGAAACACTTTAAAGGTAAGCAATGAAATAACACTAACTGTTTTGATGGAAAAATATTATTTCAATATTTGATTTTATATAAATTTATTCAACAGTGTACTTAATTTGGCTATTTCAAGAAAATCTAGTCTGAACTTTTAAAATGGACTTTGAGAAAGTAACATGGTTTGCTGATCAATACAAATTTACGTACATACAACATAGTACATATTAGAAGATGTATTACTATTCTCACTGACAACAGAAAGAACGGTACTGGCCTTTCACCAATGTTTACTAAAATGGTAACACTACCACTGAAGTTAGATTAAGAGAGCTTATATTCTTAACTGATCAAACTCATCGTCTGACCTTCAAACTAACATGATACCAGCTGAAACAGTTTCTTTGGACAAGAGCATACTTCCACTGTAAAGATCAAAGTGCTACTAAATATCACTAAGAGCCTTTGTTGATATTTTAGATATATACAATTAACACAATAAGAGAAACATTATTTTTAAAATGCTATTTGATTTTGCATTTAGAAGATATTAATCTCCTTTATTCATGTCTCTGAAAGTTTGGTTTTCTGATTTTACATGTCAAGAAGATATAACAATTTTTAAACTTAAGAGCAAAGAAGAATAAAATACCCTTAGAACACCACACAGATTACAAAAGCTCAGGGGCACTCATCTTTGGAATGCCAAAATTAAAAATGATAAAAGTCTCTCATTTTTAACTATAGCTATGCATAATTTATTTCCCTAATATTCATCCTTAATTTTTGTAAATTTTGAAGGTGGGAAACATGATTAAGGTGAGAAAGACAATATATAAATAATATTCACTGAAATTAACAGCCACTGCTGAACTGCAGTAATTATACAAACACCCTTTGATGTCATATTAACTGAACATGTGAAATTTAGTGAGCTGTTAGTCTAGATCCATGCAGTCAACAGGACATGAACCATCTCCTGGCTGTATATGAACACTGATAGCTATGTACTCTATATATCATATAACTTACACCTTCCTCTTTAGAGAGCTCAGGAAGATGAAAGATGCGAAGTATTGCTCAGCAGTGATATCTGCAGAGGTTATGCATTTTTCTTTTTTAGTTGTGTGTCAATGGGAAGGTTGTGAGGCTTCACTGAATGGCATGGTCAGCCCCCACTTGGAATGTTAGCTCACCCAAATGCACAAATGCTGCCTTTATATATTATTACCCATATAAACTTCCTAGATGAGATGACTGGACTTAGCAGACAAAAAAATATTTAATACATAATGATATAACGCTATTAAAAGCTTGCAAAAAAATTTAGATCATATAATTATTTTGTCAGTGAAGCAAAATGTTAAATATGATCTGATCAATATTTTCTTCCTATTTTGCCAACTTATTTTAATTTAATCAGAATACAAAAGTGGTTCTAATGAATGATAATGACATAACAAAGCAAACTGCAAAATTTATTTATTTTTTTAACATTAGCAGAATGAACAAGCCTCAGAAAAGACTTCACAATAGTTAATCAAGCTAGAAACCTTTGTCCGAAAAGTCAAGGCAGATTACGAGCAATGTGGATTCTAGGCTGGCATTACAATTTACAGTACCTAAATGAAGACTAGCAAGAAACACACCATACGTGATAGGCATTTAACAGAATTCCTGACACTTTATTTGTATATTCTCTTAAAGTCTGCTACAGGCTCACATATATATTCTCTCATCTGAGTCTCACTAAAAATGAGAACTCACTGTAATTAGATTTTTTTCTGAGTCTGCCATGCTTTTTAATTACTAAATTACTAGAATATTAGTACAGGAACACACAGAACATCCTCTATTCTCTTGGACAGTGGGTGTGTACTGATGGACTAATATGGGCCAGAGGACTGAGTACGCCCTGTGTGCAGGGCAAAGAGAAACAGGAAGGGGTACCCGCTCGCTTTGAAAAAGAGACGTGAGAGGGCAGCAAGCGATGATGCATGCTTCTGTGTTACACTGGGTGACAGAGATGGAATGCGACAAATACAAAAGGTCGCAAAATGTCCCAACTTCAGTTGGCATTTTAAGTGTAAAATTAAGCTCCCCTCCCACTGGCCCCACTGTAGGTAGCTTCTATATCAGAGAGACACAAGTTCAGGAATGTGTTTGTATATTAGAGCAAAAAACACAATAAAAAAATTCTTAACAGGTAGGGTACCACTTCACAAAGTCCTTAAGGATGATAGTAATCTAGTATTTATACTTAAATTAAAATTTTAGTTCAATTTGCACTGAGAAAACATTTTAGAAGATTTATGAGCACTTCATCTTTAAAGCCAGTGATTATACCTGCCTGACTCATTTATATACTTCAAATTAACTATAGTTACTTAAAAATTAATATGAAAGTGTTCACATGCTTTGTGTCCAGAAAACGGCATGACTGCAATTGCGCTGACCCACAGACCCCACTCGCATGGTGGTGAGGGCCTCCTTCTTAAGGAGGTTACTAGGTGGTTAAAATCTGAAAGCCATTATATGGTCCAATTCCATTACTTCTAACGTCTGTTCAATCACCATTTCACTTGAGTGGAAAAGTAATTAATTTGGTAGCTAGTATGTGACTTCCTTATTACATGCTGTATAGAAAATTTCATACAAATCCTACCAATTTCTTAATTAACACTGCAGTTGTATTTTAAGCAAACAACTTTCCTAATAGAAAAAAAGAAAAGAGAAAAAAGAAAAAATACTGACAAGATCAAATTTAGGGGAAAAAGACATTCTTCTTAATATATACATTTTTAAATTTATGACTATAAAACATAACTAGCAAGTCCAACTGACTAGTCTACTCAACATTTTAAATGATACGCCTACTGCGACACTTTCAGTTGCTTTTTTTTTTAACGTTTTCTCGCACATATCTGTGGGGTTGAGTGTGCTGGGTCAATATGTGCATGCACCGCACAGGGATTCACTCAAGGTACACAGCACGGCTTCGTACCTTTAGCCCACCATTTCCCCCCCCCTCGTGCTCAGCTGCTATTTTTCACCACAGATAAGATATTATGCTTAATTTGCAGATTATCAACCAGTCCTCACAAATTCAAAATCATGTAAAGATGATTCACAGAAAATTTTATATATATAAAAAATATATAAAACCTTGACTACTTTATCAAAATAATCAATGGCTTTAAGATATTAGATCTAAAACATATTGGTGCTTACTTAAAATTTATTCAAAAAAAAGTAAGTACATATTTTATGCATGAGACAGACAGAACTATCAACCAATAAAAGTATTTAGTATCAATTATGCATTCAGAACCTGCTAGACATTATAAAAGAAAGCTGCCAGGGTCACTGAAAGTGACTATTATTTACAGCTGCTTTCCTGGTGCCAATCTCAACAAAACCTCAGTGTATATGCTGCTCCACGATGCAGAGTCTTCGTGTGCTGGACCCAACAGTAAAGCAAGCAGGCAGCACAGAGAAAATATACAGTGAACACCATATACAAAACACCCGTGAAGTACCAGGTACAGAGTAACCTGATGAAGACATTAAATTGAGCCTCAGAAAATCAAAAATTAGACCAAGTCCAGAAAAATAGAGTGAGCAAGTGACATGCACTGAGGTCTAGGGTCCACAAACCACGGACATCAGGAGAAGTCATCAGGCAAACAGAAAGTTATGGACAAATTCCTGTGTCCACCTTTCTGGCCCACAGAAAATGCTCTAGAAGTCCAAGGTTTAGAAGCAGCAACATCCACCTGTGTGTTGTAATTGTGACCTTGCACTGTGAACCTGTTCCTGGAACTGCCTGCTTGCTCAGCCTCCAAGTCCATTTTTTTTTGTCCTTAATCCCACGGCTCCTGGAGATGGAGGTCTCTTCCCACGCCAATCCTAATTCTTACCGACATCTCTCTGGAGCAGGAGCTTCTCAAACTATACTTAAAAGAGTTCATGAAAAGACTCGTATTATATTTTAATTCTATTTTCCACAAACTTTTTGAAGTACCCTCATACATAGAAAAGAAAAAGATTTTATTTTGAAAATTTTTGAAAATTTCTTATGTTCTGTCTGCTACTTTTATAAAACAGGATATAAATGAATTCTCAGAACAAAATAAAACAAATATATGCCCAATTTTTTCAGCATTAGTAAACTACTTCATCAAACTGCTATAAAAGTCCCCAAATGTTTACTCTCAATTCGTGTATTTACTTTACCATGAACAGTAACGCCTCTCAAACAGCCATCTGTGCACACTGCACAGCCCTGCTCTGTGGCTCAGCTCCTGGACGCCCATAATCCCACCCACCTCGAGCACACAGTTCCTGGACAGATGCGCTCTTCTGCCCACTCAATTCTCATTCTAGGACCTTGGCAACCAAATATCAGGAGCTTTCCCTCATGTGCTGTGGCTAGAAAATGACAGCTCCTCAGGAACTCACTCTGCTTTTTGGAGAAACAACGTTCTCTGAATAACCAGGGCAGATGAGATGCTGTGGTATCGCCAGGCGTCCCATGTACTCAGAGCTCTGATGGGGAGCAAGGCCCGAGTTCACTTTACCTTCAGAGCCAACTCGGATTCAATTGAGATATAACTTTTAAAGTTGTAAGATTAAAAAGAATTCTCAACTTGTAATCAATTACAAAGGAGATAAGAGCCCTTATGTTATTCCTTGAAATCTTGAAGTCCTTCATACATTCTTCAGGATATGGCAATCTGGTTATATACAGAGTCTAGTAATTGTTCAGGTTAACAAAGTTTTTAAATAAACATAAATATGTTTTAAAAGATTTGGAATTAAAGAAAAAAGCTTGCATTTTAAAGATGTGCAAACACAAACTACCAGTAAAGGCATGTTGGTGAATCTTCCTGAGCGGATGGTTCAGAGCCACCCATATACTCTCAGCAGGGATGAAATAACCCTGGCAAACTGGACACTCCATGGCACAGAGAATAAGAATGGGCTATGATGCAAAGTGTCACAACACCTACATTAGTGTCTCATCACCAACATATGCACTGGCAGCTACCACAGGCCACGGTCATCAAGGAAACTAAGGCCAGGACAGCAAACCTGTGTTCCAGGAACTGCACAAGACATCTCAGAAGCCTTCAGCTTGGGATGTTCTGCCTCTTTCAGGAGCAAGGCCAAACTTAAAGCATTGGGGCCCAGGAGCAACATTCCAATATGTGTTTAAAAAGAATCCAGTGAGCAAAAGACCAAATGGAATTTATTAAAAAAAGAGAATCTTCTAACACATTAATGAACATTCCTTAATTAAGAATAATAAATGTCAATATAAGATGGAAACAAAATAGACTACAACAACAAAATACAGAAAATTCAAGATTTCTGACTGCATTCATATGCTCTATTCTGTGAATGTTTTCTTATAAACTAATGCTGAGCACTGAAGGGCCATGCCTCTAAAAAAAAGGCACACTTGGACTTAAGCCTGGTCCAGGCCCTGCCTGGCTCTGTGACTGGCAAGGATGACGAGCCTCCTGAGTGAGAAACAGCATGGCCTCACTGCACTGCAAATGGGCTTCCACATCCATGACTGTCAGCAATAATAATGCCACGGGGAACAAACAAGCTTGAGGGAAAGACTCAAAGGCCTCCCTGGCTAAACCTCCCTAAGTCTCCCATGGGAGACTCAGTCTCCCGTGGTGACTGAGAAAACCTGTCCTGAGGTCCACAGAGGCCGGGGGCCTAGCTTGCCCACCTCCATGATAATTATTTACATTTTCAATACTTCCCATAGAAATTTACACTCTATACTATCAGTTTAAGGGCCTCCCTCTTCAACTACTAGGAACACTCCAACGTCTTCGAATTTCACTCCTAAGAAAATCCAGAGTCTTCATCCTGATCCTTGAGGCCTCTCATAGTTTATCCAGCCTCACCTAATGCTGGTCTCTCCCATGGTCACCCCAGCCACATTGCCCCACCAGTCCTTGTCAGATAACAAGAAGTAGATAAGAGCCACCTAAAATCACCAGCTTCCCCAGTCCTGTTGCGCCGCCTCTCATTAACGCATCCTGATAAGTTTGTCAAGAAATGCTGTCAAAAACCAGCACAACGTCCTGGGCTCTTCCGGGAAAGCTGCACTCCCCTGCCTGCTTCAGACTGTGCTGTTCCAAGTGCAGTGGATGGCCAGCAGCACGGGCCTCGCCGCAGACTCTCAGGACTGTCCCATATATACTCAGGTGGAGTCTGCATTAAGGTCCCTATGCATTTCAGGACATTTTGGGAAACACATGCTTGGAGTCCAGGGACAACACAAGCATCACCCCCTGTAAGGATGCGCACCAGAAGGAGAGCTTCATGCTTACCTGATGCCACAACGGTGCTTGCCCACAACGTGTTCTCTATGCTGAGACTTTCATGAATGGGTGGGTCGCTGTCTTCCTGTTTCCAGAGAGAAAAGAGAAACAAAACTGGCAAATGAGAGATGTGTTTATTATTCACACTTGAGAAATCTAGTATTATAAATGTGCCACAAGCCAGATCCAGCTGAACAGCAGTGGAGAGGCACTGCAAAACAGGGGCTTACAAAAAAGGAATAAAAACTGAAATTACAAATTGAAAGAATGCCTTAATCAATTAATTGTTCTTGACATTTAACTTGAACATAAATAAAATAATTTTAAATTTTATTAGAGCACTATATGTTCTGTTATTTTAAGGGAGTAGGCTAAAGTTACCTCTTCAAATATATGGTTTAGCATCACAACAGCACTCCCAGAAAGTGGAAAATATTAGCACAGTCATAATCACAAATCTACTCATCGATGTTACTGCACATGCATGTTAGAATTTCCTTTCCCAACCCCTTGTTAAGGACAAGGGCTACACTTTTCAAATATGTGTATACTTGTGAGAGAAAACAATGCCTTGAAGATTACTGTGAAACATATGTGTGTGTGTATGTGCACAAAGGTACTTCAATAAGTTTGTGGAAAAACAGAATTAAAAGATAACATGAATCCTTCCATAAATTTTTTGAAGTACTCTCACATACATGTGTGGGTGTGTGTGTGTTTGTATTTATACAGAAAGAGAGAAAGAAATGTCATTTCTCTTAAGTTCCTCTTTTTAAATGTTATCATTATGCTGGATATTTTTCAGTAAAAATTTGAATACAAGGGTCCTTCAAAAAGTTCATGAACAAGCAGAATTAAAAGATAATATGAATCTTTCCATGAATGTTTTGAAAACCTCTTTTATAAGCTGTATGTAGCTAATTATGTATACAGGTATCAAACAAACACGACCATACGTCAATTCACAACTGCAATATGCACAATCTAGTTTTATCTTTAAATTTTTAATGTTCATATTCAGAGACAAAAATTATAATTTAAAATATGAGAATTTTTCATCATAATCTAAATTCATAGTCTGTATTCTGGTTGTGGAAGTCTTGGTAGAAAAAAGGATTACAAAAGTCCACAACCCTGCATCTAGAAGTAACATAGGAAAGATATTATGTACGGTACCAAATGACCTTTATGTCTGCATGGGGTAAAAAGCCATATGTTGTTCTATTGGGAGTCTCCCTTAAAATAATGCTACCGCCATAGAACTATTTTATTATAAGCAAATAATTTGCTATCAGGATATATTTTAAGATAACAAACCAGGGCCGAGCCCGTGGCGCACTCGGGAGAGTGTGGCGCTGGGAGCGCGGCGACGCTCCCACCGCGGGTTCGGATCCTGTATAGGAATGGCCGGTGCACTCACTGGCTGAGTGCCGGTCATGAAAAAGACAAAAAACAAACAAACAAACAAACAAAAAGATAACAAACCAAATTTGGGAAGAAAAGGCAGAAACTGCAAACATATTTGCTAAAATAGTCTGCATGTAAGAAATAGAGGTTTGTGCCACTGGCGTTTTCTCTCCCTTCACTTATCAAACCATCTTCAAATGATGTAAATTCTGGCCACTCTGCAAGCTACCTGAAAGATATTTGCTAGATATTTGATCCTCTGATATATTTGATTCTCTGATATATTTGTGAAACTAAACCAATCCTAACAGTTTCCAAAATATTTCATTTAATACTGCAAATATTTAGAAAGTAAAGTGTTTGAAATCAAATTTGAGGAAGGGGTGTGGCCCCCTGTTGCTTCATATTCATCAGTAAAACCAGCAGCTACGAAGCACTGTGCACTCCAGGCTTTCCTTGTACTGCAGCCAGGATTTGTCTCTTAGGATCTAACGCTCCTCTGTATGTTCTTAAAAAGAAGGCCACCACCTGGTCTGAAGACTTGCCCTGAGCATCTCCGGATTTTTGAACATGAAGACCGTGATGCCAATAAATGTTAAAACACAGGTGGGGGTACCATTTCCTAAAAAAATTTCAAAAATATGGACTGGCATTTAATGTATTGTGCCTAAGTTATATCACCTGTAAAAACAGGAATTCAGTGAGCTCAGTCAAACACATACTCTGTATCTTTTATACACCAAGCCCTGTGTTAGAAACCATGGCTATAAAGAATTAAGACACAAACTCTCACCTAGTAGTCCATGGTTTAGTGCAGGAGCTAAACATGCATGCAAAAAACTAAAAAGCAGTGTGCGAAGGGCACACGTCACGGAAGGCAAGAGCGCAACAGCAGCAAAGAAAAGGGACACAAGCAAGCGCTCTCAGCGACAGAGCTCAAGCTGGGCCTCACAGAGTAGTACTCCGCAGATGCAGCCTGCATTAAAGGAACCTGACGCAGACGCTGATGCCAGGGTGTGACCAGTCACCATTTCTGTACACACAAAAATACTTTTAATTTTACCATCCCTTAGGACTTACTTCTTTCAATTACACTTTATCAAGTAAAATAAGTTACACACTTCGCTGCATTTAGTAGTTTTAGCTTACAAAAATCTATTAATAATTATACAGCTGCATCAATATGCGAAATACAAAGGAAGTATATTTTTAAGTGGAAAAACTGAAGCTTATGTTATCCCAATATAAATATATATGTTTAAGGGAAAAAAACTCGAAGGGAAGAGTCAAAATAATATTAGTACTCATATTAAAACGGCAGAGATATAAAAAATTTTTATACCTTTAATCATTTATTGTATCTAGTCTTATACTAATGGTGATAATGAGTTTAAGATTTCTAAATGTCACATCAAGCTCTTGCACACTAGCTGACGTGCCATCATTACAGTCTTTGAAATGGCCCAAGCATCCGAGCACCTGTCTTGCGTTGTCCAAGAGCGCGCCAGCTCCTTCCCCGGAAGCACCAGGCAGGCAGGGCTTTTGCTCCCTTTGTTGACACTTAAGTGGATGTTCAAGGTAAAGAAACAAAGATTGTCCAATTCAGAAATAAATAATCCAGGAAAACTGGGTTTTTCCTTTGGGTCTTATGGTTTTACAGAACAAAAAATAAACCTTTAGAAGAGAGAAGTGAGTAGCCTCCATAGATTAGACTATTTAGTATTTAGCACTTGAATTTATGACTGAACTGAAATGACCTATTTCTGATTCACTCACAGAGATGGTCATGTAGTCTAATACAGACAAATACTGTTGGAGAATTAGAAAAGTCTACATATCCTCACTCCTGTTTCCCAAATATGGTCATCGTAGCACATCCTTCAACTATATATTGGTCTGGGAGTTTTAGACAGGCCCAGCAGACTGAGTACCTAATTGGCATAATCAGGCCAATTGCTGATTCACACATTTACCATTTAAGGTTTGTAGCAAATTATTAAATAATTAAAAATTACTAATAATTAAAAAATTATTCTTTAAAATGAATTCACAATTATTCACTTTATCACAGCAACTCATGTTTGCTAACCCCACAGGATAGATAGCAGGCTGTGTGACTATGGGGTTGGCTTTTGCCTTCCTAGTAACTAATAGAGAAAAGGCCTTCTTCAAATGTGTCCAATAAGTGAACGACTAAAAGAACTAACTCGGAGCTCTTCCTGTAATCTCCACAGGCATCAAGACACCTTTAATCTCCCGTGCCCTTGTTGTGAATGCTACTGTTCAAAGAGATCCGACTTCTGCTGGGCATCTTGTAAACATGTTTCCATCCGTCCCCCCACAGCTGCCCTCGTCAATCTACCACCTAAGCACAGATTTCACACAATTTTACTAGCTCAAGACTCTTGCTAAGATTTCCCATGGTATGAAATTCAGAAGATCATGAATGCGTGCATACCTTTTAGCATAGTGTCTTCTCCTTATGTTAAACCCCAAGAGAAATAAGGACATTAAAAATATTAAAAATTCTACAAGGCCTTCTGAACCACAAAGAAAAGGCTCCTCTATACAATTCAGTTTCAGAAGTTTAACTTGGTTCTCCCATTGCTTTTCTAAAACAATTCAATCATGTGAATGTATCTATTTCTAACACAGTTACGTGTTGAAGAAATGCACATCATCTGTGCATTTTCCTTTCAATTCTGCAAAAGCAATGATGGACTTCCAACATTAAACACTTTTCTAATACTGAGAAAATTATTCTAAAAGACAGTTCTTTACCAATCTCATGTAGTACAGAATAAAGACTCGGAAGGTTGGAAAAAAATTATCTCTAAATAACTTCCTCTTTTGGTTTCCTTCTCCTTAATGTTAGCTTGAAAAGATAAAATCTGCTTTGGTGAGGGAGAATGCAAAATGTTAACAATTTCAAGCTGTTTTCTCAATAGTATACCCTACTTAACAAATAACAGGGATTTGCTTTTTAAAAGGCGAGTACTCTGATTGAAAACACATGAACAATGATAAGTGTGCTATGGTCCGCAAAAGAAATTACAGCAGAAAGCGCGTTATAAAAACGATCAAATTGGAACGTGACATTAAAGGACTATAAAGACTACTGGTATTTCAAAACTGGCTACAGTTTCAAATTCTAAACTTCCAAGAAAATGCCTATGTCTTGAACAGTAAGTGAAATTAATAATATCAGTAACAATAATATGAGTGATTTACATAACACAAAGCATTACACAGTCACAACCTGGGTTACCCAATGCTGTTTTGCAGTATGGAGAGGCAGATATTCACAATGAGCATTTCTGTTAGATTCTCACTGGGCCATAACATGCACGATATGTCTACCCCCACAGGAACCTGGAATTGATGTGCTCTAATTCTTATTTAAGTATTTAAGCTGGCACGAAAGAAAGCAAAGTCTGACACCAGCCTCACTTCCTGCCAGCAGTGAGTGAGTCGGCCCTTCTGCCTGGAGGACCAAAAGGACTTTCTTCCTTTATGTATAAAATTTAATAGCAGTTACATGCCTTGAAGTTTTCTCAGGAACACAGTGGGCCCTTTCAATGTGCAGATTCAGATATTCCCATATTTTAGTGACATTCACTTGAGCTGTAATTTTTCAAAATTTTTTCACGGTATTTATTCAAGACTCTCTTGTGGTCAACTCCCACTCTCCATCCTCCACATCCTTGGCCATTTCACTTTCTTGGTGCTCCATCTCTTACAGTGCATCCCTCCAGCCACTCTCCTGCATTAAGTTAGCTCACATTTGCATTTTCCTGTTTTATCTCCATTTCTACTTTTGAGTTTAATTTCTGATTTATGGTGTTCTTTATCTATAACTGTTTGGTTAACTATATTTAAATCACGTTTGTTGCACTGTTAAAGAGTTCCTCTGCTTTGAGGTTTTCTTTGCTTGTTTTTGCAGAATTTTTGTTAAAAGAAAAGTTTTGCTTCCTACTATCCATTTTCTTCATTTAGCAGTTTAATTAGTATGTTGGGTTCCTTCTTCTGGTCATAACAACGAGTGCTGGTTTTCTCGAACCAGTAATAATAGGGAATTCTATTCCTAGGGTGGAAGCTGCTCGGATTTGTTTCCCAGTTCAAGTGAGCCTCCTTCTGTAGCACAGGAAAGTTCAATGTCTTCACTGAATAGCATCCTTTTTGGAGGTGGTATGGGGCTGACTCTTCTGATTGTTTCTACCTTGTTTCAGAAAGGTCAATTTTGTCTTTTCGTCTTTCCTCACCCAGCCTCCTGAAGACACCAACTCTTTACAGGTTCCCCCTCTGCCCCGTACAGTCCCCAAATGGTCACCTCTGACCTGCACTTTTTCCCAAACTCCCTTCAACATCCCACATCCTCCCTTCAACAGCTGTGCTCCACAAATCCACACATGAGACACACTGCCCCAAGCAGAGGTACCTTTCCTTCCAGGATCAAAGTCTCGACCATGTCAGTATCCTAAGACAACCTCCTTTCTTCTGCACCATCCTGGCTCTGGAGCTGACTGTGCTATTCTGGATATCCCCCCAATTACAGTAAATAAAGGCTGCAGTATTTTCTGTCTCATTTATATGCTGCACATCTGAGCTATAGATAACCCTGTCTGCTCTCATACTTGGCCTGTGTGGTTTTGGAAGGTTGTGAGGACATAAACAAATTTAGGTAGCTTCTACTGTCCTAAAGGAACCGGGAAGTCCAGAGGAAACTTTTTAAAACACCAACATTACCATTTCTCTTCTAAGCTGAAAATCCTGTAATGGCTTTTTCCAGATCAAGCCTGGCTACCCTTTCTAGTCCTGCACCTCCCATCCACCCCTACCCCTGCACTCTCAGTCACAGGCTCCCCTGGGAACCGGGCTTTTGCAGCCATGGTTTTTAGCCAAGCTGTTCTCACTCTCTGGCTTCAGTGTGCTTCCACACATTGTCTAGCAAACATTCCCAACTTTTAGGCCATAAGCAATATAGGTTGGGGGGGTGGAGGGGCGGGAAGCAGAAAGCAAATAATATTCCTAATTCTTAATAGTGGTTACATTAACAACCCTTTTAATTTATTCTAATAGGGTACCTTTCTGTAAACCTTTTTCTCATATGCTAAATTGTCTTTAATAAGGACTTGCTTTTTTCATAATAAATATTTTTGTAAAAACATAAGATTACCTGTGCATATTTCAGAACTCATTACACGATACTTACCACAAGGAGATGCTTCCTCCTGTGTCTGGCATACTTGTATGCAGCACTCATGGAACTAAGCATCTGCAAAGTCACGTCCACCTCCCCATGGGACTCTGATGACCTCATTCTGTATCCCCACAGTTCCCACATTAACTGTCACATAAGGTAAGCTCTGTAAAAGCTTTTTCAACTAATGACAATGCTTCCCATCTTCGTCTTAAAATAAGAAGTTGAGTCCTTCAAACCCTATCAGTCAGAGGCAGGGAGCTTCATTCTTTACCAAAACTCTATAGTAATGAAAAGGATGTGGAATGAAATATACATTTGTATATAAAGAAATGTGCATATACATACACACACACAAATATCTACTTACCCAGTTAATAAAAAGCTAGAAATGATGTGGATATCGTAGTGTACCAACTATTACCCAAGGTCTAAACTGAAATAGTTACTTCATTTTACTGACTCATAGTATAGGGGAGAACAATCTTATCAATGTAAACATGCTAAAAAATTAGAAAAACTGTACTGAATGTATCCCAAAGAGATATTTGATGTAGGAAAATTTAAGAATTTAAAATGTTGTCTAGGTTTCTCTTTACCATTTTAAAACTTCTGTTTGAATTTATTCTCGATTGAATTACTCTCTCAAAAAAAGTTTGCTACTTTAAATTTATCTACACAATGATATATTTGTTTTTTGTTTTTTGGTTTTTTTTGATGACCAGTAAGGGGATCTTAACCCTTGACTTGGTGTTGTCAGCACCACGCTCACTCAGTGAGCTAACTGGCCATCCCCATATGGGATCCGAACCCGGGGCCTTGGTGTTATCAGCACTGCACTCTCCCGAGTGAGCCACGGGCCAGCCCCCACAATGATATATTTGTAATGAACAAAAACTATAACTTACCCTGGTAAACGTGCCTTCAAAACTATGAATATCCAGTTGTGGCTTCTGAGCATAAACATAAGCATTGATAGAAAAAAGGTCCTGGAACACAGAACGTTGGAATTAATTACATTGTTATATTTAAGTAAAATTACTTGGAAATTTTCCAATTTCTAATTAATATTTTTCATGTGCAATTTAACAAAAGTGATCATTGCTTTTCCTAAATTTTGTGTGTCAACACTATAAATGAGGAAGATAACTAAAGAAACAATGTTTAAGCCCAGCAGGGGTGCAGTGAGACGCCTGCTGCCTGATGGCAGGTGTGTGTCAAAGCCACTCGGGTGATGCTCATGTGTCACAGGAGCTGTCCACACCATTCCAGTTTTCAAGGTGAAGCCTGGGTAAGAATACCTTAAAGTTATATGGGTATGAGAGTATGCAGTAGAATTTAAGTAGCCATTACAATTCCCAGTAAGTTTTATAAAACAATCTAATAAAGTCCTAGATCCTTTTACATGTGTTTTTGTTCTAGCACCTGCCACAGCTGCCGTACACGAACGACCACCTTCTGTAAAGCCATGAAGACAACAGGCTTCTCCAGTGTGCCTGAACCATACCATGTACAAAGGGTCTTCAAAACGTTTGTGGGGAGATTCATATTATCTTTTAATTCTACCTTTCCATGAAGTTTTTGAAGTGCCCTTGTATATTCACAAAGCCTTATGGGAAGGCTTTCATGAGCCACACAACTTCCATGTAACTGGAGTTTGGAAGCAGGACACGCACGAGCTTCAGGCTGCTCCTCTTGCTGGCTACGTGCAAAGGACCAAGCAACAGTCTCCGGAGATGAGACCGTAAGCACCTTACTTTAAGATAATTATAAAAGTATGTTTGCTGGCCTGGGATTTTTATTTAGTTTTGAAAACTCTTTATATTTCTATTAAAATAATAGAAGTTATATTAAGTGAAAAATGTATTTACAATAAATTTTAACTTTTAATGATGTATAATTATTTTTACCAGGCCATCAAAAAGAAATTGACAGTACTGAAAAGCTCACTGTCTGTTAGGACTTTGGCAAAACTATGTCCTGCACTAGAACTTTATTGGGCTGTCCACCAGATAGCCCAGGAAAAAGTGACTTTGCATTTCTTCTGCGTGGCACTTACTAAAATCACCAACTTACACTTGACATTACAAAACTCCAAAGCATACAGACATGAAGCATAAAGTGTATTCTAACCCAAATATGCTGCCATATTTTTCAAATCGATTCATGTGAAACCAAATAATATTGGTTACATTATATTCATGAATGGAGATCATTTATATTTGAGCTTTTTAGGGTAAAGTTTTTGTTTCTTTGTTTTTGGTGGCTGGCCAATGCAGGGATCGAATCCTGGACCTTGGTGTTATAAGTACTATGCTCTAAGCAAGTGAGCTAACTGCCAGCCCTAGGATGAAGTTTTAAAAATCTTTTAATTCTTAACATTTTGTTTGGTTTTCAAAATATTCTTAATTGGCTATCAGAGAGCTAAGCAAATATAATATAGCAGCCAAAAAAAAAAAAAAAAAAAAATCTACCTTAAATAAAGGCCTTCAAAAAACTAAAACTTAAATGAGATAATAATGACTCTCATCCACATACATGAAGAGGTAAAGAATTTTAGCCTCTGTTTCTCGCTATGGTCTCTTTTGGTGCTGTTGCATAGATTCTGAATAGTAAATACCCAATTCCTTCATACTGCTTCCATTGCTAGTTTCTCCGCTACTCTCTGAAAGAAGCCTGGAATTACTTTTCCATTCATTAGTACTGTAAGAGTTAACAAAAGGCATCGTGTAGACCTGAAGATAACTGAAAAATGTTCAGTTTGAGTCAAAAAGAGACTTCTAAATTTAAGGAAAATTAAGCTGCAATCAAGCACGCTGCCGCTGCCACTGCCGCCCTGGGGCCCTACCAAGGGTAAGCCAAGCCACACAGGGAGCATATCAAAAACACCATTTCCACGCGGGTAGCCCACCACAGCCACTGCAATCGCCACGGCAGCCGCAAAAGCGGCTAGTCTCTTTAGCAGTTGTCACAGACACTGTGCAGATGGCACACCAGACACTCAACTGCACTGACATAAGGAGAGTCACCAGCAGAGACCCCCTCCAAATTAGAAGAGGTCCTCTCTCCACAAAGCACACTCCAGAATAATAGAAGAAGCACCTGCTATACGATAATAGTGGGGGATGTGAACACACCTCTCTCAGTACCAGACAGATCATCTAGGCAACAAATCAACAGAGAAACAGTTAATCAATCAGAAAGAGAGAACAAATCTATGGTTATTAGAGTGGGGAGGGGGGAATGGGGATTGAATACGGGGCATAAAGAGTAAAGAATAAGTATAATTTGTAATAATGAAAATGGTAAAAAAAAGTTTTTAATTTTTTTTAAACTACCTGAATAAAAAATCACAAATATAAATAAATAAATTAATTAATGTAAGGAAAGTCCTGTAATATGAAAGGCAGTTTAATACAACAATGTAGTGACTACTAACAAAACTAATGAAAAAAGAGGTAACTAATGACTAGAGACAAAGGACAAATCAGACTCAAGTCCATTTTAGAGCAAGGTGAAAAGAAGCCTTGATGACATTGAGATAAATTTGGCGAGTTGAAATCTCTCAGCCTCCTGAATAGGATGACATCCTAACCTGCTGCGACAGAGACTGGCTACAGCCTCTCAATACTGCTGGTGCTTGTACGCAACAGCATATGCGTATGTGCTCTCAGTCCAGGTTTTGTTCTCTGATTCTCTACCCAGAAGACCCAAGGATCCTTGGGGAAGGGTTGGTACCATGATTGAGGCAGAATTCTCAGAATGAGGCTCAGGAATTCTCATTCTTTGGAATCCTAGATTCACAGTTCCTAAGTGCCTGGGCTTGACTCCAGGCTGGACCCTGTCTGCCAGGGGCTGTTTCAACCGCAGCACGAGCTGGGCCACACTGAGAGCGGGAACACACTCACAGACAGCCCTCAGACCTCTGAAGGGTGCAGAGTCAGACCCTGGGCAGGGACCATGAGCCATGAGGCCATCCTGGACATTAGCACTTGTTCTCTGAGGGGCCATCTATCTGAAATCAAGCTCTTATCAGTCTACATCCCCGATGCAGAGACCAGCTGCACTCCTAACCTGTGACCCCTGCCCAAAGCTGCAAGTTGGGGAGGCCAAGGATGGGGAGCACACCCCTGACTGATGGGACCCTCAACTCCCTCCAGGGCATCTAACACTTGTTATGTTTTGTGACCCAGATTAGCTGTGGTCTACCACGGTAGGCCAAGGGCCTGAGTCTACTTCCCTTGCCTCTCCCATACACACACCGTAGTGAGGCAGTCTGAGTGCTGAGTGATGCTGCCCGGAAAGGGCCATGGCCAAGACAAATGATTAGATTAGGGCAAAAGGGATGGGGAATTATGTAAACCCATTTTAGAAATGTGCCAAAATTCAGAATTTCCTCTTGATCAATTCCTAAACATGGGAGTGTACTTCTGGTTAAGCTACAAAAAATGTTTTCCTTTGAGCAACTTCTTTTGTTCCTCCTCTTCCTTACAAGCCTTCCAGAGGAAAGGTCCGGGGAAGCTTAGCGGACGGCTGACAAGAAAGAAGAGTTAGGACTGCCAAATGCAATACCATGACGTTCGCATCTGGAAGGTGCAGGGCAAGGAGAGTTGGGGGCTGCACAGTCTTTGCTTCTCAGAACTGTCTGGGAAGTGCTCCCCCATCACTGAAGGGAAACTCCTCACACTGCCTCTGCGAGCTCCTGCAGGCAGCCCAAACTCAAATGGGCTGCTGAGCCCACAACCACATGCAGCAGTGCCGTCCTCTATGATGAGCTCCACGGTGAGGGGCACTGTTTTAACTAGCTAAATAGGGCACACCTGAGACCAATCCTACAGGCTGGCCTCGCTTGACTTTGTGGAGTCCTAAGGATAAGAACACCCCTAACGACTGTGCTGTAAAGACATACTGGCCGAGATATATTTCCCATCTATGGCCTACATTCTGAGGGATGCAGAACAATTCATTTTCTGCTCTTATTTACTTTACTTTTAAATTTGAGCAATCATACGTATTTCCAAGAGGTCTTATTTTCCATTTGATTTCTTTCATAGCTTATTTTATTTGAGTTGTAACAGCATCTCAGATTTCTTAAAATACATTAGACATTTAAATGTATTCTCTTCTGTTCCTGGAATACCTGACTCCTCCAGACTCAGTTTTTAGTCACCCCAGTCTCCCCTTTCCTGTTGATTATATGTGTGCCTTCCAATGATCCTCTCAGGAAAGGGAGGTGGAGGCCGGAGATGTCCTTCTGCTGTCCGCAGCACGCTCACTCTTGCCAGCTCTCTCCCCATCACTGAAAGAAAATACTATTTAGCAGAGAATGTGCAATTGTCTGAAATTCACATGGCTCCTTTCACTGCTAGAAGACATTTACTAGTACGCTGTTTATATTTCATTTATTTCCTCCTTAATCTAAGTGAGTCAGGAACAGACCAGCTTGTGAATCGATTAGAGTTCCTTGAAGAACAATCGCGAAGTAGCTGATGCTAATAACGATGATGACCCTAACAGCAGACCTGAAAGAGAGCATCCTGCTCCCAGGGCAGTGAGGTCCTCCAAGAGAGGTGACCCAGTGGCTTTAGTGCACCCCATTCAGGAAGCAGCATACAGGGAAACCAAAGACACTCAGAAAACAAAATGAAGACGTGGTATGGCAGAGACTGCCTTCCACCTTTCTTCTTGTCTTCTTTTAAAAACAGAACTTCTAGGCTTTAGACAGGCAGGTGGATTCCCACCCACAGAATACACTTCTCAGAATTCTGTGCAGCTCGTTATGACCACAGGACTGATTCTGGCCAGCAGAGCATGATGAGACGTGCCATGCCACGTCAGAGCCGCAAGAACTCACTTGCCCTTCCTCCCTCTCCACTGGCCGGCGTGCAGGCAGGGCAGCCACTGGGACCCACCGTGTAAACTCACAGAAGGAAGAGGACAAGGCCGCCTCTCAGTCTTGGACCACCCACCTCTGGACTGCTGAGTGAGGGAGAAAAAACTTCTCTCTTGATTTGGGGTGTATCCATCAAATTTCAATACAGGAAACAGAAACCTCTCTAGATATTACAGCAGAAAGAGATTTAATACACAGAATGAGATACTTCAAAAATCAGATGGGACGAAGTTCATGTCTGAAGCTCCAAAAATCAGTCTCAGGATGTTACCAAAACAATCCTCCGTGGGACACTGTGGCAAAGACTAAGTTTGAGACACACCAAGGGAGCTGTGACTCCAGGGTGTGGAGACACTGCCCACACAGCAGCTGCCACTCAAGCCTGGAGGCTGAAGAGCGATAGAAGCAGCTCGGGCCTCCACAAGGGCACCCACTAGCAGAAAACACTGACGGGCGGGGAGCCCGGCCACACACCTGCCTCACAACTCCAGGAGAGCACGCTCATGGAGAAAGCCAGTTCACACGCCTCTACGAGAGTGTGGGAAGTACATGTAGATGAGGCTAAGAGAAGGGTGGAATGAAGGTTGAACACATGAGTTCACCACAGTGGGACTGTAACTGCAGCTCAGACTACATACTGACAAAAATTTATTTTCAAGTTAACTTTAAGTCAGGCTAGTTTACACAAGAAATACACTGTATAATAACTTGAGATTTATGAAAGTACTACTAGAATGTTTAATAAGCAGCCAAATGAATCTGTGGATAAGGCAAGTTTGAGAATCACTCATCATTCAAATATTACAGTCACAGTGGTTTGCAAAACATGAAACATTCACACAGCAGACAACCCTTTGATACATGAAAATAAACAACAACCTTCATTTCTCCATGGCATGAACATTTAGAGGAACGCATTTCATCTAGTATATTAGACATCAGATGACTGAATAATGACACAATAATGAGAATGTCGTTTGAAGCTTTTCGTGATAATTTAAAAACCATTCTGAAGTTTTCAATAATGCAGGAAAGTCTCTGCTGTTAGGTCAAGGCCAACATTTGTTCACATTCCTTAAAGGTCATTAAAATACATCCTTGATCATAACATGTGGCTCATTACAAATAAAACTGCCTTTAGTTCAATAAAACTAATTAAATGTAAATGGTATTGTTTACTGCTATATGGATCTTTTGAAATAAATCAGCAAGTCATGATTTATTGAAAATTACTGTGGCCTCATGGTTGTTAATAAATCTGCTTGATCACAAAAGTCAGAAACATATTTCCCCAAATGTCTTTGGTGCCTGAAAACTATGCCCTCCACACGGCTGTGAAGCACTGAGAAGCTGAGGAGCCACATGACTCCTGGAAATTTTAATTCCCTGACCCCATTCAGTGCTCTGAGAATACAGCAAAACCTGGGTGGAGGTTTATTCTGGGTTGTGCCCTGAGTTCTTCCAGAAGATGGACATGCAACCAGTGATGACAGAAAATACACACTACATCCACCACAGTAGAGACCCGGAAGTCAAAACAAGGGACAATTATGGGTGTAAGCCATCCACTGAAAAAGTAAATTGCCTTGCCTTTCTTTATCCATGTTGAAATTAGAACTTTCTTTGCTATAAAAAAAGATTTATATATAACAAATTACATGAAACCACAAATTTAAACTGATTAATGAATCAGAAATTCAATTAAATATCATTTTTTTCTAGGATATACTGCTTTTTGGTTTTATGGTCATACCAAAAATTAAAATGTTTTCATTTACCATACAGTTATTTCACTCAAGTGTTTACTTGTTCTCTCTATCAAAGTGTACCAGGCACAAAGTTTTAAAAGTAGCATTATACAAATTGTATAACTCTTAATATTTTTAAATTTATGTATATATGTGTGTGTGTATGTACACACGTCACCAATAAAAGTGAAGAAAGCATCCTCACCATATTGAGTATAATAAAACATCATGTCCTGTGACCATGGCAGAGATTACTCAAAGTTACGGATAATAGTACAGTAGAATTTAACTACTTTATTAAGGTATAATTTATGTGCAATAAACTGCACATATTTAAAGTATAAAATTTTATGTGTTTTGATAAATGTATACTCCTATGACCATCACCACCATCAAGACATTGAACTTTTCCATCATGCCCAACAGTATCCCTGTACCTCCTGCAGCCCACCTCTCCCTCCACTGCTAGCCTCTGTTAACTACTGATCTGCTTTTCTAGAATTTTACACTAATGGAATCATCACTAACACTCTTGTTTGATTGGTTCATGTTGAGATTTTCTTCAGACAAATTCTTTCTAAGACAGTGTTTTAATTCTGCACTTTCTTTTCCACTAGTCTTGGCAAAATTAAATCTATTACAAAATTATCATTTGGTGTGGCTGTTGCCCAGCTGTGCACTGCCGGTGCACCCTACAACTCGAAGATTTTTCAGGGGCACACACAGAGGGTAGGGCCACCATCCAAGTGTGACAGCAAGCTAAAATCCTCTCCAGTCATGGATGGAGTAGTAGACTTTATCTCCACCTCTCCCCTTTAATCCTAAAGGAGTTACTTGAAGAAGTACACTGGAAAAAGAAAGAAAAGGACACAAGGAGGAAAAATGCAACCAAGAAGCAGAAGCACTAACCCGGCACTCAGTCTGAATCACATCAGAAAGTCAACAGGTTGCAGGAATGTCTCTATGATGGAAATGAACTCATTTCCACAAACAGTATAAGAATAGTATAAGTGCCTTAAGTAATAAGGTAATGGCATAGCTTTTCTTTTAACATGAAAAACTGGGGAAAGAGTAAGTAGAAACACTGGTAAGCAGAGAGGCCAGGAAAGAGCAAAGGAAGGAAACCCTGGTGCAGAGAAAACGCAGGCCAGGGTGAGGCATGTGCCAGCAGAGCTACGCATATAACAAGAAAGACCGTTCTCAGCCTTCACTCTAAAACAATCATTTAGCAACATGATTAAACTTCCCTAAGGGTCTCTGTGCATCATGTGGAACTGCTGGGAACAATATTCTAAAAATTATAATACTATAAATGCTAATGCCCAGCCTCTCACTTTTAGACTCTACCTACTGACACACACTTAGAGTGGTTGAAATGGTAAATGAATATTGATGGAACACAGCCTTTTGGGCACAACACAAACCTACAATGCATAAAGAAAAACACATAAATATTTACCTAAACAAAACTGAAAACATCTATATGGCAAAAGATAACATAAAGCTAGAAGATAAGAAACAGATTAGAAGAATGTATTTGCAACATGTACTGGGCAAAGGTATAGAGAAACAGGCACACTCATACCCTGACGTTGAGACTTGAAAATTATATAACCATTTGAGGGCAAATTTAGATTTGTACACAAACAGGAAGTTGTTCAGTAAATGGTACTGGTGTAACTGACTAACAGGTTTTTTTTTTTTAAGTTTGATTTCTCACTAACAGCTTGACCCAAAATAAATGCTAGATGGATTAGAGATTTTGTACATAAAGAATTATTTTTAAAGTAATCATTTAAAATATAAGCATGAGTGAAAATAGTCTAGCCATAAAATCAAAAGCAGTAAACATTAAAAAACCCATTTAAGAAATACTGGTATCACATTATATAAGCATGCTGCAATTTCTATGAACAAAAGAAACTATAAACAAAAATTTTCAGAACAGAAATGGACTAATACGGAAAAGTGGTACTGGAAGTGGGGCCAGTTTAGGTACAGCTGGGGAAGCCAGAGCAGCCAGGGTGGGGGGAGCAGCATTCCGTGGTGACCCTGGGCTGAGAGCCCATAGAGGCTGCCTCAGGCCTCTTTTCTGAAACCATTCTGTCTCCCTAGGCCTCTGGGCCTGTGATGGAAGGGGCAGCCTAGAAGACCTATGAAATGCCTTCAAGGTCTTTTTTTCATTCTCTCATTAATCCCTTCCTTCTGTACCAATCTCCTTAGTAAATGGTCACTGGGCTACACCCTTGGGTTTCCTCTCTCCAACAGACCTCCTCATTCTTTGTGTGGCCAGGCTGAGAGTTTCCCAATTTTTTTACCCTTTGCCTTTACTTCATGCCTTTTCTGCCATAACTCAGCACATGCTATTGCAAGAAGCCACACAGCTATGTGAATGCTGTGCTGCTTAGAAATTTCTTCTACCAAATGCCCTGGCTCAAAACTCTTAAATTCTGCATTCCATGAAGCCCTCTGGCAGGGACACAATTCAGCGAAGTTCTTTGCCAGTTCATAATAAAGGTGATCACTACCCCAGTTTCCAGTAAGCTCCTTCTCATTTAAGACCTTCTCAGCATGGGCTTTACAGCCTATATTTCTATCGGCATTCTAGTCACCACCATTTAACCAGTTTTTAAGATATTCTAAACTTTGCCTGAATCTAGGCCTAGAATCTAGGCTTTTTATAGCCCGCTCCTCCAAATTCTTCCAGCAGCTTCCCAACACCCAGTTCCAAGGCCACTTCCACATTTTCAGCAACACCCAACTTCTTGGTACCAATCTTCTGTATTAGTCTATTTCTGTTGCTTATAAGAGAATATCTGAAACTGGATAATTTATAAAGAAATAATTAATTTCTTACCATTCAGAGGCTGGGAAATCCACAGTCCAAGGGCACATCTGGTGAGGGCCTTCTTGTGGGTGGTACTCTCTTGCTCAGCCATTCTTGCCATGGGACACCCTGCATAGCCGTAGAGTCACCACCAAGAAAAAGGCCCTCATCAAGTGTGTTCCCTGAACTTTGGACTTCACAACCTCCAAAGCATAAGACACAAATTTTGCTTTCTTATACATTACCCAGTTTCAGGTATCCTGTTATAAGCAACAGAAACTGACTAATACATTCACCAACCATAAAAAAAATTGTGATAACTCAGACCTTATAAAGTATACATAGTATTCTACAGAATTTAAGTAAACAATCACAGGACACTGAAATTCAACACACCATTAAAACAAATCATATTACTAATAGCTACCTGCCTTTGATTGAGAAATTCTGATACAGAACAGTAGTTTGAACAATTTTCAAAAAGAACTTCTGACCTGGGGACTAATGGAGACTACATAATGTAGAGATAAAATAGAAGAAAAATATCTCTACATCTCTAAGAAGGAGAGAATTAAAAACAGGATACACATATATGTTATATACAAATATATGTTTGCATGAATCTGGTTTAATCAATTTGAAAGATACCATACACACACAAGCACATACTTGGCAAACGATAATACAAAATGGCAAACAACCAAATAAGAAATATAAACTTCTGATAAATGTGTGATGGAAAATTTCAACCCTATTAGTAATCAAAGAAGTACAAATTTAAAAAATGAACTGTCTACATTTTGTCTATCAAACTGAGATTTTTTTTCCCTTCAGTACTTATTTTAAGTATTTTTAAAAACAGCATCTAGTAATCACACATAGTTACAACATACTTTGGCACAACTCTTCTATGATAATCTGGAAATACCAGAAGCCTGAAATTGTAATAAACTTTTACCTCGCAATTCTAAGAATTTATCTGAAGGAAAAAGATTTGCTACTTATATGACTTCTCTTAATGGTTACATTAAAAAAAAAAAAAAAGGTAAAGCAGGAGGTGCCTACTTGTTCCAACCTGTGAAGACAGTGGTAGAGATCCAGCTGGTCAGCTAAGAAAGGCCATTCTCCAGCTCAGGGTTAGAAAACTATGACTTGGGGCCCAAATCTAGCCTGGACTCATTTTGTGTGGCCCTCAGGGTAAGAATATATTTTTCATTTTTAAGGGTTGCAAATAAGAGCAGAAGCAGAAGAAGAAAGCAGACATTATAGCGACCCTGCAATAGACAAATGTGGGGGGACCCCACATTATGACATGACAACAGACAAACACACAAAGAAGGAGCACACAGACTCCCACAGCATCTGCTGGTCTTGGAAAACATACACAGTGATGAATTTCAACTGAGGGACTGCCTAAAATACAGGCAACATGAAAATACCTAGTAACCAAAATATTTCTAAGTCTTACATATGTCAACATATTTAGTTTCCAAAAATTCCAGTACACCCAAGAATGAGGAGGATCCTGCTGTTTATGGTAATGAATTGTAAACTGTAGACAATACAAGTAGCTACTCCTACCCTATCTCAGTGAAACTAAGGAAGAGTCTACAGTATGCAATTTTCCCTCCCTTAACCAACAACTGCTTGGGTCAAATGTCACTATTAGTCTCAATTTTTCTTTACTGTCCTTTGAATTTTAGCAAATTATGTAAGTCAAAGCTTCTGCATTCAGATCAATACTATATATAAACACAAAATAAAACACCAAATGGCCACAACTACGGCTTTGTTTAAAAAAAAAAAAAAGATGTGCCAGTTTAGGAGATTCTCACCATTTGTGAGAGATCTGTTTTAGAGATCACTGAAAATACAGAAACCCACAAATATTGTCCCCTCTAATTCCACCCCTTGCATATTCTCCAGGGACAAAGAAACACTCAGCAAAGGTGAAGCCAGAAGTCTGAAAGTATCTCTCTCCTTTGTCCCCTAGATTAAGAGACAGGGCAACACTTTACTTCCTCCTAATCAAAGCAGGTTCTCTACCTTTCAAAGAAAAGGCTGAACAGGCTAGTCTCAAAGACTAGGCTCAACCAGTGTCTGAATTCTATAGTCTTCCAAAACAGTATCTTAACTAGCTTACTAGGGAGTAAGTCAGTTAGCAATAATGGACTCCCCTAATCCCCACCAAAAGTTCTCAACTTCAAAAAGATTATTTAACTGAGAAAGAGGAAGGAAGGAAGGGAGGGAGGGAGGGAGGAGAAAATCTCAATCAAGCCAATGGGAACATCCAAAAGTACCTAAAACAAATTAGGTGCTAAGACACCATGGAAATGACTTTGGCAGAATTTTCAATGAGTCTTCGTTAGAAATAAATTATAAAACAAACTCTCAATACACTAAACAAGTTAGCTGCTATAAGCAGAAACGTACTCACTACCTAGACGTTACCACTGAAAGTAAGTGACGGAGTAGTTACAGTGCTGCTCACCCCCAGAGCCGGTAGCCGTTGCGTGCAGCTTACTGCCACTTTCAGCTTCCAGTCGGTCTCACCATCTAGTTGATCAGTTCGAATAAAACATGAACCTTGGAAGTAGAGAAGAAAAATTCACCACTCTTGCATTGTGTTACAGAAGATTATTCCTGAGCTACAGGTCCCATAAAAGCACAGTCCAGGGCCTGGTGGGACACAGAAATGATGTATCTAGAGATCCCCAGGAACAAAAAATCCTTAAAAGCCTTTCTTTTAGATGACATTATTTGATTCACAGAACAAGTTTGCTGAAAAGATAGTAATTTTTTTTAGTTAATCACTTCTTTCCTATTTTATATTCTTTCCCATTAATGTTTAATAGTAATTAGAATTTTACTTTAGAAAAGACCACATTGATCATTTTTATCTTTAATCCATGTTTTGATAATGACAAAATAATAAGTATTACACAAAAAAATCCAAAAGTGTAAGATTATCTTGCTAATAAAATCTGATTTGCCACCAAGAAACATGTTCAATAATTAAAGGACAGCTAAACTGCTATAACCCAGGTAAGTACTATTATATACTCACAATCTATCAAATTTTAAACATGGAAAAAATCCATTTACCCTTTGACCATGCTATCATCTCACTCTCAGATTCTATCCTAAAGGTAGAACAGCAAAAGCTCAAAATAACACATACAAGACTACTCACTGCAATGTTAGGTGACAAAAGGTATGATAAAACAAAAGGGAACAAAAGATTAGAGATCTAGCTGGGAAAAGGAGCACATGAGAAAAGAAAAGAAAGGGGAAAGGGAGGGGAGAACAAGACGGACATCAACAGACTGCTATGGAAAGATCTCTGGGATTGCACACTGTTCAATGAAGAAAGAAAGCTGCAGAACCTCATGTACAGAATAGTAAGAACGAGGGAGGGAGAAGGTAGAGACAGAACGCATGTGAGTGCACGCATGCTCATCTCTATGCATGTGCATCTGTGTCTCTGTGCTCCTGTAGGCATGTGGTGTGTGCATATCTATATGTATCTGTGTGCACGTGCATGCATACCTGTGTGCACACGTGTGCATCTGTGTGTGTGCAAGTGCATGTGTATACATGTCCTTCTGTGAGTGTGCATCTCTGTATGTACATATCTCTGTGTGTGTCATGTGTGCATGCATAATACGTAAAAAGGGAGATAAGGAACAGGAAGAAGGGACAGGAATAGGAGCCAGCCTTTTCTGAACATATTGTATTTTATACTTGTTCACTTTGAAATCATACACGTTTTACATAATTAAAAAGCCAAATTACATCTAACTTTTTAAAAAGCAATTCCTAAAAAAACAAAAAGCACATGACATAATAACAAATTCATAGTTTAATCAGAGAGAATTCATCCAAGTGACTTTTGAGGTTTTTGAAATTTTTTAATTGTAAAATGAAATAGTTACAGAGAGCCACACAGCCTATGCACACCCTAGTGGGCAAAGAAGCTGTGAACAACTGCAAGGCCCCTCAGAAGGCCCACGCACCCCATACCCATCACAGCCCCTTTCCCTCTTTTAGAGGAACACTATGGTCATTTCCACCTCCTTGCTGTGCTTTAAGAGTTTATCGCCCAAATGCTCATCCTTAGACACTCCAATTGAACCTTGCCCATTCTTGGCATGTCTTCAAGGTCACTTTAATCTACAGGGCCCTCCACTCCTCTTTCCTTCCGATTCATTTGCAGAAAGGCCTGGTTCTACACTCTGCTGACTGCATACTCACTGTCCAGTCTGACTGGCTCCCTGTCCACACTTGGGCGGGCGCTCAGCAGGAACATACCAGTCATGCAGAGGCACCAGGTCCAGGTTCTCCTCTACCCTGCTGCCAGCAGCCATTCATGCTCAATGCCCAGAACTGTTATTTCACTAGAGGCTGCAGAGGGTGATAACCTAGCCTTCCTTTCCAATTTTAGCTAGAGTAAAACGTAAGCAGAGAAGCTTCTGCCCTTTGGACTGAGTTTGGTCACTGGTGGAACAGCCCCTGTAAGAAAGGGTTGGCTCCTCACTCTTCACCCACAGTGTTTCAAGACAACTGGCACTCTGCCATCCTCAGTGAACAAGTAGGGGTGTGTGTGGATGAGCTGCAATATTGATGAGCTGTGGTTCAATGCAACCAGATTTATGACTACAGAATCTCAAACTGTCCAATGATTGGCCATTGGGAGCCTCTTCATGCGGCACCTGAGTCCTGGCAACATGAACCTAGCAGACTTGGAACCTAGTAGAATCTGGTACTGCAAGATGCTCATTGCTACTGTATGTATGAATGTATGTATATGTACACGCATAAAGTACTCATGAATTCATACTGATATTGCCAATTCAAAGTCAATAACATGGGAGTTTGTACTTAACCTCTTCTAGCCTACAGCTGCATCTCCTTTCTTCCACACTGAAAATCCTGACTTTCAAGGACGCTGGAGAATACAGAATTAGAAATCCAGCAGGTGCTGTGGCTGTGGGTGGTGTGTCCACATCTGTCTGCATTAGGGGCTCCACAAGGATGACTGACAATCTCGCTCTGTTGTAAATGCTGTCGAAGGGCTGTTGGCTCTATCTTGTTCAGTCTCTCTTCTTTGTGTGAATGTGTCTTATTAAAAAGTAAATAGCATTACTGAGGTATAATGACCACAAAATAACCCTCACATTAACGTGTACAATTTGATTAGTTTTGACATATGTAAAAATCTGTGAAACCACAACCAGCATTCTGAAATATCCCTAATCAACAAAAGTGTCCTCATACCCTCTTGTAAAAACTTTCCTTCCTGCCCTCTCTGTCCTGCCTCAGGCAACAAGAGATGATATGCTTTGTGTCACCAGCTCTGTTGGTGCAAGGATTTGGGAAGATCCAAAAACTATGCTGCCACAACCATCTCCTAGCATCTGGAACTGCATGTAACCTAACACACAGTAATTAGACTGCACAGTGGGGCATACCTAAGACAAAAACTAGAGACAAATTTTAAACAGCATTCAGTTGCCATATCACTACTGTTAATGTTGGCATTGTTACTTGGAAACTATCATATATATACATACATACATTCACATACATACACACACATACACACACACAGTAAGCAAACACAGGCCATCCTCACTTTGCCCAGTTAACATGGGGCTGTAAAAATGGCGCTTGATCTAATCCACACAATAATCCACAAATCTAATCCACTGATCTGAACAGTCAGTGGGGAAATGACAACTATTCCATGACTGTTAAAAACTGCACAACACTGAAGCTCTTCCTGCAAGTTACAAATGTATGGGGAAACAAAGAAAGTAAAACTGATATTTATTGAGTAGACTGTAATTTAAAACAGCATAAACACTGAGAACAATAGTGTCTTGTTTCTTCTTCAGTCTCTCACAGAAGCAACTCAGGACCACGAGCAAGCATCCTTCTATGCTGTGGCACTATCATACTCCCATCTGAGTCAGGGTCAGTGCGTGACATTTATCCTGGATGATTTCTGTGCCATAAAATATCCCTAAGAATTCCTTCAATGTCAAGTTTTTTGCTGGCATCATCTCCTTCAGGATATCGTCATCTTTTTTTATCACAATGATTTATGTTGACAAGTTCGCCGTCACTAAATTCTTCTGGCTGTAAACCATTTGTGTTTTGAAAGGCAGCAGTGTGGACATACACTTGATCACTGGTGCCTTCACAGCTCTCCTTGCTTCCTGCAGAGCTGCTGGAAGGGCGTGGCAGTTTATATAATGCCACGTGCACAGTCCTTCCTGTTGCTGTCACTGCCTGCCACTGTGCTTGAATGTCTTCAATGGCACAGTCTGACACACTTCTTCAGAAACTCAACTAAAGAAACTGCATGACCCAAAAGCCCATCTAAGATAACAGGCTTCAAAGGTTGAAATAAGACCTTGGCACACTGGCTGGATTAATGAAGTTATGCTTGGTGGTAAAAAGCAAATTAACTTTGACAACGAGGCCACACAACTGCATGCTTTGCTGTCTGTGTGTGAACTGAACACAGACGTGCAGTAACCAATCACCTGACAGACTCGGACAGAAGGGAAGTGGCTGGTGGTCACTGGTCATGTGAGACTGAGGCTGTGTAGTAGTCTGTGGAATGAAGAGCTAAAAGTGAAATTTGTACCTCACACAATTACTAACAGTTACTAAAACACTGCAAGTAAAATTTGAACAGTATTGTTCAAGGACTGGTGTTATGTATCTTGACTTCGGCAAACAAAAATTTGTGGACATTGGAAATGTGCATAGCAAGACTTTCTACGAAAGAGATACAAATACAAAATTAAAGAAGCAAAATCTCTGTAATGTTACATTTGAATTGGGAAACAGTATGCTCTTGAGAAATTAGTCCTCCCCCCCCCCCAAAAAAAGTCAAGCTCTGTCCGGAGAAAAGGCCTCAGAGGAGTCACAGCTACCCAGAGAACTTTAAAGGGACAGGAAATGAAAATGTGAGCCTGAAATACAACACTTTTTTGTATAAGAAAGCAAGAGGGGAAAGTGTCAAAAGGTCACAAGAGCAAACGTGAACAGGCTTCCACTGGACCATGAAGGGACAACTTGACCATGAAAAACGGTAGTGACAATAATGGACTGTGTGACATCAACATATTAAAATGCATGAGTTCATGATGTACTTTAAAAAGTGTTTATTTACTGCCAGGATAATTCTTTTTTTTTAGCTTTGTTATAAATTGACAAATAATTTTACAGCAGTCCCCCCTTTGTTCTAGGTTTCGCTTTCCACAGTTTCAGTAACCCAAGGTCAACAGCAGCCCAAAAATATTACATCACTACTCTTGTGCTTTGGAGCCACTATTAAGTAAAATAAGGACTACTTGAACACAAGCACTGCCATACCACAATAGTCAATCTGATAACCAAGACAGCTACTAAGTGACCAATGGTGACCCAGGCAGGACAGCGTGAAATTTCATCATGCTACACAGAATAGCATGCAACTTAAAACATAAATGGTTTATTTCTGGAATTTTCTATGCATATTACAATGCCTACATCATTCCCCTCATCTTATCACGTAGGCATTTTATCATCTCACATCATCACAAGAAGAAGGATAAGTATAGTATGACAAGATATTCTGAGACCACATTCACATAAGTTTTATTACAGCATATTGTTATAACTGTTCTATTTTATTAGTGATTACTGTTATTAATCTCTCACTGTGTCTAATTTATAAATTAAACTTTTCACAGGTATGCATGAATAGGAAAAAACACACAGGGTCTGGCACTATCTGCGGTTTCAGGCATCCACTGGGGGTCTTGGAGCGCATCCTGCAGATACGAGGGGACTACTGCATATATTTATGGGGTACAAAGCGACATTTTGAGTTACAAATACAATGTGGTATAATTAAGTCAATCTAATTGACATATTCATCGTCTCAAACACTTGTCCTTTTTGGGGGGGTTTAAGAACATTTGAAGTTGATTCTACTAATCTTGAACTGTAAAATACGTGGTTATTATCTATATTCGCCACCCGTGCAACAACTGCAAAAACTCACACTTCCTGTTCCACTGGGAGGTAGAAACCTTGACCATCACCTTCCCTTTCCCCAACCCTCAGAGACCAACCTTCTCCTATTTGCTTCTGAGTTCAATTGCTTTAAATTCCACACAGGAGGGAGAACGTGAAGTGTTGGTCTTTCTGTGGCCCAGCTTATTTCGCTCAGCATAATGCCCTCCACGTTGTCACAAACGACAGGATGTCTTTCTGTTAAAGGCTGAGCAGTATTCCACTGTGTATAGTACTATATGTCCTTTATCTATTCATTCGTGCTCATGGACACTTAGGTGGATCCCGTAATGTGGCTGTTGTGAATCGTGCTGCAGTGAACGTGAAGTGCAGAAACTCTCTGACAAACTGATTTCAAATCTTTTGGTAAATACCCAGTAGTAGGATTGCTGGATCATATGAAAATGCTACTCTTAGTTTTTCTAACACATTCTTAAAAGAGGTAAGGGGAAGTTATCAAAGATCTTTCCTGCCTTTCCTCAAATTTCAAAGTAACCAAATAGTTGATAGTTTTTTGTAAGAGAATGTCAGCTAGTAAATAAAAAAGGAATAACAGAACTAGAACATCACCACATGGCAACGCCTATCAAACAATGTATCTGGACAGAATCGCCAATGGCTACTACCACTAGAGAAAGGCGGACAATAACTTTACGCTGAGGCACCTGGGTCCCACTCATCACTCTGACCCTTGCTGACAGAGATGTCCGCATGCCATGTGCTTAGAGTTTTACACAGCGGCACTGCTGCAGCGTTCTTTCACAGAAAAGGAAAACTGAAAATGAACATGATCAGGCTTTAGCTCTAACTATCAGTGGGCAGAGATGCAGGAAACAAGGCAACGCTCCATCAACAACACAGGCATGCAGTCACGCACACTGAGAATGTGGAAAATTCTGTGCACCAAACAACCCTTCTTCTCCAGCAAACACAAAAAAAAAAAAGAAGAGAAGGAACTACTTCAGGTGAAAACAGACGCAAGAGACATGTCCATGAATGTGAGGGACGCTGGATCCTGACTCGACAATATCAACTGCAACAAGAAACATTGCAGGTGATGATCAGAAAACTGCAACAGACTGGGTGCTCAATGTTAAGGAATTCTTGTGAAATACTTTAATAATGGCATTGTGGCTACAACTTTTACATGAAGAACTTAATAACAAAATCATATACTATGTAGGATTTATATTCCTTTGGAGGAGAGGAAGAAATGAGAGAGACTGATGAAAACAGGACTGGCCATACAACAGCATTGTTAGCAATGTGATGATGTCTACACAGCAGTTCATTACACTACTGCCTCATGCAGTGAGTCAGTTTAAAAATGCCTATAATAAAATGTTTATGATCTAATGAAAAAAACAAAATGAATAAAGCCTGCAAGAGACTTTCACTTCCAGAAGGACAGAAAAGATGTACTTCCTATTCTTATTAAATAAACCAAACAATGCTGAACATTATATATAAAAAATAAGAAGATTCTGGAAGATGAAAAAAGGAAGGCAGTGAACTAGAAATCCGGGCACCAGCAGATGACAGAGGTGAGTCTTCTCAGCTCTTGTCTTGCCTCTTACGTCTCAGACCAGTTACTACAGAGCCTAGCCTCCTGTAAACAACAGGCACACACAGAACAGTCCCAAGGAAAGTCTACACTCTCCAGCCAATGGGACAAAAAAGGACAACCTCTTAAGACAGAAAACCACTCTATTCCAGCAAAACACCACAGAGATAACTATGGCCTAATCCCCACCTGGCAACAGAGGCTCAGTGAGGAGCCCACACATGCACCCTTCCCCAGAGCTGGGGGAAGTCCCAGAAGGTCTGATGGAGACTCTGGACTCCCAACCCACCTGCAATACAGAGGAGAGGTAAGGATGGGGATAATGGGACAAGGAGAATGAGGAGGGGGGACACGCTAGCACAAGTGCACTTTCTGGAGGCCTGGCTCATTTAGAAAATATCTCCCAAAACTGTTAGGAGTAGAAACCAACATAATACTCCAAGCTAAGGAAAAAGTAGTTACGGAATCTACCCTACTGTCTGTCATGCAACTAGCCCCTCCAAAAGTGTATATGGGCAGTATACGTGTAACAGAAAGTGACTTCTTTCTCCTCAAAAAAGGGGAGATTGCTAACATTTACTGAGCACCTACTTGCTAAGTGCCAGTCATGGCCTGTCTATGATATCTGACGTCCTGTGAGACAGGAGGTAACACTGTCCCTATTTTAGGCTTAGAGGAAAACCACCCCAAGCTCTCCTCAGGAAGTATAGAATCAGATGCGTGACTCAATCCATCTGACTTCAAATCCTTGTGCTACACCTAACATGTAACTCAGGTTCCTATCTCAGCACTTAAACCAACAGTGTTGACTTACTGGACAGTTTGAATTTTGACATAGGAATATCAAAAATGTTGTCTAGGGGCTTGTCTGTCATTTCAGTCTTTTGTTTCTTGCTGCCATCACCCGGCTAAACTATTTCATGAGTCTGTTCCCCTGTGATGCAGCCTTGACGTCCCTGCTCATATTTTTCCTGGCTTTCCAGAGGTAGTTCCTGGCTCCACATAAATCATTTATTGGCCAAATGTAGTGCTTAAACTTGGTTGGCCAGCCAGACTTCTACCCTTTACCACTGGCTGGGTGTGATCTGGAGCCTCCTCTACAAACTCACGGCATTCCCGATTTTGCCCACATTCAGTCAGGGGAACGTGGCTTTGCGGCTGACTCTGTGCACTCCTGAGACCACAGCATTGGGCACACACACAGTCTTCCAGACTGACGGGGATGCCTGCGATCTCACATCTAAGCTCAGCTCTACAGGATTTGCCACCAGTAAGAGTAGCATGCATCACTGAGCCAGATCAAAAGTTGTGGGCCAGCCCCCTGGCTCACTCGGGAGAGTGTGGTGCTGGTAGTGCTGAGGCCACAGGTTCAGATCCTATACAGGGATGGCTGGTGCGCTCACTGGCTGAGCATGGGGCAGACAACACCGTGCTGAGGGTTGTGATCCCCTTACCGGTCAAAAAAAAAAAGTTGTGCGTAAGCTCCTTGGGTCACTGAGGCCTTGGCAGAGCTGATGGGCTGTTTGTTTCCTGAGGAATCCTTCAAGTCTGCCCTGAGCCCACTCTAGCTGCCCCTGAGTGCAAGCTGCCCAGCACATGCACACAGCTTCCCAGCCCCGGGATAAGTCTGAGCTCAGGACTCTCTGAGAAGTTTCTTCCCTTTGAACTGCTGGCCACCAAGCTCTCCCATGTTTTCAACCACACTGAGGCATGAACTTCGCCAGGCTCTATTCCAAACAAAGTCTGCAGGTGAAGCTGCAGAGATCTCAGTGTCTAGGGTCTGTCTCTCCCTCTGGGGCACTGAACTGGAGTTGGGGACAGGAGAACAGCCCGCTTTATCAGTAGTGACACCCTGCTCTTCCAGTGGGCACTGGGCGTGGGGTTACAGTGCTATGACTGCCAGGAGTGTTGCTTCTGCCCTACAAGCTATCTGGGGCTGGGACTCACTGGGGTGGGTCACTCAGGGGACCAGGATTCTTGGCCCATCAAGACTGGAACAGAGCTCTTGCCTATGAGCAGGAGCTGGGGAGCAGCCCAGTGTCTAGCCAACCCTGCCAAGAGTAGGGCTTCTGCAACACGGGCCTGGGAAAAATAAGACCTGTGGCTAGTCCCTCCAGGGGTGAGGACTTACCCTCAGCCTGGGAAGTGTAGAGAGAGAGAGAGCCCCTGATTTCTCACCTGCACTGGCTGAGAGTAGAGCCGGGGTAGGGAGAAGTAGGTCCTGGCTCAGTTGCTACAGACTCAATCTATTCTTACTGAGAATGAAAGTGTCTGAAAAATATTAAAACGATTACTCTCAAAAGATACATAACTGAACACTTAAGATTAATTTTAGGAATTCTCTTTAATGAAAAAAAAGTTCTCCACTGGCTTTCAACCAGGGATGACTTATACTTGGCAACTTCTGGAGACATTGTTAGTTTTCTCAACTGGGGGAGTGTTGGAGGAAGGCTACTGGCATCTGGTGGGTCGAGGACATGGATATTCTCAACACCCCACAGTGCATAAGGCACACCCCCACAACAAACATCAGGCCCAAAATGCCAACAGTGCTGAAGGTGAGAACCCTCCTCTAGACGCTCACATCTAAAACTGACACATGGAGGGAAAGCCAGGCAGTCTAGGCTGCATGCTGTTGTACAATCCAGTAAGTGATGCTGCAGTCAAGTTACAGTTTTTTTTTATCTGCACAATGGGAAAATTAAGGCTTACCTTGGAGTTGTGTTGTAAAATTTAGAGGAAAATCCACTAATGCCTGCCATGAATGGCATACACTGGGAACTCATTAACTGATGGCTAATTATTTCTCAAGTTTGGAGAAATAGTTAAGGTAGATAATGTAACAATATATCTTCACCTAGCGCTATGGGTCAAATGTGTCCCCCAAAAGTTCATGTACTGGAAACTTAATCCCCACTGGAACAGTGTTAAGAGGGTAGGAAATCCAATAATGGGAACTGAAAGGTGGAGTCTTTAAAAGGTGATTGGATCTGAGAACCATGCCCCTAGTGAATGGATTGATCCATTCATGGAGCAACAAGTTGATGGTTTAATGGGTGGTCATGGGGATGATTCTGATAACTTTATAAGGAGAACAAGTGAGAAGGTTAGCTCTCTTGCTCGGCCTATCCTAGCGTGTGACACCCTATGTAGCTGTAGAGCCACTATTCATGAAAAATGCCCTCACCAGATGTGCTCCCTGGACTTTGGACTTCCCAGCCTCCAAAACTCTAAGAAATAAATTTCATTTCTTATAAATTACCCAGTTTCAGGTATTCTGTTATAAGCGCCAGAAATGGACTAATGCACACATAGTTTAGTCCAGTACACCCTTTTTACATACATTCTAAAACTAAAATGGATCCATGCAAATTGACATCCATACTAACCTCACATCCCTCTGAACTCCCTAGAAGAAGCGCATTTGTGCACAGTGGTGAGCGTCCTCTTGCTTTCCTACTCTGCATAAACGCCAAACACTCTTCTCTCCTAGCAGATGCATTTTCAGCCAATCACAGCTGCCGGCAATTCACAGAGCCTAATGTACCCTAAATATGTAATCACCTTACCAATTTTATTTTTAATCCTTTTAACTACTCAGTAACATGTACATTATCATTGCCAAAATGAATCTGGGAGATTCAGAGAGGATAACCTACTTTCCTAAGGCACAATAAGATTGGGGGCTTTGAAAAGATGTTCCAATCATCTGCTTTATCAATTAAAGATATATGAAAGAGACCTTTATTAGATTACATACACTTTGAAAAATATACCTAATTATGCAAATAAACTCTGTTACACATTATTTGTCAAAAAAAATTATAAGGAGAATAATTTGTACTGGTTTCAACAAAGAAGCAATATAAGGAAATTTGCAGTGAATGTTATTTTAAGGTTAAATCTTTTTCTCAATATTGATTTTTTTCTTCTTAAATATGTGTGAGTGTACTGTCATATATAATACAAAATAACTTAAAATGGACAAGACTGGACTCCAGCTGACATGCTGCAGGACGTCAATGCACATACTGTGCTCTAGCTTTGTTTGCTAATATACAAAATAAGAACAGGTGAGAATCTCTGGAGTATCTTAAATTTCAAACATTTTGTGTTTCTAAAAGTGAAACTAATATCTTACCTAAATTTCTATAAACTTATTAAACTCTGGAAACATTATAGTTGCCTTTCTTTAAAGAAAAAAGACACACTTCATGTTAAATAATTATACATTTTTAAAACTTGTGGAAAAAATAGCATACTATTTTTCCTCAAGTACAGTTAAAATTACTAACCTCCCAATAACTGATGTGATTTAAAAAGACAGACAGACAGACAGACAGATAGACAGAGAGAAGAGAGAAAGAGGAAGGGTGAACTGTGGCAAAATCAGAAGTATGGCCAATTTGACTCATCTTACGAGAACTGTATCTAATAATTTTTTAACAGAAAGCACTAGCTACAAGTGATGGCAGATTCAGCTCAGCAAAAATGAATTATTAAACTGTTCTGCTTAGATCCTATTACAGACTTCTTATGAATACTTGATTTTATTTTGTATAATTGACAAGAGCTGACAGGAAAGGACAGGTTTAATGATAATCAAATTAAGATCAACCAGTGCCTGTGTCCCAGGCTGCATCAAGTGGAGAGGGAGCTGTGGATGGGACACAGTGAGACAGAGTGTGAGATGGTCACAGGGCACAGTAAGTCATCCTGTAGTACCAGCAGACTGGCTGCCGTGGCTCACACACCCAGTGGCTCTGAAAGAGATGGGCTGCAGTACATGCCCAACAAAAGAAAAATAGACATCGACTTAGCATTTATAATACCAGATCGTTTACCATTAAACTTAATTTTTAAATCATTTATATGATTTAATGACTCTACATGAAATTTTTAAGCTGGTGGTAAGATGAACAGTACTCTTACAGAGATAATGTGGATGGGTACAGTGTCATTTACTTACCCCTCGTCCCACTAACAAGTGACAGCTGAGGCATTGTAATATGTCCCAAACACTTCAACTATAATGTCATCACTTAGAAGACAAGTGAAAAAGATATTGGCATTTATAAGAGATTGATGAAAATTAGTTCTAAAGCATTAATTTCTCTTAATACCACTAAAAGAACTGTGTGCACTGAGGAGATATTTGATCTGAATTAAGAAACCGGTGAAGCAATTGATTAATTGGAACTTAAGCCATCAGTCACCAGATCCATCAACAGCTTCATTTACATTCTAAATAATCACCTCACAGCCCAACAGAATACTCTGTATTAATGTACAGTCAATACGATGCCACAGAGCAGCTCACCAAGCTGCACTGACATGCTCCAGGCTGCTACTGTCCAAGCTTGAACATGCTGCATACATTTAGGACTTTTAAATTGGCTAAGGTTTAAAAATTTTATTATAATAAACAATGTATTATAAGGTATTTTTGAACTGAGGCTGAAAAGCAATAAAATAAAAAAGTATTAGTAGATAACACAAAAAATTCTGAACATGTGTGATCTTCTGAAAACAACTAGGTAATAAGAAAACTTGAAATAATTACTTAAAACCACACAAACAGAATTTCCAAAGCTAAGAATCCTTGATTGAAAGCAATATGATACCATAAATTTCATACACCTTGAAAGCTATTTGGTCCACTTCATAAAGAGAAGAAAAAGAGCAGGAAAGAACAATCAGATTTCCTAAATATCTTCATATAATTAGTAATTGTTATTTTAAAAATTTAAATTTTATTAAAAAAAAATAAAACTGAGGAACATAATGGAACCATAGGTTAAAACAGACTCTGGTGAGGTCCTAAACTCAGATCCATTACATAACTTTTCAGAAATATGAAAACAATAAAAAATTTAGCATTCATGTATACTGTGTACATTTTTCAGGGGAACAAGGTGATAATCTTAGGATTCTCAAAGGGATCCATGACCCTCAAATATTAAGGATCACTACACTACACAGAGTAATTCTCCCTAAAACATACAATGCAAGGCAAAATTTGAGAAAAAGAAAACAGTTCATAGAACAACAATGATTTGGATAAAGTGTTATTTATCTGAGGTTAACATAAGAGAGAGTAATTCACCTGCCTAATGCTCTAATATTCCATTTATATTTTGCTGTCTTACTGTGCCATGATGATGATGTAACAGAAAGATCATCAAGAAGCTGAAAAAGAATTCCCAAAGCTGCCGTCAGCCGCCTAATCTTAACCACGGCATCTGTGTTCTCCACTCAGATGCCTGCTTTGAGAAATGGACATTTTTAGCCATCTTCCAGCTTTAAAGTGCTGGACTCTGTTCATAATTTACCTCCTAACACAAATATATATAATCTTTTCCTTTAAGTTAATTACCCAACATTATTTCTATATTTGGAATAATATTTTTAATTTTACATATATTTCTACCACAATCACTAAAAGAGCAACTAATATAAAAGTATCTCCCAAATCAAATATTTTGTTATTCATTATGCTGAATACATCTAGAAGACAGGACAAACAGATCATAAACAAAGAGGTGAGGGCAGCAGGGACAGTGGTGTAGAAACCTCTGAAAATCTACTTCTCTAATACTGGAATGAAAATACTAGCAAAAATTGTCAAAAGTAACTTCTCCAGAACTCTCGAAAATAACCAAAGACTTGCAACAATTCCAGGAGCATTCATTCAAGAAAAATGTTAACTCTAACTCACAGTGAGCTGTGTTACTTATAATCCCTGGCGCAACCACTAACAACATAATTTTTAAAATACACAGCAATACATGTGACAGTGGAATTAAAACTGTACATTAGAAAATATTTAAAACAAAAGGTGGCCATAATGGAGCAAAAGAGACACATACAAAAAAAATCATAAGACAAAGGAAATAAATAGCAAAATGGCAGATATAAATCCTTCCTTATCAGTAATTACATTAAGTAGAAATGGATTAAAAACCCCCATGGAAAGGCAGAGACTGATGGAACTTTATTTCATTAAGCACAGCCAGCATGCTGCCTACCTCCCGGGAGACCCAGAGGTATAATCAGAATATGAAGATAATTGAAGATGAGGAAGAAGTTACCAGTTCCCCAGGAAGAACATGCTGAGTCCAAACTTAGGTGTGTCTGGGACGGAACACTGAGAAACACCATTTAAATCTCACACAGAGGAAGAGGAAGTGGGGTGAGGCCATGAAGACGTGGGATAGTAGCAAGAGAGCCACATAGGTAGGAGACAGATTTAATGCCTGCAGGAAGAAGACAGTGCTGCTGAAGAATTTAACCAAGACAAATGGGAGGTAACTGGGAGGGGACATCTCCATGAGACAGGCTCCAGAGGGTATGTGGAGAAAGGGTGCTTCCACAATAGGAGGGGCCCTCTTTCCTTCTGAGGGGAGGACACTGAAGGAGCTGCCAATCTGAGGCCTTTGTCTTCTCAATGAAGGTCAAGGCAGGGTCACCAGCTGAGAGTGAATGGGTAGGTGGGAAAGGCAGACTTGAGAAACACTGAGAAGTTCTGAAAAAGCTGCTTTCAAGAAAGGGCCTAGGCAAATAGAAGGACTGCATGTGGCAAGGATGACCCTGTCGATTAAGAGTTCCATTGGAACGCTTGTGTGGACTTTGCAAAGCTCTGCAGCCAGGTGTGGAAGAGAAGGAAGTTGAGGGACTGATTTAGGGCTGGGCAGGCATGACAACGGGGCACAGAGAGGTACACAGGGAGGGTGCCAGTAATTACACAGGTATTTACATGTGACCCTTTACTAAGACCCTTCAAAGGCATATTTTAAATGAGTGCATTTTGCTGTATGTAGATTTTCCTGAATAAAGCTGAATTTTAAAAAAAAAAGCAAAGATTAATAGAATGGATTAAAAACTATGATGCCACTATGTGCTGTCTACAAGAGACACACTTTAGATTCAAAGACACAAACAGGCTGAAAGACAAAGGAAAAAGATGCAAACAGTAGCCAAAAGAGAGCTGGAGTAGCTAAGGATATTTCGTAATGATAAAAGGGTCCATCCATCAAGAAGACATAATATACACCTAACAAGAGAACCTCAAATACACACACACACACAAAAAAAACACTGACAGAATTGAAAGAGAAATGGATATTGCAACAAAAACAATTGCAGAGTTCAACACTCTACTTTCAATAGTGGATAAGACAACTAGACAGAAGATTTGAATAATGCTACAGACTAACTAGGAGTAACAAATAACTACAGAACATTCCACTCAGCAGCAGAGTACAGATTTTCTCAAGTGCAGGTGGAACATTCTAGAGGATACACCCATATGTTTGGACATAAAACAAATCCAGATAAATTTAAAAGGACAGACACCATACAAAGTATATTCTCCAACTACAATGGAATGAAACTAGAAATCAATAACAAAAAGAAATTTGGAAAATTCATAAATATGTGGAAATTAAACAACATATCAATAAACAATGGATCAAAGGAGAAATCACAAGGGAAATTAGAAAACACTTTCAAGATGTATGAAAACAGAAACACAACATACCATACCTCTCTAGACACAGTGAAAATAGTGCTTAGATGGAAATTTATAGTCATAAACATCTATATTAAAAAAGAAGAGGCTGGCGGTTAGCTCAGTTAGTTAGAGTTGTGTTGTGGATAACACCAAGGTCCAAGGTTTGATCCTTGTATTGGCCAGTGCCCCTCCACCCTCAAGAAAAAGACCTCAAGTCAATAATCTAAACTTCCACCTTAAGAAACTACAAAAAGAAGAGCTAACTGAAACTGAACAGGAAACGAGTGGAAGGAAGAAAATAATAAACTCAGAAATCAGTAAATGAAATAAAGAACAGAAAAGCAATTGAGAAAAATCATTAAAACCAAAAGTTGGTTCTTTGAAAAGATCAATAAAATTGACAAACCTTTAGCTAGAGTGATCAAGAAGAAAAAAGAGAAGAGTTAAACTGCTAAAATCAGGAAAAAAAGAGGGAACATAACTATCATTATAGAAATAAAAAGGATTATAAGGAAATATGAAGAACAACTGTATGACTACAAATTAGATAACCTAGATAAAGTGCACAAATTCCTAGAAAGACACAAACTTCCAATACTGACTCAAGAAGAAATGCACACTCTGACAACTAGCAAGTAAAGGAATTAAATTAGTAATAAAAAAAAAAAAACCCTAACAAACTCAAAGTACAGAACAGTCCTAGATGGTTTCATGGGTGAATTCTATCAAACATTTAAAGAATTAATAATAATTCTTCACAACTCTTCCAAAAAAATAGAATAAGAAGGAACACTTCCTAACTCATTCTCCTAAGGCCAGCATTACCCTAATACTAAAACAAAGATATCACAAGAAAAAACAAAAACAAAGAACTATAGACCAATACATCTTTTATGAACACACACACAAAAATCCTTAACAAAGCACTAGCAAATCAAATCCAGAAACACATAAAAGTATTATACACCATGATCAAGTGGAATTTATTGTGGTATACATCTGTGGTTAAGGAGATCGGCCTTTCTGGGGGGCTTGAAGGCCAGGCGGAGCTCCTGCAGCATTCAGCAGTATGTACTACACTGAACATAAAGCTTATCTACTGGACCATTGTTAAAACTCTTAAGTGGTCTTACTATTGGTAGGAACACCAGAAATGCTTGCAAAAGAGCACATTATACTCCAATACTGCCAAATGGTGGTTTCAAAGTATAAGCATAAATATTCTAAAAGCAAGGAATACCACTTGCAAAGAGAATCAGTAGGAAGACTTCCAAAGTAGAGAGCAATTAGGATGAGATTCCAGTTAAGGGAATGCTAACTATCACAAAGGACAAAACTTGCAACTGCAGTGATTAACAGTATGAGTTTATTTCTCTCTCACATACAGTCCATTTGGTAACAGAAGGAGAGGAGACGCTGTTCCACATGGTCATTCAGAAAGCTAGACAGATGAAACCTGTGTCACCTTCAACAAGCAGCTTCTAAGGTTACCCTAGAACGTCGACATTTGGCTGGCAGCAAGCCAGAGAAGAGAAGGTGACTGCGGAATGCTAAGTCAAGGGCTGGAAGTAGTGTGCCTGGTTCTCAGCCTTCTCCTCCAGCAGCAGCTCAGTGACACGGCCCCACCTAACTGTCAGGAAGGGGGATTCTAGCTGTGTTTCCAAGAGGAAAGGGAAACAAGTTAGAAAAGTAGCTAGCAGTCTCTGTCGCAGTTGGGAAAATAGAAACTCACACTGATTAACATGTAATAAAGGAAATGTGTCAAGCCCACAGAGGACACTGATTAGCTGTGCAGCCGAACTGCTCTGTTAATGGCTGTCTCATCTCACAATGCAAACAAACCATCACTACAGTTGGTAAGAAGAGAAAACATATTTCTTCTTGTTCATGACTTAAGATGTCCCTTTTAAAAGTATGCTGTTTATAAATGAAAAATTAAATTGACAACTCAAAAATCTAACCTTAGTTTCTAATGTTTTCACACTAGGGAAAAAATAACATATATGCTGAGTTTCTAATAAAAATAGTAGTATGCTTAGCTTCCAATGAAATGTGGTCCACTTATTCAACACCGTCAGAAATGGAGGGCACAAGGAACTCTGGATATCGCTTGTTACCTCTCCCCTTGTTTCAGAGATGACGAAAGCGTGTGCCCATGTGGCAAGATCATCTGACTAGAAATGGGCCAAAGTGACTTGAAGTTCAGTTTCCTGGTTCCCAACAGTTTTTACTTGACCACACATCGGCTTCCCTTCCATCACCTTTTCCATCTTCTCACTGCTGAAAGTTCAGGTCACACACACGTTGTTTTTTCAGTGAAGTTCACGCCAGCTCACTGAGGCAAAATGACCTGTTCCCTCTCATGCAGACCTAACATTTCCTTCCACTATCACAGCGCCTGCACAACAGGACTACTACTACTCGTCAGTGCGTGTACTTCCACAGAGAAGCAGGCCATGAACTCTTGGAAGGGTGCAACTTGGTCTTGTTCCCTTTTGAGTCCTAAGAAACAGTTAGCGGCTAGTACATAATAAGTGGTAAATAACTGTTTGCTGAAATGAAGAATAAAACTGTAAATTAAAGATAGCAATAAAATTTTGAGCAACACCATCATTTTATTAATTAGATCTCAATATGGATTTGAATGAAAAGACTCATTGGATGCATAGTTTCTGACAGAATTATTTTTTAAGCAAACGTATTATACAATAAAATCATCTTTTTAAATATCAATAATTAAATGTGATTAAGAAATTAATGAATTCATTGTACTATTATTCAAAGGGAAATTTTTATCTGCACAAATTTTACTTTTACCTTTTAAAATGAAAATTAAACTGCCAAAATATTAAATCATCAACAATGTAAAAAATAAAGATAAAATTAAAATACCTGCTTTTTCTGAAGTCCTAAGAAACACCATGTCCGATGGAATTCTTTGATTCTGCAAAGAGTAATATAAAATACTAATCATCTATATGCAGGCTTATAAATGAGCACAATTCCACTCCAAAGTAGAAATAATAAACACCAACTAATGTTATAATTAAAATTTTGCTAAACTAACTTTTATAATTTGTATATCAAAAATTTAATATTTTAATTCACATTTTAGTTGAACCTCTAAGATTTTTTTCGTTAGTGAGCCATGTAAATAGCATTCAGTGATGACTTAAAAACTGTTTCAATATCTGAAAACTGCTAAATACTGCCATGTCCGAGGCATTAATACATACAATGTAGCAGCTATTGCCTTATAAAAAATTTTGTCCTCCCTGTTATACTAAATGGCCCCAGAAAGTGAGGACAGTGGTCTTCCAATGCCCAGAACAAGACAGAGCACACCATCAATAAAACTTAATAAATGTGAATGAATGAAGAAATGTATGACTGAGCAAACAAGCAAACAAAAAATGAGACAGAAAAGGAAAAATCTCAGAGGTACCTTATGGCATATAAAAACTTTTACAAGTCACTATTCATACATTTAATCACTACAATTCCATAAATTGGGAAAGACGTATCAACCTAAAGAAAAAATGTATAACTTGGTATACTTTACGTAATTTCATGAATTATGGATATTTTTGAGACTTAAGGAAAAGATTTATCTACACATGGTAAAGAAATGGATTACTTGTCAGTCAACAAGTAATAAAAACAAATTTAAGTTATTAAGGCTAAAAAAAGATATGTTGCAGGATAGAGCAATTACTTCCTAATACCAACAAAAAAGAGTGACTACTTAAGGTCTAAAGAACCCTTAGGTCATGGAAAAATTTACAACGGAAATTAGTAAATATTTTTAAGTGAACAGTAATAAAAACTCAACATATGAAAATGTGTGGAATGGCCAAAATCAGGAAAATGTTAAGAGGAAAATATACACAATTAAATGCATACAATAGAAGGAAAACCCTATGTCAGATCAGGGGAAGAGGAGTTGTATTCAGGTAAATCAGAATTTATTTCCATATAAGGGGAGTTCCAGTCAAGATGGCAGAATAGACGGTCCCCAGCGTCACTCTCTCCCACAAATCAACCAACTTACAACTATAAAAATGTAACAACAGCCAAGCTGGGGCCACTGGAGCTCAGAGGAAGAGGAGGAGAGACCTATGGAGTTCATGAGGGTGGGAGAAGCCACAATGAGAGAAAGAAAAAACTCCTTGGAGCATTTCAGGCCATGGCTGCTTTAAGGCTGGACTGCTGAGCACATGGAACAGGAGCTGGCAGGAGCCAGCGGAAGCCACAGTTGTGCCCTTCAGATGGAGTTGCTTGGAGGTGGCAGGAGAGAAGAGGGCCTTGGTGGCCCTGAGGACAGCAAGACCACTAATAGGGTTCCCGTGGACCCACACAGTAGTGAGGAGCCAGAACAACTGAAAAAAGGAGCCATTCAGAGGCCAGTGAGTCACTGCAAGGGACTGGTATACAGCCCGTCCCATGGGAAGTGTTTACAGCACAGGTGGTGATGGAGACGGGCCCACTGGGTGAACAATGGGACACAGCAAGGTCAGCTGATCCACTCCCCAATCAGCACAAGACCACTCAGAGGAGACTGGTCAGGAATAGAGAATTGCATGAGGTGCAGTTTGATGAAAAGACTCAGGCCCAGATAAGAGTTTCTACACAACCCAGGTAAACCGGGTCTCTGGAGAACCAGTAGTAACTATAAGGTCAACCACTAAACCCTGAGCTGCACAAAAAGCCTACCCTATACAGAAACAGCAGCGAAGCAGCAATTTAGCTCAAGCACACAGCTCAAGTACTGGTTACCACAGGAAGTTTCCCCATTTTAGAAGCAAGCAAAGGACAAAAAATTAGTTCTGGCCTAGGTACACTGCCAGCACCTCGGGGCCCTGCCTGGGGCCCAGGGTATGGAGCCAGGGACCGGAACCCCACCCACAACCAGGCACACCACCAATGCCAAGGAGCATGCCAAAAACATCACCTCCATGTGGGTGGCCCACCACAGCCACCACAGTAACCACGGCTGCCACAAAAGTGGCTAGACATCACAACCACCACACAGATGGTCCACCAGCCACTGGATTGCATTGGCACAAGGAGAGTCACCAGCAAAGACCAAAGGAAAGAAGAGGATGTCTCTCTTCACAAAGCTCATTCCAGAGTGACAGAAGAAGCATCTGCTCTATGATAATATTGGGGGACCTGAACACACCTCTCAGCACTGAACAGATCACCTAGGCAACAAATCAACAGAGTAACCATTACTCTTTCAGGGGGAGAGAAGAAATCTGGGGTTATCAGTGGTGGGAAGTGGGAGGGAGAGGGGGATAGGGAGAGATTGGACAAGGGGCATAAAGAATAAATACAATTTATAACAATATATACTAGTAATATTGATTTGATCAATATATGTCAACATTGAATCCCCAAAATACGTATAATCAATTATTATTCAATAAAAAAAGTGCATACAATAGAAAAGAAAAAAGGCTAAAAACAAACCATCAAACAGCTATACATCCACCTGAAAGCAGAAAAAAATAGCCAGTGAATCACAGAGAAAGTACAAGGATGTAGGCAAATATAAGAACAAAAATTAATGGCACAGAAAACAAACACATGTGAGTAAATATACCAGTAACAAACAGCAAGAGAGTATAAATATTTTTTCAAATATGCCCATTTTGGTTATAAGAAAAAACATTAGAATAAAACTAATAAAGGCTGGGCAAGACCTCTACACACAAAAAAGCTATGAAACATTACTGAAATAAAATCTAAATAAATAGAACATATCATGTTTAGAAATTAGAATGTACAGTATTGCAAAGATCTCAAATGCCCAGTAACTGATCTGTATATTCAACACAAACACATTCAAAATCTTAGAATGTTTTTGGTGGGAATTGACAAGGTACTCCTCATGTATGCAGGGAAACGCAGAGGCCAAGAGGACAGTACTGATCTGTACATCAGTTTGGAGAGTACTGCCACAAGTGTGAGAACTTATCCTACCATCTAACAAAACCAGAAAATTAAGCAAGAATGATTATATCAGTATTAAACCAAGATAGATAATCACACCAATGCAGAACTAGAGAATGCAGAAATAGGCTCACATATGAGAAGGATGGCCCTGCAGACGATCAGAAAATGACGATGAGAGATGATGGTCTTCTTGACAGTGCTGAGAAACACAACATTCCACTCAAATTACAATTTTAAATGTGAATGTCACAATAATAAAGCCCCTAAAAGGTAATACAGAAGAATCATTTTCTTTCTCTACTTAATTGTCTTGTCACTCATCAAACAATGAAAGAATATTTTCATAAATTTTTGGTAGGGAGGAATTTCTTAGCCAAGATCACAACCACCACTGAAAAACAACAACAAAAAAACAAAAAACCCCCCACCTAACCATAAATAAAAAGATTAATAAAAAGGACTTCATTAAAATTATAAATTTCTGTTCAATAAAGCCCACCAGGAAGGAAATGATATTTGTAACATATATAACTAACAATGGACTCTGATCCAGAATACATAAAGGCCTACAAACTGATAAGAATGGGTAACTCAGGGGAAAAAAAAAAAATTGGCAATAGATTTCTAACAGGCTCTTCACAAAAAAGAAAGACATACAAAATCACATAAAAAGATGGCCAATTTTATTAGACTTTACAGAAAAGCACATTAAAACCACAACTATTACATACATATCAGAATGCTAAACTTAAAAGGTAGAAAATGCCAATTGCTGGCAAACTTGTGGAGATAAGAGTGTAATTTGATACACCACTTCGCAAAATCGGTTGCAGTATCTACTACAGTGGAACACATCCATACCCCAAAACCCAACAATTTTACTCCTAGGTATGTATGCAACAGCAACGTGTATATATCTGCTCCAAAAGCCATGGTCAAATGCAACACAGAGTATCATTCAATAGTAGGCACGACTTACCCAAATACTTATCAGCAGAAGAATAGATAAAAAGCATACTATATAATAACAAAACGAATGAGTTACAGCTACGAACAGCGTGGATAGATCTCATACACAGTACCCGGCCAAAAAAGCACCTGCCCAAGCATACTCCTACCCCAGTGCATTTTCTAGGCACCTTTGTCAAAAATCAATTAACCATTAATTTCAGGCTTTATTTCTGGACTCTCAATTCTGAATTTATGCTAGTTCCTCATCGTCTTACTTACTGTAACTTTGTAATAAGTTTTGAAATGCAGAAATGTATCTCTTTACTTTTTCAAAATTGGTTTGACTATTCTGGGTCCCTGCATTTCCATATGGATTTAAGAATCAGCTTGTCAATTTCTGCAACTAAGTCAGCTGGGATTTTGAGAGGAATAACACTGACACTGTAGATCAATTTGGTGAGTACTAATATCTTAACATTAACACCTCTACCCATGACCATAAGATGTCTTTCTATTTACTTAGGTCTTCTTTAATACATTTCAACAATGTCCGGTAGTTTTCAAAGTACAAGTTTTGCACTCCTTTTATTAAACGTATCCTCAACTACTTTATTTTTAATGCTACTGTAAAATTTTTCTCTTAAATTCATTTTCAGACCATTACTCTTTACTCCATTATCCTGTCTTCTTTTCTATGAGGCACTCATAAATAAACAAGATAATTTCAAATAATTATTAGATACTTTTTATCTTTCCTTCCCCTCAAGACTATGAGCAGCATGACAGCAGGGGCTTTGTGTTTTCTCAACATGATATATATACCAGGGTGGGGATGTACAACAGTTTCTTTGACCAGTCATCCTTTCAGGGTATCTGGACAGTTTCTGATTTTTTGCTCCTATGAGTGATGCAGATATAAACATTCCTGTACAGGTTTTTATGTCAATATGAATTATTAATTCTGTGATAGAGTTTCATTGCTGGGTCACGTGTTAGTTGCATATACTTTTTCTTAAGAAACTGTCCAGTGATTTTCCAGAGTAATCACCATGTGACATTCCACAAGAAGGGCATGAGCAATCCACTTTCTTCACACTGCTGACAACATTTGGCGCTATCCCCATTGTTCCACTTTAGCCACTCTGATCTATGTGCAGATACTTCACTGTGTTTCAATTTGCATTTCCTGATGACTACTGATGTTGGATTTCTTTTCATATGCTTATTTTCTATCTCTTCAGCAAAAAGGACTCTTTAAATGTTTTGCCCACTTCCTAATTTGATTTTTTTTCACTGTTGAGTTTTCAGAGTTTTTGTATATTACAGACACAAGTCTTTGTTGGATATGTGGTTTACAAATATTTTCTCCCAATCTGTAGCTTGTTTCTTCATCACGTTCATGTGGTTTTTCACAAAGCACGTATTTTAATTTTAATAAGATGCAATTTATCAATTTTTTTTTAATGAATTGTCCTTTTGGTGTCAAATCTGAGAACTATGTTCCTACTCTAGATTCTGAATATTTTCTCCCAAAAGTTTTAACAGTTTTACAAGTATGTCTTGCTTACCATAACTTAACATAAGTTTTAAGCAGTTCTACTTTAAGTCCATGATCATGTTTTTGCCTGTGGTTGCTTCAGCCCCATTTGCTGAAAAGCAAATGAATTTCTCCATGAATTGCTTTTGCACCCTGGTGGATCTATTTCAGGGTTCTCTACAATGTTTCCTTCATCTTTGTTTCTATCCTTCTTCCACATAATGTTGATTAAGGTAGCTTTGTAATATGTTCTGACATCAAAAAGAGTGATTCCTCCCACTTTATTCTCTTGTCAAATTGTTTTAGCTATTCTAGGACCTGTGCCTTTCCAAATTAGTTTTAGAATAAGATTATCACTGTCAAAAGAAACTCACCGGAACTTTGATGGGAACTGTATTAAACCTACGGATCAATTTTCAGAAAATTGTGGAATGTGAATGTTCCAATCCAAGAACACAGTGTGTCCACTTTTTAGGTATTCTTTGGTTACTCTTATCAACACATTGTAATTTTCAGTACACCTAAGATTTCATTTTTATAGGGATGACTGTAAGAGAACTGTATTTTTGATTTCCGTTTCCACACGTGAATTGTTATACAGAAACAAGGTTAGTATTTTTGTGTTGATCTAATAAGAGATGAGGGTAGCGTTTTCATGTTGATCTTACAACTTGCCACCTTGCTAGCTGGACGAAGTTTATACATCCCTTGGGATTTTCTACATACAGAATCATGTCATCTGCAAATCAGGACATTTTTATTTCTTCTTTCCCAATTTGTATGTCATTTATTTCCTTTTCTTGTCTCATTCAGAAACTAGAACTGCCAGCTGAATAAGAATCGTCAGACCAAACATCCTTGTCTTGTCTCCAGTCTGACAGAGAGGCCTTCAGTCTTACACCATTAGGGATGACGTCAGCTGTAGGCTTTTCTAGATGCTTTTTTAGCAAGGTAAGGTTATTCCCCTTCAATCTAACTTGCTGAGAGTTTTTATCATTAACGGGACTTGGATTTAGTCTAATGATTTTCCTGCATCAATAGACATGAACATATGATTTTTCTTTAGTCTGCTGATAGGGTAAATGACATTGGTTGATTTTAGAATGCTGAAGTAGAGTTATATAACTGGAGCAAATTCCACTCAGTCGTGATGTACAAATTCTCTTTATGTGGTGCTGATGTCAGTTTGTAAATACGAGGGTACTTCAAAAAGTTTATAGAAAAACGGAATTAAAAGACAATACAAACCTTTAGAAATATTAAAAGATAACACAAACTTTTAGAAGTATCTTCTTAAAGATTTTTGTGTTGTATTCACGAGGGACATTGGTCTGCAGTGTTCTTGTTGCACTACCTTTCTTCTGATGTTGGTATAAAGATAATACTGGCCTCATAAATTGAGTTAGCAAGTGGCCAGCTAGCTCAGTTGGTTAGAATGTGGTATTGAAACACACCAAGATCAAGGGTGCAGATTCCAGCATTGGCCAACTGCAAAAAAATAAAATAAAATAAAAAAGGCAAGAAAACACATTTAAAAAAAGGGGGAGGGTTGGCTAGCCCATTATCCCAGTTCGTCAGAGCAGAGCACAGTGTTATAACACCAAGGTCAAGGGTTCAGATCCCTGTACCAGCCAGCCATCAGGAAATAAAATAAAAAATAAAATTAAAAAAGTGGGTAGTATTCCACCCTCAATTATTTCTTGGAAACTATTTTGTAAAATCGATGCTAAGTCTTCTTTAAAGGTTTCAAGAAATTCTCTGATGAAATCATCCAGACCAGGATATTTCCTTCTCAGCTTTTAAATTACTAATCCAACCTCTTTACTGGTTATAGGATTATTCATTGTCTATTTCATTTTGATTTAGTTTGAGGTTTCAGAAGAATTAGTTCACTTCATCTATTATGAGTGTATTTATGAGTATAACATTGTTTGCAGTATTCCATAATTATCCTTTTAATGACTGCAGGTTTTATAAAGAAAGCCCCATTTCATTACTGATATTAGTGACTTGTGACATCACTTTTTATTCTGATCAGTCTTGCTAGAGGTTTATCATTATTATTAATTTATCTAGAAGAACCAGCTTTTACTTTCACTGATTTTCTATCTTGCCTTCTTGTTTTCAATTTCACTGACTTCTACTCTTACTTTATTATGTCCTCCCTTCTGCTTGCCTTGGTTTAGTTCTGCTCTTTTCCTTCTAGTTTTTAAATGACCTACTCGAGACCTTTCCTTGTTTCTATTGTGGGAATTCAGTGCAACAACAGTCCCTCTCAGCACTGCCTTTAATGCATCCCACATGTTTTGGAATGTTGTACTTTCATTTTCAGTCAGTTATAGGTACTTTTTGTTTCCTTAAAACTTACTACTTACCCCATAATTTAATTCAAAGCGGGCTGTTTACTTTTCATGTGTTTTAGAGTTTTCCTGTTGTCTTTCTGTCCTGTTATTAATTTCTAACTTGATTCTACAATGGTGAGAGAATACACTCTACGATTTCAATTCTTTTCAACTTGTTGATGTTTATTTTATGGTGCAGATTATGCTTTATCTTGGTGAATGTTCTACGGACACCTGAAATAAATGTGTACTCTCCTACTGATAGGTATGGTAGTCTATGTCTGTCAATCAGATCTTGCTGGTTGATTCTGTGCAGATCCTGTATATCACCACTGAGTTTCTATCACTTATACCTGATGCCAAGAACGTGGTGTTAAAGTCCCCATCTATCACTGCACATCTGTCTACTTACTTCAGCTCCAACAGTTTTTGATTCATGTATTTCATGGATCTGTTGTTGTTGAGTACAAATTTAGGATCATTATGTAGTCTTAATGGACTGATAATATATCCTTACATAATATCCCTCCGTCTCTAGTAATTTTTCTTCATTCTGAAGTATACTTCTTTGGACATTAATATAGCTCCTCCTGCTTTTGTTTGGTTAATTTTACCCAGTATATCTGTTTCCATCCTTTTACTTTGATCCTACCTATGTCACTGAATTTGAGGTGACAAAATTCTTGTGAACGGCACAGATTTCGGTCTCATTTCCACTCAGCCTGTCTCTTGATGGGTGCATGCAGACCATTTACAATAAACATAATTATCTGTGTGTTAGAATGTAGGTCTGCATTATATTATTTGTTGACAGTTGGTTTTCTCTGATACTCATTCCTGTTTCTAATTTCTTCCTTCTTGTATGTTACCTGAACACTTTTTAGGATTCCTTCTTAGTTTATTTATAGCATCTCAGAGTTATCTCTTTACATATTTTTTGTAATGTTGGTTCTAGTTATTACAACATACATTGTAATATTTACTTATCAAATTGCATTACCCCAGAAAAACAAGATAAAGAAAAGACTCTTTCTCCCCAGCTACAGGAAAAGCTGACCTTCTCTTCTTCCTGGAGCGAGTTCCGATCAAGCAGTGAAGGAGGATTCATGACAGAGTCCACTTTAGTCCTGTTCCAATTCTGTCCCAAGGAGCTTATCAAACACATGGACTTCAGAGATTGGAGCTATGATCTGTACAACTTAACCTGCAACTTCTAGAAGTCTCTAGTTCTAAACAGTTACCTTGCTTGATATGTTGCTCAAGTAATAACATTTAAACTGACATGTTTATCCCCAAATGCAGATATTTCTACAGTATCCCTGTTGAGCCAGGCAACAGTCTTGGGCACTTCTTTCTTTTGCCTACATGCATGAAGGTGTAATAGAACCTTGACTCTGAGTGGATCTTTATTTAAACAAATAGTTTGAGAGCCCTTATCTCATTTATATGAAGCTCTAGGATAATCCAAAACACTGTAGTATCACGCAAGTATCTATTTACATGGCTACTACCACATAATGCTTATCTTTCAACAAAAGATCACTTCTTCGGAAAAAATGGAAAACAAGAAACTCTTGCAAATGGCTTCTTTAAAAAGTGAAGTCCTTAATATTGGGCCTAAATTAGGAAAATTGGAACTCATGGTTTTCTATCTGAGATGCATATAAAAGTTAATTAACCTAAAGAAACTGGATCTAAGAATAATTCTGTTGCTGAAAACCAGTATCAAAGCAAAATGAAATATATATATAAACTTAAAAAACATATATGTAAAGAAGTAGACTTCATGACTAAGAGTATTCATTTATTCAGTATTTGAGAGCCTGCACTGTGTCAGGTACTGAGTTTAAAAAACAAAAAGTAAAACCTCACTCCCTTGCTTAAATTCTTAAATAGACTTATCAAATCAGGAAGATGATAAAATTTTTAACATAGGCTCTCAGGCTCTTCCATATTTCTAGCATGATATGGAAAACGCTTCAATTAACCTAATCCGTCTTCAAAAATATCAATTCTGCCCTTGACACACAAAACAGCTTAGAATTCCCTGCATGAGCCACCAACCCTCTCCACTACTTCCTTTACTTGAAATAACTTCCTCCCCTTTTAAATTTATTATGCCATATTTAAAATGCAACAAAAGGTATTCAAAATAATATAACCACCGATATACCAGACATACAGCTTATGACAGACAGCCCCACAAGCAGAGGCCTCTGCCCATCCCCTCATCAGGTTCTCCTTCCCACCCACCCCAGAGGGACCCAGATCTTGTGTTTATCATTCCCTGCGATTTCTTCAGTTTTATTATACACATAATTCTCACTACAATAATATGTGACAGTGCATTTATGCAATATTGTTTGCACCCTTGAAAATTCATATAAATGCTATTATATCATAAACATCCTCCTGCAACTAACCAACTCTTTTCACTGAATTTTAAGTTTTTCAGATTCTTACACATTGAGAAATATGGCGCAGTTTGTTTCAGTTACTATTTAGTATCCAATGTAAAAATTTTTTTAATAACTTAATAATTCCCTGTTGATGAAAATTTGGATTATTTCTAACTGTTCACTATTACAAACAATGCTGTGATGATCTTGCACCTGTCCCCTTGTGCGATATACAGACTTTCTCTAGAATGGGAGCAATAAGCTTTTCTGTAATATTTTAGGCTTTGCAAGCCAGACAGTCTCTGTAAGATTCTTGTTCACTTAACAACCTCTTAAAAAATCAGATGTCATTCTTAGCTCATGGGCTACACAAAAAAGGCTGTGGGGCAGGTTTAGACTGTGGGTGGCAGTCTGCCATGCCTCCCCCTGGGGCAGACTGCAGAATCTGGGGGGTATCTCCACATGCCAACTCTACAGGAGCCATCCACCTGCTCTCCCACCCCACACGGAGAGCAGGATCTCCCATGGCTCCATATTACAAATAAACTTGGCATAACTTTTAAATTTCTGACAACCTGTTGGATTGAAATAGTACCTCATTAATTTTAATTTGTATTTTCCCGACTACTAATTAGGCTAAGCTTCTCTTCACAAGTGTATTAGCCATTCAAGATTTCCTCTTCTATGATATGCCTGTTCATATCTTTTGCCAATTTTTCTTAATGACTTACAGAAGTTTCCTATGTATTTTCTCTTACAGATACTAATCATCTGTCAGTTACATGTATTTCTAGTATATTCTTTTAATCTGAGATTGTCTCTTAATGTAAAGAAGTTTTTATTTTGATATAGTCAAATATATTTATCTTTTCCTTCATGGTTTGTAATCATTATGTCCTTTGTAACCCTCATGGTTAAAAAATGCTGCCCTTCATCAAGTTTATAAAGATACATCTCTGACATTTTCTTCTAAAAGTTTTAAATTTTACAATTTTATCCTTAGGTGGAAATGAGTTTTGTGCAAATTGAACAGATATGGATCCCACTCTTCTTTTCCATATGAAAGATAAATGCTCCTAGCAGCAATGGGTCCAGACATTCCTCACTCAGACACAATGCCACCTCTGTCATCAATTAGCATCTTTACAAGGCCATGTTGACTGACCTCTAGAGAAGAAACTGTAAGGACAGCCAGCAGCAGGGACGTGAGCCAGGAAGATACAGCGTTCAGGTAGCATCCTCTCATGCTGCTGAAGAACAGCCACTGTCTCTGTCCTTCCAACCAGGTTCAGTCATGTGCCCAGTTACTAGTGAATAATTTTTAACCATTTGGTAATTTTTATATGGTATATTATTTTTTTATTTTATTTTATTTTTTTTTGTCTTTTTCGTGACCGGCACTCAGCCAGTGAGTGCACCGGCCATTTCTATATAGGATCCGAACCCGCGGCAGAGCGTCGCAGCGCTCCCAGCGCCGCACTCTCCCGAGTGTGCCACGGACTCGGCCCTTTATATGGTATATTATTTCCCAACTTGAGTCTAGCAACTGAAGGGCAGATGGCACGCCATTCCCGGGATACACTGCAGAGCGCTGCACGTGGGCAGCCATCCTATTCCGCCTCGCTGACCACTTCACCAGGGACAGGAGTTTGCATCTGGCAGCTCCAGCCAACCAATTTCCAAGTACCTGTCAAAGAGGTGCTTCTCCTAGGTTGGGTCTGAAGCTGGAGAAGTAGGAGTTCAATTGCTGGTTCATCTAGCATAAAACCCACTTTCTCCTCTTTCCACTTTCCCCCAAGCTGATGCTCTCCTTATGTTTTCCAACCACCAACTTCTAGAACACTGGTCCACAGGTGATTAGCATATCCATAAAATGAATATCCATAAAATATCCATAAAATGAATATTAGTATATTCATTTTAATTTCATATTAGAAGAACCATGCTACAACATAAAGTCCACCATGGAAATATCCAAACATAAATTTCAAAATAGAAATAAAGCCAAATAAAAGAGAAATAACTATTCTGGTTAGTGATAAGCACTGCCAGAATTCTTAAATAAATGTAAAAGGACAACACCACTTGCTGCCAAATCTTTGCTGCTTCCTTATGAGGGTCATGTCAATCGGCAAGACAAAAAAAAAAAATTTTTTTTTTTTAAAAGATGACCAGTAAGGGGATCTTAACCCTTGATTTGGTGGTGTCAGCACCACGCTCTCCCAATTGAGGTAACCGGCCATCCCTATATAGGGTTCCAAACTTGTGGCCTTGGTGTTATCAGCACCACACTCTCCCCCAAGTGAGCCACAGGAAGACAAAACTTATGACCATAAAAACAACAAAACTGGTTTAAGAACTGTCATAACTCTACTACTAAAAATTTACTATTTCATAGTAATTATTGGAAATTATGTCTCAAATTTCTGAATATTCAGTTTTAGGTAAGTAAAATATGTAAAGAAAAATTTATATAAAAAATGAATAGAAAATTGTCAATATAAGAAATTGAATCAGTTAAGGGGTACTACCCCTTAGCATGGAGCAACATTCTCCAAAGGTTAATTAAAACATTTAAAAATTCCTCTAGTTCTCCTACCAAATCTTTTTTAGGGTATGTGCTTTAATTTTAGGGTAAGGTGCCCTCCCTCCACACACATGCTCACATACCACAGCTGTCTAAACCTGGGGTGTCACCCACCATGCTGTCCATAAAAACACAGAAACAAGAAACAAAAAAAAGACACGCAATGATCACGTGAAGGTAAAATCATGTCCTGGCTGTCCCCAGAGGCCCCTGCCTCAGTTGATCTCTTTCTTCCTGAGAACATATCTGTGAGGATGGAGAGGAGGCTGGGGAATGCCAAGACAAGGAGATCCAGATTTACATCTTCTACATCTGACTGCATGGGCTGCTCAGCACACGGCCACAGAGGACTTCAGTGCTGTGCAGCACAGAAGGGAAGACTAGAAGAGAGTCAGACAGCAAGTACATCGCAACATCCAACCCAACACAGAGGCAGGAACCCCTGGGCAAAATGGGAACATGAAGAAGGAAGTCAGAGACGACTGCATGAAAAGGCCAAAGAGTAATCATTTGATCACAAAGACAGATTCTACCGTAGTTTTCAACTCCACAACAAAGGCCATACAGCCTCTTAACAGTCAAAAGGGAAAAGACGATGATGAGGTCACAAAGACACTCCTGGGCTGCCACTCTGGTGCTTTCTCCCCTGTGGCCAGGTGGGAGCTCCCTGAGGAGAGGCCCACGTGGCCAAGAACAAGGGAAGCTGTGGGCAAGAGCAAGCAGAACTGAGGCCCCAAAACCAACGAGGCACCATGTTCTGCCAACAATGCCACGAGTGCGCCTGGCCTCAGCCTACCCCCTGGGGAGCCTGAGAGCAAGGGCCTGGACTGCAGCCTTGTGAGGAACCACAGCCAGAAGACCCAGCTGCATGCACCCAGCCATGTAAGGTGGCTCCTAGAAAAGAAAGTCAACAGCACTGACATCCGTGCACAAAGAGGACACGTATACTGGGCACAGAACCCACACAGCCACGGAAGGAAGCAGAGGAGAGCACTCTAGAAAGAACACCCCCTCCCACACAGACTGCCCATTCAGCCCCGCTCCAGACCATCAGGAGACCTGACACTTCACTTCCACCTCTGACCTCTGCTGTTCTTTACTGTGGCTTCTTCCTACCTAGACCTAAAGCCTTTCCTTCCTAATGCACGTTTATCTGCATTCACCTTTCTCTCTATAAATTTATAAACCATGAGAATTATATCCAATAAGTAAGAATAATACAACTATCTGTACCTAGAATTTTAGGTTCTAATACAATTCTGTGATCAAATAAAATAATTCTCACAACGCAACACTCAGCAGTTAAGACATGTCTTATTTCAGACAAATATGACTTTACCTACAATTATTGAAATATGCTTCAGCTAAACAGACAGAATATACAAAAATCTAGATTTTTTTTTCATATACATCAAATCTTACACAAGAACATTAGGATTAAATTACATATCTCAAACAATTTCCTTCAGATTCAAAAGTTACTTGCAATCAGGTCTAAAATATATTAAAAATGCATCAACCTTTTCCACTATGATGAGGTCTCCAACTTGTATGTCTGAACTCTTAACTTGCACTTTACCTTAAAAAAAAGAAGAAGTATAATCAACTCAAGGAAACAATAGCACACCAGAGATCAACTTTCAATTGATAAGTAATTACGTTAGAAATAACTTTTGGGCCAAAAAAACCACAAAAACACTTCAGAAATTTCTCTACGCTTATACTTGCAAAATAAATTTCAGATGCACACAGTCACTCCTCTTAGTAAATTAACTTCTCTTAGCAAACTACCAAACACAAGTAATTAGCTATCGCCCAATAAGAAAAACCGGGCAAGAACTTACTGGCAGTGATGAAAAGGGATTCCACTGGAAGTTCATCCCACATTTGGCCATTGTTTCAGTTTTCAGTCAAGTTACCAATAATCATAAATAGCACTACATAAAATAAATTGGTGACTGAAACTTGATAACATGAAGATGTAAAAAAATTCTTACGTTAATATCATAAATGTCACTGATATGCATGTAACTGACAGGAAAAAGAAATAAAGCAAATTATATATAAAATCACCTGCTACTAGTAGCTTTATTAACACAGGACAGGACTAAACACTGACATATAAAGCTTTATTAGTAAAAGCGATTCTTCTATGTAATATACTGAGTAAATTCTTAAATTATCTATATAATATCTAATGTAAAATAGTCATCTATAAAGTTTAATATCTACTTGAGTATCTACAAAATATAATAGATAATACAGTATAGAGTAGATAAATGTTACATAGACAATTTAAGATGTCATCCTTAAGAAGGAACAAAACTCAGGCAAATTCATTCCCCCACCATTTTTACATTTTTATAACTTATTTCTAACATGGAAAAATGCTCATTTCTTTAACATTCAGTTCATTCTGAGAGCTAACAGAACCAGAGGTAGATTCATATTACTTTATCAAAAACCAAAACTGCCAGTCATTATGTTGACTTTTAGACCCATAGCCAACTGATTATAAAACTTTATTTCCCAAATACCTCCCAAAGCAGCTGAGTCTCAGTATTTTCACAGTGTTCCTAAAAATTTGTATTAAGGGTATCAAAAGTTATCCCCAAATCACGTTGTATTTTTGCTGTCATATTTTTTTCCATGTTGTTCAATTACACAAGCCCATAAGGGCTGGAACTACTTTTCAATTACGTGTGAAACAAATCTTAACATACATTTATAATCAATAAGTTTATGCCTACATATAGCCAGAAAACAGACTTACAAAAGAATGTGTATTTTAATTATCACAAGTTTGGTCAGTTCAAGCTTCAGTCTCTCCTCCCACTGTGATGCTTTCTACAGCTAACACCAGACAGAAAAGAAACCCCACTGCTCTCAGGCTGCCCCAGAACTCCTGCTTCATCTCTTAACTCCGCTTTCTCTCTCGCTATCCAACCCACTTTTCTTTCCTTCTGCTTTTTCACATTCTCTACAATAAACACATTTAAAAACGAGAGAAACAGATACACCAGTAGTCATAAGATGTAATAAATGCAGTAAATAATTTTTAAATGTATTGAAACATAGAGAACATTCTCTATGTTTTGATTCCTTAACCGACAAGATCTCAAATTTCTGAGAGAGGTTTACTATTGTCACATGGTAACAGACATAACTATATTTAACAGAACTTTATAGAACTATGGAACTTACTTGCGATTACATACGTAAGGAAAAAAGTTTATGGTCAAATACAGTGTCAAAAGTTCTCATAATGTTAATAATAGTACACTATCAACAAAATATTGGAAGGCTAATAAACACAGTATAGTGACAAAACGACATGACCATCTACCTCACAAATCTGCTCAAACCACACAGTTCTAAATTTTGAAGAACTGGTCAAATTGTTTAATGGGTCCTGGTTTCTTGGATAACTTCTTTTCTGGCCTCTTGCCAAAGAACATTTACAGCACTGGACAGCGAAGACTGGAGGGAGGGGAGGAAGGCCAGTGAGTCCCAGGCACCCAGTGCCCTCCTGTGCCTCACTGCTGCAGCCCAGGCCTAGATGTGGGTTGGATCTATGGCCAACGCTTTGTTAACTGAGCTGACAGCTGATCCCAGAAACATACTAATATCAGAGACGGGAGAGACTGGCAACAACAGAAAATCTTTCACCTTTACATATCACAGCACATATAAAACACACAGCTGCCACATGCCCTCACAAACCCACAGAGTCATCAACACCACAATGTGTTTATAAAATGGGTGCTCAAAATTTAATAATTTCAGAGCTGCACTTGACAGAAGGAAGCTCTAAATATGGTAGGAAAGAAACTTCATAAATGCTAGTATTTAAATCTGATTATATCTTTTTCTTAAAAATATCCTGTTCAATTTACTGTCAGGTATACACACACTCAGGAAGTCACACATTATTGGCCTTTTACTTTTTAATGAGATAGTTAACAATGATTATTACCAAGTAATGTAACAACAGTACTTTCCTCTCTCTAAACTATTTCAATTAAATCTTTCCATTCAAATCTTCTTCTAGCAACCAATCCCCCACCACTATGTTTCAACAGCAGGAAGCATACATAGGACTTGCCTCCCTGAAGGACAGCACTCATCTGACTTGTTCCCATGAACCATCCTTTGGGGGCTCCTTTGAAGAAAAACGAAAAAGTAACTCAAAGAATAGCTTGTTTTTTTTTTTTTTTTTGTCTTTTTCGTGACCGGCACTCAGCCAGTGAGCGCACCGGTCATTTCTATATAGGATCCGAACCCGCGGTGGGAGCGTCGCAGCGCCCCCAGCGCTGCACTCTACCGAGTGCGCCACGGGCTCGGCCCAAGAATAGCTTGTTTTTATTCCAATGCCTCTTAAACATACACCTTGCCCACCAACCTCACTACTACTCATTATATTTTGCCTGTGTAAAGAAAATATAATACTAAATGGTCTCCATTATTATCATTTCCCTAATTCAATCCAAATTCCAAATGAACTAGTTGAAAAAACTAAGGGTTATGTTTATTCCCCACCTAAAAACCTCCATTTTTTGATAATTACTTAGGAGATAATTCAAATCTGCATCATTACACGCAAGCTCTTCACAAGTGACCCCAAACTCACTTCGGGCTTCACCTGCGTCTGCCTTGCCCTTTGCCTCTGCTCCATCCCTACCCAGCACCCTGCCCTGCAGTGGTAGGATGCCCCAGCTTGTTCTTACAAGCTCCCTGCACCTGATCCTTCTGACTGAAATCCCTTCCTTCCCAGACCTCCTTAACTGCACAGTAAACATAACCTCTGTGGAACTTTTAGTAACTCATATAAACACCAGCAGTATTTTACACATGCCTCTAAATAATGTGCTTAAGATGCTATAACTATTCAAATGTCAGAGGGTCTAGAAATTTCAGATCCTACAATAGGCTCATAGCATAACCTAAATACACTTTTATGACATTTAACAAGTGAGCAGATCCTTCGGATCTTCCATCTACCTGGGCAGGGGTTACCTGTGAGAGCCAGCAAGGATCCCACTGTCTGCTCCTCTCAACAACATTGCACTGAAGGGCCTCACCATGGCAAGGACGCATGAATTAGCATCAAATTTATTTACAGATGACAAAATCTAATCTATGTGGAAAATTCTAAAAATCTACAAAAAAGCTACTAGAACAAAAAAGATTATTTTGAAATTTAGAAGGATAAAATGTAAAACTCAACTGCATTTCTTTATATTAACAATGAACTGGAAAATGTAATTAAAAAACACCACCAGTTACAATAACATCCAAAAACAAAATACTGAGGGATGAATGTGACAAAAGACATGGAAGTCTTCTATATAGAAAACTATAAAACACTCAAACAGGACTTTTTGTGGAAACTGACAAGTTGATTCAAACATTTACATAGAACTAAAATAACCAAAACAATCTTCAAAAAGAAAAATAAAGCAGCAGAACTTAAAGACTTACTATAAAGTTCTAAACAATCAAGCAAGTGTGGCACTGGTGAAAAAACAGTCAAACACATCAACAGAGAACAGACCCACACCCTGCAGTCAGCTGACATCCCACCAGGAGACCGAAGAGATGCGATGGAGACCAGAAAGTTCCACCAACGGTGCTGGGAACCTCAACTCCATCTCACAGGAATTAAATCAGATGGATTTATCTAAATGTAAATCCTAAAGCAATAAGACTTCTAGAAGAAAACACAGTACTGTCTGTATTCTCCACCCCTAGGTTAATAAGATGATTTACCACCTTACATTTAAATTAAATAAATATGCTGATCAAAGTAAACAAGATTTAGTTCTCTAAGATTTTGCCCAATTGCTCATGTGCATGTGCCTCTCTGCAAAGTTCCAGCAAGTAAAGGAGACATGACAGGCACAAAACAAACATCAGATGAAGAAACGGGTGGTGAACACACTGTTTCCTCTACTCTGTCGTTAAAGTGCTCTAAAATATAAACCAAAAACACTCAGGTCCAGTTCAGACTCTTCTCTTGTTAATAGTGTATCACTTAAGCAAATTGTTTTACATTCCAAGCTACAACATCCATATATTTCATATAACCTTCCCGAAAAAGAATTTCATGAAACTAGCTCGCTTTTTCACTAAATAAGTGAGTTGGAAAGAATTCCTAAGGTCTCTTCCAGCTAATTAATTCTAAAAGTTCTTACCTAATCAATAGGAAAATAATACTGGTGAAAATTCTACTTTCACAGAAAGTTACAATTTGTCTTATCATGTAGATCACCTCTATTCCAGTTTGTAAAATAATCCAGAGAAGCAAATCCAAATTGACTAAATCCTAAAATATATTAAGGCCCTGAGAACATACTTCCATAAAGAAGTATGGCAAACCTAAAAAAATCTGAAGATATGACTTAAACCATTTAGTCAATACCTACTATGTTCTAGTCACTGTTCTAGGCACTTGTGTTCTACTAGTGACAAAGACTACATGCATGTCATGTTGAAAGGTGATAAGTGCTACAGCAAGAAAATAATAATCAGTGCAGAGCATGGGGATCCAGGGAGCTGGTGGAGGGGTGGACATGGGGACTGATCACTACAGACAGGGTTAGGACTCAGAAAAGGAGGCAGTTGAGCCGGGACTTGAGGGAGGAGCAGGGGAGGCCATAAGGATGAACCTAAGACATGGCATCTAGGCCCAGGGAAAAACCAATAAAAAGTCCTAAAAAGAAAACACCTGGATGTTTGAGAAAAAGCAAGTATCCAGAGAGGAGGGCAGTGGGAGAGCAGACTTTCAATAAGAGAGGATTACAGAGAATATGTCAGTGGTCACGAAATGCCCACTCCAGCCAGACTGGAAAAAATCATAATCCACAGGACACAAGTAGAACACTCAGGCAAGTCTGACCTCACACTGGGGAATAATTAGCCCTAGATGAGCATGCTTCAGATCTAATGATTCGAAAAAGCAAGAAGATCTGAAAGGACAAGACCCTATCCAAGTAACTTAGTCTTCCAGAAAAATTCTCAGGAATATCTATAGGAATATAAAGATATCCACCACCCAAAAAGGTAAAATTCAAAATGTCTGATATCCAACAGAAAATTACTGGGCATGCAAAGAAGTAAAAATACATGGCCCATATGAGGAGAATAACCATTCAATCAAAACTGACCCAAAACTGACACAATGTTACAATCAGTAGACAAGGACATGAAAACAGCTGTCAAAGCTCTATTCCATATGCTCAAAAATTTAGAGACATAGAGAATTTTAAAAAGATCCAAATCAACCTTTCAGACATAAAACTACAATGCTTGAGATGAAAACATACAACAAATAGTATTAACAGTAGAACAGATGCTGTGGTAGAAAAGAATAGGGAATCTGAACACACAGCAACAGAACCATGCAAAATAAAACACAGAAGAACTTCAAAGAAATATCAGTCAGCCACGTGACAACCTCTAAGTACAAAAAGCAACGGTTTTCTAATATAGTTGGAATCCTTGAAAGGGGAGAGGGGGGAAAACATACTTGAAGAAATAAAAGCTAAAAATTTTCCATATTTAATGAAAATTATAACCCACAAACTCAAGAAGCTAAATGAACCCCAAGCATAAGAAACATGAAGAAAATTACACCAAGGCACATCATACCAAACTGCTCAAAACCACTGACAAAAAGAAAATCTTTAAAGCAGACATAAAAGACAACTGTTCCTGAAAACAACAAAATATTGCTAAGAGAAATTTTAAAAGACCTAAATAGAGAGAGAGAGAGATCTCGCTCATAGGTCAAAAGATTAAATATTATTAAGATGTCTATTCCCTCCCAAATTGATCTATAGACTCAGTACAATCCCAGTCGAAATCCCAGAATTCTATCGGGCAGAAATTGACAAGATGATTCTAAAAGTCATATGAACACATCAAGGACACAGACTAGTCAGAACAACTCCCAACAGAAAGAACAAACTTGAAAGGCTAACATTACCTGGTTTCAAAAATTATTATAAAGCAACAGTAACCAAATGAGCATGATGTTACATAAAGATGGACAAACAGATCAATGGAGTGCAAAGAGAGACAAGACATAAATCCACACATGAAAGAAGTAAAAGGTGAGGCATTAGGAAAAGGATCACTTTTTCAAAAAATGATCCTAAGAAAAATTAAATGTCCATATGCAATGAAAGAACATATACCAACATTTTGCAGTGATATAAAAGTTTGCTAAAAATGGACAATCATAAATGTAAGTACTAAAACGAAAGAACTTCTAGAAGAAAAACCACAGGACAAATATAGCAGAAAATCTTTGTGAACGTGAGTGAGGCAAAGAATTCTTTAGAACCACAATCATAAAAGAAAAAAACTGATAAACTGGACTTCATCAAAGGGGCAAGCAACAGTAAAAAGGAGTAAGCTCAATGAACCAGGGGTTGAAAACAGCTGGATCCACATGTGAAAGAGAATAAGCCAAAAAGACAGAAGGGGCCACCTGCAGGTCAAGCGGTAGCAAGTCTACAGGAGCAAAGACAGTTACCACTGAAGAGGCCGTGGGGGCCACAGACCCCAGAAAAGAGCCACATTTCAGGGAAACCAAGAAGGCACATTCAGAGAGGAGCCTGTACATAGAAAGGGTTCAGGTGATAATGGAAACTAATTCTGAGGCACAGTGAAAAAGGGGAAGGGTGAGAACAAAGATGTACAACATATCGTGGTGATTACAACGCAGAATCTGAAGGATGACTTTGCAGTCTGGGCTTTCCACATTAAGTGGCCAACATAAAGATACAAGTCATCATGAGATCAGTCCTGCCACACACCAAGCCAGTACTGTGATCAGACAGAGCTACTAAGGGGTTCAGGGAGCCAGGTTGTATTCCGAGTCTTTGGACCCATCTTACCCATGCTGAGGGTGGTCTGGACACAGGTTAATGCTTGGCCACTGTGGACAAAGCCCAGGAAGTCTGGGAAAGTCAGTATTTACTCAGAGCATGCAGCTCCTCTTCCCTAACATGTGCTGGGATAAAAGTGAGAACAAAGTTGACAAAGCCTCTCCCCTGATGAAACTTACATTCTAGTAAGCATAGGTAACGCAGAGTGAAATAAAATACATTGACAAGTTAACTGTATGAATGACAGACTGGGAAATAAGAAAAAAAGAAAGACTTAAACTCTAGGGGAGGAGACTTACAAAGCATCTTGCAGAAAGTACCAAATTTTTGCTCTCCAACATTTGTAAGCAATAACCAAAACAATTTAAGATGCTCAAATTAAACATAATCAATTACTTTTCTTAATTCCATCAGTAAAAAATGAGCTAAACAGCTTTACAAAGAATACTGAAATAATGAAATATTACATCATGTTAAGAAACATTTAAAGATAAAACACTGAAATGTTATTCACTGGATAAATTATATTACCAACCACTTCCCCTTTAAAATTACCTCACTAACTAAAATAGTCTTTACCATCTGTGTAATTACCAATAAAGAATCCAGAAGCTGCCAGAGAGGCTATCCACACAGACTTTATAGCCCACCAATGCACACATCTTTTGCCTAAAGCAATATGCAGAACACTGAAATAAGTATCAACAGTCATTCACTACATTCACCAGATAAAGAACTGCAGGAAATCACAATGGCTTGAAAAATCTAGTAAGTATCTCAAACGTTAAATATTTTTTCAACTAACAAATACAAATGAAAAGTATATGGTGTTACTAAAGAGAGGACACACGTCAAAGTCTTCGTTAAATCCTCTGCATGAGGAAAATTTCTAACCTTTGTTTTCGGAAAACGCAGACTGGTGCAGTCTCACCGGACAGCTATCTAACCCTACATACCAGGCTTAAAACTTTCTTATTTGATCTAGAAATGCTTCCTTTATTTGAACATTCAATTTACTGGGTGCCAATCACCCTACTTATTCCTGGAGAAACAGCAGTATAAACAGGGACTCACCCTCCCAGAGCTGAGAGTCCAATAATTAAAGGTAATCACCAGAGTAACGCCAGTTACCAAAGAGAAGCACAGGAGGTCCTGGGACATACAAGTGGGGTTCCTTCAACGGCAAAGGGAAAAACAGGAGGTCCCGGGACATACAAGTGGGGTTCAGGGGCAAAAGAAGTACAGGAGGTCCTGGGACATACAAGAGAGGGGGCAATATTTGAAGAAATCAAGGAATACCTCCCCGATAAAGCAATCTTTTAATAAAACCTCAAGTTCTGAATAGGAAGTGGCCAATGAGTACAGAACAGGACAAGAACATGCCAGAGACAGTGACTGTTACGTGAAAAATCACTAAAGGGAGAAAGCAAGGCATATTCAAGGAACTGAAAGAAAAATTTTAGAATTCACACGAGAGGCTGGACGAGAGGGCAAGGGCCGGACAACAAGGGAGCTTTTGAGTCACACAGGACTTGAGACTTCATCCTAAGGTTGCTAAAAGAACCAAAGTATTTCAGCAAAGAAGAAAAAAAAAAAAAGCAATCAGACTAACTTTTTAAAAGAACTTTTGTGGCTACTGCATAGGAAAGATGGGAGCAGCGTCAGTAGTGAGGAGACTATTTCCCACTTCAGGCAAGAAAAGTGATGGATGGAGCAGATGGTGGGAGCTGGAGCTAAAGCCAGGGAGCTGGAGAGCATCCTGGACAGTCATTTCAAGAGCCAGCTGATGACAACATGGGGGCTGAGGGTATGGGACCCAGCTTCCTCCAGTAACCCCGGGGACCAGTTAGGAAGAGTGAGGGTGCATGTGCATGAGAGAGAAGGTAGGACTGAAAGAGTCACAGTCTATTTCCATTGATATAGCTGAAGGAAACGAAAATGGATGTGGAGGATATTCATCCAGCATTTTCTTCCAGAATCAAAGTGTTTGATTATAAACAACTAAATAATTTGAGGTCACGTAGTGTAATGCCTCCGGCTTTATTTTTTTTGCTCAGGATTGCTTTGGCTGTTCGGGTTCTTTTGTTGTTTCACATGAATATTAGGATTGTTTTTTTCTATTTCTGTGAAGAACATCATTGGTATTTTGATGGGGATTACATTGCATTTGTAGATCACTTTGGGTGGTATGGACATTTTCACAATGTTGATTCTTCCAATTCAAGATCATAGAATGTCCTTACATCTTTTTGTGTCTTCTTTAATTTCTTTCAGTAGTGATTTGTGGTTCTCATTGGAGAGATATTTCACCTTCTTGGTTAAATTGATTCCTGGGTATTTTATTTTTTTGGTGACTGTTGTAAATGGGCTTGCTCTCTTGATTTCTTTTTCTGCTAGTTTGTTATTGGAGAATAAAAGTGCTATTGATTTTGGGGTGTTGATTTTGTATCCCGCAACCTTACTAAAATTGTTAATCAGCTCTAGAAGTTTTTTAGTAGAGTCTTTAGATTTTTCTGTATACAGTATATCATATATCATCTGCAAACAGGGTCAGTTTGACTTCCTCTTTTCCAATCTGAATGCCGTTTATTTCTTTCTCTTACCTGATTGCTCAGGCTACCACCTCTAACACTATGTTAAATAGGAGTGGCAATCATGGGCATCCTTGTCTTGTTCCTGTTATTGATGATACTGGTGGTGGGTTTGTCATTTATGGCTTTTATTGTGTAGAGATACTTTCCCTTCTATACCTAATTTGCTGAGAGACTTTATCATGAAGGGATGCTGAATTTTGTCAAATGCTTTTTCTGTGTCTATTGAGATAATCACATGGTTTTTGTCCTTGATTTTGTTGATGTGGTGTATCACATTTATTGACTTGCATATGTTGACCCATCCTTGTCTCCCTGGGATGAATCCCACTTGATCGTGGTGTATAAGTTTTTTGATGTGTTGCTGTATTCTGATTGCTAGTATTTTGTTGAGGATTTACTGGCATAAAAATAGACACTCAGACCAATGGAACAGAATAGAGAATCCTGAAATCAACCCACAGACCTACGGCCAACTGATCTTTGAAAAAGGAAAAAAGAACATATATTGGGAAAAAAACTGCCCTTCAATAAATGGTGCTGGGAAAACCGGACATCCATATGCAGAAGAATGAAACTAGACCTGCATCTCTCACCACATACTAAAATCAACTCAAAATGGATTAATGACTTAAATATAAGACCTGAAACTACAAAACTCCTAAAGGGGAAACACTTCAGAAATAGGACTGATTGAAGATTTTATGAATAAGACCCCCAAAGCACAAACAACAAAAGAAAAAATAAATAAATGGGATTATATCAAAATAAAAAGCTTCTGCACAGCAAGGAAACAATCAACAGAGTGAAAAGAAAACCTACAGAATGGGAGAAAATATCTGCAAACTATACATCCGACAAGGGATTAATATCCAGAATACACAAGCAACTTAAACAACTACACAGGAAAAAAAACAAATAACCCAATTAAAAATGGGCAAAGGAGCTGAATAGACATTTTTCGAAGGAAGACACACAAATGGCCAACAGATACTTGAAAATATGCTCAACATCACTAATCGTCAGGGAAATGCAAATCAAAACCACATTGAGATATCATCTCACCCCAGTTAGAATGGCTATTATTAAAAGTATTGAGAATAACAAATGTTAGTGAGCATGTGGAGAGAAGGGAATGCTCCTACACCGTTGGTGGAACTGTAAATTAATACAGCCACGACAGAAAATAGCATGGAGTTTCCTCAACCAACTACAGATAGAACTTACCATATGATCTAGCAATCCCACTGCTAGGTATATACCCAAAGGAATGGAAATCATCATGTTGAAGGGATACCTGCACTCCCATGTTCATCATAGCTCTGTTCACAATAGCCAAGATATGGAACCAACCTAAATATCCAACAATGGACAACTGGATAAGGAAAATGTGGTACATACACAATAGAATACTACTCAGCCATAAAAAAAATGAAATTCTGCCATTTGCAGCAACGTGGATGAGCCTGGATAAAATTATGTTAAGTGAAATAAGCCAGGCACAGAGGGAAAAAGACCATATGTCCTCACTCATAAGTGGTAGCTAAGAGAGAAAGGAGGGAGGGGAAAAAAAAGACCACAGTGGTGTGTTGGACTTGTAGATGGAGAGAACAGACCTAGGGTTTCTGGGATTGAAAGGGGGGGGGTCATTGGGGAGAGGTTGGGTGGGTGACATGGGGTATAACTGCAATTTGAAGTGGTGGACATGCTGATAGTTTTGATTTGCTCACCACAACTTGGACACAGGTGCTGACAGTCAGCTCTTGCCCCAAGAATATGTATAATCAATAAAAATATTTTTAAAATTTTAAAAATTAAATGATGATATATTCTCATGATGCAATATTATACAACCATTAAACATGATATTACAGAATACTTTTTTTGGCGGGGGGGCGCTGACTGGTACAGGGATCCAAACCCGTAACCTTAGTGTTATAAGGCTGTGCTCTAACTAACTGAGCTCCTGATTACAAAATACTTAATGACATGGGAATGTTCATAATATTAAAAAAAGGAAAGTACAACAGTATGATCCTTTTTTAGAAAGCAAGTACACACACACACACACACACACACACACACAAATGCATATGTACTTCTGAGGAAAAAAGTTTACAAAACCATGAAAAAATGTTTCCAAACATGAAAAAAAAAAAAAAAAAGAACCCAAAATCACTGAAATAAATAGAAAGGAACAAAATTATTAAGAATTATATTCTTATATCTTCTATAGTTTAATGTTATATAGTAAAAATGGAATTGATACTCTATTTATAAAAATTATACACAGAACAAGCACCATATCCAACAAAACGGTAAAAAGACTGCATCACACAAAAGATAAATTTTAATATTTTAACTCATTTCCTAATTGACTAAAATTTCAAAGACAAAACATCATCATAAAACATAAAGCAGGAGATTAAAATTTAAGGACATTTTGGTGAAAAAATTTTACCTAACTTGATAATAAAATGTTTAGATATATACAATAATGGTATGATTAGTAATAAACATTGCATGGCAATTATCATCATAGACTTGGCTAAAAGTTTCGCTGAACATATCCTCCACATTTTCTATGAAAGGCATGGGAGATCAAGATTTAACTTCTTATGGTTCTAAAATTACTTTGACTATATAAAATAAAATGTCAACAGTTTCTAAAAAGATATTCTGCCTTAAAGTATATTTTTATCTATTTCCTAATGTAAATTCTTATCTTTACAAGATGATACACTGTGCTAGCCAATCAGCATTTCTAAGATTATGTTTCAAACCTTCTAGACCCTAATCACCAAACAATAAAGTTTTTAAAAAAAATTAATTGTATGAGTATCTTGAATAAATAAAATCATGCAGATCCTGTAAGGGTTACCTGGGAAAAAATACTGCTATTGTGTTTATAGATCTACTGGAGTACACACGTCCACTCCTGAGTATATATCTTCACCTCGGTCCAGCCACAGGGAACTGAACACGAGATGATGTATGGCAAGTGTTTGTGCCAGCATACAGAAGTGGACTGATAAATACTATCATACAGTAGAAATACAGTAATACATACTGACTCCTGAATGAAATATTTGGTAGATTCTTTTCAAATGCACTCAGATCTCAGACCACAGACAACAAAGACGACTCAAGTACACTTCAAGAAAAGGCACTATATGAGATGAACACGTAAAAGGCTGAGCATGTTTATAGAAGAATTACTTTAACTACATAAAATAAAATGCACATAAATGATTTCTAAATATCCATTGTTCTATTTCATCTAAACTGCCACAAAAGTGGACAAACAAGAGATGATACTATGTAAATAAAACAAGCAAAGTCAGCAGTGTCTGTCTTAGGACTGGACTGCAGCAATCAACTCTACTTCAAGTGTATCATCTCCTAAGCAATTTCTGATGGGGAAATTCAACTGAGATTTGAGTTTACTATGGAGAAAAACCAACTATTTTAAGATATGCCTGTCACAAAGGGAAATCCTTTTTGCCAAGAAGAAAACAGAGCAACCCATAAAATCCATTATATTTTATGATTTCTCTTTGAAAGAGTACACAATGCATAGACAATGCAAGGGTACTTCATGGAAAGACAGAATAAAAAAAAAATACGAATCTTTCCACGAACTTTCTGAAGTACACTTGTATGTAAAAGGGACTCGAAAATCTCTTCACTTGCTTTTCCAAGGAGTAATTACTACTCTCCAATGGAGTAAATTTCACTAAAAGATGACAAAATTTCATTGAGACATTTAACTTTTTTAAATGTTAAAATGTCTAAGAATTTTAGTAAGTTGTTCAACAATGTAAAGTGTTGATAAATATGAATCAAAGATGATAAAATACACAGGAATAAAGAAGATTGTCTTTTTGTACTCCACACAGGTAACGTTCCTTTTAAGCAAATAAACTGAAACACAAGATAGGTGTAAATATGTAAAGGTTCTCTCTCACATTCACACACACACACACACGCATACACACATAATTTACATTAAATTCAAAGACAACAGGCTTTCTTCTCACTAACGTGTTCAAATACTTGAAAATGTGTTTTTAAAAATGCCAGAACTATTCCAAGAAACATCTAAGACACACTGGAAAACAATCATCAGAAGCTGTATGAAGAAACCACAGCACAGAATTCAAGTTCTATTTCTAAATATAAAGAAAGTTTCAGGTTAGCTTTAGCTTTAAATTTGGAATATACACTAGTAGTGGTCAATATGATGTAGCCCTGGTGAGATTTAGTAGCTAATTAAAACAAAAACAAACCACAAAAGCTCTGAATTTATCTTATATGCCTAGAATACTACATGAACTCTTTAAAAAGCAAACCTCAGGATTAATTCATGGGTCAATCTCATGAGGCTTAAACAGTGCCTAACTTATAGTAAGTGCATGCTTAGTAAATACTTGTGGAACTGAACTGTGACAGAGCCCACTGGATGATTACAGACAAGACATGCAATTTTACACACTCCACCTAGCAATGGGAAAAATATACATAGCACTGATTTCAAGAACCTAAAAGCAGAAAGGCTACACAATTCAAATTTCTCATCAGGAAGTTCTGCAAGAACTGCTAACAAGTACGAAAATCTATTTTATTTTTCCCTCCTTGACTTTGCCTCTGGATCGGTCTCATAGAAAATAATAATAAAAAGTAATAAAAGCAGTCAACAAGGAGAAAGGAAGAAAAGTAACAACAATAGAAAAGGATAATTCCTACACAAGAAAAGTAGCCTATCAGAAAATAAAACAAAGAGCTAACACAAAATCATTCCAGTCTGACTGAAATAATATAGTAGTTAAAATATCTTCTGCTTCCAAACAAAGCACCTTGGGGATATTAACATATTTAAAATAAGAACTGGTTTCCTTTTCAAAAGAAAAAAACAGCACAGAACATTTTTCCAGTTTACTATCATAAGAACGTACTTGAAAACTGCTAATATAAAAAGCCCCAGTGTTGGGCCGGCCCTGGGGCTCACTCGGGAGAGTGCAGCGCACAGGTTCGGAACGTACATAGGGATGGCCGGTGGGCTTACTGGCTGAGCGTGGTAAGGACCGCACCATACCGAGGGTTGCAATCCACTTACCGGTCCATAAAAAAAAAAAAAAAAAAAGCCCCAGTGTTGTGAATATGATACAAACAAGCACAGTCAAGCACATAAAGAAGTCACCATCAATGCCATTCAAAGAATAGGTCACTGTAAAACATTAGAACGCAAAAGGAGATAAACAGCAAATATTCTTGATGAAAAAATACATTTTAAACTGTACTCAGTAATAAGCCTAGACAGACTCTAGATTTTGTCATCAAACATATGCATTAGAATAACCAGCCAGGAAGCGGTGTGCCACGGCTGAAAGAAGGAGGGGCTGAAGGTCGGGATGACTCAGCTGAAGCACCAGCTCTACCAATACTACTGGGACTCAGGGCAAGTCTCAGCATAAGCCGCAGGTTTCTCATCTGTTACTTGGAGACAATACCAACTACCTTGGATGATGGTGGCTATGAGAATAAGTATTATTAGTAGTATACTGACACACAAAAGGAAGTCCAAAAAATAGCTATCATTATCATCATTTATATGTAAAATTTCCGCTTCTTACATCACCAGCAACAATGAGTGATTTTTTAAAAAAACTAATTTTCCATTTGTATTGAAATAAACCTACTGAAAGCTATTTTTAATGTACTCTTGAGTTCGAGCATCACAAATGTATGAGACATAATAGTACTGTAGTATGTTTTCCTCAACATTCTATACCATTTTTAGATTAAACTGACATAACACAGAATTAGCTACTTTAAAGTGAATAATTCAGTGGCATTTACTACAATTGTTGTGCAACCAACTCTATCAGGTTCCAAACATTTTCACCACCATCAAAGGAAACCGCGGACCCATCAAGCAGGTGCTCTCCTCTTCCTCCACCAGGCTGTGGAAACCACCAATCTGCATCTGATCTCTGTTGATTTACCTATTCTGGATATTTCATACAAATGAAATCACATAACATGTCACCTTTTGCACCTGGCTTCTTTCACATACCATGAAGTTTCCAAGGTTCATTCATGTTGTAGCACGTGTCAGTCCTTTATTACTTTTATGCCAGAGTAACATTCCACTGCAGGAATGCACCATAATTTGTTTATCCATTCACCCACGCATGAGCATTTGGGCTGTTATCACCTTTTGGCTATTATGAACAGTGCTGTGATGAACATGGGTGAATATCTGCTTGGGTTCCTGTTTTAAATTCTAAGTTTAACTATTTGAGAAACTGCAAAAATGTTTTGCGCAGCTGCTGGACCATGCGGCATGCCCACAAGCAATATACAAGGATTCCAATTTCTCCACACCTCGTCCCATACTTGTTACTTCACCTTTTTTAAAGAGATAGCCAACCTACCATTTAGAAAATATGTTGTTGCGGTACCTCACTGTGGCTTTCATTTACATTTCCCTATAAATTAATGATGTTGACTGAGCATTGTTCCATTGCTTGTTGACCATTTACACATCTTCTTTACAGTAATGTCTATTCAGGTCCTTTGCCTATGTTTTAATTGGGTTATCTTCTTGTTGTTGAATTATAAGAGTTCTTTTCATATTCTGGATAATGGACTTTTATCAGATATACAATTTAAAAATATTTCTTCCCATTCTGTGAACTGTTTTTCACTTTCTTGATAATGTCCTTATTAGCTTTTGTTCATCTGGGTATGTCTTAACTTCTTCATTTCAGAATGACAGAGCCAATATAGAACTCTTGGTTGACAGTATTTTTCTTTCACCATTTTAAAAATGTCATCCACCCTCTTCAGACTGCCATGGTTTCTGATAAAATCTTATTGAGGATCCCTTGTACATGACCAGGCACTTCTCTCTTGCTGCTTCCAGGATGTTCTCTTAGTCTCTGGTTTTCAACAGTCTGATTACGTGTCTTGGTATGGGTCTCTTTGTGCTTAGCCTTCTCGGGGTTCACTTAACTTCTTGAATGTACAGATTCAGGTCTTTCATCACTTTTAGAGTTTTCAGTGACTATTACTCCAAAGATTCTCTCTGTGCTTTCTGTCTGTCCTGGCCTTCTAGAATTCCTAGTGGGTGTGTGTTGGTGCACTTGATGCTATTCCACAGGTCTCTTAAGCACTGTTCATTTTTCCTCATTCTTTCTGCTTTTCAAACTGGATAATTTCAATTGATCTAGGCTTAAATTAAGTTCACTGTTCTTTCTTCAGCCTGCTCAAACCTGCTATTCAACTCTCTAGTGAGTTTTTGTTTTCATTTACTGTACTATCCTGCTCCAGAATCCGTTTGCTTCCTCTGTGTCACTGCTCCACCTACACTGGCACTCTCCACTTGCTCGCACGTCATTCTAATTCCCAGTACCTTTCAGCAGTTTCTCCGTGGTCTCTTTTACCTTTCTGGGCACTGATGTAAGCTCCTTGCCTGGTAAGTCAACGTCTGGGCATCCTCAGGGTCAGTGTCTACTCATTTTCTCTGTGAACGGGGCACAATCTTTGTTACTTCACATGCTTTGTAATGTTTTGTGGAAAACTGGACATTTGAATACTATAATCAGGCAGTTTTGGAAATCAGGTATTTCTCCCTCCTCGGGTTAGTTCTGCTGCTTGCCATGTGCTGTGGCTGTGTTTGTTCAGTGATTCTTCTGAGCTATTTTGTAAAGTGTTCATTCTTTGTCATGTGTAGCCACTCTCATTAGCCTGTATCCAACCAGTGTATCAGGAGAAATTTCCTTGAATGTGAGGAGCTTGAGAAGAGAAAAATAAAGACAAAAAAAAAAAGAAGAAGAAGAAGAAATAAACAGAACTATAAAACAAAACCTCTCCAGTCCTTGTGCGGAGCCCTCCTTCAGGACTCGGCCAGGCCACGTACAACTCTGCCTCAACCTTGCTCCTGCTGCACAGCCTAGTGATCAGCCAAAGGCAAGAGACATTCTCAGGTCTGTTCTGAGCATTCCTCCAGTTCTCAGCTTGCAAATGGCTTTCGAAATTCCCCAGTATACACAGGCACTTCTGAATGCCCAAATTTCCCAAAGATACTGTCTCCCCAGCTTTTTCTGCCTGGCATTTGAAACTACTGTACGTATCAACTGTAATCTTTCACCCCAGGCTACTCCAGGTTGTTCATTAGCCTGCATATGTTTGAAAAATGCCTGCTGCTTTTCCACTAAGTTAGGTGAACAAAAGACCAGTACCTTGGGTCAGTCCCTCAAGTAGCTCCCAGACTGGTTAGAAGGCCAAGCACAATTCTTTTTAATGGACTATGTATGCTCTGCAAACTGGGAACTCGGATTACATCTTCAGGACTAGTACCTTGCTAGGGAAGAGTTGAGATTAAAGCAATTGTACAAAAAAAAGCTTTCCTACAGATTTTTAAGTTGCCTTTTCCTGATTCAGCAATTGCTTGGGTGCTATCAACCTCTGTTTTCCAGAGTTCTAACAAAGTTAGGATAGCTTCTGCTTGATTTTTCGACATAAATGAAAGAGCTAAATCTATAAAACTCCTAGAAGAAAACACAGAAGTAAATCTTTTTTTTTTTTGTCTTTTTCGTGACCAGCACTCAGCCAGTGAGTGCACCAGCCATTCCTCATTCCTACATAGGATCCGAACCCGCCGCGGGAGCGTCGCTGCGCTCCCAGCGCTGCACTCTCCCAAGTGCGCCACGGGCTCGGCCCCAGAAGTAAATCTTTTTAAAGTTCAGTTGGCACATTGTTTCTCTGACACAATACAAAAAGCACAAGCAGCAAAAGAAAAAAAAAACACGAAGTGGACTTCATCAATATTAAAAATTTTTATACATCAGATGAGACCATCAAGGAAGTGAAAATATAACCCACAGAATTGCAGAAGATACTTGCAAGCATACATCTGCCAAGGGACTTAAATCCAGAGTATCAAAAGAACTCTTACAACTCAATAACTAAAAGACAAGTAACCCAGTTAAAAAGTGGGCAAAGGATCTGAACAGACATTTACCCAAAGAAAATATAAAAATGAAAAATAAGCATGTGAAAAGCTACTCAACATCATTAGTCATTAGGGCAATGCAGATCAAAACCACAAGATACTACACATCCACTACAATCAAAAAGCATTGGCTACAATTATAAAGGCAGACAGTAACAAGGGTTGGTGGAGAATTTGGAACCCTCATAAATTGCTGGTGAGAATGTAAAACAATGTGGCAAATTAGGAAAATAGGTTGGCATCTCTTCAAAATGCTAAAACATAGAGTTTCATATAATCCAGAACTTTCACTCCTAGGTACACATCCAAGAGAAATGAAAATATTAACCGAAAACCTTATACTCAAATGTTCATAGCAGCGTTATTTGCAATAGTCACAAAGTAGAAACAACCCAAATGTCCATCTACTGATGAATGGATAAACAAAATGTGGTGTAAAATCCAGTGGAATATTTGGCGGCAAAAAAAAAAAAAAAAAAAGTACCGATACATGCTTCAACATGAATGAATCCTGAAAACATACCTAGTGAAAAAAGTCCATATACTGCATGATTTCATTTGTACAAAATGTCCAGAAAAGGAAAAACCACAGAGACAGAAAATCGACTAGTGGAGGGCTGGGTAGGGAGGGAAGGGGCAAGAATGAGGAGTGACTGCTAATGTATTCAGTGTTTCTTTTTGGAATGTTAAAAATGCTCTAAAATTAGATCATGATAACAGTTGCACAATTTTAAATATACCAAAAACCAATGAACTGTACACTTTAAGTGAATGAATTTTATGTTTTATGAAATACAGCCCAATAGCTCTTAAAAATAAATAAATTTTGAAGGAATTACTTCAAGTAAATAACTCGTACATGTCCACATATACACAGAAGATACAAACAAAATCCACTCCTTTAAACTTTATTTTTAAACAGACTTTGGGGTTACTATTAACATCCACTTAGTTTTAAGTGTTCCTCTCATTGCCAAGGTGTAATGGCCACTTTTCTACTGTCATGAGGCCTATTCGTAAGTTTCTCACATTCTTTTCCTAACATATTGCTTCTTTTTCTACGATGCACTGAAAAATCAGATAAACAAACTCTTTAAGAACGTAAGTTAAGCAAGGTTAAAGCACTGAACAAAGGTAAAGGAGAAATGTGCTTGTCAGTTACCATATTACAATCACAACATTCATTTCAGGTGCTCAAGGCCTTTTTTACTTACATATAGTTAAAGGCCATGGTAGAGATGTCTGACCTTCATGAGTGTGTTTAAAATATAATACAAAAATGAAATTTTAGATAAATTGATATTATGTTTCACAGAAAATGTGTATACAAAAGTTGGGTTTCACATGTGTCTGAGTACTGTAATAGAGAACAACATATAATTATTAATATATTTTCATATGCATATGTGTTTGTATGTGCACATAATGTGTGTATATATGTATGTATATAAAAATGTAAATATATACACACATACATAAATATAAATATATACACATATATACATCCAAGTATCTAGTGAATAAAAAAAAAATCTACCCTGAAATTTGCATGTATTATATATTATAGGAAAATTAATTAGATACTACTGTGGATTGATCGAATTGTGTCCCTTAGAGTTCATATATTAGCGTAATTCCCACTGTAAATGTTGAGAGTAGAAGATCCTATTATGGTAATTGAAAGGTAAGCCTTGAATAGGTGATTATATTGTAGGACCATGCTGCAGTGAATGGATTAATAATGGTGGTCAGAGGTGTGGTTCTGGGGGCTGTAATAGAAGAGTGCATGAGGAACTCTCTCTCTTGCTCCACCATATGAGACCCCTTTTCTGCCATATGAGACCCTTAGGTCAGTGTCGCCACCACCAAGGCCTTCACCAAATGTGTTCTCTGGACTTTGGATTTCCCAGCCTCCAAAACTGTAAGTAATAAATTTCGTTTTCTCTACTTGCATAATACTATTTCAATGACAGAATTAGGACATGTTCTCTTGCATTTGTTAACTCTAAAATGATTACATTAAGCAAATGCTGAGTAGGCTTAAAAGTGTCTTGCTAACCTCTTACTGTAAGCTTGCTGTATAGTTGTGAATTCATCTCCTTGTCTCGCTGAAAACGACGAAATTCATCAATTGCTTCCCGAGTGAGAGTAACAGCTAAGACAAATCCCTGTAAAACAAAATAAAGTGTTTTAGAAATTGAACTTTAACCAAAAAAAAGGGAAAATTCTTTCTTATTTAGTTTTACTTTTTTCCCTTCAATTTATATTACACCCTAAAACATAAAGTAAATGAAAACAAAGAGAACAAGACAAAACAACGAAATACTACAAAAGGAATATAATACATAGTAAAAGATTTACAACTCTAAGAAAAAATTTTAAATTCACATTGTAATATGTATTTCACGTTAAACATCAAAAAATACTTAGTAACCCAAAGAAAAAAATTAGCAATCTTTAAAAAAATCCATGAATTATAAATAGAACACTCAGGCATTCAAATGTCGAATCAACAATGACTGACATAAAAACCTTATACTTAATTTCTGCACTTAAATTCTTCTGATAGAATAAAAGCATTCAGGAACACAAAATAATTCCAGATACAATACTCATGCTGATCAATTTTCTTACATAGTACATTATTATACAACTGCATTGGAGAGCACGGGTATAGTTATCATAGTTTTTCATCTCACTTTTTAAGTAAAAATCTGAATAGATTAATTTGATGCTACCTTAATGAAACTTTAATATACTTGTTATCTGCTGGGAAACCTGTCTGTCTCTTTTAAAGACTGCACATGTATTTTTGACACACTGCATGACTAAATAAAGAAACCTCTTCAACAGGCTTCTTACTACTGATGACCTTGTTTAATCTACTTTGTAAATAACAGAACACCGCATGAATTTCCATTGAAAGGACAATAATCTCTTATTCCAGCTTTTTTTTTTCTGTATAACCAATAGGCTAAATTAAGTGGGCCCCCTGAGACTGTTTCTTGTACCATTACTGAAACGGTATTTTTCTCAAGTATCCTTTAAGTGGCATGTATTCCTCCAGTCTCCCTTCCCGTTCAAAATCAACCTGACGACCTTATGTCTGTCCCCTCTCTACAGCCCAAGTCTATGTGACTTCAAATGTCTCTACGTCACTTTCCATCTGCCTTGCTGAGCCTCTCCATGACCTGCAGCCATCTCTCCCTAAGCACACCTGTGTCGTCTTCTCCCTTAGTCTACACTGGTGTAGGGGAAACATTTGCACATCCTGTTTACTCCCCAATTCAACACATGTCCTTTCACCCCAGCCAACTGAGACTACTCTCAAATGAGGTGGACCACCTAAACAAACTCCCCCTCTGTGTACAGCCCTGTTCACCACCTCCTCTTCCTCTCCAATTCCTCTGCTTCTGACACCCTGCCACTCCTCTGTATCCATACGATCACCCCTCAATGCTGGCACTGCCACCACCCATAAATAATGCCACAATGTCTTCCTCCAGCTCTGTGCTTCCCGTGCGTCTCTCCAGCCCAACGCTCTCAGGCCTTCCTCAGCCCACCCTAAGTTACCACATTGAGACAGTGTTCCCTTTCCCAGCCTCGTTCCCCTCAAAATCATCCTCCAGGGATGGGAAATCTTTGGTGGCTCCCCACTATTTATGCCCCTTTCACCAAAGTGCCATGCTCCCCCAACCTTAAGAATGACAGATCTCGTGCCTTGTCTCCCACTCCAGGCTGCTTGACCTCCTACACCCGGGACCATGAGCAGTCTCCTGAAACACCATGAGGTACCCCATCTGACCTTTACCAATGTATTTCCAGTAGTTACTGGAAGGACTGTTTTGAGAAGTATCCTAAAACCACCCTTGGACTCACTGAAAAAGAAGCCACGAACAACTGATGTATCCATGTGCAAAGAAGGACAGCATGGGTCTGCATGTGCCCGTCTTTGCCACAGGAAGATAACCAGCCTACAGGGTGGAATGAGACCTCACCTAGGCCTTCAGCACACACTGTATTCTTTTTTTAATAACAGCTGTGTTGATATATAATTCACATGCCATAAAATTTAAACTATAATTTGTTATATTTTAGTACATTCACAGAGTTATGCAACCATCACTACCATTTAATTTTAGAATATCTTCATCATCCAAAAAGAAACACCCATAACCATTAGCAGTTACCTCTCACTGCGTCTGCCTCCCAGCCCTGGCAGCAACTAATCTACTTTCTGTCTCTATGAATTTGCCTATTCTGGGTGATACGGTAACTATACGTTTAGATTTGGAACTGCCAGTTGTTCTCCAAAGCAGCTGCACCACTTTACAGACCCATCAGCAGTTAGCACAGGTTCCAACTTCACAGCCTTGCCAACACCTGTCACTATCTACCCATTTGATTGCAGCCATCCTATGAGTGTAAAGTGGTATCTTGTGGTTTTAGTCTGCATTTCCCTAGAGACTAATAATGGTGAACAACTTTCCATGTGCCTATCAGCCATTTGTGTACCTTGCTTGGGTAAATATCTATTCGGATCCTTCTGAATTAAACCCACTGTTTAATTTGTAAGTTGTTGAGTTGTAGTTCTTTTTTTATTCTGAATACACATTATCTTGTTAGATATATGATTTACAAATATGATCTTATATTTTCTCCCATGCTGGGTTATCTTTTTACTTTCTTGATGGTGTCCTCTCCTGCACAAAAGCTTTTAATTTTAATAAAATCCAATTTACTATTTTTTTCTTTTGTCACTTGGGCTTTTGGTGTACAAGTTCATGAAGATTTGCCTATACAATTTCTTCTAGGAGTGTTACACTTTCAGCTCCTCCATTTAGGTTTGTAACCCATCTTACTTTTTGTGTACAATGTGAGGAAGGGGTCCAACTTTGTTTTTTTGTATGTGGATATCCACACTTTCAGCTCCTCCATTTAGGTTTGTAACCCATCTTACTTTTTGTGTACAATGTGAGGAAGGGGTCCAACTTTGTTTTTTTGTATGTGGATATCCAGTTGTCCCAATGTAAGGTAATGCTGGACACAGACCTATATCCCCCTTCCCTGTGCATACCAGTTTCCCCTCCCCCCTGGGAAACTACTTTAAAGACAAATGGAAGTCAGTAGGAATCAAGATCTCTGAGTAAATTGATTGGCATGTAAATGGAGTTAGAACACTGGTGTTAACTATTCTGTTGCCAGGAGGGGTCAACTTAACTACTCAGCCAGATCTCCTGCAAGATCTGAGTCTGGTGAGGGGCACATAAGCATGCAAATGATTTACAGCTCTACTTTGATCTGTTCACTATATAACTGTTGTATGTACCCCATGGGAGGGTGGATTTCTAGCTGACCGGCCACCACCTCCCTAAGTCTAATAAACCGATGTCTCTACCTACGGCAATACTGGACGAGTTTCTTTGGAATAGGAGAACACTACGTGAGTGCCCTTCAGATGTGGAGCTCCCGTGATACACCCAGAATTATTTCTGGAAAAAACTACTCTTTCTCTGTGGAACTGTCTTGCTGCCTGACAGAGTTTGGATATGTTCTCTCCCCAAAGCTCATGTCAAAATCTGGTCTCCAACTTGGCAATGTTAGAAGCAGTTTGGGTCATGGGGGGTGGATCCCTCATGAATATCTCTCTCTCTCTCACCACATGATCTGCTTGTACCCACCAGCTGCCTGCCGCTTTCCACCATGAGTAGAGGCAGTCTGAGGCTTGCACCAGATGCAGCTGTCCCAGAATCATCATCCAAATAAACCTCTGTTCTTTATAAGTTAACCAGTCTCAGGTATTCTGTTATACCAACACAAAATGGAATAATACAATGCCCTTGCTAAAAATCCATTTGTTGTAAATGTAAAGATTTTTGGACTCTCAATCATATTCCATTGATCTACATACCTGTCCTTATGTCAGTAGCACACTCTTGATTACTGTAGTTTGTAGTAAGTTTTGAAATGAGGAAGTGTGAGTCCTCCTACTCTGATCTCCTTTTCTACGATGCATCAGCTACTCTGGGTCCCTTGCATTTTCCTACCAATTTTAGGATCAGCTTGTCAATTTTTGCACAACAAGCCAGCTGGGATTGGGTTGAATCTGCAGACGAATGTGGAGAGTACTGCCATCTTAACAATACTAAGTTTTTCAACTCATGAACATGTGATGACTTTCTATTTACTCAGATCATCTTTAATTTTTTTCAAAAATGTTTTGTAGTTTTCAATAATCTTTCACTTTAGCTAAATTTATTCCTGTGTATTTTTTTCTTTTTGATACTATTATAAATGGAATTGCTACCCTAATTTCATTTTTGGATGGTCATTGCCAGCGTATAGAAATACAAATCATTTTTGTATACTTATCCTGTATCCTGCAATCTTGCTAACTGATTTTTTAGTTCCAATATTTGTGTGTGTGTGGATTCCTTAGGTTTTCCTATACACAAGATCATGCTGTCTGTGAACAGAGAGAGAGCCTCTCTTCTTCTTGGCCATCTAGATGCCTTTTATTTCTTTTTCTTGCCTACTTGCCCTACTCATACTACCTTCGACACACTCTTGAATAGAAGTGGTGGGAGGAGACATCCTCATTCCTCATACTGAGGGAAAGCATTTGGTATTTTACCAGTAAGAGTTATGTTGGTGAAGGAAGTACAAAATTTTAAGAGCAGAAGAGATCTTTATATTATAATCAAATGTCTCTGTAACAGAATGAAGAATGCACTATAGGGAATTATGGCCAGCTTCTCCAATGCTAATAACTTTGCCATGACAAAGCAGCAATGAAGTAAAAGTGGTTATCAAAGAACCTTTTTAGAGACAAAAAAGAACTTGAATATAACTCATTATTTTATTAGAACTAAAGTTAGCAAAGATAAGAATAAATATGAGAAGCCAAAGCAGCAGACAGCCCCCCAAAAAGTCTTTAGAAATTTGGTATTATCAAAAGCCTTAAAATTTACACATATTTAACCAAGCAGTTTCACTTCTCAAAACTTACCCTAAAGGAAAAAAATCCAGGATCCCAACATAAATATGAGTAACTAGAAATAACCTGAATGTACACAAATAAGAAATTCACGGTAAACTCATAAAGAAACACTATATTTCCTTGATCCAAAGACGCCACTGGTTTTAAGACACATTATTATTATTTTAGTAATAGTTTTGGATGGGAAGAAAATGTACACATTGTAAGTCAAAGCTCAACTTTGGTAACAGGAAAAAATCACATGTTTGAATCCAGAAAATACACTTCTCTAGCCCTTCCCATGTAGGAGAATTTTTACTGTTAGAGCCTCATGTTCATGGTGTAGAAGTAATTTATTAACATCCTATTTACAACTGACTCACCTTGGGAGACAAGAGCATAAGGGCAATTGCCAAGAATATTTTGTTTACATATTGTAGTCAGTATTTTAAAGAAATGGTTTTTAATCAGGTGACCACATTGTACTCACCTGGGAAGATTTTTCTCAACACCGATTTGCTCAGGCTCTACCTGACATGTGTACCTGTACCTCTCATTTCCAGGGAACAGGCTCCAGACATATATGTTACTTACACTCTGCAGCTGACTCTAATGTTCACCCCTTTAGACTACAGCTTAAAGACAGCAAAATTTAACTCTGAATTCATTAAGTAATTATGAACCACAAGAATGTGCTATTTCCTAGTGCTTCTAAGAACTCAAAGCATCAAGTGAAAATCAGCTCCCTCTTCTAATGGAGTAATATTAGAAAAGATGGAATGAAAAGCATCTCAACTTCTGAAAACAAGAGTGAGACACTCTTAAGAGGAAACAGAACCCTGGTCACAGGCAAGGACTGCTAGAGTATATAAACTGCTTTACAACACATTCCAAATCTAAGGTTTATCTGAATAAATAACAGATGTGTAGGGTCAGCAACAGCCAAGAGGTGTCACCCCCATCACATCTGTCTCCAGCATATCTACTCTGAAAACACACCCTATGACCAGCCTAAGAACATAAAGTAGACTGAAGGAAAGGGAAGTCAATGCCACTATTTCCTTCTAAACCACCAGAGTCTACGTAACTGGGCATCTGCTTTATGGGTTTAGATTTTCTGAGTTCCTAGTTGGAACCTAACAAATTGGTGATTTATAGAAGATTTGGATAAGCAAGTCTCATAGCAGGAGTAGTTGGGTCTTCCCATAACTATAGTACCAACCAAGTCAGAGACTTAAGTTACAGTACTGCTCCCTAAAAAAATCGAAACTGGAAACAAAAAAGGCCACAGTGAAATGCTGTCATCATGGAAATGCAGAATCTGTGCATGAGCCTGTTAGTCAGACTGAACAGCAGGGGCGTCTCATGTGGCCAGTCGACTGCCTTTCTCCTATTTCTCCAAACAGCCATGTGGACCAAATGCCAAAACAAAATACATTTTTTTAATAAGAGAAAAAATTCCACTGGTATATTATCAGTTACCTTTCACGGTTTATCATATGCCATACACTTTTCTAGGTATCTTAAATAAGCGACATCTTTTAAATGCCACAAAAACCTTATGACACATGTACTTCTACCTCTAATTTACAGATAAGGAAACCGAGTTACAAAATGAGTCAGTAACTCTGCCAAGGACACACAGCTCACTAACAGTGGTTTTCTCTGGATGGCAGGGCCCCAAAGTACACTGCAGCTGGTTTTGCCTTTCCTTCTCATACTTCACCCATACCGCTAGTGCAGACAATCACAAAAAAGGATGGACAGAAGGACGGGTTTTTAAATCAGACTGAAAATCAGAGTCCACATAGATGGATTCCTCGCCATACAGTCTACCTGGTTCCCAGTTATGTATCAATGAAGTAACAGGAAGATATTTTATACAGAAGATACAGTGTTAAAAATCAACACAGCCAGATTTTCCTTTATCTAAAAAACCTTCCACATGGACTTATCTACTCCCTCTTATTAATTTTGATAGAAGCATTACAATCTGTTTTGTTACTCTGATGACACAAGGTTTGCCTCGAAGACCTGTTTTGAAAGCCGAACAACACAAAAGGTAATCTCCATTCTGACATGATAATGTAATGAAATCATTTTATTTCCAGTTATTCTTCTGTTATATTGGAAAATATGACAAATTAGTTCAGAGCTAAAGCTAATAAATAATATTGCTGGGAGTAATGGAAAAGGAAAGATTATTAACTAAGCTATCACTGTTTTCAAAAACATCCCAATTTTAACTGATACCTTCTTGTTGAACAACCTCACAGAACCTTAGAGAGCGAGCAAAAAGAAAGATGCCAAAAATGTCAATGTACTTAAAGATCACATGCTATGACAGGTCCTGGGCATAATGGGGTTAAAATTGTTACAGAAAGAGCAAAAACTCAAGGGCTTACGAAGAGATCTTTGCTGAAGAACATTTCCTTTGGTTCAAACAGATACACATATGTAATCCAGAATTTGCATTCTTTTAAATAGTTTTCTTTAAAGAAGTTTCTTTAGATTTAGTATATGTTAAAGGTTCTTCAACTATGCTTAGATTAATAAAAAGATCTTCTTTATTTAATGTCTATGGATTTTCAAAGTTTTTAAAAAATTTCTGAGGTGAGCCTGGATCAAAGAACCAATATACCCTAAAAGGCATCTTTTTGGATTTGAAGGTGAGCCTAATGTGCACATCAGCTTTCTAAGATTTTTGCTGAATACAAACAGTGGAAGCATACAGCATGCACACTAACAATATTCACCATCTGTTATCTGAGAGAAGTCATCAATTGTGGCTGCTGCCAAACCAAGGAACCAAAGAAAATCATTTTAAAAAGTAGATTATTTCTGAGATCTAACAGTATAATACCCGGGATACAAGAGAACTTATCTATGTGTGTCAGAGGCAACATTCAGCATTACTTAACTTGAAAGAAAGGGCTTTTCACTTCTCTTTGTAACACTTAAGACACAATCATATGATATTGAAGTTGTTTCTTCCTGAGATACTTATCTAAACACAATTAAAGTTAATTCTTACATGTCAAAAAAATGATAATGTACTTCAAAAAACTTAAGGCTGAAAATTCAAACTAAGGAACTTAAAATTGAAGCTAGAACTGGACATGAGTACTTGTATGAAAATAAAGTACAGAAATGTTTTATTGTCTTGGTGAATACACACACTCACACTTCGCTTCAGGTATGGCCAAGATAATCAATTTTATAAACAGATCAAATAAAATTCTTCATGAAAAATCCATCTAAAGGACATTTTCTTTAAAAGGTACTTAAATCAGTGTTGATAAGAACAAAAGGCAAAAAGCAAGATACAGAGGATTTTCCTTTAGATTTTTAAGAATCTGTGTTCTCAGACTATCATTTTTTAAGTTAAAATAAATTTTAATCCAGAATGCAAATAATATTTAAGTGGTAAATAAAACTGTGTAAAGCTACGAATCAAAAAAAGGGGCTAGAAATAAAAACATTAAAATCATAAATATGGTCATGTTTTCAGTATTACCAAGTATTTTCCCTGTGCTCTTAAATCTCTATAATGCTATAGTGCTTTTATTATTACATGGAAGAAATCAGCAGCACTCTTTAAATGAGACTTCCAGGGAATATACAACTGATAGAAGTCTTCGCACATGTGCATAAGGAATCGTAAGGAACCATCAACAATCAAATAGCTCATTACAGCAAAGTTTGTAATAGCTAAAAATAAGAAACAACCTAGAAGTTTCCTTTCTGAAGAGAAGAGACAAATAAGTTGTGATATATTCATAAAATGGAATACTTCAGAGAAGTGAAAAATGAATGAAGTAGATGTACATATGTGCCAACATGGATCAATTTTCTAAACCAAGGGTAAAAAGAGCATGCTGCAATAGGACACACAAAGTGAGACAACCTTTATAAAATTTTCTAAAGCATGTAAAGAAAGATTGTATACTGTTTCAGTGATACATACATAAGTAAAATTATTAAGAGATACACAGCAATTATAATCTCACATTTAGAACAGAGGTTGGGGTGTCAAGAGAGTAACTGAAGAGACCCCACAACCCCCAGCATCATTCCCAGCAGCTACATCAGCACAGGAAGGAGCTGTGCCAGGATGACCCTCTGCACCAGCAATGGCACGCTGCAACTTCTCCAGCTAAGGAGGCCCACAGGCCCCCGCAGCCCTGCAGGCAGCGCACTACTGATACATCTCCTACAGGGAGCAAAAGAACGGAAGCCACAGAACTCAGTAAAATCTTTTAACAGAAGTTCAATGATACACAGCAATGATACTGTGTTTAAAAATCTGGTCAGTTTATCTTTCAACAGTCTCAACTCTTAAAACTATATTCTAAATATTTAATAATTTAACTTAATTTTAAAAGTCTTTTCTTTTACCAGAGGAGCCCAGTAGGTGTAGAGATAGCCTATTTTCAATGCTGGTACAAACTGCGAGCAGGATACTACCAGAAAATAGAGATTCAAGAAAAACTTGAATTGTTCATACAGCACCTAAAAAGGAAAAGAGAAAATTAACACAATCCCTCAAATGAAAATTTGAATATCTCATTTAAAATCAACACAACACATAACCACACTTCCATCAAACAGTGGCTTTCCAATAGCTATACCACACACAAAGAAAGATAAGGTTACCCCAAAATTTTATTTAAAATAAACTAAAAAAGAAAAGATAATTAGAACTTTAACTATGTTAAAAGTGTCCTCTAGAAGTTTTTTACTTTTCTTATATGAAATGTTCAGTTTTCTACACTCATCTATAAATTTTACATGCACATCAAAGTAAATGAGATAGCAAAACCTTCCCAATGTTAGCAAGTCAATAAATACACAAATGTGTATCTTGACAACAACTCAGAAAATACTAACGATGCAGTAGTCATACGAACCTTATATCTTTGAAATGGTAAAAAAAAAAATTTAATAGCCATTTTTTTTAACGCGGACATCGGGTAGCTTTACAAAGACCAAGTGAAAAAGCCAAACATGCACAGGTGTGACAAAGACCAAGTGAAAAAGCCAAACATGCACAGGTGTGACCTAGGAGACAAACTACCTTAGTCTCCCTGTATTTACTTCCCTCAAAACAAAAAATGATAGAGTATAAAAGTATGTAAATCACACACCAATTTTCACGAAGACAACTGCCCACATATTCTTTATAGTCTTTGGTAGTTGATCTTTAACAATATTTTCAAATGTAAAATAAATTTCACCATTCGATAAAATTTTAGGAATGTCAATACTGAAGCATTTTGTTTTTGTTTTTAATTCAAATAGAGTTATCTTTAAGGAAGAAAATCCAAGATTGAGTATATTAATAGACCTCTACTTACAAATGCCTCAAGATCAAACTTACAAACCTGCAACTTCCAAATCAAAACCTCTCTTGATGCCTTTTTTTTTTTTTTTTTGGCAGCTGGTTGGTACGGGGATCCGAACCTGGATTCTTTTACACAACATGGAAGATTTGGAAATCTGAACAAGAGCAGGGCAGAGGCAAGTACCTATTCTTGACTTAAAGAGTCTGGAACAACAATTTTTAGGTTTCTGCATTGTCATACAGCTACGAGTGTGAATAAAAAATCAGTTACACCAATAACATGTTTACATTCATGATCATATTCAACTGCTATCCAAAACTGTTTTGAATTATTTCATAAATTAATCTCAGCAGGAAAGAAAGCTCTCGTTTTCCTCAGTGATTCCTTTAAAATCTCGGTTAGCACAAATATATCTATTAGTAGCTCAGAAATTGCATTTGTGCTAAAAGTGGAAGAGAATTCCTGCTGTGTAGTTACCAGATGTTTCTAAAATACTACACTTCGTATGAAAAGACTGACTTCAGAGACAGTTTAAGAAAAACATGATACACACGGTAATTACTTCACACACATCAACAGGTATTTTCAGGATACAACCAGTCTGGGCAGGCTGTGTGAGTTACTTTGACCAAAGTTAAGCTGCACTGTTGGCTTTAAGCCACTGTAATCAATACTTTGCCATCTACCAAAGGAACTTGGTGACCTTTAGGAAAACGTATATGGCTGGGCAATCTGTGAGTACTTAATAATTTAAACCTAAGGAGAAAACAGTGGCTTAATTCAATAAAGATGATGATATTTATCAGTCTGAAAGACAGCCTACATTTTATTGAACTGACAAAATATCAGTCTTTTAATAACGGAGCCATTAGTTTTGTGTGCTTTAATAAAGCAACACATAAATATCAAGCATTTGCTAACCAATGAATGGATGGGGGATGGGAAGATCAATGCCCAATAAAAAGTCAGCACTATTATTTAAATTAGAATATATAAGGTAACACAGCCCTCATTGCATGGAATCAAGAGTTTTTCTTGCAAAATAAGAGCTAATACCTAGAACATGACAAAACTTTGATACAGAAATATAATCAGTACCAGATCCCTTTGCCTTTAGAAAGATAAATAAATCTGTCTATTAAGATAGGAAATTTGGGCTGGAAGGTTAGCTCAGTTGGTTAGAGCATGGGTTTGGATCCGCATATCAGCCAGCTGCCAAAAAAAAAAGGGAGATGGGGAAAAACATACAAAAAGCAAAATATACTCAGCAATTCTGAACATATGTAAACTTGGTTTTATACTTTAAGCCAGAAATATCACTAACATAAAATGTAATAAAATATTTAAATGTCAGTATTTAAATTTAGCATAATGCCTAATTAAAAACAACTAATAATATAACAATATAACAAGGCCTGACATCTATGTATAAATACTTATATTATAGATCTTTTGTTACTGTGTCATTTTTACATAAAAATTGTTTTACTTTCTTTGTCAAATTCCTTAGCAGGCTTTACACATTATATTCTACTTTTCCCTCCAAACAAATTCCTAGCCAAACAAAATTTATGACTTATTTTCTAATAATTTCACTTAGCTTATTTCATTATTTCTACAGTATTATAATTCTACAATAATATAAATATGATATTTATCAAGAACTGAAGGCAATAACCAAATTGTAAATTTCCTTGAGTTGAACTCTATGATGTAGCCATTAAAAATGTGTGTGAATTAGGGCCGGCCCTGTGGCTCACTCGGAAGAGTGCGGCGCTGGTAGCGCTGAGGCCGTGGGTTTGGATCCTATATAGGGGATGGCTGGTGCGCTCACTGGCTGAGTGTGGTGCAGACCACACTGTACCAAGGGTTGCGATCCCCTTACTGGTCAGAAAAAAAAAAAAAAAAGTGTATGAATTACCTGGCAATTACTTGAAATACGGACAGTTCAAAAACAAAGGCACTGACTTGTAAATGACATAATTAATAGCTAAATAAGAGTTTCAACAGGCTTCTTCATATCACAAGGGAAGCCAGCACTCTCTGTCACAGAGCCCACCTTCAAGAACATAATGGTCTTACCCCAGGTATGAAAGTGAATATATTGTATTTTTGATTCTTTATAGAATTCCTGGGATGTTTTTCTTCACACTTTTCAGGACACCCCAGCCATACTGTGCGAGCTTTCAGTTCTTTCTTCGTTTGACAGATATTCATCAGCCAGTCACAGCAACTGCATCAAACAAAAGATACACATTGTGTATGCTTTTTTTAAAGTTTAAACTAATTCTACGTATTTAGAGCCAATATTAATTGTTTCTGTATTTAAGACATAAATAGCAGACCTATGGCTAATTTGTGGGATTTTTCTTAAAATAGGTCAGTTATACAAATTTAAATTTGACATAAAAATATAATCTTGTTTAAATGTACAGTGGCTTCTAGAACCCCAGGGAAATTATCTTCCCTGTTTAGACACTCTTATTGGCAAAATAAAACCATTAATATTTGGAAGCAGTCAATACTCTGATGTGATGATAAATGTCTTTAGATACTAATTAATTCAGGATGTGGCTCTCTCTCTTCTCTGAAGTAATCACTTCTTTCCACTCTTAAAAAATGACTTTTCCAGTAGCATTAACTAATACAATATTAAGACTTATGGCTCAATTCAGTTTTTAAAAAGGATACTAATGTTTAACACGATGTTCTAATAATAATAAAAGATTGATTGTATTTCTACAAAGCTATCTTCACCTGTGCAATAAATATTTTAATTCTAAATTTACCCTGTTCCAGTAGTATCAGGCTTCCAGAAGAAGAAACTCTTCTCCTTCCTGGCCATATAAACCATTATTTTGGGGTAGAGAGTATAAAGTTTCCAACAGAATAACTTTTCTTAAAATACCACAGAAAATGATGAAAAGGTATCAAATTCATTACTATTAAGCACAAAATGATTATGAACTGAAACTTCAATATCAAAAATTTGGTTTAACTCAAATTTCCAATATGTAAAGAAAGACTCAGAATGGTTTATTAAGGGAAGTTGTTAAATCTCATCTTCTAAATGTATTCAACACTAGAAGAGCAAGCCAGCTGTGTAAGTCAGAAATTCTTAACTTCACTTTTGTAACACAGCTTAAAAGTTAAGGTAAAATTTTCCATGCAAATGACAGTATAGAAGGTATGATTTAAAATGTGGCTGATGTATCTCAACTCACATCTCAGAATCACCGTGTCCGCCAGGCTGGGGTGCTATCCTTTTACTCCAGTCAAACTGACATCACTCGTTAGAAGTCACTTTACAAACATTAGAAACTTAGACACATCACTTTATAAATCTCCCACAGTAGAACTTGTGGCACTACGGCTAATGTTGGAATCCTGCCGATGTTGCCAATTGTTACACTCTTATACCTGCCCGTAATACTGCCAACTGGGCCAACTGTAAAGCTTTTTATCCTGTTCATGATGCCACTGTAAAGCTACATGACCACGCCAGTTGTCAGGCTCTTTTACCTGCCAGTAATCCTGTACCAACTGGGCCAACTGTCAGGCTAGGGCTGGGTCTGGAGCTCACAGACCCCTCAAGCCCATTCACAGACTGGGTCACAAACCTTTCAGACGCCAGGCTGGGTCACCAGACCCCACACACACCAGGCTGGGTCACCAGACTTTCTACATGCAGTTCTATGAGCTAGGTAACTGGCCAAACAGGTCCTTGGAGCTATAGGTTGGAGAGAGCATGGTTGCTTGTGCAATCAACCACCAGCCAGCCTGCTTCACAAACTCTCAAAAGCACAAGAATAGCAACAAAACTAAAAAGATAAATTGGCATGCATGAGCACTAACTCTACACACACACACACACAATTTGCTTACAAAGGATGTGCTGAACCACACCCAACCAGACTGAGGCAAGGGTCCTGACCAAACTGTTCTATTTTCCCAACATACTCTACATGAAGGAATGTGTGTGTGTGTAAACTGAAGTCAGTACCATCCCCACTGAACATCCGCCTAACTCTTGGCTGTGCTCAGAAGGTCACACTGCAAGGATAGAGGGAGGCTTCAGAGCTGCCTACCCCTCAAGGTGTGCGCACATGTCACAGCACCGCGAGACTGCCAAGCACTGCTGCCTTGAGAAGTTTCCCTGATGCAATGCCAAGGGGACAGCCACACAGGCCAGCTCCAGCATCATTACTGCCACCCCTTGGCTTCAACTGGAGCAAAGAAAGACCCAACTCTGCCAGAACAGAAATTTCTTAGCACTGTCCATTATCAGTTTTTAAACAATAAATCCAAACACCTCCACATGAAAAGCATACTTTTAAGTCCCTAACAGTTCTAATCAGGATATTATTCAAAGGGATTTAAGATGGTAAAAATTAAGTATTCTCACAATTACTGTTGTGGGGTGGGGGAGAAAGGAGAACTGTCAAGAAGATTTCAATAAAATGTTGATAATATTTTATCTTGTTTATGCTTGAAACAAAAATTAAATAAAGCTTCAAATAGAATAAGCTTTGGATAGCTGTTTCTCACCTTAGTGTTGCTTTCACTGCACAGTCTGATCCCTCACTAGGCTCCTTCCCCTGGAGGCCCCCACCTTGCTGTACGCATGCATTCTATGTAATCAATACTCTCCTCTACCCCAATTCACTACTCTTCCAGCCAGCTGAGTACTCCTGCCCTAGCTCTTCCCAGCAGCAGCTCTAAATTATCAGTCTTCTATCTGGTCACAACATGTACTCCCCATGTTATGAAAATCTTACAGTTATGCTATGAGGGGATTATTTCTTAAACTTGAGACTTAATCATCATCTCGAACAATGCAACTACAGATGCTAAATTCTCACATATTACGCATGAGAAAACTGGAGGCAGGCAGGCAGGCATGCAAGTGACTTTTCTGAGACTAAACAACCAGCTAATGGCAGGTTGAAAACAGTCTGGATCTCAACCCCCTCATCAATACAGCATGTCCATCCCACCGTATTAGTATCAGTCCGAGGCCAACTGCTACTCATTTTGGTAAACTGCCTTTCTTCAGCCATGTACATCGCACAGTGGCCACTCAATAAATGACTGAAATAAATGAACAACTCATGAGCAGGCGACAAAACTCAGTGGAAAAGACATGGTCTTTAAAGTCATGGTTTTGGAGGCAATTGCCAGCCAGTGGCTTTGGGAAGCTGCCTGGTCTGAGTCCTGTTTCCTCGTCTGCAAAGTGCCAAGCCCCCAGCACAAAAGCCTTCCACAGAGTCAGTCTTCCACAAGCTCTGCTGCCATGCTGCTGCCATGCTTCTGCCTCCCATACCCCATTCCAAAAGTCAACACCCTTACAACAAGGAGTATCCAACCCTGTACTGGCCAACAGAGTATACACTGGGCACAAGTGGCTATTTTAGTTTTGATTAAATAAAATTTAAAATCTAGTTCCTCAGTCACACTAGCCACAGTTCAAGGGCTCCAGCTACCTTGGCCAGTGGCTACCATATTGGACATCACAGAGCTAGACTATTCCCATCATTGTAGTGAGCACTGGTAAGCACAAAATGCACTATGAGCAGGTGCCACAGGTGAAATACACACTTCTCTTCCACATTTCCAGTACTACAAAAATTCCTCAGGAATGTGTTCAGATACAAATTTTTGCTCTGCAACACATAATTATCTAATCTGATGTTTTAATATACAAAAGCCAGACAAATCTAAGATAAAATACGGGATTGGCAAAGCTAAGTACTTGCAAAAATACACATAAAATTTAGGAAATGGGAAGTTTACAGTGTTTATCTGATATCAACGTACTCTCCTACAGACAAAAGATACCATAAATGCAAAACCAGTCTGTCTAACATGAGCGCTGTCGACAGCAGCTAGAACTGAAACCTTAACATCAACACCACTGTCAGCAACTATGTGAACTAATGTCTCACTGACATCAGTCTCACTACATGAACACTAAATAAAATACCAACAGCTAAAAACATATATATTCAACATTTATTCACTTTTTTCTCTATAACCCTTTACAAATAAATGTAAGTTTCTAGACTTTCAAGATATAATTGTAAGTTATTCATACCACTTTGCTACTAACACCTATTAAACAAAAGTGTTATTACTAATTATTTATTGTGTACAGACAGAATCAAGGAGTGGTTAGGGATCCACTATCAAATCACATGCCTCTTCACAGAATTGAAGGAAGACACTTACAATAGGCTTGAGGTTTGAAAAGCCTGGGGCTCCACTGGACTTGCTTGCCATTGGATTAGTTTGCCATTGGATTATGCAGACAGAAAATGCTATCAGAAGGGGAAATCAGGTGACATAAATGCTAAGAGCAAAAGACATAAATCCCAAAGATAAAGAAAATACTTGTAAAGATAGAAGTATGTATAAGCCTTATTGAGTTGTAGAGCTAAGGAGGAAAATAAGATTATGGGAAATTTTTGAGGGCAAAAGAGTGTGAGAGAAACATTGACAAATACTGAAAAACAAGAAGGTGAACCAAAGAGAAGTCCTTGGAAGAAAATAACTAGGAGCTTTACTTAATAAGATTTCTATGTATGCTGAATATTTTCTAAATTATTGATTATTCAGAAAAACACTTTCCCACTTACATATAAATTGCTTTACACTGTCAAGTCCAATAGTGTACAAATTATACTTTTTCTTAAAATGTTTTAGAATCATAGCTTTTCACAAATGTCTCTATAATCAAAGTAATACTCTAATATTAATAAAGCATTTTTATCTATCAAGATCCTGTCTTCTAAAATTTTAACTAACCATGACTAAATAACTTACACTAGGCAATAACTATATCCAACAGACACCTTTGGTTACAAGTCAAAAGCAACACAGTGCTCACGTCTTCTTAACAGGTGAGCACTTTCCCCTGCTCTGCACCCCAATGTTGTGCGGGTTAACTGACAGTGCACAGGAGGCCAGTGCAGAACATCCCAGCGCACTGCAGAACATCCCAATATCATCCTAGTCAGGTCACCAGTAAGCCTCTCCTGAGTCACCAGTCCAACTGAGGAGCTTCAGAGCAGCCTAATGCTTCTTCTCCAAAGAGCCTGAGACCTCATTCACGACCCCAGCAACCCAGCCTGGTATCGCCAAGCATTCCAGTACCTAGGCCACAAAAGCATTCACAGATAACTCCTATACTGAATACAAATGAAGAAAGCACATGGAGACCTGCTACTGCATTCACCCAGAACCAGACCTAAAACACCCTACCCAACTGTTGCTATAGAACACATCTATAGGAAAAGACTGAACCAAGAAAAAATAGAAAATCTGAACCTGAATAATGAGTAAAGAGATTCTATTAGTAATAAAAAGTCTTCCAACAAAGAAAAGCATTGGACAGAATGGCCTCTCTATTGAATTCTACCAAACTTTTAAACAAGAATTAATATGAAATCTTCTCAAACTATTCCATAAAACCAAATATTCTGAGAAACTTATTCTACAAGGCCAGCATCACCCTGATATCAAAATCAGACAAGAACACAACAAAAAAAGAAAATTACAGGCCAATTTCCCTGACTGACACAGATGTAAAAATTATCAACAAAAAACAGCAAACTGAATTCAACAGCAGATCAAAAGGATTATATACCATGATCAAGTGAGATTTACCTCAGGGATGCAAGGATGGTTCAGTATGTGCAAATCAATAAATGTGATACACCACATCAACAAAATAAAGGACAAAAATCACATAATCATCTCAATAGATGCGGAAAAAGAATTTGATAAAATTCAACATCCTTCATGATAAAAATTCTCAACAAATTAGGTGTAGAAAGAAAATACCTCAACACAATAAAGGCCATACATGACAAACCCACAGCTAACATCATCCTGAATGGGGAAAATTTGAAAACTTTTCCTCTAACAACAAGAACAAGACACAGATGCCCACTATCCCCACTCCTATTTAACATAGTGCTGGAAGTTTGAGCCAGAGCAATTAGGCAAGAGAAAGAAACAAAGAGCATCCAAATTAGAAAAGATGAAGTCAAATTGTCCCTATTTGCAGATGATATAATTTTATATATAGGAAAACCTAAAGATTACACCAAAAAACTCTTGGAACTAATAAACAAATTCAGTAAAGTTGCAGGATAAAAAATCAACACACAAAAATCAGTAGCTTTTCTATACACCAACAGCTAGCTGAAAAAGAAATCAAGAAAGCAATCCCGTTTACAAGAGCTATCAAAAAAATAAAATTCCTAGGAATATAATTTGACCAAGGAGGTGAAAGATCTTTATAATGAAAACTACAAAATACTGATGAAAGAAATTAAAGAGGGCACACACAAAAAATGGAAAAACATCCCATGTTCATGAATTTTAAGAATTAACATTTTCAAAATGACCATACTGCCCAAGGCAATCTGAAGATTCAATTCAATCCCTACCAAAATGCCAATGACATTCTTCACAGAAACAGAAAAAACAATCCTAAAATTCATATGGTACCACAAAAGACCATGAATAACCAAAGCAATCATGAGCGAAAAGAACAAAGCTGGAGATATTACACCACTTGACTTCAAATTACACTACAAAGACATAGTAATCAAATTAGCATGGTACTGGCATAAAAACAGACATATGGACCAATGGAACAGAATAGAGAACCCCCCAAAAAATCCACACATCTTCAACTAACTGATCTTTAACAAAGGCACAAAGAACATACACTGGGGAAAGAACAGACTTTTCAATAAATGGTGCTGGGAATACTGGATATCCATATGGAGAAGAAAGAAACTAGACTTCAATCTCTCACCACATACCAAAATCAACTCACAGTGGATAAAAGTCTTAAATGTAAGACCAGAAACTATAAAACGTCTAGAAGAAAGCATAAGGGAAACACTCCAACACCTCTGTTAATGTCTATTACTACTATTAGATAAAAAGTACAAATGCTGGTGAGGATGTGAGAAAGGGGAACTCTTATACACTGTTGGTGGAAACGTAAATTAGTACAGCCTTTACGGAAAACTGTATGGAGCTTCCTCAAAAAGCTGAAAATAGAACCACCATGTGATCCAGCAATCCCACTACTGGGTATTTATCCAAAGGAAAGAAAATTAGCATACCAAAGAAACATCTGCACCCCCGTGTTTACTGCAGTACTACTCACAATGGCCAAGATATGGAATTAACCTAGGTGTCCACTGACAGATGAATAGATAAAGAAATTGTGGTATATATACACAACAGAATACTACTCGGCTATGATAAAGAATGAAATCCTGTCATTTATGACAATATGGATGAGCCTGGAAGACATTATATTAAGTGAAATAAGTGAGGCACAGAAAGATAGATACTGACTGCATGTTCTCACTCTTATGTGGGAGCTAAAAAAAATAATAAGAAGTTAAACTTTTAGAAGTAGACAGTACAATTGTGGTTAATAGAGGCTGGGAAGGGAATGGGGAGGGCAGATAGTGAGAGGTTGGTTAATGGACACAAAATGACCATGAGCTAGGAAAAACAAGTTCTAGTGGTGTATACTACTGCTAATCTGTAATTAACCATAATTTATCGTATGTCCTCAAATGGCTAGAATAGAGGAGCTCAAATGTTGGCATCACAAAGAAATGATAAATTACTGCCCTGATGAATTTGCTAACTATCCTGATTTGATCCTTACACATTATATACATCTATTAAAATATAACTGTACCCCACAAATGTGTACAATCAATACTTTTCAATTAAAAAATAAATTTCTTAAAAACAAGATGTTCAACCTTACCAGTCATTAGGTAAATGCAAATTAAGTGTACAAGGATCTACTACTACACACCTATTAGAACATAAAATTAAAAATAGTGACAACCCCAAATGTTGGCAAAGTTGAGGAGAAACGATGTTTCATACACTACTGGTACAAATGTAAAATGGTACAGCCACTCTGGGAAATAGTTTGGCAGTTTATTAAAAAACTAAATATACAATTACTGCTTAACCTAGCCATCACACTTCTGGGCATTTATTCTCGAGAAATGAAAACTTATGTCCACACACACCAAAAAACCTGTATACAATTGTTCACAGCAGCTTTACTTATAATAATCAAAAACTTGAAACAACCTAAATGTCCTACAGTAGGTGAATAATTAAACAAACTGTGGTGCATCCGTGCCATGGAACACTAGTCAGCAACAAAAAGAAATTAACTAGTGATATACAACAACTTGGATGGACCTCAGGGGCTGAAATAGGCCAACCTCAAAAAATCATAGATTGAGTGATTTAAATGATATAACATTCTCAAAATTAAAATTATAGAGATGAACTGATTCATGATTGCCAGAGTTAGGAATGGTGGTGAGGGGATTAAATTTGACCACAAAGAACAGCAGAAGAGAGATCTCTGTGGTGACAGAACGGTCTGTATCCTGATTGCAGTGGTGCTTACACAAATTTGCACATGTAATAAAACAACAGAGAACTATAAGCACACACGATACATTCTTAAGAAATACACACTAAAGAATTAAGATGTAAAGAGGAACGAAGCAATCCACCTAGTCCTAAAATGACTCAGAAAAATAACTGTTAGATATAGAAAGAATGATAAAATGTGGCAAAATTTTAAAAACTGGTGAACTCGAGTAAAGGATATACAGGAATTCTATGTACTATACTGGTAACTTTTCTATAAATCTCAATTTATTTGAAGATAGAAGTTTAAAAGTAAAAGAAAACAGACAAAGGAGAAGACAACACCAAAAGTTTGGCTTTTTTAAAATAATTAAACTGATAATCTCCTATCAAGATTAATGTTAAAAAGGAAAGGCAAATTACTGCTATCAGGAATTTTAAAAAGGTAACATCACTATCAATCTCATACATTAGACAGATCACAGGAAGCAATTATAAATAACTTTATGCCAATATAAATTTGAAAACAGATAAATCCCTTGAAAACACAAACCATTACACCTGACAAAATGAATCTGCAGTCCTGTATCATGAAAGAAATTAACTCTATAATTAAATATAGACTTACAAAGAACACCCCAGAATACTAGAATATTGGCTATTTAACCTAGAAAAGTTTTTAAATAAGAACTAGACACTTATTAATTAGTATCACAAGATCTATGGCCATACCACCCTGAACGCACCTGATCTCGTCTAATTAGTATCACAAGTCAGCAATTTTTAAAACATTATTTATCCATAAAATTCTTTCTTCACATGAAAGTTTACAACATATAAATAAGATGAAGACAGGGACACTTTGAGTGAAGCCAAACAGGGATGATGAACCCTAATTCCTCCAGCCTTCCTCCTGTCCCTCTGCTATGTTGCCAGTTTCTGAGGCAATTCTCCTCAGAATTCGGTTTCCTCAGAATTCCTGGGAGTCCATGAAACACATTTTGAACTCACAAGCTGACGCAGAAATCAAACCAGTGGTAAAACATCTTTTTTGCAAATTTCTAATGGCAAAATGAAAAGGATGAAGACAAGATATTTTTCTAAAGTATTTACCTTCCTTTTATGGACAAAAGGAAACAAATTCATAACAGCAATAAAGGTATTGACTATAAACCCTGAACAGCAGAAAGACTGTAACAGCTGTAATTTTCTGACCCCCTTTGCTTAAGTCACGAGGCATCACTCAGCCGTGGTCTCTTCCTGCCTGCCCCTGGATTGTGCAGCAGACTCAACAGCAAGGCGACTTGGAGGTATAATGTGCTTTCACATACCAGACTGTCAGAGGTGAATCACACCTGTTTATCTCAGCACCAGCTTATCTAAATCACCAGGCAACGTGTTCGCAACATGAGTTCTTGTCTTTGTTGGTTAAATTAACAGAAGAATTTTATTCCAAGTCAAAGCATTAAAGATGAATAATACACATAACTACAGCGTTATTAAATTGCATTTTATAGGTCCATATCTATCTTCTTGGATGGGAAAGGAACACCATTTACAAATGTTAATACAGTGACCAGAATTAATTCTACCATGCACTAATTACAAAATCACTAATTTTCTCCAGCTTTTAACCATTAAAACTTCTCATAAAATAATTAATTTGGCTTTCCCTTCCTTTTAGATTAGAATTGTTTGGTTTTGACAAATGTTATTAATACTTTCCATGATGTCATTTAGAGAGTATCTTCTTTAGTTTTTATATTAATATGTATTAGCATATTAACAAGTACATTAGAAGCTAAACTTATAAATAACCTTAGTGCATAAGGAAATCAGGTGGTATAGTTAACAAACCTAGTACAGAGGCATTTCCATCCACCACAGACGAGCCACTCCAGTCCTCTTTTTCTTTGCGTCATCCTAGCCCGCGGTAACGTGTGGTAGTCATTTTCATCATTCTCAAAGCCTTCTTCAGACATCATCAGTGGCATTTCATCCAAATGGGCAGACTCATCTTCCAGCTGGTACCTGGTCAAAGGTAAAAAAGGAGCACTGAGACAGATCAAGCTGTCTTTTGCTACAGGAGAAGTGTTTCCTTTAGGACAATGTCTGGCCTAACTTGATCGATCTACCCATCTTTTTTGTCAAACTAAACTGCCTTCAGCTGAGGCAAATCATTATAAAGAACAGTGCACAGTGACTCTACTTTCCTTTGCGATAAACAAATCAGCTTAAGTAAACAGGCAAGAAAAAGGCTACCCGAGGAAGCCTGTGTGGCGTGTGCTGTGAACACAGCCCCCAGCAGCCTCTGCTGTGCTGGTCACCTGCAGAGACAGCACCCCCAGTACTGCCTGGCATCCACTTGCCACACGTGCTTCAGCAACAGAAAAAATTCAACCACCAGCAAAAACACAAACCTCCAAGTAATACCTAAACATTCTAAGTTACACAACTTTACAGTCATCATTCAAAGTTCTATAAGTAGCTTTTGACAATATGTAGTTGTCTGTATACTGAGTACTGATAGGTATCAACATCGTCCCTTGGTCTGTTGTCAGAGCTGACACATATAGGGAATGATGCTATGTCCCATTTATTCTGTCTCTCTGATATTCCCTTTACTAAAACTTTCCATTCAATTGAAAACATCTCAAGAACCAGCATAACTTTTAGAGCTCAACAATCCTCTTCTGATCCAAGAAACAGGCAGACTACCATTAACACTGTCCATTTTATCTTTCTTCAATCACGAACATAATTTATCTTTAAAAAATAAAAACTTACCTTTTTGAGAATAATCATTTCTGTCAGAAACTATAATGGTGATTCAACAGTGCTATCTTATTTAATTTTACATAGCCTTTGTGGGAGATATTATCTCAATGTAAAAAAATAAGAAAGCAGACTTCTGGGTTCCTTGGGATAATGGCAGTCACTTAAATTGAAATCTCTCCTCGCATCCTCTAAAATCCATATGGAAGACAACTAAACCAACCAAAACCCACGACTAAAATATAGCTAAGGGACAGGGAACACTGCAATCTTCAATCTACGCATATGGAGGAAGATGAGTACTCCAAACCGACAGCCCCTTCCAGAGCCCTCTCTGGATCACAGCCAGGCAGCCTAGAGGGAAAATAGGGCCAACAGCCCTAGTGGTGGCAGAACAGACAAAAATTACACCCAAAAGGAGTCTGCCCTGAGGATAACAGGACTGAGACCATAGCACTGGCTACTAGGGAATCTAGGGAGGGCACAGAACCAAGGTGGCAAGCTCAGTAAGGCGTCACTGTTGGGGTGGAAGTCCACCCGGGAAGGCGACGCACCTCTTGGAAGGCCTGATGGTGGAAGGAAGGGAACACTCGGTGGAAATTAAGAGTTCTTCAGAAACAATGACGAAACAGAGGAATAAAACACATAAACAGGTCATTATAATACATCTGCTAAAGTGCAATTTAGAGATAGGTGAATACTGTAGAAGACTTTTTCTTTTTTCTTTTTAAGAAAATACCTAGAGTAATGCTCCGAGAACTCAGTCATCTAGTCCTCACTGCATGGAAGACACAAAGAGAAACAGCAGGTTATAATCTAAAAACTGTGGGCAGAACCCAGAGGCCAAAAGTCACGACTAATGCTGGACTAACCTTGACAGGTGGGGACATGCAGTGGCTGAGGGCATTCATGCCATGTGCAAATAAGACTGATGATCAAGAGTGTTATTTTCATTTCTATTAACTCTTCCTTCTCACAGACCTCCAGTCAACGAGGCTGAAATGCACACTGTTTCAAGAGAGGGGCAGTTCAGCTTCAGGCATTCAAAAGAGGCTCATGTAATCAGATACAATGTATATCGACAAAATAAAATTTAAAAAAAAAAAAAAAAAAGAGGCTCATGTAGCCCAATTCAGAGTCTCGTCAAAGCCAAGACTCCATCCGCACAGCACAATGGATAGAGAGCAAATTCCAAAAGAAACCCTCCCCTCCTGGCCATGGCCCCAGGAAAGGGGGCCCTTGCAGGGCAGAGCGTTTCTCTTTTCTTTTTTCCTCTTTTTTTCTCTCCAGCCCTACCGGAGCTGCACTGCCGTCACCCCATGAGAGCCAGAGGAACAGAGAAGACGGGCTCAGGTGGAAGTCTCTGGCTGGTGTTCTCTTCTTTCACAATTTTGCCCTGAGAGAGCCCCAGTCATGTGGACCTTCATAACAACACAGAAGGCTAATATTCTGAGGGAAACTCCCATCTTTTAAGCATAAAACTGAAAAAAGGCACCTCTGGAAGTGGGAGATGTGGGATAAACCACAGAGTGGACAGGACTGCACAATGGGACGCACTGATTCTGTACACAAATCAACACAAGTCCCAGGCTCACCCCTGAGCTGCACAAACAGAGGGGCAGACCCTAATAAGCCTAGTACAGGCTCTGGGAACTGTTCAAGTCTTACGCAAGCCCTGACAGGCAGAGATGGGCAGCACACCTAAACAACATGGCAACGGTCTGGAAAACAAACCACCACCCACTGTGGTTAAACAGAACCTAGGGTATGAGCCTACCAGGATCAATGGGCTGCTAAAACAAAACAACCCCGAAGTGTTCTTTAGAGGACTTTAATGAGACCTACAGTCTCACAACATATATTCAAAATGTCTAGGATATAATCCAAACATACTCTACATACAAGTAATAGGAAAATATGGCCAATACTCAACAGAAAGGAAGAGCAGTCAACAAACGCTAATTCCAAAAGATGTTGAAATTGCCAAAGATTTTAAAGCAGCAATTATAAACAGGCTCCATGAGATTAAGTTTAAAACTTGAAAAGAAAGTAGTTCTAAGCAGAGAAACAGTGCTTGTGTGTGAATATGTGTGTGTACACACTACTTCTCTATGTTTACATATAGACATGTACATTAAGGTCTTAACGTTCACATCATTGGAATCCCAGAAGGGGAAAAAAGATTGATGCAGAAAAATGTCTGAAGAAGTAATGGATAAAAACTTCCCAAATTTGTTCAAAGACATAAATTTACTAATTAAAGAAGACAGCAAACTTGAAACAGGATAGAGTCGAAGAAAATCACACAAAGACACAGCATAATCAAACCACTGAAAGAAAGATGAAGGAAAAAACCTGGGAAGCAGCCAGAGAGAATAACTCATTACAGTTAGAGGAGCACCGACTAGAATGCCTCTGGATTTCTCATGGAGAAAGACAGAGGCCGGGGAGAGTGTGAGGATACAGTCTCAGCGCTGAAAGGGCTGTGCATACAGCCACAGTCTCCTCCAGGAACGAAGGTAAAACAAAGACATCCTCAGGTGAAGGAAAACCAAGAGAACCTGTTGTCAGCAGATGTGCCCTAAAGAATAATGCTGAAGAAAAATGACACCAGAAGGAAACATGGAACTTTAGGAATGAAGGAACAACAACAGAAAGTTCTTCAAAATATGTATGACTATTCAAGGTAAAAATTGCAACACTATCTGGTTAAGTTTTCACTGTAAATATAGTTTACATGAAGTGGTAAAATATTAATTTTAAATGGACAGTGAAAAGTTAGCTTTGTCATACAATTCTTTGTTGTGGGGGGATGTCCTGCGCATGTACGAGAGCACTTCAAAAAGATGATGGAAAGATTCATACTATTTCTTCATTCTATTTTTTCCAAGACTTTTTGAATGTTCAACAGCATCCCGGCCTCTATGCACTAGACACCAATAGTAGCAGCAGCACCACCACATCACCTTGTTGTGACAATCAAAAATGTCTTCAGACCTTGCCAAACATCCCCTGGAGTCCCCTGGAGAATTTTAAAGGGAATGCTTTAAGTATACTGACCTATAATATTAAAAGATTAAAAGTAAAACGGTGGAAAAGTATATATTATGCAAACACTAATCAAAAGAAAGCTAAATAGCTATACTAATATAAGACAAAAAAGTCATCAGAAAAAGGATTGCCTAGGAAAAAGGATATTACACATGATAAAGAATCAAATCACCAGTAAGATCTAGCAATACCAAATGTGTACCTACAATCAAAGCTTCAAAGTACATGAAGCAAAACCAATACAAGCGGAAAGAGAAACAGACAAACCCACAATCGTACTTGAGACTTCAAAACTCTCCTCTTAACAACAGACAGAAAATCGGAAAGGATTTAAAGACATGACCAACACCATCCAACTTGACCTAATTGTCATTTGCCAAATGCTCTACCCAACAGTAGCAGAATAATACTCTCTGCAAGTGCACAATAAACACTTACCCCAAAGACCACATCCTGGGCTGTAGACACCAAACCTAACAAATTTAAAAGAACTAAAACCACGAAGTATGTTCTCTCACCACAATGGATTAAAAAAAAAAATCAGTCACAGAAAGATATCTGGAAAATCCACAAATACTTTGAGGAAAAAGCCACACTTCTAAATAACTGGTGGGCCAAAGAGGAAGTCTCAAGGGAAATAATTTTTAAATGAATAAAAATAGGACATATCAAACTTTGAAGGATTAAGTCAAAAGAACGCTTACAGGGAAATTTATGGCATTACACACTTATACTGGGCAGGGGAAAGGGTCTACAGTCAATTTTCTAAACTTACAACTTATAAAAACAGAAAGGAAGAGCAAATTAAACCACATAACAGGAAGTACAGAAGACAGATGAGCAGTGAATGACACAGGGAGGTGCAGATCCCAAGTGTGGGACATACTGCAATGCAGCCAGCTTGGACGCTCGACACCACTGGGAGAAACAAAACCAGAGCAATGACTCCTCAAAAAAGAAATCAAAGAGATATAACCAGATGAAAGACTTAAACCATGATTAGAACCTAGATTGGAAAAAAAAATCTGTGCTATAAAAGACATTCCTGAAAATGATAAGTTAAAATGGTGAATTTTATATTGTGTTTTTGCCACAATCTGAAAAAGAAAGACTCTTGAGACAGGAGATTTGTGAATCTGAACTGGACATTATGTTATAAATTATTATTAATTTTCTCTGCTGTGATAACAGTACTGCAGTTGAGGAATTATCCCTGCTGTTAGGAGATACATGCTGAAGGGTCAGTCTACCTGCAACTTACTATGAAATGGTTCGGCATGGAGAGAAAAAGCAAAAAGGCATAATGTTAACAACTGTTGAATCTATGTAAAAGACTATTCTTTTGATGGTTCTGTATGTCTGAAATTTATTATTATTATTTTTTTTTTAAAGATGACCGGTAAGGGGATCTTAACCCTTGACTTGGTGTTGTCAGCACCACGCTCACCCAGTGAGCTAAGCAGCCATCCCTATATGGGATCCAAACCCGTGGCCTTGGTATTATCAGCACCACACTCTCCCAAGTGAGCCACAGGTTGGCCCCTGAAATTTCTTATAATACATAGCGGATAAAATGTATTCAAGGGAAAAAATTTTAAGACAAAAATGGACATCCTCCATCTGTTGCTTCTTGAATCCACAGCCTCTCCACCTTTTTCCTGCCATTTTCTCTAGGACTGTGGTCATCTCGACACTTTTCACCTTCATCATCATTACTATCTTCTTTCTCTAGATCACAACACTCCCACAAGCCCACATTTTGGAAGTGAAGGGGTTAAGAAGGAAGGACAACGATGGATGCTACTCCAAATAATCAAGACTGGGAAGACACCAACCCTGGGAGTTCCATCCTGATCTGATCTGACAGTAGAAGCTTTCAGACTCAAAATATATCTTCTACATACATAACAAGCTTTATACCTGCACTTAGCTTACTTTTTACTGATCCTTCAGGGAACTATGCACACGTGCAAGTGCACACACCTGTAACATACACGTATGGTAACATTTCTTTACTGACTTGGCACTTAATGTGCTTTCTTAGTTAATATTACTAGGAGTATTATGGGTTTTACCAGTGATGTGGTTACAAAGCACAAGTTCCTGGTGGCCTGTACTATCTTGTTTTTGCCCATAAATCCTGTTATTTTTAGTATGCATTCCTACCAAATACAATGTTTGGCAGGTTCACATTCCCACCATAAGTGATTGTAAGTTTGATTACACAGGGTGGGGGCTTCTGAGAGCTCTCTGCAATGAGCGCACTTTCTGTTTGTAGTTGTAATTTGTGGATGATCCCTAGCCTCGTACAACTTGACTGTTCTGTCCCCTAGCAACCTCTCATCTGGTGCTTTCCACATCCATTAATAATGGTTGCCAAAGTCAGTTACCACACTGACCTATGGAAAATAGTGGTTCTGTAATTCTCATTCTTTCCACAAATGAGGGTACTTCAAAGAGCTCATGGAAAGATTCATGTTATCGTTCTATTTTTCCATGACTTTTTGAAGTACCCTCAAATATGACCTGGTATTTTTCCTTCGTATTTTCTAATTTGATAACATTAACAAATACCTGTATCAACCATATGTTATAGGTTCTCATCTTTTGTAAATCACAATTGTCTATCATTTACTGATGCACAATGGTGCAGTCTCAGTGCCCCAAGCAGGTCAAAGTGGGCTCTAGCACCCTCCTGCCCTCCACAAGCAATGGGGCCTGTTTGCACCCACCCAGGAGCAGCCAAACCACAGGCTGTCTCCAAGAAGTGGCCAAGCACAGTTGATAAATCTCTTTAATATATGTTGCACTTATTACTTAATATTTAACTTGCATAATAATTCAATAAATACATATTTGCTCTATAATGAATTGTACAGTAGTAAAATTATCCTTGAAATTTTATAAAGCTTATCTATAAACAGTCTGGGCCTTTTGACTAGGTAACTCTGAGTTCTTTCTACCACAGTAGTGGTAGGCAGAATAATACTCCCCACATCCTAATTCCTGGTGTTACGCCCATGAATATGTTAGGTACATGACAAAAGGGAATTAAGGGTATGGATGGAATCAAAGTTGTTAATCGGTTAACCTTAAATATGGCGATTATCCTGGATTACCCAAGTGGGCCCTCTACATAGGTAGAGGAGGGCAGAGGAACAGGTATCAGAAGATACTGCGATGAAGAGGCAGTAAGAAGATGACAGTGTGAGAAGAATTCATTGCTCTGTTGCTGGCCACAACATATGGGGGCCATGTGCAGGGTCCAGAAAGAGGTCTCTGGGAGCTAAGGGTGGCCCTGCTGATGGCCAGCAAGTAAACCAGACCTTTATCCTACAATACGTACAACTGAATTCTGCCAGGATGAGCAAGGAAACTGTCCAAGCCTGCAGAAGGGGACATAGCCTGCTAACACCCTGACTTAGCTTGCAGAGACCCACAGTCAAGACATACAGAACTGCAAGACAAGACATTTGCTGCTTAAGCCACTAAATATGTGGTTATTTGTTACAGTAGCTACAGGAACCTAATACAAGTACACACCAATTAATGACATAGTTTTGTTTTCATTGTGTTTGGAGTCAATTTGATAATCCTGCTCCCAGGGCTCATATTTCTCCTCTTATTTGATGCCCACCCCTCTGCTATGGTTTGAATGTTTGTGTCACCTCCAAAATTCATGATAAAACTTAGTCTCCAATGCAACAGTATTAAGAGCCGAGGCCTATCTATAGGAGGTGATTAGGACATGAGTACTCTGCCCTCACAGATGAGACTAGTGCTTTATAAAAGGGCTTGAGAAGGCGAGTCCATCCCTTCTATCTCTCTTGTCCCTTCCACCATATGAGGACATAGCAAGAGGCACCATCTTGGAAGCAGAGAGCAGCCCTCACCAGACACTGAACCTGCCAGCACCTGGCTCTTGGACTTCCCAGCCTCTGGAATTGTGAGAAATGAATTTCTGTTGTTTATAAATGACCCAGTCTCAGGTATTTTGTAAAGTGGCACAAACAGACCAAGACACCTTCCAATAAGACAGAGTAGTGAGTAGAAGATTTTGCATCGTAGCAAAATAAAGAGGTGTTCTATGCACAGGAGATAGAAGAGGGAGAGAGAAAGAGTACTGATGATACTACACCACAGCTCACCTGTGCATTCTGTTGGCTCAGGCAGAGTGAGGCACTGCAGGAACTGGCCCTCAGCACTGCACGAATGCCTTCTAAATACCTGAACCTACACATAACAACTTGTCTTTGAGTTGTAAAACAGAAGAACAAGTCTACATAGACAGTGAACAGATTCTTAGCAAACACTGACTACCAAAAGATCTGTCCTCCTCCTGGGGTAATTAAATATTAGAAAAAAAAAACCATGGAACCTCTGAAAGTACTAGAATACAAAGAGTATGTTACGCTGAAGGCCCTGTATTAGTCCATTTCTCCTGTTTATTACAGAAAGCCTGAAACTGAGTAATGAATAAAGAAATGAAATTTATTTCTTACAGTTTTGGAGACTGGGAAGCCCAAAGTCCAGGAAATACATCTGGTGAAGGCCTTCTTGGTGGGAACTCTACAGTCACATGGCAACCAGAGCATCACAAGGTGAGAATGGGTTGAACAAAAGAGAGGTAAGCTCCTCACCTGCTCTCCTTTTAAAACCATCAGAACTATCTCCATTACACCATGAATGGATCAATCCATTCACTAGGGCACAGTCCTCACAATCTAATCACCTCTTAAAGGCCCCACCTTTCAAATATCATAATTGAATTTCCCACCATCTTAACACTTTTCCAATGGAAACTGTTTTCAATACATGCACTTTTGGGGGATGCACTTGACCCACAGCAGGCCCCAAGGAAGATCAGCCTCTCAATAATATTACAAGAATGTATACAAATGCTCAGAAAGCCACTTGGCTATATTCATTCATCAAGTATTTCCTGAGCACCAAGTATGTACCTAGCACTGAGAACATGATGATGGTCAGTAATAAAAAGACAGCCTCTAACTCATGAAACTCAGAGTCAATCAGTAAACAGAAAATGTCAGCAGTGATAATTGGTAAGACAGAGTTACCTAGTACCATGAGGCTGAATAATTAGGGGGAACAACCTAGATGTGATGCGTGAGCTCAAACCTAAAGAGAATGGGTGCTAACAAGGCAAATGGGACAGCTGCATTCCAAGGGGAGGGGAAAGGTCTGTGCAGGAGTGGAAACAGTGTATGGGGCAATATAAACAGCAGTGGAGGTGGCCAGCACACAGGCACAAAAAAGCCTGAAAAGGCAGCAGAAACCTGCCAGTGAGGGATTGCATCTCTACCCTCTCAACAACTGTTTTAGGCAAGCGACAAGCATCAGATGTACTACACACGCGAGTCACGCCAGAGAACCAAGAGTAACGAGAGTCGAAGCGGAGGAGGAGATTCCAATAGCAGCCCACTGGAGGAGTTCAGGGCAGAGATGTGGTACTTAGACTAAGAAGCTGAACTGAAAATGGAGAGAAGTGGATGAGTTCAAGAGATATTTAAGAGCTAGAACAGACAGAAATAGGTAACAAATTGCCTGTGTGTGTGGAGAAAAAAAAAAAAGCCTAAAGAATACTGGTTGTACATGAGGCTAGATGGCAGTACGACTCACTAGAACAGAAGACACTGAAGAGAAGCAGGCTTCAGAAAGGAGAAGATAAAAAATCATGGTTTTCAGCTTTCTCCCTGTTCAGTTTGAGATATGAAGTAGACAGCTGGAATAAATAGGCTTAGTACTCCAAGGACAGGCAACAGTGGGAAATCGTGGCACTGGAAGGGGTTTCAGATACCTAGAGCATACCTATTATTTAGCCTGACCAGCTTGGCCCCAACTCCCACACCACCCTAAGGGAGAATGCTGTGTCCTTACATGGGGAGCTCAAACCCTCCCATGGTTGGTCAGAATGGGCACCCAAACCCACCAAGCTAAGCAGAGTCCTTCATTAAAATTCTGGATCTGGGGTTGAGAAAGAGGAAGCAAAGGTCCTCCTGCAGAAGAGCTGTGGAGGCCTTTGTACTATGCAGAGGGAAGACCCAAGAATAAGACAGATGGAAAACCAAATGCAGGAGCTACTTTCAGGACAAAAAAAAAAAGTTTGTTTTCTAAAACTTAAACCTACAACAGAAAACAAAGAGGAGATAACAAAACATAGGAAGCAGGAAAGCAGATGGATAGACGGTAGAGAACTAAGCAGATCCAAGCACACAGAGTCCGAAGCCAGCAGTGAGGAAACCCGGGAACCAGGCTGATGCAGAGTCCTCCAGGGCTAAGGAGCCAGATCGCAGCACCTCAGAAGTGGGTCTGAAGGGATATGAAAACAAGAACAGGTTGAAAGCTACTTAGGGAAACAGATCCTCAGATTGCCTCCCCCTCCCACCGCAGAAGGCAGTTCGCAACTGCCCCCCCCCCCAACCCAGAGAACAAAGGAAGTTATCTCTGGGGAAGGAGGGTCAAAAGAGAAGCTGAGCTGAGAGTCAGATGACTCAGTGTGAGCAAGACCACAGGAAAACAGATGATTCATGAACACACACAGGCTGAGCATGCAGGCAAAGCCCAACCACTCCTCCACCAGCTTGCTAGTTAAGAGTTCAACACTGAGAGGCCAATGATGACCATCTGGAGGGGGAGGGGAAACCAGCAGCAAACATTTATTTAAAACTGAGATTATATTAGACATTAATCTAAGGAATTTACATATATCCATTTAATTCCTAGTTTAGACAATATAGGAAATTTTTACTTTAAAAAAGAATAAAAACTCAAATGTCCAAAATGTGGTAATAAAAGCAATGGAGTATTACACATCTAAAGAAGGAAATTCTGACACATGCCACAACCTAAACCTTGAAAATATTATGCTCAGTGAAATAAGCCAGACACAAAAAAGACAAATACTGCATGATTCCACCTAAAGTGCCCAGAATAGCCAAATTCATAGAGACAGAAAGCAGAAAAGTGGTTACCAGGGCTGGGGTACAAGATAATGAGTGAAAGTTTAATGGATCCAGAGTCTAAGTTTGGGAAGATGAAAGAGTTCTGGAGATGGATGGTTGTTATGTTTACACAACAATGTGAATGTACTTGTATTTAATGCCACTGAACTATACACCTAAAAATGGCTAAAATGGTGAATTTTATATTATGTATTTTACAATTAGAAATAAACAAAGGAAAAAAAATTAAGTATATCTGTAAATACCATTATTTATACTCTGCTCGCCAGAAGCCAAGATGGAAGATGGACATCCCTTAACATTAACATGTTCCATATGCCAAGCAAATTCTTAGACTTTGTGTTTTGCATGTACTTATCATGAAAGTCCCCTCCCCTCATCATCCTAATGGCTGTGTAGTGGATTGAATTACATCCCCCCAAAACTCCCTGAAGCTTGAGTTGTGTCTCCCAAGTTTCATGAATTAGGAACTTAGCCTCCACTGTGACTGTAAAGAGGGTGGGAAATCCTATTATGGTAATTGTAAGGTGGGGCCTTGAAGAGGTGATTGGGTTGCAGCACTGTGTAGTAGTGAATGGATTAAAGATGGTGGTCAGGGGTGTGGTTCTGAGGGCTTTAAGAGGAGAGTCTGTCTCTTGCTTGCTCTCTCTGCTTCCAACATCTTGCAATGTGAGACCGCTGGATTGCTGTCACCATCACCAGATAGCCTTTGGACTTCCCAGCCTCAGAAACTGTAAACAATAAACTTCATTTTCCTTATAAATCACCCTGTTCCATGTATTCTGTTATAAGCAACACAAACGGACTAATACAAGCTGCAACAGTTAATGTACTACATTAAGATACGGTGACGCTCAAACAGCTAAATCCTTACACATAAAGCAAAATGGTAAGTTCATTCAAGGTATCAGTCACTTAGATAACAGAGTGAAAGCAGAATTACAAAGAACCACTACTGGGCTACTCTGACTGAAAAGCCACATGGGGAATGGAAGACACTCATGTAATGGCTAAATCTCACTGAGGACTTGCTATAGTCAGCACTAGGCCAGGCACTTTTGATGTCTGTATTCAGCAGGCTGTAGGTCTGTGGGTTGACTTCTGGGTTCTCTATTCTGTTCCACTGATTCGTGTGCCTGTTTTTATGCCAGTACCATGCTGTTTTGGTTACTATAGCTTTGTAGTATAATTTGAAGTCAGGTAGTGTTATGCCTCTGGCTTTTTTTGTTGTTGTTGTTGTTGTTGTTTTTTCCCATGGGATTGCTTTGGCTATTGGGGTCTTCTGCTGAACCATATGAATGTTAGGACTGTTTTTCTATTTCTGTGAAGAATATCATTGGTATTTTGATGTGGATTGCATTGAATATACAGACTGCTTTGGGTGGTATGGACATTTTCACAATGTTAGTTCTTCAATCCAAGAGCAAGGAATGTCTTTCCATCTTTTTGTGTCCTCTTTAATTTCTTTCAGTGGTGATTTGTACGTCTTGCTGCAAAGATCTTTCACCTGGATTAAATTGATTCCTAGTAATTTTATTTTGGGGGTGACTATTGTAAATTGGATAGCTTTCTTGATTTCTTTTTCTGCTAGTTCATTGCTGGAGTATTAAAAAATGCTACTGAATTTTGCATGTTGCTTTTGTATCCTGAAAATGTTTATCAACTCTCAGAGATTTTTCATAGTCTTTAGGTTTTTCTATGTATACGATCATGTCATCTGCAAACAGGGTCAATTTGACTTAGTCTTTTCCAATCTGGATGCCCTTTATTTGTCTTGCCTAATTGCTCTGGCTAGAACTTGCAATATCATGTTAAACACGTAAGGTGAGAGTGGACATCCTTGTCTTGTTCCTGTTTCTGAAAAGCTTGTTCTGAAAGCTTTTCCCCATTCAGGATGATACTGGAGATGGGTTTGTCATATATTACTTTTATTATATCAAGATACTTTCCCTCCATGCCTAATTTGCCAAGAGTCTTTATCATGAAGCAATCATGAATTTTGTCAAATGCTTTTTCTGTATCTATTGAAATAAACACATAATTTGTCCTTGATTCTGTTGATGTGGTGTATCACATTTACTGACTTGCATATGTTGAACCATCCTTGCATCCCTGAAATGAAACCCATGTGATTGTGGTGAATGATTTTTGTGATGTGTTGCTGAATTCTATTTGCTAATATTCTGTTGAAGATTTTTGAGTCTACATTCATCAGAGATACTGGCCTGTAGTTTTCTTTTTCGTTACATCTCTGTCTGCTTTTAGTATGAGGGTGATGCTGGCCTCATAGAATGAGACTGGGAGAATGGCCTCTGTTTGAATATTTTGCCATAGTTTGAAGAGAACTGGTATTAACTCCTCTTTAAAGGTTTGGTAGAATTTGGCAGTAAAGCCATCCAGTCCTAGTCTTTTCTTTGTTGAGAGACTGCTGATTACTACTTCAATCTCATTGCTTGTTATCGGTCTGTTCAAGTTTTCTATTTTTTCTGAGTTCGGCCCTCATAGTTTATGTGTTCAGAAATTTCTCCACTTCCTCCAGGTTTTCAAATTTGTTGGCATACAGTTATTTATAAGTCTCTAATGATACTTTGTATTTCTGTGGTAACGATGTCTCCTTTTTCATTTCTAATTTCTGTTATTTGGGTCTTCTCTCTTCGTTTTGTAACTTAGCCTAGCTAATGGTTTGTCTATTTCGTTTATCTTCTCAAAAAAACAACTTTTTGCTTCATTGATCCTTTCTATCATTTTAAGGGTTTTTATTTCATTTAGTTCTGCTCTGATCCTAATTATTTCTTTCTGTCTACTGATTTGGGGATTGGATTGTTATTTTGAGGTATAGCATTAGGTTGCTTATTTGAAATCTCTCTATGCTTTGGATCTGTCTTTATAGGAATAAACTTCCTTCTTAGAACTGCTTTTGCAGCATCCCACAGGTTTTAGTATTAAGTGTCTTTATTTTCATTAGTTCCAAGAAATTTTCTGATTTCCTGTTTAATTTATTGGACCCATATATCATGTCATTCCAGAGCTTGTTGTTTAATTTCCATGTGTTTGTATAGTTTCCAGAATTTCACTCGTTATTGATTTCTAGTTTTAATCGGTTGTGGTCTGAGAAGATACTTGAAATGATTTCAATTTTTTAAAATTTGTTGAGTCTTGATTTATAACCTAACATGTGTTCTATCCTAAAAATGTTTCATGCGCTAATTAGAAAAATGCATATTCTGTGGTTCTTGGGTGAAATGTTCTGGAGACATCTGCCAAGTCCAATTGGTCTAAACTGTAGTTTAAATCCTGTGTTTCTCTGTTCATTTGTTGCTCACATGATCTGTCCAATGTTGAGAGAGGGGTGTTCAGGTGCCTAACTATTAGCATATTTGGTCTAATTTGACCTTTTTACTTTGGTCTAATAGTTTGCTTTATATATCTGGGTGCTCTGATTCTGGGTGCATATATACTTATGATTGTTATGTCTTCTTGCAGGATAGATCCTTTTATCATTATATAGTGGCCTTGTCTCTTTTTACAGTCTTTGGTTTAAAGTCTATTTTATTCTATTACAGAAATAGCTACTCCTGCTCATTTCTGATATCCATTTGTGAGGTACATCTTTTTCCATCCCATCACTTTTAGTCTATGTTTATCTTTACAGGGGAGGTGAATGTCTTCTAAACAGCATATAGATGGGTCTAGCTTTTTAATCCAATCAGCCAGTCTGTGTCTTCTGAGTGGGAAATTTAATCCATTTACATTTAAATTTAATCCATTTACATTTAGGGTTGTTACTGAAAGATACCATATTACTTCTGGCATCTTACTGATTTTTTTTTTTTTTTAATGGTTTAAATCTCTTTTGTTTTTCTCTTTCCCTTTTACTGTTTCTCTTCGGTGTTTGATGATTTTGGGAGATTGTAAGATACAGTTTCTTTCTCTTTATCATTTGAATTTTTGTTCTACGGGGGGGGGATTGTTTTTTCTTGTGTATTCATGGTACTGGTTATTGTTTTTTGGATTCCAGATGCAGGACTCTCTTGAGGATTTCTTGTAGGGCGGGTCATGTGGCAGTGAACTTTTAAAGTTTTTGTCTGATATACACTATTTCTCCTTTATTTCTAAAGGACAGCCTTCCGGGGTATAGTTATCTTGGCTGGCAGTTTTTTTCTTTTAGTGCTTTGAATATATCATCATTCTCTTCTGGCCTGTGGAGTTTCTGTTGAGAAGTCTGCTATTAGTCTGATGGGGGCTCTCTTATAGGTGACTTCACACTTTTGCTGTTTTTAGGATCCCCTCTGTCTTTGAGTTTTGCCAGTTTGACTGTAATGTGCCTCAGTGAAGACCTTTTTGGATTGAATCTGTGTGGGGATCTTTGAGTCTCCTGAATCTAAGGTTCCATGTCTCTCTCTATATCCAGGAAGTTTTCCACTATTACTTCATTGGATATGTTCTCAACGCCTTTTCCTTTCTCCTCCTCTTCAGAAATATCCATGATTCAGATGTTCGTACACTTAAAGTTGTCTGCTATATCTCTTATATTTTCTTCGTTTTCTTAAATTCTTTTTTCCCTCAACCTGAGTTATTTCAAAGAGACTATCTTCAAGATTAGAAATTCTTTTTTCTGCTTACTCTAGACTTCTGCTTAAGCTCTCAGTTGTGTTTATTTCATTGAATGACTCCTACTGTTCTACAAGTTCTGCTACATTCTTTTTTAATGTATTATTCTCTTTGTAGACTTCCTCCTTCATATTCTGGATAATTCTGCTCAGTTCACTGTGTCGTCTAACTGTGTCTTCTTCTATCTCATTGAATTTCCTTGAGATTTTTACTTGGAATTTCGTCTCATCCAAGTGCTTCCTGCTCCACGGGGTCTAGTACTTGAGAGATATTGGATTCTTTCGGTGGACTCATAGTTTCTTGATTTTTGTATTTCTAATATCTCTATGTTGATGTCTGGTCATCTGGTAGAGCAGCTGCTTCTTCTGTTACTCTCCTTCCCTGCACTCTGCTGGTGACCCTCCTTGTGTCAGTGCAGTTGAGTAGTTGGTGGTCTGTCCGCACAGAGGCAGTCGCTGCTGCGGCTGCTGCTGTGATAGTAGGCCACCTTTGCAGGGATGGTAGTTGGGGTGGTGCCTCTGCAAGGCTGCCCATGTGGCAGCAGTGGCTCCAGCTGTGACAGGCTGCTTGCATGACAACGGTGGCTGCCCAGTGGCACCAATGGTGCAGCAGGAGTGGTTTCACCAGCTGTCTGACTGCGATTTCCACAACGGCAGCCTGTGCAGCTATCGTGTCCATAGTGGCAGAATTAATTTGTAGTGGAGGCAGCACCATGAGCGATGCAACAGCCTCCCTGGTATCCATGGTGTCCTCAGTGGCAGCACAGTTACCTCGTGGGGGCGGCAGTGATGCCAGCAGCTGCACCTGCCTCTCTCATGTATGTGGTGTCCCCAGCACAGGGCTATCTAATGGGGACAGCACAGGCACCAATGACTGCAACTGCCTCCATTGGGTCTGCAGTGTCCACAGCTGCAGCAGGGTTACCTCATGGGGTCAGCAGTGGTACCAGCGGCTACCACACCCTCTCTTGTACCTGCAGTGTCCACAGTGGCAGGGGGCTACCTCATGGGGGCAACAGCCACACTGGTGGCTGCAACTATGTTTCTTCTGTCCACGGTGTCCTTGAGAACAGCGGGGTTACATCGTGGAAGTGGTAGTGGCACCAGTGACTCAAACTGCTTCCCTTGCATCTACAGTGTCTGCAGCAGCAGTGTGGTTACCTTGCAGCAGGTGGGGCTGTGTGTGTGTGTGGTTAGACAGCATCTGCAGTGGCTACAACTGCTTCCCTTGCGTCTGCAGTGTTCTTGGTGGCAGCGGTGGCAACAGTGGTTGCTGCAACTGTCTCACTCATGTCTGCAGTGTCCTTGGAAGCAGCACGGTTAACTTGTGGTGGAAGCAGTGGTTGCAACCTCCTCCCTCACATCTGTGGAGTCCACTGTTGCAGTGAAGGGCCACCCAGAGGTCTGCTGCTTTGCGATTGATGATAGTTCTCGGACCAGACAATGGCTCTGATGACTGTAGCAGTGGTGGCAGTGGCCTGTTTTGATCTTTTTCTGTGATAAGAACACGCCCCGGGCACCTCTAGGCCATCATCTTCACAGAAGTTGTCCCAAAAGAAAACAATTGTAAAGGAAATGAGACACTGGGGGTAATATTTATAGCATGTGACAGAAAAATAATAATTCTTTATAAACATTCCTACAAATCAATAAAAAAGCAAACACTTTAAATGACAAATGAGCATGACAATTCACAAAGAAAAAATACAGCTATACTGACAAAACTATGCTTTAACCACATTAGGAACTCCAACCACTCTTTCAATAAGCACTTGAGCACCTACAATGTACTAGGCACCATCCTGAGCACTGAGGACACAATAGTAAACAAGGCATACAAGTCCCCTGTCCATGTAAAACTGATGTGCCGACAAGACAAAAACAAGAAGTAAACAAACAGGATATTTTCAACGGTAGAAATGCTAGGAAGAAACTACAGGAGGGTGAAAGGCTGAAATGATTGGACGGGTCTTCCTTAGATCATCCAGGAGGCCAGGTCCCAGAAGTGACAGCCGGAGGTAAGGCAGCCAACTTCTAGAGGTCCAGGAAGACCTTGAAGACAGCCTTGAGTGCGGCAGGAGCAAGAGAACACCAAAGGGAGCAGGACACCAAACAGCTGAAGAGGGAGGTAATAGATCTGCAACATAACCAGCACCACTTTAGACAAGCCCAAGTACAAAATGGTGCTGCCCACCTCCTCCCCTCCTCTCCCCACTTCCGTTTATGAGAAGCCTCCTGACTTAAACAGAAACCCCTTTTGCTTCCACAAGGACACAGTTCTCCACTCTGATCCACATTAGCATAATGACCCTCCTTGATGGTATCAGCTGGCCCTTGGTGCACTATATAAGCTCTACCACCCCCACACCTGGTGCTTCCACCATTTTCAGGGCAGCCCTGGGCTGCCTGCCACTCTGAGCACAGCCCAGCAGATTTCTTTCTTTAATAAAGCTTGAATGGTACCTGGCATCTCAGCTCACTTTCTTTCATTATGGTGCTGAAACCCAGGAAGGGTTTGGCCGATGTTGTGGCCGATCCCCTCTTGGGTCGATCGGCCCTTGGCCGCCCTTTCCAGACTAGCCGGAACCGGGTACACTTGGGACTCACTACTTTTGCCATTTCAGACCAATACATCCAAAACCGGCCTCAATTCAGGGTGAGTCAGTGGGTCTCTCCTGTCTGCTTCTACGGTTCCCCTGACTACGCTCTACGACTCAGGTCTCTACGAAGCCCAGGCACCTGGCTGAGGGAACTCTTCTCATGCCCCCCAGCTATTGGAGGATGCTCCTCTAGCCAGTCGGTGGCTTTTCTCTCAAAAAGGTGGGCACCAAAAGGGACACCCTTTGCTGGCACTCTTCTTCTACCAGGACTGAATGCCCTTTCTCACCCTCTACACGGGATCCTCATGATCCAAACCTCCATGCTCTATGCCCTTGGGCTATCTCCTGGCCAATTTCTTGGTCTCCAGGGAGACAATAAACCTAAACGTCCCATCCCATTTTTTACTGTACTCCATGCTCTATGCCTCTGGGCCATCTCCTGGCCATTTTCTCGGCCTCCAGGGAGACATTAAAACTCAAACACCTCATTACAATTGATACCGGTGGCCACAAGATGGCACTCGATTTAGACACTCACAGAAGCGACAAAAGCTGTAGAGATTCCTTGTTCAGGCCTTCTCCTATCCCTGAACGCGTTCTTCTCTCTGTCAAAACTGTCCTATGTCTCAAATTCTCATAGCTCATGCTTGACCTCTCCTTCCAGACTCAGATCAATCTTCTGATCCATCAGCCCTCCACATTTCTCTCTCATCCCCACACCTGGCCTCCAGATGCTCATCCTGAGCCCAACTCCTCCCCTTCTCCCCCTTCCTCAGGTCACAACACCACCTCAGCTCCGGCTTTTTATTATCCTTCCGTGAAGTGGCTGGGACAGAAGGAATTGTCCAAGTCCATTTACAGGGAGCAGGTCTGGATGTTGGCTCAGGTACATGCTCAAAATAAGAGGCAGCCTGTGGGAGCCGTTGCTGTTCCTTGCACAGACCCAAATTGGAACTACCAGGCCTGCCACGGGGATCGGGATCTCCAGGATAATATGATCACACACCTACTTCACAACCTCCAAAAGGCTACTCACAAGTCAGTCAATTATGACAAGCATAGAGAAATCAGACAAAGATCCACTGAAAATCCGAGCCAGTTCCTAACCCGCCTCTCTGAGGCTTTACATGAATACACACATATAGACCCAAACTCCCCTGCAGACATGGCCCTCTTACACTCTCATTTCATTACCCAATCAGACCCTGATATACAAAAAAACTAAAAGAGATCAGGCCAAATACCAGCTCCTGGATAATGCCATCCATGGCTCACATACTCCAAACCTGGCTGCCTCTAGGGGAAAACCACCTGAGAACTGCTTCAATGCAGTCAACTGGGCCACTCAGCACGAGCCTGTCATAACCCATCCTCACTACAAATGGCCAGGTCACTGGGGGATTGACAGTGCCACTCGCCAGAGAGGGAGAGGCCCGGTCCCCAACCTACAGCCTTTGGCTTCATGGCCATCCCTACCAGAACTTCTAGGCGCTGACGATGCCCAGCGCCCAAGGTCCCCATGGAAATCACCACACGTAAGCCCACGGTAACTCGCCTTGTAGCAGATAAGCCAATTTCTTTTGTCATTGATACAGGGGCCATTTACTTTGCCCTTCCTAAGTATGCAGGACCAATAACCCCATCCTCTATCACAATAGTAGGGATCACGGGATCAGAAAACCACCCATGGATCACTCAAGCCCTTTCCTATATCCTACAACAAACCCAATTCACACACAAATTCTTAATAATGCCTCAATGCCCAGCCCCCTTACTGGGATGGGACATTCTTTTCAAATTCAAAGCTACTCTGACCGTAAACACTTTAACTCCAGCTACAATACTCCTGTTACAGGCCACACCTAGACCTGGCCCCTAAGGTTTGCACCTTCCCCTCCCCCTCAGACAAGGTTAATCCCGAGTATGGGACGCTTCTTCTCCCTCCATTGCTGTGCACCATTCCCCTATCCTTGTTAAACTGCTAAACCTTTGTCCCCTAATGTCCCACAGTACCCCATCGCTAACAAACACCTAATAGGCTTAAAACTCGTCGTACACAAACTCCTTTCTTCTCATCTCTCGCAGCCTACCCACTCACCTTTTAATACACCATCCATCCAGTTATAAAGCTTGACAGCTCATACCACTTAGCACAGGAATGTTCCTGACACGTGCCGTTCCAACAACTTACTGGGACAGTACTGCCTCAGGGATTTCAGGATAGCCCCCACTTTCTGGCCAGGCCTTAGCTCAAGACTTATCTGAACTTCCCCTAATTTCTAGCACTTTAATACAATATGTGGATGACCTCCTCCTTTGTAGCACCTCCTATGAGAATTCACAGGCCTATACTGTTGCTCTCCTTAATTTCCTAGCCTCCAGGGGATATCCACTGTCCCAAGCAAGGCCCAAATTACTTCTCCTTCAGTTCAAGGGCCTAATTTCTGAATTCTCTATTCCTACCGCAAAGGGTGAAATCCTTTCTTTCTTGGGGCTTGCAGGGTATCCTTGCGTATGGATTCCAAACTTTGGTGTGCTAGGAAAGCCACTTTATGCGGCAGCCAAAGGGGATCCTGCCATTTCTTTAGACCCCACAAAGCTCATTCATTCTCCCTTCCCACGATTAAAAGCCACTCTCCTTGCAGCCCCAGCTGTATCTCTCCCAAACCTATCTCATCCTTTTATCCTACACATCACCAAAACCCAAAGATTGGCAGTCAGAGGTTGGGGACAAAAGGCAGGAGATATTTTCTACCTGACTGCACACTTCTCTAAATAACTAGACACCACATCTAGAGAATGGGCTCCTATTTACGGGCCTTGGCAGCAGCCACCCTTCTAGCATAGGAAAGCTTTAAACTAACTTCTAAACAACAAACAGTCAAGACCTTCTCAGCCATAAGGCCAAGTCAATTCTCTCCCTTTCTCACCTACAACTTATTCACCTTACTTTCATTGAAAACTCCCAGTCCTCCTTTAAACCTTGTCCTCCCTTATATCCAGCCACTATCATCCCAAGCACTCACGACCCTTAGAACACAACTGCATGGAGGCTTTAGACCTCTTTCTCAATCCTTTTCCACACATCTCCCTGCATCCCATTACACAGTTCAGAGATGGGAGTGCCACCTCCACTCCTGCCCCCCAGGTGGGTTATGCCATAGTAAATCTAACACAAGCTATTGAGGCTGCACAACTCCCAAAGGAGGTTGGGGTTATACACCAAAGAGGACACCAAACCTCCAATGACCCCATAGTCCAGGGGAACAAACTGGTGGATCTAACCATAAAACAGGCTGCTCAATCACCAGGCCCCCACTCTTCTTCTCCTGCTCAGGTCCTTCTCATGGCCCCTACACCCTTATCCCAATACACACCCCAGGAAATACAACACCTCCAACAGTTGGGGACACACAGAAAGGACAACTGGCATACTCTCTCCAGTTGCTATGTCCTCCCTACCACACAAGCTGAGCAAATCCTTTTAGATTTCCATAATTCAGTTCACATAGGCTATGAACTCCTAATACGCCTTCTTCAGCCCTTATATTACTCTCCCCACAAAAGGACCCACTATCTTCTAACATTAGTAGATACCTTTTCAGGTTGGATTGAGGATTTTCCCTGCACTTCGGAGGATGCTACAGCAGTAACGTGTGCTCTCACCTCAGAAATCATCCCTCGTTTTGGCCTACCCACCAGTCACTCACTCGCCTACGGGCTGCCCCCTGCAAGCCCACAGGCCTCAGACCCCTCAAACTTATATACTGTAGGCCCTTCACTCTCACACCTCTCCCTTCCAGCTCATCACCTTAAGGCCAGTATCTCCCTATTCTTTTGCTCACTAGGGATCTTAGGGAACAGGCCAACCTTCTATTACCTCAGCCTTTCCCCAACACCCTCTCAGGCTTTGAACTGAGCCCAGGACAGTAAGTGTATATTAAAACCCGAATCCCAAAGCCTCTCTCACCATGTTGGGAAGGGCATTATACAGTACTTCTTGCCACACCCACATCAGTAAAAGTACTAAGAAAGGCCCCCTTGTTATCACTTATCCTTGGTAAAACTAGCAGCTGAGACTTTACCCCAAAATTTGTTAACATCAAGCCAGAGGGGTCCCTCTGCTCAACCCCCAACCCAACATGTCCTCACACTTCATCCATTTTAGGACCCACAAAACTGAAAATCTCCAGGACCTCCACTCGTCCCCCAATCCCAAAAGGATGATCTTCCACCCAGCAATTATTCTCTCACTCTTGCAGGCCTGATCCACGTCCCTCACACAAGGGCTACTATTATAATATCTGTTCTAGTTCTTGCTACAGGATTGGCAGAAGCTGCCCCAAAAGAGTGTAACATTATAGGAAGATTTCTCCTGGCACTTCTTTACCTCCTATCAGTAGGATGCTTCCTAGCAATTTCATTGTGGCAATGTGCCCTTTAAATTCTTTTGGCTCCCTAACCCTTCCCACCTTCCCATGTTTTTCCTGCTATCTCAATGCTCCCCCTTACCTGGAACATGGAGGCTCCAAGTCCGCAGGGACGATGCAGTCCTCAGTGAATCAGACTGATCCCCAAGCAATGCATCTGTCTCCCACTTCACAAGAAACTTTTTCTGGCCACACCCTCCCTGTCAATGCAGCCCGTAACATTTTGACAAATGTCTCTTCACTTTCCTCTAATCTCACCTCAGTGGGGACTGTCAGCATTATGTGAGGCCTGCCCCCACTCTACCTTACTAACAGCAAATGCTACCACTCACTTACCCCCTCCTCATCCATACCCTAAAACTGGAATATATTTCCTTTGTAAAACTACATTATCCTATTGCCTGCCCCGCAAGCACGATTTCTTGCATATTCTTTTGGCTCGTCTCTGACATCACCCTCCAGATAGATGGAGAGATGGAGATGGGACTGGGACTAACTTCAGCTCCCCCCGCCGGAAGTGCCCCCCACTCCCGTGGGGCACTAATTGTACCTTTTAATTGAGGCAGGGATCCTTCCTGCATCCGGAACTGGCATAGCGGGCCCTGCTACTGCCTCTCAATCCTTACAAAAACTCTCAGAAGAACTAACCATAGATAGCATCTCCTCTCTCCAGTGACAGGTCACCTCACTCGCGACAGTCAACAGTCACTTTACAGAACCATTGGGCCCTTATTTCCTTACAGGCAAGAAGGAAGGCACCTGCCTCTTCTTGGGGGAGGAATGTTGTTATTATATAAATTAGTCCAGGGCAACCAAAACAACTTAAACCTTTTCACTGGACTCTTGGATACCCTGGCTTATGCCCCTGCCAGGACCCATAACTGTGCTGGGACTTATCCTAGATTTGGTCCCTGACTCTTGGTGTTTCTCTAATTTGTTGCAGGGATGTATGCAGGCATTCACGAACCAAAAGGTTGCCAAATTGTTCCTGTGAGGAGGATATCAGCCCCTCAGAATCAGCAACCATTCCTTGGAGGAATACAGCCTCCCCACATGAAACCAATACCCTGCTGCCTAAATCTTGTTTTTTCCACATCTTTGCCCATCTCCAGCAAGAATTAGCTTCAGAAGAATGAGACCTCCGCCCCTTTCCCCGTTTTCTTATACTTCAAAGGCAAGAATAATAGATCTGCAACATAACCAGCACCACTTTAGACAAGCCCAAGTACAAAATGGTGCTGCCCACCTCCTCCCCTCCTCTCCCCACTTCCTTTTGTGAGAAGCCTCTTGACTTAAACAGAAACCCATTTTGCTTTTGCAAGGACACAGTTCTCCACCCTGATCCACATTAGCATAATGACCCTCCTTGATGGTATCAGCTAGCCCTTGGTGCACTATATAAGCTCTACCACCCCCACACCTGGTGCTTCCACCATTTTCAGGGCAGCCCTGGACTGTCTACCACTCTGAGCACAGCCCAGCAGATTTCTTTCCTTAATAAAGCTTGAACAGGACACAGCATCTTGGCTCACTTTCTTTCAGGAGGCAGGACAAGGCACACAGTACAGTGAAGCACCAGGAAGGAGTTTAAGTTAAATTCTAAGTGTAATGAGAAGTGATTGGAGATTTTAAACCTGGGAAAAATTTTTGTTTTCAACAAAGACTTCTAAAACATGCAAATTCAGATAAGAACATGTCTTGCTTATCAAACAAAAAAAATAATTCTCAACATACAGCATGGTTGGGCCGGCCCCGTGGCGCACTCAGGAGAGTGCAGTGCTTGGGAGCGCAGCGACGCTCCCGCCGCGGGTTCGGATCCCATATAGGACTGGCCAGTGCACTCACTGGCTGAGTGCCGGTCACGAAAAAGACAAAAAAAACAAAAACAAAAAAACATACAGCATGGCCAACTGTCTTGGATAAACAGGCATTCTTAATTGCTGGAAAGAGTATGAAGGTAAGAGTGAAGAAAAGCTTGTGAAAATGCATAGAAAGCTTTTTAATTTTGTAACGTAAATAAACTTCAACAATAGGTCCTAAATGTGATTTACCTACAACAATGACCATCATAGTGCTGTGCTGTTTAAAAAGGAAACATGGAAAAAACCTTAATATCCTTGATCAGAGAACTGGTTAAATATATGATGGCATATCATATTGTCACAAAAATAATAATGTAGAAGACATTTTGTTGAAAGGAAATGTGTTAGGAGAAACAGCAGCCACTTACTGTCACCCCTCTTTTGAACAGCCTGATCCACCAATCAAAATGCTGCTCATTTTAACGTCCCCATACAGACCCACAAACAACTCCAACTACTAGCAATCCCACCGCAGAACATCCTTACAACATACAAGTTACACTTTAGATGATTTAAGAAAAGATTACGTGATCTGCACAGTAGCAGGCCTAATATAAGACCACTACTTTTTAAACAGTCAACTAGAAAATGAATATTTATACAAAATGCGAATAAAATTCAAAATACCACTTAAGTATATTATAATATAACACACAAAATGAGATTTTTAGTCTTTTTCATTAAGTTCTTTCAGCAACTGTGTCGCATTTTTCCAAAAGTCACAATGTTATCAAGTTTAATGCTGGAAAAGAAGAAAAGTGAATTCTGAAAGATAATGAATATAAGCAACATCGTGTTTAGTAACCTTGACTTCAGAAATGGAGACTTCGAGCTGGCAAGTAATTTATTCCATTTCCAAGGCAATTTCCCCACTGTATTGAAATTTTTACCTCAGCATTTAAAAACAATGGGATGATGAATAATGGGTTTTTTTAGAGACCGGATAAGCACAGAATCTTAAGTGTCTTTGTTGTCTGGTGTCACACACACTTAATTGGTTTGTCACTCAAGAAAAATCAACATTTCCAGCAATTAAGTATAATTCTGGAAACATATTTTTAAAACCAGTAAAAACAATGTGAACAAAGACAACAGAACACATGATCGTAAACCCAGGAGTACATTTAAATGGTCTAATGCTCAAACCTTCTTTAACAAAAATAAACATTTCCCCTTTGCCTGAATGTTAATAAAGTAAAAGAACAAAGCAACAGAACTATGTGCTGGTATTAGTCTATTTCTGTTGCTTATAACAAAATCTGGAACTGGGTAATTTGCAAAGAAAACGAAACTTATTGTTTACAGTTATGGAGGCTGGGAAATCCAAAGTCCAGGGAAATACATTAGTGAAGGCCTTGGTGGTGGTGACAGTGACATGGGAATCTTACATGACAGATAGCAGAGCAGAGAGACTAACCTCCTCATTCTCTCTCCTTTTAAAGCCACCAGAAAAACTCCCATTATTCCAAGAACGGATCAATCAATTCATGAGGGTACAGACCTCATAATCTTATCACCTCTGCAAGGCCCCGCTTTTCAAAGACCATAATAGGATTTCCCACCCTCAACAGTTAGAGTGGAGATTAAGCTTCAATGACTTTGGAGAAAACATTCAATCCACTAAGTACTATAAAGAAATATGCATATTCCCTTCATCAAGTACAGCTACAAAGTTCAATCTTATAGTTGGTGAGTATTTACTGTATGAACTAAGGAAAAATTGGGACTCCTTCCTACAGCAGCAGAGATAAATGGTGCTATAGTCTGTTTTTGTCCCCTCCAAATTCATGTGTTGAAAGCTTACCCCCCAATACAACAGTGTTGGGAAGTGGGGCTTAATGGAAGGTGTTCACTTCATGATGGTGGAGCCCTCGTGGCAATGGTAATGGATTAATGCCACTATCTGTATAAAGGGCTTGTGATAGTGGGTTTCCTTTCTCCTATTCTTCTGCCATGGAAGAACACCACATTCATCCTCTCTTGCCCTTCCACTTTCTGCCATGTGGGACACAACATGAAGGCCTCACCAGATGCTGGCACCTTGATCTTAGACTTCCCAGCCTCCAGAACAGGGAGAAACAAATTTCTCTTCTTTACAAATTACCCAGTCTCAGGTATTCTGCTACAGCAGCACAAAATGGACAAAAACAAACAGTAAAATGGTAAAAAAAATAAATTAAATAAGGATATAAATAAATAATTTTAAATGGTGCCTGGAAAACATGCCTTGACCTTAGCAGCAAAAACAAGCAAAAAGAAAAAGAAACAGTCCCTTGAGCTGAGAAGTGATTTTCCCCATGTGAACTATGTGTACATTAACCTTGGGAGCTAGTGATTTCTAAAATGTTCTGTGAGAAACCTAAATACCAATTTCTTGAAATAAATTATACCAATACTATAAAACAAATTGAGGTAAAATTCTGAATTAGAGTTCATGGTACAATATCCAATATTATGTAAAGGCAAATCCAGAAATTTGAATCTATATGGCCAGTTAGCTCAGGACACACAATCCAGTTGGCTGAAATTGTGATGTTCTCTTTCATCACCTCTATCTTCATGCTAACACCCTTAATTCAGAAAAATTAGGTGAAACACTTCTGTTCTGGCAGGTGTAAAGAATTTCTTTATGCCTGAGTAAACTATAGATCCCTTGTAAAGAACATGTTTATAGAACCCAAAGAAAATGTTTCTAAATCCAAGGAATCCTGGGCCTGGGGAATTAGACAAATATTGTCTTAAGAATCATTTTGTACCTTAAAACAAACAAACAAAAAAACAAAAAAAGGCTCTTCAATTGTAAATCACCCCAGCAAAGGAAAAGTTTCATTTGTTACCAGCTAGTAAAGTATCCATTATATCATCATAATTGTAAAATTTTTAAAATTCAGAGAAAATTACGCACAGACCCTCAGAATTAGAAAGCTAGCATTAAAATATTTGTGTTGCCTGCACCAAGAAATGCTAATATTTTACAGATAATCAGATAATAGCCATCTGTTCTCAGCATAAGTCTCTTTTTAAACACTAAAGTTTAACCATTATAATACTGTAACACATGTCTCTAGGCATGGCCAATAGCCACACTGCTGAAAAAAGCAAAGAAAAATAATAGACATGGATAAACAAAATAATTATGCTCAATGTTGTTCATTCTTCACTGAACTGCAAAATATAATTTGAATGACACTTTTATCACTTAAAACACAAAAATAAAAAATTAACAAATACCTTGCTTTTACACTGATGTTCACAATGGGAGAGAGAAACCAACACCTTGCATGACTTTGTAGAAAACAGTCTTAACAAGTAACTGCATTCCTAGTGAACAATGAACTACTACGTGTGGTACACATCATTTTGTTTACCAAATGACATATGAAAACAGGAATGTCCTCATCCTTGATGATAACAAAAGTAATGTGATACTGAATTTTTAATATTTATTAAATCATACTCAAATTACATCTAATTGTTCCCTTAGAAACTTTCATATAATAAAAACCCAATGATGAAAATTTTTATATAAGTTGTAACAATTTACCATTATTTTTTAAATATACTGTGTCCTAAACTGATATGATTATAATGAAATAAAAAATAATTAACTTAATGGAAAATCTGGGAGCCTTTGAAATACATTACTACAATTCCTTACATGTAATAAGAATAAAATGTTATTTTGCATCATCAAGGAAAGAAGTTTTCAAAGCCCATAAAGAAAAGAAAGCACATATGAAAGTTGTTTTTCTAACAAGTATTTAGCTTTCAAATGCCAATGTGAAGATTTTGGCCTCATAATATAAAATTTTGTTTTTCGTAAATATAAGACAATATACGAACTTACATTTTTTATTTTTTAGTTATATTCTAATACAGCACATTTCCCAAAATAGAAATATTAGAAAAATCACAATTTTGATAAAATTTTATTCACTTTATAGTCTCAAAATAGGAAATTAGTGATTTGTTATATATAAAGTCAAAAGTTTGCTTAACAATTGTTAAAATGGTGAAGTCTACATTAAGTATATTTTACCACAATAAAAAAAACCCTACAGATATAAGGATTTGGAGGGAGGGAGGGAAGGGGAGGGTGGTAGCTACAGGGTACAAGCTTTCCTTTGGAGATGATGAAAATGTTCCATCCTTCACTATGATGATGGCTGCATGTATCTGTGAGAATACTAAAAAATACTGAACTGTAGACTTTAAATGTGCAACAAAAAAGCTGTAAAGAATGAAAAAATACATAAAAGTAATCTTAAAAATAAAAAAGTAAAAAGAAGAAAAAGGAAAAACATAAATTGCCTCTTCCTTCTCGTTCCAGACCACAATGGAGTAGACGTATTTCTGCCTATTCTTCCCATCAAATACAGCTAAAATCCCTGGACATTAATACATGACATGGACTGTGTCCCCTAAATTTTATGAATTAGTAGCTTGATGCTACAACTGTTAAGAGGGTGGGAAATCCTACTACGGTCATTTCAAGGTGGGGCCTTGAAGAAGTGATCAGATTGTAGGACCACGCCACAGTGAATGGATTAATAATGGTAGTCAGGGCGTGGTTCTGAGGGATTTAAAAGGAGAGCACATGAGGAACTATCACTGCTCTCTGCTCTTCCATTTTCTGCCATATGAGACCCCTGGGTCACTGTTGCCACCACCAAGGCCTTTGCCAAATGTGTTCCCTGAACTTTGGACTTCTCAGCTTCCAAAACTATAAGCAATAAATTTTGTTTTCTTATAAGTTACTCAGTTTCAGGTATTTTGTTATAAGCAACAGAAACAGACTAATACAATACTTAAAATGGTGAACAGAAGAGGGCAGACAAGTTAAGGACCCTGGCCCAAGGAGCAACACAACAGTGAGTTTCCAGCTTTTTTTCTTGCCTCACATACCCCATGTGGCATACTAGAGAGTCAGCAACCAGAAAAAACAATGGGCACACACCAAAAAAAGCCCCCAAGGAAAGCCTCATCTCTATAGCCCAAGGACAAGGAAAGGGGCACCTTGGCAGGACAAAAAATTTTTGGACAGTAACTTCCTTACCCAATCCCACACTGGATAGCAAAGAGGGAATGGGACCTGGACTCCCACACTCCCCTGCCACAACAAGACACCTTCCCACTGCTCAGATAGTGTCAGGGAAGGCCAAGGGGCAGGGGAAACATTCATGCCAGCCTGGCAGTCATTGCAGGGTACATGTACAAGGATGCTAGACCTACACCCATCAAAAACTACAGATCGACATCTGAATAAAATACCACCAAAAGGCTAATAAGGGAATACTATGAAAAATTTTACACATATAAATTTGGCAACTTACATAAAATGAACCAATTCCTCAAAGACCACAAACTATCACAACTCGCCCATAGGAAGTAGATAATTTGAACAGTCCAATAACTTATATTAAGAAACTGAATTTATAAATTTAAAACAACTAAAATAGAAATCTCCAGGCCCAGGTGGTTTTACTGACAAATTACACCAAACATTTCAAGAAGAATGAACACCAGCTCTACACAATGTTTTCCAGAAAGCAGAAAAGCAGGGAACACTTTCCAACTCATGTTATGACGCCAGGACTCAGGAGTAAAATCTGATCATCACTGCCACTGTTTTCATGGAATTTAAAGTCTAATGAGAAGATAAGCATTTATAGTAAAGTGCGATCTGTGCAATGACGGAAAATGGCACTATAGCAGCCTGACAGGGCCATTCAATTCTGTCCCGGCTGGGGATGGGAACAAGCAAAGCTTCAAAAGTATAGGAATTTCAAATGTTGACAAAGTCAGGAATGTGGCCACTGAAATACAGACGTCTGTAAATGCCAGAAGGAAGAGCTAGAAAGGTCCCAAGCAACTGCCTCTGGGGTGAGAGTCTGAGGTAAGGGAGAATGTTTAAATGAAGTAGAGTTACAATAGTTTACTATAAGCCTTTTAGCACCACTTAACTTTTAAAATTTTATATATATGTCATCATGATAAAATAGAAACCCAACTTCAGAATAATAATGTAGAAGCAAAACTTCCAGTCCAGACAAAATGGCATAGACCCATTTCTCCCTGCTCCTCCACAGTGTTCAACTATAAACCCTGGAAATAAAGCAAGAGCCAACAAAAGGAGAGCTCCGAAAGGTGGTAAGAAGGTGGCAGGTTGGTCCAAGGACTGGAGGAACAACACAATAGCATGATGTCTAACATGTTCCCACACAACAGAAAAAAAGCCACGTGGGTGCCAAGTTCCTAATACTCAACCTAGCAAGAGAAGGGAGTCTGTGGAATGGGGGTACCACTGCTGTGGAGTATACATAAAGCAAATGTATTTTACAGGGCCTGGTTTTCCAAAGCCTTGCAGTTTCAAATATTGACCTTGCAAAGGACAGGAATTTTTCCCCAGCCTAAGTATCTGTTGTAAGATAAAGAATTGTAACACAGCAAGGTTGCTGGCTTAAAGACAGACAGGTTACCGATTGATATGTAAAGATACTGGGAAATTGCTGTAAAAAGAGAATGTTTGCTAAGATCAAGCTTTTGTTGGTGGACCAACTTAACTTCTTGAAAATTGCATTATGGAAGGTCACCTTGCTTGTTTTACTGAATGTTACCAGCTTCTATTGTTAAACTTGTTAAACTATACTTAGCAAAAATCCCACCTGTGTTCTCTTCCTGTAACTTCCTGGTCTGGAGAATAAATGCAGGAAGAGAACTCCAATTCGGGGTTAATTTCCCAAATGGAAGGAATGCCTCCCTCTTGAGGGTTCCGGGAGATTAACCCCTTTTAGGGGCTTCTCACTGCTCAGAAGAGATGGGCTTTGAGTAATCTTTGGCAGCTCCATCACCCAGGGGAAAAAGGGTGACAAATCCGTGGGAGAAAAAGCAACAACTGCAACATCAGGAGAGCCCAGCACCACTGCAAGGGAGGTTGATAAGCCGACAGGGGAAGTGCTATCCTTCCTGATGGCCCTGCTGTGCCCCTCTCCCACCACGGGATACTTTGGCATCTAAGCAGCAACAATAAGAGAAACCCTGCCACAACAAGCAGTCAGTCCAAGTTGCCTCTGTGTCCCTGCTAACCTGAGACTCCTCTCTCCCACCAGCGAGACAGTCAGACAGTGCTGACAAATGCAATCCCACCACATACAAGGGAACCTCTTTTTATCCATTATCTGAGACTCCCCTCCCCTGCCCCAAGACACCAGAATAACCAGGTGGCAGCAGCAAGAGAGATTCTGCCACAGAAAGCCTCTTTGCCACAGTGGTGCTAGGACTCCTGCTCTCCTACCCAGAGACACCAGGAAGCCAGGGGCACACATGGAGGGCATATAGCCACAATCACTGCCCAACCACAGAAGCCTCTTTATCTTCATGGGCCTGACACATCCAGCTATTACCAAGAGACACTGGGCCTAGGAATATCCCTTTCTCCCCCTCACACAGCACCAGCAGAGACCAGTAAGACCCCAGTGGTACCACATAAACCAAGCAGACCAAAAATAACAGAACAAAGGCTCTGAAAATTAAACTGTCATCAGAAGCACAGCCCATGAATGTAGGTCAGGACCTACATGCTAAAACCTAAGTAGTGCAGTCACAGGCTAAAATAAAAGATACAAATAGGACCCAGATTCTCCTAACATAATATACAAAATGTCCAGGGTACAACATAAAACCATCAGTCATACCAAGAACCAGACATTCACAATTTGAATTAGAAAAGACAACCAACTGACACCAACATTGATATAACTCAGATAGTGGAACCATATGACAAGCATTTTAAAGGAGCAGACATAAGAGTGATTCAACGATAAATTACCAATTCTCTCGAAACAAATAAAAATTGTAATCTTAAAAAATACAATAATAGAAATAAAACCTCACTGGATGGGATGAATAGAAGAATAGAGATGATGGAGCACAGATTTAGGGACCTAGAGAACTGATGAATAGAATTTACATAATCTGAACAACACAGAGAAAAGAGACTGGGTGGAAGGAGCCTAAGGGAATTACGTAACATCAACATAATACCCAACTGTACTATCTACATCTGGAAATCCAGATGGAGAGGAGAAAGAGAATGGGAACGAGAGTAGTTGAAGAAATAATGGCTGAAAACTCCCTAAATTTGGTGAAAGACAAAACCAACAGATTGAAGAAGCTTAATGAACACCAAACAACAGAAACCCAAAAAAATCCACAAGACACATTATAGTTAATCTCTGAAAACTAATGACAAAGTAAAAACTTGAAAGCAGTTAGTGAGAAATGACACATTATACTGGGAATCTAATCTGAGTGACAGCAGATTCCCATTTAGAAATCATGGAGGTAAGAAGGAAGTGGAGCAAGATTTTTCAAGTGCTAAGAAAAGAACCGTCAAACAGGAATTCTATAATCATTGAAACTATTCATCAGGAATGACAGTGAAATAAAGACATTCTCAGATGAAAGAAACTTAAATACTATGAATTATAGTTATAGGAAGTTCTTTAAACAGAAAGGAAACAATACAGAGAAAATTGTGGAGCATCAAAAAGGGAGAACAGAAAGAGGAAAAATATGGGTACATGCAATAGACTAGCCTTATCATCATGAGTTTTACAAATCATGTTTGATGACTGACACAAAAAATGCAACAACATCTCATCCACAAGACAAGATATTTCAAGTGGGGGACCTAAATGGAAGTAGGATTTTCACACATCACTCAAAGTGACAAAATACTGATACCAATGCACCAGTGATAAGTCACATATGCATACTGTAATATCCAGAGCAAACACTATGAAAACTATACAAGGGCCTACACTCAAAAACACTGCACAGGTATTAAAAAAAGCATTTAAGTAACCCAAAAAAAGGCAGAAAAAGAGAAACATAGGAATGAAAATCAGAAACAGAAAACATAATAAAATGGCATGCTTAAGTACTATCATATCAATAATTACCTTAAGTATCAGTGGTCTACATACACCAATCAAAAGAAAGAGACTAGCAGAGTAGATAAAAAACATGACCCAACAAGAAACACTTCAAATTCAACAATATAGGCAGATGAAAGTTAATACCATGCAAAACATTAATCCAATAAAAGCAAGTGTGGCTACTTTAACATCTAATAAAGTACATTTCAGAGCAAAGAAAATTACAAAAAACAAGAACATTACATAACAATAAAAGGAACAATCCACCCAGAAAACATAATGATCCTGAATATATATACACTGAACAAAGCTTGGATATACATGAAGCAAAAACTGATAGAGGCTTAAACTATATGAAACGTATTTTGAAAGAGATGGCATATTTCCCAATAATCATCCCCTAAAATTAATCACTTAGAGAATTACTAATGCAATTACTCTTACAGGTAACTCCTAGGGGGAGAGGAGAAATGACAGCTCTGGGGGAATCCACTTCCAGCCAAGCACTGAAAAAGGACACCTTACATACGTTCTCTTGGAATCCTCAACAATCGCACAAGAAAAAATACCACCCACCATTTTACAGACATGAAATTAGGGCTCAGAGCTCAGATAAGCCACCTATTACCAAACAGCTAGTGACTAAATGAACCAAGATTCAAGTGGGCTCTATGACACTGTAACACGTTCCTTTTTGGCTGTTCGTTACAGTCTCTTCAACAGCCAAAACCAAAATTATTTGAAAACTCAAATTCAGAAACAACCAGACACTGAATGAAAACGGTTTTTCCTCTATGTATTCAAGGTTAATTGCTCCTACAATTCCTCTGGAATAAAATAAAGTATCGATAACCAGAAGAGGTAACACTCTCCTTTTTCAGTCTCGGGTGAGAAACAAAGTAAACGCGAGCTAAATCCACCGAGCATCTCAGATGGGAGACTTCCACTTCTAACCAAATGTCCGTTCACGAGAGTGCCCCAACAACCGGACTTTCTGAATCCTCACGCCCACCCCCAGGAGCACAACCTCTCGCTGGCTAAGAGCACTGGCGGTGAACGGCCGCGGGGTCGTCCCCTGCGCCTGTCCCCACCCTGTCAGTAACGCGCACAGCCCGCGCAGCTCCTCGGGTCGGCATCGGAAAGTAATTACTTCCTACTTTTTCCCGTCCCCGCCTCAGGGCCTACCGCCGCGGCCCTCGCCGGACCACTGTTCCTTCCGCGCGGTTCCGGTTCGGCCGGTCGGCCGGGCAATCGGACCCCGACCCCGGCTTGGAGACGGCCGCCGCCCGGCAGGGGCGCGCCCCGGAGGAACCGGAGGTGGGGACCGGTGCTGGGGCGTGGCGCCGCCGCCGTTACCTGCTGTGCCGGTCAGCACCCGACCCGCGACCCGCGGCGCTGTAGTAAGCCGCGAGTTTGCGGTTGGCCGAAGCCGCAGTGCTCCGCACCGGGTACAGCGGGATCTGGTCCGCCATGTTCCGGCGGCGCCACCGCTGCGCCGCGCGCCACCCCGCCCCGCCGAACTGCGCAGGCGCGGTGCTCTAGGTCCTGCCCCGCTGAGCGGCGCCTCCCGATGACGTCCCGGAGCAGCGAATGCGCGGCGACAGTGTGTGTTAGTCGAGGGCTGGTCTTCCGGAGGTCGCTTCTGGTCCCCACGGGTGCCGTGCGGCGTGTCTTGGCCGGTGCGCACTCTTTCCCGTGTGGAGTCTCCTCCTGCTTCGGAGAGCTTCACCTCCGTATTCTGAAGGCCCGGCTGGAAGAGCACGCGCGAGGCTGCCTGCCGGCCCGCGGCCGAACGCGGGGATTCACACGCCTGAGTAGGCCCCGCCAGCAGCCCGTCTCGGCTCGCTGCTGGCCTCGAGCCCGCAGACGCTGGAGCCCGAACGCGGTGCTGGCGGGTAGGCCCGCCGCCGCTGCCCGGCCTCTCCTGCCGTCCTGGCCCCTGTGCCCCCTGCCCGGCTCCTCCTGCCGTCCCGGCCTCTGTCCCCTGTCCAGCTCCACCTGCCGTCCCAGCCCCTGTCTCCCCTGCCCGGCTCCTGTGTGTGTCCCAACCCCTGACCCTCCCTCCGTGGACCAGTCTCATGCCTGGCTCTACTCTGGTCCCCCGCCCCTAGCTAGTGCTGGCATGCGAGAAACTGCTGGAATAGTGTTTGGGGAATGGACAGTCACCCAGAGAGATAACCTGCCTTCTGTAGCTTCTGTTGGGGAAGGCCTGACCTGCTCCCGGAAAGTATGCCCTGTAACGGGGGAGTTCCCTCACAGGTGCTGCAGGACCGCGTTCCTCTCCTGCAGGCTGGTGTAGTTTCCACAGCTGTGTAGTGCCTCTCATGAGCCTTCGCCTAGGTCCCAAGAAGGAAGATTCTTCCTACCTCCTCACCTGTCTATTGTTGCCCCGCTCGTTTCTTTCTCCAGCCTCAGAGGGTGGAACAGCTCCAGTCTACCTCCCCTCCTGTATTCAGTATTCGCTTCTGGCTCCCCCCATTTTTTGAATTCCTGATATTTTTCATTCATGTTTCCTCACTCAGTTTTCCTTTATACATATAAATATGTCCAGGTTTCTCATATACTTTAAAAAAATCTAGATTTTATTATTGCCTTAAATTGCTTCCAAAGCAACAGTTACGTCTTCAAAGAGTATTGAATGTTCCTATTTTATTATTAGTTTATATTTCAGTTTCCTGTTAATTTATAGTTTAGGAATTTGGTCAGAACTGTTGCCACTTTTTAAATTTGAGGTTTACTTCCTGACCAAGGTCACATTTTCAAACTGTATACCAAATGAGTAGGTTTTATAATCCAAGATCAAAAATGCTAAAGGTCTAATAGTATTCACAAACTTTTCCTTCTACCGCATCCCCAGTAAGTGGTTGTTTATATGATGATGCCTGGGAGCTTACACAGAGGTGTGGTCTCTGCCTTGGGACGCTGCTTGCCACGCAGTCACTTCTTGTAAAGACCTGTAAGGGTTTTCCAGAGATACAGAACCAATAGGAGAAATGTGTATTTACAAAGAAATTTACCATAAGGTATTGGATTATGTGATTGTGGAGGCTAAGAAGTCCCACGATCTGCCCTCTGCAAACTGGAGACCCAGGAAGGCTGGTGGTGTAAATTTCAGTCTGAGTCTGAAGGCCCAAAAACCAGGAGCACTGAGGACAGAAGACTGATGTCCCAGCTCAAGTGGTCAGGCAGAGTTAATTCAGTCTTCCTCCACCTTGTGTTCTATTCAGTCTCTCAGTGGGTTGGATGATGTCCACCCACACTTGGGAGGGCCATCTGCTTTACTCAGTCCACCAACTCAAATGCTGGTCTCTTCTGGAAACACCTTCACAGACACACCGAGAAATAATGTTTAACCAGCTATCTGGATATCCCATGGCCCAGTCAAGTTGACACATAAAATTAACCATCACAGATGCTTTCTGTAACAAAGCCCCCCAGCCACCCCCCATTTGTTCCAGAAAATAGCCAGAAACACCCGCCACCCAAACACTGAACAGTCCTTTTTTGTAATGTCCTCAGACTGCTCACTTGCTCCTTCAGCCAGCCAAGGGCTGTCAGATATACTTGGAACACTGATTAGAAAGTCCTCCACTCTCCCCCAAATCCCACCTTAATGGAATGCTTGCCAATCAGAAGCTGTCTCAGTATTTCCTCTTTTTGCTCTATAAATAGAACTCACTTTCCTTCCTAACACCCTTGAACTCCTGCTGAAACAAAAGTGACATCAGATGGGTTCCCTTGCTGCAAGTTTATGAATAAACAGCCTTTGTTCATATTGTCCCTGTTTTGTCTTGGGCAGTTTGCATTATTTATTTTGATCACTACATTTTTTATTTCAGAGATTTCAGTTCTTTTTCTTACCCATCTATTGTTATTTCTTCTCTGTGTGTTATGTTTCATAATTTCATTTAGCTGAAGTGGAAAATGTTTTGATAATTTTGTTCATTGTCTTTCTTAGTATTATATTTTTTCAAATGTCTTGAAATTTAGGTTAGCAGGAACGTTTTAATTGGGAGGGAGATAAGGGCTATCCGTCCCCCTTCTTTGCCTCCTCCTCCTCCCCTCCCCCCCTTCTCCTTCATGTCCTCCCTCATGTCCCTCATGTCCTCACCCTCCATATTTGGAAGTGTAGCTGTTGCTTCCACCTTTGGTCCAGAATTCAGTCCTGCTGTGGCATCTCGAGGCTCTTAGTGATAGGAGTAGCATGGCAGATCCAGAACCTACAGGCAGCTGGGTTTGCTCTTCAGCATGGGTCTACATCTTCCTACCTCTATTCCCACAGACTGTTAAAAAGCCTCGGCAACTGTCACAGACAGGGTTGTTGGTTGGTTCATTTGTTGGTTGTTTGGCAGGTTGGTTGGTTGGGTTGGATTGGGTTTATTTATTTAGCTCCCTATCAGAAGCAGGGCAGCCTCACCTGAGCCCCTGCTGTGAGCCCTTCTGTTTCCATCGCCTACTTCTGGACATAGAAGCCAATAGGCTGAAGTCACTCACATCTCTGTGTTTCTGGTCCAATACCATTAATACCACTCTTGAGAAGTGATGTCATCAAGATGGTGGAATAGACAATCCCCAGTGTCACTCCCCCCCCAACAATCTATCAATTTGCAACTATTAAAACACAAAAACTGCCACCCTGAGATAGCTGGAGATGAGAGGAAGAAAAGGATAGATTTGCAGGGAACATGATAAGATGAAAGGCCACAGTGAGAGGAAGGAGGAACCACTCCAACCATTCAAAGCCCTGGATGCTCCCAGGACCGCTGTGGTACAAGGCAAGGAGCAGCTGTAGCACATGGAGCAGATACCAAGATATTGCAAAGCTACAGCAATGCCCTTTGTGTGAAGCTGCTTCAAGTCTGCAGTAGAGAAGGGTGCTTCAGAGTGCACCATACCAGCTCCCAGGGCAGCAAAGCCACTAGCAAGCTTCCCCTGATCCTGCATAGGAGTGAATGGTCACAACTGATAGGATAAAGGGACCACCCAGAGGTTGGTGGGTCTTTGCTGGGGACTTTTGCATGGCCTATCCCACAGGAGTGCTGGAGGAGAGGCTGACCCACAAGAGGAGCATTGGGACACAGTGTAGACAGTTGATCTGCCTTCTGATCAGCACAGACATCACTCAGTACAGACTGGTCAGGGCAATAGATCTGCAGGGGGTGCAGTTTGCAGGAAAGATTCAGTCCTGGGACAGAATTTCCACGCAATTCAGTTGTGTCTGTGGTGAACCCACAAGACACAGAAGTGACTGAAAGGCCAACAATTAAAATCTCATCCACACAAAAAGGTTTCCCCAGTTTGAGAAATAGAAGTGAAGCAGCAATGTAGCTCAGGCACAGAGTTCAAGTTGCAGTCCCCACAGGAAGTTTCCTCTAATTTGGGAATTAACCATAGAACAGCAAATTAGTTCCAGTGCAGAGTTTAAGTAGTGGTGGTAGGTATTAGTCCCTCACATAACAAAAAAACAAAACAAAAAACAGAGACAAAGCTCTGATATTAACCAGTAAATGTCTACCACCACCAAAGAACACACCTATAAAACTTACAAGAGGTGGCCATCTCATATGCCCAGGAATCAATGTAAAGACGCAAAGATTGAGACAGAACAGAGGAATATAACATAATCAAAGGGAACAAAGAAAGTACAAGCAATGGATCCAGAGGAACAGCAGATTTATGAAATGTCTAACAGAGAATTCAGAATAACCCTCTTGAGGACGTTCAGAGAGTCACAAGAAAATGCACATAGAAAATTAAATTATATCTGGAAAACATTTCAGGAGCAGAACAAGAAACAACAAAGGAATAGGATCAATTAAAAAAATAGAAATTCTAGAAATAATGCATACACTTTCTTAACTGAAAAACTCGATAGAAAGCTCAAACAGTAGGCCCAATCAAACACAGGAAAGAATCAGTGAGCTCAAAGACAGAATATACAAAATTATCCAATCAGAAGAGCAAAAAAAAAAAAAAAAATGAATGAGGAAAAATGAAACAGAAATGCAGCAATTATGGAAGCAAAATAACTTCTCCATAATTGGTATTCCCAAAAAAAGCAAAAAAGGAGGAGACCTAGAAAGCATGTTCAAAGAAATAATAACTGGTAATTTCCCAAGTATGGAGAAAGTTGACAACATCCAGGTACAGAAAGCTTAGCAGTCACCGATCAAATTCAGCCCAAAGAGGAACACTATGAGGAACAACATAATCAAATTATTAAGAACCTAAGACAAAGAAAATACTGAAAGCAGCAAGAGAAAAGAAACACATATCATCCAGTGGTGCCCCAATGTGTCTCTCAGCAGATTTCTCAGTAGAAACGCTGCAGGCCAGAAGAGAATGTGATGATATATTCAAATTGCTGAAGGAAAAAACTGTCAGTGAAGTATTCTGTATCCAGCAAAACTAATTTTCAAATATGAAGGAGAAATAAAGTCTTTTATGGACAAGCAAAAACTAAGGAAATTCAATACTATATCTGCTTACAAGAAATTCTAAAGGGAGTTCTTCAATCCAAAGGAAGCCTACGCTAAACAGTAGCAAGAAAATGTTTGAAGGTCTATAACTCATTAGTGAAGTAAGTACACAACCTCAAGTGGTGAATAAGCCACTCATATCCTTAGTATGAAGACTAAATGAGAAACCTAACAAGACAATAATGAGCACAATAGCTGTATAAAAGTAGGCAATATTAAAAGATATAAATTAAAACAGCAAAACTTCAAAAACTAGGGGAGTGTATTAGTCTGTTTTTGTGTTGCTATAACAGATGACCTGAGACTGGGTAATTTATAAAGGACAGAGGCTTATTTGGCTCATGATTCTGGGACAGCTGCATCTGATGCAGGCCTCAGGCTGCTTCTACTCATGGCAGAAAATGGCAGGCAGCCAGCGGGTACAAATGGATCACCTGGCAAGAGGAAGCAAGAGAGAGAGGGGGGAGGTTCCAGGGTCTTTTTAAACATCCAGCTCCCATGGGAACTAATAAAGTCAAAAACTCACTCACTACCCCCACCCTCCTGGGGAGAGCATTAATCCATTCTTGAGGGATCTGCCCCCATGACTCAAACAGCTCCCAACACTGCCACATTGGGGATCAGATTTCCACGAGAATTTTGGTGGGACAACACATCCAAACTCTATCAGGGAGAATGACATCAAAGCATAGAGTTGGCTTTGGTGTTTTCTTTTTAGATATCAAAGTTAAGTTGTTATTAGTTTAAAATAATCTGTTACAACTAAACATGTGTTTTGTAAGCCTCATGGTAACTATAACACAAAAACTTAGAAATCCAAATATATTCTAGAGAAAATCACTCAATCTCAAAGGAAGACAGTAAGACTGGAAAAAAGGAAGAAAGGATCTACAAAACAACCAGGAAAAAGTAACAAAATTGCAGTAACAAGTTCCTATATATCAATAATAACTCTAAATGTAAATGGATTAAATGTCCCAATGAAATGACACAGTGGCTGAATTAATTATGAAACAAGAACCGACAATGTGCTACCTACAAGAAATTCACTTCACCTATTAAGACACATGTCAATTGAAAATGAAGGGATGGGAAAAGATATTTTATGCAAATGGAAATCAAAAAAGAGCCAGAATAGCTATACTTATATCATATAAAATAGACTTCAGGCCATGGACAATTAAAAAAAAAAAAAAAAAAAAGACAAGAAAGGCCATTATATAATGGTAAAGGGATCAATTCAACAAGAGGATGTAAAAATTCTAAATATATATGCACCCAACACCGGAACACATAGATATATAAAGCAATTACTATTAGACCTAATGGGAGAGATAGACTCCAACACAGTAATATTTGGGGCTTTAACACCCCACTTTCAGCCAAAGACAGAGCATCTAGAGAGAAAATTAACCCAGAAACATCAGAATTAATCTCTACCATAGACCAACTGGACCTAATGAACATTTACAGGACATTTCATCCAATGGCTGCAGAGGACACATTCTTCTCAACAGTACATGGAACATTCTCTAGAATACACCATATGTTAAGTCACAAAACAAGTCTCAACAAATTTTTTAAAATTGAAATGATATCAATTATCTTTGTCCAACCACAATGGAATAAAATTAGAAATCAACAAAAGGGATACTGGAAACTGTACAAACACATGGAAATTAAACAACATGCTCTGAAGCAACAAATGGTCAAAGAAGAAATCAAAAGGAAATTAAAAAATTCCTGGAGACAAATGAAAATGAAAACACAACACACCAGAACATGTGGGGTATAACAAAAGCAGTTCTAAGAGGAAGTTTACAGCAATAAATGGCTACATCAAAAAAGAAGAAAGACTTCAAATAAACAACCTAATGTTACATTTCAAGGAACTAGAAAAACAAGAACAAACCAAACCCAAAATCAGTAGGGAGAAATAACAAAGATCAGAGAAGAAATCAATGAATTAGAGATTTTTTTAAAAAAATACAGAAAAGATTGATGAAACAAAGAGTTGGTTTTTCAAAAAGATAAAATTGATTAACCTCTGCCTAAGCTAATGAAAAAAAAAGAGAGAGAAGACTCAAATAAATAAAATCAGAAATGAAAAAGCAGATTTACAACTGATAGCATATAAATAGAAAGGATTGAAAGAGACTACTATGAACAAGTATATGGTAACAAACTGGAAAACCTAGAAGAAATAAATAAATTCCTGGACACATACAACTTACCAAAGTTGAATCATGAAGAACTAGAAAAACTAAACAGGCCAATAATGAGTAATGAGACTGAAGCAATAGTAAAAATTCTCCCAAGAAAGAAAACCTCAGGACCATATGGCTTCACTGCTGAATTCTACCAAACATTTAAAGAAATAATACCAACTCTTCTCAACTCTTCCAAAAAATTGAAGAGGAGGGAATACTTCAACTCATTTTCTGAGGCCAGCATTACCCTCATACCAAAACCAGAAAAAAGCACAATGCAAAGAAGAAAACTACATATCAATATCCCTCATGAACACATTTGCAAAAATCCTCAACAAAATACTAGCAAACTGAATCCAACAACACATTAAAAAGATTAAAAAGAGCATTCACCATGATCAAGTGGGATTCATCCCAGGGATGGAAGGATGGTTCAACATACACAAGTCAGTAAATGTGATACATCACATTAATAGAATAAAGGGAAAAAAACATATGATCATTTCAATAGATGCAGAAAAAGCATTTGATAAAATCCAACACCCATTCCTGATAAAAACAATCAACAAATTAGGTATAGAAGGAATACACCTGAACACAATAAAGGCCATATGCAACAAACCCACAACTAATATACTGAATGGACAAACATTGGAGGCTTTTCCTCTAAGATCTGGAACAAGATAAGGATGCCCATTTTCCTCACTCTTATCCAACATAGTACAGGAAGTTCTAGCCAATACAATAAGGCAAGAGAAAGCAATCAAGGGTATCCAAATTGGAAAGGAGGAAATCAAACTATTCCTATTGGCAGATGACATGATCCTATACACAGAAAACCCTAAATACTCCACCAAAAAATTCCTAGAAGTAATAAATGAATTCTGTATATTGGCAAGATATAAAATCAACACAAAAAGAAGAAATCAAGAAAGTAATCCCATTCACAACAGCTACCAAAAAAAAAAAAAAAAAAAAGAAAAAAAGAAATAACTAGGAGTAAATTTAAGCAAGGAGGTGAAAGACCTCTACGATGAAAACTACAAAACATTGGTGAAAGAAATTGACAAAGACACAAATATATGGAAGGATATTCCATGTCCATGGGTTGGAAAAATTAACATCATCAAAATGTACATACCAAAAACAATCTACAGATTCAATGCAATCCCTATCAAAATACCAATGACATTGTTCATAGAAACAGAAAAAATCTTAAAATTTATATGGAACCACAAAGGACCACACATAGCTAAAGTTATATTGAACAAAATGAACAAAGTTGGACGAATCACACTGCCTGACATCAAAATATACTGAAACTTATAGTAACAAAGACAGCATGGTACTGGCATAAAAACAAATATATCCACCCGTGGCAGAGGGTGGATTGCAGTCCGAGTGCTGTGTGCCAACATGGGGGAACAGAGGGTCTGAATGTGTGTCCTGCGCGCGCGCGCGCGCGCGTGTGTGTGTGTGTGTGTGTGTGTGTGTGTGTGTGGTCAAAACTATAGAGAATAAAATTTGCCTTCTTATCATTTTTAAGTGTGCAATAATACAGTCTTGTTAACTCTATGCACATTGTTGTGCAGCTGATCTCTAGAACTCTTTCATCTTGCAAAACTGTAACACTATGCCAGATGAACAACATCTCTTCTCTTCCTCTCCCTTTGCGCCTGGCAACCATGACTCTATCTTCTGTTTCTAAGAGTTTGACTCTTTAGATACCTAGATTTGAGTCATGCTCATAACCCAGCTGGCTGTGGGCCTGTCACTTAACTTGAGTTTCAGTGTCTGCACCTGTAGGGCGGCCTGCCTCACTGTGCCTGGCTTGTGATATGCGCTGGTACACATTGCTTCCTCCCCTCAGTCCCACCTGGCAGGCCACCTGTCATGCCCAGGCCCTCCTCAGTGCCATCTCTCTAGCTGCCACGACCTGCTCTTTCCACAGCGTTCACTTCTGAGACTCAGCCTGGCTCCAAGGCTCACCTCCCCATGGCTGAGACTGACTTTGGGGACACACTCTGAGCCCTGGCTCCTTATCCTGGCCTGTTCTGCCACACAGCTCCTGCCCTTGGGCTCTCTGTGTGCACTGGGAGTCTGCTGCCTACTGTGCTGGCAGACCAGGGATGATGTTGATGGGACAGACATGGGAAGAGCTGTTTGAAGACGTGTGCACAGGATTTGACAAACTGCCCACGTTCTCAGAGCCTGCCTTCTGCACAGCATCTGGCCCTTGCTGTCAAGACTCAGGCTGGGCGAAGGCTCCCCTGCCGTGCTCTTCCCAGCCACAGCACCCAGAGCACAGCACAGCGCTGACCAGCCCGTCCTCCCTTACTGCTGACCGGTTTGTCCTCATCTTTAGTGAGAGGCTGCTGGAGTCTCAGTGCATGTTCCTCCTCATTGCTCCTCTTCCCTATTTTGTTCAGGACCTGACATGGTGAGGACTCCCAACACATACTGTTAGAACGAAAGACCCTCCCACTTCATTGTGAGACATTTTCACCTGCAACACTGCAGATAACTGACGTTCCCCTTCATAATGCTCGGTCTCCTATTTTTCCTAGCCATTATCATGTGAAAAGTAAACACCCACTGGCTGGCCTCTCCTGCGATGCTCCACAGTGTCCCCGCAGGTATTGTGTGGGGATCTTAAAGACATTCAGAATGCTGCTTTTCCCACGTACCTCAAATTTCATAACTGATATTACTGATCTTTGAAAGTACATCTCTGACTTCAGTGAAAATTAGGAGAGCCATATCAGATACCTCCTAATTCATAATTTATAGGTGTCTCATTCATAACTGCCATTTCTCCCATTCCGGCTAGCTGAATATGCAGGAGGGGAGATGCAGCAATTATTTATAATAACTTTATTGGGTATAATTGGCATCTACCTTCTGAAAGGATGTAGTGATGTTCCTGGGAGCTGCATATTAAACACAAGTGCTTATAGTTGACCCTGCCCCAGAGCCATCCCACGCACAGCAGTGCCCCTTTCTTCCTGGAAGGACAGGTGCAATTTGTCACTACACAAATTATACTGTACTTGCTGTTGACATTCTTTTATCAGATAAATTACTCGTACTTATTATGTCAAAGGCAGTTTCTGTGAAAATTTCATATTGTGAAAATCTTAGCTTAAGTTGAGATGAAAAGGAGTGCATATCTTTCTGTAATTGACAAAGAAATAGAGCTCCTGACAACATGCGTCCATGACTGTTTCTCAAATAAAAGCCAGGAGATTTCATGCCTACTCATGTACAGCACAGCGAGTGCACTGAGCCTCACCTAGCTGCCACTTCATGTTGTGGTGAGAGGCACACCTGCCCTTTTGTCATCCTGTGGGGATGTGGAAAGGCCACAGTGGGTGATTGGTTTCTTACCACAATGGGAAGGACAGGAAGTGACTTCAAAATGCTACTTTCAGCAATGTTTAGAACTTAATTACAAGAAGCTTTGGAGAAGTTGTTACTGCATGACAAGTTCACCTCTGCAGAACAGGTGCTCTCGGGTGAACAAAGCCCAGAGCTTGAGGAAAGACAAAAAAGCACTTGTTTGTGGAGGGTTAGAAATCTTGATTCTCATTTGACTTTTAGAACAGAGTTTTTAGGTAAATACATGTATGGGGCAAAAGCCCTTGGGTAGGAGGCAACGACCTACAGGCAGATGGCAACAGCCCACCTAATCAACTCTAATCACTGCTGAGGTATGGGCTAGTATACTTTAATGATTTTAGAGCTAACAGGTGGTTGTCATGACCATCTTGTTAAGAGATCTTAAGAATTGCTGAAGGGAAACGTGAAAAAGTGTTTGCAAGGGCTAGCTGTCTGTTGGGGGAAACTTCAGAGATAATTATATTTAGATTTATATCATTTAAGGAGAGGTTATACTTTAGATAATGATTGCAGTTTGACCAACTTAGCTTTTCACAAATTGTACTTTGGAATGTCATGTTGTTAATTTTACTGATGTTACTAGTTTCCATTGTTAAGCTGTACTTAGCCATAGATAACTTTTGTAACACTGCCCATGTCTTTTTGTCCTTTTGTAAGGATTGAAACAACTAATTTTTTTCGTGAAACTTCTTTGTCTTTGCAATAAAAAACAGAAGCTAACTTTGAATCAGGGCTGTACCCAGTTTTCTCCTCCTAACAGAGGAGTTGCTGAGGTGCGGTCCCTTCGGGCTTCTCATTGCACTCAGGTTGCTTTGAGTAACCCTTTTTTCATCTCCGTTACACAGTGCAAAGTGTATCACTTGTTAGTGAGCTTCTTTTCAAAGAAAAAAAAGAAGGGAAATTTCCTCCCTGCACAAGAATAATACTAGTTCACTGTAGAAATTTTCAAATTTCAAGCATGTAAAATAATTAAATTAAAACTGTCTTAATTCTTTGCCCAAAGATAACCATTGTTAGCAGTTTTGTGGATCTTTCCTCTCTTTTACTACAGATATGTGTACTTTTTATAATAAAAGTATTATTATATTTATAATATAATAATGACTTTTTATAATAAAAGTCATAGACATTTTTATTCTGCTTCAAGTGTGTGAAAGATTCTAATAGAATAAAAACCACTTAGTCCTTTTCTATGAAGTGTTTATTCAAAAATTTTATTTCACATATTGGTATGAAGTGTGTGTGTGTGTGTGTGTGTGTGTGTGTGTGTGTGAATATTACCAATGAGTTGTCAATGACCAAAGATGAATTTTCAGTAACAATAACATTTTAATTTGCCTTATTTTGTCAGTTGCCTTTTTGGCTTTTTAAAATTGTTTTAGTTAATCCTTTTTTTAGGGTTTAGCACCTTTTCAGCACTTTGTTTTGTAAGCTTCTGAGCAGTATGGCCAGGTGGGTAGAGAACGTGACAGCCGTAAACACAGGCTACTCAGTTCCATAAAAGAACAAAGGGTGTAATTTATGGGTATACCAGTTGTCTGAAGACAGCATATCCAACCAAATTTAGTCATTTTTTTCTTGCTCTGCTTCTGTATTTTAACTTCCTCTACTCCCTTAAGTGTAATGCCAAGTCAAAATAGCAAGTCTACTTCAGAACATTTTCATGTATAATACTTTATGTGCGCTTGAGATTGTATTAGAGGTGCCCATTTCCAGAACAAGAAAAAAGCTTTTTCTCCACCACGTACCCATGTAAATGGTCTCAGAAAGACTGGCATATGCTCATAAGTCATGGAGAGTCCCTCTCCACCCAGGACTTGCATGCATGACAGAGAAAGCACAGGCTAAGTGTACACAGCTGGTTCTCTCAGGGGATGCTCACAGGTCTGCTCTAGAGCATTATTCCACACGACAGGCTTCCTTGCAGTGCCTGGCACCCAGCAGATGCTCAGTGAGTACTTGTCGGAGAATAAATAAGTGCTCCAGAGCTGCTTTCCCGACCCCTCCTCTCCTCAGCTTTGCTCCATGGTGCAATTGCTGCTGGCTGTGGGACAGCTAGGTCGCATGTGAGAGGAGTGGAGCTCTTGGGTCATCCAGGCCATGGTTGCTGCTGCTCTGACCCCGACGGATGAGCGGAGGGCAGGGAGGTGAGGATAAGACAGAACTGCCTGGTACAGGTCGGCCAGGCTCTACCAGCTGACAGTCCACCCGGGCTGATTCAACTGGCAGGGCCACACTCTTCTGTGCTGATTTAAATGGAACACAGCAACTAGAGAGGACAACCAGGCAGGCGGAATCTTACAGCTTACCAAAGTGAGAGTCTGAGTATCTAATCCTTCGACTCCCTTCGGGAAGAAGATGACGCAGCGGCTGCGACCCTGGTTGCAGGAACGGGGTCCTCCTGGCTGACCCCGCGCCCGCTTGGGCGGTGGCCTTTCCCACACCCCGTTTCCTCCGGTGTAAAACGGGAGCAGTAACACCTATCTCATCAAGCTTTTAGGAGATGTAAACAAGAGAATACATGTTATGCATTTAGCCTAGTGCCGGATACAAAGTATGTAAACTCAAGGGCTATTACTATCTTTTGATAATTATCAAAAGCAGAAAATGCTCCCCACCCCCCGCCCCAAGACTGCCACTGGGAGACGGAGCAGTGAGCGGTGGTCTACGTGTGCTTTCGTTACTAACGAGCAAGAAGAGGCGGGAAGTTCAAAGCTAACGTTGTCTGCCTTTGGTTAGCCACCGCGACGGTGGTGCTGTGGGAACACCCGGGGAGAAAGGCAGCGCGTTCCCACCGGCTGCGCTGCGAGACGACGGAGCGCGGAAGGGAGTGAGTGGCGCGGGGACAGCCCTGGGTAGCGGCAGACGCGGCTCTGGCGCCGGTTCCCTGCACGGTCCGCTTCATGGTCCTGCGCTCTGTGTCCTGGGGGAAAGGCTCACGGTGGTCTGGGGGACGTCGGGTCGCTCTGTGTTTACTGCCACCCTTCCATAATTTCGCTTGCCTGTTCAGTGCCACACCAATTTGGATTCCGCAGACTTCAAAATGCTTTCAGCGAGATGGTGTAAATAATTTCTTCTTTAAAACATTTTTCCAAATTGGATGAATGAAAAGTTACAATGTTTCCTATGCAACCGCGTGTAGACGTGGAGTTGATTGATTTAGAGACAGAACCGCGTGTACCTATGGTGGGCATGTGCTACAGGGAGATCATTATCGCCGTAACACACGATTCCTCACATGGATGACACATTGGCTGTGTGTAAAAGGGACTTCATGAGAAATTTCTGGTCTTAATTTCGACTGTGAGAAAAAAGAACATATTGAATAATCAATGATAATAGTTTTATTAGTTGATACACAGAAGACTTCAATAGGCCTGAAAAAAATGAAATGATGACCAAAATGTATACAAGATAGAGATTGCTACTTAAAATGAATAGCAAGTGAAAATTTAAGCTACTCAGAAAACAGCCATTTTTCGGGGCCGGCCCGTGGCTCACTCGGTAGAGTGCGGTGCTGATAACACCAAGGCCCCGGGTTCGGATCCCATATACGGATGGCTGGTTCGCTCACTGGCTGAGCGTGGTGCTGACAACACCAAGTCAAGGGTTAAGATCCCCTTACCGGTCATCTTTAAAAAAAAAAAAAAAAAAAAAAAAAAAAAAAAAAAAGAAAACAGCCATTTTTCTTGAAAATTTTTTTCAATGTTGGTTAAGGTTCCTCAGACTTTAAAATTTATGTAATAAAAGACACATAATATCTTTGAAATGAGACCAATGAGATAAGTTCCATGTAAGATAGCTCTTTTAATGCAGGACAGAGTCACTGTAGGTGGGAACAATGACATTAAAATTAATGTGTGTGTTAGTGTATGTACAAACTTAAAATGAAAATGAAATGCCAACCTTCAGAAAACAAACACTTCTGTTGTGTCAAGTAATGCATGACTGTTGAATCAACAGAAGCTAAACGGGATTCTAACATGCTAGGCAGGAAATGGGAGACACTGGGAGCCACATAGCCCCAGTCTGTGCAGACAACGCAGAAGAGGATTCCATAATCCTTGCAGAAACAGCTGTGCTAGGCGTACAGTAGAGACAAAAGCTTCTCAGAGACCTCTGTTTAGGCACCTGACAACTTCTAATGGGGCTTTCCCCCCATTGCTTTTTGTTAGGAATAGCAATTTAAGTTGTAATATAAAACATTTCTTATTATGGATATATAACTATTAAAGTTATAATTAAAATAATGTTTCTTAGACTACATGTTGCATAATTCCATTTAGGTGAAATTTCTGAAATAAGCAAATATAGAGAGATAGAAAGTAGAGTTGTGGTTGCCAGGGGCTTGGGGTGGGGGCAGGGTGGGATAGGGATTGGGATTTGGAGCTTGGATGGTAGGTTGCTAATGGGAACAGAGTTTCTTTCTGGGGTGAAGAAAATGTACTAAAATTAGGTTGTGGTGTTAGCTGCACAACTGTGAGTATATTACAATCATTGAATTGTACACTTTAAATGGGTGACTTCTATGGTATGTAATTTATATCTCAATAAAGATGTAAAAAGAAAATTTCCTTTTGTCTAACATCTGTAGGGCTCTGATTTGTCCTGATGTCATTATTTACTTTAGCATGCAGTCAATGAGCTTAGCATTTGATCTAATCTCTATGATGGTTTGTTTGTTTACAGCTGAGCAAGTTTTTATGGGGCAGAGTTAAATTTTCATATTAATTGTATAAAAGAATGTACAGATGAATTAACTTTCCTTTATGTCAGAATGCACAAATGTTTCCACTGGCTTTCATTTTTTAAAAGTAAAGGGTTTGGTATGTTGCTTTTAGACTTTTCATGACAGAAAATGTAATGTTTACTTATTCCAGATGTCTGCTTCCACAATATAAATGTAAATCAGAAAAAAGCAAGGTTATGGTCTAGCATTCTGTTACTATGATGTGTCAAATACCACATCGTTACATTGTCTCACTTTCTGTCTTTAGCCAGCTAATGGTGAATCTTCTCACCCATGCTTTGAGAACCTATTTTCCTGTTAGATTTGAGCTTTGATGGAGATCAAGCCAGATGCAACTGGAAATGCTAAGGGTCATCAAAAGCCGTCTTGGGGCTGTGGGTTTTGCTTGGGTCAGAAGTCATAGGAGACAGAAGGAGCCTTGGCCTTGTTCCATTCCTGCTTATCTATGTGGCCCTTTAACATAATCTACAGATCAGGGGTGGTCTTTCTCAAGAGAAAATCTGACAGTGCCACTCCCTATCGTAAATCCTTTCACTGACTCCCCTCGTGCTCAGGGTGCTGCCCAAAGTTCACTGGGTGGCTGGCAAGTTTCTTCAAACCCTCGCCGAAGATCATCCTCCTTCTTAATCCACCTCCCGTCTTTGGGCCAGATCTCAGTCACAGGGAAGTCAAGGCAGCCCCAGGACAAGCTCTGCCCTCCCTGTCCAGTGAATTCCCCTTTTGGAAGCCCTCTGGGAACTCTCCTGGGTGAAGTCCCTCTCAGTGCTTCTATAGATCACATATTGTGTGATTCCACTGACATGAAATGTCCAGAATAAGCAAAAAAAAAAAGCGACAGAATGTAGATTAGTGGTGGCCAGGGGCTGGTGAGGAGGTATGGGGACTGGTGACAGGCAGGGAGGCCATCTGCTCTGCCTGCCTCTGTGCCCCCACCCTCCAGCCACACCGGGCCCCGGCTGTTCCGTGATCTGTCACCTCCGAACCATCGTTCCTGGTGTCCTCCTTCTTGGCACACTCCAGTCCTTTCTCTTTTCAGTCTCTGCTGAAATCAGGACTCAAGTTGCTTCTCCAACATCATCCCCTTCGTGAATACCTTCAGGGAGCCTCTCAATCAGACATTGCTTCCTCCTGGGAGCTCCTGTAGCACTTGGGGGACTTCTCGCATCACAGTCACATTTTATTTTTTTGCTTGTATTGTCCTCGTCTCCATCCTTACAGAAAGGAAGTGTATCTTGTTTCCCTTTGCATATATTCCCTAGTGACTACTACAGTGTTGCCCGCAAGAGTTGCCTAATAAATATTTGTTGAATTGAACTGTTACAGGTTAACTCTCTTCCTCCTAGGTAGCTGCTGGTACAGGGCAGCAACAGTGCGGCCTGCTCATATTCTGTATGTCGTATTATCTACTGCCATAGTTCACTTGAGTGCTGGTTTCTCCTACTAATTTCTCATTTTACTTTTTAATGTTTTCCTACATTAAAGTTGGGGCATTTCTGATCCAAATGCTTAAACCCTTTTTTCTTTGCGGTTTTTCAGAGAGTCTAAAAACAGCAAGTTGTTACCTTAGAGTTTTCAGATTTGTATGATACATTTGTAAAAATTACAACAGGTCTTAGAAATACTATCCCAGGGCCCAAGCACCCTTAGAGTTCAGCCTGCGAGTACCCCTGCCTTATGGCAAATAGGACCACGGTCTATCTGAACAGATTTTATGATTTCCTACAAAGACCATTTCTGTGTTCAGCCAACCTTGACAACAGGGACTTCTTCTTTTCACACAAAAGCCTCCAGGCATGGCCAGCACAGCCACTGTCCCCATCAGAGGTGCAGGACAGCTGGCCAACGTGCCCTGTGCAAGGATGTGTGCCCACCTTCCCTCTTGTCCCTGTTCTTCAGAAGAAGAAACACCAGTAACTTTAACTTTTCCAGTCATTTTAAGCTTGTATAAAAGCATACTATGCAGATGTATACTGTTATTATTTTATCTCATTTGTTACTTTTTATTAATAACTCTTCATTCTTTCTACAGCAAATTTTTGACAAAAATTTTTGACTGTAGAAACTTGAAACCCATCAGAGAGTATGACACATTTATTTTCAGATGTATTTTAAGGACTCTTGATACCATTATTAAATTTGGGAGCTGATATGGCTCATTGTTTGAGTTAAGTGTAAGACATCTGAGTTTGACTCTCTTCTGTCCCACTTACCATCGTTTGATCCTGAGCAAGTTTTAAACTGTGTTCATCAGTTTCCTTATCCGAAGAGTGGGGATAATAATAGTACTGACTTAAGAAGATTTATGTGAGAATTAAGAGAACGTGTATAAAGCATTTAGCACAGTGTGACTCATTAGCAAATGCATAATAAATACCAGTGATTATCACTCCATATTGACTCAGTCTTATTGCTCTCATCCTCTCTAAGGCATCTCCTCTCCCTAATTCTTCAACTTAGATATTTGTATTGCTAAGTATCATGTCACACATCAGTCTGCCTTACAAGAGACAATAGACTGCGAGGCAGGGCATCAAACTGACACTATAATCACCAGACTATATTGATGTTCCACAAGAACCTTAGAATTATAGTAATATCCACTATTATTAGAGAACTCACCAAGCCTTCTCCTCCTCCTCCCTTTATAAAAAGTTGCTAATACACTTTGTGAATATTTCATGACTGCGAGTGAGCTGCTCACTAATGCTTGCCATGCCTGGAAAAGGGGGCAGGAGAGCCCCCTCCTAACAACAAAAAAACTCAAAATAAAAAATCCTCATTAAAGAATATTAATACTCATGAATTAAGAAAAACAAAAGGAGAAATTGCCTGGAATAAATTCAGATCACCCTTTGATTCTGTCCACTGAAACGTATAAATAACTGCTCCATTACACAGAGGCGGTGCGGGCCAGAATAGAGGCTACAGCTCACAGCCTGGGCTCCCTTCCTGTGAGCTCTGCCCCTGGACAGCCTTGGGTAAGGTGCTCACCTGTTCTCAGTTGAAAGCTGGATAATTGTGTGATACAGATTGGCACTGAAGTTATTATTCAACATAAGACAAGAGCGCAAAATCATATGTTAACAACCCTTTTCTTCCCAAGAGAAAAGAGAGGATGGTGACAAAAGACCAGATAAACAGAATAAAACCACAGACACTGGGAAAGTTGGATTTATGGCTTTTGTTGCAAGAGGCCATACTACTTCAAAATGATTTCCCATATACTGAAAATGCAAAACATGTACATTTTAACCTATATTTGCTAGTATTGGCTCAAATACTTATGGACACAGATGTGGTTTCCTTGTATTCATACTAAATATTTCAACTTCAGTATCTTATCTTTAGTTAGGAGAAACATTACAAGGCTATTCAAAGAAACCCATCAGAGCACTGTGCTTCTTTATTTCTATTTTTTTGGCCAATCCTGTTGGAGCGGCATAAGCATATTTTTAACTTTTCTAGAAGAGTCTCCTCATCATGGAGCCCCACACAAACACAAGGACCTTCCTGGGGTGACTTCAGGAGCCATGGGAGAGTCTTGCTCTGTGCCCTTGCCACAAAAGATGCCACAGAAGCAGCTGGCACAGAAAGAGCTGGCAGGAACACTGAATTTTTAAAAGCTAGAGTCATAAAGCCAGATATAAAACTATAGGCTCAGTATGACACCATCCTAATTATTTCATGTGTGTGTCTGTTTATACATATGAAATGTAAATACTACAATAAAGACTGGAAGGAAACACATGAAAATGTTAGCACTCCCCCTCCCCCAATCAACAGTAGTGGGATTCGGGTTGATTTCCCCCTTTCTTACATTTATTTTTATTTGCTACATTTTCTACAATGAACATGAATAACATCAAGAATAGGAAGGAAAAAACTTCTAAAAATAAAATTTCAATAAGGGAAATTTTTTCTTTTCAATTTCATAGTTAAAAATAAATTCTGAATTTCAGAGACCCTTGTGAGGAAACACGTGTAATGTGAAGACCCCTAAACTGAAGCTGGCTGATGTCTGGTCCTTCTCTGAGCCTGTGGACTGGGGAGACTCTGGCTCTCTGTGGGGAGGGGCTCTGGCGGGTGAGGGTGGGAGCCACGTGGGGTGGCAGCTCAGCATCTGCACCTGATCCTCCAGCCCAGGGCCACCGCGAGGGGTGTCTTCACAGAAACCGTGTTGCTTTGAAACAAAAATGTTGACCCTCGTCAAACCTGTGGCCAAAATGGAAATTTTAGACCATGTGGGAAAAACTGGATCTGTCCTCTATCCATTCATCATATTTTTACTTACTACCTATACATAGTTAAACATATGAAGAATTATTAAGCAAGTGGTAACGACCCCTGGGTTTGGCAATCTTGATCAAGCCGATGTGATTAAAGAATGCAAACTGGTCTGTCCCTGTGACATCAATAAATGGTTGTTGAGAAATATAAAATCTGTAGGCAGCTGAGTACACATCCTCTTCATACGGGCAATTCAGGCATCCAGGCATGTCCGGGGGTGTGTGATGGAATAACATAAGGGAATATGACTTACGTGTCCTCAGGGACTTCCTGCACTGTTAGAAGTAGAGGACTCACCAAGTCCTTAATCATCTCATTTTCTAATTTTTAAAATACTTGTTCATAGTTTTGTAAGCTGAGGCATGAAGTGAGGAGGGCGTTGGCCATCTGTCACTGAAATGGCCAGCGTGTGCTGAGGAGCCTGCAGAATGGCACGTGTCCTCGTGAATCCACTCCAGGGTGCACCGAGGAAGGCCCTCCCCTCGCTGCACACACTTGCCAACAGCGATGCCTCGGATTACAGGACAGAAGCCTCAGTGCCCCGAAGACAAGCCTGATCAGAACCAGGACAGTATTGTCCTCACATCACAGCACACTTTTTTGAAATTTTCTGAGTCCCGGTTTGCTTTCTTTCAGGTCTGTTATCCTGCGGGCCCTCCTAATTTGTATTATTGACCTATAGGATTGGAAAGAGTTAACATGAAAGTCAAGATTTATGATTTCTACAGAAAAATCAGATTATATCAAAATTTAAAATTTTTGTGCTTTAAAGCTCACTATCAAGAAAGTGAAAAGACAACCCACAGAATGGGAAAAATGTTTTAAAATCATACCTCTAACAAGGGATTTTTATCCAGAATTCGTAATGAACTCTACCACTCAATAAGACAAACAACCCAATCAAAAAATGAGCAAAAGACTTGAATAGATATTTATTGAAAGAAGACATACAAATGGCCAACAAGCACATGAAAAGACACTCAACACCATTAGCCATTAGGCAAGTGCCAGTCAAAACCACAATGAGGTGCCGGTTCACAGCCACTACGATGACTATAATCAAGAAGACAGAGAGTAACAAGGGTTGGTGAGGACACAGAGAAATTGGAGCCCCCCCACACCGCTGGTGGGAATGTGAAATGGTGCAGCTGCTTTGGAATACAGTCCAGCAGTCCTTCAAATGGTTAAATATAGAGTTACTACTTAACCCACCAATTTCACTCCTAGGTGTATATCCAAGAGAAAAGAAATACGTCCACACAAAAACTTGTAGACAAACGTTCATAGCAGCATTGATCATGATATCCAAAAGGGGAAAACAACCTGAGTGTCCATCAGTTGATGAATGGGTATACAAAATGTGGTGTATACATACAATGGAATATTATTCAGCCACAAAAAGAGTGAAGTACTGACATACTACAACGCAAATGAAACTTATGCTGGGTGAGAAAGCCAGTCACAAAAGGCCACATACTGTATGATTTGATTTATATTGTATGAAATATCCAGAATAGGCAAAGCCATAGAAACAGAAGTAAGATTAGTGACTGCTTGGAGCTGGAGGATTTTGTCAAATTCCATTTTGGTTTATCTGTAGTGTTTTGAGTGTATCTCTTTGTACAGATTTTTTAGTGATTGCTCTAGTATATACACATATATAATATATAACTATATATACATGACTATTACAGCCTACTGGTGTCATCATTTTACCAGTCCACCTGAAGTATAGAAATCTTATCTCCTAGTAGCATATCCCTTTAACATCCACCATTTATAATATAATTTTCTTAAATATTTCATTTCAGTATAGTTACAGCCACCTCACACAATCTTATAATTTACTTCAATTGTCAAATAGAATTTAGTCAATTCAAGAGGAGAATAAAAGCTTATTATATTTACTCATATTTTCGCTTATCATATTCTTCCTTCTTTTCTGCTGTTTCCAGGGTTTTTTTTGTTTGTTTTTAATCATTTCCTTTCTGTTTATAGAACTTCATTTAGCTCTTCTTTTAGAGTAAGTCTGCTTGCAACAAACTCTCTTAGTTTGCCTTCAACTGAGAATGTTGATTTCCCTTGCTTCCTACAAGATATTTTTGCTGGGTATAGAATTCTGAGTAGACAGTTTTTTTCTCTCAGCACCTAAAGAATATTGTGTCACCTTTTTCAGGCCTTCATGGTTTTTGATGAGAAATCTGCTGTCATTCAAATTGTTTTCTCCTGTAGGTACAATGTCATTTTTTTCTGACTCTTTTCAAACTTTTTTTTTGTCCTTATTTTTCAGAAGTTTAATTGTGGTATGGTTTGGTATGGATTTGGGTTTATCCTGTTTGGGGTTTATCCATCTTCTTGAATCTGTAGGTTTGTCTCTTAGCAAATTTGGGAAGTTTTCAGCCATTATTTCTTTGAGTACTTTTTAAAGCCCTACCCTCTTTCTCTTCTTCTTCTGGAACCCTCATGATATGAATGTTAGATCTTTTGATGTAGTCTCACAAGTCTCTGAGATTCATTTTTTGTTGGTCTATTTTCTCACTATTGTTCAGATTGGGTAATTTTCTTGTTCTGTCTTCCAGTTCACTGATTCTTTTTTCTGTCCCCTCCATTCTGCTGTTGAGAGCATTGACTGAGCTTTTTATTTTGGTTTTGTTTTTAAGTTCTAAAATTTCCATTGGTTCTTCTTTATATCTTCTATTTCCTTGCTAAGGCTTTCCATTTTTTCATTTTCTCCAAGTATATTTGTAATTCCTTTTGAAGCATTTTTTTTTTAATCACAAATGCTTTGAAATTTTTGTCAGATAATTCTGTCAACTTTGTCATTTCAGGGTTGACATCTATTGATCATCTTTTTCATTTAGTTTGAGATCTTCCTGGTTCTTGGTGTGACAGGTGATTTTGATTGAAACCTGGACACTTTCACATTACGTTGTGAGACTCTGGGTCCTACTTAAACCTTCTTTCGTAACTGCTTTGTTCTGATACCACACAGCATCCCAAGAGGAGGCAGCACTGTGTTACTGCAGGTGAAGGCAGAAGTCCAGGTTCCCCACTTGCCTCTGTTGACATCTGAGATTGGGGTAGGGAGGGGATATCATTGCTAGTTCTTGACAGCAGTGGGAGTCCTGGCTCCCACCTGGTCACTGCTGACACCTTGTGGTGGAGTCGCCCACATTACTGCTGTGGTGGTGAAAGTCCTGACTGTCTACAGAGCTGCCACTGTCATATCCAGCACTGAGTGGGAGGGGGCCTTGCTGCTGCTAGGTAGGAGTGGATGTCAGGTTCCCCATGTACTCCCCACTGACGGTGCAATGTGTGGGTCCTCATCACTGGCTGGCAGGAAAGAAGAACCTGGCTGTGCTCTTGGTCTTCTTTGAGACCTTGCTGTTGGGATGCCTTGTTTCAGCCTTATGAGGGTGGTTACTGGTGTGGTTAGGCATAGAGACAGCTTTTTTTCTGTGGTGTTTGGCTGAAGCAGGGTGGTTACTCTTTGAAAGTTTTCTGGCCTGCTGGGTTGCCCCTCTCCTGGCCCTTAGGCTAGAGAGAACAGGTTTTCGCTGACCCTTTCCTTGTCTCTGCCGGTTGGTATTTCTGGGTTGCCCGGGGAACACACCACCACGTGGTTCCTCAGGTGCTGAGGTCCCAGAGCCTGCCTTCTTCTCCCCAACTTTCAGAGTTTTCCTCTGTTTGCTTTATACATAATTTCCAAAGATTTCAGTTGTATTTAGCAAAAGGGATAAGGAAAAGTGTTTCTACTAATCTTCCTGGAAGCAGAAGTCCTGTTATCTGTGTTTTTAGAATCATCTCTCACCCCATACGTTGCCTTTTTAATCTCTTATATTTTTGATTAACAGTTCTTAATTTTGATCATTTTTTTTCCTTCTTAGCCAGTATTTTTTATGTTCTGTTTTGAAACACCTTCCCTTAGCTCATAAAGGTGTTTTGTCCCATGCAATTTTCTAGAAGCTTTGTTATTCTACTTTTCACATTTAGCTCTACAATTTACCTGGGATTGATTTCTTTCTGTATGGGTAGCATGGGGGTTCCTTGCTGCTGTGCAGTGTCACTCTGTCATCCATCAAGTGTCCATGTATGGGTGTGTGTGTTCCTGGATATTCTATTCAGTTCCATTGGTCTATTGTCTAATTAACACTACACTGTCCTAATCAGTCGAGCTTTATATTATGTCTCGATAATAACATGAGTCATCAAATGTTCTTCTTCAAGACTGTCTTGGCTGTTTCTTTGCATTTCCACATAAATTTTAGAATCTGTTTGCCAAGTTCTAAAATAGTTTGCTGGATTTTCACTGGGATTGCACTGAACCTATTTCGATCAATTTTGAGAGAAATGGCATCTCTGCAATTCCATGAACGTGGAGTACTCCTCAACTTATTGAGATATTTTGGTTTGAAATCCAGTGAATTTTGAATTTGAGAAAAGCAACACAGCACACACACCATGCACTACGTAACACCTCCAGTGGGTCTAAGGAATGTCCTACAGTCAGTCAGTCATGCACTTCTGCAGAAAAGCATGAATGCTCACAGTCAGCAAATACTCAACTTCTCCCCAACTTTTCTTTTGTTATGTAGATATATGTATGTATCTATGTGGGTTTGTACATATGTATGTATGTATATGTTTACATAGATTTATGTGTGTATATGTAAATATGTATGTATTTATGTGCACATGTATATATACATATGTGTGTGTATGTGTATATGTGTGTATATAGATGATCCATGACTTTGGTTTGACTTACAATTTTTTGACTTTATGATGGTACAAAAGTGATACACATTCAGCATAAACCATACTTTGAATTTCGATCTCTTCCTGGACTAGTGAAATGTGGTAAGATACTCTCTTGCAATGCTGGGAAGCAGCAGTGAGTCGAAGCTCTCAGTCAGCTGCAGGCCAGTGTATGTGATCTGAGCATGTTTAAGGCATGTTAGGCTAAGCTGTGGTGTTTGGTAGGTTACGTATATTAAGTGCACTTTTAACTTACAGTATTTTCAAACTTATGATGGGTTTACCAGGATGTAACCCATCATAAGTCAAGGAACATCTGTGTATGTATATTTGTGTATATGTATGTTCATATACATGTATGTGTGTGTTTGTATGACAGTACCTCAAAAAGTTCATGGAAAAATGGAATTAAAAGATAATATGAATCCTTCCATGAACTTTTTGAAGACCCCTTGTATGTATGAGGACATGTGTGTATATGTATGTATGTATGTGTGTGTGTATATGGGTACATGTGTATATAATTATATGATTATATGCATTTATATGGGTATATATATATTGTGTGTGTGTGTATACGTGTATATACAAGGATACTTCAAATGGTTTGTGGCAAAATAGAATTAAGAGATAATACAAATCTTTCCATGAACTTTTTGAATATCATGTGTATGTGTATTCATGTATATGTATATGTGTGTGTGTATATATATGTGTATATGTGTTTGTATATATAGGGTGTTATGTGTTTGTATGTGTGTATATATAGGATATACGTAGGACACACACATGTATCTTATAAATAACCTTACTTTAGTTCTGATCAGTTTTACCATCCAATAAATTAATAAAACCACTTCTGGTTTTCAGAGCATTTCAAATTTCTTAAAGATAATAGATTGTAGACCTGCATTAGGAAAGTCTTGTGCTTTTACCTTTCTGATCTATGGTGACAAAGTTACAACGTCCAATTTCGACACAGCCAAGTCCCCTGTTTGTAGCAGCTCCCCCTTTGCTTGACTGCCTGTTACTGCTCTCACAGGCATGGAATCTGCAGCAGAGATGCTGTAGTGATTCATGTGTCCTGCACTGCCAGCCCTGCCAGCTCTTACATGGTCCTAGATTTCACAATGTTTCCCACCGAACAATGCTCATTGCACATAAAGAAGGAAGCAGCATAATTTGCAGATAACCCCCAATGGAAAACTTGGCAATTTAATTAAAAACAGCTCTTGAGGCCTTAAGTGTTTCATTTTTTCATAGTGACAATTCTGAAAACCAACAATCTAGTACCAAGAGAGAAACAGGCAGCTGGTTTATTTTTAAACTAACTTTTCTGGGAAAATACTAAAATTGTGGTGAATAATTCTATTCGTATCAATAATCCCAGGAGCTTTTAGTAAGAAATTAGTATGCTTGGTGACCTTATGGTTTTGCGCTTCCTGCAGAAGACACCAGCCACAGCAAGCTTCCTCGGGTGAGCCCCACCTGCCCCTCCGGTGCTGACTCTGAGCCCTCCTGCTCCCCATACCACTGGCTTGTTCTACTTCTGTAATAAAGGGAATGCTTCTAAGCTAAGGGCCCTTTATAGCTTTTGCAATTTCAAGCTCGTTAAGCTTCCAGTTAGTAAGCTATTGGATCATATTTAGACTATTATAGATTAAATTCAAACTCGTATTAAACAGTGTTGGCCGGGAATCCCCTATCAGAGCCTAGGACAGAGCTTCCCTGTGGGTATTCTTCTTGGGGAAGTGACCACAGGGGACAGTTGAGGTGGGGGAGAGAAGCAGGAGAGCAGGACAGACACAGTGGCATGCGCTCCAGTTTGACTCCACTGTGGCTGATGCGTCAGTCCCACTGGGGCATCTGAGAAACCCCCAGAGCACGGCTCAGAGCTGCCCCCTGAGGGTGGAGACCGTCCCCTGCCGTCTCCTACTCCTGTCGGCAGGGACTGCTTCCTGGGGCATACCCTCCTTCGCACCTTCCCTTCTAGACTGTGGTTGCCTGAGTTCTGGGGGCCAGGGACACCCCACAGTGAAGCATCAGAGAAGACCAGAGGAGAGAGAGCACGTGGAGGCGAAAGTGCGAGGTGACTAGGAGGGTGCACCTGCCCACAGGCAGGGAGGCTGGGAACACGGTGAGCAGAAGGTGTCCGGGACATCCTTTGTGCCTCTTGCTCCCTCTCCCAGCAGCCGGGGGAATGTGTGGAGAAGGTCAGACGCAGGGAGTGGTAGAGGTGACTTTGGCTGGTCAGAAGAGGATGATTCGGGGGAAAGAGACAGGAAAGGAGGACACTTTCAGCCAGAGGAAACACTCTCTCTGCCCCAGCTCAGCTTGAGGGGCTCGGTGGAGAGTGGGCGGGCGGGCGCACAGTGTGCCTTGGGGCTCGGCCACAGACGGTGCAGGAGCACAGGCTGGGAGAGCAGCGTGGGCAGGCCAGGCGGAGGGCAGCCCCAGCCCCAGAGGGAGCGGCGCCTCGCCTCTGTTCCTGCCAGCCAGCTGAAGAACACCACGAGGTCGGGTACATGGTGGCCACGATGCGATGGTTAATTCATGCTCCACCTGACTCGGCCACAGGCTGCCCAGGTGCTCGGCCAGGCTTTATTCCAGGTGTTTTCTGATGAGACTGGCATTTGAACCGGCAGACTGAGGACAGCAGATGGCTCTCTCCCACAGAGGTGGGCCTGGCCCAATCAGATGAAGGCCTGAGCAGAACACACAGGCAGACCCTCTCCTGAGCAGCAGGCGCCTCCTGCCCTCCCGCTCAGATGCAAAGGTCAGCTCATCCTGGGTCTCCACCTGCTGGCCTTTGGACTGGAACCTACACCATCGGGTCTCCTGAGGCGCCAGCTTGCCAGCTGCAGATTTGGGGACTTTTCAGCCTCTATAACTGTGGGAGCCAATTCCTTAGAATAAATCTCTCTGTGTGTCTTCTCGCCCTCTCTCTCCGCCCCCATATACAAATGCACATCCTGTTGATTTTATTTCTCTGGAGAAAACCAACTAATACCAGGGGGAAGGGAGATTTGACTCTGTCTGTCTGTCTATCTATCTATCTATCTATCTTTTAATCTACATCTTTTTAGATGTATCTATATCTTTTTAATATATTTTTTATATATATATATCTGTATATCTCTATATCTATCAATATATCTTTTAGTCAGACTTTTTAACAAACAAGCAGAAAACCTCCTCTGTAAAAATGTCTGTATCATCATTTTGATATTCCCAAGTACAGGAGCATTCAAATCTGCCACTATTTCATGGAATCAGTTATCAAGGAAATACAAAGATGCCAGCCATGTGTTTTGCAGGCCCCTCCTGTACCCACATTTCTTTTTCCCAGCAATGGGCCTCACTCTGCTCTTCTCTCTGTTGCCTGACTGTCCTGTTAGGGCTGGGAGAGACATGGGTGCAGGACAGAGGTGCAGGGACACTTCCACTGCCACCCTCTCCTGTGATCCCACAGTCCTCAGCCTCACCTCAAGAAGAGCAATCATCACAAAATATTTTAGGTCATTCATCCGTCTTTTTCCTGCTAGGCTGCGGTTCCCTGAGGCAGGAACCAAGTTTTATTCCAGGAAGGACGTGTGGCCTGGAACAGGTGGGCAGGGAATTGCTCAGGAGAGAGCGCTTCCTGCCTTCCTGTGAGGTTCCGGCCACTTCCATCCTTCAGGGAATGCCTGTCCATGGAACGGCAGTGTTCAGCTCAGAGCTGCCCACCGCAGAGGCTTCATGGGGCCTGTGCCTCAGCCACGCTGCCTGTGCCTGACCTGCTTCCTTGCCTTCCTTTCACAGCTGCTGAGTGCTAATATCTGACATCTCAAATTCTGTCTCAGCTCTGCTTGCAGATACCTCAGTCTGGAATACGCTCATTTTCTTAAGTGGTAAAATGGGGAGGGAAAAGCATTTTGGCATGTGTTGGGGATCCCCAAACCGCCCTTAGGTGTTGCCATTTGCTAGGACTTGCAGGCCACAGATAAAGCTGTTTAGACACAGTTATAGTTTATCTCAGCGAAAGGATACAATCAGGACCAGCAGAGGGAAGAGGCAGGTCAGGCAGGTCCAGAAGAGGCTGGTGGGGTCTCTGGTGGCCCTCTGCCAGTGTGCGTGGGAAGCACTCAGCTCTCCCAGAGGTGACGTATCTGCTGTCGTTAGCCAGGGCAGTGCACTCCAACCTGCATGTCCAGGGTTCTCTTGGGGTCTGTCACTTAGGCAAGGAGTGCCCCAGGGACTGACCTCAGCTACTCTGACCCCTTCCCTTGGGGGTCAAATCTATACAGTGTGGCCCTAAACCTCAGGCATACAGAATGGGTGCCCACCATAGCCAACGATGTTCACATATACTGTGAGGTGTGGCCGAGGCCTCAGATGTACAGAGACACTCCTGCCAGGAAGGACCCCCAGGACTCCGAGGATTCCCAGGACCTGCCAAGGGCCAGCAGAAGCCTCGGCTGTTCAGGGTCACAGCAGCCTGGCCTACGGCCTCCTGCTCATTCATTTGTTGCTTCTTGACAGCTTGGGTGGGGACCGTTCCTCACCCAGCGCTGGTGGTCTCCAGCACCCATCTCCAGGTGGCTCTTGGACTTAGGTTGAGAAGGAAGGGATCACCTACATCACCAATTTCCAGAGGACAATCCACCTTCATCAGAAATGTCTGGGATGATTTTTAAACTGGTAAGTCTGCGCACCGATGCCAGATCTAACCACCTGGGATCTTTGGGGGAGAGGCCAGGTGTTCCCTTCACATAACTGATATTTTCTCTGAGGTTGGGAAGCTCCAGCATTTCTGCAGAAGGACCTACACGTGTCATGCACTGCAGGGGAGGCGGAGGGGTTGGCTTTGAGGCTGTGTGGCAGCAGCTCCATTTCTACTCAGACCGCATGCTGACTTGAGGTGGCTTTGTAAGGTGTGGCTGGAGGCATCCTGGTGTCTCTCCTGCCGGAAGCCATGACTGAGGGAGCCGTGGGCCTTCCCAGAAAGTCCTGATGAGGTCTTTAATGCCTTTCCTGGGCCCAGTGTCTGAGCCTAATGGGAACCAGCAGTCACCATGCCAGATGGGGGACACCCAGGCAAGGCATCAGTATGGACAAAACTGAGCCTGAGCCCAAAACCTTGAACATGGGACATGCTCATGTCTGTGGTACCCCACGTTGTTGAGTGGATGAGAGGATTTGCACGGCATGGTGTGGATCAGCTGCGTGGTCCCTGTGTACCCAGATACTGCATGCAGAGGGCCCCGGCACACACTGAAGCCGATATGATCTCTCAGATGTGACCAACACGTTGCTCTGAGGTTTACAGAGACCTCAGGTGCTGCAGGGAGGCGGTGCAAACGTGAAAGTGGCCATCCAGAGCTGTCACATGCATCTGTGTTGAGACTTTCAGGGTGGAAATGGTAGAAAGTGGCATTTGTGCTGCAGAAGTTGACCAGATGTTGGGGTGTTGACATGAGTGTGCCTCTAGTGCCCTTTCCCATCTCTCTAATGCCTCCTGACAGCCCTTTCATTCAGAGTGGGACGAAATGGCAGCACCTATAGTGACCTGTGTCTCTGTCGGAGAAATGAGTACAGAGTGTTTCTCCTGAGACGACGTGGATAACTATCAGCCTGTTGATCGTCAGCGTGTGCTTGAATATCACAGGACCATGGTACGTGCTGTTGTAACCATGTCTCTGCCACAGCAATGATCAAAATCAGCCAACCATTTGTGTCTGTTTAGAGAGAGGATAACATTGTAGGCAAAAGATGTATCGGCCTGCTTTGCAGAGACCAAGTAGAGACTTTGTAATGTCTTCTTTGCATGTGGTTCACATTCAGAATGTACAGAACGACATGTGATGTTATGTGATACAGTCTGCTCATAGAGCTTTGTTAAGTGCTGTCTTCTTTGACTTTTAAAAAAAATTGATGTAAATTTCACATAACATAAAACTAACCAGTTTTAAGTGTGTAATTCAGTGGCATTTAGTATATTCACAGTGTTGTGCTGCCACTGCCTACACCAAATTCCAAAATATTTTCATCACTACAGAAGAAAACCCTGTGCCCATTAAGTGGTCACTCCCCACTCCTCCTTCCTTCTAGCCCTTGGACACCACTAGTCTCCCTGTCTCTATGGACTTGCCCATTCTGAATATTACACATACAGAGCCATTCAATATGTGACCTTTTGTTTCTGGCTTCTTTCACACAGTGTAGCAGTTCTGAGGAACATTTGTGTTGTAGCATGTATCAGAATGTTCCTTTTTCATGGCTGAACAGTATGCAGTGTGTGGAAAGATCGCATTTTGTTTACCCATCCATCACTTGATGGACATTCATCTTGGTCTGCCTCTGGCTGTTGTGAATAGTGCTGCTGTGTACATTTTTGTACAAGTACCTATTTGGGTACCTGTTTTCAGTTCTTCGGATACATGACTAGGAGTGGAACTGGTGGGTTCTAACGTAATTACTTTTCAGGGCAGGCCCATGGCTCACGTGGGAGAGTGTGGTGCTGATAACACCAAGGCCACGGGTTCGGATGCCTATAGAGGGATGGCCAATTAGCTCACTTGGGAGAGTGTGGTGCTGACAACACCAAGTCAAGGGTTAAGATTCCCTTACCAGTCATCTTTAAATAAATAAATAAATAAATACATAAAATAATAAAGTAATTACTTTTTGATGACCTGACAATCTGTTTTCCACAGTGGCTGCACCACTGTGCCCTGGGCATGTGTGTGGCTTTCTAAATTCCCTGGTATAAGTGCCTGAGTTTGCCAGAGACCCCCTCCTGGTCTTCACTCTTGGGCATGGGGCCATCTGCTGTGGCCTCCACTGCCCTGTCTGCCCTGGTGGCAGCAGCTGCTGCCTGCCTCATGGTGTTTCGGGGAAGAGCCTGTGTGTAGCTGCTCCTAACCCTGAGAGGGCTCCAGTTTGGTGACAGAAAGGCACGTGCCTCCATCATTTCTTCAGGTGGGCCCAGGCAGGTCAAAGAGACAATGCCGTTGTTTGTGGCTGTGGTCAGCCCTGCTTCCTCTGGAACCAGGGAGCAGGCCCCATGACGGGAGCATATCTTCAAGCCACTGCACACTGGGAAGGTGGGCCAGGGGCAAAGAAAAATGCCAGGAAGCCTTCTTTCCATTCTTGAGTTGCCTTTTCCTGATTCAGTGTCTGCTTGAGTGCGGTGGGCCTTTGACCCACGTTCCAGAGTTCTGACCAAGTTGGTTCTGACAGTTTCTGCTTGATTTTTTGGTGTTTCTGTGGAGGGATGGCTCCTTGGTGCTTTTTGCTTCTACTCCACCATTTTCTCTATTCTCTTACTTTTATGAATATAAAATAGGCATGTATATTTACAAATCATTACGCACGTACTGATACTTTTTTTTTTTTTTTAAAGATGACCGGTAAGGGGATCTTACCCTTGGCTTGGTGTTGTCAGCACCACGCTCAGCCAGTGAGCTAATCCCTATATAGGATCCGAACCCGTGGCCTTGCTGTTGTCAGCACCCCACTCTCCCGAGTGAACCACGGGCTGGCCTTGCACGTACTGATACTTTTAAATGTGTCTATATATTCACATGAATATGGGTGCCTGCTATAAGTTCATCTTGTAGTTTTATTAGCATACCTATGCAGGTTACTAGAAGTAAGGGGGACAAGATATCATGACCATGTTTTCTAAAAATAGCAATTATGTTAAGAAGAAACATTTTTTGATGACATAAATATGTTTTTAATGTACCACTGAAAATAGCAGGAGGTGGATAATATGCATTAGGAAAATAATATTACACTGGTACCAGAATAGTCTGAAAACATTCCCAGGAGACCTGATTAAATGTCACTCTATTCAAAATTTTAATGAACTTGACATTGGTAGAGAAGTTGGAGGTTGTCCCTTCTAACTCAACATCAGCTGTAGAGATTAACAACCACAAAAATGGAAACGACCAATGTTTTTTAACCAGAGGTTGGGAGTAACCAGGTGCGATGATTTTGGAGAAATTAATTGGCTTGGTTCATGTGACTTATGAAGATCCACCTCTGAGGCTGTCCCCAAATGACGGGATTCTATAAAGACCAATCAGACAGGCAATGGACGAGGTGCAGAGCAGCCACAGCTCTGTGTACATCTGAGCATCTGATTGTCACTGGCCCGTCCACTGCTTCTGGATTCCTGCTCATGCAGGAGAGGGCTCGCAACTTGGGGCTAGTAACTCGCAAAATATACTCCTATGTGTATATGTGTACGGGTGGAGTCTGTGTTTCTGGAAAGAGATTCACTACAACCCAGAATGTAGGATGTGACTCTGTTCAGTTTTTTTAAAAAAAAATTAATTTGTTTTTAGTAAAAGTTTATTTAGAACACTTTTAGATTTGTTGAAAATTTGCCAAGATCTTAAGACTGTTCCCATGTACCCCACATCAAGTTTCCCTTTTTATTAACATCTAACATTGGTATGGTGCATTTGTTACAATTAATGGACCAATATTGATAAATCTCATAAAGTAAAGTGCATACTGTATTAATTTCTCTAATGTGCTTTTTCCATTGCAGAATCCCATCCAGGATTCCATATGACATGTTGTTATCAGGCAGGCGAAGTCTTTTCTTTCATTCTTGTATTCTTAGTACCAGCAGCTTAAGACCACACCTGTATTTTCAAATAGGGATCCAACGACGTGGATAAGATTAGAAAAGTCAGATGAGACGTCGAGGCAGCAGAGTGGTGAAGTGTCGGGCATCACACCGCATGACATGTCCGTCTGTCCTCAATGGCCGCAGGCTGGTGGAGGCCAACTGCGTGCTTTGGACTTCCTCAGTACTTCCCATAGCACCTAGCAAAGCACTACTTGGCTTCAGCCTTTTAGTCTGGCTGGCTCAGAGAGTTCTTCCATTTCAGTTTCTTACAAAGGAGAGTCGTCCTCTACTCCTGTTTTATGAAAGAGGGAGGTACAAACTGCATCCCAGAAATGCTTCGGGGGTGCTGGGGGCTGGGGCCAGGCTGCCTTCACCGTGCACGCAGCACTGCTCATGATCAGACAGCTTTGTTTGGAAGTCAGCTTAAAATACGCATGCTTCACCATGTTAACGCGGACTTAGAATAGAAATAATCAGGTGATCAGTCACCTAATCAAACCCGGTGGGACTGTGGAGAATGCAACTGTGCTAGGTGTGTGATTGTGACAAGAAGTAACTACAGTTTGAAGGAAACAGTGACACAGACGTGCCAGCGTCTGTCCTGCACATTTGTCAGCTGCTGACGAATCTGGGGTTCCCTCCGAGGGTGGAGGGTGACAGGGCTGGAGCTGAGTGGGGAAGAGAGAGAGCCGTGGTCAGGGCAGGTGGGATGGCAAGACACCTTCCCATGCAGCCAGTCATCTGTGGCCCCACCACCCACACACAAAAGGCAGGGAACAGCCAGCAAGGGGGGTACTCAACCTGCAGGTCTGTGAATTCGGCTCATGATTTTCAAGTTGGTTTTTCTCATGATTTATACAGTCACCATGACTCTCAAGGTACCACCTTCGAGCAGAAATTTTTCTGAGTAACAGGAACGGAACAACAGGGAGAAATGCTTCCTAAATTGCGGCACTATTGGAAAAGCTCCCTGCTTCATCCAGCTGTCGGATTTCATTTCTTTTTCTCACAAACCAAATTGATTCAGCATAAAAAGTCATCCATTTGAAAGGAATTTTCCATCAATGTCATTCAGAGAAGGTGAATTAGGCAATGACAATTGTGAGAAATACTTTAATGCTGTTATTATATCAGTTTTAGCCAATCTAGCTGCAATATCAAGGTGACTGCATTGTTTTTGTTTTGTTTTATTTTCTATGTTATGTTTCATGACAGAAAATCAAAAGAAAAAATGGATCTGAAGATTACATTTGGCTCATATGCTAGAGTAAGTCATAACTCTGTGCATTTATTCAGATTTTTGGATATTAAGCCCTATATATTTCTAACTAATGAGTCAGTTTATTTTTAGAAAACTAAATATTTGACAGTATTACGCATCCTTGTTTAAATACCCATTTTTGTAAAATGAACTGCATCTCTCCACAAGGTGCAGGAGTTTTTGGAGTTGAGTTCCTGTTGGGAGATAATTCAAGGATTTCTTTTGTTGAATGAGGCACTGAATACCCTTTGTCCTAGACCATCTTGTCAAGAGTGTGTAGCAAACACCTAGAAAGGGGAAGATTATGTGTCTCTCAGGAGCAATGAGCAGGTTTGCTTATAGCTTTGGAAGACAGAAGTGATGTCTTCCACTGGGTCAAAGGGCAGGCTGGCTTACTGCCCATCATAAAAGATGTGGCTGCCCTAGGTGCCCTCTGGGAATTGGGTCTGGAGAACTGGTACAGTAGGCTGGGACTCTGGTTACTGTTACTACTGTGAGTAATAAACTGTCCTTTGCCTCTGACCTGGGGTCTCACATCTGTTACCAGTGTCCCTGAACCTGTGCAGGCCAACAAGTTAGCTTGCAACAAAGTGAAACCTCACATCCTGCCCCGTTCTTGATAGTACCTCCTATGTTCTAGGCATAAACACTATTTAATCTGCAAAAATCCTGATGTTGTTTATAACAGTATGTAATCATAGAACTAACAGTTTCCGTCCTTATACAGATGGGAAAACAGATTCAGAAAGATCAGGTAACTTTCCAAAGGCTGCAGAGAGATTTTGTAGCCATATATGCACAGCAGAGAATGGAATACCCTAACCTCTAAATGCTGTGACATTATAAGCAGGCAGGATCTGTTTCACAGGGATTTAGAGGAAATATAAATGTAACTAAAGAAGAACATGAAGGATTCCCTTGGAGTGGATGGCATTGTGGAGCATCAGTGTTGGGGTTGGAGGGGATGGTTGCTTTTAACCACAGAGCAGAGGGGGATGGAGAGGGTTGGCCTTTGGGTGACAGTGCCGAGGAACCTGCATAGCAGTTGGGCTGACCCAGTGCAACTCACCTGGGCAGCGGTCTTGAGCCAGGCTTATGCCTAGGGTGCATGTGACAGGAGTTCCTCCAGCCAGGGCCTGGCACCTCTGGTGTTTCTAGGCTGGGAAGGCTCAGGGCCCCTTCCCATGGAATGCAGAGTCACCAGATAGCCGCCTGTTTGCAGTTAGACTCACAGTCCGGTCTGCTGGTTGTGTCGGTGTGCTCTGGGCAGAAGCTCAAGTCAACATTGAGTTCACAGCTTCCAGCTTGGAAGCCCAGCTCTTCCAAACCCATTTTGTTTTGACAAATGTCTATACTGTTGGTGACTATAAAATAAGCATAAAAATTAAACAATGAAACCCAAACATGAGGTGAATATTTTGTTTGTTTTTTAACACCGATGGATATTGGAAGCAATTACAGATGGGAATGACTTCCATAGTGCAGGGAGTTCCTAGAGGTGCCCTGGCTGGGCTGCTGCTGCCAGAGCCAGGAATTCAGAGCTCACAGTAGCAGGTGTTGTTGTAAGAGTTGAGAATCACGCTTGCTGTGTTTGTGCAGTTGGAAATGGGAACTGAAACGGCCAAGGACACCAACATGCTAGTAACGCTGATGCTGCACACTAACACAGGAGCTGCGGGCTACCTGTCTGTGGAGCTGGTGGCACATCTGTGACCTGGAGTAGAGGCAAGGCGACAGCCTGGGCATAATGGCAAGGGGTGGTGACCCACACCACCTCAGTCTGTACATGCTGCTGTAACAGAATACCTGAGGCCAGGTGACTTATAAACAACACAATTTCTCACTCACAGCTCTGGAGGCTGGGAAATTTGGGATGGAGGTGCTGGTAGATTCAGTCAACTGGTGTTCTTATGAGGCGGAGGAGTGAACGTGCCCCCTTGGGCCACTCGTACGGGCACTGAGCCCATTCATGAGCACCCCAGCCTCACCACCTAGTCACATCCCCATTCGTCCTGACACCCATGCACTGGGGATTCAATATCAACTGGTGACTTATGGCTAACTCAGCTACACAACCTGTTCCCTAAAAAATGCCAGTTGCCTTGGAGCGGGGCCTCATGAGCTGCGTGAGACATCCTGTTCTCAACCCAGACTGCTGGCAGCATAGAAAGTCACTAACTTATCCAACAGTTGCTTGGAATGTATGTTGGGGTTCTTACAGATTGATAACTATATTGTAACTTAGAAGCAGTCATTGGCTCACATGACACCTAATGGCCAATGGAAAAGAGGCAGCTGTGATAAAGGACAGCCCCTTTCTCACCCTTTGTCTTCCTTTCCAATTTTGCTATATAAGTCTGTGACCTGGTTTAAAAAACCAAAAAAAGGTTGGTGGCCGGTCGTGGGGGCTGACTGCCACTTTGCCCTCCGCAGGAGAGGCTGCCTCATTTATAGGCAACAGCTTTGAAGTATGGAACAGGAAAAGAACTGTTTCGTAGCTGCAAAAGCAAGTCTCTAAACAGGGAACATGGCGCCAGGGCTGCTGTGGATGCAGACAGGATCCCGGAGGCCGGGGCCGCGCTGAAGGCGGCCAGCTGCCCTATTCAGGATTCGAGGTTTCAGGCCGGCATAAAAGAAGATTCCTGGGAGCGCCCGAGCCGCACTGCGGGACCGAGCAAGCAGCCCGAGGCAGCGGGAACCGAGAACGGGGAAGGCAACAAACCAGAGGCAGAGAGTGCGTGCCTGACCTGGCACAGCCCTGTGAGTGACCCCTGGCCTGGCCCTGCTCAGGGGGCTGATGCCCACCCGGCTTCCACCTGCATCACTGGGCCACTCACCACCCTGGGGCTGCCTCCATTTTCTCAGGTGGTGGAGCTCCAGCCTGGCTCGGCTCCTCACTGAGCCTTCCCACTTGCTTGCCCTGGCGTGGGGCTTCCCGGGGCCTGCGGGCTGGCCTCCCCTCCCACTCCCTCTGTGGTTCTCTGGCGGGGCTGGTGGCGTGGAGCGTCCCAGCCAGTGTCGGGAGGGCTAGGAAGTATGGGCGGGGCCGACTGTCACTCCACCACACCCTGGACTCCGGCCCCTGCTAAACTTCCTGTTACTGGGAGGCAGATACCATCTCTGTGGCCACCAGTTCGGAAAAACGCCTAACCAATTTCTGGTTGGGAACAGTGTGGTAGGAGAGTTCCCAAGTCCACTTAAACCTGCCAGAGAGCAGGCGGGCACTGGACTCGTCTGGGCTGGGGGGATACAAAGGTGAACCATGTGCAGTGGGCTCCTCCCCCGAGGAGCTCATGCTCTGGTGTGGGAGATAAGACAAGTACACAAATAACCGCGATACCAGGAGGAAGGTGATTAGTCCCGAGAAAGATCTACACAGTGCTACAAAGGCACCCAGAGTGACGGGTCGTCTGTGCCTAGCAGAAACCTGGTAGACATCCTGGGCGAGGCGGTGCCGAGCAGGGTCTTGAAGGCCCAGCTGATAGACGAGGGTTCTAGAAGACACGTCCCAGCCCAGCCCAGTGCGCACAGAGCGGGGAGACGTGTGGCCAGGGAGGCAGAGACTCAAAAGAAACCACACACCCTGTGGGGTCGCCACTGCACGATCCAACAGCCCGGGCTAGAGCACACGGAACAGGGAGAAGTCCTCCATGGGAAGTGAAAGCTCAACAGAGATCACACATCCTGTGGTACGTGATCCACCAGCCCAGCAGAGTACAAGCTGACCAGAAAGGTGGCTCCCCAGAGAGGCCCAAGACCCGAGGCAACCATACACACAAGGCACTAAAGGCCAACTGAGCAGTCACGGAGGTAGCCATACCAAATTGGCAACACAGCAACATCTTAGTTAGTCAATAGTCTCAAACCAGTGGACTGTGAAACCCCCTGCCACAATGAATAAACACCAAAAAAAAGATACCAGAAATACAAAAAATCAAGAAAGTACACCACCAAAAGTTAATAAATCTCAAACTCTAGATCCTATAGAACAAGAAGCCCTTGAAATGACTGACAAGGAATTTCGAGTGATAATTCTAAGGAAACTGAATGAGATACAAGAAAACTCAGCTAGACATCATGATGAAATGAGGAAAAGTATACAGGACCTGAAAGAGGAAATGTATAAGGAAATCGATGTCCTGAAAAAAAATGTAGCAGAACTTGCTGAACTGAAGAAGTTATTCAGCGAAATAAAAAACACAACGGAGAGTTTAACCAGTAGGCTTGTCGAAGTTGAAGAGAGAACCTCTGAACTTGAAGATGGGCTGTTTGAAATAACACAAGCAGACAAAAAGAAAGAAAAAAGAATCAAAGACATTGAAGAAAATCTGAGAGAGATATCAGACAACCTTAAGTGCTCAAATATCTGAGTCATGGGTATTCCAGAAGGGGAGGAAAATGGAGACTCCATTGAAAACATATTCAACAAAATAGTGGCAGAAAACTTCCCAGGTATAGGAAAAATCACAGATCTTCAGACCCAGGAAGCTCAACGATCTCCAAACGTATTCAACCCAAAAAGGCTTTCTCCAAGACATGTTATAGTCATATTGGCAAAACTCAGAGACAAAGTGAGAATCTTAAAAGCTGCAAGAGAGAAGCATCAAATCACCTATAAGGGAGCCCCAATCAGGCTAACATCAGACTTTTCATCACAAACCCTAAAAGCTAGAAAGGAATGGGATGATATATTCAAAATACTAAAAGACAAAGATTGCCAGCCAAGAATTTACCCTGCAAGGCTATCCTTCCAAAATGAAGGGCAAATAGTGTACTTCTCAGAAAAACAAAAACTGCGGGAGTTCACTACCACACGACCACCCTTACAAGAAATCCTCAAGGGAGTACTGGGTTTGGTTCCTGAAAAATAACTACCATTGCCATAAAAAACCAAGAAAAATCAAAACTCACTAGTATAATAAAAATAGCATTCATGAAAACAATCAAACAAAAACGCTATCTACAACCTAAGGAACCAACAAACACAGAAACCAAACAGTAAATCAGAAAGCAAGGAACAAAAGACACCTAAGACAACCAACCAAACAATAAAATGCTAGGAATAAATCAGCACTGTTCAATAACAACTCTTAATGTAAAAGGCTTAAATTCCCCAATCAAAAGACACAGACTGGCTGACTGGATCAAAAAGGAGGACCCAACTATATGCTGCCTACAAGAGACCCACCTCACCCATAAAGATTCACATAGACTAAGAGTGAAAGGATGGAAAAAGATTTACCATGCAAACAGAAAAGAAAAATGAGCTGGAGTAGCTATTCTTATATCTGACAAAATAGACTTTAAACTAAAAACCATAAAAAGAGACAATGAGGGACACTACTTAATGATAAAAGGACTGATCCATCAAGAAGACATAACAATCATAAATATGTACGCACCCAATGTTGGAGTAGCCAGATTTATAAAACAAACTCTATTAGACCTAAAGAAGGAAATAGACACTAATACCATAATAGCAGGGGACCTGAACACCCCACTGTCAATATTAGACAGATCATCTAGGCAAAGAATCAGTAGAGAAACACAAGATCTAAACAATACTCTAGACCAATTGGAATTGGCAGATATCTACAGAACATTCCATCCAACAACCTCAAAATATTCATTCTTCTCATCAGCACATGGATCATTCTCCAGGATAGATCATATATTAGGTCACAAATCAAGTCTCAATAAATTCAAAAAAATTGGAATTATCCCATGTATCTTCTCAGACCACAATGGATTAAAACTAGAAATTAATAACAAACGAAACTCTGGAAACTATACAAGCACATGGAAATTAAACAGCATTCTACTTAATGACATATGGGTCCAAGAAGAAATCAAGCAGGAAATCAAAAAATTTATTGAAACTAATGAAAACAATGATACATCATACCAAAACCTGTGGGATACTGCAAAAGCAGTATTGAGGGGAAAATTTATTGCATTAAACGCTCACTTCAGAAGAATGGAAAGATGGCAAGTGAACAACCTAACACTTCACCTTAAAGAACTAGAAAAACAAGAACAATCCAAGCCTAAAGTTAGCAGATGGAAAGAAATCATTAAGATCAGAGCAGAACTGAATGAAATTGAAAACCAAAAAACAATTCAAAAGATCAACAAATCAAAAAGTTGGTTTTTTGAAAAGATAAATAAAATTGACAAACCATTAACATGGCTAACAAAAAAAAAAGAAGAGAGAAGACTCAAATAACCAAAATTAGAAATGAAAAAGGCGATATTACAACTGATTCATCTGAAATACAAGGAATCATTCGAGACTACTATAAACAACTATACGCCAACAAATTTGAAAATCTGGAGAAAATGGATAAATTTCTGGACACACACAAGCTCCCAAAACTGAACCATGAAGACGTAGAAAATTTGAACAGACCAATAACAATAAAGGAGATTGAAGCTGTTATCAGAAGGCTCCCAGGGCTGAGCCCGTGGCGCCCTCGGGAGAGTGCAGCGCTGGGAGCGTGGCGACGCTCCCGCCACGGGTTCGGATCCTATATAGGAATGGCTGGTGCACTCACTGGCTGAGTGCCGGTCACGAAAAGGCCAAAAAAAGAAAAAAGAAAAAAAAAAAAAGAAGGCTCCCAACAAAGAAAAGCCCAGGACCAGATGGATTCATAGCAGAATTTTACCAAACATTCAAAGAGGAATTGACACCGATTCTTTACAAACTATTCCAAAAGATTGAAACAGACGCAAATCTCCCAAACTCATTCTATGAAGCAAACATCATCCTGATACCAAAACCAGGTAAAGATATAACCAAAAAAGAAAACTACAGGCCGATATCCTTGATGAATATAGATGCAAAAATCCTCACTAAAATACTAGCAAACAGAATACAGCAACACATAAGTAAAATTATTCACCACGATCAAGTGGGATTCATCCCAGGGATGCAAGGTTGGTTCAACATATGCAAATCAATAAATGTGATACACCATATTAATAAACTCAAACACAAGGACCATATGATCTTCTCTATAGATGCTGAAAAAGCATTTGATAAAGTTCAGCACTCATTCATGACAAAGACCCTCTATAAGTTAGGTATAGAGGGAAAGTATCTCAACATAATTAAAGCCATATATGACAAACCCACTGCCAATATCATCCTGAATGGGGAAAAGCTGAAAGCTTTTCCTTTAAGAACAGGAACTAGACAAGGATGCCCACTCTCACCACTCCTATTCAACATAGTGTTGGAAGTACTAGCCAGAGCAATCAGAGAGGAGAAGGAAATAAAGGGCATCCAGATTGGAAAAGATGAAGTCAAACTGTCCCTGTTTGCAGATGACATGATCCTATATATCGAACAGCCTAAAACCTCTACAAAAAAACTCTTGGAATTGATAAATGATTTCAGCACAGTAGCAGGATACAAAATCAACACACAAAAATCAGTAGCATTTCTTTTCTCCAATAGTGAACATGCAGAACGAGAAATCAAGAAAGCCTGCCCATTTACAATAGCCACCAAAAAAATAAAATACTTAGGAATTGAGTTAACCAAGGAGGTGAAAAATCTCTATAATGAGAACTACAAACCACTGCTGAGAGAAATTAGAGAGGATACAAGAAGATGGAAAGATATCCCATGCTCTTGGATTGGAAGAATCAACATAGTGAAAATGTCCATACTACCCAAAGTGATATACAAATTCAATGCAATCCCCATCAAAATTCCAAAGACATTTTTCTCAGAAATGGAAAAAACTATCCAAACATTTATATGGAATAATAAAAGACCACGCATAGCCAAAGCAATGCTGAGCAAAAAAATAAAGCTGGAGGCATAACACTACCTGACTTTAAGCTATACTACAAAGCTATAATAACCAAAACAGTATGGTACTGGCATAAAAACAGACACACCAATCAATGGAATAGAATAGAGAATCCAGAAATCAACCCACACACTTACTGCCATCTGATCTTTCACAAAGGCACCAAGCCTATTCACTGGGGAAGGGACTGCCTCTTCAGCAAATGGTGCTGGGATAACTAGATATCCATATGCAGGAGAATGAAACTAGACCCATACCTCTCACTGTATACTAAAATCAACTCAAAATGGATTAAGGATTTAAATATACACCCTGAAACAATAAAACTTCTTAAAGAAAACATAGGAGAAACATTTCAGGAAATAGGACTGGACACAGACTTCATGAATACGACCCCAAAAGCACGGGCAACCAAAGGAAAAATAAAAAATTGGGTTTTTATCAAACTAAAAAGCTTCTGCACAGCAAAAGAAACAATTAACAGAGTTAAAAGACAACCAACAGAGTGGGAGAAAATATTTGCAAAATATATGTCTGACAAAGGATTAATATCCAGAATATATAAGAAACTCAAACAACTTTACAAGAAAAAAACAAGCAACCCAATTAAAAAATGGGCAAAAGAGCTAAGTAGGCATTTCTCTAAGGAAGATATCCAAATGGCCAACAGACATATGAAAAAATGCTCAACATCACTCAGCATCCGGGAAATGCAAATCAAAACCACACTGAGATACCATCTCACCCCAGTTAGGATGGCTAAAATCCAAAAGACTCTGAATGATAAATGCTGGCGAGGTTGCGGAGAAAACGGAACTCTCATACATTGTTGGTGGGACTGCAGATTGGTGCAGCCTCTATGGAAAATGGTATGGAGGTTCCTCAAACAATTGCAGATAGATCTACCATACGACCCAGCTATCCCACTGTTGGGAATATACCCAGAGGAATGGAAATCATCAAGTCGAAGGTATACCTGTTCCCCAATGTTCATCGCAGCACTCTTTACAATAGCCAAGAGTTGGAACCAGCCCAAATGTCCATCATCAGATGAGTGGATATGGAAAATGTGGTACATCTACACAATGGAATACTACTCAGCTATAAAAACGAATGAAATACTGCCATTTGCAACAACATGGATGGACCTTGAGAGAATTATATTAAGTGAAACAAGTCAGGCACAGAAAGAGAAATACCACATGTTCTCACTTATTGGTGGGAGCTAAAAATTAATATATAATTCACACACACACACACACACACACAAAATAAAAACCGGGGGAGGGGGGGAGAAGATATAACAACCACAATTACTTGAAGTTGATACGACAAACAGAAAGGACATTGTTGGGGGGGAGGGGGGGCAGGAGGAGGGAGGGAGGTTTTGGTGATGGGCAACAATAATCAGCCACAATGTATATCGACATAATAAAATTAAAAAAAAAAAATAACCAAAAAACCCCCCAGAACACCTGGAGCACTTCCCAACTCAGCATGCTTGCGTTTCCCGGCTGGGTGCTCACATTTGGCCTATAATAAGCCTTATAAATTTTCAACTTTGCCTCCGTAGCCTCAATTCGCTCAGCACAGGACAAGGATTTTGGAGGGTACAGACGTGCAGGCGCAGCAGGTGGCCGCAGGTATTGAGCGAGGACGGCAGGTGGAGGCTCCTCCTGTCGTGAGGGTCCCTCACTCAGCGCGAGGGCAGGTCGGCCCCATTCGTCCAAATGTAGCCATGAGGCTAGAGTTCTGGGTTTGGGGGTAAAATGTCGCAGCCCACCAATGAGAGGAACAACAGCACAGTGGGCCGGACTAATACAAGTTTGCTTGCTGAAGTCTGCCTGCGTGCATCAGTTTCAAAGCCACTTTAAGGTCTGAATCTGGAGCCATACTAGGGAGAGCGGAGAAGTGCCGGCTCATCTCGTTGCCCCACAGGGCCATTATCTGCCCCCGTCGTGCTCTATGCCCTGGGCAGCTGGCCGCTATGCACTCCCTGGCCTCTAAAGGCCGAGTGGACTCAGCCAGGGACAGAGTGGCAGGGGACAGTGGGGGTGGAGAGAGGGGTCAAGGCTTTCAGTCCCCTCATCTGCTCCCTGCTAGCATGGTCTAGGCAATAATTACGCAGTCGGCCTACGGCCACGGCTCCTGAAGGCAGGATCCTCACAAGGCCCCACTCTTGCTGGGTCCCAGGAGCACTGGCCAGCTGCCTCTAGCCCCTGTACCCTGCCCACACCTCTGCAAGCAGTCCCAACCTTAAACCCTTCTATGGACCCCTCCAGTGTGCCATCTGCTCCCTGCCTGGGCCCTGACTAATGTAAGCTCTAATATAAAGAAGTGGCCTGTTGTGCATTCAATCTGTCCCCCAAAAGATATGTTCAAGTGCTAACCTCTGGTACCTCTGAATGTGACCTTATGTGGAAATAGGGTCTTGCTGATGTAATTAGTTAAGATGAGGTCACAATGGAGGAGGGTGGGTCCTAAATCCAATGACTGGTGTCCTCATAAGAAGAGAAAGGAGACACAGAGACACACCAGGGAGCAGAAGGCCATGTGAAAATAAAGGCAGAGATTGGAGTGATGTAGACACAAGCCAACAGACACCAAGGGATGCCTGGAGCCACCAGAAGCTGGAAGAGGCAGGAAGGATCCTCCCCTGGAGCCTCTGGAGGGAGCACGGCCTGCAGACGTCTTCATCTCAGACTTCTGGCCTCAGAACTGTGAGAAAATAAGTTTCTGTTGTTTTAAGCCACTTAGCTTGTGGTTGTTTGCTACAGCTGCCCCAGGACACTCACACATGCCAGTCTGAGGGGAGGTGGGAGGTGTACGAAGACTAGGGATCAGGTATGAAGCACCATTAGGTGGTCAAAGGAGAAAAGAGCCAGGTGGCGGTGGGCAGAGTCCACCTGCCCCGAAGTCTAGAGGGCCTGTCGCTGGTGGGGAGCTGTGGAGGCGGGTGGTGACTGACACAGGAACAACACTAGCTGTGGCCAAAGCGGTAGCTTGGAGCTCAGGTTTTCCAAACTCGGCTCTGTGGTCAGCTGCATTTGGGAAACATGCCCGCTACGCTCCTCTCCTGAGGACTCATACCGTCCATTAGCATACTGAAGGCTCTGAGACATCCCACAGCGAAGAAAATCAGCTCAATCCTTTTCATTTTGGGTGATCCTAAGTAATTTGATTCCTAGGCCAGTGTTCTGGGCCATGGACATGTTTTCTACTTTGCCAACATATTTTCAAAATAGGCATCAATGTGACTTATCTGAGGAGCAATTAGGGCAATAATTTCAGTGAGAGGGTTTTGCATGTAGGAATTATAACTATTGGTCAAAACAAAAAATTAATTAGGCCAATATTAAAATTCAGTTAGTTAGGGATTTTTTTTGGGAAATGCCATTCTGTTGATTTTGCCCTGGAATTAAAGAAATATCTAACACAAAATTATCTAAGTCCAACTGTGGACACAGAGCAAATACTGTTATACTTTAGACTTAAGCAAGGCAAGGAGATTCAGTATTAAAATAAAACCTCATAAAAGATTCCGCTCATAGCAGCATTGGCCTTGAAACTGGCATCAGCAACCACTTTGAAAGCACAGTTTTTTTTAATAACCAAGAGATCATGAGATATATTTATTTCTTGAGTGACCAAAGATCTGATGACTCCAAATAATTTGAAAACTACTAGCTGGGGGATTTATAATACCCTATCATACAGTGTGCTTGGTTTGGCAGATTTTTTTTTCAAATCACATCAATTAGATGTACATTTCTGACGTGGCCTTTCAGCAAAACGTCCCTCAGGCAGGCGGTCCCGTCACTGGTCCACTTCACGAGAGACCTCCTGGCCTACTCAGGGTCTAGCAAACATTTGTCCTGGTGCTTTTTTGAGTCACCATTTCCAGTGTAAAAATCCTTCTGTTTTGGCTTCCTTCTGCACATGTTCCCTTCTGTCAAAACTGTTTCCCGGGCACAGTGTCACATTCCTGCAGTGGCTCCCGGAGCCTGGAAAGATCCACCGTCACTGGGCCAATGGGACCTCAGTAGTTTACCTTCAGAATTGAATAAAAATTGTACCTTCCCTATTATCCAGAACATACCTAAATGCCTCAATCATGCAAATCATACAAAACTCATTATATATTATTCTCAACTACTGATTGTGCCCATTTTGCTGAAGATAAACATTTTTCATGGTTGTGTTGGTGACTTTTTCATCCCTGGGCTAGATTTACAGCCCCAGAGGAAAGAAACCCTTGGGTGGGAAATTCCATTTGTATAGGCAATCAGTATGCACATTCTTTCATAATTCACAGAAAGTTAGTCCTCTCCTGGTTGTCAGAAATATAAAAACTTTATATTTGCCAAGATAATGGTTTAGTTTGAGGCTATGCCTTGTATTGTTAAGGTGATTAATCAATTTTATATCTCCTTCTGAGTTTTCTGTTCATAATTCTTTGGTCCCCGAATTATGTTACTTTCCCTTCTACATGTCTGGAAAAACAAAATTTCAGAACTCAAAAGAGTCATTTATCAGGATGGGACGAATGCTTGCCTGCCAGTGTTCAATGTGGACTTCCCAGCCTTCTGGCTTGTTAAAGCTACAAAATTAAGATTCTGATGGTTTTTTACCTACTTAAAGCTTAAACATCTTTGTAGGAAATAATTACTGTAAATAACAATCCTTTCTTTTAGTTCAGCTTTCTTAAAATCTGTGATCTATTTCTGAATCCTGTATTAGCTCTGGTCAGACTGTTACATCTTGCCTTTCTATTTTTTAAATTTTTTGTAGCTATATCTACTCTTCTTGATTTTCTATATAAATTACAAATAATCCTCCAAAAAACTCAAGAAAAGATCCTAGTGTTCATTCTCACATGTGTCTCACCTTAAAAACTGTTCCATTTAATGATTTTGTTACTAAGTAGCTTGTGATCCTTCCCCGCGTATATTCATAATCCAAAACCAATGCTATTAGAATCCTTCACCATTATACCAGCAATGTATGCATTTGGTGAGTGATTCCATAACTGAAAACCTCATTAAGTTTTTAATTCCAATATATTAAAATTCAAATGAGAATTACTCATTTTAATACCTTATAATGCTGCTATCTAAGGAAATGCAAAAATTTTTAATTAATGTATTAACAATTCTAATAGGAAGGGATATAAATCTTCATCTAGAAACCAAACCCAAAACATAAAATATTGAAGGAGCAATACATAATTAAGGGATGGAGCAAATGTTAAACATAATCAAGTAACAACGATAAAAGCAACTTAGTAAATATGGGAGCAGTAGATCACTTAAGAGTTGAGTAACAGTTACAGCTAACATTTATGTGGTTACCTACTTACTATATGTCAACCACTGGTCTAGGCACTTTATGTATACATGTGCTCATGCAACATTCACAATGATCCTGTGAAGCAGGTACTATTGTTTATACCCATTTTACAGACGAGGAAACTGAGGCTTAAAGTCTAAGTAACTTGCCTAGGACTGCACAGCTAGTATATGATAGAGCCTAAATTTGAATCTTGACAGTCTGACTTCAGATCTTGTACCCACAGCTTTTAATCCTTACCCTTAAGTAAACTGACTCAAACAAAACAAAAGAAGAAAGAAAATAAAAGAGAGAAAAAGGAAAAGATCCATTCATACAGCAATGTTTTTTGGATGTTTTGCTCATGACCCACTTCACATGGACAGCCCATCTGCACACATATTTGGATGTAAACTGGGACTCACCATTTCAATTTGCCCCACAGCCTGACAATTTCTATTCTACCTTCTTTCATTAAAAAAAAAAATTTTTTTAAAAAGCTACTTTAGAGCCACTAAATCGATTTCATGACCTACAAATTCTTATGACTCATGCTTTGGAAACTACCACTCAGTTGGAAACCCCTAACTCTCTTTCAACACAAAAGTAGCAGGCTGAGTGCGCAGCTTCGGTTTGAAAGACAGAGAGAGGCATCTGTACAGACTGCTTATTCTGAAGATGATAGGTAAATGATAGGTAAGTATTCTAGAATACACTATTATAGCTTTAAAGTTAATATGAGACAATGGTATGGATTAAAGTTTCAATCATAGTCTGAAAATTCCTAACATGTTAACAAAATGCCTCTCTTATTTTTGATATGGGCAACAAATAAACAAACAAAAACAAAAACCCACAACCTACAATTTACAATTATCTCTCGAATTATTGCCAATACAAACTGTGAGCAACTTAGTTTTTTTTTGTTTGTTAATCTGCACTACATTTAAGAACATTTCTAGGCAATGGTGATAAAATATTTCACAGATGATTTTTTGTAAAAGACAAAATAATCTCACATGATCTGCTTAGGAAGAAAATTATATTTAGGAATAGTTAGCATATTCTTCACATTTAGCTACATAATGTTACATAATGGAAGTATATAAATGCAAAGTAAAATACAATCTAGACTGATAAATGGGGCTTGCAATTCCCTAGGGCAACAAATTAAGTACATCGAGGCAAATAATATTTAAACCAATCGACAGTGGGATCAGATGAAATGGTTGATAACTGTAATAAAAACAAAGGTTACTTGCGCAGCTCAGTGTGTATAAAGGTTCACCACTACAAGAATGCCTTTTGGATTCAAGTATTTAAATGTAGCTCTAACTCCGTAGCAGTTTTCAATGGTAAATGTAAGTTCAAATTCTACACTAGGACTCAAACCCACGACTCAAATTCAAGGTTCTAATAACCTTTCGGTTATAAAAACTTCAACCAAAACTTATTTCAGAAATATAATGCATTTACTTCATAATTTAATTTTAGGTTTACATAAAAATGTTCCAGGCTATCACAGAACTTAAAAAAATAAATGTAAATGCCCAGAATTCAAATCTTTTTGACAGCTGACTTCCAGGAATGGTTACAAAGTATCTAGATCTTGGCTCAACAAACCAAGTGCTCTGAACAGATCATCGATTGCAATAAAAATAGTACACTCTGCGTACAGTGGAAGCAATATACACTGTAAGTTTAATAAATGGAAACACTACCATCTACTTTGGGCTGTTTATTCATTCCAGGACCAAAACAGCTACTGAAATTTCTGAGTTTCTAATTTAGAAAATATTGAGTAGGGAGAGAACGGTTTGGACAAGCCTGGCTAACAGTTTTCAAAAACTCATTAGTCCTGTAAAATCTCAATTTATCCTCCCAAATTTGCAAGGCTTTCAGCACATTTACCAATAATACCCTTTTCTTTTCAAGTTATCCTCACCTCCATCTGCAGTTCCCCATATCATTAAACTGAACATGGGGATGTGACCACAGAAAAACCGTTCAACATTCCCTGTCAATAATTACTATTAAAAGCAAAGAAAGGGGAGAAGTAAAAAATATTAAAGTTTTTGGCAGATTAGCTTCCCTCTTGGTCCACCCAAACATTAAAAAATTTCTGAGAATATTTCTGCATTTATAACACTAATTTCAATTCATTAACAAACATGTACTGGACACTTACTATGTGCAAGACTTCGGAGCTAGCTTCATTAAGGTGAGAACCTACTATGTAAGGAATGTTCTTCTGAATACATGATTCATAATGGAGTTTATGATCATCCACAGAATAAGTCAATTAACATGCAGGGCCCGTGTCTTAAACATCTCTCAAGTCTTAACACAGCTCTGACGCTTAGCAGGTGCCAAGGTGACTCATTAGCAGGGCCATGTGGGTAACCCTCTGACGTGGAAACAAAACACGTGAAGACACACAGCAGACACGGGTGAGAACTGGAGCACGCCAGGAATCGGCCTGCACGTAATGCCTTGAATGTGACTGGAAAGCGGGAACATTTGCGGACGGTTGCACACGCAGGATGCTTTGTGAAGCGGCCCCTTCCCAGGTGACGGCACGGGACTTTGTCCTACCAGTCCTGGCTGTAATCAGCAGCCCGCCTGCTCCTGTTTGCTTTCACCTTATGTCAGAGCTCAGAGGGCGTGGATCCCTTTACTCCACACCCACAGTATTAAATTTACCCCCCATCATGACTCCAGTGTCCTGCATCCCACTCGCTAGGCTGAGCCCACTCCTAACTTCCCAGATGCAAGAATCCCTGAATCTGTTGGGCACCACGCTCTGGCCCTGCCTGTCTCTCATGCCTGCCACACTCATGCTCAGCCTGTGCTACTAGAAATCTCTAGTAAACAAATCATTGGTTGTGCCTGGACTACTGCAGTATCCTACGCCTGGCTCCCCTTCAGCACTAGTGCAAGGCTGCTGGAGCGGCATTTCTAGACTGCACGTCTGATCTCACCTTGCTCTTGAAGATGTGAATGAGTGACCATGGGAAGAGCCAGGGCAGGCATTTTGGACAGAGGGACTCCCCAGTAATGGATGGTGGCATTATGCTGATGAAGTACAGAAATTGGTTCAGGTAATCCTTACAGAAGCCCAGCAAGGCAGCAGCCTGGAACCCATTTTACAAACCCTGAATGTGAGATTCGGAGAGCGCAGCCTGTGGTTACAAAGTTGTGAGTGTAAGAGCTGGAATTCAAACTTAGGTGTCTTTGATCACAAAGCCCATGCTTGTGAAGGATTAGCATGACACCCACTAACCCACTTAGTTTGCAGGATTAACAGAGAGTGGGCCTCAGGAAGAAGGGGGATAGTCTAGAAGATTCTGCTGGCTGAATATCAGTGAGAACTGGTGGGGCACACCTGTTCCAGGCAGCAGGTTGGAAGGCTGTGGAATGAGCCAGTGACTGGCTGGCTCAGTTTCTCATCCTTCTCTTCTCCCGCGTCACTTTCCAGAGAGGAGCAGCTATGTGACATAGGTCCAAGAAACCCAAGCAAAATCTGCTAAAGGGGGTTTCTGAAAAAGCTTTTGCTTCCTGATAGAGAGGTGGGGGTTGACTTGCAGGCTTTGTGCCCTTTGCTCTATCTTCTTTCTTTAGGGAGCATGGACGCCGTGCCTAGGCCCACAGCAGCCATCCTATGGTCATGAGGGGAGCTGCGGGAGGACACACCAACACATTAACACTTCTCGTGGCATCAAGGAGCCACTGGATCATCCCCAGCGACTACCTACCTCTGGACTTCAGATTATATAAGAAAAATAAATCCCTGTTTAAGCTGTTAAATGAGATTTCTATAATTTGCAGCCAAAGGCAAACTTGACTGATAGAGCAAAGGCCTTTGAGAAATGGATATAAAAACACTGAGAGCCTGAGGTAGTTCTGCAGACAAACCTGTCATATTTCATAACAGCTCGAGGGCCAACTGCATCTCAGACTGTTCTCAAAGCTTCCTTTCCCCTCTGCCTTTGCTCTGTGTGGTACTGAGACCAGCAGCCTCACCCTCCCCCCGGACCCTGTTGGAAATGCCACCCCCAAGGCCCCACCCCAGACCTATGAACCAGAATCTGCATGTTAATGGATCTGCAGGTGATCTGTATGGATGTTATAGTTTTGAAAAGCCCTGGTGTAGTAGATCAGCAGTTTTAAATCTTGGCCACATGTTGAAGCATGGACAGGGCTGAGAACGGCTCTGGCCACTCTGTCGGGGGCCCCTGGCCCAGCAGCAGCAGCCACCCTGGGCAATTGTGAGAAATGCAGATTCTCAAGTCCCATCCAGACCTGCTGAATCACCTCTGGAGTGGGGCCCGGGTGGTTCTGCTGTGGGCCACAGGTGGAGGATACTGCTGTGTAGGATGGAATACCACTGGAAGCAGGGAGGTGGGCATAAGTAGTGGAGGGTGGGATACCACGGGGTATCAAGCATGGTCAGCACAAGCTGTCTCCCAGCTACACACGGCTTCCCTAAGGGCAGGTGCGGAACTCACTCATCTCCTATTCACAGTACCCTACACGGAGAAGGCAGAAAATATCTATCAATACCAATCAATCAATCAATCTGTCATCTTTTATCTATCTACCATCGATCGAACACAGTCAACAGTAGTACATAAGATTTAACAAGTGCTTTTGGTTGCATTTTATCATCTTTAAATGTCCCAGCTATAGACCTTTTTGTTGGACTCTTTCCCTCTAAACTGTGATGTGTACTATTAATTTTTAGGTTAATTCTGGACTAACTCTGCAGTTACATTCAGTCATTGGAGCTAACTAGTTTAGCCCATTGGGAAGCTGACACTTGAGATTCAACTCTCTCTTACTTGGAGCTGTTACAGGTCACCAGGACATGGCAGGGTTTTATTTGGTATTCTGAGCCCCGAAGAAAAAGGCAGTTACTGAGAGCACAGTGTGCCTAGTGGTGATGGGTTGTTTTCTGAGCCATGAATCAGGAACACAAGAGACGCTGTTTAAGATAAGACAGTACAACACAACCCGGCAGCGTGTGGGGACCAGACAGGAAATGATGTAGATTCTCACTTCACAAAATGACATCCCAAGGAAGCTGGTCGTTGGGGGTGGCACACGGAGGGGCGGAGGGGAAATGCCCCATCATAATGTACCAGTAATGGGTGTAGGAAGAGCGGACTCCTGTGTGAGACATCACTGCCACCTGCTTTGGTTCCCTGTGAAGCTGACATTTATTCTAAGATCTAGGTCTACACTGGGCAACAGGCCCACCGGGGACTGCGCAGCCTGCCGAGAAACCAGTGCCACACGCTGTCCTGACAGGGCTCACCTGGTGGTGATGCTGGCAGAAAGGACCCCGGCATTATTTTGAGGCAGCTGGTAGGGCTGAGTGGCCCTGGTGCTGCCCTTGATCGGCAGAGGAGGGACTGAGCACCTGGGGTGCACAGTGGCCCTGTAGAGCTCTAGCTACAGACACCAGATCCTCCTGTACCCTTCACTCTCTGCTGTCCTCTAATTCCAGAGTTCTCCAGCACATTTTTAGGGTTCCCCTTTGCTGGCTGGATCCAGGCTGGGAGCCTCTCACTCCCTGGAGACCCAGAGTCCTGTCACCCTACACCCGGGCCCAGCACTGAGGAAGGTCTGTGTGAACCCCCCACCTGCCTCAGGTGCATGCAGGCATGCAGCCTGTGGACATGTGTAAGACAGAGCACACATGAAAACCTTCAGAGAGACAATGCCGCCGTATGATTTAGGTACTGTCTAAGCACTAGCTGTTTAATACTGATTTTCCTATTGGCCACTGGAGCAGAACATGCAGCCCCCAGGCCAGGCCCTGGGTGGGTTCTAGGAGCCAGAACCAGGGCTATCAACCCAGCAGAGCATCCTCGTTCCTCACCTGTACAACTGTGTATTCAGAGAACTCATTCTGTCACATTCTATTTTTAATTTTGGAAAATATTTAAGATGTTTAGAAAGGTTGGAATGTTTTATGTTTGGATTCATGTATCTAAATGAAGCCATTCTAGCTTAAACATCAAAGGACGTTAAAAGCCACCATCAACAACTTTTGGAAAAGAAGCCGTCAAGGAAAGTGGCTCTGCTGGGTGGGGAGGTATGTGTTTCCTGTGTGTTTGTCACTATCCTCTCCCTGAAAGACCACATGACTGGTCACGGTCACATTGATGAATTAAATATCCCCACCTCTGAACCATGGAAGCATTCTTTTAATGGAACTCCAAACACCTCAGAAAAAAAAAAAAAAAAAGAAAAAAAGAAAAAAGCTGCAGTGTCTTGAGTTACAAAAGCATGGAAAAGGTAAGTGATAGTGAATGTATGTGCAAATGCTGTAAAGTGTCAAACGTTTTCAAATATAATAATTGAGCCAGCCTCGAAAACATGTCAATGATTTTATCTTTGTCTACAAAGTTCAGAAAAAGTAGTATTTTCTTATCTCGGGGAGTATGAATTAATAAAATAATTAAGCTGAGCATTATTTTCTCTTTAAAAAGTTTAACTTGTTATTCTGGACAAAGACATTTGTTGAGCTGCATTAAGTCGACCTTTTCTTAGAAAGTTGATTCTTACTTTAAAGTCACTCTTTCAGGTACATATGGCTTATTAATAAAGTAGAAATTTCTACTAAATATTGTAAGAAAGATTAAAATAATTTAAATTAGTTCTTATCATAGGCTTGCAAGATTAAGATTGTGTTTAAGAAGATTTTTGAATGTGAGCTTTTAACAAAAGGCTGGCAGTGCCACTTTCTGCAAGATCTTAGACTAGACATTTGGGTGTGGTATTACTTCTTCCCTGTGATTACAAACACTATTTTAATGCATTTATTATTTTTACATAGCCTATAATTATTCATTTAATGCTCCCAAAGCCGTACAAGTTAGATTCCATTAACCACACACTACAGGTAAACTGGGCTTTGACTTGGCCAATCTTTACTGTCTGTCTTTATGATCAAATCAATCATGGAGCTATGGCCATTGATGTGTAAGGCAGGCAGCAAGCCCTTCTGACCTTCTGTAGTTCCTTTTCACACACACACACAGGCGCACACTGGTCTGAATCCCACTGAGGATGCTTTGCACTGAATTGAAACCAGCAGTCAAGGGAGGGTGTCAAGACACTAACTCATCTCTGAGATTCCTTTTTCAGGGCTTTTGAGAAAATCTTGAATTTGTCTTCAGCGAAAATACTAAGTCCAGCCACAATTTTCATTTCTTCAAAGGCCACTGAGTGTGTGTTCCTAAAACTGAGAATCTAATTCAGGCCTCTGGGAGAAAAATATTATTGGGTTCAGAGCTTAGCCTCAGGGACCATCCTTGAAAATAACCCAACTATTATTGTAATTTAAAACTTGGTCTCCAACTCTTGTCAAGCAAACAGCTAACAGCGGTGGCAGGATCAAGGTTAGAACATAAACTGAAAAAAATAGAAAAGCCACAAGACAGATGATGGACAGGAGACGGCAATGCGAATGAGAAGGAACATGAAGGCTCCGAGCAGGTGAGGAACTGCTGAGGAACCGAATGAGCTGCAGGACTCACTAATTTAAACAATATACCAGACTTTATTTTCAAACCCCATAAAATGGACCGAGATTACTAAAAATATGTTTAGAGTTTTGCTAAAGACTAATTATTTACAAATATTTATTGATAAAGTTCATTTTCCCAAATCACCTAAAGCCACTCATTGAAATCTATGGGGTTTATGCAGCTCTTTTCTCAATAAGTAATAAAGACCTAGTAGTTTCTTGAGTGAAATTATAGGCTGGTTCAGTAACTGAATTGTTCATCTTTGAAAGACAATCCCTTAACAGTACCTACCTCATTTGAATTATTGGTACAATTTTTAAGAGTCCCAAATATAAAATGTCTGGGTTAGCAAACTCTTTTCCTATGATTCCAAACCTAACATTTTCAGCAGCCTCAGGTATGCCACCAGTAACACTGCCTGCTGCACCTCTCAGCAGCACGTGACGGCCTGGGACTAACAGTCACCAAAAACCAAGACAGAAGTAAAGGATGACGCAAATGAGTGTTCAAAATCTAACGGACCTCCAGGTTATGTGAGTGTGTGGGGAGTCTGCATATACTTTTAGGTACATAACACACACACTCGGGTAGTCTTGAGGCTCACCGCTGGAAGGGGAAGCAGCCCCAGGCCAGCTCGCTCCTCGGGGCAGCCTTGTCCATGCAGCTGCAACGGACGGGCTTCTTCAGGGTAAATTATGGTCATCATGAGCGCTGTTCCTACATTGTCCTTGATATGGCAAACAGGGAAAATCAAATAAAACAGAAACATTCTGTATTATACAAATAATCAAAAGATCTATAAAAATGTGATGAGTTTTGTCATTTAGATATTTTTTATCTCCAGTAAAAAGTTATTGGCATTAAAATTCAGGTGTCCTTTAAGTGAAGCTAGAAAGGAGGCAAATACATGCAGTTGGTGAGTACCAGTGGGACAGCACGGATGGAGAGTGGAGGAACTAACATTAGCACACTTCTCTGCAAAAATTCTAGTTTCTAGTCCACACTATAATTTAAAATGCGTGCATCCTACCAACTTGGAAAGTGTGTGTGTGTGGGGGCAGGTACAGAATTCCATGTGCACAAATAATCCCATTTGGAACTACTGTCATCAAGCATTTATTTACACACGTCTGAGTCACACACAGCGGGGAATCCACACGGATGCCAACAGGCTCTCGCGTCTTCACTTCATGGCACGACCCACGAATCGCTTGCTTTTCACTCACTGATGAAAAGAGCTTTGACATAACAGAGCACAAACGTACTCTGACAGTGATGTCTCTTCTTTCCCTGTGTCACTAGCTTTCCAAGTTTTCCACCTGCTTATTCCAGTGTTTAGGGAAATGCTGCGTAGGTCATAAGTGGACAGGCTGGAGACGGTCTGTCCAAATTACGATCTGTGATACTTCCAGAGAAATCAGACTGAAAAGTGCAGTTATAAGCTAGGACAGTAACACCAGCATTGACAGTTTCGGTTCTCTAATATTTTACCAAAAAGCAATCAGAAATAACCCTTGCTTTAAATTGCACACTCTTGTATACGTCACCTTAATGTGGGACTGAGTGTGCTTGTGTACAATATACAGGGAAAGACCAGATCACTCTAGAGTCCCTCTTCTAATAGAAAATGCAGCATGCATAATGTTCACAGAGTTTGATTTTATTTTAGCTTAAACATACTTGCATTTTTTAAAGTGCCAATAAGTTCAATGATTTTGTGGAAAACATCAAAGATACAAACACATTTCATGGTCCAAAAATGATTCCATGTAGTTTCTTTAACGAAGTTATTTGTAACAGATTCTAGAGGCGGGAAGGATTTGAACATCACCAAACTCTACCCCCTTCCTACAGATAAGGAAGCAGAGCGGAGGAGGAAAGGGGACGATAGCTTTTACATGGCACAGCCAGGGGGAGAAACACACCAGCCACCCCAGCCCCGCCCCGGTGCATGGCACAGCCAACCCGAGAAGCTCAGCACCCAAGCCTGCTGCCTCGGCACAAGATTGCTGCAAGGAGAACGACAGGAAACACCACTGTGCGATTTCATTTCGAAGTTTCTCCTTTGTAAAGGATGCTGAGAATTAATACCCAATATTTCCTTCATAAATGAAAAAAGAAGAGTTTAGTTTTCTGTACAGAACACTTTGTAGATCAAATTTTAACACAGCTAAAAATCAGCAAACATCCGTGAATGTCAATGTTCCATGCCCTCGTTTGCAGAGAAGTGCTGTGTCCTAAGAAACTTTCTCTAAGGAATAAACAGGTGCTTGCTTCCTGTCCCAGTACCAGCAATTAGCAAATAAGCACAGGCTTTAACACAAAGTGCTGGCGCCCGGCCCCAGGTCGTCGGTCTGCTTGCAGGGCGGCAGGCAGCAGCAAGAGTCACACTCAGACAGCACCAGCACTCTGCTCCAAGCACACACGAGGAGAAAGAAATGAGAGGTTTGGACTTCTGTGGCATTAGACTAACAGCCAAAGTAAATACAGTGATTTGAAGTTGGTTGGGCTGGAACTGTACATGCAGCCTAGTAATAAAGAAATACCCCTGATGTTTGCTGTGGCTTTGTAAAACACAAAGTGAGAACGGGCAACGTCTGCCAAACACAGAGAAAAAGCAGGTAGGGAACCCACTTGCCTGTGAGCTTCCACAGGGATAAAATTTTAAATTGTTTAAAAACAATTGCTTTTTAGCCCTTTAGCAATAGTTTTGAATTAGTTTTAAATGTTAATGTTTCCTGTAATGAACTTAGAAATGTATTTAAATAATTTTTAGAGACCGTTGGCATTCATAATTTGATACATAGTGTAAGTAATGAGAGTTGGTGTCAGAAAGAAGCAAGTATCCAAGCTTGCTAAGCCAAAACCTGGTTTTATGCCTGGAAATATTTTTGAAATATAAGAAGTAAACCTCTTTTCTCCTGCATTTTAATTTAAGTGACTGTAGAATCTTTGCAATTTCCTTACTTTTAAAAAGTTGAACTATTTGATTTAGTCAGTTTATATTTCATAATTTCTATTCTAGCACTGAAATCAACATGGTTTAATTTCTAAGGCTTATGATATCTGCTGGAAGGTTGGCCTGGGCTGTTTAGTTTAATGGTTAGTACCCTACCACTCCTTAAAAATCACCCAGCACTTCCCAGGTAAAAATTACTGTGGCTTCTAGATATCAGTAATTAGTTACTTAAAAGGTTTTTTTTTTTTTTTTAAAAAAAAAAAAGAGAAGAAAAAAGAAGAAATGGATTGTAAATCTTAAAATCTAGGAGCTACTAAATTATTTAAAGTTTTAGGTCCTATCAAATGTTACCAGAGAGGTAAAGCTTTATTTTAAAATAAAGGACGTCCTGCACCGGGAATTAACAGACGTACAGTACCAACGTCAGTGAACTCACAAAGCTGCCTGCTCTGTGGTACACCGTGAGCATACTCCTACCTGGGACCGCTCCTATAATGTGACTTGATGCACATCTATTTGTTCAAGTGACTTGAAAAGCCAATATTTTCACCTAATGCTGATGACGGGAAGGCAAATCTGAGGGCAGTCATTTCTGGACACTGCCGAGAGGCTGTAATATGCGGGCATTTTGTATTGCACCTTCTTCCATCATAGATATAAAAAAAAAAATCCACAATTAGGAGGCTGCATTTTTATTTTAGAAAAAAGCAAAAAATAAAAATTTCAAGACCAATCAAGATGCACTTAGATATTGCTTAAATCTAAGCTGTCAATCCTTGTTGACTTTCCTTGTAGAAACACCATGAACACACATCCACCATAAATGACCATCACCTCGAAATCCACTTTTTCCACTAGAAGAATCAAGGAACGCAATTCAGAAATAATATTACATCCTGTATTTTATTCAGTTCAATATGACAAAAATAGTAACCTAGACTAAGACATCCATTGCAGTCAGTAGATGTGTCAAGCCACAAGATTTAATAATAAAAAATATTGGATCTAGGTAACAATTCCCAGCTGCTTCAGGGAGGCCCCAGCCCTACATGGTATTGCAATATAAAAATATGTCTCTCTTCACCATGCAGAGAGGGACGACCTTGCCCTGAATACAGAACGGGCCAGTCTCACTGCACCTTCATGAGCCATCTTATTTACAACACTTTACATTTCTCTTTTCTTAAATTATATACACATCCTTTTGGGAGAAGAGAATACTACATGGTACCAAATACTAACCAAAAAAATAAAAATAAAAATCACACCGAAAAGGACACAGATAAATAATAAAAACATTCAACTGCTGAAACACAGCAACATTAAGCCACCTCAGTTTTCTATTCCAATGCTTGAAACACCCTCAATCACTCATCCCGTGGAAGAGACCTTCAACAGGGGGTGTCATCTCATCCCCGTGGAAAACAGAGCTGTAGAGTTCAATGTTCATTTCCGATAGAAATACACAGCTAATGAGTCTCTGAAACTTGTTCTGTCTAGTGACACGCTGGCAGAAATGGCCCATCCTCATACAATGATTTTTGTTGCTGCAGTTGTTAGTAAGAGATTGTCCTATTTTTCTGATTCGACTGGGAGGACTTCCCTGTCTGACTCTTTCTTCAGGGGCATCGTCTCCTTGCACTGTTACCCAGCTACCGTGATAGCTCTTGAACAATTCTGCTGTTGGAAGTACAGAGCATCGGACTCCAGCACGCTCGCGATGCACGAAAATGAGGTAGGACACGTAACACCGTAACACCGACTGCTCAAGTTCGGACTCTGCCACTCCTCCCAGCGTCTGAGCTTCTCTCTCAACTCGGTGCAACTTAGACAAAGTCATTGGCATAAGATTGTGTTTCAAATAATCAGAGGACATTGTGCTTCGTTTTCATATGAGAAGATAATAAATCAGGAACTCAGAAAATTCCCAGGTTATGACCGATTATCCTGCCAGACACTTGCTATTTCTCTTCGGCTTACTATACATGGGAACCAGTGCCACTAGGCAGTCAAAATCCTCTTGTGGGCGTGTGACAAAGAGACAGAACAGCTTACAGTGAAATTATACCTATACAACGTTTTCTTAGTTATTTCCTGACTTGTACTGATGTCACAGTCCTAAGATTAATTTATCAAAGTTTCATTAGGGGTGGTCACAGTTTCTAAATAGGCTTTGTAGAAAAGTTAAATAAGTGATTTTAAGAAATGGCAGGCCCTATTTTATTGAGGAGCTAAGACTTGGTGGCTTTTCTGTTTAAGTAGCATAGATTTCTCATATAGTTTGACCTTAAGCCAAAACAAGAAACTGGAACAGTTTTTGTTTTGTTTTTTTCATTTTCCTTAAACTGAAATACTATTTATAAAATACTTTACATCTTTTTAAATTTCCAAATTATAGACAAACCTCCCTAATACAAAATACTAAAAGTGCAATAGTATAAATTAAGAGTTTGCAACCACATTATACAAACATTACCTTTTTATTGTACAGCTTTGATAACGTGAAATGTTTACTCACAACTGTTTATAATGTTGTGAATAATTTATGGTGGTGTCTCGCCTGTAAGTTGTTCCCCAACCACTGGACTACAGACCACACTAGAGAACAACTGTCCACATAGCAGCTACAAATATTTAAATTAAAAAAAAAAAAGAAAAAAAAAAAGGCTTGTTACTGACAGGTACTTGCACACAAAAAAGCATGCTATCTTTCCCAATAGAACTTCACAATTTTGCCTGCATTGAGATAATCCACTTATTTATAGTAAAACAAATCTTGCTTTGAAAAAAAAAAAAAATCACACAGCCAGATGTATTCTGCAGTACAAAAGCTTCATTTAAGGTTGGGGCTATTATAGCGTCTGTTACCCGCATAATCTTAACATTATAAATACTACAGACGAAGATACTGTCATGATATACAGCATTGGGAGTACTAAACCACTTCTTTAAGATGAAGAGTTCTAAAAACAGTTCAAGTTTCTAACTAATTTGAACAAAACCATCGAATGAGTTTCACTGGAATACCGCAGGGGACCCCCTTTCTCCCTTGCAGAGAGGATTAGGTTTTGGGAGAAACAAACTGGATAATGGTCTGAGCTCTTCTGGCTCTGAAGGCGGTTTTCCAAGCACTTTTTTTTTTTTAACCCAAATGTATTGGAAAGGTTGCAGAGTTCCCAAGAACAGTCAAACTCACTGCTGAGGGAGTACCAGGCAGCGCTTACAAGACGATCTTTCGCAGCCTCACGGTGAAAGATTTTCTGTTGTGGATAAAATTTTCATGAGAACCTAGGCATGGCGGGTCCAAAGCCTGATGCGCAAACTTCAAAACGCGGACGCGGGACAGACAGAGGGTGGTGTCACAGTGTGTTCTGCTAGTTTATACCGATCTCCTTGTTGTCCTCGATAAACCTCGTGAATGGGCGGCTGGCCTCTGCACCTGCCCTGTCCAGGCTGACAGTGGGTGGGCTGCCGCCGGTGCGAGCCTTGTCGGTACCACCTGCCACGGCACCCAAAGGGGGGATGGCGCTTCCGCCAAGACTTACAGGGAGCTGGGGGATGCCTCCGTTCTGGATGACAGAAATCTCGTTGTTCTTCATGGCCAGCCCGTTTGTGATTGCTGCGGCATACTGGTTCCAAAAGTTGGGGTCGACGTTCATGGCGCGAGCTGCCAGATCCTTCTGGAACATTTCAGAGAACTTGAGGGCGTCACCACCGAGGAGAGCCATGGGGTTTTCCACGGACAGGCGGCGGCCACGCCTCGCAGGGGCATTGTTCCACATGTGCGTGCCCATGTGCACCTGTGTGAGAGAAGGACAGACAACACGCAAGTCAGCAAGTCCAGGCCTGTGAGGCCACGTGTCCCGACTCCACATCTCACAAGTGCCATCCTGTGCTGAGCAACAGTTTGGGGACAACTTTTCTGAGCATTTTATACTTATGTATGCCACGTTTCATTTTAGTGAATACGAAAAGCAAAACCAGCAAGTATAACTTAATGAATGTGCTTTCAGTTGACAAACCTGGTAGAACTTCTCCTCTTGGGGTGCAAAGGCCACACGGCCACCCAGAGGATGTTCTGAAGCTCTGAGGAAAAAGGCCCTCACCTGCTGCTTCATCCCAGCCCTGGCTCTCCTTTGTGCCTCCAACCCACCTTCCAGATCATCGCATGCTTGAACTCTTTCTGTGCCCCTCTCTCCAAAACCTCCCGGGGCAATGGGCGGCCATCAGAGTCCTGGGCAGCTCTCCTCCTACTGACGTGCTCTAAGAGGCTGCTGAGACCCACCGTCTGTCTTTGCAAATGTGCACTCACACAGGACGGAAACCAGCACATTTAGCTGACACAGTGAAAAAGCACAGGCTTGAGTCACCCTGCATCTCCTCAAAGGGCCGTCTCCCGAGGAAAATGCACAATGTTGCTGCGGTCTTAAACATGAACACTATGCAAGACGGGGTTTTCTCTGGCCTTCCCATGGGCCCCCTTGGCAGCCATGTGGACAGAACAGGACCCTCCAGAAGTCACTGAGCAAGCCCCACTTTTGTGTTATGTGTATTACGTGTGAGCATTTAAAGGCCAAGTTTATCTGTATAAGATTCAAGAGAGCACTGGGCCCTGGGTCTCCCCACCAAGTTGCAAAGTGTGTGTTGTCACCCTAACTCCTGAAGCAGGCTGGAGCCTCCAGAAAGGAGAGGCCCAGACCTGTGTTCCTCTCACTGCTGCTTAACGGGATGCATGCCTCATTAAGTGTGTGCACACATGAACACATTAGACACACCTACACACTACATGTGCATTTGCAGGCACGCACACACACACTCTAAATATGCTATGTGTGTATGAACACTACACACACCCATATGCTATGCACACACACATACATGCATGTGTACACAGGCACATGCACACACACGTACCACTACCCACTACACACCCATACTACAGAAACACACAACACATGCACGAATACACACGCACAAACACACACGCAAACGCAACACACACATATCCGGCAGAGTCTGCACTGCTTCTAAGGCAGGCGGTGGAGGGGGCCTTTTATGGCCAGGTCCTCTCGTGCTTGGCCACATGCAGCCTGGAGCCCGTCACCTCTTACCTTGAGGTTCCCCTTGGTGGTGAAGGCCCTGCCACAGATGGTACATCCGAATGGCTTCTCCCCAGTGTGGGTGCGCTCGTGGATCTGCAGGGCGCTGGCTGATGAGAAGGTCTTCCCGCACGACTGGCAGTTGTGCTGCTTGGGTGTCCGGCGTGGCGGTGGGGCCAGCATGGGCGCGAGGCCTGGGCTCATCAATGTCTGAGGCCCGGCAGGGACCTGGACTGTGGCCGGCAGCGGCGGGCCCTCACCCAGAGCGAGGGCCTTGCTGTGACCGTTCACCTCCATTTTGATCATGGTGGGCGCAGTGCTGGTGACCAGGGTAGCAGTACTTTGGCTGGGACCTAGAGTAAAGTTGGGGTCAAATAACTGAGAAGGCACCTCTTTCAATCCGTGCGTCAGTAAGTGCTGCTTTAAATTGCCCACAGTGGAACACCCACGCCCACAGACCGTGCAGATGAACGGCCGCTCCTTAGTGTGGCTGCGGTAGTGGATTTCCAATGCGCTCTTGCAAGCAAAAGGCTTGCCACAGACACCACAAACAGTGCTTGCACACTTACCACGCTCTCTGTTCAGGAACAGCAGGCTGAAGGGGGCCTCATCCTTGATGGTCGGCCGGCCGGGGGGGCCAGCGGTCAGGTCCAGGGCGCCCCCGTTTCCAGGGGCGGGTGGCGGGCTGTCGGGCCTTTCTGTCTTCAGCGGAATTTCCTGAGGCTCCTCCTGGCTGCCCAGGCCTGGGGACTTGGAGCGGAAGCTCTCGCCGTTGCTATTGGCTGGCGACAGCGCCTGCGAGGACGAAGACTCGGACAGTGCTGGGCTGCCCGCGCTGCGGCTCTCCAGGTCGCCTGCGGCCGACGAGGAGTCATTGCTCAGGTGGTCGCTCTCCCCGGACCCGTTTTCCACGGCCTTCAAGCTGGTCAGCTGCTGACAGCTCATGACTGAGTCCATCATTTTCATCTGGTTCTCCAGGGCTGCGATGCTCGAGATGACAGAGGGGGGAGAGGGTGGGCAGGACCCCGGGTAGGAGAGGAGTGGCTTGGCCACGTCGCTGGCCATGTCCTTCAGCTCCGTGTCCTCCTCCATGGAATTCTCATCGCCGTCGTCACCGTAGCTGCTCAGGGTCTCTGTGTTCTTCTCGTCGTAGGGCAGCTCTGCGTCCATGGCATCCTGGAAGCCTTCTGGCAGTGGGGTGTTGGGGATCTGTCCCCCCATGTGCATGCGGATGTGCTGCTGCAGGACCACGGCGTTGGTGAACTTCTTCTGGCAGATGGGGCAGGAGTGCTGCACGCGCAGGGGCGGCTTGGCACGGTGGACACCGAAGTGCGTCTTCAGGTTCCCCTTGGTGGTGAAGGCGCGGCCGCAGATCTTGCACTTGAAGGGCCGCTCGCCCGTGTGCGTCCTGTAGTGCATCTTCAGGGCACTCTGGCAGCTCAGCACGCGATGGCAGATGACGCACTGATTGGGGTCCGTCATCTTCTTGTCGATGTTCTCCACCAACTGCTGCAGCTTCGAGGTTTCCGAGGTTTGCATAGAGTCGAGCAGCCCTCCAAAGGGAAACTGTGCCTTGAACTGGTCGGAGACTGCTGGAAGCCCGGGGCTACTGAGGCTCGTGGACACGCTGTCTGAGACCGCGGCTGCCGCCGAGGTGGGCGCTGAGCTGACCTGCCCACTCACAGGGATGTCCCCTACCCTGGCGTTTGTGCAGGGCAGGACGACGGGCTCGGTTTTAGTCAGAGAAGACCCGCCGAGGAGTGGCTGTGGGGACTCGGCGGTCACGGGGATGCTGGACTCGGTGTTGTTGAGGCCTGGGGACAAGGAGGGGCATTCGCTGGATGCGGGAGAGGGCCTCTGCGGGGAGCGGCTGATGGGGGTGACACTGGGGGAGTCGGTGTAGCCGTGCACGCCGGGGATGGTGGGAGGCAACTGCAGCCCCACAGACGTGGGCACTGTGGGCAGCACAGGTTTGCTGTCCAGCCAGGTGGTCACGGGCTTTTCCGGAGGCAGCGACATGCCGTAGGGGATCCCCGAGCAGGTGGGCACATTGTCGAGGTACTCCGGGACGGGGTAGGGGTTCATCTGGATGTGGGGGTACTTCTCCTTGTGCCTCTGGAAGTGCACCTTCAGGTTGCCTTTGGTTGAGAAGCGGTTCCCGCAGATGTTGCACTTGAAGGGCCGCTCGCCCGTGTGCGAGCGTAGGTGGATCTGTAGCGCGCTGTCACTGCCGAAGACCTTGGCACAGAACCTGCACTTGTGCTTGAAGAAGGGGTCCTCGGCACTGGCCTTGGGCTCGAACACCGATACGTTGGGGGGCTTGCCTTTGCGGTGCTTCATGAGTGCCGATAGGGGGTCCAGGGCGTTGGCCGTGGCCGCGATGCTGGCCAGCGGGTTGGGGAAGATGACGCTGCTTGAGGAGGTCTGAGGTAGAAGAGGGTTTGGCAGGCTGGAGGTCGAGCCGAGCAGGGGCCCCGGCCCCAGTGCGGGGGGCGTGGAGGCGCTCTGCGGCTGCGAGGCACTGCCCGCCGCGCTGGACCCCGGGGTGGGGGCGGCGGAGGCGAGGGCCGTGCCTGAGGCTGCCGGCCCGCTGCCCTCCACGGGGACAGAGGGGCCGCCACCGGGGGCTCCGGGAGTACTCGCCGCGGACGCCGGCTGCGCCAGGGGCTGGGCGCCCTCGAAGGCGGCCGGCGGGGCAGCGGGGCCCGAGCCCGCGGCGGCGGCGGCGGCAGGGGGCGCCCCGGCCGAAAGCGGCAGGGCCGAGGGCGAGGCCAGCCCCTGCAGCGGGCCAGGGGCCGGCGCTGGCACACCCTGAGCTGCTGCAGGATTGAGCAGCGGGCGCAGGGGCTGGCGGCTCATCACGGCCACCTGGCTGCGGATCTGCTCAATGAGCTGCAGCTGGTGGATCTGCTGCTGCTGCAGCGCCACGAGCTGCTCCAGGATCATGGGGATGGCCACTGCGGCCACCCCGCCGCCCGATCCCGCGCCCCCTGCCGCGCGTGCGCCCTGCGAGAACTGCGCCACGGCCACCTTGGTGCTCAGCAGTGCCTCCAGAGTCACGTTGGTGCTCGGCATGCCATAGGCGGCCACGGGGGACGGCTCCGGCGCCGGAGCGGGGGTGGGCTTGGCCACGCCTGCGGTGCCCGGCCCCTGTAAGCCCTTGTCCCCGGCGGGCTCCACGTCCATGGGCTCGTCCCCCCTCTCTGGGGCCTTCACCTCGCTGCCCTCGCCGCTGTCTGCGGGGGCGGCCTCCTCGGTGGCCTCGCTCTCGGTCCGCTCGCTGGGAGAGCTCGCGGGAGAAGGTTCCGGAAAGTCTTCTGCGGGCGGCGCCGCCTCATCTTCGGGCACGATCAGCACCAGAGGGTTTTTGGTGCAGCTCTTCTTGTGCGCCAGGAAGTCCGTCCACTTGAAGAACTCGGCACAGCACTTCTCGCACACGCTGGTCCCCTCGCTCCCGCTCCTGCTCTCGTTGCCGCTGTCGCCGTCGTCCGCAGCTTCCCCCGGGGCGGCTGGAAAATCAAGAGCTCACATCAGCCAGCGGCTCGCCAGGCAGCCCGCCCTCCACGTCAAAATTTTGCACATAAGTAAAATCGATATTTTTTATTTTGTACAAATTACCCCACTTCAACATTTCTGACGTCTCAGCGTGTGTATTCTATGACTCCTTCTAGCTAGCTAATCATTTTCTTAGCACAATCCATCAAATTATGAGGCTCTATCAATTGTGGATACTGCTGCTTAATGAAATTCCATAGAAGCCATTGATTTCCAATATTTTCATACAATCCGCAGCTACCCTGTCTGTTGGGTACAAAGCCAGCTTTCGACGGGCTCATTAGGATTCCCCTTCACCATCGGGCTTCCTCATTTCCAGCAGAATTAGAGATGCCTTTGCCAGTTCACTTAACATTGCTAAACTAATCTGTAACCTTTCAAACCCACATCAGCACCTGACAGGGAGCGGCCACCAAGACTCCGGTGTGGTCTCCGACTACACATATTTATTATCTTTATGCAGCACTGAGACAGTACGAATTTAATGTAATTCTATAGAACCTTTCAAATCAATAGTCATTTATTTCATGTAGGAAATTTCAGCTAAATACTTTCAATTGTAAATGTAACAAAGAAAATATAAGCACGTTTTACATCTCTTCAGAAAAACAATCTCCCAGACTCGGAGCTAGAGCAGAGAGCCAGTCCCCAGTCTTTTTATCCCTCTGTGCTGACTTCCCTCACAGACAGGGTACGTCTCCACATTACAGGATTTGCGGATGAATATCAATACAGTCTAGGCCTAAAATTAATGATGTTCAATATAGTTAATTGGCTCTGTCAGATGCAATATTTCTTGGCAAGATGAACTAAAATTACATGTTATTGTTATTAGCCAGTAGAGTTCAGTGGTTTGTTAACAAACTAGAAATTATATATTTAAAGTTCATTTATGTTGACATGTTTAACATGAGAATGTTGTAGTCAGACACACTTTTTGTACCTATTTTCATCTATTCTCATAGAAAGACTTAGCAAATTATATGCTTGTGCCCTAGTGGAAAACCCCCTAATTGGTTACACATGTTTAATTACTGTTGTAAGCAGCCACTTCCTCTGTCTCCCCTAACCCTCTTGTGCCGAATAACAACCACGTTTAATGAGCAACTCTAATTCACACCTGATCAAATAAATGCTGTACAGGAGTGAGAAGTCAACATTCAAGAACATTTCTAGTTCCCATGTTTTGGGTAGTTGGGTTCAAAAGAAATGCCCAATAATTGCTTGGGTTCTGTGCACTAGCCTGCATATTCCTGACCCTAACTGCTTTTTGTTGGCTTACAAATGGAGTGACAGCCACAAATCAGTTCAAACAGAAGAGTGACAGCTGCAAGTCAGCTCTTTGTTAAATGCACACAGTTGAGTGTGAGAACAAAACATGCTCAAGTCCATGTCCCCGGAAGTCATTGACTGTCATAACATCACAGAATGTACTTGCTAAAAAGTCTCTAAACTCTTTCTTTTAGGGTTTTGGAAAAAGAATAATTCATCACTGAGTTCAGTAGAGAAACCTGATTTTTAAAAAAATGTCCTGTAAGGAACACATAGTTCCTTTACTGAAAAAGTAAATAAAAATATTTTTTGAGGCCAGCCTGTTACTTTCCATGAGGTCATTATTTCCAGGTAATTTATACATGCCATTAAAAAATTATTAGCAGTGTTCAATTAGCATTTTCTTAACTGGCTAAACCATTTGAAGGGGAAAAGAACTTAGGAACTTACAGCCCATAAAGCCTGCTAGACTTTTAAACTAAATTCAGTGCCGAAGATCAGACTGCAATGAGAAGTCTCATTACTGTATGGAGGAGGAATGTAATAGGTATCTGTAATGAGGTTGAGTGTAGCTGGAAGCAAAGACACAGCTGATTTATACAGCAGATAGGCACATTAACAAAATAAATAGAGAACCCAACTTTGCTCAATGTATGCAAAATCTAATTTTAAACCTTCTTAGGTTATGGAACAGGGCAAAAAACCAAAAAACCAAAAAACAAACAAACAAAAAACCCCTAAAATCTTCAAGTAAATAATTTCTTGATTGATGAGAGACAAGGACTATCTCAAATTCTAGTTATGGGTTTTACAAATTACCACAAAAATACAAAGAATTTCTATTTTTAAATTTCTTTTTGACAGTGGAATGTTCTGCAGGCCCACATATTAAAAAAAAATCTAAGTGGCTGTTAAAGAAAAAAAAGTTCATCTGCATTGAGCAATCACATATACGCAGAAATAACTACTATAACTAAACAAGCAAGTGTTTTAAAAATCTGTTTTCCAATATTTTAAAGCTGATATAAAAGTATTACTTTAATACTTTCTAAAAAGTAACCCCCCAAATTAAATATTTCTAATTCCTTAAAATGTTTTCTACATTTAAGTCCATTTAGAGGAGATAAAATGTGTAACTTATATGGCATAGAAAAACATTCACATGGTAAATTTAAAATTTTACACTAACAGTGTATATCTTATTAAAATAATACTTTTTCTTTATATAGAATATGTATTAAGTACAGCTGAGAAAATGCTTAAAAATTAGGTTGATTTCTGGATCATGTAAAGTCAGTTCAGTGTTTAAAGAATTAACTTTTATAACTGTAAATAAATTTTATCTTTACAAATGAACATTTCCAAGATTTTCTTTGTAACAAACTATAACATATGAAAGAGAAATATCACTTTTGTTTTTTTCACAAAGATCTTGTGCTTTTCTCAAAGGTCTTGACCCAGACAAATCTCTATTTACCTTAAAGGTTAGCATCTGTATGTTCCTATTCATTTTTTATGTATTAAGTATTTCTGGGGATCACTTCCAAATTTGTGTACTTTGCGAAATCTTCCCACAGGTAATTTCATTTTTTTCCTACTGGTACGTTTGCTAAATAACAACTGTTTCTCAATGGCAGAAACTTTGCACAGAATATTTAAACACTTTCTGACACACAATAAAAGTCATTTTGTTTAATGCAATTATAAGTGATGATTACCTCAATACAATTATGATATTCTTGTCAAAGTAAAATAATCTTTCACTCATATTCCTTCAAAATTTAAGAAGGAAATTGTGTGGGGGAAAAAAAAGCATTCTGAACATTTGGACCTGTTAACAGTTCATTATGTTAATAAACATAAGCAAACAGACAATTGTTGGATTTTATAAGCAAAGCTTTATAATAAATTTGACTTTTGACTAAAACATATCTTAAATACTGCAATTAGTGAAGGAAAAAATTCTATACAATTCAGATTACTTATTTTGAGCAAATAAATTAGAATCACCACTTATAATTTCTGTTGGGGTTTGTACAAAATACCAATAACATGATTTACCCAGTTATTATTCTCATGTGCTCAAGGTATGATTGTGTTTCACTATCAAAATCTGAATGTGATTAGCATTCCATAAAAGTTAGGCACAAATGTCATGAGAGTCTCGAATATAAGGAATACAAATAAAAACTAATATTTCACATACGGAATTAATTTTTTTGCATATTTTAAGACTGTTATTGAATAATAACAAGCACTTCAACAGAATTGATTGGTCCTGTTTTACTAGGACAGAGCTCTTTAGAAGTATCAAGACATTTTACTGACATGCAGAGCCAAAGGATTGACTTCTGAAACATTCAGAAGAGAGTGAGAGATAAGTTATTATAATTTGCTTTCATGACTCTTCCCATCATAATGATTAAATGCATATATTACAGTGTACATGTGCTAATCTGCCATTATTTATTTATTTATTTTTAAATGCTTTCTATAACAAGAAAACCCACATGGGAAAAATCTGAATGCAGTTCACAGTTTTATCATATAACTTCTAAAGCCCTTTAATCCTGCCATTGTTTAAAGCCAACATTATGTTGGATTCAAATGTATTTAAGCATCTTTTAATTAAATTTACATTTTGAGCTGGCCTTTATGCTCTATAAATAGAAGTTATTACATCCATTAAGTCACATGGCTTAAAATTTTTATTTCAAGGCAAAAACCGTGTCAGTGAGGCACTATAATAATAGCATAACAGTAACAAGTTTGAGAAATTTATTTCCAACGCTATTTACATTTTCTTTCTCTTTTTAAGGGGAAATTAAAAAATGTACAGTGTAAACATTATCATTAATGTTAAAGTAATTTATCTTTTGCATACTGACTGTTCAACAACTAAGATTTGAAACTGTAAATAGGTAAGGGATTAAGGAGGAATTTTATAGTACGTAAGGTTTACATTAGAACAAGACAAGAAAAATGCCAACCAATTCACCAGGTAACATAGCTTGGCCAATACTCTTTGCTTCTTGGTTAATAAGATATGTTTGGTCAAGGTCACTGTGAGAAAGCACCGCTCACATTTGCTGTCTGTTGTGTGAGAATGTGAGGAAGGAAGGTACCAGCAGCTTCTCTCCTTTGCCGATGCCAGATATGGATCAAACCCATGGTGCTACATCGCTCACCTCACTAAAGAGGCTAAAAATACAGTTATTTCACTTTCATTTCTCCCAACATTTGCTATTTACACATAAGATTTTCAGGGTTCTGACTCTTAGTGTTTACACATTCTTGAGCAGGTTCTCTGTGTTTCTCAGTTGTGCAGAGGAAGGGAAAAGGTCTCACAAGCTTTTTAGAGAAAACCTCTAATAAGGGAGCCACTTCAAAGATGACAGTTTTAAAAACAAATGGTTTTTTCCTAGTCACCAGTAAAACACATACAGAGTGCTTAACAAAAATGTTCCTATTTTTAGGATTGACTCTCTCAGTGTGAAAGGAGCTCCCCCAAACTATTTCTCTATCTCACAGCTTTAATTCTTGGTCTGTTACAGAATACATGTTTTCACTGTCTTTTCAAGAATGATGTGTCAGAAGACAAGCAGAATTTTTAGCCATAATGAACTTTTTAAAGTCACAAGTGAAAAATACCATTGTAACATATAGAAAACATTTGAGACATAATGCTTTCTTTGAAAATTTCAAACTACAGTTCTTAGCAAGGCTTTGTAAATCTTCTTTCAGGAGAATAGCGCCTTGTAAAGAAGCTAAGAAGTAGTAAAATAGGTGTTTTAAAATTTCATTTATCAATCTCAAAAGCTCACCTTTATTCTGCTACACTTTTGCTACATATTTTTAATTAATTACAATTAACATAAGGAGAAGCAAAACATTTAGCACAGGAAAAGGAAGCTAACTTCATTTGAATTAGTAACTTCAAAATACCACGTGGATCTTCAGGAAAGGAAAACATACTTTCTCCTTTGCCGTTCCATCTCAAAAATCTAGAAAGCATTTTCCAAGTTTTCCTAAATTGTTAGGAGACACTTATTTTCTTGCAAATTAATTCTTTTTAACTCCTTATGATAGCTTTGAATCCCATAAAGAAAGATGAATTATCACATACTGAGCCCAAGCTGTGAAACAGGAGGAGACAAATAGAGACCCCTACTGTGTTTAACAATGTAGAAGAAATTCCAGACGCAGTAGAAAAATTTTCTGTCCTTTCCCCTAGACCTCAGAGCCTGTGAGCACGGAGTTGAACAGTGGAGGGCACTCTTGCTGTGCTCAGCGCTGGCTCTGACCTGCACACTCCCGCTAGTCTACTCAGTGGCCCACATCTCAAATTTGTTAAGTCACGACCACCTGTGGCACAGTCACCAACTGTCTTCTGTTTAAAACATTTGCAGTTTTTAATCTGCGCGGTGGAGCTCCAGGGAGAGAAACACTGTTTCCTTTATGGGCATATGCAGATGGGGAGCAGGACAGCACTCATACTTGCTTTAACTGTCTGCCCTCGACGCTGCACCAAATAACACAATGTTTGTCACACGTCAAGGTTGCACAATGGTGCTTTCATTGAGATGTTATGCTGTAGCCACATTTACACATATATCACTATCTACGCCTAGCAAAAAAGACACAAACCTGAAATATGTCAGTCGATGTGAACAATTTCAATCAAAATTTGGTGAAGGGGTAAAAACAGGTTTTGCCAAATCAATTGTTTAACATGCAGATGGTTGAAACTCGGAGGACACGGTCTCACAGATTTGACACATAAAATTAGATGTGCTATTTCATGACACACCTACTTGAAGGTGCCTACACAAATATCCAAACGCTGGCCATTTTTCAAATCCACTTGCATAAAAATAAGCAAAACCACTTAGACGTATAAACATTTATGTCTGAATAGTCCAAGAGGGGCACCAGCTAGCTACACTACATCCAGGAACAAGCTGCGATCAACTGATCTACTGTACCCATTAGACCGCTGGCACCGGGGTCAGGTGACTAAATCATTTCCATGATCTGCCATCACTTCACAACACCATTTCACTTCTAAGGGCCAAGTTTGCACATGTGCAAAAAAGCACCCTGGAAAAGCCACTGCCTGGGTAGTGGGAGCTAGAGGCTCTGCATGTGTAGAAACCATACAATAGCATTATCAAAAGCGCTGCGAAGGTCGCTCTAAAGAGTACCAGTAATGTGGACGAATTAAGACAAAGTGCTGCGGCACCTGCGGGGTTAATTAAACAGTTCAAGAAGCAGTAGCTACACAAAAGAAAGCCGTTTTCTCCTCTTCTTTAAGATCTATAAACACTTGTACGGAACTAGATGGGCATTTGATAAGCTGAGCAGCGCGGAGCAAACTCGCAGGATCTCCAGTTAGCACTCGGATCTCCAGTTAGCACTCAGATTCGGTGTTAACACTTAACAGAACAGTGGTGAGTCCTGTTGCCAAGGTCAACAGCACAGATGCACTAATTGTATTATGAGCTTGACATCTAGTGGCCACCCCTGGCAGGGCAAAACAGGCAAAGGTTAAATCAGCAAGGCTTGTCAAAGCACTTCTAACTACCCACCTTCAGGGAGAGTCGTCGGTCGGAAGCTGGCCAGCACTCCGCACCCCCACCTTTGCACAGACATCAGACAAAAAGGCTTTCTACGCCGCGCTGGCCGCGCACACTTGCAGAGAATGCAAAGGAGGCAGGGATCATAGATAGCGAGCACAACTAATCTGGGGTGATTGGAAGAGACAGGCCCACAGAGGAAAATATTCAGACCCCACATTGACATCATCAGTCCCTTTGGTGGACACTGTTTCAGCCTCGAGAACTCTTCCCTTTAATTAAGAAACACATCAATCTTAATTTCTAACATTAATAGAGATCATTCCATTATCGCATTACAATTAATATTTTACACTTTCTGTAACATGACTTGCCATTTTTGCTTGGAAATCACAGTTAACTGCATTTTAAATAAATGTGTTGAAACTACAAGAGAAAAATTTAAGATGGAGTTTTTAATAAAATAAGTTTACTTAAAGTTATATTAAAGTATTAGATTTTCACAAAGATTTTATTCACGTTTGATTTTATAGGAAATGTGTAGCAACTTAACATGTGCTGTAATTACAAACCTGTCCCATCAGTAGCAGAATTAGCTCACATCTTCATGAGACTGTCTAAGATATGTTGTTCTTATTCTGGCAACTAGTCAAGAAATCAGAAAAATAAAAACGAATAAAACAACAAAAAACCCTTCCTGTTATCACATTATTGAAAAACTATGCTTCTTGAAACTATTTCGCAGCATTAAAAGATGGTACATAACCTCATTAACAGAAAGATTTTTATTTTACTTAAGTAAAAGCCTGTGACAATACTTACATTTAAGAATGCTAAATTCCAGCTGACGATCAGTGTACCGATTAGAAACCTTGGTTGTACCTCAGCTGAATTCCCCCTAAAAGAAAATGTTCTTGAAGCTACCTGGAGATGCATGGTAAAGCCTCTCAGAGATTGCAGTTGAAAATGAAATCTGACCCACTTTTGCCATCAGGTTGTATACAAAAATAATCAGCTTGCTAAGTAATTCCTGCTGTTCCTCCATACCTCTCTTTCTGGCTCAGAACACATTTAAAATTTTGGATTATGCATATGCTGTGGAAGTTTAAAATGTATTGTACATAAAAATTTTCCTAAGTGTTACATAATCGGCTCGCTCTGTAAGGAGGAAATTAATTGGCATGTTTTTTGTTGATCATTGAAATGTGCATTTTTAAATAGATTAAGTTTTTAACTGTTATGTTTAAAAGAAATGTTTGAAATTCTTTTTTCCTTTTTCCCCTGGTTACTTACTTTTTACCTTTCATGTTTCAGAAAACAATCTGCCTGTGAATGTTAGAAAGTGGCTTCTGTATTGTTCCTTTTGGTATGCTGAATTGTAAATGTGTGTAGTGTGCTGGGGGGAGCTGAAAGCAAACCATGCATATACAGATAAAAGAAAAAAGATCTCTTCACCGAACACTGGTGGCCTTCTTTCCCTTAATTTAAACACAGTCTGTGAATACCACTAGTAAATTCTTAAATCACATGCTCACCACATTTAAAAGGATTTTTAAGATAGCCATATACTGTAAATTGGCAGAAAATAAAAACACTTTGAAGCAATTAGTGCTAACAAATAAAATACAGGATGTTAAATTGTTTTAAATTACAACATCCTTTTGTTCTTCCTTAAATACATGTTTTCTTTCTAACCATAATAAATACATCTTTCTTAAATTGTATTTTATTTGGCAAAGGATAGCAATTTTATACCTTTTAGAGTTCTTAGGAGGAGGATAAGTGCTGCACTATCATTGGAAGTTTTAATTAATTTTTCTTAGAACAAAAATATTCAGCTGGCTCAAAGGATTTCCTTATTGGTGGCATAAATTTAACTGAATCCCAAACTGCATCACATTTACTTCTAGAATAGTAATGAAATAATTTGCAATTAAGTAATTTTAAAAGGTAGTTTCTATTGGGTATGTAAGTCTCAATGATTCTTAAAATAAATTCTTAGAAAAGAATAACTTTGGAACTTTACATAAATCATCCTTACTTTTTCTCATTCTGGGTATGTCATCACATTTTATTCCTGCAGTGATTAGGTCTAGATAACACCGAAGTTGTTTTTGTATAGTATCTTTTCATTGCTTACCTAAAAACAAAAGCATGAAAAATAAGCTATAATTCTTTTAAAGGAAATATAGGCTTTTTACTGTAAATTAACGTGACCATGCATCTTTGCCCCCCCACATTATACTGAAAAACTTTGCATATAGTAATTGTTCTGCATGACATTATCAATAGCTTTCAATTTTACCGCACGTAGATGGACCTATTGCTTTAATTAATATGTCACACCCAAAGTGATACAAAGGAGTTATTCACTTCATCTCTAAAACACTGTAAACTAACTTAGCTCACTTGTAACTTCATGCCTGGTGTGTTTTCCACTGCATTTGACAAAATTAAAAAATTTGAGGAGATCTGATTTATGTTGGGGTAATTTGGTTTTCACAACCATTAATCTTTTAAAACATTTTTTACTTAGTTATCTTAGTAATGATGATCAGTATGACAGAGTAATGTACACATGAGCATTCCTTGACTTAACAGTGAACAGCGTATCTTTTATGCTCCATGGACAATCTGCTTCAGAATAATTAAATCAGAAAGAACTTTAAAAAAACAGTTTGCTTAAACCATCCTTAAAATAAGCATGGAAACACACCACTTGAAGAAGGCTCAGCCCCTAGACAGGCTATTTTTGGCCTGTTGCAAAATATGATCAGAAACTGTGGTAATATCTTGATTACAACTCTGAATGGTTGTAAAGAACACAGCCTCGACAAAAACATTAATCCTACCATAGTAAAAAACCTGAACATGTTGCATCTCTAAATAAATTCGAGCTGCAACAAGGGGAATTCAAAATAGACTTGTAAATAATTTACTCCATCTTAGGTTTTCAAATATAGGTTATATATCCCTCAACATGTTTACACTGTTAAGTTCAGCACGCTCACATTTCTGAACTGAAATTAAAAATGAATAGCAGTGCCTCAGCTTGTTAATTGTTAAATACAAGGGTTTTTCCTCTATTAATTAAAATATGCTTTAATAAAAGGAGACATTGCACATTTTGATAACGACCCTACAAAGCTGAGAAGTATTTACATTGTTGCATTTTGGGGCGGCTGTGAAAGCCGATTTTAAGCTATTCAGGAGCCACAATAATAAAGCTTTAAAATTCCTCACTGGGATGCAATGTAGTTCTTTTGAAGGAAAGACTGTCTTTCTCATTCGGCAGAAATAAATCCATTCATTTGATCATGTAGTCATTGAGGGCAATACAAAACAAACCAAGTGTGAGAAATTCTACGTGATGAAGTAAACAAAACAAAAAAGTCCATTTCCATGACAAAAAGATTCTTTGTCCTTAATCTACCCACCATATGCAAGCGTTTCTTTTCAGCATATCGCCCGTTCTAATCTTGGCTGACTTGGCTACATAGATAAGACCCCCTTACCTCCACAGCAACAAAAAGACCCAAACGAGTTCACTAATTTTATTTAATTCAGAAAATCCTCAGCCGTTCTAAGCTTTTTCTCACTTTCTCCGTTCCGACATGATGTATACCTGCTTTGTCAAACTTTGCAACACTGTGTGATAAACTCTTAACTCCTTTTATTTTCTGGAGAGCCTACTTCTCATAGTAAAAATATTAGTATCTGCCTCTAAATAACTTATATGGCTTAATCACAAAAGTTGGCCAGCCCCCCCCCCCCGTTTTTTTTAAACAACAGACTACTTTCCGACCGAGCTCTGCTGCAGGTTCGGGGTCGCCCTGCGTCCTGGCTGTCGCGCCGCCGCCGCCCCTCCTCGGGCCTCCTACCCGGCGCCCAGGGGCCCCTGTGGAGTGCGCCCAAGCCTGGGCGCCAAGGACCGAGGTTGTAACTCGACGAAGCGGATTCGGGGCGCTCTAAACTTTGCGGTGCTAAAGTCTAGCCACAGTAAATCCGAATCTTGGCCAGTCTCTAACTTTCGGGGCGCCTGCCCTTCACTTCGGGATGTTTCCAGGAGGAAGTTCCCACCAGCGAAGTGAACGCAAAGGTGCCTCCAGCGCCCGACTTCGGTGCATCCAAGAGAACACAAACGGCCTAAGCGAAGGCTTGGAGCCCACCAGAAACGTGCTGGGTCCTACCGCGTGCAAGGAGCATCCCCCCGCGCCACAGCTGTGCTCGCCCCGGCTTAATTCCCAAGTCGGCCATTAAGGAAAGGCCAAGGGACGTTTGCTCTCCACTCTCTTCGGAGTGGCATCGTTGGATTGGTCAACGCGCTGAGACATCGCGGGGGTCTTGGCCCGCGGGTCACCCGAGGAGGCCTGCTGGCGGTACCGGGCTCTGGAGGCACAGGCCGGGGTCAGGGAGTTGGCGTGGGCCAGCTCCGAACACGCAGCGCCTAGGGCGCCGGGGCGCGCGGCGCCGAACAAAGCTGCCAGGGCGGCGGCCTCCCCGGCCTGCGTCCAGCGGTAGGTGAGCCACGGACGCGCTCCCTGCCGCTGCGCCCGCCCGAGGGTCGGCCCCGAGCAGGGCTGGGGTCGGGGTGCGTTCCCGAGGGCGCCGAGGTCACCCCCAACGTCCGGACACAGAGATCCCGGGGGGCGGCGCGGAGGTGGCAGCACGGACCCTCTCCTGCCCCCGCCCCGCTCGGGCTGGGAGCCGTCCCCGAGCCGGCCCGGACCTCGGGCCTCCGCGCGCATCTACCCAACTCCGAGCCCCGGAGCCAAGTTTACTTCGCCCGCAACTCTCGGCGGCCGCGCGCGCTCCGGCGAAGGACCCGGGTCCCCGAGGCCGGCACTTGCTCGCGGGAACGAGGGAACTTTCCCCTACTCCGCGACGCGAGCACCGGCTCCCGCCACCCGCGCCTTCCCGGCGGGGATGGGAGCCCCAGACCCCCGGGCCCCCAGAGGTCCCCGGCCCTCACCGTGCTCGGGCGCCCCGTCCGGCGGCGGCAGCTCCTCGTCCGACTTGAGGTGCTGGGGCTTGGCCTGCTTGCGCCGAGACATGCTGCTAGCGGCGCCTGGGCCCCGCACGGGGCAGCGGCATCAGCGGGGCGGCCGGCGGGGACGGCGCGGGGCGGGCGCGGGGCGGCCGGGCGGGCGCGGGGCGGCGGCGGCGGCGGCTGCGCGGGCCGCGCATGGGGCCGAGCAATTAGGCTGGTGAATAATGCATGGCCATTAGCCGAGGGCCGCGCCGATTGGCCGGCCTCCAGCGGACTCCGGCGGCCTATGCAAATGAGGCCGCGCTCGCAATTAGCGGCCGCGCCGGCGAGGAGGGGCCGCGGCGCCTGCGGGACCTCGGCGCGCGCCGCCCGGCGCCGCCTCACATCGCGGGCTCTGCGCTCGCGCTCCGGCGCCGCGCTCCTCGGCCGCCCCAGGTGCGGCTGCGGCGGGCCCGAGTGCGGCGCGGGCCGCGGCGGCCGCCCCTCCGCAGGGCGCAGGCAGCAAACTTTGGCGGCGGCCGCGCGGCGCCGTCTCCGCTGGCGCGCCGGGCTCGCCCCTTTATAGAGTGTCTGCGCCGCCGCCCGCGCCCCGCGCCGCCCCCCCGCCACCGCCGGGCGGCCCCTCCCGGAGCGGGCGGCCGCGGGCAGGGCTCCGGCCCGGCGCCTTTGTCTCGCCCGGTCGCTCGGGCGCCGCGCCTCCTGCGCTCCGGGCGCTCGGGCCGGCCGGCCGTCCTCGCTCCTCGGTGGTGGGTTGCGGCGCCGCTCGGCGCGCCGGCCTAGCTCAGGCTCAGGTGCCCCGCTTCCCGGACTCTCTCCGGACTCCCTCTCCGGGCTCGTGTCTCCTCCACCGGCTTCCCCGGCGGCCGGCCCGGCTCGGAGGCTCCGGCCGGAGCGGAGCGGAGTGCGCACGCCGGAGTGGCAGGACTTCGGCAAGACCAACTTTCCGGTTCGGAAGCGGCGCGGGCCGCGCGGCTCCTCCCCTCCTCTCCTCCCCGGCCCCCCCCAGCCCCCTCCTCTCCGCTCCCCCAGTCTCCCCGCCCCCCCCAACCCCGGGCCCCACCGACTCCGGAGCGCCCGCCCCGCCCGCTGCCGCCAACGGGGCTGCCTCGGCCCCCGCGCCCGCCCGCCGGGGCCTCCCCGCCGCCGGCGGCTTCTTAAATCCGGAAAGGGGAGCGGACGGCGGAGCCCCGGTGTCCTCCCTCCAGTTTCCCTTCCCGACGATCGCAGTGGCTCCGGCGCCCACGGCCGGGGCGCCTGCAAAGCGGGCAGCGAGCACGCCCGAAAGTTCCAACTCCGCAAAAGTCCCGCGCGCGGCCCGCGGTATTCTCGGGATTTCGGGGGTGACGTGGGGGTCCAGGTGAGGGGATCGCGCACTCCTGGACCGGCCCTGCACCCTGGGGCGGCTTGCGCGGCGCGCACACTGCACACGCTTCCACCCCCTCACCCGCGGTCACACGCACGCGCCCTCGCCCCCGCGCGCGCACTCACGCGCATTCCCACCCGCAGCCGTGCACACGTTCCCGCGCGCACTCCCGCGCGTGTCCTCCATTCCCGAGCGGCCGCCAGGATGTGCCCCGGGCCCTATCGCCGCCGCGCCCGTGCCGGCGTCCCTCGCCCCAGTATGTCTTTTTTCATTTCCTAAATTTCTTATTTTTGTCTTAGCAAGTGGCCCTGTCTGGTACGAAGCTTTAGCACAGATGGCCTCCCGGAGCTTCCCCGGGAGTCATTGACTGGGGGGAAGCGGGCGGTGACCAGCCATTCCCGGGCACCCAGCGGAGCTGGGGGGCGTCCTCCTAGCTGGGGGAATCCCCCGCCCTCTCAAACGGTCCCTGGCCCGGCGCCTCTGGCCCGGCTCTCCGCGGGCTGCTTTTCTTTTCTAGAATCTTCCCGCTTCCCAGCCCGCGTTCTCCCTCCCGTCTGTAATTGTGTAAGTTTCACGAAGCAACAGCTTTGGGCACCAGGAAAGGCGCAGGAAAATCATACAGAGGAAGGAAGCGCACAGGTTGGAGTTGTCTCCAAACCGCTCCCATCGCCACTTTTGCAAAAAAAGAAAAGAAAAAAAGAAATTTCTTTAAGGTTGGTTTTGTTTTGCCTTTTGGTGGCGGGCGAATTCATTTAGGTGATTTTTTTTTTTTGAAAGGGAAAAGACAAAATGTTTGAAATCCGAAGTTGTCCCGCTTAAACACACACACCGATGGCGCTTTTAAAAGTTAAGAGCCACAAGGTGAAATGTCTTTATATCGCAATTACGCCGTGAACTTTTGCAAATGCTGCAAGCATTTGGGGGACGCTCCTGCATCTGGCGCAGAGGCACTCGGCGGTGAAGTTTGCAGCCAGGGCTTTGGGGCGAGCCAGGGTAGGACTTTTCCTGGGAAAAGAGAGGCAGAGAAAAACGGAGGGGGTGGGAGAGAAAAAAGGAACGTGTGTGTTTGGGGGTTGGGAGGCGGTTGTAGAGAATGGAAGTTTCTTGCAGAATTTACAGGACCAGCAAGAGTTTGGGGAAGTCACAGCCGCAGCGGAAAGGCGGATGTCTGTGACTACTTTCGAGAAGAGAAAGAACGCAAAACGATCGTCGGTGGGTTGGACCCTGGTTAAAGGTGCACTGTCTTTTATGACCTGTTTAATTCTCTCTTTTTCGCCTTTTTTTTTTTTAATCGACACACTGTGGGGAGAAGAAGCGAGGCAGCTCTCCGGCCTCTGGAGCCTTTCAGAGGAGTCCAGAACTCGGCTCCCACGGCACCCACACCTCATTGGGTCGCTTTACGCACGCTGCTCCCCACCTTTTTTGTTGCTTAAGGCCCACTCTGACGCCTCCCTGGTTCCCACCCCTCTCTCCAACAAACTGGCAGGATTTCACTAGGTCTTTCTGCTGCTTCCAAATGCAACTGTTTAATTTCGGCGACTTGCTTTGCATTTTTCTACGAGGTGTGGTCGTGGGGAGGATCGTTTAAGTCCCTCCAATGAAGGCGAAGCTGGGACCTCGGCCCTTTATTTGTAAGAAGCAAACCTTCAGATTGCAGAGGTGTCCCGTGAGTCCTGGTGCGAGGTGTAAGTGGGACGATAAAGCAGGCTGGGCTCGGAGCTGTAGTGGATATCGTGGGTCTCACGAAAGTGAGCCGCGCACGAATGTGGGGCGCGGAGCTCTTCCCGTAGGGCCGGCCTGGTGTGGGTGCCATCGGAGGTCCAGGGCGGCGCAGGGAGCGAGCTGGGTAAAGTCGCAGACTCCACGTCTCCCTCGGCGCAAGCTGTGCTGGCATTTCGTTGAGGAGATGGAGACTTGGACGAAAGGGCCAGGGGAGGCTGTGTGCAAGGGGAACCTGCACAGACCCCTCCACTGCTGAAGTGGTACACACGAGAAAGTCCCGTGGTGCACCCTTTAAAAATTGACTGAGTGAACAAGATCAATTTTTTTTTTTTTTTTTAAGTAAAGGTCGAAAACAGAAGGCGCATTACTTCCTGACTTAGCTGTTCCCCTCCCTTTCTCACCTCTCCACTCTTAGATCAGAAACTTTTCTCTAATTGTTCTCATTCAGTGTGGGAAGTTTTAATGCAAGTCTTTGCGTCTTAAGCCTGAGTCGCAATGATTGATTTATTGCAAAGTGACAACGTGTTAACGGAATATTTTTACAGATGAGAGACAGGGTGTTTGCTCTAGTTGTGTCCAAATTAAAGAGTCGCTCGGAAATGTACAATAGAGGAGTGGACACCGAGTTAGGCACGCGGCACACACATATTTATCATCACGTGACCATTGTCTATAAAATATTGTAATACCTAAACACTATTGCAAAAACAAAAGTTGCTTTTCTTCTCTATAATTAAATCTAATCTGTTAATTGTCTTTCCTCTTGCAATGCTGTTTTCATTTTAAGAGGCGACACATTGTTTTGTCTACTTAATAATATTATTTACAAATTAATACTGTATATTTTACATTAGTCTAACATGTAATTAGGTGTTTCATTTAATTTGTATCATTTATTCAGATAAAACAGAAAGCCTGCCTTCAAGATTGATTTGACGAGGGGAGGTTGAATCCTTGGTTCTAATTTAACACCACAGCCAGGTTTACTGAAGCTACCTGGCTCTAGATTCACAAAAGACAGTTTTACATAAGGTGCATTTGACACTTTGTTTACAATGTGGTTATTTGCTAAGCCACTTCTTACAAAAGGAGTATTCAAATATTAGGGCTTCCAGTTTGTGTATGCTTTCATTCTTTTTTTTTTTTTTTCTTCCCCAAAGTTCCTTTCTTCACCTCACCAGCTCCCTCTCTTCCTCTCTCTGGTTCCTCCCCCTCCCCCAACTTTTGTTTAGATCCTTAGGGTTAAATCCAGCGTGATTTTGTGTCTTTAATGCTGTGACAAGTGACCGCTAATTGGTTCTCACTTGAGCAAAGATATTACCATACTAATATTATTATTGGTAAGGAGAAGTAATTGATAACACCACCTGCCACTCTGGGGCAATCATGATGATAAATGTTTCCATCAACAGGAAATCTGTGCTTGGTGTACCACAGCCCAACGCAAACAGCATGTCAAGTGCCAATTACAAAGATGTCGCTTTTCTATCATGGGGGGGGGGGAGGGTGATGCTAGAAAACGTAGCCAAAAACTATATTTATGGTTTTTTGAAAATGCTTTTTCAAGCTTCTGTTCACTCACTTGAAAATAACTTTCCTCATAAAAATAAAATGTCCTACTTACATAAACCAGTAAGTACATAGTTAACTGCCTTCCCCACACTGATGCAACTCCTGCTCTGACCCCTTTGCTTTCAAAGCCATTGAGATAACTATGCCTAAATATTTTTAATAGGGAGGAGCCACGTGGGTAGTATGTAAATCTGTCCTGGTCTGTGTGCTGCGAAACCTTCCTGTATGTTCACTACAGGACACTGCGACCTCACCACAGGCATCACAGGCAAACATTCCAGAGAAACAGCACAAAGCCACCGTCTTTACACTTAGACGCAAATGATGTTAAAGTACTTCTCTCCTGATGGTTGAACTGTTGTCTCTGGGCTTCGTGGAGACTGGGAGGGACGCTTCAGCATGTATGATGACATAAATAATGCTGGCGAGTTAAAACTTTGACTCCCTTGCCTGTAGGGAGGCTCAAACGATTATTATTAGCTTGCATTAATAGATGCAGGCCTCAAAAGGCGAAATCAGCTATTGATAATTGCAAGAAGTATACAGCAGCTACTGTATCGATCGGCTTGTCCCTTATTCCCCTGGTATGGGAGAGATAAGAAGACTCACTCTTTAGTGCAATATAATTTCTTTTGACCTATCTGCTTGCTACAGACTTATGATGAATAGCCAGAGTGGTTAAAGTCCTTTATCACGAAAGTTACCCCTTGATATAATATTGATTCTTTATAACTAGCTCCAAACACAAAAATCAAACTGTCCACTTGACCATCATCATCATCAATATCGTCACAAAGCCTCTGGAATAAAGATCAGCACCAGCCTGAGAACGTTTCTATAATCTTCTCGGTTAATCTTTATTTGCTGATGATGAAAAGGAAAAAAAAGGTGGGGGGGAGGAGTGAGTGGAATGTCATTTGGACGAACACTGTATTTATATGTGCACATGTATTGGGTCCAGACGAGGCGGCCTCTCTTCGTGAGAACACGCGGTCAGGGTGGTCATCCTCGCCTGGGTTCGACCTCCCAACCCATCCCCGGGGGAGGACCGGGGGTTGGGGACAGACAGAAAGGGCTCCAGCGCGCTATTTTACGTTACAGACAGAAGGAGCCCCGCAGCCCCTGCTCGCTGGAAATCGATGCCACGCGTCCTCGGCGCTCCCAGGAGCCGGGCGGAGAGGGGCGCACGCCGGGTGGGCTCTCTGGCCTGGAGGGGCCGGCCGCCCGGAGGCACACATCAAAGGCCGCCGGTGCAATTCGTGTGCATTTCCCTCAATTAGGGGCACTTCCTGGCCCCGCTGCTCCCCCGCCCGCCCCGCCCCCCACCCAGTCCGGGCTGCCCGAGCGCAGGGACGAGCTGTCACCGCGAGCGCGCGTGCGAGTGCGTGAGTGCGCGTGTCCGTGCGTGGGCGCCCGAGGGGGCCCCCTGGGGGGGGGGGGCGGGCCCGGTGAAGGCCGCGCCGGTCGCGGGACCCAGAGACCCAGTCGACGTCCGGTCGAGGCTGTGTTTCGGGAGAGTTTTGGGAAAGTGGGGCTCAGAGGTGCGGTGGGCGGGACGCAGGGAGAACCCCAACTTCTGCCTCCTCGAACCTTCTAGGCCCCGGTGTCCGCAGCTTCAGGGACCCCACGTACAGGACCCCTTCATATAACACACCCGCAGTCCCAATCCCTTCTCACCCGCGTTTCTGCTCTCCTCAGATGTCGCGCACCAAATGAGGATTGGGGGGAGAGTGTAAAAAGAAATAGGCCAGAGGCCGCTGGGGGCGCGGCGGCGGGGGCGGGGGGACACGGGCGGGCCCTCTGTCGCCTGGACTCCATTCTGCCTGGAGGACGCGTCCTTGACCCCCGCCCCCCCCGTCTGTCCCTTCCCCCCGGCTCGGCGCGGGTCCCTGCGGGGCTCGGGCGGCGGCTCGGGCACCCCGGTGGGCGGCGCCAGCGAGGATGCGGGGGGGCGTCAGGCCGGGCCGGTGTCCGGCTCGCTCCGCGCTGTGTCCCCGCTACCCCCTCGGGCCAAGGACTGCCCCCGCCCCCCACGGGGCTCTAACTCGTTCCAGGTCACCGGGGTCGGGCCCGCTTCTCTGATCGCAGCCCGAGGGCCGCCGGGGTGAAACCGCACCACTCATTTGGTGACTTGGCGCCGCCCCATAGGCATCCTGGCGCTCCTAGCGCCGGAGATGAAGTGGGGCTCATCCGGGGCGCACGTCCAAGGCCCTTTGGACGCTGCAGTCCGACGTAGGCCCCCACGGGTGGGCCTTCTCCCAGCCGGCGGAGTGGGGTGTGGAGGAGAGGCGGGTAGAGGGAGCACGGTTAGAGAGACGGGGTGTCCGGGTCCCCGCGGCCGGCCCGCCGCGTCCCCCGCACGAACATGCGTGAGGAGTCCCGCGCCCTGTGCAAGCGTCTGACGCCGTCACGCCCCTCCTATTTCCCTCGCTGCAGAGGACACCCGCTCTCCCCAGCATGTTCAGAAAAGTTCTAGAAAGCGAGCATAACTTTGATGTAACGTTTCCATCATTCCTGGCTCTCTCATTATCACAAATGTCGTTTGCCTTGGCTCCAAGCACTGCAAAAGTGCAGATGAAATTCTGCAGAAGGCTGGGTTTGTGGGAGGGCCCCCACCAAAAGGTACTTGACCACTGGAAGGGGGACAAAGACCACCAAGTACGGGGGCGGGGGGCATCGTGTCAGGCTCTTACTCGAGGATGAATATCTTCACTATGACCTAATGTACCGCACTGCTGACGTGACAGACCCGGTTCAGGCTGTGCTGGCAGGTCAGGCATAGGAGAGGAGGAACCAAAGTCAAATAGGTTAGAATTAGTTCACAATCCCTTAGGAACAAAAAATAACATCATGAACGTTGCATTCTCAAACTAGGAAATATGATTTGGTTAGCTAAATAAATCAGCAGGTACGTCCAGACACATGGGCCACTTAACTCACTCATAACTGTGTGTGGCCTATGCAGAGGGGACAGCGACGAATGAGGGGTTTCTCTCTACCTTAACGTAACCAGGTTCAGAAAGAGGGGCACGTTTTTAGAACTGAAGAGCTTGCACCTGCCACTGGATGTGGTCAAATCTTCACAGGCATATTTCTGTGTCCCCCTTGTCTTGAATGCTGGCCATGGCAGAGAAATTTTGCTTAATAATGTATTCTGTGCCTTGAACTACGTATGTTTGATTCATCAGGACTTTTCTGTTTGAAATTAGAGACAGGAATTCGAGGCACACAGTTTCTCTATGAAAGGGTGGGTGTCACAAGAAAAGACAATGTTCCTTGCCTTCCAGTGATGGGAGTGCACCATCCCCCAAATAAACTGATTTTCTTGGAATCAGAAAATAAAAAAAGAAAAAAAAATTCTTTATAAAAATTTTGACCACTGGGTAGAAAGTGGATTTGCCTAAAATCTGGAAATGTTTGGATGCTATCTATGCATGTATACTGTGCTTTAAGATAACCTAATAAGTCAAAATTCATAAAATAGAAAATTGAAGGGACCATTATTTGCTTTAAAAAAGATTCTTCACTTTTCAGGAGTATTAATTACGTATTTCTCTTAAGTTGCCAGTTCTGCAGTACATTGTAAAATTAGCCGGCATTGTACAGTGACATACCAATTTTATGAAACCAGACTCGCCCACATTACTGAAAGAAACTTGTGAGTGGTTCTTGAGTGTCCTTCAGTGAGCTGCTGAAAGGTTGTAGTTGTTTTTATTATAATCTCACCAGGAAGGGACAGCTCCGCTCATACACATCCACTCAGTCACCTGGGCAGGCAGCGGGGTCTGGACAGCAGTGGCTTGGGGCCTCTCACAGCACATGTGAGTGGAGGCATCCTCAGAGGCTGGGAGATCAGATGCTCATCTGGAAGAGGGGTTTGGGCACTGTAAGAAATGGAAACAATAGTAAAAGTATCAATGACAGTTGTGGCCACTATGATAGAAAATAGGACAGAGGAGAAATATGAGACCCTTGAGACCAGAGAGAGGTGGTGGCAGAATGGAGGCCAGCTGGGATGTGAAAGGCAGATTAGGAGGGAGTACCATGAGGGAGCCCTGCACACCCAGAGCTCTGTGGCCAGAGCAGGGTGGCACAGCGCAGACCTTGAAGAAGAGAGGACGGGGTTGGTGCTGGTGGGGAGGGTGGGCTCCGAGCCAGCCAAAGCCAATTCCCTCTCAGAGGTTCCAAGAGTCCAAAGGGAAAGCTGAGATTTGAGAACAGCATCGAGACTATGTCACATGTAATACGACAGAAACATCTCCCCTGTCTATACATGCCATGGAGAAGCTCAGGTAACCCCCTCATCTGCTGGGATGAATTCAGAATCGCTCTTGCACAGAAAGTCTTCAGCCGAGTGAGCTTCCTCCTCTGTTATAAAGGCATTCCACACTATTTATGAAAACACTGTGGCTCTGAAAGTGGTAAACAGAATTACTATGGGAACCACTTATTTATTATGGCAAATTTGAGGAAAAGTGATCATGCTTGCTTAGATGTTCAAAGCACAGTCACAATCTCATTTTCCTAAATTGATCTCTTCTGTGATCCTAAAGAGTACAGTCCCCCCCTTACGATTTAGCTCTGGTTAGGTTTCATTTTACGTTACTCTCAAATTCATTTTGCGGCCAGCCTTCATGTACCCAGGTCAGGAAGCCATGCTCACCTCTTCTGTCTGCAGGAGACTCCAGAGCCACAGCAGATGTTCTGCAAGTGCTTCTTTGAGCACCCATTGTGTGTGCCGCATGGTCGGTGCTGGGGCTGGGGTGGGAGTGATCTGGGATAATAGACACGCATGTACACACTCGCGCATGCACACCCACACTAGACATGTGCCCTGTGGCTAAGCCTCTCACATCGGTCCCCCCTTGTATTTCCTGGGCTAATTCAGGGTACTCTGTGCCCTGCCACTGTGTCCATACTCCTCCAGCTTCTAGTTCCCTCAGTGCTCAGTTCTGGTTTACTGAACACCTGTTATGACCGGGCATTGTATCAGGCTCTTTCACCTTTATTCTTTAATTGCTCCAGTCTTTCCAATTGCTTTGCTTATTAACCCATTTTACAGATGCATTAATGTAGGTTCAGTGGTATTAATGATGTGCCCAAGGTTAATTAAAAGAGTAATTTGATTTTAATTAATTAAAGTTAAGTAAAGGAGCCTGCATTCATTTTTGTCTTTAATTGGTGAATATCATTAAGCATTGCCCACCCTAATTATGGAGCACGGCTCCTATTACTGCGAATATGTACTCTGACAAGGCCGGCATTCAGAATTTCGTGCATGGCGTTACATTCTCCCTTTTCTCTCCTTTGCAATACATCATCGCCCTCCCTGAAGCAATGGCAAGAGAGTATTGACTTCATCTGTCCTGACGTTGTTGCTGTTGTTTGGATTTCTGGGGCAAAGTACACTTTCTTCTGCAGACAGATTTGTTCGGATCGTGTCATTTCTCCCTTCTGGCCTTGGCCTCTCTGTACATCTAAGCCGATTTCCCTGTGGTTCCCACTCACCTTCCTCTCTTTGAACCTCTGACTCACCTCAAATAATCTCTGCTTCTGTTTTCTTGACTGATCTTTGGATCCAGTTTGACGTTTTTCTCTGAAGAAGAATTTCAAGATTGTGTATACTTTACACTTATGGTTCCTTTCTTTGTTTTTATTTATTTATTTTAAGAATTATGGATACAGTTAATAACAATAATAGAAGAGAGTTTTATGCTTCTCACAAGTTGTCACTAAGTGGTCTTACACAAGCTCTTAGGAGTAGCCCTGTCGCCCACCACATGCAAGCTCCACTGTCCTCTCACCTGCCCAATTCCACCTGCTGTTTCCTCTTCTCTTCAGGGATCATGGGCACAGGACATTAGGGCACTTACACATAGTGTGTGAACTCCATGTGCTTCCTCCATGGATCATATTATTTGCACACATGTCTCCTTAACTCAGGTTATTTACTGTTCACCCACCAGCTACTGTGCTAGGGCTTTATGTCATCTCTGCCAATCCTTACCTTACCCTGCAGGGCACTACTCTTCTCCTGTTAAGGATGAGGAAACAGATGCCCCAGGGGTTTCAGAAAAGTGTGCAAGGCCACATAGCTGAAGCCATACATGGCTGGAGAGAAAGCTGTGGGACGCTGAGGCTCAGCCAGGTTTGGTGATGTCTCTGGATTCACACAGGTCACACTCAGGCTTCTCTGAAAGCTGAGCTCATTCTGTTGTCTCCAAGCCTTTCAGAGACTACATCTTGAAAAATGTGCCTCCACCAAAATAAGAATTTCACCTGGTCATTAGCACTTCCCATTTCTCCATGCTGAGTCAGAGAAGATGAAAAGTTCAGGTCAGGCACAGTGCAGAAATAACTGTATGGAGTTTTGGAATGTGGGAGAGACACATGGAAACTCTGATCCAGCTCTGGGCCCAGCACCATGTTGGCTCAGGGGTCAGTTACATAAGAACCAAGAAGAAGAGGGATGGGAAAGAGCAGGTGCTCAGCAAATGTTTGAATGAGTGGCCCAGAAACCCAGGGTCCCATGTAGACGCAGCTCTCCCCCAGGTACCCCACCCACACGGAGAGCCCTGGCACATGCTGGAGCTAATACGTTCTCTCAGATGTGACCAACACATCGCTCTGAGGTTCACAGAGACCTCAGGTGCTGCAGAGAGGCGGTGCAAACGTGAAAGTGGCCGTCCAGAGCCGCCGCGTGCATCTGTGTTGAGACTTTCAAGGTGGCAGTGGTAGAAAGTGGCGTTTGTGCTGCAGGAGTTGACCAGACGTTGGGGTGTTGACATGAGTGTGCCTCTAGTGCCCTTTCTTGTCTCTCTAATGCCTCCTGACAGCCCTTTCATTCAGAGTGGGACGAAATGGCAGCACCTATAGTGACCTGTGTCTCTGTCGGAGAAATGAGTACAGAGTGTTTCTCCTGAGACGACGTGGATAACTATCAGCCTGTTGATCGTCAGCATGTGCTTGAATATCACAGGACCATGGTACGTTCTATTATAACCATGTCTCCGGTCACAGCGATGATCAAAATCAGCCAACCATTTGTGTCTATTTAGAGAGAGGATAACGTCGTAGGCAAAAGATGTATCGGCCTGCTTTGCAGAGACAAAGTAGAGACTTTGTAATGTCTTCTTTGCATGTGGTTCACATTCAGAATGTACAGAACGACATGTGATGTTATGTGATACAGTCTGCTCATACAGCTTTGGTAAGTGCTGTCTCCTACTTAATATATGTATGTATATTTAAAACATCATTATGTACATATGCAAATATTTTCGAATGTTCCTATATGGTCGTGTGATTATGTTTGCTGCAATTTTAGGTTGTAGTTTTATTAGATACACTTGCCAATTTCAAGAAGTAAGGTGGACTAATATGTATGACCATGTTTTCTAAAATATTTTGACATAAATATATTTTTAAAGTGCCATTAAAATAGCAGAAGGTGGATAATATACATTAGGAAAATAATATTATATTGGTACCAGCATACATTCCTAGGGGACCTGATTAAAGGTCACTCTTTTTCGAGTTTTAATGTACTTGACATCAGTAGAGAAGTTGGAGGTTGTCTCCACTCACTGAACATCAGCTGTACAGATTGACAACCACGGAAATGGAAGCGACCAATGTTTTTCTTTCTTTTCTTTCTTTCTTTCTTTCTTTCTTTCTTTCTTTCTTTCTTTCTTTCTTTCTTTCTTTCTTTCTTTCTTTCTTTCTTTCTTTCTTTCTTTTCTTTCTTTCTTTCTTTCTTTCTTTCTTTCTTTCTTTCTTTCTTTCTTTCTTTCTTTTTCTCTCTCTCTCTTTCTTTCTCTCTCTCTCTTTCTTTTCTTTCTTTCTTTCTTTCTTTCTTTGTTTCTTTGTTTCTTTCTCTCTCTCTCTCTTTCTCTCTCTCTCTCTTTCTTTCTTTCTTTCTTTCTTTCTTTCTCTCTCTCTCTCTTTCTTTCTTTCTTTCTTTGTTTCTTTCTTTCTTTCTCTCTCTCTCTTTCTTTCTTTCTTTCGTTTCTTTCTTTCTTTTTCTTTCTTTCTCGAGATGAAATTCACAAAACATGAAATTAGCCATATGAAAGTGAATAATTCAGTAGCATTTAGTACATTCACGATGTTGTGTAACCACAACCTGTATCTATTTCCAGAGCATTTCTATCACCCTAAAAGGAAAATCCTACTCATTAATGGTTACTCCCTAATTCTCCTCCCCCAGCCCCAGGAGTCACCAATCTCTTTCTTTCTCAGCCAATGTTTTTATCTTTTTTGATTCTGGTAGTCTGGGAATCTGAACCCTTGATCTTGGTGTTATGACACTGCACTCTAACCAGCTGAGCTAACCAGCCAGCCTCAACCAATGTTTTTTTACTCCCAGGGGTTGGGAGTAACCAGGTGGGATGATTTTGGACAAATTAATTGGCTCGTTCATGTGACTTATGAAGATCCATTCCTGGGGCTCTCCCCACATGATCGGATTCTATAAAGACCAATCAGACAGGCAATGGAAGAGGTGCAGAGCAGCCACAGCTCTGTGTCCATCTGAGCGTCTGATTGTCACTGGCCCGTCCACTGCTTCTGGATTCCTGCTCATGCAGGAGAGGGCTCGCAACCTGGGGCTAGTAACTCACAAAATATACTCCTATGTGTATATGTGTACAGGTGGAGTCTGTGTTTCTGGAGAGAGATTCACTAGCTTTTGTCAAACCATAGTCTAGGGCATGACTCTGTTCATATTGTTTCTTATCTTTATAATAGCATTTTTGAGGAAATTGCTGAAGATAAATTATTTGCATGGTGAAGCTTAAAATATAATCTGACTGTCTTGAAGAGCAGAATGTGGCAGTCAACTCATTTTCAGACCCCTAATGTGTGATCAGATGTGTGATCAGTTCCATTCCTCCGAGTGTGGAAATACAGCGTGCTCCTTGAGACTCTTGAAAGGAATGTTTTGTGGTTGGAGAAATTTGGGAAATCTTGCATATTCTATAACCCTTTTGGACTTTTCATGTATATATTAGCATATTAACATCGTACAGTTAGGAAAACCTCTGGTTAGTGTAATTCAGCATTGACCAAAGATTTGACTGTAAGAAATTTTTCGGGCACTTTGCATTTTTACCTGTCAGCATGGTCAGTGGAACGTGCTGTGGGGACTGTGGGTGGGGAGGAGTTTCTGCTGTAAGGAGACGAGCTCCTCCAGCTGTCTGCAGGAAACCACCCCTGCCTGTAGCAGCAACCCCTGCAGTGGCACTGTTGCTGTGGAGACCTCTAGCCTTAGAGCAGTTTTCTTACCCTCTGCCATCTGGTTGAGGAAATTCTTTGTGCTGGGGCTGGCCTGTGCATTCTGGGGAGTTTTGGTACCCTGGGTCTCTGCCTGCTGGATGCCAGATCACCCCTGAGCCAGGGTGGGGTGGAGGAGATGTCACCTGCCACAGAGGGGGGTGGTCAGGCCTGAGGGGCGGGGTGGTTAGCAGGCAGTGTCCTAGCACACAGACACTGAGGTTGCAACTGCACTGGCGAGAGTCAGAGGGGAGGGGAGAGAGAGGTTTTGAGGAGGAGGGTGGGAGAGAAGGGGGCAGGCAGAGGCAGGCCATGGCCAGGCAGGCATGGGTGAGGCAGATCTGGAGGAGCGTGTTGACCTGGGGGGAGGTCCCAGGAGGAGGATCCCAGCCTGAGGGAACTGGGTCAGGAGAGGGGACCTTGTATGGAGACAGGAGATGGGCAGGAGAGTGCCACCAGGAGGAGGCCTTTGCCTGGTGAGTGGGGGCAGATGTGGGTGGGGCTGAGGAGAGGTGTCCCGGGAGGGTCTGCATTCCACTTGCACATGGGGGCACAGGATGCACATGTCACAGGAGAAGGCCCTGTCTAGCATGAGGTCACCCTCTGCTGAGGTCAACACAGTGCTTGCTCTTGGAAGAAAAATACAGAACGAGGACTAGTGTGGAAACTGGAGATGTATGTTGAGAAATACTCTTAAAAATTAATCCATTCTGCAATCAAGAAACATTTAGGAGATAGAATAAACAAGAATTGGTGATCAATTGTGTATTTGGACATTTGCTGAGGAAAACAAGCTTTTCTTTCTTTCTTAAGAGAAGCCATGGTTTAAAAATTGCTAACTATTTTAGCAGAGGAGAAAAACCCTGGGGAGGTGCCCTTTCCCTGTGTGGCCTCCCGACAGTGTTCAGAGAGAGATGGAAGACGGCCGCGCATCCTCAGGCTAGGCGTTGGCACCTCACTGGGACAGCACCTGCTGTGGGGTGGGCGGTGGGGAGGGGAAGGGCATGGTGAGGCTGGCCCTGTGGTTTGTGATTTGGGTCACTTGGGAGAAGGGAATACGGGGTGTTGAGAGGGACATGGCAGGTGTCCAGTCGGCACTGGTCCAGTGTGCAAGCTATGGCTCAGCTGGGGACACATGGGGAAGAGTGAGGTCTGTGGGTGTCAGTGGAGAACTAGCTGCTGGATCTCAGGCCTGGAAGTGTCTGGGGTAGAGAAATAGGATGTGCCGGGTCACATGAGCGGCCATGAGAGCCTTCGAGTAGAGGAGCTGACCTGGGGAGATGCCCAGGAGGCAGGTGGATCTGGGTGCTGATGGGGCTGGGAGTCCACAGGTCCTGAGGGAGGGGGCATCCCCCAGTCAAGCGGCGGCAGAAGCCTCATTTAAACTGAGCTTTGTCCTTGATTGTGCTCTTCATCAGAGTTTATTTTTTAGCTCTTGCGTTATAAAACGACATGTGCATTTTACCTCTTTAGTTGCATACCACTTAAGAAATTGGGCTGAACGTTAATTTTTTTCACCAGTCTCAGAATATATGTGCACTTGTGAGGATAAAAAAAGCGAATGCTATGTTTTTATAGATGACAAATTTTTTTTCTAGATGAAAAACAGCAATGAAAAGAAAGAGCAGGAACTTCCCGTCTGTGGTAGAAATGACTTGAAATGGACATGTGTGCCCCTTTTGCCCAGGCCATGGATTCTTAAGGACCATTCTTGTTAGGATGCATCACAGAGTTTTGAAGTTATTGAAAATTACAATGCTTTTAGAAAATGTGCACTCATTTGAAAAATTAGTTTCAAGGAACTGACTTGAAACTATCATGGGAAGAGTAATTATAGCAAAACCTTTGTTAAAGAAAACTATTGCTTTGTCATTAAAGTCTAACCAGTACTTCTGTTTTCTCTGAAACTCATTTTAATGTTGCAGTATAATGGCGATTCAGTTCAACATTTTGCTGTTCTAGGAACCCAATATTAAAAAAAACCACCAAACGCAGAAGAGATTATTAAGGGAGTAATTATATTTCAAAAGGAAACTGATTGTTGAAATGATTGAACTACAGTGAGAGATGACAGATCATCACCTAATTAAGACAAAGAAGTGTGTATAGTGTGAGCATGTGTGAGCACATGTGAGTGTGAGCATGTGTGACTGTGTGAACATGTGAGTGTGACTGTGAGCACGTGTGTGAGCATGTGAGTGCATGTGTGTGGCTGTGTAAGCATGTGTGTGAGCACATTTGAGTGAGTGTGAGCATGTGTGACTGTGTGTGAACATGTGAGTGTGTGACTGTGAGCACATGTGAGTGCATGTGTGTGAGTGTGAGAGCACATGTGAGTGAGTGTGAGCATTGAGTGCATGTGTGTGGCTGTGTGTGAGTGATTGTGAGCACATGTGAGTGTGCTGGGCAACATGAAGGTGGGTGGGGAGAATACGATTTTTGAAATTGAAGGTCAAGGGTCAAAGAAGAAGAAGATCTCCAAAGACATAAGGCAGCTCGGTGGAAACACTTGATTTACAAAAACTTATTCTGCACATTTCAGTAGCACAATTGTTGAATTAACTGCAGTGTTACTTTAAGTCATGAACAGTCAAACATTTGGGAGAAAAAGGAAAGTACATTCCCGTTCATTTGATGTGGAGGCAGCTGCCCTCTAAATACTGTAATTAGGCTACTCAATGTTTATGAAGATTTTTAAATTTCAGTTTTGAGTGAATTATACAAAATTGAGTTTTAATTTTTATTCTTGCATGTGAAACTTCCATTCATGACAATGAAATGGGAGTGTGTTGAATTAGAAGAGAAAGTTCTCACATTTTTAGTTCTTCAGTCTCTCCCCGCAGAGGAGACGCCAGGAGAGACGCATAGTGTGTGGAACAGGACTTGACACAAACTTCCTGTCATTGTGTCAGTAAGGACAGGCTCGCTCTCAGTGACCTGTTACTGACCGCTGTTTCTGCTGTGTGTTGGCCTGACGAGAAAATGGGAGACATCATGGAAAATTAGATACTGTCATTTTAATCACTTCTATCATATGTGAATGCTGTTCCATTTCAGTGGAGCATTAGATAAAATTCGTCCACAGCTCCAGAACAAGTCACTGAATGATGCAAGGAAGAAAAAGGTTTCTACACGCTTGAAAGAGACAAAATGTATGAAATCAGGGCGTTTTATAGGCTATCAGTGTGGACAGCTGATATTTGCAAAAGAAGCGATTTTGACTAGTTGTTAAGCAGTGTAGACATATTGATTGTGAGTTTTTAAAGTTAAGATTACAGAGTGAACCCGGGTCATACTTTATTGTTACACTAAGCTCTGTGTGTCCCTATCTATGTTTAAACCTGAAATTCATTTTTCTGATTGAAAAATAGAATTTACATTGTTTAAATATTTCTGAGCAACTGTGTTCTTAGTTCAACATACATTTTCATTTAATATTACGGACAAAAGTGTTTTAAACTCAGGGAGCTAATTCCCAAAGCATTTGTAATAAGTTCCCAGGGTCATTAGTTATTGAGCAACATGTAGGAAACGAAACTGTCAGCGAAGAAGGTAGGGGATGGGATGAACTCAGCCACTGGTCATTTACATTTGTAGAGACACACTGAACAAACAAGAATAAACACTTGTTTGTGTAGAGGTGGGGCAGAGAAGACTAGGAAAAGGTGTATAAGGAATCTCCAAGAAGTTTGGAAAAATAGAATTAAAAGATAATACGAATCTTTCTGTGAACTCTTTGAAGTACCTTTGTAAGAAACAATAAAACCAGAAAAAAATGAGAATGTGTGAAGACGAAGTGAGGATAAAACAGAATTGATACACTGGTCTTTTTGATAAACACACAAATACAATTTACCAACGTCTCTTTTTAGATGGTCTGACCACTTTTTAATGGCACTGATTTTTTTTTCTAAAGTTTATTTAATTAAATTAATTAATTAATTTATTTTTTGGCGGCTGGCCAGTATGGGGATCTGAGCCCTTAACCTTGGTGTTACAAGGCTGTGCTCTAACCAACTGAGCTAACCGGCCAGCACTGATTTTTTTTTTTAAAGGTCAATTTGGCATGTTTTTATGAAAAGCAAATTTCATTGACTAATATTTTCTGCAGGGTATAGACCCTTGTAATTCACTTTTTGGTCAATTTCTTTAGTCTTTGAACTTTTGGAAGGGAAGGAATTAATCATTCACACAAAGGAAGATGCAAGGTGAGGCAGATAAATGAGGAATTGTTAATTGATTTATATACCCTAATGTCTTGTAATCACAATCCTTGCTTCCCAAAGTAATACTACATATTTAAAAAAAATTAGACTATGCCTACATGTGTAAAGGTAAGTTGAAATATAAGACAATTATTTTTATAATTGAGGCATACTTCCCTTATTTATTTGAAAAGCCAAAAATGCGAAATATTTTTTCTATGATTTTTCATTTTACTAATTTATTCTTTCATTTTGCTTATACTGTTTGTTTCATTTTCTAAAAACAGATTTTGGCTGAAAAACTTAGATATAGAATTTATAATATAAAATACATGAGATGTAAATTACATAATAGATGAACACGCTTTTTGGATGCTCTTTGCATTTTTAATGCTTAATTAAGAACTGAGCTATCAAAAAAATTTGAGTAATTACTTTAAAAATAATTGGAGCACTTACTAATTACGAGGCTCTCTGCTAGGCCCCTAATTACGAGGCTCTGTGCTAGGCCCTATCAGGTAGATCTTGTTTTTCATTGTTACCTGTTAATTGTGCTCACTATACTACATGCGGCTATCTGAACGCACGTTTCAAAATTCTAGTCTCTTGCTGAGAACTGTCATTATAATTCATATCGGAATTAGTTGGAATTGTTTTCCTCCTCATCATGAGGGACTTGAATTTTACAAGGACTTTATAAACACAAACATATTAACTACTCTTATTCCATGTTAAACACACATTTTAGTCATATTGATGCAGACAGATAATTTAGTTGCTATTATTTTGTCACAATGCACCAATTTCAAAGAGAATTAAAATAATATCACATTGTGATTTTTTTATTCCACCAAACCTTAGATGTATTTGTGTTAGAATCAGCCAACGAATCTTTTAAACCTCTGTGATTTCTTCTGTACTTGTATCACTGACTTACATTTTCTTCTGATTTTTCTCTCAATTTCTCCTCCCATGTCAGTCTCTACATATTACTTTTAGGACATTGATGTTAATGAACTGTCTTTAGATGTTATTTCAAAATTAAATGTTAATGATTTTGTGATACATTGCTGTGTTTATGAGAGAGAGAAAGAAAATGTCTATGGCCACTGTCTGAACTGGGCTCATGCAGACTTACACTAGAGATACTCTTAGAACTCACTCTACATTTACTTAGATTGAAATGGAGTAAAATCCCCCACAAAGAATTATTCAGCATTAACCACCCCTGCCTTTTCACTGAAAGTGTTACATGCATTTGCAGTCTGGCAGTGTCATTGGACCTTGGCTTAGGTGATGTCAGACCGAAGGCATATTTCTTGAGGTTTTGTCTGGAATGATTCTGGACAAACAAACCTCAAGGAAATATAGTTGCAGGCCACATGGCTTTGCTTCTCCTCTGCACTTAGTAAGCAGAGGGTCAGGAGAGGAGGCATGAGCATGCCATGTCATATCCCCTGAGAGCTAAAGGATCACAGGCAGTTATTTCTTTTCTTCGGGAGAGAAACTGTCTTTAAATCCTGAAAGAAAGGTACTTTTTATCCATGGGAACACTTTGCTTTCTGTTAAATACATCCTGAAAAGTTTGGTTGCCCTTAGTAGTATTTAAACATAATTAGGTTGTTCAGAGTTTGCCACAGGGCTCTCCCTTCCTAACCTTTAGAAGTGGCCATGGTCTCACATTGTCTGTGGAGGGTGAGACCAGCCCACTTTGCAGTTAATACCACCGGAACTAAGCGATTAAAGAAAACAATTTCCTTTATTGCATGGAAAAAAAAAAAAAAAAGGGCAGCTAAATTGTTTTGAACACAAATTATTGATTTATATGGGGATAATTGGACAAAACCTTTTTTATTTTGAATCTTGTGACTTTCCTTAGAGATCAAAAGCACATTTATTCTTGGTTGTGGTGAAGTTATTGAAAAAGTAAATATATTACTTTTGCTATTAGATGTGTTGCTGCATTTGACAAAATTTGACTCAACAAGAAAAAAATTGTGAGCAACATTTTTTAAAATAAAAAATTGTAATTGACAGGTAAAAATTGCATATGTATGTATACAGCATGCTGTTTTGATACATGTACACACCGAGGAATGGCTAACTCTGGCTCTTTAGCATGTGCATTCTCTACATACTCACCATCTTCTGTGATGAGAACAGGAACTCTACTCTCCTGGGAGTTAAGTATATATTGTCATTAACTCTGGCCAGTCTTTAAACTAGTTTCTTGCTATCAGTTTGCATGAGTGAGCACAGCAATGATTAAAAAGTGGAAATACATCAAATGGTAGGACTGCATTTTGCAGGGCTGGCCAGGGCACAGCCTCGCCCAGGGCGGGTCCAGCGGCTTCTGGTTCCTTTGGTTCCCTCCTTCAGGGCCAGGCTGGGGGTCCAGGGCAAATGAGCCACCTCAGGGAAGAGCCCGTGCATCTTGGGGCCGACATTGCCCCAGGCTCACGCTGAATCGCTGAGGTCTAGGCCTCGGGTGAGTGTCCCCGCGAGCCTCAGGACCCGCCAGGTTCTGGCTACTCCCACTCATTTCACTCCGCCAGCCACGGCCCAGCAGGTGCAGCAGTGCAGGGACCTCGGCGGGGCAGGCCTCCCTTCAGCCGGGCTCAACCCTGAGCAGACGTGTTCTTGACAGACACCAGGTGTGAGCTGGACGCCTGTTCCACACAGGCCGTGGGGGGTCGGATGTCGCCGTCGAGGCAGTAATGACAAAAGATCAACCATAGAGAGCCTCGCAGCCCCAGCACATACATGGTGACGGCCAGGGCGAGGGGTTCCCCCAGCTTTGCTGAGGGGCCCGAGGGGCTCCCTGATGAGCACCAAACCCCACCACCGCCTGACCGCCACCTGCCACGTGGATGGGGGGAGCTGGGGTGGGGCAGGGCCCGACTGAGGCTAGAAATTGAACTAAGTCTGAAGTGCGTAGCATGTCTTCTACGGCTACCTATGTATGTTCTAAATAAGTTTCCTCATAAGCATGGGGCCTTCCCGATCCAGGAAGCGTACCGGCTCTTCCTGCTGCTTTATCATATTGCGGCTATAAGGTATGACATAATTATAGAAGGTAATCACAGCGCCGTTCTCAGGTCAGAGCAAATTGGCGCACTAAACACGTAAGGCACGTCTGCTTTACTTTTAATTAAGCCACTTCTCCTCGAAGGTGTTTAGTCACTTGTTTGGGTAGGTGGGCTCCATGGTGATTGGACAGGTCCTGTGGGGGGGCTGGAACCCACACTTGCTGGCGGCAGAAAGAGAGGTTTAGAGCCCGTGTCGCCAACAGGGAAAGGCACGTTCCCTTCCTGCTTAGCCCTTAGTCACAGTGACAGGTGGTGCCATCATTCTTGTGCAATCAAAGCATCCCTCTCCAGGATTTCAGGACAAAGTTTCTTGTTATGCTTCAAGAAAAGCGTCCATCAATGTACGGTCGGACTATTGAGATCCCGGAGAGACAGAAACAGAGTAATGCTCTTCTGCATGGTATAGTTAGCAGAAATTTTAGGAGAAAATGCCCATTTGGTGGAAAATCCCCAGAAGCAGTAAGCAATTATATTTTTTAAAAAGCGTATTTTAATTTCACATTTGGTCTCTTCCCTGTAAGCTTTAAAATATGATATATATTGTGTTACCTCACTGGATATAAATTTTGGGATATCTAGATAATAACTAGTTGTGACAGTTAATTATTATGGCAGTTTGGACATCAAATTTTTGGTCACATTTTAATTCAGAATGACAAAGAGTATGTATATAAACGGCACGATTTGCAAGAGCTCGGCTGTACCTTTCTTATTCAGACAAGTGGCTCCGCATTTTGTGGCTATGTGTCCTGCGATTTAAAACAATATGAAATAATGTGGTGGGGCTCGGCAGTGGGAAATTAGGAATGACACGCTTAAGATAAAGGGGCGCAGCCACCGGAACAGTGTCTGATGGAGATTTAGAGCCATGGCAAAGCCCCGCACACTGTTTATCCATCCTGCCACTCCACCGCTGCAGCCAGAAGTGGTGTAATAATTTATGTGGAGACCACAGTTTAGTATAGTGAGAAGGAGTAATCTAGTAGGACCCTGACAGGCCAGGCAGATAGATATGAAAAGGAGAACTGGATCCGTGTCTTCGGATGCAGACAATTGCGAACGACGAGGCAGCAGGAGCAATGGATAAGTGCTTTTCCGTTGAGCAAGGAGGGATCTTGTTTGGTATTTATGGGTTGAGATATTTGAAAATACTATAGCTCATACTTTTTCTCATGGGGGCAGGTATTTTTCTTATTTTCTATTTTCATCAGTTTTCTCGTTATTTACAAGGAAGGCTTTTTCTTCTAGAAAAAAAGTGATCTTAGAGAACACTTGTTTAGGGGCTGGCCGGCTAGCTCAGTTGGTTAGAGCGTGCTGCTGGTAACACCAAGGTCCGGGGTTCGATCCCTGTACCAGCCAGCCATGGGGGCGGGGAGAGACTCCTTGTTTAATAGGACTGTCTATATTCTTGTTCTTCGCCCATGATTCTCCTGCCTCCAGATGCAGGTTTTTCTCTGCAGGCACGGCTTCCCTCATAGACCTGGGGCAGATGCTGGTGACAACGCACGCTGCAGGCTGGAGTTGCTCCCTGGAAGTCCTCTTCTAGTTCTCTAGCCTGAGGGCCTATTTTCCCTGTTCGATCCTTGTTGTCTGTTAGCAGTGGGCGTTGGGCTGCTGTGCCAGACAGGAGGCTGAGGGCTGCACACGAGGGGTGTATCTGTTGGCTCCTTGTCTGGGAGGCACTGCCACAGAACTGCCAAAGCAGAGCTTTCTTCTTTTAGGGTCAGAATGGACTAGCACTCTGGAGGAGAGCAGACCTGTGCATGGAAGTTGTCAGAATAAAGACTACTGCCATGGAAAGTAAATGCTGCCTTTTGGCGACTTCTGACTGTTAGATGTCCCCAAGAATCGCTGCCACCGAACCGAGGCAGTGGAAGCCTGTGTTGTCTGAACAAACTTCTCTGTTATGTGAGTGTGCAGATGCGTGAACACAAGCAGATGATACACATGTTGAGGATATGTTCTTTAGCAGCTGAGACCTGAAAAACACAGGGGTGGTGGCAAGAGATGCAACGTGTGGGAATGTGGAATCTTTGGAACTGGAGAAAGGGCTGCATTTATCCTCTGCAATCGCATCGTTTTGTATCCAGGTAGGTTTACTTGGCCACCTCATCTGCAGGATATGCACGATGTCACATTACTCAGATAGAAGAGAAAAATCCATAGTGAGATTCGGGCACCCTGACACCACCCGAAAAATTTATAGTAAACGAATTCTACATTTAGCTGAGGATAAGTAAGAGGAAAGCTGAAGAGATTTCTTGGGAGAAGTGACAGCTTTGGAGGTGTGTGCTGCAGCCTGTCGGAAGGGGGCTGTCGACTGAGCCTTGAGAGGCGAGTGCAGGGGCTGGTCAGATGAGTCATGCTGCTTCTCTACCTCAGAGGAGCACACGCAGGGGATGGAAGCCATGCTGCGGCACCTGAGCTCATGACAGTTCTGTGTCTTTGCCGACCGTGGGCTGTCCTTGAGACTCTGACCACAGTGCCTTGGCGCTGGGGACACCAACATAACGAGTGACTGCATGAGAGAAATGCTGGGGGGGAGGGGACAGTCTCCACAGCATGAAGATCTTTTCGTTTTAATTAGGAACTCGCCCCATAAATTTCTTTGGCAAATCAGAGTAATTTTGCAGTTTCATCTTTATTTTTAAAATAGCACGAACATGGGAAAACTCTGAAAAGTCAGTCTTCTCAGAGTGCAACTCTAGTCAGCTTTAGCGGGTTTTGTGTCTACCTAAGACAGACAACAAAAGATTGAATAATCGGGGCACATTTTCTAACATTTCTAATCACCCTGGATGCTGCAGATTCCTATAACTTCCTTAAGGCCTAATTCATTCCGTATGGAACATTAAATGACTAGTCTCTATGGTGCATGGTGTTCACCAGATTTGTGACTGATCAGTGAAAGGTAGCACGTAATCAGGGCTCTCACACTAAATTCAAAATTGATCATTTACTTAACAGGCTTTCTGGTGTCACGAACAATGAAAAATATATCAGAGACCCTGCAACGCAGCTTCCTTACTCTACAGGTGGCGAGATCATTTTGGGGAGATTAAGTGGTTCACTCAACAGTTGCAGAGCACAGTAGTCCCCCCTTATCTGCGGCTTTCCTCTCCACGGTTTCAGTGACTCCAGTACTGTGCAATACAATCCAATATCTTGAGAGAGAGACCACATTTTCATAACTTTCATTATAGTATATTGTTATAATTGTTGTGTTTTATTATGATAGTGTTTTAATCTCTTATTATGAATAATTTATAAATTAAACTTTCTCATATGTGTATACATCTATATAGGGAAAAAAGGTAGTATATAATGGTATCTGGTACAATCTGAGGTTTCAGGCTCCACTGGGGGTCTTGGAATGAATCCCTGCAAATAAGGGGGGATACTGTAAATAGCATTTTCTGTTTGTTGTTGTTGATGAAGAGGAGGATAGCTGGCCTTTGACTGCTTTGGGGATGACTTTTCAGATGTGGGTAGAGGTCCTTGTAGGAATGAGGGTGTCTTCTATCTCTGAAGGTGTAGACATTTCACACTGGGAGCCCTGTGTCTTTCACCAGCATCAAATGTACATCTCATCCCCCTGTTAGTTTTCTGTGGCTGCCACAACAAGGTCCACACACTTGGGCAGCTTAGGAAACAGTTCTGAAGGCCAGAAGCCTGAAATCAAGGTGACATCAGGGCCATGCTCTCCTGAAGGCTCAGGGAGAGATGTGTTCCACGCCTCTCTCCCAGCTCCTGGGGGTGGCCGATCTGACATCCTCTGCATTGCTTGACTTGTAAATGTCTTACTCTGGCCCTTGCCTCCATCTTCACCTGCCTGTCTTCCCTGTGTGTCTGTCCCCCTTTTTGTGAGGACACCAGTCCTATTGGGTTAGGCCCACCCTAATGACTTCATCTTAATTTGAGTACATCTGCAAAGACTTTGTTTCCAAATCAGATCACACTCACAGGTATCAGGGATTTGGAATTGAACATATTTTTGGGGGGACCTAATTCAACCTATAACCCCCCCACAAGAGAAAGAAGAATATTATGCACATAATTACATTCGTCAACAAAGTAACTCCATTTTTGATATACAACAGTAGGATACAATTGGTAAAACTGGGCTACAGTTTAGAAACTCAGTCAATTCCTACCGAGGAAGAACACTTTTTAGGTCCTAAAGAAGGTGACTAATACCCAAATGGACCACGTGAAATCTGGGTAGTAGCAGGTTATTCGTGATGGTGAACCACATGCATTTAGTGTGTCTGCAGTGCCCACTATGAGGGTGATGTTGTGTGATCATCTGGGGCCAGTGCTGCAGGAATCACATCCACAGTTCCGGGCACTGGGGTTCACCTAGGACTGTCCTTGGCCCTGCTGAGTTCTGGGGACATTGGGTCACTGGCTGCCACTTAGCCAGCCTGGTGTGACAGCTGAAGGTCCAGGGCTAGATTAGGCCAGACCCAGCTGGCCCAGGACTGCGAAGGATCTTTTGTCAGTGATGCCTGGGTACTGGTGTCTTAGCTCATGCTGGTATAACAAAGTACCCCAAACATTAGAATTTAATTCCTCACCGTTCTGGAGGCTGGAAGGCCAAGGTCAGGGCTCTGGTGAGGGCCGTCTTCTGAGCCAGGTTCTCACACGGTGGAAAGAAGGTGTGAGAGCTCTCTGGGGTCCTTTTTATCAGGGCACTAATCCCACTCATGAGGCTCCACCCTCATGACCTAAACACCTCCCAAAGGCCCCACCTCCTAACACCATCACCTGGGGGCATAGGATCTCAGCACATGAGTTTTGAGGGGGCACACATTCAATCAGGAAGGGAGACAAAGCCGTTGATCTACCCAGTGTGCTTGGGTGTGAAGCAAAAGACCAAATTATGAACTCAGTGGTGAGAATTACTCACAGAAATAGAAAAAGTAACAGGGAAAATGTCAGTAAGGAGGAACAAAAATAGACCCAGTCAAAGGAAAAATACCTCGCCTGAGAGCATTTTGCAGATTCACCCAGAGGTGGTGGGGTGTGGGGGTTGCGGGGAGAGGTATGTGGCAGCTGCAGGGAGGGGCTGTCGCTGCTGATGGCTGTCAAGGGTTATGTCCTGCCTTTCCTGTCCATCCAGGAGGAACCATGGCGGGGCAGTAAGGGATGCCACGTGGCCCTGGCAGCATCACCCTGAGCTTGTGCACGTTTTTTCCTAGTTATTTTTTCCATAGCTATTTTGCAGCAGCGGGGCTGGCAAAATGCACGGGTTGCATGTGAACATTCTAGACCATTGCATGCAAGGTGAATGAACCATTATGCGATGGTGTGCAGGAGCCCACCACGGCACCCAGCAATTCTCACACAGCCCGCGGCCAGGGGCCATCCTGGGGCCTCAGGTAAATCTCTGGGCCACCATCCTTGCTGCCAGCTCAGTCGCTCCTTGGGGACCAGCCTCCACTCGGTGCGTCTCCTGTGAGGACCTTCAGGTGCCCATGGCAGAGAGAGTGCCAGGGTGCCACTGTGGGAGCAGAGCTGGGGTCAGTTGTCCTCCTCAGGCTGGCTGGCGGCTCTGTCCCCTCGGCCCCCTACCGAGGCCTAGTGCGCTTCCCCAGCAAGGCCAGCTCTGGCTGCAGCTCCCCCAGGTCACTCCTGACCTGTGCCGCACCTTACCCATCCCAGCATTGACTTCCAGCCTGATGAAACAGATGCATGAATGTGCCCGGGGCTCTCAGAAGTTCTGTCCCCATCCCTGACCAAATGAGCGCATGTGGGGTGGAACCAGGGCTTACTTTCCTCTAGACGTGGCTTTAGGCAATTTGACAGCGGGGTTTTCCTGAACGTAAGGAATGAGACAAACAGGGATGGTTGCCAGCATCAGGGACTGCAAATGAGCTTTGTTCTGGAAGGTGCCATTGGACTGAGAGTCACGTAGCAGTGAGGTAGCTGCTTTCCGTTCAGAAAAATGAAAAGCATAATAAAATGGCTGAAAGCTGTCACAGGTGGAATGTCCTGCCACCCCTCACCTCGTACACCTTTCATCATCGGTGTATGTGTGGACTACGAGAATGATGGGGGAGCCATTTATCATTATCTCTGTTTTATAATTCAACACTCACAGCAAGGGACAGAAACAGGGTTTTTATAGGTGGGTCTGAGTTTAGTGTTTTTCCTATAAAATAATTTCCACAAATTTAGCTTCAGGCTTTCATTCTCTGTCTGATATAGGAGCTCTGATTCAGAATTCATTTTTTTGCACATCTGTAACTGCACAGTCCTGTTTGACCAACGAAAAGCTCCTGGTGTTATTCCAGGCACTGAGCGGTCTGCCGTCCGCATCGGCCGCATGCCTTGCCGGGGCAACTCCCTTCTGCCACCTGCCTCCTTCATACCGATGAGTTGACACTCGGCTCAGGTACTTGTTCCTTACAGAAGCACCCCTGACTTCTGTGGCTCTGGGGACACTCTTCTGTGTCCCTGTAGCAGGTGGCCACTGGCTGTCCACAGGTTGGGTGGCACGTTCACCTTCTTAAAGGCTCTGAGCAGTGTCAGGGCAGCGGGGCATCTTGGTTACTTCTGTATCCTCCGCAACTGTGTCCAAGAAGAGCTATGACGGTCACTGTTGCTGTGGATGTTATGACACTGTGGTGACCCTGGTAAATACACTCCATTGTGAGCAAGAGCAGATGACTCCTTCCTTCCTTTATACTTTGTTTTCTTTCTTTCTTCTCTCTGCTCTGAGAATTAATCAATAATGACAGGGAATAAGCTATATGTACAAGATGAGTGCATTTATATATACCTTTTCCAAATTTTTTCTCTTCCCAACATTTTCTCTGATTCCATTTTAAAAAATATACTTGCTAAACTTTTAGGAAATTAGAGGAAAAGTACACATATTTTAAATTTATTTTAATTTAATGATAATGGAATGATCTAGTTTCTTTTCTTTAAAAAGTGTTTCTTTTCTGCATCTAAACCTTACCCAATTCTTCTTAAGTCCCTCAATGTTTATTATTATGGCCTCTTTAGAAACCTTGAACAACCCTGATATTTGAATTTCTTGACCAACTGAGCAGAACACACTGGCTTTTGTAATACAAGCAGCAATAGTGACAAAGCACAAGACCTATTGGAGAGGGTTAGATGGGCATAAATGCTTTGTTGAGTATGAAGGGAGGTTTCATTCCTGAAATCCTATATAATTTCCTAAAGAATCATTGACTGTACCAAAAAATCATAAATGTGAAGTTAAAGACAATATATTTATTCTCTTTTATTTTTATTCCTATGTAGAAAAGAAACGTTAAGTGAGAAGACCAGTAAATGATTTTGACACTCAATATAGTATAAAAGTAAATTTATTCTCTCGAGATGAATATACAAAATAAATGAGAAGAAAATAGAATGTAAGGAATACTTAGACTTAATAATTCAAATGACTCATAAATGACTATATTTCTGTTGGTACTCCAGTCTAGAATTTGCAGGTTCAAATATTTTCGCACAATTTCGTGTCTCACCCATTATTATTTTGGGAAATACTGTAAATGACTGGCATCTAAGGCAATCAAAAATCTTTTTTCTCCCTTAATAGTACATGATGTTCATATATAAATTACTTATATAAACTCGGGTGTATTCTTTAATATACAACACTGGTCTGTTTTATATAGATGTGCGGTCTCTGCTTAGCCTCATGACTAGGTTTGGCTGCTACAGCCAGGACTTTTGCACTAAGAGAAAAGATTCATTGACTAGTGCCTATATATCGGGCTGGCCTGGACATTATTCTAGGGTTTTGCTTCAATTCTAGTCATTAAAGAAAAAAAAAAAATCCTCTGCAACAATGTTATTAATGTGATAAAAAGAAATACTTGTTAATAACTAGATAATTTTAAGAACTTGGGTTCATCCATCTGTTAATCTTCGTTGTGATTAAGGAGGTAATCCTAATGCCCATTATTCCTAATGACAAGACCAAGCAGGCTTAAAGCATTAGCCGGCGGAGGCCACAGAGGAGAGGCGAGGAAGGATATCAGCAATCTCAGCCACAGTTGAGGAATTGGCCCGTCCTCCACACAACAAAAGTGATACAAAAGAATTACACCCTCACTAAAGTCTATTTCCTCGTATAATCACACAAAATGATTTTTCTTAAATATGATAATAAATCACAGCAAAAAATCAATGTGGCAGGGCCCAACTGCTATGGCCTGATAACGCATCAATCAATATTTAGTATTTAGATTTTAATTAATACGTAGCCGTGCAGAGGCTTTTTAAGAGAGAAATATTATCTCAGATAAAAAATCCGGCACTGTTAGCATGCAAAAGTTGTTGCTCATATCTGTCATTGATCAATCTGCTGGATTGTGATTAAAAACCCTCGAAAATATCAGACAAGAAGGTGAAACAGACTGAACCCAAAAGAGAATGTCGTGGGCGCGTTTGCTGGGAAAGGGCTGGCGCGGGAGCTGGAGATGCAGAGCCCAGAGCCGCTGCGCCGCCGGCGGGGACCGTCGGTTCCCAGGGAGGGCTGTGGGCTTTAGGATCGTGTGAAAGTGTGTGCTCCCTGCTGCTGGAGCAGAACCAGAGGATTTCAGATGAACATCCCCACGTACTAGCACCACTTTTCCTAGTCTTATTAGCTGCAGTTTTGGATGAACGTTTTCCCTCGAGAAAGTATTTTAAAATAATTTTAACGTTGGGGAATCCACACGGACCTCAGTGATACGTTGAATTTCCTGCATTTCCCTGGATGTATGAATGACACAGGCTCTTAAAATTGAAACTGTAAACTGATGAATAGAGATTTTCCTGCAAGTCTCTGAAGAGGACTGACCTATTTCCTATGCTGTGTCCACTGTCTTCCATGGCGCCCACAGAGGACAGCTGTCCTCACTGTCCCCCACGTCCTGTTCCCTTCAGCTACTGTCTGAACCCTGAGTTGGTGGATCCGTGAGGAAGTGACTGTTCTCTTGGTGCCCAACCCTGGATATTTACCAGGCTTTTCATCCAGTAGAAAATGTTTCTTGCCCCATCAGGTCACGCAGAACCATCAGAGACAAGCAGGGAAGAAGGAGTATTTGTTGCGAAATTTCTAGGGAAGAAAATACAGGAAGAAGGTAACGTGCTCTTGGGAGCATGGATGCGGTGTGGCTCCCTACACTTTTCTTTTGAATTGGTTCCCTCACTGGGTCTCCTTCCTCCTTTGTCTTCCTCTGTTTAGTTTTCCATTTGCCGTCCCCTTTCCCATCACACGCAGAGGGACGTGTCACTTGCATCAGAGTCCTTCATACAGTGTTCTGTGGACAGACCTCCCTGTCCTGCGGATCCAAAGTCGATGGGGATTTTGCCCACGTGGGCCATGTCGGTGGGTCTCAAGGGAGGAGCCAGCTCTCTGCGTCGTCCCTTTCCCTGGTGTGTAATGAGTCCTGCCTGTTTTCTGCAGCTGGACTTCCTCTCTTCAAATCTCCACATCACAGATGGTTTGAAGTCGGTGCCTACCAGAGTCAATGGGAGGTCTGCGTGAGAATGAGGTGCCTCCAGGAACACACACTGTCCGTGTCGTGCAGCTGTTGTGTCAAGGAAGAGAAGGAAAAGGTGCTTCGGGACATCAATCCTGAAGGCAGTCGAGTCGGTCACCAGGGGTGTTTATAGATTTTTGGTTGCTGTGAGACCCAAACACAGATTCTATGTGTGAGGATGCTCGTTGAGGACTTTGGCAACACAGAAGCTCTAGGATTGAGACTGTGACTCGCTCTGGACCTCAGCGAGAACAAATTCTCCAGAACATGTTGAGGCACAGATTAAACAGACATGCAAGAAACAGCACCTGGGGACTGTTGTGACTCTGTGGAGAGATGGGACAGCATAACTAAGTTTCTGATGATTTGCTTTGCTATTGGGGACTCCCAAGAGGCCCTATGTTGTGATCAACAGCCTAGAAGAATGGAACAAACTAAACTTTCTGAGACTGGAAGTTAATCGGGGTTATTGTCTGATGGGGGGGTCACTGGCCCCTCAGGCTTCCTAGCTAATGTTCCTGGAGGAATGTTCCAAATTGCAGAGCATAGCCAGGCCAGGGCCACTGAGGAGCTGGGGAAGTGACTGGGTTTTCACTTATTAGTGCCTTATGGTATCAAAGCCTAAAACATTCCTAATTTTGACCTAATAATTCCACCTCCAGGACTTTATCCTAACCACATAGTGAGATGAGCACAGATATTACACATTAAGATATTCCCTGCAGTTAAGTACCAATGAAGCAGTCCCCAACACGCAGTACCTGAATGCTCAAGCAGGGGGCGCTGAGGCGGACGGAGGCCTTTCCATCCCATCCGTGAAGCATGGTCAGTACAGAGGGTCGTGTTCAGAAGAACGTTTCGTGACGTCGGGAAAGAAGATCTCACTTCTGTTTAAAACGGAAGAATGGCAACACCCTGGAACATTAAAAGAATTACCCACACGTATTTTTGCCTGTGTCATACTGTTTACTTGAAGTATGAAGGGAAAAATCATTCTTGAGATTGAGGTTACAACTCATTGTCTGCTCTCTCTGTCTTTCGGTGGAATTCTGCTAGTTTCCATCATAATTTGAACAAAATCACAGACCAAGCCTCACCCTGGATGTGGCAAAAACTGAGACCCTTGACTGTTGTTTTACTGCATTTTCCCTGTTTTCACAGACTGTACCCAATCTCTCAGGCTGATGGAGCCCAAACACTTTCTCTTACTAACGTCAAGTAGTCGTTGCATAATGCTTCCCCCCCACGAGGTCTGTAGGATCTGGTCTCCTTCAGACCTACAAATCATTAGACAAACTTTCTAAAGAGTCATACGTTTTACTTAGACAGTACTGTTAACCAAATAGGGTTGATAGGTTGGAGTTGATACATTTTCTCATTTAGAGGATTAAAGTAAAGAAAACTTGTCTGCAGTGACACTTTAAGTAGTTACAGACTACATTCCCTTATGTCTCAAATGGGTTTTTCTTTTTCTTAAATGCCTCAGATAGTGCTAAGTAAGAAGGTGATTTGAAGTAAAGGCCTTCAGGAATCAAGTATGTCATAGAGGGGAAAGAAAGACTTTTCATTTGCTTTGGAAAGAATTTATTTTCCCCATAATAGGATTAAAATAATACTCATGTAAATAGAATGAGATTTTATCTTTCAAATGTAAATAGAAAGATATTTATTTGTAAAATAAAAACAGCAATCCCATCATAAGATTTACAAAAAACAGCCATCTTAAGTGAAGTTTCCAAATGTCCGAGTTGTGAGGGATATGATGTCACTACCAAAATAATTAGTTAAATCTGTGGAGGTGTGAGGTCTGCAGGACGTTGTGTCGATCCCCTCACAGACCTCGCTGGCCCGCGTCCACCTGCTGCGGGCGTGGAGTTGAGGACGGGCAGCTCGTGGATCTGCACTCGTCAGGGATTCGTTACGATTGTGGGAAATGTGCGGGCCCGGCCGCCTGGATCTGAGGGTCCAAGACGTGATCTGATGCCCAGCACGGCAGCTCTAGGTGTCCACTGAGTCGATGCTCACTGAGGTCACTTAAGTTACAGTTGCTCTCTGTGGCAGAACTGAGTTTGCGATCAATGAACACATAAATAGATGCACGGGTGATTTCTTTCTCTCTCTCTTTCCTGTTTCCTGCTGCAGGAGAGAGAGCGTGAGCTTCTCGTGGTGCTCTGCACATGCTGGAGTCCAGTTTGGAAGCAAGTTGTTGTGCTAGCAGGCAATGGCTGAGACTTCTGGGCTCGCTGGCTGTGTGGAATCTCAGTGTGGGTGGTTTTTCTTGGGGGGCGGGGTGGGGGTCCTCATCCTTGTCATCTGTGGCTCATTGTGTCAGCCTCTGTGAGTGGGCCCATGAAGTGCTGTGTCCTTGGCTTGCTCCTCTCTGTGGTCTCTCAGCAGGGGATGGAGGGGCCTGGGCCACGGCCTGTTAGAGAACAGTGTGGCAGTGGCTGCAGGTGAACTTGGAGAAGTGGGAAGCTTACTTTTTCTCTGGGGACAGCTGGAAGGGCCACAGGTCATGGGGGTGGGGACACGTTTTCCAACCCTTCCTTCTCTCCCTCTCCACTGTCTAATGCAACCATGGCGGGGCATCCTACAAGACCTGCCAGGCAAGATTGGACCCTTAAAAGTTGCATTGCCCACGCGTGATTCACTAAACAGCACGATCCTGTAGTTTATGCTCATGTATACATTTTAACATAGGTAAGTCATGTCCTTTTAGAAAATGCAAAATATTAGACAAAAAGATTAGAATTGTCTGTAGTATTAATTCTTACCACATGTCTGATGCATTGGCTATAAGATTCTTCCTGAGGAAAAGCCTCAACCCAGGTTCCAATGCTTGAGAGACCCTGGGCAGGTGGGGCCCAGGCAGTATGGTAAGCTGAGAGAATCAGCCAGTCGACGCTTTTGATTGGTCACACATGATTCGGTGTTCTCCTGCTTGTGAGGTTTGTGTGGCCGTGAACATGGCAGAAGCTCTGGCAGAACCCGTGGCTTCTAGACCTGGACACTGTCCTCAATGGGCTTTGACCCATGTAGTCTTATCTCACATTTATCTCACCGACAAGCTGAGCACATGTGTGTACACGAACGGCCGATTTGCAGTAGATAAAACATTGTGAAGAAGAAGATGGAGATGGGAATAAAAACTGGTAAAGAAAAAATTGGGGAAGTTTGACTCAAACCTTTAATGTGTCCTGAGAGAATTTGGTTTTCCTTTTGAAAAAGAGTCAAGAAGGGAGATCACAGCTAGGAAAGACGTTTAATAAGACAGAACTCACCCATCAAGCTTTTCAGACAGGTACTAAGGCAGAGAATGTGTTTCTCATTTGATTTGTCTTTATCCAGACAGCAAAGGAAGAGCTGCTTCTGGTTTGAAGGTTGACTATTGCTGGGAGACCATCTCTGGATATTAATTCTTCCACGGTAGGCTAGGACTTAGAGATATGAAATTTGAATCTAAAAAAGACCTTTCTGGGACTGGAAACTCCTGTATTGCAGATGGAGACTTCTAGTACTGAAGTACACGTACTTCTAGTACATGTACCCCAGCTAGAGTCAGCCTGAAATAAAACCACAACTAAAGGAACAGTGGCTTCCTGGTAATTATGGTCCAACTCCAGTGGGGAGAATTTCAGGTATGCTGGAAAGCTGGTGGAGGAGATATTTTGGTGACAGATGAGAGTTTGTAGCAAAACTCAGATCACAATATAAAGCGACTGCCTCTTCTGCCTGTAAATGAGACTGAGTGCCTTCTTATGTCACAGACCTTGCCTTTTGAAAAGGGTAGCTAGGATTCAGACAAATCAACTGTGGGGAGACATTTATAATACAATCATGGATATTTGATAATCAAAGAAATTATTGAGTATTTAAAGGGTAACAATAATGACATGGTTATGTTAAGAAAGTACAGGTGTTTACAGATGAAATAATGTCTGCGATTTGCTTTAAAACAGCACAGTGGGGTGGGAATTGGGGACTTATACACGAAACGTAATGACTGTGCGTTGACGCTGACAAATGTTGAAGCTGGGTGGTGGTGGGTACATGGTGTCATTCCATGAACTTGTCTACTTTTATGTGTGTTTGGAAATTTTCATTATGTTTATTTCTAAAGGTCAGCTGTTACCCACGATGACAGAGCTGAGATCAAACCCATTTGTCTGCCCCGGGTCACCACTAGCACCGTCTCTCCACACATTTGCTTGAACTTGAGCACGTCCATGTTCCTTGGGGGGAGTGACTTTGGAAAATTCTTCCTCTCTGGTTTTTTTTTTCTCTTTCACATGTGACTTTGTGCATTCCCATCTCATCACCAGCCCCTTATCAGCTGCTATCTCTGTGGAGAAGATTCAGTACCTTTAAAGCAAGTATCTGAGATTTTGCAGTAAGGGTTTCTACCATTTGTTGACCCAGATATTACACCAGCTGTTCTGCAAGCATTCACTTTACTTTTCTCAACAATACTGAAATGTAATTTCATTCCTCCAATTTTACACAGGAGACAAGCTAGGCTGATAGAGAGGTGGAGCCCATTAACCTGGTCTCTGGCTTCAGCCCCAAGATGTGCCACCAGCTGCAGGACAGACCACCACCTCCACAGATGTTCAACTTAGCTGGCCATGTCTGGACAGTTCCCAAAGCTCAAAGTTCTTAATGGGATGAGAGTCCTGCCAAAGCAAGGCACCTAACGAAGGTGTCTGAGTGAAGTTCTTTTATTTGGAGGCAGTGTGGGGGCCGCAGTGTGGACAGGGAACGTGCGTGTGCATTCACAGGTAGAATTTTCCCATTAATTTGTACCTGTGTGATTTCTTCGTGGCTGGCCTGGGCGTGCTGATTTGCTCTCTGGTTCCTTCTTCATTTCTGTGATGGTCAATGGAAACTGTTAGTTCATTTCCAACTCTGGGCCAGTGTCAGTTGCCTAGTGAGGGTCATGGGTTTTGATGGGAGAATTGGGCTAATGGTAGCAATGCCTGTGACTTCCCAGCTGTCATTGCAGAGAGCACAACTATTCCATCTCGTGCTGAGGGCAGCCCGTGGATTTTGGTCAAGTTAATATGGACCGTACTACAAAGCTAAGTGAAATGTTTATTTCTATGTTGGTAAATGGCATATAAAAAGCTGCTGTCAAAACAACATTTTTCGTAATTTGGTCTATTAAGGATATGTACACCGAATGCTTATCTGTATACCTAGGTGGAAAATCATCTCTTACTGAGAAAAGAAGCATGCAATATTTAGTTTCTTATGGTGCATGTGTGTGCATGTGTGTGTGTGTTTGCCCACTCACAGAGGGAAGAAACTCATAACATGGTATGAGCACTTTTGATATTTGAGGTATTCTGTAGACATTGTTTTTAAATTCTCATAACAAGGATCTGAGGTTTGCATTATCCTTTTTTTAAATTACTATTACTGTTGTTGCTGTGGTTTGCAGATAAGGACACTGGGCTTGCCCTAGTCAGGTCACTTGTCGGGGGCCGTGCGGCTCCTGCGGGGCAGAGCTGGGGGCAATGTCTGGTGAGTGCACAGCCTTCCACCCGCATTGGTGCGGCTTCTCTCCTGCTGTTCTGAGCTTACACATGCGAGTCCTCGCATCTGCATATTTCTCATATACCCACTCTCACATCTATGAAAACAGGTGCCTGGCCCCTCTCTCAGCACCCCCGGGTAACCCCTCCCACGGCCACATATTTCACAGGCAGATATTGAGACTCTAGGCTCAGGCGGGTACATGTACTCATTCTCCAGATAATCAGGGGCACAGATAAAACAAAGCTTCCAGCTGATGGACACCCGGCAGACAGGGCTGTTAGTTTATGGAGGCTATAGGCAGAGCCGACTGGAAAATTTTGATCACTTTAATTTACTATATCCAGCCTCTGCTGTACTCGGCCAGCACTTTTATCAAGCCCTGTGAGGCAGTATTGATTTTTTATTTTCTGTGTAGGATAAGAAGACAGAGAGTGAGGGGCAGGAGTGAATGAAGAACCTTCTGTGGACGGCCGCTCCTCGCTGGCTTATTGCATCCTGTCGCTCGCAGTTTCAGATGACGTCCAGTGTGTCAGGGCTGCTTGAGGCAATAAACAGGGTTTGCAGCAGTGGAAGGGCTAGATGAGAAAGATTGAAAAAGGAGGAAGAGGCAGCAAAGAAAGTGAGAAAGTGCAAGTGAGAAACAGAAAAAAAGCAGAGGTTGAGGAAAAAGTGGGCAGGGTGTAGCTAACCCCAGCAGCACATTCTGTTAATGTCACTATAAACTGCCAGGACAGTTTTTCAGTGAGTGGTCGGGATGCATAATCTACACAGCAGGAGAGTCAAAGCCATTGTCTTACTGTTTTCTTCATAAGACTCACAAAAGAACGCCCACCCCCTTCCCCCCACAAACAACAGCCACGATGAACCAAAACAACAGCCCGAGGAGCCTCTTCGCCCATGTCCCACCGAGCATCAGCGAGGCCGTGTTTCTGAAGTCTGCATGTGAGTTGGCACCAGCCTTCCTCGTGCCTACAGGGAAATTGGGGCCAAATCTCAGCAGCCCCCAGGGAGCTCTTGTTAGGGCCCAGAGGATGGGATCTTGCTCAGCAGCCACGCTGACCAGGTGCGGGGTCCCCACACTCCCTGTGCTCTGAAAGCCCCTTTCAACTTCCAGGCTTCTCAGTGAATGTAATGAAATTTGACAAAAAATAGAGGCTAATGTAGGCTATTTTAATAATAGCATTTTTCTTATATTGTGGTGGAAATGAAGAAAATAGAATGACAAACATAATCCTTGGAGCTTAGCTCTCAGTTTTTTATCGCTCTGGTTTTCGTAGCTTCACTTATTTGACTTGCTCAGTAAAAAGGTATCTGCAATCCCTGGTGTCTTTACCCACCCATTTGTGGAGTCTACAGATGACACTGTGTGTAGACTGGGCTTCCAACAGAAAACACTGCACGGCCCTTGTCCAGTCGGAGTTTTGCCTTGTGGCGTTCTGCCACTGGCTTTCCAATGCGCGTCAAGAGCCAAGACCACTGGCCCATTCTTTAGAGCCGTGGATGCAGCAGCTCGCAGTGTTCCTGACTTGTAGTAGTTACAGGTGGTTAACAGCATGAAGTGATGCGTGAGGGAAGACACATTGTTACGTGTGTCACTTAGCATCACCGCTGACGAGCGATGCAGAAGTCTGGCTTTTCATATGGGGATGAAGATTTGCGGAGATGAGGGCTTGCTGAAGGCTGGCAGGAGGACAGGGCAGAGTGAAAGTGAGGACTTAGGTGTCTGCCCTGTCCCGTGTGCACACAGCCTCCTGCAGCGGCTTCAAGGACACCCCACAGAATGCGACCACTGAGCACAGTCAGGCACGTAGACCACGGGGCCCTGGGTTTGGGAGGGATGTTAGAGTAAGACACAGTGATACAGTAATGACTTGGCTCCACCACAATTTGGTTGTCACAGAAGAAAGTGACAAGGGCCTCAAAACAGTTGAGAGTAGTGGGTGGCGGAGTAAAAAGAGAAATTTTCAAAACGGAGAGATGGAGTTTTTTAAAAAGTACGTATGGCACTATCTTTTTGTTGATAAAAAATGAAATAATCGTATATAACTGTGTGCATTCTTTTAACACATGCACATACAACCCTCTCACTTTAAAATATTTGCGAGTGACCCATATCCCTGCAAAAAGCTAGAGTTTTCTGTGTGATGTCAGGTCTTTCTGAAGAAAATCCAAATCATGCCTTTATATTGAGTGCCATTCCTAGGAAATATTGCTTGTGTAAGTCAGTTTTAGAGTTTAAAGATATACAGCTTGTCCACAAGGAATAGAATTTGGGTAGTTACGTGTACAAAGAAACCAAAGAATAACTGGAAGCCTAATTTGCAGAACTTGTTTATTTCCCAGTTCCACAAGTTCTGGCTTTGATTGTATGAATGTGTTCACTTCTCTAGTGCTTCAGTCTTTCAGTTTATAAAAAGAAGATGGTAAAACATGAATGTGCCATGCATGGCACTGCTCTGCTCACGTTGGTTCATATTGGCCATACTGGTGTCCTCTAAATGTCCTTGTGACAGTCCCAGAGCAGCTGCTTGGTAAGTATTCATTGCACATATGCACTGAGTGTAGTTAAGTGTAAAACTGATTTGTAAAATCAGGATGTAAAATTCCCTAAAAAAGTGTTTTGGTAAAGTATGACATTGAATCAGACATGGCATACATTAGACTTTAAGTTAGGACTTAAGGTTAAAAATCTTCAGTGTCAACACCTAACTACCAAATAAAGATGGTTGTTAATGATGTAATAAATAGACATCTGAAACTTTAAATCTGATTATGGAATTTGATGTTTTCATGTTTTAAAAAACATATCTTCAATTTTAAATCTCTATTTATGCTGTTAAAATCAATTAAAAGGATCTGTTATTGACCAGGTAATTCCTGATGATAACCCAGAGAATGTGCATATATACGTACCAAGGCCTAATTTTATTGGGGTGAAATTTCAGTTAAGTAGAATTAACGTATGACTTTTAAAAATGTGGTTTGCCAAAGTGGTCTATTTATTTTGCAAAAAAATTGATGCCTTATCCTCAGATGAAATTAAGGCAAGTCCTCCCCCCGCCCAATTCTATTGAAAATCATAATCATGACAGGTAGAGAGAGGGAAATACTCAGCATTTTGGGTGCTTAGATATTTACGTCCTTGCTGAATGCTTCCAACTTAGTTTGAGAGCTCCAAGAAGCCCAGGTGAAAAAGGTTTATTTAACCCTGTAAGGCATTGCTAAGGGAGCTTGTAGCCTCCCGGTCTCTGGAGATGGGTAAGAACAGAAGAGACAACCATCTGTCTGGGATTGTTTCGGCTGAATTGCTTGGGGCCGTGGGTGGACCGGGGCCTCTAGAGGCTCCATCCATTGTTCCAGTCTCTCTCCATCCGTTCAGCTTTCATGGGGAAGCCGGCTCTGAGGCTCCTCTCCACCCTGCAGAGGCAGGAAGACATGTGCTGACCTTTAGTAACTGCATTTGTGGTGCTGTTTTTCTCCGTAAGAGGACTTGTTTATAAATTAAGGGCCATGGGGAGTGCAGACAGTGGTGGTGCCATAGAAGATGGAAGCAAATTAATTTTTATGTAGCACATTGTTAAAAACGACTAGGTGCCACCTACTCCAGTCTATAGGAAGAATTGATCTCAAAAGATAAAAAGTGGTCTTTTGAGATGATTTGTGCTACATGATGGTGATTTTGTCTCACATGTAAATAGAAATGTAGAGTGTGTGCAGGAGTTGCTGAAGTCATCTGCAAAGATGGAGAATGTTTCTTCTACCTCTGGAGTTGTGGGTTTGGATGTTCTGTTTATAATGCAATTTGTTATCATTTTAAAAGGCTATTGCTATGTTGAAATAATGCCTTTATTTACAGTATATAGGTTGCTTTACAGAAGATGGCAGGTCAAGTTTGAGGGAAAGTGCCACTATTTGGGAAAGTCATCATCACCCAACCTTAAAAAAGTTGAAGACTCAGAAACATTTTAAGGCCATATGGTAGGCTAACTTCCTGGTGCACTTATTTAGAAATCAATTTCATTTTAAAGCAGAAAAGCCTCATTAAGTGAGTGTAGTAACTTTTCCTCTCCCCACATGTTCCTGCCACATGAGGTGACATTAACTGAGGACTCGGAGGGAAGGGAAATTGGGCCTGTGAGCAGAGATGGAGACTTTACTGGTCAGGAAGCTGAGGATGTCAGGTGGAGTCTCAATCCCAGAGATAACTGGTCCCATTCTCTTCCTCAGAGTGAAGTAACAAAGGCTGTCTCGTCTGCTCTAAAAATGTCATGTCAGACAAGCTAAAGTCTGCAAAAGGGTTCGAAAACTGTAAAGCACGGTATAGATATGAGAACTTCTCCCTTCGGTTTTCTTTTCTTTTTGACTCAGTGATGGAAATTCAACATTTTCACTTATTCATTGGCCCTCAGCAAGATGAAAAATCATATATATATATTTTTTTTTAGAGAAGAAGAGCAATATGTAGCTGTAGATTCTGGAATTATTTAAAGTGCTTTTTGAAAATCTGACCCTTCACAACAGTCAGATGCTCTCAGAAAATGATAACAATGAAAATAATAACAATAATGACGATAATAAAAGTTAAAAATGGAAATAGGCACTTTACAATGATGGCTTGGCATTAGCTGTTGTTAAAAAAAAGGAAGGCTTTCTTAAAAAGACATTTCTTTCCATTTAAAATATAAACCTGAATATTTAACTAGAATGAACCAGGAGAAAATACAACTGAAAATTGAATAAATGGCTTCGGTTTGCCCAGGTTATTTCTAAACAGTAATGCAAAGATGTAATAGAAATAATTTAGACATATGGATAAGAACCTTCAAAATCAATAGTGCTGGGAGAGCTATGAAACATATGCGATGCAATCAAACAGAATTGAATTTCATACAAATGTTGGCAAATCCGTATCAGATTATCACAGCAAAAACTTCATTTTCATTGATTTATAATGTATTATTATTGTTTCCACCAAACTGCCATAGACAGCCATTTAGCAGCTGCCAAGTGCCTTAAGGGTAAATAAAGGGTCTCACTGACGGGGTGGGTGCAGACGTTTAAGAGGCCAATAACTCACGGGGCGGCAGGTGCGGCGTTCTAGCGTCCCCTCACTGGTGCCTTTTAATCGTGTTCGGTGATTCTTTGAGACTTTTGGTGAGCATGGGGGTGTTAGTCTGATATTCACACATGAATCAAGTAAAAAGGAAAGAAAATGTTTTGTAACATACATTTAGCAAAAATGAGGCTGAACAGGACCATTAAACAATGCGTGTATATATCTATATCTAATCTATATCAATATCTTTATCATGTCCACATCTCTATCTCTGTCTCTGTATCTATCTATACAATGTGAAAAAATTACATAGACTAGTATTATTTTTAGGAGACCTGACTCCCTGCAGCCTAGTGTTTGCGAGGATCTGTGGCCCGTGTGTTCCACATGTTTTTCTTCTTAAGAACAGTTCGCTGTTAGGCTCTATCTGAACGAAAGGGCTCTGTTCTTCCCAGTTGCTGCTTTTTTGGACATCTGTAATCACAGGGGACAATTTTCTAGCATTAGTTTGAGCAGTAAGATTCTGGTTTTTTTTGAGAAGGAATTATATGAACAGTTATTCTATGCATGAACGTTTTAAAAAACAGAAGTGGAATTAATAACAGTGAATTAACTTACTATGTTAAGATTTCAGCTTACAGCTACAAGAAATAAAGTAGAAATTTGTGTATTAATTGTACTCCTTTATTGAAGGTAGATTTTTTAGTCAAAAGCAAAATAAAGTTATTGTGCCTAAGTGTCTTAGAATGTAATCTAATTTCACTAGGACTTCTGTTGTCACAGATTAGCTTTGCCTGTCCGTACATGTCATATGAGCAGAATCGTGTACGATGTTCTTCGTGTCTGGCTTCTGTCATGCTGCGTGTTTTCAGGGTCATCTTTGTGGTTACGTGTATGGTTATTTTTCCATTTCTCCCTTCTCTACTTTTTCTGGGGTGTAGGGGCTGAGGTCTAGTTTAAGGAACGGAAGCGTTATAGGATAAAGAAAGGGATGTTAGGAACAACAAAACCCCACATGGCCTCTGTTTACTTAAGTCATGGTCACCCTCCACGATTCTCCTTTGTACACCTTTGATTTCTGCCTTCCTTCCTTCCTCTCTGCCATGAGTCTCCTTGTAATGCTCAAGGTCTTTTGAACATCCATCTGCCTCCCCGGGTACCATGTTAGAGAAGACTGAGAACTCCAAGAAGTCAAAATCTCAGTGCTTTCTTGCAGAAATTGACAAGTTGATCTTCAAATTTGTATGAAAATGCAAGAGACTCAGGACACCAAAATTAAGAAAATTGGGGTATTCACACTTCCTGATTTCAAAACCTACTGTGAATACTGTAATTATGACAGCATGGTTCTGGTATAAAGATGGACAAATTAAAATTGAGAGCCCAGAAATAAACCCTTTCATTTATGGTCAATTGATTTTTGACAAGGATGTCAAGAAAATTCAATTGGCAATTTCAGCAAATTCTGCTGGGACAACTGGATATCCACATGCAAGAGAATGAAGTTGGACCCTTTGCTCACACTTACATGAAAATTAACTCAATACAGACCATAGATGTAAGTGTAAGAGCTAAAACTATAAAACTCTTAGAAGAAAACTCAGGGGAAAATCATCATGACCTTGGATCAGTCAATAGTTTCTTAGACTGGACATTGAAAACACCAGGAATAAAAGAAAGATAAATTAGGCTTCATCAAAATAAAAAATTTTATGCCTCAAACAATACCATCAAGAAAGTGAAAAGACAACTCATAGAATGGAAGAAAATACTAGACAATAAAAGACAACTCATAGAATGGAAGAAAATTGAACATCTAAGGGACTTATATTCATAATATATAAAAAACTCTTACAACTCCATAATAAAAAACAAATAATCCAATTTATACATGGGCAAAGGATTTACGTAGATATTTCTCCAAAGAAGATTTATAAGTGGCTGATAAGCCTGTAGGTTTAGGAAATATTTGACTGATAAGGCTAAATAGATCTCATCACTCCTGGATTCATCAGGGATCCTAGTTTGTGAACATCCATGTGGTCTCTAGTAGTGGTACTGAGCCTGAGTTCCAACTCACTGGACCAAGGAACACATTCACTCAAGCACCCTAAGCAATGAATGCCCTCTGGAGCTTTCCTTGGGAACAATGATAGATGTCTCAGCCTGTGCGGGCTGCTGTAACAAAATGCTTTAGATTGGGTAATTTATAAACAACAGAAATTTATCACTCACAGTTCTGGAGGTTGGAAAGTCCAAGATCAAGGCACCAGCAGGTGCAGTGTCTGCTGATGGCCTGTTCTTCATGAATGGCACCTTCTCTGTGTCCTCACATGGCAGAAGGGGGTGAGGGAGGTTGCTCAGTACTCTTTGAATACTGACACATTGATATCAGGTTTCAACATATGAATTCTGGGGGAGACACCAACATTCAGACCATAGCAATAGAGTTTTATTGTACATAGGAGTACATAGAGGCCCAGAAGGCAAAATGAAAATGAATTTTCTGTGGTCACTCACCCCAGCAGGGGAGACCACTTCTTTCTACCCCTGTCTGGTATCCACCACCCCCTGCAACTGTATCCTCTGTCTGTGTTCATTGATTTTTCCCTGGCCAGTGTGTCCTCTGATGATTCCCCTAATAACAACTCACATCCCGAGCTGGAGTCAAGCACTATTGTGTAAAGTAGGGACAAGATAAACAAATAATAGATTTTCTCAAGAGCATCTTATGAGATGATTTATCCATGTCCGGCCCTCTCCCTTGCTCCCTACTATTTACCGAGTAGGAAAACTGAGCACCTTCAGTTGAACTAAATGTTCTTTGCTTTGGCCTCATTTTCAATCCTTTCATGATAAAATACAGTGAGAAGCCATGGTCAGCCCTCATCAAAACCACACAATAGCGAAAACTGTGGCCTATGCAGCTACCTCCTGGAATATTGTGGCACAAGCTCGACGTGAAGTGGCAGTTTACAGAGCACCAGGGCTGCTGGCACCCTCAGCCACGAGGATGCTGGTGGCTGGGCAGTGCGTCCTGGCAGCGCTTGGTGAACCACGTCATCCGCTTTACTCCCGAGCACTCACTTAAACACACGACTAAATCCACAGCACCTCCGACTGACTCTGCCGGGACTGCTCTGGGCTAAGTACAGTCTCAGTTCTCAGAAGGCACCTCAGAAGGGCAGCGAGCCGGCCCCTCGGGAGGTGGACACCCCGACATTCCCAACCACACGTGTCATGATGCTACAGTGACAGCACGCGGCTACAGGCAGAGGTGTGAAACACGTGTGTTAGGAATGTGGTGTTGAGAGTAAATGATGGTGGCGTATTGTGATTTTGCTTCTTTGTCTTTGGTATTTTTGCTTCTATTGGGGCATGAACAAGATTATGTGAAGCTTCTAGCAAATTCTCGTGGCAGAAACACCTTGTGTGTATTTGATGCAGTCAGAAATTTCAGGTTTTAGTGAAAACTGAATGCTGTGTTATCTTGATTAGACCTCGTTTTTCCTTGTGGAGATGGCACAAAGAAAAGGAGCCCATGTGCCTTTTCTCTGCTGTGACTGCTCAGGTCTCCAAGGCCTGGCGCTCTCTGGCTCCCCGGGGTTCCCGAGTGTGGCTGGTTAGGGCGCAGCTGCCTTGCTGCCTGTGGTCTTGCAGCTCCTTGTGTGCGTCAGGAAACATCAGAGAGGGCTGCATGGGGAGCTCACCTAGTGCCTCTTCCTCCCTTCATCTCCCTCCGTCACGGTGCTATGCGCCATTGCCAACATCCTCCAGAACATTCTCACCACCTCTGGATGAAGCCCTGCACCCAGCAGAGGCATCCCTGCTCCTCCTCCACTCCAGTCTCTGGAACCCTGCCCTAGCAGGCCTGGCTTTCACTCTGCACATGCTTTCCAGATTCATCACGTTGCGGCGTGTGACAAACCCCCTTGCACGGCTGTTCCACGTGTGGATACACCACGCCTTGTTTTTCCATTCACTGGCTGAGGGAGATTTGAGTCATTTCCACTTTTTGGTCATTATGAAAAATGCTGCTGTAACATTCATGCACAGGTTTGTGTGCGGATGTTTTCATGTCTCTCAGATATGTCCCTTAGGAGTGCACTGGCTGGTCATATGGTAACTCGGTGTTTAACTTCTTAGGGAATTGCCAGACATTTTTTCAAAGATTCTGCACCATTTATGTTCCCCCCACATGTAAAAAGCGGTTTGATTTTGCAGGGCCTGCTCCGCGGAGGCTTTGACAGGCTTGGTGAGTTTCCTATAATGGACAGCTGCTGCTGGGCAGGCAGTGATGGCTTTCAGGGTCTTGCGAGGCCTGGATTTTAGACATTCCTCAGTTATGGACAAGTAAGAAAAATATAGCACATTTTCTCGCTATATATACTTTTTTCAATTATACTTTTTTCTACCAACAATAACAATTTTGTTTAAATGATTGTACTAAATATTTCACTGAGCAGTGAAATGTGTGGAGATGTCTATCACAGGGCTCTGGATGTATCTGAAGAAATGACCCACGGGAGTAAAAAACAAGCACTTTCTCTTCATGTTCAGTTCCTAATAGTTTTCTCCTCTACTCCCCACGTGCAGACCAGGTGTGCGGACTTCAGCCGTCACTGCCGCCCGTGTGTACCTGTGAGAGCCGAGTGGCCACTGTTCAGATGCTGTCTAGACACCATCTGCTTGGTGTCCTGCTCCATGTCTCCAGCCAATGTCTCTGAGCAGCTCCAGTCAAACTCCTTACTGATCCGTCATTGCTTCTGCAAAACTCCCCTTCCTCCGGTATTTTCTGGGCCGACTGCTGGCTGTCCCCCTCAATGGATTCTCTGCAGCTACCTAGCTAGGCATGAATTTCGTTGTCACCCCTGTGGCCAAGGAGTGGCTGTGAAGTTGGCTTCCACCAATGGCAGGTGAGAGGAAGTGCTACCTGGAATCCTCCCTTCCCTGAGTACAATGGATTCAAGGCCTGGATTTACAGTAGCCAACAGCCCCCCGCCCACCACAAGATGAAAAGAAGGCACCTGCGACACAGCTCCGGCCACGGGGAGGAGGATGACAGCTGGGAATGGTGAAGCAATAGATCGGGAGCTGAGTTCCTGAGTGCAGTCCCTGGTGGAGCGGCTCACCCTCCAATCCGAGTCTACTTCGTGTCTTCCTTGTGGGTGTGACCAGCCTCTTGCTCTGTAACCTGCTCTATTTTGGGGTCTGTTTGTTTAGAAGCTTTTAGTCTTTATCTTAACGAATACACCTGGCGTGGTAAATTGCATCACCATCACTCAGTCACTGAAGTTAAAGGTCTGGGATTTACCCTAGATCCTTCCTGCTCTGCCTGCCTCTCCCATCCTGACACTTTTGACATAGATCACATGTTTGACCGAGAGAGCTAACTGCAGACCGAGGCCCGCAAGGCCAGTGTGCAGGTGTGTCTAATTGGCTCTTGAGTTTGTCAGATGATGTTCTGCCAGGCACTGTGACCAGGCAGGTGGCACACTTGGACAATGATGCCCGTGGCTCTGACCCTGGCCTCGTGACATCCCCGGCTGCACGTGTGGGTGGTGCCATTGTCACTTGGGTTATGCCTTTGTGCCTCAGCTGGTCATCTGGTAAAGGATCTCCTACCTTATAGCATTCAGGTGAAGACTGAGAGTCCCACGTGGAAGACGCTGCAGGGCTCTGGGTGGCAGAAGAGCTCAGGAAGGGACTCACGCCCCAGTCACCTGAGGTGACTCAGGTGTTGGTCAGCTCCAGGCAGGCGCAGCCTTAGACCCTGTGGAACCAGTTCTTTCGCCTGCCCCCTCCCTGCAGCTCCCTGGGGGTCAAATTACTTGCTTCTGTTTCCTTCCTAGTCCAGATATGGTCCTGTCTAGACCCCCTGCCTCTGTCCTACACTCTCGAGCATCTTCCCAGTCTCAGTGTAGCTGCCCTGTTGAAAATCCCTCTGGGCACTGAGGCCCCGTGGTCCTCCACCCCCGCTGCCCTGCCCTCCAGCTGAGCCCTGATGCCCCACGGCCTCCCTCTGTGGCAGGTGGGCTAGGGTACTATCTGTGCAAATCCCACCTTCCCTATTTAGACTCGTTTTACAACACAGAATGCAAGCTACCGTCTTAAGAAGCCTTCCCTACAGGACGCTGGGATCTGTTCTGTTCCCCAGAGAGACCTTATTGAGCTCCGTTGTTTACATGTTGTTTCCTTCTCTGCCGCTGCTCTCTGCTGGGCCCTGAACTCCTTCAGGGCAGGGAGGGCCTGCTTTTGTTTACATGTCCCCAGTACTGGAGCGACACCTGGGATGTGGGGTGCACAGGATTACCAGTTCACAGACTGTTTCTCCTGGGTGCTCCTGAAGAACTTCATGGAACTATGTACACACACTTTAACATCATAAAACTTTGCACATTCTTAATTTGGCATCTAAGGTTTTTTATCATAAGTTTAAATAGGTGCAAATATAATCTCCCTTATATTGATATACGTATCGATCCCTTAAAATTAAGTTCCTATAATTCCCCTAAAATGTGTTGTATGAAATCTAAATACTATTGCAACTTGATACATACTATTATCCACTTGAAAATACATGAAACAGACAGCAGACTCTTTTTTAACAGTTGGAAATTTAATATTATTTCTTTTTTTCCCATAAACTTGTATTTGTGTTTCTCTTCCAAATAAGGATTTACCCCAATGTTACGAATCAAGTATGCTTGAAGTTTTTTATCCATCAGCTTATCATACTTCTCTGCAAAAAAAATTGATATACTTAAAATTAAAATAATCAAAAATTTTATTGTCCATAAAGCAGATTTTTTCAGATTTATCAGTATAATTATCATTAGTACATAGCTGATCAAAGAAAATAACAAATTATAAAATTTTATAAATATCGATAATATTTAATTACTTAATAATTTTTATTTTAATTTAAAAAATAAATGAGTTTATTCTGTAACCTCTTGCTTGATGTTGCAAGCTTGCTTATTAGAAAGCAGGAAAGTGGCAGTGACAGAATGGTGAAGACACAGAGCATCACAGCCAGCGTCTTACGTGATGTGCTTGTGATGTTCTCATCCAGACCATTTGTATTTGTGTTTTTGTCATATTTTTTAATTATTTTTTTGGTTTTAACTTTTCAATATACATTGTAGTTGATTTTTGTGACCCTTTACCCGTTCCTCTTTCCCTGCCCCTCCTCTCCTCATCATATCTGTTCACTTGTCTTAACAAGTTCAAGGAATTGTTATGATTGTTGTGTCTTCTCCCCCCCCTTTATTTGTTTGTGTGTTTATTTACTTATTTATTTTTAGGTACCACAAATAAGTGAAAACATGTGGTATTTCTCTTCTTGTGCCTGACCTGTTTCACTTAATATAATTTTCTCTAAGTCTATCCATGTTGTTGTGAATGGTAGTATTTCATTATTTTTTAGAGCAGAGTAGTATTCCATTGTGTAGATAAACCACAGTTTCCTCATCCACTCATCGGATGATGGACATTTGGGCTTTTCCTCTGGGTATATTCCCAGCAGTGGAATAGCTGGGTCATATGGTAGATCTATCTATAATTGTTTGAGGAACCTCCATACCATTTTCCATAAACGCTGCACCATTTTGCAGTCCACCAACAGTGTATGAGAATTCCTTTTTCTCCACAACCTTGTCAGCATTTATTATTCTCAGTCTTTTGGATATGAGCCATTCTGACTGGAGTGAGGTGCTGTCTCAAAGTGGTTCTGATTTGCATTTCCTGGATGCTGAGTGATGTTGAGCATTTTTTCATGTGTCTGTTGGCCATTCGTATATCTTCTTTTGAGAAATGGCTATTTGGCTCCTTTGCCCATTTTTTAATATGGTTATTTGTTTTTTGCTGTAAAGTTGTTTGAGTTCTTTGTATATTCTGGATATTAATCTTTTGTCAGATGTACATTTTGCAAATATTTTCTTCCACTCTGTTGGTTGTCTTTTCACTCTGTTGGTAGTATCTTTTGCTGTGCAGAACTTTTTAGTTTGATATAATCCCATTTGTTTATTTTTCCTTTAGTTGCCTGTGTTTTTATATGAATATGCCTGTGTTCATATTCATGAAGTCTGTACCCACTCCTACTTCCTGGAGTGTTTCCCCTGTGTTTTTCTTTAAGGAGTTTTTTTGTTTCAGGGTGTGTATTTAATTCTTTAATCCATTTTGAGTTGATTTTGGTATATGGTGAGAGGTATGGGTCTAGTTTCATTCTCTTGCATATGGATATCCAGTTTTCCCAGCACCATTTGCTGAAGAGGCAGTCTCATCCCCAGTGCATAGACTTGGTGTCTTTGTCAAAGATCAGGTGGCTGTAGGTGTATGGTTGATTTCTGGATTCTCTACTCTATTCCATTGATCAGTGTGTCTGCTTTTATGCCAGTACCATGCTGTTTTGGTTATTATAGCTTTGTAGTATAGTTTAAAGTCAGGTAGTGTTATGCCTCCAGCTTTATTTTTTTTTGCTCAGTGTTGCTTTGGCTATTCATGATCTTTTTTTATTCTGTATAAATGTTAGGATAGTTTTTTCCATTTCTGAGAAAAATGTCATTGGAAATTTTATGGTGATTGCATTGAATTTGTGTATCACTTTGGGTAGTATGGACATTTTCACAATGTTAATTCTTCCAATCCAAGAGCATGGGATATCTTTCCATCTTCTTGTGTCTTCTTTTATTTTTCTCAACAGTGGTTTGTAGTTCTCATTGAAGAGGTTTTTCACATCCTTGGTTAACTTTATTCCTAAGTATTTTATTTTTTGGTGGCTATTGTAAATGGGATAGCTTTCTTGATTTCTTTTTCTGCATGTTCACTGGTGGAGTATAGAAATGCTACTGATTTTTGTGTGTCAATTTTGTATCCTGCAATTTTGCTGAAATGATTTATCAACTCTAAGAATTTTTTTGTAGAGGCTTTAGGCTGTTCAATACATAGGATCATATCATCCACAAACAGGGACAATTTGACTCCATCTTTTCCAATCTGGATGCCCTTTATTTCCTTCTCTTCTCTGATTGCTCTGGTTAGTACTTCCAACTCTACATTGAATAGGAGTGGTGACAGTGGGCATCCTTGTCTAGCTGAAAGCTTTCCCCCTGTTAGGATGATATTGGCAGTGGACTTTTCATATATGGCTTTAATTGTGTTGAGATACTTTCCAACTACAATTAAGTTGTAGAGAGTCTTTATCATGAATGAATGTTGAATTTTGTCAAATGCTTTTTCAGCATCTATAGAGATGATCATATGATTTTTGTCTTTGCTTTTATTGATGTTGTATATCACATTTATTGATTTGCATATGTTGAACCAACCTTGCATCCCTGGGATGAATCCCACTTGATCATGGTGGATAATTTTGTGTATGTGTTGCTGTATTCTGTTAGCTAGTATTTTATTGAGGATTTTTACATCTATATTCATGAAGGATATTGGCCTGTAGTTTTCTATTTTTGATGTATTATTGTATGGTTTTGGTATCAGGGTGATATTTGCCTCATAGAATAAGTCTGGGAGAATGGCCTCTATTTCAACTTTTGGAGTAGTTTGTAGAGAATTGGTATCAGTTACTCTTGGAAGGTTTGGTAGAACTCTGCAGTGAACCTGTCTAGTCCTGGGCTTTTCTTTGTTGGGAGCTTTCTGATAACAGCTTCAATCTCTTTTACTGTTATCAGTCTGTTCCAATTTTCTGTATCTTCTTGGCTCAGTTTTGGTAGTTTGTATGTGTCCAGAAATTTATCCATTTCTTCCAGATTTTCAAATTTGTTGGCATATAGTTGTTTATAGTAGTCTCTAATGATTCCTTGTATTTCTGAGGTATCAGTTGTGATATCACCTTTTTCATTTCTAATTTTTGTTATTTGGATCTTCTTTCTTCTTTTCTTAGTTAGCCTTCCTAAAGGTTTGTCATTTTTATTTATCTTTTCAAAAAACCAACGTTTTGATTCATTGATCTTTTGAATCATTTTGCAGGTTTCTATTTCATTTAGTTCTGTTCTGATCTTAATTATTTCTTTCCATCTGCTAACTTTGGGTTTGTATTGTTCTTGTTTTTCTAGATCTTTAAGGTGGAGTTTTAGGTTGTTTGTTTGCCATCTTTCCATTCTTCTGAAGTAAGCATTTAATGTGATAAATTTCCCCCTTAGTACTGCTTTTGCAGTATCCCACAGGTATTGGTATAATGTATCATTATTTTCATCAGTTTAAAGAAATTTTTTGATTTCCTGTTTAATTTCTTCTTGGACCCATATGTCATTAAGTAGAGTGTTGTTTAATTTCCACGTGTTTGTACAGTTTCCAGAGTTTCATTTGTTATTGATTTCTAATTTTAATCCATTGTGATCTGAAAAAATACATGGAATAATTCCAATTTTTCTGAATTTGTTGACACTTTCTTTGTGACCTGACATGTGGTCTATCATGGAGAACGTTCAATGAGCTGATGAGAAGAATGAATATTTTGAGGTTGTTGGATGGAATCTTCTGTAGATATCTGCCAAGTCCAATTGGACTAAAGTTTTGTTTATATCTTGTGTTTCTCTATTGATTTTTTGCCTAGATGATCTGTCCAATGTTGAGAGTGGGTGTTCAGGTCCCCCACTATTATGGTGTTAGTGTCTATCTTGTTCTTTAGATCTAATAGTGTTTGCTTTATAAATCTGGCTGCTCTGACATTGGGTGCATATATATTTATGATTGTTACATCTTCTTGATTGATAGATCCTTTTATCATTATATAGTGGCCTTCTTTATTTCTTTTTATGGCTTTTGCTTTAAAGTCTATTTTATCTGTTATAAGAATAGCTACTCCAGCTTGTTTTTCATTTCTATGTATGGTATATATCTTTTTCCATCCTTTCACTCTTAGTCTATATGTGTCTTTACAGGTAAGGTGAGTCTCTTGAAGGCAGCATATTGTTGGTTCCATCTTTTTAATCCAGTCAGTCAGTCTGTGTCTTTTGAGTGGGGAATTTAATCCCTTTACATTTAGCATCATTATTGAAAGGTGTTAATTTACTCCTAGCATTTTATTGATTTTTGTTTAGATGTCTTAAATATCTTTTATTCCTTTCTTTCTGATTTTCTGTTTGTCTTCCATATTTGTCGGTTTCTTGGGGTGGTTGATAAACTATTTTTTTTCTTTATTGTTAGCATTGTTGTTTTACTGGTAGGTTTTGTTCTTTCTTGAGTGTTCGTGGCAGTGACGGTTGTTTTTCAGGTATCAAACCCAGTTCTTCCTTGAGAATTTCTTGCAAGGCTGGTCGTGTGGTAGTGAACTCTCACAGGTTTTGTTTGTCTGAGAAATATACTATTTGTCCTTCATTTCAGAAGCATAGCCTTCCTGGGTAACATATTCTTGGCTGGCAATTTTTGTCCTTTAGTATTTTGAATACATCATCCCATTCTTCTCTGGCTTTTAGGGTTTCTGAGGAGAAGTCTGATGTTAGTCTGATTGAGGCTCCCTTATAGGTGACTTGCCGCTTCTCTCTTTCAACTTTTAAGATAATCTCTTTGTCTTTGAGTTTTGTCAGTTTGACTATAACATGTCTTGGAGAGGACCTTTTTGGGATGAATATGTTTGGGGATCTTTGGGCCTCCTGAATCTGAAGATCTGTAACTTTCCTTATACCTGGGAAGTTTTCTGCTATTATTTTGTTGGATATGTTTTCTTTTCTTTTTTTTAAAGATGACCAGTAAGGGGATCTTAACCCTTGACTTGGTGTTGTCAGCACCATGCTCAGCCAGTGAGCTAACCAGCCATCCCTATATAGGATCCGAACCCATGGCCTTGGTTTTATCAGCACCACACTCTCCCAAGTGAGCCATGGGCTGGCCCTACATTGAATATGTTTTCAATGCTATTTCCTTTTTCCTACCCTTCTGGAATACCCATGATTTGGATATTTGAGTGCTTAAGGTTGTCTGTTATGTTTCTTATGTTTTCTTCAATTTTTTAAATTCTTTTTTCTGGTCTGCCTGTGTTAATTCAAACAGCCTATCTTCAAGGTCAGAAATTCTCTCTTCTGCTTGTTCTAGCCTGCTGGTTAAACTTTCTGTTGTGTTTTTTATTTCATTGAATGAATCCTTCAGCTCCACAAGCTCTGCTACATTCTTTTTCAGGGCATTGATTTCTTTGTACATTTCTTCTTTCAGGTCCTGTATATTTTTTCTCATTTCATTGTGTTGTCTAACTGAATTTTATTGTATCTCATTTAGTTTCCTTAGAATTTTTGCTCACAATTCCTGACAGTCATTTCAAGGACTTCCTGTTCTATAGGATCTAGAACTTGAGAGTTGTTATTTTCTTTTGGTGGTGATGTACTTCCTTGATTTTCCATATTTCTGGTATCGTTTCTTTGGTGTTTAGTCATTGTGGCAAGGGGTATCTCAGTCCACTCGTTCAGCCCTGATGTCTGGCCTGAATCCTGAAGGGACTGCCAATTCTGGGCAGTGGGAACTAGCCTGAGCTGGTGGTCCTACAGGGCCTGCCTGTTCTGGCATGGCTGGCTTGGTGTGTGTGGACCCATTGTCTCTTGGGTCTCTCTGGGCAGCAGGGACTGACCTGGGCTGGGGGTGCCACAGTGCCTGTCTGCTCTGGTGCAGCTGACATGGGGCACGTGGGCCTGGCAGCTCTCAGGCCTCTCTGTGTGGCTGGCACTGGCCTGGGCTGGGGGTCCCGTGGAGCATGGCTCCTTCCTGTTCTGGCATGACTCTCAGTCCTCCTGTTGTTGCTTTGTAATAGTTGCAAATTGGTTGATTTGTGGGACAGAGTGATGCTAGGAACTGCCTACTCTGCCATCTTGGCTGGAACTCTCAACTATTAATAATTATTAAATGTAATAATCAGAAGTACATTTATTAATGAGATGGATACATATCCCTCCCACTTAGTTATATATTTGTGGCTGAATATTACTCATTGCTAAGATGGGATAGTATTTATCCTCAAATCTATTCCCGTTTTCTGTTTTTATAGATGTAACTACTGAGAAACCTGTGGATATAAATTTATAGAAAGGGAAAGAACTTTGTAGTATCAATGACATTCAATAGTTCGAACTTCTTGGTTATATGCCAATATCACATGGTGATCTATTATCAAAAAAGTGCTTTAATGATCTATCAGCCCACGACTCAGTTAGGTCCTCTCTCAAACGTTGTTGAATGCTAATATTTGCAAACCACCAGTCTTGTGAAAGGATTTATCCAGCCATCAGCTTCACTCACGTTTTCAAATTTGACAGCAATGTTGAAATTGTTCTGTGTTGCCTTAAGATGTTTTTATGCCTGGGGTAGCTGTGGTGGTCATATCTGGACACAGGTGATAAAGCTTTGGCTGAGAAGGGAGAATAGGAAAGGTAATTCACTGTCACAGGCATATGAGTGTGGACGGAGGCCAAGGATCTGGAAACTGATCACCTTAAGACTGTCTATGCCATTAACCCTTTAAAAGCTGCAGACTTCCCTTTATCGTGCCAGCACCAGAGTGCCCAGGTTAATCTCACTTCACAAAGCTGTGTGCTCAGGCAGCGTTGCCAGGGTCTGCTTTGTAGGGACTTTAACCACCGCCTCCCTATATCAGAACTAGGCCATCGAGTGAGCGCCTAAGTTCTGCTGATTGCTCATCCATCCATTACTCATCTGTTTTTTCCACAAACATTCATGGACAACTACCACGTGCCAGGCATGAAGCCATGGGCAAGAATCACAAAGAACAAATGGGTCTCATCCTCAAAGAGTTCAATGCTCAGTGCCGGAGAAGGCGCCAATGTCTGGAACACCAGCCAGCACGGTGGGGCAGTGGCTGCAACAGGCGTGGAGCTCCCCACGTGACATGGACAGGTGGGGAGGCCAGGGACTCTTCCTGGAAGGGCCTCTCACAGCCGAGCTTTGAAGGTTGGTGAGCAGTACCAGACTAGCTGGGGGCTGGAATCAGAGGGGAGTCCAGTGGCCACAGACCCACAAAAGGAAGTTCAAGACAGGGAGTATTATGGGCAAGACTGGAGAGGGGGCAGCACCAGACCCTGCTGTGCTGAAGGGCGTGGAGCTTACCTGATCAGGCTGCGAGCAGATTAGATTGGAGCAAGGCACAGCATAGTCAGGAGGATCTGATAGCATAACAGGGTGGTGGTGGCTGAGGGCGATGGAGAAGGACTAAAAGTGAAAGAGAATTACTTCTTAAAACTGACGGACTTCATGGTCAAATGGCTTGGGGAGGGACTCAGTGATAGGGAACTATCCAGAAGGACTCCAGATTTTCAGCTAGGGTGACTTTCCAAGAGATTTTCAGGAGGGGGATGTGTGTCTATTAGGGTTGTGTCAAGATTCCCATACCCGCAGGGCATCAAAGCCAGGTGTTCAATTTGGCTGCAGACTTAGATGTGACAACTGTCAACCAGGTAGCAGCTGAAGCCGCTGGAGTGGACGAGATCTACAGAGAGCATGGAAGCCAGAAGAAGATGGGGCTGGGACTTGAGTTCAGGGTGTCTCTAGCAGCACGTCTGAGAGGAGAGCATGAGGGTTGGGAGGAAACTGAGGACAGAGCAGGGCCGGTGGAAGGGGCCAGTGAGATGCCCAGAGTTGGCTGTCCAGGGAGGGGGTGGCGGCGGACAGGGAGACTTCTGGTGGAGGCTGGATGCAGACAGCCGGGGGTCAAGCCCCGGAATGTGCAGGCAGAGCGTGGTCTAGGGCTGGCGAGGCTGGGGACGCGAGGGGTGAGAAGGGGGTTCTTGGGGTGTGAGTGAACAAAGCAGAGAGGCAGAGGCTGCACTCGAGAGCCGCGGGAGCAGGGAATGGCTGGCCACTCCTGATGCACGTGGAGGGGAGGACATGGGGCTGGAAACTGTCACCTACACCAGAGGTATGATGCAGGAACGCTTGAAGTCATGAAGGAGCAGGTGCTTATGTTTATGTTTGCTTGTGAAAAAAGATATTACAAACCCACCCACCCTAACTGGGGACCCTCTCTGCTTCTGTGTTTGTGTGGGTGGTGTGTGGTGTGAGTGTGTGCACGTGTGAACCTTCTCATGAATTCTATTTATATGTGTGTCCTCTATTGACTCCACTTAGACGATTTTTTGAGAAGTTTGCAATAAAGAAAGTGGTTAGTGAAAGAGCTACAGTTTAACCAGAATCATTCATTAACCACGACCATTTATTAACGGGGCAGAGTCTGTGGTGGTTTCCAGCTCCCGTGATTAAACTACATTGATTCCAGAAAGCCTGGGCCTGAACTTGGTTTGGCTTCCTGTGGACCTCTTGTGTGTGTAAGGCAGGAGGACAGCGGCATGAGAACATATTACCCTGAAAACCCGTTTTTGTCACGGGCATCTTAATCACCACTCAGAACGGTGTTCGTTTTTTATTGAGCAAGCATGGTTGAGGCCACCTGGCACATGTAGGTGGCGTTACTAAGTGCAGGCAGAAGCTCACTCTTCTCCGGAGTGAGGTTACAATCTAACAGAACTAAATACATCTCAGTTTAGAAATTGCTGGATGTATCTGGCCAGGTGAATGCATTTGTAATTCTCTCCATTGATAGGAGGTCGAATTTGGGGGGTGCTTAGAGGGATGGGTGCAGAAATAAAATGTACGTGCCTATTTCCTTTAATCCCTCCACCATTTGGGAGTGGAGCCTGGGCATTTCACTTTATCCCGGTACTTCACAGGCTTAGTGGTTCCGCTCAGGTGATCGGCTTGAGCAGAGCTGGACAGGGATCGCTCTGTCATGGGAAGATAAAAGAAGTAGAGATGGCCCTGGCTCAGTTGTGCTCTCATCACCGACAGTGCAACTATCAAACATTTTATTAGAGAAAATGTCAGTTACTTGGCAGGGATCAGATGAAACACCTATTTTGTATGATTGTTTATTACCTGAAGTCCTAATTGATGATCAACAAACTATGATTTCTTTGAGATTTGGAAGTGGCTCCACACAAATTTTTGTTTTAACTGTATTTGTGTGATAGATGTGGAAGAGGAAGGTTGCCACTTCCTGGAAGGTGTGCAAGAGGCCGTATTCTAAAATCGGATTTGGAATAAAACCAGATGCACCTTGACTCGTTCTTGGACAAATCAGTCAACGTTTCATGCTCCAGATGACACTGACACACGTTCTGCCTGTTTCTAGAGCAAACCAAGGAAGATCACAGCACTCGCTCTGGCACCAAAACGGCTGAGGATCATGTGCTCCGGTGAGGTTGCATTTCCAGAGAGTTAAAGCCTATTTCCTTGAAGGCAAATCTTTAATTTTTTTTTTAATCTTTAAAGAAATATTGTGTTGTAATTACTGATGCAAAGTTTCCTAAGATGCATTTTAAATTGTCCTATCTTTTGAAGGAGAACTGGTGTTTCCGGGATGACTGGTGTCATGTGGCTATGTGCTGGCCGCAGCAGGTGACCCACGTCTCTGCTCAAGCCGGGGGCTGCTGCTGAGGTGACCACCACGTGTGCTTCTGTCAGCATGTGGCACCAGGCCTCTGACCAACAACTCTCTGCTGGTTTCAATTTGCAGTGGGCTGGGGACTGGCTGATGACGGACTGTGAAGAGTCACATGTCAATGACAGTCACCTGGGTGCTGGAGAAAGGCCAGTAGTCAGGAGGATGCTTTGGTCCCCACGTTAAGGCAACTACTATAGGCAGTTATGGGCCATTTTGGGCTTACATGGACACCATATTAGGCAGCCTCCAACGGCTGATTTGGGGGTCAGGGCTCCCTCTCCAGCCCTGGTGCAGTGCACTGTGACTCCCAGAGGCCACGTGTAGTTTCTCCCAATCTTGCATGGCTTTGAAATTCCATATTTGAATTCAATGGCATCTATACTGATGAAATATGAGTAAGGGAATTAGAAATTTTTGTCTGTATGAAAACTTAGTTGAAAGCTTAAGAAAGATTAAAAAAAAGCAAATTGCTAAAAATTAATACTGTTGTATCAGGTTTGGCAAGGCAACTGCAAAAGGTTTGAGAAATCATAAAAGTAGGGATGGACTCTGCTTTTTTATTGCTTTGAAAATGTCTTTAAATTCTTCCTGCACTTTAAAAAACCCCAAAATGAACTCATAGGAAATGCACTGTGACCGTGGTTTGTTCTGATGGCAGCATCACAGCGACCTACTCTGCAGAGAAGGCTCGGCCCTATCCAGAGCTGGAGGATGATGTGTGTCAAAGTGCTCAAGATGACAATAAACTGAGATTAATAAAAGTAAGTGCGATGTCTGTCATCCCTCTGTCACTGTCCACCATCTGTCTATCATCCATTCCTCCAGCTGCCATTTCTCTGTGTCTGTCCATCATTTGTCATCTCTCTCTCACTCCATCATCTATTAGTCTCTATCATCTACCCAGCAATCATTTATCTATCACTATCTATATCTATCATCTATTACTGTTTCTATATCTATCCTCTATCTATTATCTATTACTATCTTATTTATTATTGCCTATCAGCTATTTATTACTGTTTATCAGCTATTGATTATCTAGAGTCTATCAATCACCCATCTATATTTATCTTTTACTATTTATCATCTATTTATCTATCACCTACTGCTGTCTATGTGGGTATCATCTATGTATCTATCATCTATCCATATCTATTTATCTATTTATTATCTACCTATTAATTTCTATTATCTATCTTCCATCTATGTATGTGTGTATCTATTTTGCATCTTTCTTTATTGCTCTATCATATCTATCATTTATCTAATATCTATTATTTATCTATCATCTGTCTATCATCTATCTATCCATCTACCTGGAATAATCCCATGCCCTAGGCGGGGTGGTCCACCCACCTACCAGCTCATCTCGTGATTGCACAGCTCTGATCTGTCTCCCACAGGGCTGAGCTTGCCCAGCACACGGCAGAAGGAGACACCAAGAGTTCTGAATTCATGTGGACCCGAGTTCAAATGTTTTTCCCACTCACCTACTACATCTTTGGTTTGGGGTCAGATGCCGCACCTCTTCCAGCCTCCATTCCCTCATCAGTAAAATGAAGACAGGAGTTTCTGTTTTGCCGTGTTTATAACGTTCATAATTTTAAAAAAGTGTTTGGCCCACAGATGCTCAGTACATCAGGTAATGGTGTCATGATGATCAGCATTGCTGTGAAAATCTTTCCTTTGGTTCAGTCGTCATCACCACTGCCACGTCGGAAGCTTGAGGGAGATGTGTGGCCACCACCAGGGAGGCAACCTGCCAGTGGGTTGGGGTCATAGGGCGGGGGCGTCATGCTGGTGTAGAGGAGCTGGGAAGTATCATGGACTGCCGGCTTGGGACAGAGTGACAGCTAAACCCCCCATGTGGCTTTGCAGGAATTCCTGGTTCTTCCCATCGATGTGCCAATCCATAATCTGGGTAAGTGTGTGCAGTCTGGTTTGTGTTTCTCAGACACAGGGGTGACAGAAGAGTGCATGCTGGGCAGGGAATGCATACATTCCTGCCAGGGGCCCTGGCAGCTCCATGTCTGACTGCTGACAGAGCTGCACTTTTCAGGGACTGGGCTTCTCTTCACACCCCATGTGCACCCCCTCCCTGAAAAATCAGACACCCTGTGATGCCAGGAAGTCACCCCACTTGCAGATGAGGACATGGAGCGGTTTGCATTCACCCTGGGACACCACCAGAGCTGGCAGTCGCAGGCCAGCAGGGAAGTTCTCCTTGCGCCCTTACAAGCCACCAGGCATGCGAGGCTGGGAGGTGAGAGCCCTGCAGACGCCTGAGGCGACCACCAGCTCAGCTCTGCCACTCCTTCCCAGCTGGTCCCTGCGGCCTGCAGACCCGCGTCATGTGGCGTCACAGAGACTGTGTGATCAGAAGGTTCAGGGCCATGCTGAGCTGCAAAATCTAAGCTCAGAGATTGTGCAGTCATGAAGAGCACAGCTCTGACCTGGCTCCAGAGCTGGAGTAACAGAATTCTGAGGTCACCTTGAGAGTGATGGAAGGGCCTTAAAATCTTTCATGCACTCTTTATTTCTTGCCTTGAAGCTAGAGCAGTTTCATCTGCAACGTGCACCTTTTAGCTCGGACATGTATAGGAATATTAAGGTCAAATGCTGTGGTGCGAGGACACTGCTTTCACAAGCCTCATGTAAAAACTAGCCTCTTCCTACCAAGTCTGCTTCTCGTTTTCATACAAAGAATCAAATAGGTATGTAATTCATAATGACCCTATGAACCAAACCCAATATTCTAGCAGTGGACGTGGAGACTGGGACAAACCGATTCTACATGCAGTGGCCTTGTACTTGTGCTCTCAAGCAGGAGGTGCTGGGTTTCTGCAGCTATTCCACAGATTTAACTAACATCCTACAGATATTAGTCTGGAAATTTCTGAGGATTGAGGACAAATGCTGATTTTTGAAATGCGTGGCTGTCTGTATTTGCAACAGCTTGCTCACTGCTGTGTGGTGCCAAACGCTCAAGGAACAATTCCAAGATGTGGCTGTCAGGAGCAAGCGGGATAACAAAACAGATGCAGGTGGTTACCTGGAGCTCTGCACTGAGTGCAGAGAACCGCCCGGGCACGCGGGGGCCTGGCACCGCTGCACTGACCTCAGGCAGAGGAACACGGCCCTGACTCCAGGCGGGGCGGCTAGTGCAGTTGACTGTTTGGCACATCTGCAGGAACCTGGAAAATGCTGGGGTTTTGTTTGGAATGGCTTTTGAAGCTGGCACCCTCCACCGAGGGTGTGTGCCAGGCTGGGTGGCACTGGCAGGGGACAGAATACCATGAGCATCGCTGGCCAAATACGAGGGTTTACGCTGGGGCCTGCGTCAGCCACTAGGACAGGAAAGCCAGGGAGAAAACGTGAAGCGTTGTGCTTTTCTCCGGAGCATGGTTTCCTCCTGCTGGGAGCTCTGGGGAACCAGAAGGAAAGTGCGAGGCTTTCCATGATCTGAAAAATGAAGCCCTGTGGTAGATGTGACGGGTTGACAAGGAGCAGACCCTGGCCCTGGCCGCCACTGTCTGGTGCTCAGGGGACTCTGCAGGGGCTGGCACCTCCATGCTGTACCTGCTGGGGACTCAAGATGTCAGCAGGATGGGGGCTCACACTTCTCCCAGTCCAGAGGACAATGAGCTTGGCCCACCTTGAACTCAGTTTTGCCTCAGTACTGGGGCCCCACTCTAGAAAAATAAGGAAAATCAGCCTTTCTTGACTTCTTGCCGTTATTCTCCTGTGGAGTCTACTTTAAGCAGTTCTGCCCTTTAGGCTGGAACGGTCTTCACCGCTCTGCCATCCTCCGTGGCACTGGCTGTGACCGTTGTGGGCTGGAGGGCAGGCTCTTGACTTTGCTCCTAGGGGGGAAGTCTTTGGGAGTGGGGAGGCTGATGGACTCTCAGAAAAATGTATTAAAATGCACAAAATAAAATATATAGGATTACATAGGAAACAGATTACGCTGAAATACAATACTAAAATTAATGCTGCTATAGCGACAGGTGTGCTTTTAATGAATGCATTACATAACAAGATCGGGTGGTGGTCTTATGGCTGCCAAAATGTGTGGTGATGAGCGTCAACAGCTTCTTGAGTTTTCCCCAACAAATGGTGGGAAAGAGCTGTGATTTCTGCTCCAATGCAGTTGCCGGCACCGCTGGTACCACTGCAGCATGCTGCCCACTTTCCTAGTCCAAGGCCGTTCAAAATCTCAGTTGGAGGTGGGTAAAAATGAAGATGGATTTTTTTCTCCATCTGTGTCAGTTGGGTCATCTGGGAAGAAGACACATAATGGAATTAAACAGCAGAAGCTTAATTGGAGGGTGGCAGGGAATGTTCCGGGCTGTGACGAGTGTCCTGGTGTGCAGGAGAGGCCGGAGGAGGGAGGGAAGGGGGCGCCCCAGAGCAGGGAGCCTGGTCCGGGAGTCCTGACTGGACAAATGCCCGGTTCTAAGCCCACCTGCCCACCACAGGCTGCAGGCAGCCGGAGACGATGGGCCGGGGTGTGCCCCCGGGGTGTCAACAACTGGCCTCACACCTTCTCACACCTGGCTCCCCACAGGAGGTTAGTGGCACACCTCTGTGGCCATACACTGTGTCCTGATTTGCCGGTTTCGTCGGTGTTACCTTTCACTGAGCTGTGGCTTGTGTTCCAGTCTCATGTGCTGGTTCCTTGAAATGATGATGTTTGAATTTGCAAATATGTAATGGGAACTATCATTTTCCAAAATTGAGTAGTTCTTTTAAGTGGTAATTGTGATGATTCTTGGCAGTGCTGTGCATGCCCAGGAATTCTCGGACTTGAGGATATCTAACCAATGGACACGTTTTTTCTCAAAAGCATTGAAAGTTCATTAATTGAGCGATTAATGAAGTAAGTTGATATTATGTTTAACAGACATGTAACTAAACATTTATTAATTCAGATTTTGTGTGTTTTGAGGGATGGAAACAAAGGTCTGGCTCGTCTAGTTAGTAAAAAAGTTTAGCGATTCAGCAGGTTTTACATGTAAGTGGTGAGCAGAAGTCGTGAGCATTTACAAGTTTATTTAGCTCATCGTGTATACATTTATATCATGCCTTGTTCAAAAAAGCATTTGAGATTGTAGGTAAAAGAACAAAACATAAAAAAAGAAAAGAAAAGAAAATGTCAATACGGAGAAGGGAAGGCAGAGCAGGAGGAGACAGAAGGAAGGACTGTGTTCCCAGGGTGGGCTGTGCAATCCCCGGGCACTCAGGACAAGTGTGGCTGTGAGCTTCCTAGGAGCCAACACAAACGACATACAGCCACTTTCAAGATTCACGGCTATGTTGTGGGTTATCTATGTGACTAGCTCATTACTGAATTATTTTATTATTTATATTATTACATTGAATCTATACTTCTGACACCCACATAAATAATATCACATCATCTCTATGATTAACAAAATACCAATTGCTCAGTGACAGTGTAGTTCTGGTGCTGGAGGGAAAAGCATCTTGTTTTCTCACAAAGAGGATATTGTGTGTTTCTTGCTGGATGTGTGTTTTTAAATCTACATCTCTAAAATAGCTATGCAACAAAAACTCGTTTTGTGAGCTTATTTCTGGAGGGCATCCAATTTTACAACCTGAGGGTATAATTCAGGGTAAGGATGGTTTGTTTTACAGAGAAACCTAGATCCAAATGATCCCTGCTATCTCTGTCCTCCAGTGTTTAGAATTGTCTTCATTTGGCTTTTTCTCAAAATGGCGGTGGAATAAATCGATCAGACCATGCTTAGGTCGGAAATGCTATTATTTGTCTGATTCTTGTTGAATGTGTGTTACTTAGGAAGATAGAGCACACAAGAATATAAATTTTGTTTATCTCATTAGGAATCTGTGATTTGAATGAAATTAAACTATATGTTCTATTTTTAGCTTTTCAGTCCAAATGTAATAACCACGAAATCAAGGTATCCAACGCATGGTAAGTGGATTAAGAAACTGCTCACATTTTTCAGAATCTTTACAGCACTACCCTTTTTTTTTATTGAAGAAACTGAATTTATTTAAGATATGCTTTTAAAGTTTTTAATATTTGCATATGAAGAATGGAAAATATTTTATATGAAAGCATAACCTGTTAAGTATCACTCTTCATTGGCACGCACTGGAAGCAGGCAGGTGTCATCAGAAGCCATAAGCACGTATTTTCAGGAAATCTTGCACTTTTGAGACAATCATTTTCTCAGGTTACGTGTGTTATATTGGAATTATAAGTATCTCTAAACGAAAATATAAATCTCCAACACAGGAACGCTCTCTTCATGACATCTCGTGTAGGACACATTGTTGATACTCAATGCGCTAATAATAACAATGATGATAATAATGTAGCAATATTCAACTTCCATTTGGTCACACATGCTGCATGTACAGTAATTGTAAAAGCATATCATTTCTTAGATTATGCTTTGTGTTAGGATAAAATGTGTCATAATCATGAAATTAGAGTTAATGGCAGGAAGGGGACCTCTCTGATCAGCCCCTCCAAACCCCTATATACACCTCTTAAATGCACCTCATTATGAATTCATTTTAAGCTTCATTGAGTCCCAGAAATTAATTTGACATACATTTCTTTGTAAGGCTCTGGAAACTTTAATTTCAAAGGTAATGTTAAAGTAAGATTTCTTTCCCTGTTTGATACACATGCTTTAGACCGCTGCTGAAATACAGGTTGAACATACTGTCAGTAAACATTTTTCTGAAATGATTCTGATTTAGTAAACATTTTATATTGCATTCATTTCTTACCTTTATTTGTAAAATTCAGATCCTCTTCTGACACGTGGTCTCCCTGATCCCAACACCACACCTGCCAGTGCAAGGATCACGATGTAGGAGGGTCCTGGCTCACAGGGCAGAGCGGGACTGCAGCTTGAGTCTCTCTTTCGCCCTGGGGTCTCCCTGCACATGACCCCCGGCTTTGCATGTTCGCTATTTCATGACTGCGTGTGTGAGTGTGGGTGTCCTCTTGCCTCTCCTGTATGCACCTCACACATCCTTTCAACTTGGGAACTGTTGTCTTCAACTCTGGGATATCTGGGCCATTATCTCCTCAACCTCTTTCCCTTTCTGTTTCTTAGATTCTTAGTGACATTTCCTTTTTCCCCATGCATATTTTTATCCTCATTTTTTATACTTAAAAAAAACACTTTTTCTGATAGCTTCTAGAAGAGTGCTTTGACCCAATCCTTCCTCACTAATTTCATTCTTTTGATATATCCACTCGCTCTTTCATTCACTGAGTTCTTTAGTTCAACAATAATATGATTTGCACCACATTTCCACTTATTATATCTTTATATCTACTTGTTTCTCTCCCCTCTTTCTAATATCTGCCCCCCAGTCCTTTGAAGGTAACTGTTATGCTTATCTTAAATTCTTATTAGCCTGTTCCAATATCCCTACTCCTCCTCACGTAGGTTTTTGTTGTTCTTATTTATTGTCTTTTCTTCACGGACCTGGGGTGTCTCAGATATCTTGGAATTTTCTCCTGAGGACTCATCTTCTGTTCTCTTGGGATCAGAAACTGCTGGGAATAGTAATTGGGGAAGTGGAAAAGGTTAAGCCTCCTCCAGGAGTATTTGGGGTGAGGGGGCCCAGTGCAGAGTCCAGGGTCACTGTCTGCCCCCACTGCTGCTTGTGCCCAGGACTTCCAGGGACCTCTGCCCAGTCCTGGCCTTACAGGGACCCTCACTTTCTGATGGGGTTGCTGGGTGCATGTGGCAAGTGGTGGGAGAGGGGTGGTTCTCGAGGGCGCCTGCCTGTCCAGTGCTGCCCATCACAGCCTGGTATTGCCCTGAGGGTGCTGACTGCCCAGGCCAACACCAGGAAGAAGAGAAAGGTCCAGGTGGGAGCTCTCACTCTGCTGTCCTGTGGCTCCTGCCCTCTCCTATTGCAAGCCACCACCCCACACCTGGCCCCAGCCACATTCTGTCCCTCCAGGTATTACCACAAATTTGTTCTGGTCATCAAGGTCCACGCTGAGTCTCATCGACTCCCTCCTCTCTCCTGTGGCTGGTCCAGGGCCAGGTCGAGGGGGCCGGTCCTGCAGTCTGGGGTGGTTGCTAGCAGCGCTCTTCTCCAGAACACGCTGTATATTCTCAGTACAGATCTTGCTTTTTACACATGTGGGAGTAGCTAACCAGGTTAGTAGTCACTCAATGAATTTATCAATCACCTATGATGTGCATGGTGCACTGCAGGGGTGGGGGCAGGGGGAATGAAAGGAAGTGTGGGTGGGGACCCTGGGCAGGAGGCAGAGTGACCAACTGCGGGGAGCAGACTCACGCCATCCTCTCACCAATCTCCTGGTCGTTGCATCCGGAACTACCACCCTGGGTCCTCTTCTATATCTTGTAGCGTGCAGGGATTTACAACCATGTTTGGATGAGTTTTTCAAGGAGGAAGAGCGGAGTGGCTGTTTTCGATGTACCTTAGAGCTTTTCATGAGTTCTTGGATGTGTCCACAGGACACGGCATGGCTGGCAGGAGTTTCCAAGAGGGAAGAAGCTCGGCTAGAGGGATGGAGGTTGGGGTGTGAGGTTCACGCAGTAGAACGGTGGGTGAGAAGTCTGGAAAGGTAGCGCTCTGTCTAGGGTTTTGAGGGTCTTTAGTGTGAGTCTAAAGCTTTAGATTTTTTTTTATTTGCAAAACTTTAAAAACACACAGATAAGTATAAAGAAAAAAATAAAAAGGATTAAAAAAACTCCATTTCTAAAATTTAGAGATAGTCACCGCTAACATTTTGATGTATTTCTGTTTGCTGCTTTTTTTTCTTGTGCATATAACACTCATACTTTAAAATAAATAAGGTACTGTCATGTAATACTATTCTGTTTCTTTAATTTTTTTTTTTTTTTTTTTTTTTTTTTACCAAAAACCTCTTTATTTTAGATACTACACTTGATCTTAGCCAAAAGGCCGAGAAGCGATAAAAACCTCTTTATTTTAGTACGTGTAAATTTTTATCAGGTCCTAAACCACATTCAATGGCATAGTTTTCTGTTCATATTTTTTATTAATTTAAATAGGTTTTTTGGTAATACATGTAAAAATTTTCCTCACAGAATAATTATCTTTTAACTTCACTTTACCTTTTGTTTGTTTATTTTTTGTTGTAACGCAGACGATTTTAACTTTAACGTACATGTTTCTGGTTTTGGTGCCATGCTTAGAAAGGCCTTCTTTAGCAAAGATTACGGAGAACCATTCAAAGTTCTAAACAAGCAGGTGAAATGAATACAGTATCTCTTTAGAAATCATACCCATGCCTGATAATCCAGAATGAAAACACCCAGGTCTAGCTTGAGTTTTGGCAAACAGGGATGGAACAAAACTTTGCTGAAGAAGAGTCAGGTGGAGCAAGAAGAGGATGGGGTGGGTCTGGGAGCTGTGAACGGTGGAAGAAAAGTTAACGTGGAAAGGAGGCTGCCTTGGAGAGAAGCAAGACTCGTGGATGGAGAGCGGTTTTGTCTCGTCTGTTTTTGAGTTTGGCAGAACACTCAGATGACAGTGTCCAGCAGACAGCCGAGGACATTGGAGATGGGGTACAGAGAGCCCATCACTTCTGTGGGAGTGACAGTTTGAGGCCACCTAAGTGGAGAAGTCACAAAACAGCAGCATCTACAGCCTCCCATTACTGCCTCAGTCCATCTCCCTGTAAGAGATCCAAATTCCCAATAAAAAATGTTAATAGTGATTTTTAAAAACTTTTAAGCACCAGATATATTATACATATTCCAGATATATTTTCCTCTTCTGAGTTATGTTGTATCAGAAAATATCAATAAAATTTCAGTTTTATAATATGCAACTAAGTGATATTAAGATTGGGGAGCATTTGTACATGTTATCAAAATGTACTTCTATAACTTTGTAGTATGGAAAGTGTCTTTTAAACTCAGTTTAATATCATAAAAGCCCAATAGTCTGTAGAAGAGATTCAATCATGTGGCAGGAATTAAGGGAAACGTTAAATTTAAAAAGAACAGATTAGAATTTGCATTGAGTTGTTTTTGAATTCTGTATAACCTGAATGTTTCATTGTAGACCAACTACAAATGTACTCATCAAATATTTTATTGTCATCCTTGATAGAAATACACTGAAAGGACACATCAGATACTAAAAAAATTGAATAGATGGAAAAACAGATCTTTCTTTTAAATAGGCTGCCCTCCTGGATCTACTATTTTGTGTCATTAAGCACAATTTGCAATAGTTGGTACCTAAGTGTGGGGTGTCATGAAACTGTGGGAGGGAGAGGGGTTGACATAGAATAACAGCAAGGAGCACAGTCATTGAAGATGGAAAATAACTGCTGGGTAATTGGGTCCAGTCCCAGGCTGAAGTACTGATGCTTCCAGAGTATATTTTTAGTGCTCATTTAGCCTAGTTTCAAAACTTGTACAGGTGATGGGGGCTTCTTTCTTTTCCCTGGAAAACTATTAAACAGACTAACAGCTTCTCTTAGGAAAGTTTTCTGTTTCTTGGTGCTACTTTGGTGTTTAATTTCATCTTATCCATATCATTAATGTTGTGACTGCACTCAAGCCTTTTTATTTGATTAGGGTTTCTGCTCTAGAGATTCACTGATATTATGATAATATAACTCTCCTAGTTATTACTTACTAATCCATTCATGTTTCTCTTACAACTTTTAAAAACCAAACTGACATCTGTATGAATCTGCTAAATTTAATTTTCCTTCCCCGGATTTCCCCCCAAATTGAGCATAACATCCAGGTGTCACTGAAACAGAGACTGGAGTAGGACAAGATGCCACTTCTGCGCAGAGGCCATGCCGTGATGTCTCAGAGGGGACGGCCCCCCGAAGCCCCCCGAACCCCTCTTTAAAGAGCTTCCTTAACCCTGTTCATCCTATTTTCTCCAACATAAGAGTTCTGTATTTCAAACTGTTTCCATCCAGTTTCACTGGCTCACGTTATGCTTCTCCAATTTCTGGCTCTGTTCTCAACTTTTCGTTTTGCCCACGGGTGTACCCTCTGAAGCGTCTGGTCGCTGTGTCTGTCGTTCTGTGTCGTCGTTCCCGCGTGGGGCGTGGGAAGGACAGGGTCGCCCTGCGTGCGCTTGTGGCTCCTTTGCCCTGAGAAACACCGCCCGCGTTCCTTTACCTGCCCAGGGTTTACCTGTAGACTCTCGAGGATTAGGAGAGATGCTCTGAGGTTTTTCCCCCGTGGGAAGTGGTGAAAGGGGCACGGGCATGTCTGAGGACGGCGCCCGCACTTGCACCTGCCATCCTGTCCCCGCACCCCGCACGGCTCCCGGAGGCTGGAGCACGGTCGGTCTTTGCTGAGCTGTCGGGGATGAGGTGGCGGTCGCCGTGAAGGCCCCCGGGGGGGATGCTGTGCCTTTCCTCTCAAGCCACGCTGCTTCTGGTTTGAATTTGAATTTGCTATTGAAAGTCGTGGGCGGCGACGCGTCTCTCCGAGCATCCCACATCATGCATTTGCAAGTGCAGTCTCAGGAGAAGAGTTCTCATGCTCTAGCGACTGTCCAGGCCTTGAGCGTCAGGCTGGCGCAGTGACCTCACTCTTTTGGGGCGAGAGCCTGGGGGAGCGGGTCAGAGGCTGACGGGAGGGCAGCGTGTGCTAATGTCACAAGAGGCGGCCCTCGTCCTTCTTCCCCACCCCCAAAGGAGAATGCACACACACACGCATGAGCACACGCTTGCACACATACGCACACACTCGTGTGCACACGCACAAACCCACCAACACAAGCGCACACACACACACATACATGTGTGCACAACCCACACATGCACACACATGTACATCACCTGCCACGTGCTCATAGAATTGAGACAAAAACAAAACTCACATACCCAAAATGCAGCACATAAAGCAGAAACTTTTCAATTCCTTTCTTTCATGACTCTTACACAGTTTCATTCATGTCATATTATGTATTCCGAAGTACACAAAACAGCAATTCTTCCTCTTAATTTCTAGTCGTTACTGGGCCCTAGATTGAAGTTGCAGGCACACTGTGGGAATATGGGATCAGAAGATATGTCAGCCGCAGATGACACCAGGCCACAAAGCAGCACAATCATGGAGCTGTCTTTGTTGCTTTCTCTCTCTCTCTCAAAGATGAAAAACAGAAAGAAAAGAGAAAAGAAAAAATGAAAGAATGCGCCACCCACAAAATCCTGGCCCCAAACCACTCCCTGCAAACTCACCGTTTCTGAGGAAACTTTAGTCTGTGGGCCAATGCCCTGTGTTGGACACTCCGTGTCTCTACGGAGACTCTGGTGCATGTGAGTGCAGACCTGGGCTTTGCAGGCAGCTGATTCTAGGGCAATGGAGAGTTTTCATTTGGCTGGTGTGATTTGAGCATCTGGGCCTATGCTCAAACAGGATAATCGGTGTGATCCTGGGACACCGATGGGAGGGCAACAGGCTCCAGCTCCTCCCTTCCTGGTGGTGGGAGAGCAGGGACTGCATGTTGGACCTGATGCCACACATATTAGGGTTCTGTAGATGTGTCAGGTGGTGACTGATGCCTGACCGGACCCAGCAGGGGGCAGCTTGGCACACCGAGGCTGTATGTTCTCTCCGAGGCCACTCCACCAGCAAAGGCTGGTGCATGCAGTTGGAGCCCAGCAGTCCGGGTCTGCAGCCTGTTCTCTGACAGTCTGCCCCAATCTTCCCACATTTTAACAATGGTGTGATGAGTGCAAAGACTAGAATAAGCACAGGTGCCAGGGGAACATGGGGTGCACTGCGTCTCCGTGCAGGTCAGAAAGGCCTCATCTGAGCTGAGATTTGAGGTTTGCGACCAGGCCAGAGTTAGGAACAGGCAGCAAGAGGAGCTTTCTCAGCAGAAGAAAAGCATATCCAAAGCCCCAGGCAGGAAAGGTCTAACTCATTGGGTTAGAGTCGTTTTATACAGCAGTAGTCGTGAGTTTGTGGTGGCCTGTGGCGAGAGATGCACCTGCTGAGGTGAGGCCAGGGCCCTCCCGCTGTCTTTTTGCACTTCATTTGAGGACAGTGGGAGCCACTGAAAGGTTTCAAGCTGGGGGAAGGAAATGAACAGTTGTGTTTTAGAATATCCTACGGAACTGGACAAGACATGGGAGGGGCAGGAGTGTGAGGCAAAGGAGAACAGCGTCGGACCCTGCAGTTGTGCCAGTTGGGGATGGTCAGAGCAGATCAAGGAGGCAGGCTGGAGAACTTGGGGACGGGGTGGGTGGTCTCGGGTGTTAATTCAACATAGAGACCAGAGAGAGGCTGACTGAAGCATGCGGCCCAGGTTCCTGGTTTGGCCACCTGCGTGAATCTTGGGGACAGTCATTAATAGGAACCAAGCAAGCAGAACTCAGTGCTTGCAGATGAGCCAGTAGGATGGCCGAGCTCACAGAGCGCCAGGTCTCCAGTAGGGCCACCAGCTGGTTTCCCAGAGAACTGGGCGAGGTCCCTACTCGCTCCACTCCCTGTTCTTCCAGGTGCTCCCACACCTGCCGAGCTTTGTGTGATGTCCTTCCTCATCGCTGCAGTGTACATCTCATGAGCCAGAGACCGAGCCCATCTCTCTATCACTCTGTCCCTGGTACACCCAGATCAGTCGACCCACAGTCTTACCATCAGGGAAAATATTTCTAATACCTGAAGTCAGGCACTATCTAGAGTTGGAAAGAAATGATGTGCACCTGGCCAGGTGTGTAGATGCTGGAAGAGGCACACACCTTACAGATCCCGTGAAACAAGAGCTGGGCAAGGACATGGCATTTTTAGTGCTGGAAAACTAAAAATCCATGCTGCAGGAAGTAAAGACCAAAATATTTTGGAGGAATGTTGAGCAGATAATAAAAATGAATTATAGAATTGATTGCCCACCCTTCAACTGATGGCATCCTGAAGAACCTCACAATTTTGTTTGGAAACAGTCAAGGACTTTTTTGTAATACTTTACTGCAGGTTTAATTGCGGTGATATTTCAATGCCAAGGAGAGTAATTTGCAGCAAGAACACGGCATTAGATTTGCAAGCCCCTCCATTTTAAAGCCTCCGTATAAAAGTGAGCATTTGGTACTAGTACCAGCAGAATTCTCATTTCCTACTCAACTTTCAAAGAAATTGAAGTTAAATGTCTATATTAACGTTTATAAAATTTTAAGAGTGATTCCCTTATTACATAATTAGCCTAAGCACTCTGAGTATCTGTGTGTCTGCCGAACATCATTACTCAGAGCAAGTTCCAGAACAGCTGCCTCCCCATACACTGCGAGCGGCTGATGCGGCCCTCGGGGGGCACGTGCTGTGACAGACTAAGGCATTCAGGGGATACAGTTATTATGATTCAAAATTGTTCATTTTAGTAGGAAAAAAGCATTTTCCTGTCAATAAAAAAATCCTATGCACACTCTGAATACCTAAAGAGGTGAAGCTTTTTGGTAGTTTAGAGAAAATTGTATTTATGAAAATGGGCCAGTCAGGAGAGCTGGGAAAGCCACATACAAACAAGGGACACATTCCTTTTCTTTTTTGCACACCTCTCTACAGTGAGCAGGTGACTTTATACTTGGCATTGTAGCACAGACTGGGCCGGAGCCCTGCAGCCAGTGCGTGCATGACACAGAGGCCATTCTAGTAAGGCCCCACACCTTCCAGAAGGAGCCTAATTAAAGAGATGACTCTTCCACCTAATTCTAGAGCTCAGAGGGCTTTGGCTTTGCAGATAGTAAGGGACAAAAAAAAAAAAAATCTACAGAGAAAGAAGCATGGAGCCGCCCAAAAGGTCAGCATTGAAGACCACCAGCCCCACAATCTTACTGCTGCCAACCAGTGGTTGTGGAGGCTCACGCCCACCAATGGAACCTAGAACCCAGAAGGTACCTGAGGAATGTCTGAAGTGCAGAGCCGCCACCTCACCAAGAGTATGCCAAGTCCAGTCAATGATTCTTTGTCTGAGTGGAACTTTTTGGCATAAGACACTGAATGCAGATTCCAAGACTCCAACAGCCCCTGTAGTGATTCATTCATCTGGAGAATCTGACTCAAAGCTCAGAACAGCAGTGACTGGTCAATATTGAAATCTTGAGGACATATGCTATCAGGTTTATTTCAGAATAATAATACCAGAAATAAAACAGACATGGACAGCATGGAAAGGACAGCTGATAGACCACTGGACACTGGCTGTTTCTTCCCAGAGCCTGCAGAGATGGCAGGAGGTGGAGGCCCAGCTGTCCTGTCCGCACCAGGTTCAGCCACTGCCTGGTCCCCAAGGTGGGTTGTGGGGCTTCTGACAGCTTGAGTTCTCAATCCTCTGGCCTGCACAAAGGATTCCAGGCTCCAGGAGATTGGGGCCATTACAGAGAAGGAAATATTGCTCAAGAAACATCTGCTTTGGATGGTTATATAAGCAAGAAAAATCTGAATATGCTAAATTACTAAAATGTTTGATTTGCTTTTTTACAGCAATTAGCATTATCTAGTAAAATGGGTAAAAATATTTACCCAGGTAAATACTTATCAATCAAGAAGGAGCCAGATTGTAAACAGGATTTCAGACTCCATCACTACTGGCATAATGACCTGAGACCTCAGAAATGCTGAGCTGTCTAATTGTAAGGCATTCTTCTCAACAGAGCAGCACAGGCAGCAGTAACGGGTTCTGTAGCATCCAGGGTCTCCGCCACCCTTGTGATTGTCACCATCTATCACAATGACGGAGCTCTGCAGTGCCCAGGGTCTCCACCACCCCTGTGATTGTCACCGTCACCACAATGACAGGGCTCTGCAGCACCCAGGGTCTCCGTCATCCCTGTGATTGCCAACATCACCACAATGACAGGGCTCTGCAGCACCCAGGGTCTCCGTCATCCCTGTGATTGCCAACATCACCACAATGACAGGGCTCTGCAGCATCCAGGGTCTCCGCCATCTCTGTGATTGTCACTGTCATCACAATGATGGGGCTCTGCAGCACCCAGGGTCTCCACCACCCCTGTGATTGTCACCGTCATCACAATGATGGGGCTCTGCAGCATCCAGGGTCTCCGCTATCCCTGTGTTTGTCACCGTCACTGCCACCCTCATTTCATCATGAATGTTACATGCCTCCCATGTGCTCGCTGTGTGCTCAGTTCTTTGCCAGCTTTATCTCGCTTGATAGATTCAAAGTATTTTAAAATGTGTAATTTGTTAGAAATGAGTTATGTTTTTGTTTTCTATTTCAAACATGAAAAAATTCACTTCATTTCTTTTGAAGCTTAGAAAGGCTACCCACCCCTTCACCCTGAGCTTCGACTGGCTGCTTCGATAATTTTCTGATGAAAGCACACCATCGACAGCTGTGGAGTCCTGCTCTACAATGTGGGTCACGTATCCCGTGGCTTCGAGACACCTCCCTGGTGAGGGCTCAGGCCCATCATGGTAGAAACACTGGCTGGCCTCAGGGAAAAACATCATTTTGTTACATTTTATTTTCCTGGACTTTAGCTATTAATACCATCTTTCCCCCCCCAACTTTCAGAAGATTGCATATCTGAAAACGATTCTACATTACTTCTTGCTACTGAGAAAAATGGCAGTTATGTGAGGTTAATAAAAATGGAGTGGCAGTTACTAAATTCTGGTGGCTTCCTGGCTCCTGGACCCTCTCCCTCAGGCAGACCCACTCGGTGCAGTTAACTGAAATGTAGAGAAGGGGATATATTTGTGCACTTGTGTTTTATGGAAGAAATTTGTTGTACAACTGAAGAATAAATGAAGAGTCTATGTAGATTTGATGTTTATGAAACATCATTAATAGATTGTTCTCTCTCGTATTTCTAGAATATTCTAGCTGATTGCTGTTTTCCTGAAAAACGTGTCAACTGATTTTCAACACCTCACACCATCTCTGTGTAGTCTCTTTGCTGCTTAGAGCAGCATCCATCTTAATTTCTGGCCTTATTTATATTAAACACTGTAGGATGTGTGAACTCTGGTGGGATGTTTTTAAGATGAAATTAGAGTTGAAATTCCTAGTGCTGTCTAGTTCTGCAAGATGCCACAAGACTCAATGCAAGCAGGTGGAAGGAGAGAAGTTGAATGCTCTGACTTTTCTCCTTTCACCTTGTGGCTTATGTATAGGTGGCTTTTCTCTTGGTACAAGCGAGCTTTGTTAAAATGAGTGTGTGGCCTCACCAGTCGTCCTGGTGCACGACTTTCACTGTAACTTCTGTGGTGTCAGGAGACTGTGGGATTGCTCAAGCTGGGGCTGTTTTTTAAAAGTTCCATATTGAACTATGTTTTCATAGAATACAATTACAAAAGAACATAATATCTCAAAATTTTGAGTCACAATCTTAGGCTTATTACTGTCAAAAAGCAATTACAAGCTATTTTTATGCAGAGCTCAAACATAAAATTAAAGACTCAGAAATGAAAGAGAAACATTTTTAACCATACTATACAGTACTCGTAACAATGTCTATGAAGCCAAATGTGGAGCATGGAAAATATGCACATTCTGCAACCCATAGAGGGTGTTTACAAAGATAAACTCGAAGAATAATTTAGACCAGCTGTTTGTAGTAACTTTATTTCTATGCTTGCTGATATATCAGAGTACAGAAAAGTAAGGGAGAGAGATTGTATTGACACATTTAAAATCTTAAAATAAACCAACTTTTTTTAGAATGGAGTTTTAAAAACCAGAAATAAGGTGGTTTGATAACCACCCTAAACAACCTGGTAAATGAATGAGGACCTCCGTGATGCTGTATTCTGCAAGGCTAATGTCTTCAGGTGAAAACTCAGGGTCACTTGGGTACCGGGGAGAAGTGGTCAGTAGAGAAAAGTGTCTGGGAAGTGTGGACATTCGCTGTCCGCACCCAGGCACTTAGCGGACGGTCAGCTGGAGAGACTGCTGTGAGTCTCCTCTTCCACGGGCTGGTGCCCTTGCTCTCCAGGGAGGCTGTGAGTGTCCAGGGAGCCTGCGTGCTGAGAAGACGAGCCTGGAGCGGAAGGGGGTGGCTGGTGGCCATCGTGGATCGTGACGGTTCCAGTGGGGTCTGTTCTGCTGTTGCTGCTGCTGCTGCGTTCTGAAGTTCCAAAGGCCCGGTGACTCCACCCCTTAACAGCAGGGATGTTCCTGGGTGTTTGGACAGATGTTTTGTGAGTTGATCATTTCTGTTGGGGAGGCCTTTTCTCAAAGTGCTGCCCTTTGGTACCCACAGTCATCTCTTCCCGACTGTGAGAGGACGAGAGCCAGGGACGGCAGCAGGCTCTGTCTGTCCCCCGGATTTCCTTCTGCAGAAGCAGGGCTGCTCCATGCAGGCACTGCTAAGCGCTGACAGCAGAGGACCGAGAGGAAGACTCCTCCCTCTGGAGTGGGTCGGAGCCTCCATCTCCGAGAAGCACGTTGACACAGCCTATTGTTGGGTTAGACTGGAGAGAAGACAGTCTGCAGTGTTTGTGGATGACCAGGGTAGGTGACCCTGGCCCCCGCGCATCACGGGGTCGGCAGCCTGGGAAGCGGCAGCGGTGGGAACCGGGCTCAGAGTCGTTCTTTCCGAGGAAAACCAAGAGCAACCACTTGTGTGTGTTTCTTCCGTGCCAGACTCTTGATAAAGCTGTCCTTTTATTCCTCTCCACATCTCTGCAAGGTTGGCATTGTCATTATTGCTAACTATAGATGAAGAAGTTCAGGCTCATGGGTTTGACCAGCAGCCAAACTCGTGCCCACCCCCAGTGGCCGAACTGGAACCCCAGCTGGCGGCTGATGTCGCAGCCCCGCGCCTGCCTCCCGCTCTCCTCCCGCGGGGCCAGGCCTGGCTCCCGCACACCTGCGCCTGCAGCTGGGTTCCACATGGCACCACCCGAGCTGCAGAGCCGGGACTGCAGCTGAGAGCCCGTGGCCGTGACCCCTGCTCGGCATCTGCGCCCTCCGGGGAAGCTGTGTCCTGGGGATGGATCCAATGCACAGCTGAGGCAAGTGCAACTCCTCTGAGAACAGCAGACTGACGTTTGATGGAAGGCGTTTCCCTCAGGTGTGACACACTCAGAAAGCTCGCTTTACTAGTTCCATCCTTCCTTACACGGGCCAAATACAAACGAGATAATGTGAGTTATTGAAATGCTTGAAATGGTTGATTTTGGGTGGTTTGCAACTTAGTAGCATTACTAGGACTGCAAAAGAGAGTTCAAGAAGTCTTTACCTCCTAATTTAAAAAACACAACCCACTAAACTGGGCAACTTTATTGAAGTAACTGATAACCTCAGTTAGTAAGATGTATCGGAGGAGTCTCTCTTCTTAATGGGAAGCAAAGGGTGTGGGGTTGGGGGTTTTCAAAGGTCTGGGGCTCCAGCGGGGCTGGATCAGAGCTCTGGGAATCCGACAGAAGGACAGAAAGAGCACTGGGTTTGGGGCAGCCCAGGCAGAGTGTGGGCTGCCGCAGATGGGGCTTCTGGAGCCCTCCGAGTTTCCTCTGCATGGAGAGCGCTCGCCCGGCCCGAAGACACACCAGCCGGTGTGTCCGGGTCACAGCGGAGGCTGCTGTCGGGACAGCCCACGAAGAGCTTGTCCAGGATCGTATTCCTGCACGAAGATCCTGCGAGACCAGCACAGACTTTTGGCATTCGAGGATGAGATCATAAAAACAAACCCACAACCCATCAAACCCTGCAGACTGTGTTTACCAGCTCAAATGCATGCAAGTCACGCTCTGGCCCTGGGACAGGGAGTTAGACCTCTCCTCTCCATTTAGGTTCTTTTGAACTAAAAAGACACATTGAGATGAAGCAAATTGAAAAGGCACTCAGTAAATTCCGACGCCCATCCCGAGATGCAGAGACCTGCACACCTGTGCACGCAGCGCAGAAGCGCGCAGTGTCCTTGCGCAGACTGCTGTCACCCGAGTTCACGGTCAGGTGGCTGGCACTGCAGACTTGCCCATCAGGTGGTTGCACAGTCTTGGCTGTGCGTGTCCTCTGGGCCACTGAGTGAGTCCCTGACGTTCAGGGTTCGTAAAAGCACTTAAAATACTGCTCATACTAGCCATAATTAGCAAACAGACTATATGAATAAGCACTCTCGTTCCCACAAAGATTTCTTGTTTTCACAGCCCAATCTATTACTTGCTTCAGTGAACCGTCCTGTGGTTAATTTGCAGAGTTTTCACCCCTGGGTGATGGAATAACCCACCCTCCTCCCAGGCGTGTGTTACCATGGTTTACGTCGGATGTATAATGCATGAGAAAAATTTGTTTGTCCAGCATTCCAGAAAGGCCACTTAAATTCTAGATCAATTGATAACGTTCACACCAACAAGGCTGGAATGAAAAGGAGCCAGAAGTCTTTATTTTTTTATAACAGCTTTATTGAGATGAAATTCCCACACCCTACAGTTTGCCCATCAAAGTGCACAATTCCATGGTTTTAGCATAATCACAGATTTGTGCAATCGATCACAACAATCACTTTTGGAACATTCTCATCACCCCGAAAAGAAACCCTTTACCCATCAGCAGTCACTCCCCGCATCCTCTCAAGTCCCTGGAAACCACAAATCCACTTTCTGTCTCTATAGATTTGCCTCTTCTGGACACTTTAAATGGAATCATACAATATGTGGTCTTCTGTGGCTGACTTCTTCCACTGAATATAATGCTGTCAAGGTTCATCCATTTGGAGCATTTATCAGAACTTCATTCTGCTTTTTTTTTTTTTGGCTGAGTAATCTGTTTTGTGGATACACCACATTTTACTCATCCAGTCATGAGCTGATAAACACTTGGGCTGTTTCACATTTTGGCTATTGTGGATAGTGTTGCTATTGGATTCTTATTTTATTTTTTAAAAAAGGTTTAAAATAAAGTGAATATGGGTCAAAATGATGTTATAAAGTCTTGAAGTTGGATGCACTATTTTGTGTTATAAGATGCACTGAAATGGTTTGATTATCAGCCATCTTTGCCAGCTGCTCAAGGATCTTCCTGTCTTTGTTTTCTTTCTGAAGGGCCAGATGCCCAGATCGAAACTGCCCCTGAGAAGTTGGGGTGAGGCAGATGTTTGATCAGAAGCCATCTGTGGAATTGAGTCACAAAGAGAGGTTCCTTCTTCGTTCTCTGCTGGGAAACAGTGGATTAAGGAGTCAGGCTGGGCTGAGCATCCAGGTGAGCATGAAATGGCCTCAGCTGTGGGGTTAGCATTTTGGGTCAGGCAGTGAAGCAAGCAGTACACGTTCCCCATGCTGTGATGTCCTTGGGGTGTCATAATGCCCTGGAAATTTTTACTCTTCTTTGTCAATTTTTGATATGTATGACGTGCCATTAAAAGTAACAGGGAGAAGAAGGCTTCTGTGTTTACCAATAGCGCCTTACACTGGAATCGCATTTCCAAAGTTCTCCTGCAGTCCTTCTCCTATTCAGTCTTCAGCACAGCTTTGAGAAGCTGCGTCCTCTACCCCTTTGATGAGGAAGCGCACCAGGCTCGGGAGGCTGGACTGGCTATATCCTGTGGCCCGTGCTCCTCCTCAGTGCGGGTGCAGGTAAGCACCGTGCATGCAGCGGGACACCAGGACCCATGCCTGGCTCGGCCCGCACAGTTCTGCTGTGCCCGCCGAGCACTTTTGATGTGAGGTATATTTTACTGTTTCTAAGGCTCTCAGAATTGGTAATTCAGGTATGGTGAATCTGAGTTAACTAGAAATTTTACTCAATGGGCTGGAACATTCTAAATATGAGAACTATTGGTATTGATTCTCTCACATATATTTAATGCTACTGAGGCTATTTTGATTGTAAAAATAACAGAGTAAGATGAATGTTTGTTTTGGCAAATTCAAAGGTATATTAGATATTGAAGAAAATTGTGAAACAGGGTTATAGATAATAGTTAGGTATATGGGAGGGTCATATAAATCAGACCAGAATTTAGATGCTCAAAAGGGGTCTTCTTCCTGCTATATCCCTCCTTTCCTCCTGCCTCCTTCCTGTCCTGCCCCATGACTGTGACTGTGCACTGTGGCAGATGTACAGAAGGAGCCAGGTATAAATAGAGTACCTGTCCACATGGAGCTCACCATCTAGCAGGGCTTCTCTCCCCCACTTATACATTTTTTTTTTAGTTGAATAATAATATGCATACAGAAGTGTGAGCACATCATAAAAGCACAGCTCAGCAAATTGTCAAAACTTGGGCATCCATTTAATGACCACCTGTCTCCTTAACGGTCTGTTTTACTTTTGTGTTTTTAGGTAGATGGACTTATGAAGTATGCATTCTTTTTGGTCTGACTTCTTTTGTTCAGCATTGTGGTTCACCTTTGCTGTTGTGATTTGCTATGGTTTGTTCATTTCAACGTTACACAGTATTCCAGGGCAGATAGACAGTAACGGCCTCACCCATTCTCCTACCTGGCAGCATCTAGTTCATTCCCAGTTTTTGTCCCTTATGTATGTCAGGATCCAAGCAGATAATGAGAACCACCCGGGGGGATATATAATAAGGGATTATTTCATAGGGATTTGGCGTCAGGCAATTGTAGATCTGGTAAAATGGTGTCAACAAGACTGTTGGTTCTGCATCCAGTGCCAGAGCCTGAAGTTGGCCAGGCAGGCAGTCAGGCAGGACAGACGGATGTGAAATGGGGACAGGACAGACTGGAACCTGTATGCACAACCTGGAACCCAACTGGACTCTCACCACTTGTGAGCCTCCAACTTTGGTGTGCTGGACCAGCTGGAGAAGCGGGGCCCTTAGTCGCGGGCTCACACCTCCCTGGCTGTGGGCCCAGAGGAGGAGGGGTGGGGGAGCGGCTGGCTGGCTGGCTATTGCCAGGGCAACCAGGTGAGCCTGCTGACAGCAGCAGCACCTGGGCCTGTGCTGAGGGAGTGTGAGGATGTCTCTAGGGACCCATCTGCTTCTGCTCATAGAGATTGGAGCTCTTGTCTCCTCTAGATTAATCTCAGAGTCTTCTCAAAGAACTGATTCTTTCCTGTGTTGATTCCCTTCTAGAGCATGTTACTTTCCTATTACATTAATTTGCTTTCCATATTATTATTTTTTTACAAGCTCCAAGAATGAAGAACTTATTTCTTTTCTTTTACTTTCTTTGGGGTAAATTTGCTGTTCTTTAAGAAAATTTTGATGGATGTATAGTTCCTTAATTTTTCAGTATTTCCTCTTTTCTAATTTATACATCTATGCCTATACATTTTCCTTTATTTTTGGCTGAATCCCACAAGTTTTAATGTTTTTTATTTTTGTTGTAAGTGGCAGGCAGAATTCTGCAGCAGCCATTGTGATTCCCACACCCTGGTCTACAAATCCTGCATGTCTTCCTCTTGAGGATGAGTGGGACGTGTGAATTTGATGGGACTCTGCTTGGGATTGGTTATGCTATATGATAAATGAGAGGGAATTTTGCAGATGTGACAAAGTGTCCTAACTGTTTGACTTTCAGATCATCATAAGGGAAGTTATCCCAGGTGGGCTCTATACAGAAGCAAGAGAGATCAGAGATTCAAAGCCACAGAGACGCTCTCCTACTGGCCTTGAAGAAGAAACCACTGTGCTATGGAGGGGTCATGTTGCCAGAGGCTGGGACAAATGGATTGTGTCAACAAATCAGGGAGCTCAGATGGGGATTCCGAGTGCAGATGGGAGGGCAGTCTTGTCCAACACCTTGATAGTGGCTCTGTGAGTCCCTGAGGGAAGGGTCCAGTTCAGCCTTTTGTCATAATCTTTTATGCCGCAACAGAAAACAAACACATTATAATTCAGTTCAAAGTATTTATAGCTTCAATTGAAATTTCTTATTTCACCTGTGGGTTATTTAGAAGTATGTGTTTTGATGTTCAGGCTTATAGATACTTAGTGCTTAACTTTTTTTTGGCAATAGGCCAGTGCAGGACTTGAATCCTTGCATTCTCAGCACCACGCTCTAAACCAACTGGCTGCTTATTATTAATTTCCACTTTAGATGCTCTTGGGTTAGAGAAAAACTTCGGGTGATTTCAGTCTTCAGATTTGTTGAGAATTGCTTTACAGCCCAGCATATGCTAAATTTTGGTAAATGTTCTATATGTACCTAAAAACAAAGTGCATTCTGTAGATGTTGAACAAGTCAAACTTGTTAATTGTCTTGTTCTAAAGTTGAAAACACCTCCCCCACTTAAAAAATATTTATCTTCTCAGTTATTGGTGAAGAGATAGTTAAATCTATTGTAATTATGGGTTTGCATAATTCTGTTTCTGGTCATGGAGTTCTAGGTGATCCTAACCAATCCTTTTACTAATAGCTAAAAAATCTGTTTAAAATTACATTTGCATAAAGGTAGCACAGAAAGAACAAGCAAAGAGAAATTGTATCACCAGGTCTAGTAGGAGAAAGAAACCCAAGGAAGGGAGCATAGGGCTTAGAACTACTTTCCCCCAGGGGCATCTCATCCCTCAAAGAGGCAGTAAATAGGCTGAGAAGCTGTGCGAGGCATCTACCAATGAGCAAAAAAACCAGAGTCCAGCTTTGGAACAGGTGAACCCCGACACTTTGGGTTGGGTTCCTGATGAGCTAAACACTAGAACTAAAGATGAGCTTCAAAGACTTTAGACCCATGAAACTGGACTGTGCTGACCCAAGTTTGCCAAAAAAAGTGAACAGAAGATATAGTCAAGCTGTAATGCAAGAAAGTGTCCTTGAAATGAAAAACAATCTGAGATTTTGGGGGTTGGAAGAGTACATCCAAGGCACCAATTATCCTTACATTGGATCTTGTCTCTGTACCTGTGAGAGCCTGTCCTTGTGCTTTACTGTCTTTTTTGTTTTCAAATGTGTTCACTGTGATAATCTCAAGCCTCTCCTCTGAGAAAGTTGTGGGATTTTCAGTGTTATTTATTGTGTTCCACTTTATTTTCATAAAGATGTTCTTTGCCTCACAATTTTTTTCATTATATACACACTCTTCCTTTTTGTCTTATTTTAGTCAGTGATGCAATCCTGAAAGTTGAAAGAAAAATGTACCAAACTGGTTTGAATTAAAATAGTGAGGCAATAGGATCTTTTAAAAAGTATATGCCCATCTAAAAATTAAGGCATTAATCCTGAGGAAGAATGAGAGTTGCCACTGGGGTAAGGTGGCAGGCTCTGCTGCCACTGTATGCTCTGAAGGATGATGGGTGCTTAGACTTAGTTGCCATTCAGCTAACCAACAATCATGACTTGAGCATCCCTTTACACCTGGCTCAGGATTGGAGCCTCTAGAGAGGCTTAAACCATGGTCAGTATTCTCCGAGAAATCATGAAAGCTTGAGGCTGAAAATGATCCAACACAAGCAAAGGTGGAGACGAGGGTGGGACAGCCCTCAATACCTGGAAAACTTCCATGCAGGTGTAGGGGACAAGACATGACCTGGAATTGGATGTTGTTGATGTTTTGTTGTTGTTTTGAATAAATTTTCAGTGACTCATGGCACCTGAGTTGGAGGAAACACTAAAGATTCCTTCCCATTTGTGAAATGTTCTGGATTATGTAATTAATGTTTGGCTTTAAGAGAAGTCTAATCTTTAAGGGATCCTGTGCCTGTTGAACAGAAGCTGTTGAAATGCGTCTGTTAGAGAATCACGGAATGTTATTCCCTCGTTTGGAAGGGCAAGAGGTGCTAATCAAACCAGTTTACACGAATACATTTACTTTATCCCCCAATTTGCCAAAATGGAAGTTCTAGAGAAAAAATCCATTCAAATGAATACCTGATGAATGGCTCAGCATGCCTAGTTACATAGAGTACGTCGGCTGTGCGTTTCTGTCGGCCATGCATTTCTGAAAATCCCAAGGTCATCATTCAGTTTAGAAATGCATTATTAATGTTCCAATTAATATAAAATTCTCTGTTGTATTTTTGGTGCATTGAATGAGAACCAAGAAATCTTATAAAATACAATAAATTGCGGCAAAGAAATGTTGGAACATTTTCCATTCCAGAAATACAAGCTCCCTTTATCATTTTCCGTGCTCTCTGTGAGTTTTCTTGCTGGCTTTGTTACCAAATACAGATGCGTATCTTCTGAATTTAAGCTGGATTCTAAACCAGACACCCTTTACGACAAAGCCCTGCAATTCCTGCTGCAAACAATGGTATTTCTCTTGATCGTCATAATTAGAAGCTGGAGATTAATGGAGCACTTTTAAAGATTGCTCACAATGATGCCAAATATTTGCACAATTGCCTGAAATGTGCAAATTGTGTACACTTAGCATTAATAGGTGCAAAACGAATAGCTTCTTATGTACTGCGTGTGGTTGAGAATATGTCTAGTGTATGTAAAATGCAGAACTGAGAATTTCACTGTAGGTAATGAATTTCCATGATGGGACTCCTGAGCATTTATTCTTTTACATTAAATAACTAAGAAATCTGAACAAAATCGGGGCTTCCTTTGAAGGTTTTTGACAAACCGGTCATATGGAAGCCCATCTGTTTCTAAATGAATGCTTGGGGGCCTTTTGATCAAGAGAGTGTATTAAAAATCTTGCTTTCTGCAACTTTTCATTCATCTTTAATTTTTAGGCTTTTTGCCTTTTATTTCCACCAACTGCAATTTCCCATCAAATTGCTATTGCCCATGAGTACTCTCCAGTATAAATCATGGTGATAAGTGGCGCATTTTAGCTGTAGCTGCCACTGGGGTGGTGGGTGGAGCTGGCGAGGCTTGCGTGTGGTCTGGGTAGGAGGACCATGTTCCTGTCCCCCGGCCACCCCTTCCTCCACTTCCCTCACCTACGGAAGTCTTATCCATCCCAGGCCTGATTTCAAATGTCAGCCCCTCTTGAAACTTCCTGCTTTGTCCATCTGGATGTGAGTCATCAGCCTCTGAATTCCCCAAACATTTTGTTTCCTCTTCTTGTCTGGTCTGTCTTGCTCTGCCTCCCGTATTTGTGTGTTATTTCTCCCCCCCCCCCCCACTAAATCACAAACTCACTGAGGGTAGAAAACATTATCCTCTTCATTATCATCTCCTGAGTGTTCAGATCATTGTATAGACAAGGCTTATTAAGATTTTTTAAACTGAACCAAAAATATTACTTATGTCCTGCCTTATTCCTGAAATTCTTTCTTCAGGTATTAATTTATTTGGAACTTAAAGGCTTTTTAGACTTTAAAAACAACAACAAAAAATAAAACAAAAGCCTTTGGTTAAAATGTGTGGCCTCTGGCAAGGAAGCCCTTGAGTGTATGCTCAGCTCGGCGCAGTGAGTGAGAATTAGCAGCCGTGCTCCAAAAAGTGAGGCCACAGGAAGCGGCGGGGACAGAGCAGCCTCACGGGGGCAGGCTTCCAGGCATTGCGGCGTGTCCGTGCTACACCCGCGTCCTCTAGGCAGTGGTCACCGTGGTGCCTCAGCTTCGTCTTTACATAGTCATACTTAACATAATTATTTTCATCTTGTAGATAGGGTAACTAACTGTCAACCGGCAAGCGACGGGCCAAGATCGTGACGCTTGACTTATGGTAGGAGAGCCTGGACCTCAGGTTTCCTAACTCATGGCTTATAGTTCTTTCTTCTGCGAGTCACAAGTGGGAGCCTGTTGTGGTTATAACGTGGCACTGAATAATGGCAGAGCCAGCACGCTCTTGGCTTTCTTCTTGGCGGTGCGATGGGGACCAGATGCAGCCATCCTGAGATCCCAGCTCTTGGGTTCGTTCGGGAGGATGCACGGAGCCCCAAGTGCACTCGTTCCAGGGCTGGCAGCACCTCTCATGCTGCATCCTTGTTTAACATTTTTTAATGTTACATCAAATGAGGCTGTTGGATATTGTTAGTAGACCTGACACCTTTACCATACGTATCTCTATTTTTGTCTTTTTTGGCTGTTGATTTTCCAAGCCTTATACAGGTTAAGATCTTTTAAACTAACAAACAAGCACGAACACACACACAAAGCAGAAAACTGCAAGGGCCTCAGTCTTCTTTTCCAACCTCCGCGATTTTGCCGCACCAGGAGATACTCTCCATCAGTGCGCCCTCTGCTGGGAGAAGATTATCTTTTTGTTATATGGAGCGTTTTCGTGCAGGATTTGTTGTAAAGGGATTTGACTGAATTACATGAAAGCTGAATTGAAGTGTTTCGTTTTAAGAAGTCACAGAGGTTTCTCCTGAGGCTGGGCATCTGGCTTTCTATGAGCAGAGTGCTGATCTAGGGACTATTTCCGTGCCAAGTGCCCGCTTCCTGTTTCATCATCGTTTGTTGAATGAATCAGAGTCGCTGTATGCTACCTGATAACATAGACTGGAATCCAGCGTGCTGTGAGCTAGATAATCGCTGAAGGAGTTTTGTTCACAGATGGCCACATGCTGAGTGCACGCTAAGCCCTGTGGAGGATGCCGTGTAGATGCCACGTTGTTTCTTCCTGTTGGCCTCGCTGCGAGATGGGTGTTCTCAAACTCACTGTGCCTGTGAAGTCAGGGAGGCTCAGCGATGCTACCTGACCACACCTCATCCAAGCCAGGTTCTCTGGCTCTGACCCTATTGCCACCCCTCGCAGTGCAGCGGGGACACAGTCCCTAATGGCAGAGTTTCAATGAGTGTGTCAGGCAGTTTTGAGACAGTGATGCGGTCACAGCCAGGCACGCAATCCCGGGGGCATTCAGTCCTCGCGGTCTGTCTGTGGTCCACTGGGGCTGGCTGATCTTAGCTGGGTTGAACTGACCTTGGCTCAAGGCTGCGGCTTCAGCCCAGGTTGCTCCACTACTTCTTGTTAGTTGGAGGCCGGGTGTGGTCTTCTCCAGCGTGTCAGGCGATCAGGAGAGCAGACGCCCTGCAGGCTGTGGCTGCGACATGGGCGGTGAGAGGGCAGGTGGCCACAGTGACGCTTGTCCCATTTGTCTTGAACAGGTGGAGGGAGCATCGTCTTTAAGGAGAAATTGTGTTCCATTGCCCTGCTCGCCTGTTCACGAGCAGCCCAGTGTCCGCTTCGGGAGCCTGTCCTACATGGGTCTCCAGTGACCATGAAGCAAGTGGTTCCAGGGGCCTTGGCAAGTGGACCACTTGGCTTTGGGGGGCTGTGGAGCCAAGAGGATCTGAGGTCCTACCTGTCCCGCTCACAGCCAGTGGGCCAGGGCAGTGGTGGGGCCTCTAGTGGAGTCCCCGTGTGTGCGATGCCCTCTGCCCTTTCCCGCCACATCTCCCCACAGCGCACATGGTCATTGCTTCCCTTGACTGTTGCAGTGTCCGTCCACGACAGCAAGAACTAAAGTTTGTTTGCTTCTGTGTTCTCAGTACCTGGAACAGTGCTGGTGCATCTTCAGCTCTCTAAGTATCTGCAGGGTGACTGCGGGGACGAGGATGGTGGCTGAGAATCAGGAGGTGGGCCCTGCACCCGGAGTGTGGGGAGGGGCGTCTGGCTCTGCTGTGGCCCAGCCGTGGGACCTTGGGCAAGATTGTTCATCTCCCTGTTCTCAGATTTCTCCTGTGAGAAATGGGAGCCGTGGTGTCTCCTACCACACAGGATCGTGGCGAGGATTGAGTGAGGTGACTTGTGTACAGCATCTAGGATATGGTATTAAATATTCAGCATTATTTTCATTATTGATGATAAAACCCATAGGAATGTTGTATTATAGCAAAAGTAATTTAAATCTTGAAATTAAATTAGAACGACATGCTTGTGTCTATGTACGGGCTTTCTGAAGTCATGTAAGGCAGGATTAAAATCACTGTGCTGTATGTGCATGTGTCAGAACAACACTTCGTACCACACAAATACACACAAGTCAATGTCAAAATAAAAAATTACAAAAAATAAAATTTTATTCTTTTTTCAACATAAAGAAAAAAGCGATGGATCTTTAAACAAACATAGAATTTATATGTCCAAATAAGGACTTCTTCAGAAAAGTCACTTCTGAGCCTGTTTGTGCATTTGGTCAAACGAAACTGCAATAGCTCAAAAATATAGAACAATTCACAGTTTTGAGCTGCCTCCACTACCTGCAGCTCATTCTTTCAGATATTGGTGGTGGAGAACCTGGGCCTCTGAGGTAAAACTGATTTTACGTGAGAAACTAAAGTTCTTCAGAATCAAGTATGCTGAACAGGGCAAGTCTTCAAGCTGCACAACCACTCTGGTCAAAATACATGTATGGTCCTAACATAAGGGGCCTCCTTTCCAGTGTGCTTCCTAACCGGTTCTGAAGACAACTCCAGAAGAGGAACCCTGGAAATGCTTTGATTAAGGCCAGAGAAACAGGAAAAAACCCATGGAGCCACCTGTCCACGGCAACTGCTTTCACACTCATGCTCATCTGCCTGTGCAAGTCGAAGCATCCTTGTTTAACCAGTCAGCCTCATTACTGCAGAATCATATCTCATACGAAACATACAGTATGATAGTTTTTGCAGACATGAAATATGTCTTCAATGACATAATTAAGCCATTAATGTCTATTACTATTTAGAAAATTGGTTTCTGTCTATTGACATTCTGGTTCTCGACCCAATGGTTTCTTATGTAACTTTCATTATTAGGAGTGCTTAGCACACCAAAAATGAGGTTAATTATTAGCTTCAGGCAGGAAAATAATATACACAAACCAAAAAGTTGTGATTTTGTCAGGTGCAGACCTTCTCTGAATATGCTCAGTGTCCCTAGTGATGACAATGACACTGGCTAGGCAGATGATTTAGTTGAAAGAAGAAGAACCAGCATTTCATCATTGACATTACATATCATCCTGGCAAATGTGTTGAATATTCACTGTATACTCAGGTTGATAAACTTTGCACATATCTTGTTCCATGCTAGAAGTTTCTAGAATGATTTACCAACTGAGCTCTAATTCCTCTTTGCCCTTGTATGTCATATAAGTAACTGTTTCAACCCTGTTGCTCTCAGCAAGTGTGAATTATTATTTATATAAGAAAGTCTTGGGGAAAACTCCTAATGTTGGCTTCTTGTGGTACCTCACATCTGTCACCGCTCCTCTGCCCTGTGGCTTCAGAACTTAAATTTATCCTCAGGAGATTTGAATAAAAAGGAACTTTTTTGGCACTACCCTACCAACGGAGAGATACACAAACAGGTTTATCTTAAAAGCTTCACAAACCTTGGAAGAAATTCTTTCTTTGAAAGCATCTACACAAAACACAATAGGTATAAGAACATTTTAAAATACCAAACTAAATATGTATGTGAGGTGTGGGGGCAGGGAAGTGAAAGTAAAGAAATATCTGAAACATTTCCAGTTGTTTTAAGCATTTTTTAATTTGGAATCTCTGTCCACAATTTTTGAGCATATGTCTGTCTTTCCCCTGCCATCCAGGTTGTAAGTCATGGTGCCCCAGCTTCCCTGCCCTTAATTCAGTGCTTGGCAGATGGAGGGTGCTTCAGCATCAACCCAAATATAGGTAGAAAAGCAAACATTCAAAGGACTCAAGTGATGCAGATGCATGTTGAATGACATAAAGCACCTGTTGTACAAAGATATTGGGTAATGATAGAAAACTATGAAATCTTTGCCAAAATTAAGTAGTGTGATTTTAAAATTTTTCTAGATTATATAGTGTAAGAAAACATTGGGCTAAGATTTGCTGCTTTCGAACCAATGAAGCCCATCGAGTCATTGTCTTTACAACTGGAGTTTGAGAATTCGGAGAAAGATGGGGGTTGGAGAGGTGGGTGCGACGATTTACTGGATTTGTGGGTGAACTCCAGAGAAGAATAGGCACAGAGTTGGAGGATATAATCCCCCAGTGACATCAACCTCTATTTGGAAGTTTGGAGCATTTGCTGTTCTGCCTGTTGGACACACATGTGGCAGAGTTTGTTTCTGCTCTTTGAGTGTCTGAGCTACTGTGGCAAATCACCAGTGCTCGCCTAACAACTGAAGCAAAGGATACTTTTGTTTTCTTTTTCCGTTTGGCACATGAGAAAGCCTTCTCCCCTTTCCTGCTTAAATATACACAAAGGACTCAGTATCCTTAGAGTGTTAACACCAAGAAAAGGACATTGAGAATTTTAAAGGAGTTTAATCTGACAATTGATGCTCTAGTTAATTCCTAAATGAATAACTGATTCGCTCCACATTTTCCAGGAAATCACCGCATTATGCATCATGACATAATTCAAGATTACATATCATTTCAGTTTATCTCAAAGAGGCACACACACAAAAGCCAAACATTTTCCAGCTTGGCACTTATTCCTTCTCTAGCATGTCTGGACTAGCAATTTGACTCATTAATAGGTAGCAAAAAACATTACTGCAAAAGAGAGAACGGGGTTTCAATTTTTGAAGAATGTTTAAGTGGTTTGGATCATGAAGATGTCAGACAGCTGCCAGGTTGGAGAAGGATGCTCATGGTGTCATTTTAGAAAAAAAAACGTAGTCTCCATGCAATGGGCTCCTCTTTTTTTTTTTTTTTTTCATAGTGGAAAGGGAAGTCCATTCATCTGAATATTTTTTTTCTTAAAATGCTAATAAGGATGCCAATTAGTAGCCACTAAATCGTGGTTTTTATGATGTGGACACCTATCCGCAAAGAATATTCTGCTGATCATGGCCTCATGGCATAGAGGTCACTGGGTTAGTTTCCCAGAGAAAATGTCTGTTACTTATTTTCCCTTGGGTTGATTGGCCCTTCTGAAAGTTGGAATTATAGATATTTTAAAGCGAGACAGCATCATTTGGAATGATCTCTACCAACTTTCTTAACAGTGAAGATCTTAAAGCCCCCATAGGAGATGGAGCAATTAGGTCTAAGTTGGGTCCCTTGTCTCTCTGAATGAATTCCAGGCTTTTTCACTTTGTCACAGATGATCTTGTCAATTTATGGGCCCATTGTCCTGTGATAGGGTAGCAGTTAATTTAAAACTTGCATAAGGCCGAAGTGATCTCTCCTTGACTCCCAAGCCACACAATCAGCCTCTGTTAATTCAAAGACTTTTTTTGGAGTGGGGTGGGGTGGGGTGGTTCTTTCTTTGTTTTATAGAACATCTAGGTTCTTGTCTTCTGTTTCTCTCTGCTTCCATCCCCCCAGTAGCCATTAACTGTTGCAGGAGGAAATAAAATAAACCCAACGTTGCTACATCTCAATAGCTCTGGATACATTTGGGGTGGTTGAAAGAAATTGGATAAATTAAAATGAGATCTGCCCTGTGAAATTTGGACACATTTCAGTGTTCAGTGACTGTGGAAGGGTGCAGCAGATGCCAGGTGGTGATGCAGGGTGCAGGCTGGCTTTGGAGTCATAGCTCCTGGGTAGGAGTCTTGGTTCTGCCATTACTCACGGTGAGATCTTGGATGACAGACTTAACCTCTTTGCTTCAGTTCTTTCATCTATAAAATGGGCATCAGAATACTTAACTCACTGGATTCTTGTGAAGATGAAATTAGCTAATATAAAGTGCTCAGTAAAGTGGCTAGCTCATCATAGTGACTCTTGCTACACAACAGCGTGGTAGTTACAACTACTATTTTCTATGCAAAAGACTTGTGTACTCTTTAAAATTTTAAAAGTTTGCAAGGACATGGAGAAACATGCATTAAGAAAGTTTTATGAAAAAAAGGTGAATTAAAATGGTAAGAATTATACAATGTCAAAATGTGAAGATACACAGAAAGATTAGAAGAAAAATATGACAAAATATTAACATTGATTGTTTCTGGATGTTGTATTATGGTTGGACTTAAGAAGAATACTGATTTATCCTTTCTCAGCTTTTTGCAGTGATCATATGCTATTTTTCTAATAAGTGAAGAGACCCTCCCCTGAACCCCAAAAATAAAATGAAAAGGAAAATGAACTTTATATATTTCATTTACCCAAGCTACATTGATATAATAACACTTAGTTTTAAGGTTGGAAATATGGGATAAAATAAAAATGTATAGGCAACTTTGTCCTAGGCTGTGCTATTAAAAAAATACTTGGGAATTTAAGTTAGAGAAAATGAAAATGGAGAAAGTGAAAGTCTCCTCCCAGGCCACAAGTGAAAGCTGGTTGTTCTCTCCTCGGAGGACATGGAGAAGAGGCCACGTGGAGCAGGATCTGATTTCAGTGGTGCTTCCCATGTGATTGCACTCAAGTGGCTCCAGAGGGGCCTGTTGGAAGTTTGCTTTCAAGACTAGATGGATTTGAGAAGTAGAGGCTTCCTAGAGAGAGCCCAGGGAGGCTGAATGTGGAGCTGTGGGAGGAATTTTATTCTGGTGCACAGTACATAACCCAAGAGCTGCACATTAACTCGACTTGTGACTGTAGGAGAATTTAATTGTTTTTTACTTGGTATCTTTTTAGCCAGAGGACTTTTCTCTGTATCGATAAACATTACATTAATTTTCCATTGTTCTGGTTAGTTCTAAGATACTGTGGGTCAAATTGAAGTCTTATTAATCCCACTGGAAAAATCCCAAAATAAGCAAAAAAAAAAAAAAAAAAAAAAAAAAAAAATTCCCCTGAAGTCTAATCAGGAAGTGATGTCAGTTGCTGAAGTTTTGCTTCCAAACATGTGTGTTTTCCTAGCTGCTGTTCCTGTGCGTTCACAGGCATGAGCCCTTCTGGGAATGGCTGAGCCCAAACATCTTGCAGCTTTACGGACTATCAATGGAGCACTCCTTGATGCACTATTAACCATCTGTTGACCTACCTAAAGATTAGAGTTTCAGGGAGGGAAGACAAGCACCATACGTCTCCTTACTGATGAAATGCTCACCCTGCATCAACGCTTGGGTGTACTGGATGGAGGTGCTTGGGGTTCACATATCCAAGATCCTGCTTATTGTCAGTATCTGATCCAAAACCAATGATTCATGTTCCAAAGAAAATGTTGTTTTTCTATTTTCCCATCGTGCTGGCTCTCCCCCCAGACCACAGTGAGCTGCCCCACACTGCTCTGCATCTGGGTGACATAGGAGATAATTGTAGGACCCTTGCAGGCGTGATAAACTGTGCTTTCTCCAGCCCAAAAGCCCTTTGAAGTTGCAGACAGTTTCATGATAATTGATAATCTAATCTCAGCCCAGCCTGTATATTTTTTTTCTCTTTTCCTTTTCTTTCCAGGCTGCTCTGCAAGCAAGGGAATTATTACAGCATATGTATTGATTGCCTCGGAAGAGGTCACTGTGCTGGAACTGCCCTGTTAACACAAGGCCCTGTGAAAGGTGAAATCTTGGCAAGATCCGAATAACAACCAGCGGCCTAGTTGGACGTGGGCTGCAGAGCACGGAGAGCCGGGAGAGAAACGATTTTTCATTCTTTCTGCCTCAAGGCTATACATGGCAATTACTGTTTCAGAGGCAATAACGAAGTTGTTAATTACAGGTTTATACCCTTGTAGCGCAAAGTAGGAATGAAGGGACTAAAGGTTACAAAGTGGTACTTAAAAAAAAAGTTACAGGTGATTTCTTTTCTCCTTCTTAGTGGAATAACTTAATTAATAGTCAGGTTTGGGCCCAATGAAGAAGAGAACTCTCAAAGAGACATCTTACTGGAATGATTAAATTTGTCCATGCCCTCCAATTTGCTCTTCTTAACTGGTTGTCCTGTTTTTATTTTCCCTAATTGTCTCTAGAAATCTTTCAGATGGGGGTCTAAGAAAGCTCTAGGTATTCAGTGTGCTCCCCTCTGGTTCTGGCCACGATGTTACACATTTACAGAGAGCAGATGCAGCGTGGCCACTTACCAACCTGATTTTCCCTCCAGATCTGGGGGCCCCATGAGGTGCTGTATCAGCACTAATGAGCTCCTTGTGCTGGGCCTGACCAGGCTTCCCACCTCTTGTGCTGAGATGCAGCCATTCTTGGAAGGCCCAGCAAACCCATCAGGGGCTTGGGATAGCATTTCCACAAGGCGGGAAATGCTTGGCTCTGGAAAGCTACGCTCCAGCCTGTCTGAAAAAGTTGAATCTTCTTTGAAGCAATCTGTGTTTTCCATACTTAAGTTTAATTCAAAAGAAATTCAGCAGCTCATTTGGAATCTGGTCTTGCTGTTGTGGGCTATGGTGTCTAGTTGATGCCCAGCCGTGGAGCTCCTAACTGCATTCCTGTCGCTGAAATTCAGTTGATACATTAATTCCATCCCATGCTTTCAGCCTCTAGAGGGGTGACCCTGTGGTTGTTGTCTTTACCGCCCCAGTACCCAGTACGGCAGTGGCACACAGTAGGTGTTCACTAAGTGCTTGATGGGCAAATTCAACTTTCTGAATTCCTCCTACTATGCCTACTATACTGGGATAAAAACAGAAAAAACCACTCTCCCCTCTGGGTAATTTTCTGTTTAACATATTTGTTTGAATTGGGGGTGTTGTTAGAAACATGCCCACTAGCACTGGCAGTAAAAACACAGCTCTACCAAATAGTTGGCCTGGAAATGCCTTGAGCTGCTGGGAGGAGGGGTCCATGGCTCTTTGATTTCTGTGGGGACAGACAACGCTGCCAGAGGGACCCGGGAAGCTCAGGTTCCTGGGATGGGAGGGGTCCTGGGGTGCAGGAGGCCTCTTGTCTTTCTTTCCATTGAAGATGGGTTTCTGGGGCTGGGGGAGAAGAGGGGATTTCTGGTGGGTGTGCAGGGCTCTGGTGAGGTGGTGGCCTGTGCCCAGAGACCCGAGAGCAGGAGAGATGACAGGCAGGGAAGACGGCTGTGGGGATGACAGTGTCAGGGCCCTCGTGGAGGCGCTTGTGTCTTGTGCTAGCTGCTTTGCAGGCATTTCCTCATTGGGTCTGCATCACAGCCCTGAGCAGAAGGGACCGTCACGTCACCGTCTGAGAGAGGGAAATCGCCCATGGGAGGTGCTTCACAGCCTCGCACAGATATTAAAATCTGCTTAATCTTCATTCCTTCCACTAACCCAAAACTCCATGGGGCCACTCATCTCTTTCTCCCCCTGACTGTCCCCAGTGCCCGGCGCATGTCTGGTCCCCACAAGTGCTCAGGGTCTGGTTGTTGCTTGAATGAAGACATGTCCTCAGAGGGAGCCCTGCACACGCCCTCCCTGCCTGGAAAGGGAAGACGTGGGGCTGTCCCCTGGCTCACCAGGGAGTGCAGCAGAGGCCTGCAGCCTCACGCCTCCACGCGAAGCACACAGCGTGAGCATCGCAGTGAACCAGGGGGTTTAAAAAGAATAACACAGTATTTCTTTATACGTATGTGAGACAGGCCCAATGGAGATAACTTGGAAAACACAAAGGGGTATTGACCTTTCCCCCAAACACCCTCTGTACTTCCTCACTCTGGTTAAAACCTGAATTTCCCTGTTGACATTTCGCGCACTGTATGCAGCTCAGAAGGGAGGTGCGTTTTTGCTTTCCTGGCCCTCCCCCCACCTCCGTCTCTTCTTTTCCTCTTGGGATTTCAGGCAACTATTCTCCAAGCCCAGTAAGGATACACCTTCTTCTATGATCGCATTAATGTATACTCACTGCATTAAACCTTGAACATTCTGAGAGGTACACAGAAGAAATAAATAGATGATTTTGCTAACAAAAATGTTTTGTTTTCTTCCAGTTTCTTTCTTGTTCTATTTTATGTGTACCTGAGACCATATGTTATTTTTGTTTGATGCTTTTCACTTTATGTTGTAACTAACATTTTGTTGTGTTCAAGAAAACTCAACTTAATCATCATTTAAAATTCCACCCCATGTTATCATAACTTTGCTCATTCTGCTGAGTGTTTAGGTAGTTCTGGTTGGTTCCTGCTCAAAGAAAGTTCCTTGGGTTAAGACTGTCGGTGAAGCATCCTGGAAACTGGATGTGCAGAAGATGAGGGTTGCTCAAATATCTAAGTTGAGCATGTTGGGCTGAAGCCAACTAGCAAGAAGAACTCAGCAGGTAGGTCTTCCAAACTAGGAACTCCTCAGCTTGCTGCTAGGACTTGCTCATCCAGGCATCTGGGGGAGCAGACCAGGAGCAGCTCATGCACAGTCAGCACCAGAGCCTGACCATGGAGTCAGGACCTCTCAGGGCATTGGGGCTGAGCAGAGAATTTCCAGTGTTTCACTGTTATAATTTATGCTATCATCATCACCTTTCTGCATGAAACTTTCTGTTTACTTCAGGTTCTCTGTTTAGGATAGATTCCTCATATTTGAACATATAGACCCCGGGGTAGGAGTATTTTTGAGCTTGCAATCCATGTGCCAGCGGTTTCTGCCTGGAATGCTGTGTATTGGGTCCCAGCTGTATCCGAGCCTGCCCACCAGGATTTAAGACATTCATGCATGGTGATAGGGAGTATTTACTTCAATTATTCTGTCTGCTTCACCACTGGGTATGGGACATACGGTGGGCAGATCTTTTTACATCATCAGGCTCCGAGTTGAGAGTAACCACATCTGTCCTGAAAGAGACAATATAATAAAGAAGCCGTCAGAGTTTTTAAGGGGGTTGTATTGCCAAAAGTGCCCTCTGCTGGGATTAAAAGATACTGTGTGTCTGAGATGTGGAAAGACCTCTGGACTTTCCAAAGTTCTTCAGACAGGAAGCAGGCAGAGAAAGCTGCTCAGCCACCAGGAGGCCGTATCTTTAATGCTCCCTTTAATTGTAGCCAAGGAGGACGGTGGCAGGGGAGGAGTCACCTGACAGGAGAGCCAGGAGCCAGTGGACAGGGGACAGCTCCCAGGGCACAGCCAGGCTGAGCCAACTCACTGGTGCAGAGCAGCATTTTTTTGAGCAGCCCTGACATATCCCTGGGCACCCATATCCTACGCTTGGAAAATATTTCTCTGCAGAAATTCCAAGGCTCATTGGTAAGAAGTCATTCAAAAATGTTGATTTATATCTATATAGAAACATTTAACTCTACAAATCTTGTGTTTGTCTGGGAATCAAATTTGACGGCATTTATCCCAAAGATTCATCCCTATTAGAAGCTTTCAGTTGGAAGTTAAAATGGTGTCGGTGTCTTTTTATCATGCAAAAAGAGTGCTTTGTATTGTTTTTCCTCTAATTGATAGTATTTCACCCTCCCGTTATCCCCTGAGACTTGAGAAGGGCCCCTTGTGCATGTCTCTCAGGAGATTACCTGGGAGAGGACGGGACAGATGCGTGGAGGGTTCCGTGTCCCTTAAAATGGCCTCCCCGCCCCTGTGCACTTGGCAGTCCTTGGTGTCCTAGTCAGGTGGGAAGAGGAGCCCAAGTCACATTGGAGAGACAGGTGGAAGCTTATGTGCCTTTTCTTTTGGTGCATGAGTTAAGTGGCATCAATTCCTCACTTTTGTTCCTGGGCTTTTTCCTAACCGAGCTGTCTTTCCTGCCCCCGTTTACCTCTCACGTCTGTCAGGGTGGTCTTCTCCAATGCGGGGTCTCTTGTATGGAGACGTGTGGTGAAAAACAGAAGGGCCCCACTAGGATCTTGAACTGCAAGCATGCTCAGGGGCCAGTGTAGACACAGCCTTGGCTTGGACTCCTGCGCTCCCTGGCCTGCTGGGTGACGCGGTCCTCCCGCCTGCAGGTTCGCCCAGAGGCACTTCGGGTGGCGTTGGCGACAGAGAGAAGAGATGACTCCTTGGCCTTGTGTGCTGGGGTGCCTGAGGTGCCTGGGGTGCCATGTGACATCCTCGAGCATTTGTTTTGACTCCTGAAAAGAACAAAATATGTAATGTAGAAGTTACACAGTAGGGATGGGAAGGACTTTGAGAGTTGCTGTCCCATGGGGCTGTGCCTCCCGTTTTCTCACCTGCCTCGTGCTTTCTGCCTGCCCATGGTTGTCTTTTAATAGTTTGACGCACATTTTTATGTTAGGACGCACGAGAAAGAGCAGGCCACAGCAGGACACTGTCCCTGAGCCTGCAAAGACTGTGGAGACTCCCCTTGTCCCTCCACGTGTGTGTGGGGATGACGTGCTCTTGGCACGTCCCTGAAAGTGGTCTTGGCAGGTCACTTCCTGCAGCGGCTCACACCCCTCCACTCTGAATTGGAGGCTGAAGCTGTGTCAGTCCAGACTGTCCGTCTGTGCGTCCCAGGAAGCATGTTTCTTCCTCTGGGGGGATTTTCATCAGGGTGACTTTCCTCACAGGGGTCTCAAACCAGGCCCCAGATGCCCTGTTCGCGGAGGGCTTGGCCACGTATTGCTGTTCTTGATGTGAAGACGGCAGCCCAGACTGAGGGAGCAGCCCTGTCCGTGTGTCTGGGAAGTGTCCTTGCCCACCAGAGAGTGCAGCAGGCTGCGGAGCCAGGCACAGGCTCAGCCAGGGATGCACTGCGGCCGGGCATGGGGTGCTGTCAGAGCAGCCAGGGCTGCGGGGCTGCAGGGCTCCTTCCCGGCTGTCCTGAGTATGCTGGGGCTGCAGGTCTGCAGGGCTGCAGGTCTGCAGGGCTGCGGGGCTGCGGGGCCGGGGCACAGCGCAGCCCGTCCTCCCTTGTCCTCTTCACAAAGGAAACACGGAGGAGTTACAGCCTCGCTTCTTCCGCTGTCCGTGCATGGAAGAAAGTGAACCGATGGCCGATGATGAATGAGGACGTTGCCTTACAAGGATTTCTTCCGTCCTTTTAACAGACTTACAGAAGCTTTCCAGCGAGAGCCCCAGGAGATTCTCGATGGTGTGTGGACCCATCGAGCTCTGACCGAGGGATCGGCGTCTCCCGTAGAATCCCACCCACTCTGGGAAGCCTTTCGAAGGCATCCCTCACTTGTCTGCCTTCCCAGGCAGGCCACAGTCCTCTCAGTGCTCCCTGAAACGTCACTGTTACCACCATGATGTGGTTTTTCGTGAATGCCACTCTCACCCACCCAGCTGCCTAAACCGTGTCTGAGTCACAGAATTAGAACAGCCAGTGCGCGGCACACAGCTGGTGCTTAAAAAGTGATTTCTAAAGAAAGAAGACCTGCTTATCCTGAGAGTGACTCAGACTCAAGATGATCATTTCCAAGGACAGAGACTGTGTCTTATTTGTTGGAAATAGGCGTGCCCACATGGCAAAGTGTACTGGATGTTCCACAGACGTCCCTGAAAGTCCTGCAGGGAGGTGCCAAGGGTCACAGAAGGCTGTTCATGGGCAGTCAGCTTATCCCCACTCAGTTTCATGGCAACCACGTCATGATGCCTTTTGCAAATTGAAGCCCAATCACATACATTTACATTATTTATTTATTTTTATTAGCACATTCATTGTTACAAGTCATATTTCTTTATGTCTTTTATCCAATCTCTCCCTACATTTTTTTTTTAAAAAATTTCAAAAGAGAAGTAGTCTCCTTCTATGGGACAGATGCTGTCAACAAAAATAAATTTTCTTCAAAGGACAGAACCAATTGGTTTTCCACTGCAGCTGGTTTCCTGCTCACTCATCTGCAAGACAGCTGACCACAGATGTGGCACGCTGACCACCGTGGGCCCCATCCCAGGGAGGAGGGACACTAAGGTGTTCACCCTGCAGGTGCTTCTGAGGAATTCAGGTTTAATTTTGTGGTTAGTGGTAACAATCTAGGAAATATAATCCTGGGTGCTGAGGAAGTCTGATGCTTATGGTTTTTATAAAGATAAAAAGATGACACTTCAGAAATGTACAGCTGAAAATACTTTGTACCCTGTGTTTACATTTTGATTTCTAGTCAGATCCATCAGTTTTCTCCCCAAGTTATTTATCTCATGGAGTGGGTGCCCAAATCTGCCCAACATTGTGTCCAGATGGCCGCGTCCTCCCACGCCATGCAGGGGCTCACGGCCTGTCTCACCTTTTACCAGAAGCTTAAGATCATCTGAAAGGAAAAACTGTTACGGCAAATCATTTTGTCAATGCCAATTTGTAGGTGTCTTATGCTGTCCAGTATTTTGGGTGACACGTGTCCTCTTCTGCAGCCTCCCATGAATGTGCTGATTTCAATATTGCTATTGGTTATTCACAGGCAGAGCTGTGTAATAAAAAAGAGAGGCCCATTTAGAAAGGTGTGGCATGCTCTGAACAGTCCAGAGAGAAGCTTCCTGCCTGACAAATGTGCATTTTCTGAGTTTTTCTGAGTGCAGCTAGCAACTTAGTTCCCAAGGATCACACCTGGGTTACACAGAAGAAAGTTAATTTGGCTTCTCTTTTATTAAGCCAGATGATTGCAGATTTCCCAACTTAAACTGGCAACAGGACTGTGGCTTATAAATGAGTACCAATATGGAGAAGCCTGTGCTACATTTCACTGCAAAGAAATCCTCCCAACAAGGAGAGGCAGTCAGAAGCAATACATTTTGGTTGTTACCAATCTGGTAAATTTGCATGAATGGTTCTAAATCCTTTGAAAATCTGACGTGCCACCCAGGAGATCATACAGCATATTTTCTGATGCTTTAATTTCTATCTGTTGGAATCCACTGGCACTTATTAGATGAGAATGATAAATTTTTTTTAACTTCGAAAAATAATATGCCCTGATAAGGGAATATTTTCACCATTCTTGGGGAAAGCTGAATGTCAGCGATTGTGTTCGACTGTTTTTGAGGCTGAGTGATGTTGTGAGGGTGGACGAGGGGGTGACTGGATTGTGAACAGGAGGAACTGGTGACAGGAAAGCAACTCGTCTTCATCTTCCTCTGTCAGTTGTGAGAACGCCCAGAGCTTGCCCTTTCCTAATGTAAACAGAAGATCGTGCCTCCAGCAACAGAAGCCGCCACGAAGGCAGCTTCTATTCCTGCTCAGAGCGTTCGGCAACACAAGGCACGCGACGTGACTCCCAGCTGTCGCCTGAGGCTGGCCACACCTGGGTGGCATCTCTGAAGGGTGCTCATCTGGGCCAAGGTATGCTAAGCCTCTTTGCCTTTCTTTGCTGTGTCTCAAGCTAATGCCACTCTTGGAAAGCCACAGCGACTTCATGTCAATGGGGGAGATGAAGGGACAATTACAGACAGTGATACCAGGACGCGGCTGGGCGCTGCTCCTTGGTTGTCCTGGTGGAAGATGCGCTTTCCCACCTGGGAGGCGCATGGCTGGTCTCGGGCCTGGGGAAGCTGGTGCGTGAGTGCCCATACGAGCAGGTGCTTGTGCGGAGGTCAGGGGCAGCTCCATACAGTACCTGTTCTGGTTCTGACCGTGTTGTTTGCTGAGACAACACGTGTCTCTGTCCATTGGTTTGGTAGGAGATGTGCATGTTACTGAAATAAGACATCAGGTGGAAGAAGGGAGGTGCCTTAGCTGGTTCTTGGAGGGTGGGGATTTCCTTCTGTCCAGTTGAGTGGCCGCTTCATCAGCAGGATATTAAATTACTTTTGTTTTCTAATTGATACGAGGCGGGGGCTGTGGTCTAAAACCATCATTGCTGAGGTCGCAGAAGCAGGTTGTCTTGCAAAGAAGAGGGTCAGCGTCTGCCGTATCAGCACCTACTTTAATTTAATAATACAATCTGTCAGGCTGTATGTGGTCAGTACAGCCTTCCATAATTTTAGCTCCTTTTGCTTATTCCACATTTTATGATGATCAGGGTGAATTAGAAGGGAGGTGACTCAGGCTGCCCAGGACCCAGGTCACCTGTCAGCCCCCTCCTCGGGGTCCCTGTCAGCACCCTGGGCTGGGACAGTAGGACTGCACATGTCCCCCAGCTCCCACCTCCACTGGCACATGACGGCGACTCTGTTCAGGAAGCTCTGGGTCCTCTCCATCACCCATGTTCTGCCCATCCACTGAGAACGTCCCCTCTGTGGAAACATTCCTGATCTTTCTGGCTGGAAGCAATTTTGTTATACTCTGAAATCATATCACTTTTCACCTTCTCTCACATTTGTTTATGAAACTCCTCTTTTTGACTGTAAATTTGCCAAGAGCAAGAACAAAACAGTTTTGACTTTCTGTCCACTGCAGGATGTAGGGCCTAAGGCACCTGATACGCAGCTTGTATGTGTTCTCAGTAAGTGTGCACAGAACGAATTAATCCGTTTATAAGTTGTCTGCAAGAGTGAGGTTGCCGAAGTGCCTCGATGCAGCACGATGAAGGGTGCAGACAATTTGCGTGTTGGCTGACTATGGAAACTTGCTCAGGAGTAATAAAAGAAAGTTATTTTGGAAGTTTGGAAAGTTAGTTTCGGCTTCAATTCCTCAGCTCCTTTTGGAAAGCAACTCCAGGGTCAATAAACATTTTCACTTAGATTGAAAGAATAGTTAGGACTTGACCAAAAACAGGGTTTCAGGTGTTTTTTGCCTACTGTCAGAATTTACACTAGCTGCCTTTGTGAAGGTAGCATTAGAGTTAGCACTTTCCTACCCATGGGTATTGATGGGAAAACTTACCTACTAGTTAAAGTCACTTTGGAAAAGTTACTGGGGCCATTTCCTTACTTCTTGAGCATAAAATGGCTTTCTTTTTGAAAGTAGACATTTTCAGGCCATTAATTCCTAATGCAGACTAACCGCTGCACTGGATTTGAAGAGTGGGCTGAGGAAAGGATTCTCACTTTAGGGAAAAAGGGGATTCAATGTATGCGCAACCAGAGGTTTCAGGTCATGGATACTGTGCTCTCCTGGATCTGGGGGTTGCCCTAGCTTTGGGATGGGGAGGGGCCTCTTCCTTCCTTCAGTAAATGTGGTTAAGGGCTCCAAGTGTGCCAAGCACTGTGTTAGCCCCTATGAACAAGAGAGATTTTTTTGGTGTGTTTTCATGAAGCTCAGAGTTTGGTTATGGCAAATGCTCAGAAATGGAAACCAGAGAGAGCAGGGAAGTGTGTGCAGAGGCTGAATCACAGGGTGGTGCACGGGGCAGCCCCCCGCCCCGGAAGTGGGCCTTATGCAAGATGTTCTCGGAGGTCTCTGTGGACACTTAGATCCTAACATAGTGTGAAACAAACCCAAAGGGAAAATACATATAAAAAAAAGGTTTTATATCTTCATTGCAAGTTATGAATCAAAGTGTGCCTCCAGTGGAAAGGGTGAGATGTCGAAGACTTGAGTGAGATCTGCCTGCTGGAGATCAATGCGGGATGGGCCAGAGCTGGAGAAGGGACCTGGGGGTGGGACACTAATGAGGAGGATATTCATACTTCTGTAAGAGGCAAGAAAGGACTCAGCCAGCATGGAGGCAGTGGGGGCTGAGGGAAAAAGAGAGGTTGTGCACAGGGGGAGTTAACTGGAGAGCAAGGTGGACACAGAGTCTAAGTGGTCTTGGTGCTGGAAGGAACAATGTTATTAACAGAAAGACCTCCACTGGGAGAGTGCACTCAGTTTGGGAAATATTGGGGAAACACTGGCTGAGGATAGGCTCTGTGCGATGTCTGGGGAGGAGCCAGAAGAACATAACTAGTGTGCAAAAGACCAACCAACTCCCAGCACAGGTTTAGGAATCTTCCAGATGAACGTATAATCCATGCATTTGGCTTACCACTTTTGCAAACTTGGCACATAAAGGTTGAGATTTTTGAGACAAAGAGACCGAGCTAGAGGAAGTTGCTGAGATCAGAGAGGAAGCCAGGCCCTTGTCAAATCACACTTCTTCTGAGTTCTTTCATAATTAAATTGCTTTTCCTTTGTATTTTGTATCTCTGTTGGCTTTGTGCTACACTGACTTACATTATTTTTTGGTCATTCCTTCTAGAGTATGAACACTGAAGGGGAAGGGATGTACATTATTCCCATTTGCATTCCTACATTGCATAGCACAGTGTCTTTTATAGAATGAAAGATACTGAGTACAAGCTGTCAGTAGACAAAAAAGATACTGTCAAACAGGAATTTCAAGAAACTGCATTAAGGAAGCACAAGGAGGAAGAGATGGGATGATGAAAGAAATAGAGGAGATCGGGACTGTGGACAGTCACAGAAGCCAAAGGAGGTGCTAATTCTAAGAAGGAAGGAGGGACCAGAAACATAATACAGTGCAAAAATACTGGGAGATGAGTCCTTTATAAAGGCCATTGGTTTGGGGTTTTGGAGGTGACCAGGGCCTTTGAGGAAGCAGAAAGCTTTGTTCCACCAAAAAACTTTCCTAGGACCTTCTTGTATTTTTTTGTGAGGCAAACACTCAGAAGGGTCTTCCTAAAACATCCCCCATTACAAAAGCTCTCTGGTATTCCTCTTTTCTCTCTGTCATCTTTGTTAGCTGTAGTTTTAAAATTTTTATTTTTTAACATGGTAAGAAAAATGCATAGCATAAAATCTAACCTATTATAATTTTAAGTGTATAGCATGGTGTGGTTAACTATAAGCACTACGTTGCACAGCAGATCTCTAGAACTTTTCCATCTCACGTGACTGAAACTTTACCCATTGAGTAACTCCCATTCCCTTCTCTCCCCAGCCCTGGCAACCAGCATTCTACTTTCTGCTTTTGTGAATTTGACTATTTTAGATACCTCCTATAAGTGGAATCATAAAGTATTTGTCCTTCTCTAACTGGCTTATTTCACTTAGCAAAATATCCTCGAGGTTTACCCATATTGTAGCATGTGACAGGATTTCCTTCTTTTTTAAGGCTGCATAATATTACATTGCATATATTTACCACAGTTTCTTTATCCATTCATCTCTCAATGGACCTTTAGGTTGCTTCCACTTCTTGGCCATTGTGAATAATGCTACAATAAGCATAGGAATGCAAATATCTTTTTGACAAAGACTTTAAAACAACTGTCTTAAAGATACTTGAAGAACTAAAGAAAGGTGTAGAGAAAGTAGAGAAAACAATTATGAATAAAATAAAAATATAAATAGAGATAGAAAACCTAAGAAGAACCCCCCAAAATTATAGTGCTGAAAAATACAACTGAGATGAAAAAGTTACTAGAAGGATTCAAAAGCATATTTGAGCAAGCAGAAGAAAGAATTTGTGAACTTGAAGATAGAACAATTGAAATTATTGAGTTTGAGGAAAAGAAAGAAGAGAGATTGAAGAAAAGTGAATAGAGCCTAAGGCACCTGTAGGATACCATCAAGTGGACCAACATAGGCATTGTGGGAAATGAAAAATAGAAGAGAGAGAAAAGGAGCAAAGAGATTATTTGAAAAAACAGTGGTTGAAAAGTTTCCAAGTTTGATGAAAGACATGAATATAAACATCCAAGAGGATCAAAAACCTCTGAGTAGGATGAACACAAAGAGATCCTCACCAAGACACATTATAATCAAACTTTTGAAAACCAAACACAGAGAATCTTGAGACTAGCAAGAGAAAAGCTACTAATCACATACATAGATTTTCAATATGATTATCAGTGGATTTCTCATCAGAAACTTTTGAGGCTAGAAGGCAGTGAGCTTATATATTCAGCTAAGAATCTTATATCCAGCAAAACTGTCCTTTGAAAGTGAGGGAGAAATAAAGACATTCCCAGAAAAAAGCTGAAGTAGCTCCTTACCAGTAGACCTGCCCTGCAAGAAATGCTAATGGAAGTTCTGCAGGTTAAAATAAAAGAACCCTAGACAGTAACTTGAAGCCGTAGAAACAAATAAAGATTTCAGTAAAGGTAAATAGATGGGCAATTATAACAATTAGTATTATTGTAAAAATGGTTTGTAACTCCAGTTTTGTTTTCTACATGATATATGAGACTAATACATTAAAAAAATTAGCTTAAAAGCTAGTATTATTCTAACTTTGGTTTGTCAGTCTCCATTTTGTTTTCAACATGATTTGAGACATTATGCATTATAAAAAGAATTATTAGTTTATGATTTTGGACACGCAATGTATAAAGATATAATTTTGTAATATTAACAATTAAAAGGGGTGGAAACGAAGCTGTTAAATGAGCAGAGCTTTGTATATTATTGAAATTAAGCTGGTATAAATTCAAATTTGAGTGTTATAACTTTAGATATTAAATGTAATCCCCAAGATAACCACAAAGAAAATAGTTACAGAATATACACAAAATGAAAATGAGAAGGCAATTAAACTGGTTTATTATAAAAAGTCAGCTAAATACAAGATAACAGTAATGCATGGACTAAGAAACAAAAAAGCTATCAGGCATGTAGGAAACAAATAACAAAAATGACAGAATTATCTCCATAGCAGTAATTACTTAAAATATAAATGGATTAAACTCTCCAATCAAAAGACAGAGATTGGCAGAATGAATTAAAAAAATGATTCAACTACACACTGTCTACAAGAGACTTGCTTTAGATCCAAAACAGAAATAGGTTGAAAGTGAAAGGATAGAAAAAACTATACCACACAAATAGTAACCCAGAGAGAGCAGTATGCCATACCAAAAGCAGACAATATATATTTCCAAAAGAGACAATAGGTCAAAAAAGGTTATAAGAGATAAAGATGAATATTACATATTAATAACAGGTTCAATACAGCAATAATATATAACAATTATTAACATTTATGCACCTAATACCAACGTATCATCAAAATATGTGAAGCAAAAATTGACAAAGCTGAAAGGAGAAATAGACGGTTCCACAATAATAGGGGCATTTTGGAGACTTTAATACCTCACTGTCAATAATGCATAGGACAACCAGACAAAAAACAGTAAGGAAATAGAGGATTTCACCAATGCAGTAAACCAGCTAGGTCAGACATATGCAGAACAGTCTACCCAACACCAGCAGAATACATACTCTTCTCAAGTGCACAGGGAACATTCTCCTGGATAGTCCTTACGTTAGGCCACAAATTAAGTCTCAATAGATTTAAAAAGATACATATCATATACTACATCTTCTCTGACCACAACGTAATGAAGTTAGAAATCAATAACAGAAGAAAAACTGAAAAATACACAAATTTGTGAAAATTAACACACTTAAACATCTAGTGCACCAGAGATGAGATCACAAGAGGAATTAAAAAAATAGAGACAAGTGAGAATGAACACACAGCACACCAAAACTTAAGAGATGCAGCAAAAATAGTGCAAATGGGGAATTTATAGCTATAAACTCTTAAATTAAAAAAAAAAAAACAAGAAAGATCTTAAATTAACAATCTAACTTTGCAACTTAAAGAACTAGAAAAAGGAGAACAAACTAAACTCAAAGCCAGCAGAAGGCAGAAAATAATAAACACAGAAGGAGAGATAAATAAAATAGAAAATAGGAAAACGATAGAGAAAATCACCAAAACCAAACATTGGTTCTTTGAAAAAATCAACAAAATAGACAAACCTTTAGCTAGATTGACTATGAAAAAAAAGAGAGGACCTAATGTTTAGAATTAGAATCAAAGTGGGGGCATAACTACCAATTCTATAGGAATAAAAAGGGTTATAAGAGAGTCCTATGAACAGTTATACGACAACAGGTTGGATAAAGGAGATGAAATGGACAAATTTCTGGAAATGCAAACCTACCAAACAGTCACAAAGAAACAGAAAATCTGAATAAGCCTGTAACTAGATAAGGAGATTGAATCAGTAATAAAAACATCTCCTGGCAAAGAAAAGCCCAGACCTGATGCTTCACTGGTGAGTTCTTCCAAACACTTAAAGAATGAACATCAATCTTTCCAAATATATTAAAAAGATTGAAGAGGTGGAAACATTTCCTTGCTCGTTCTGTGAGTCCAGCATTGCCCTGCTACCAAAGCCAGACAGAAGGACTACGGGAAAAGAGAATACAGACCAATACCCCTTGAGAACATCAATGCAAAAATCCTCAACAAAATATTAGCAAACCAAATTTGGCAGTACACTAAAAGAATTATACATCATGACCAAGTGGGATGTATTCCTGGAAAGCGATATTGGTTTAGCCTGCATGCACTGACGAATGTAATATGCTACATTAACAGAATGAGGGAAAAAGTCCACATGATCATCTCAACTGATGCTGAAAAAGCATTTGGCAAAATTTAAGATCCTTAATGGTAAAAATACTAACAAACTAGGAATAGAAAGAAACTCCCTCAACATAATAAAAGCCGTATATGAAAAACCCACAGTGAACATTACAGTCATTGATGAGAGTCTGAAAGCATTCCTGCTAAGGTCAGAAACAAGGCGAGGATGTCTGCTTTCACTGCTTCTATTAAAAACAGTATTGAAGTCCTAGCCACTCCAGTTAGGCAAGAAAAAGAAATAAAAGGCATCTAAATTGAAAAGAAAGATGTAAAATTATCTCTATTCATAGATGATATAAACTTATATGTGGAAAACCCTAAAGATTCCACAAAAAATGTTAGAAAAAAAATTTAGCAAAGTAGCAGGATACAAAGTCAATGCGCAAAAATCAGTTGCATTTCTATACACCAACAGTGAGCAACCTGAAAAGGCAATTAAGAAAACAATTTTATTTATAATAGCATCAAAAAGAAAAAAAATAGTTGGGAATTAACCAAGGAGGTAAAAGACTTATATGATAAAAACTATAAAATATTGCTAAAAGAAATTAAAGTAGATAAATAAATAAATGAAAACATATCCTCTGTTCATGGATTAGAAGACAATATTGTTCAAATGTCAATACTATCCAAAGTGATCTACAGATTCAATGCAATCCCTATTAAAATTCCCAGGATTTTTTTTGCAGGAATGGAAAAATCCATCCTAAAATTCATATAGCATCTCAAGGAACCCTGAATAGCCAAAATAATTTTGAAATAAAACAAAACAAAACATAGTTATAGGACTCACACTTCCTGCTTTCAAAACTTACTGCAAAGCCATAGTAATCAAAAGGAGGGCATTTGCATAAAGACAAACATACAGATCACTGGCATAAAATAGAGAGCCCAGAAATAAAGCTTCACATACATAGTCAAATGATTTTCAGCAAGGGTGCCATTTCCACAACTCTAGATTTGGCACTCATTTCTTGGATGTGACACCAAAGGCACAGGCAATAAAAGAAAAAATAGACGAGTTGGACTTCATGAAAATTAAAAATGTTTGTGCATCAGAGGATACTATTAACATTGTGAAAAAGCAAGCCATGAAATGGGAGAAAATATTTGCAAATCATACATATGATGAGGGATTAGTATCCAGAATATAGAGAGAACTGCTAAAACTCAATAATAAAAACTAAACAACCCCATTAAATAGTTGGCAAAGGACTTTATTAAAAAGAAGATGTACAAAAGGCCAATAAGCTCATGAAAAGATTCTCAACATCACTAATCATTAGGACAATGCAAATCAAAATTGCAGTGAGACACCACCTCACACTGATTGGGATGACAACTATCAAACAAAACAAAACAAAAAGCAAAAAGGAAAAAGAAGTTGCTGACAAGGATGTGGAGAAATTAGAACCGTTGTGCATTGTTGGTGGGAATGTAAAATGGTGCAGCTGCTGTAGACAGTACGGCAGTTCCTCAAAAAGTTAAAAATAGAATTACCATATGATCCAGCAATTCTAATTCTGGGTATAGACCCACAGGAATTAAAAGCAGGATCTTGAAGAGATATTTCATAGCAGCATTATTCATGACAAGTAAAACGTGGAAGCAATCCAAATGTCCACTGACAGATGAATGGATAAGCAAAATGTGCTACATCCACACAATGGAATATTACCCAGCCTTAAAAACACGGGAGTTCTGACACACGCTACAAAATGGATGAACCTTGAGCACATTATGCTGAGTGAAATAAGCCGGTCGCAAAAAGACAAACACTGCATGATTCATTCCACTTATGTGCGGTACCTAGAGTAAGCAAAATCATAAAGACGGAAAGTAGAATGGTGGTTGCCAAGGCCTGGAGGCATGGGGGAACAGGGAGTTATTGCTTAATGAATATAGAGTTTCAGTTTTGCAAGAAAAAAGAGAGTTCTGGAGATAAATGGTGGTGATGGTTGCAAAATAATATGAATGTGCTTTAAATCAATGAGCTGTGCACTTTACAAACAGGTAAGATGGCAAATTATATGTGTATTTTGCCACAATAAAAAAATAATGTTGTAAGAGCATATTATCCTACTTATGAGAGGCCAACCCGAAATGAAATTGTAGAGAGAGGTTAAAGGGGAAAAGTTAGGTAAAGGTATATCAGACAAACATGAGCAAAAAGAGGGCACTGAGTATGACGTGAGAGTCAAAGTAGAAGGAAAAATGGAAAGCAAGAGGTGGTAAAGAAGAAGAATTTGTTTTTAAAAAGCAGATAGCCCATAATAAATGTGCAAAATTTATTCCAGATATAAACAGCATTAAAATGTAGTGAATGGAAGCAAGGTGAAACACAGAACCAGAGAGACAACAGGAGAGGGATTTTAACAGAGTTCGTGATATTGGGCTGTCTAAGCATGCAAAACAAACACACAGCAGATCATGGAAACAAATTCGGTGAAGTCGAATGTGTATATGTATATATTTATAGAGTATGGAAAGGATAATTTTTTATCATCTGTGTCATACTTACAAATATCAATCACATATAAGGAACAAAACTAAACATTAAAAAATCCCCCAAAGCCATAATTTTATAGATCACATTTATTTCACCACAATGCAATCAAAACTACTTTTAAAATATTACAAAATAATCCTATACTCATAATAATTTTTAGATCAAAGGAAAACAGTTTGGGGAATAGGAACAATTTGAGCATTCTTAATCAAAAATCTTCTCGGAGGCAATTTAGAGTCCAAAATGCTTTAGTTTTGAACAGGGAAAGATAAAAATAAAGTAATTATTCAAATTAAGACTTTAGAAATAGGAAAGAACAACAACAAAAAAAAAAAAAGAAGAAAAAAGAAGGAAATAAGGTTAGAAGTCAGTTATTTTAAAGGCAACCAACAAAAGCATACAATATAATTGATAATAAGTCTAAGCTTCGGTTTGTTGTATTTGAGAAAAAAAAAAAAGCCTCTGGCAACTCACATCAAGAAAAAAATGGAAAAAGCAAATTCATAAAAATCAGTAATAAGAAATCAGAGACATAAATTAATGTAGCTGTATTAAAAAGTCCTGTGTACAGCACTTTTGTAAGTATTAACACTACTCTAAAATGGGAGAAAATAGATTATTTTTCCCTAGGGAAAAAATATCAAACTCATCAAAGAAATCAATGTAGACATTATCGGATATATGGTGGTTGGTAAAGCTTGGGCAAGTGCATAGAAAAGACGAATAACGTTAACCTGGGAAGAAATTTTAAATCCACAAAACATCAGACAAAGGTCAGTGTCCTGTAGTCATAATCAGCTTCCACTGCTGTTGTGTACGAAGATCCAGTGGATCACTCTGCAGACTTGATCTCAGTGAGGCCTCACAGCGGGCAGAGGGGTTAGGATCGCCTGAGGGTTGGCAGCTGGTGCAGTGAGGAGATGACCCTGCAGCGAGTGGCACAGCCTGGGATTGAGCCCAGGGCCTTCTGACTCCAGGGTTTATACTCGTCGCCACTGTGCTATGCACTGAGTTTTTCAAAATTTGAAAAAAACATATCCTTTCCATGAAGTAATATAAACTATTCCAAAGCATGGGCACCTTCTAAGTTCATCATACAAAACAAAATTCTAAAAACAAAACCTGAAAAATATCATACAAAGAAAGAAAATAATAAATCAATTTCACTTATGAGTAAAAATGCAGCAACAGTAATATTTCATATATGGAAATGTATGGATATTAAATCATAACCGAATATTCTCATCTTGAGAGAAATGGCACTTATGAAATTTCACATTCATTCCTGATAATGCTTAGTAGCAAAGAAACAGAAAGATACGCATTTATTTTTTCATTAAAAATGTTAACTGAGCATCTTTTGGGTGTGAGGTGCTGTGTCGAATGTTCAGTAATTGTTGGACAGAATCTATTTCAAAGCAGCTTTGGATCTAAAACTAGAGGTAAAATGCCAGAGTTATACCCATTAAAACCAGTATTAAGAGATGCTGTTAACAACTGTCACTGTTATTTTATGTTAGTTGTTCTGGAAGGAAGACCTGTCAATTCCTGGAGTTCCTTGAGACCTTCTCAGAGGGTCCCTCAGGCCAAGGTGGCTTTTATCAGAATACTGCCCTGGGACTTTTTTTCCATGTGCATCTTCTCACAGGAATTTCCCAGAAGCCCTTGAATGCAAAAGTGGATAGCAGAATCCAGTTGCTTTCTATTAAGCCAGACATTAAAGAGACTTGCCAAAAAAAAAAAAAAAAAAAAAAAAAGGAAAATAATGCCATTCTTCTTCTTACTTTTTATTGGTTTGGAAAATATAATTTTTAAAATAAGAATAGTATGTTAACATGTAATTGTTTATTACTGTTATTCTCAAATAATGAATAATATTTTAAAGTCCTTTCATTTTAATTTCTAATTTGATAAATATTAACCAACATAGGGAAACACTCTTTGGGGTCCTCAGTACTTTTAAAGAGCATAAAAGAGTCCAACCAACCAGTCTGAGAATTGCTATACTAAATTATTCTTGAAATTCTTTCCAATGCAATGAGTCAAGGCAAGAAATAAGAGACAACTATTTGAAAGAAGACAAAACTATCATTTTCTACCTAAAAAAGAAGAAGCAGCTGAAAACTGGTTTAATAAGCAATAAAACTTGACTAAGAGGGTAAGAGACAAGTATTCAAATATTAGCTTTCTCAAGTAACTCTCAGAACCTGTATCACAAAGTTATATTAGGAAATATAATGAAAAAAAGTTCCTATGTATATTATAAAACACCTACACTAAAGACAGTAAGACATGAGTAGGATTTGTATGAATAACACGCCACACTTTACTGAAGACAAGCAGAAATGATCTGAATGGTGAATAGTTCCCACAGTTCTACACGGGAGCATTTAATATTGGAAAGGTACGGATTCCACCTAAGTTAATTCATAGGTTTATTACAGTTCAGTCAAAATTTTAAGAGGATTCTTTTGGGACTTGATAAACTGATTAAAGAAATCACTTTTCTACACACATGTCTGAACATATAACACAACCACACGAGTGTTATTTAAACAGCCAAAAGTTGGTAGTACCCCATACGTCCCACATTAGAGGACTGAGTAAATGAATTATATTTTGGCCATATGATGGAACGCTGTGCAACTAATTGTAGAAGAAAATGGAAATAGTAATGATATATTATAGATGATCTAGAGATGATAAGGGCAGGTTATAAATTTGTTGGTGTGTTGTGTAATCATTATTGTACAGAAATGTTTATGGGAATGGCAGTTAGTCTATATATCAAAATGTTGTCAACTGTTATTTCCAGGTAAATTGTACATCCATCTTTGTATTTTTCTTTGTTTTCTACATTTTCTGTAATAACTGAATTTTGTCAAAGAGATGTGTCTACTAAAAACTTACAAGACATAAATTATCTCACTACTATCATTTTTCTAGCACTTTCTGTGCATCAGAAATGCTTCACAGTACACTGTATTAATTTCTCCTTCTGAGTTACACAGTCTGATTGCTAAACTACCTTAGACAGGAGGAAACTGAGGCACATGGAGATTGCTCCACAAGCACTGACCTTCCAATCAGCTCTCAGAGATGAGGGGTTTCCACCTAGGGGTGGGTCAGTCACAGACAGTTAGGGTCACACAGACACTGAAAGGTCTCTCCCTGTAAACACCCCCTCCTGCAAACACACATGCACACAGATACACAGGCACACACACACCACATGCACTCTGATAGGTGGTGGTGTTTTCCAGGATAGTTTAACAGTAGCAATAGCAAGCATGTTCCAGAGTGACTGTCCTTCTGCTGCAGGAGTTCAGCACTACCGATGATCATGCATGCACTGCTCTTTGGGCCAGGCATGAAGCAGGTCACTTAGACCGGTGGACCCCCTCCTATTTCTGTGCTGAGTGCAGAATGCTTACAAATGCTTGGCTGGGACGAGGTTGGCCAGAGAGCTGCTTGCTGCTTGGCTAACCCAAACTGCCTTCGTGCAGTCTTTCTGCAAGCCCATGGAACACTGCCACTTTAAATGTATATTTCATGAGGGCAGTCTGTGGGAATTATTCTTGATAATTACCCACATTCTATTGGAGAAAAGAACCCCAGGAGGTGGAGATGTAGAGGGGCAGAGGGGACGTGTGTCCAGGCGAGCACTGCTGCCCAGTACCGTGGGGGGCAGGACGGTCCTGCCATGGTGCCTGCTGTAGCAGGACCAGGCCTGTGTCTTTCTTTTCAATGGAAAGCATCCCACCCCATCACCTTGTGGCTGTGCCAACCCCCTCTGTCTCCCTTGACGCATTTTTTTATTTATGTGAAAAACCTTGCTTGACACATTTGTTGTGCTTTCAAATCACACCATGATTGAGATAGCTAGTCGATAAGATGTAAGCCAGAAAAGAAAAAGCTACACGCGCAGACAGGTGTGAACTCACACTTGCAGATAGACGTAAACTCACACTCACAGACATGAACTCACACACATGCTTAAATATGAACTCACACTCACAGATGTGAACTCACAGTAGACATGGATGCACACGCACAAATGTGCGGGTACACACTGAAGACATGCTTACTCACTGCTCTTTGGATTTCTTCATAAAAGATTGAACTTTGCTCCACAATTAAATTCCTATCATTCATTTTATATTTTCCTGATTCGTGTTTAATTTTAGTACTTCTAGTTAATACCCAGTTATTAAACTGTTCTGGAAAAGCGACATGCCTCAGCAAAGCTTTCTCAACGTTCTCCACTTTGCACTGAGCCCGTCGACGGCTGTGGAGAGGAGGTGGGGACACCCGAACACAGGCCGGCTGCGGCCGCATGTGGGGCTCTTTGCTGTGCACGTACAGCGGCGCCCACAGGTTGCTACCCTTGGGACCCAGAGCGGGCGCCGGCAGCAGGTGATGAGGGTCCCCGGGGAGTGCGGCTCTGGGAGAATGGGCTAGGACGGTGTGGGGTGCGGCCACGGGGCGGGGGGCAGTGGAAGCTGCTCTGGGAGGAGCGGAGCCCGAAGGAGTTGAAGGACTGGGGGCTTTCTCTCCCCAGCCGTCCTGCGATGGCCGGTGCCCATCCTCAGCCCCTCCCTGGCTGCAGTCACCCTGATACTGTGACTCCCCCACCTCCCTTCCGAGCTGGGGACCCTCTGAGCAGTTGGTGCCACACAGGCTCCTGGACCCCAAGGGTCCAAATCAGAACTCATTTGCCCCAACGGGTTTGCTGATTTTGGTGGTAAAATGATAACTGAATCTTATACCAAGATCTATCAACTTTTCAACGTAAAGAAATTCATTTATGAAAAAACATGTTTTTCCTCATGCAAATAGGAAAGAGGAATATGATGTCAAATCTGATTATATATCATAATCCTCCAGGATGATGGCTGGTGAGCTTTGGCCCAGGGCCAAATCCAGCTGGCTGCCTGTTTTGTTTGGTCTGCAAGTTAAGAATGGTTTTACAGTTTTTTCATGGATGAAAAAATCAAAAGAAGAATTGTATTTCTTGATGTGCAAATTATGCAAAGTTTAAATTTTAGTGTCCGTAAGTCAGGTTTTAAGGGACCACGCCACATGTATCCGTTGCAGAAGCAGTGAACGGTTCCAACCTAGAGGCCTGGCTCCTGCGGGAGCTGTCCCCACCTGGCCCTTGACAGAAAAAGTTTGCTGGTTCCTGCTGTGGACGAATACATGACTTTTGCTCTAAAATGTTCTGCTTGTAACAGTTGAAAATTTTAATTCACATGTGATTTTTCTTAACAATGACTGTGAGGGGTGTTTACAAGCAGACCTACATCATGTTGTTTATCTATAATCCATCATAACTTATAACGACAGGGAATTCTGTTCTGTGATATTTCAAACTCGCCCTAGGCTAGGAAGTGATGGGCGTGGACAGCGCACATGGAGAAAACATCTAAGTCACACGCTGGAACGTTGTCAGTACCGTTGAGGGACATTTCCTTTGGCACAGAACTTTGAAATATGTTTTGTGTTTGTTTTTACGTGCCTGTAAATATATGATTTGCAAAATATTTGTGAACACATGACGATTTTAACCACTGTGACTGTTGATGTCAAATCAGGCAACGGTATTGGTATTTCCTTCTACTTTACCTGAGTGTCGATATGTCAATATGGCCAGTTATGAAATCACCCCCAATGACTATGAAAAGAAAATCCCAGATTCATGCCGCTGATTCTTATGGGTTTGGAGCATTGCTCTGCATGCATGTGATAAAAATGACATGTTACTAGAAGCCACTTGTTTGTATGTACCATACATATAAAAACCATATTTATATATAATATGAATATGAGGCTGCCTCAAAAAGTTTGTGGAAAAAATGAATTAAAAGGTAATATGAATTAAAAGATAATACAAATTCCATTTTTCCTCAAACTTTTTGAAGTACTCTCATTCATATATATCCATAATTTCTAATCCTCATAAAACCTTTCCAGTTAGGGAACACTTTCGTTTAACCACTGAAGGCTTGCAGAAATTCAGGGAGTAAAATCCGAGGGTGGTTGAGGGTCTGGGCTGGATTTCTGTCTGTAAAGCACCCGCTTCTGTCACTACCCAAGCTGCTGCCTTCCTCAGTTGATTTTACATCTTGACAGCTTTTGGAGGCAAATATGAAGCATCTGAAGTGAAGTTGTTTTGGTCTTAGTGACAAGGAGGTGTGTCCCGTAGGCTGCCAACAAGCTGGGTGTGACTCCTGGATATTATCCTGATATCATCCAACATCAGAGCTCACGCTCATTGATCAGAAATGATCACCTTCAAGGAAAAAGCTTCCAACAGAGCCTGGCCAATGACGACTGCACCTGGGGACAGTCCGTTTAGTGGACCCAGCGGCCGCGGCCCTGCAGTGACTTCAGGAGAGGGTTGCCTGGTGGCTGTGGGTGTGGGGTGCGGCCAGGGAGGAGGGGGCCTGGTGACTCCCTGAGAACACAGGTGTTAGTCCTGCTGCAGGGTGGGACTCTAAAGGCTGATGACCATTAGAGACAGGCTGGTCTGGTGGAAAGCATAGGATGCCATCCTGCAGGGCACGTTCACACCGACCCGCGTGGTGTTGACCCACGACCTCTGTGCCCTGCAGTGTGGCCCATTGCTGACCCTCGTGACAGGCTCCTGGGAGACAAGTGGCTCTCACTGTGTGCAGAGGTTCGGTTCTGGCCCCGGGATGGCAGCAGGACCTGCCGGCATGGGTGTGGAGGTGATGAAGTGTGTGACAGCCCACAGAGCGCAGTGCACGCCCACCCTGGGCTGGCAGGCCCTGCTGCTGTGGTGTCACTCCACACGCTGGCGATGACCCTGGCCTGCAGCACATGCTGCCCTCATTTACAGCTTTAAACTGCGTCAATCGATGGCCCAGTGACCTTCGTCTGTAGCATGAGCGTCTGGAGACTGCTCTCTGAAAACCTGCAGGTGGCGGGAGTCACGCGCCTGCCCTTCCCCAACCAGATCAGATAGCTTGCAGACCCCAGTCCCCAAGGGGGAGACAGTGCCGTCCAGTGGGATCCCGTCCATCATGGATGTCAGTGTGGAAGATGGCCCGTGGAGTTTCCACCCTCAAAAGCACGCTGTAGAGCACGTTTACGTGATGCCTTTGTGGTCAGCAGTATGTTTGCCTGCTGCGCCTTCTAGGTAGACGTAAACCACGTGGCTGACAGTGCTGGTGTGGGACTGGAAAGGACTGGGGGGTGGGGCCAAAATCAAGGGCGGGAGGGGTTGGCAGGACTTCAGTTTTCCCCAGGATCGTGTGAATGATACTGACAACAAACACATTTTTTATTAAGAGAAAAAATGTGCTTATTTGGACCTTGAGAGCTCGTTTGGAGGTTCTAGCAGGGGGACGGCCCTCTCCTCTACTGGGGAAGCTGTCTCCTTCTGCCAAGCGCCCAGCTCCAGGAGGGAAGCATGTCGAGCTGTGAGGGAGGCAGGGGACACCTGCCTAGCCAGCCAGATCAGCTGAATCAACCCCGGTGATCAATGGGGTGACAGATGTCGCAGCCAGATCACCCTCAGGTATTGCGTTTATATTTGGAAGAAGAAAGATTCCACTCATGAGGAGAGAGGAAGGTCCTATCCGGGGGTGCAGCACTGTTGTCCCTGCCCCAGCCCAGGGAAATGCCCTCTGCGATGGGCAATCCATGGGGTCTTTCTGGGGGCTGTGCCATGGCTTGGCTACCTCCATACCTGTGTCCCCTCCAGTCCTGCCTACAGCCACCAGCCCTCCCCGTGTGCTCTCGCCTCACCTGCGTCATCTCAGCTCTGGGCTTGGCCACTCTTGACCACAATTCAAGATCTTTGGTTGCCCCACATCAGACCACCCGGGTATATGCTCCTTGGACTGTCTACCTCCCATCACCCACCCAGGGACCATCCAGGCATGACCCACAGCCACATTATATGGATTTTTTTGTGGCTCCAGTTGCACGACTACATAACTAATTTTAGCGATGTGGGTGAAAAATGGCTCATCATGCCTCATCTTCTAAAGAAATAATATTTGTTGATTCTGATTATAAATGCAATATACCGATATTCCATGAAGTATGGGGGGTGTGAGAAAGAGAGGAGAATTAAAATCACCACTGTTTTACAACACAGAGATAAATGGCTATCATCATTTTGGTCATTCATATATATGTATTTATATATAAAATCTTTTCTTTAGGCCGTTTTGAAGGCAAGGACAGAAACCTGTGCAAACCAGCCTGCAGAGGATGACTTTGGTAAGGTTCCAGGTGGGGCAACGAGGAGGCCTGGGGCATGCAGAGAGGGTCTCCTTCCCGTTCTCCACCAGCCCTGCCTTTCCTGTGACTGTTTCTCACTCTCTGCTGCAGCGTCCTGCTTGCTGTGGTCTCTGACCCCTTGTGATGTCCCCTGCGCTGGCTCATGCTGCCTCCACCACAGATTCCCAGCTCTGACTGCTGACTGCCTCATCTCCTCAGGGCTTCTGAACTCAAATGACCATCAAAGAGTCTGCAGGAGATCATTGTTTGTCGAAGGTCACTGGTGAACCTTTGGTTTTTGCCATCAGGTTAAGCACTGTCATAGTCTGTTCGTAACAAAAATACGGTAAACTGAGCATCTTATGAACAAGAGACATTTATTTCTCACAGCTCTGGAGGCTGGAAGTCAAGATCAAGGTGTGGCAGAGTTGGTGTCTGGCGAGGACCATCTTCCTGTTCACAGATAGCACCTTCTCGCTGTGTCCTCACTTGGCAGAAGGGGTGAGGCAGCTCTCTGGGGTCTTTTAAAATAAGGGCACTAATCCCATCTTGAGGGCTCCCCCCCTCATGACCCCATCACTCTCCAAAGGCCCCACCTCCAGATACCATCACCTTGTGGGGCAGGATTTCAACATATGGATTTTGGGGGAACATGAGCATCCAGTCTACAGCAGGCTCCCATGCCCAATCCACCTAGAGATGAGGGGGTGAAGCCCCGTAGCTTCAGCCATGGCTGCCTGAAGGCTGCCTCCCAACAGGAGCTGAGGGCATGTTGGGGAAGTTGGTGCATCTAGGGAGATGTTCAGACACACAGGCTCCTGCTGGGTGACGGGCTTCGCCCCCGTCTGTCACCACCTCCATCCCACGCTGTGCTGCGGTCGCATGGCAGAGCCTGATCCCCGCAGTGTGCGTCCCTTCTCCAATTCACTCCTCTCTCCACGGTGTTTTTCTACATTATTTTCTCATTACCTCATTTTCTTTATTATTATTATTATTATTCTTGTTTGCATTTTATTTCATATTGGTCTGTTGTATGCACCTTTCCTAGTTGCCCTAATTTTTTTTCTTTTTGGAAAAGAATGATGTACAAATAAATAAATAAGTATACATACACTGTGAGATTTGCAGTAGTCAAGTTGTTTAGTGTTTTTATTTTTATTATTTATTATTACTCTTAATTTGAGTCTCTGAATTCATGTCTGGAAAAGGGAGAAATCCTCAAAGAACTTACTCTTAAAAAAAAATCCTCTAGTATCAACACTACTTAATACACACACCCAATTAGTCATAAAATGTGGAATCTTAACTTTTAGTAAAAACATAAAAGTTTCTAACCCCCAAATTGTGGTCTCACAAGTGATTTAAGATTGGAACAATCAGAAATGGTGCCTATGTTTTACTTTTTAAAAAAATATAAGAGAAGTAACATTGAGACAATTAAAAGGTAAAATATTTTTACATTTCGACCTCAAATTTATTTCTTTACCTTTAATTTGCTGTCTTTTGGTTTAGATATATAGGCATGACATGATAGTTTTAGGAAAACCATATATATATATATATATAAAACTGTCTTAGATAGGATTCTGGAGAAACAGGATTCTAGGATTCCAGAGAAACAGAACCAATAGGATATGTATGTTTGGAGAAAGAGAGAGAGAGAGGGAGAAAGAGAGGAAGAGAGAGAGAGAGGAAGGAAAGGGAGAGAGAGAGGGATTTCAAGGGATTGGCTCAGGCAGTCATCAGGGGCAGGTCTGAAATCTGCAGGGCAGGCTGATGGCTGGAGACCCAGGGAAGGATCCATGCTGCAGCTGTCTGCTGGTGGAGACCCCCTTTCCCCTCATTGCTGGGGGACCTCAGTCATTTTCTTAAGGCCTTCAACTGATTGGACAAGGCCCACCCACTTGATAGAGGGTCATCTGTTTTACTCAAAGTCTACTGACTTAAATGTTAATCCCATTCAAAGAATACCTTTACAGAAACATCTAGAATAATGTTTGACCAAACATCTGGATATCATGGTCATCTTGACACGTAAAATTCACTGTCACAATAACCCTTACGGAAAAGAGATATTATAATATAGGTTTTTAAAATGACAAAGCTGTCTCATTCTTTTTCTCTCCTTACCTGTGTCTTTAAAGATTTTTTTAAGCCATTAATTATTAACAAATGAGATAAGAATTTTTTAAAATGTAGATTTAACATTAATAAAGTAAAAGTTATGCTAGTCTGAAGCTGTAGCAAGGGAAAGTGCTTGCATCTTTGGCAGAATGCTGGTCTAGGGTTAAGAGGAACCCAGGTATGCTCTGAGCGCTGGCTTGGGCCACCTGCTGTGTCCTCTGAGCAAATCATTGGTCCTCTGTAAGTCTCTCTTTTCCTGTCTGTAAAACTGGTACAATAATATCACAGAGAATTCAAGTCAACGTTTAATAAAAATTAAGTCAATGGCACCCTATCCTTTTTCTTCATTGCAGTTACATTAATTTATGAAGATGTGTATTTGTTTTAATTTTTTTTATTGCCTTTATACTCCCTGAGACAGAAATGCAGTTGTCCAGAACTCAGCACAGTACCTGGATAGTGGTCTTCCCGTCATCTCTCTGGGCTAGCCAAGGGGTCGTCTTAGAATCCTTTCCTAACCTGCTTCTCCCCTGCCAGGTCGAACTGAATTTCTCTCTTTAACCCCCTGTCCCCTTACCCACCACAACCTTCCATGTGCAGTGTTTGAAGCATGGTGAGACACCTTCACAGAATTAAGAACAGAGATTTTTAGGGGCAAAAGACTGCAAACCACTGATCCCTAAACTCTAAGGTTTATTATTTTAAAAATTTGTTAAAAAAATCTTTTTACCTTGGCAGATGGCTCAAGAATGGCGATGTGCTGGGACTAACGGTGGAAGAGGCAGAGATCCTAGGACTGTGATCTAGGTACGCTGGAGAGAGTCGGCCAAGACCCACGAGGGGCTCCCTCGATGGCTGAGAACAGAGGTTACGAGAGCTTGAACCAAGGGGGAGAGGTAACGTGTGTGCGTGTGTGTGGGTAGCACGCCTGTGTGAGCATGTGTGTGAGTTGATGAGTGTGTGCAGACGCACACCAGGAGCTGGGGCTGACAGGGAACAATGTTAGGAGGCATTTAAGAAACAGGACAGGCAGGACGTGACAGTCACTGGGATAGAGGACCGAGGGTAAGAGTGAAGTGGATAATGGCGAAAATAAGTAAGTTCTGTGAAAAATATACTAGAAGGGTCAGAAGATAAACACAGATAAAAGGCAAAATAGCATTAAGAGCGAATAAGAGATGACAGGACAAAGAACCCAGAAGGGACAAAGCAAAAATAAAACAAGCCCAAAGCAGTGATAAAGAAGAGGAAGTAAAAGAGGTTCAGCACTAGAAAAGACCCAAGGTGAGTGTCAGTGTAACGCTGGAGCTGAGTAAATTTAAGCTAACAGACGACCTTCACGAGTGTGACGAGTGTGACTCGTGAGGAAGGCGGGAAGAGCACAGCAAATGCAACGAGAGAAAGAGAGAGCGCCAGGACCCAGCACACTTGCCCCAGGCGGGCGGACAGCAGAGCTGCTTCCAACGGGCCGGCTCGGCGGTGGCGGTGGCGTTGTGCAGCGCCCTCCGGGAGGTGACAGGACGCTTCAGTCGCTGAGCTCCTGCCAGGTCTGCCCTCGCTGGGAGGCCAGGCGTGGAGAGCAGAGAGGGATGCCTCCTGCACCCTGGAGTGAGCCGCGGGTGCTGCATTGAGGGCCCCTCATCTGTTGAACGTTTTCCTCTCGTTCTTATAAAACACAAATTTAAAATCGCATCATCACAGCGCTGACTACCCAAGGATCTGGAGGTGCTGGGACATGTGTGACGGTGCTGGTATTGTGGGTATTTAAGAACTTTTGGATCCACTTCTTTAGCTTTATTCTGCAGAGTCAGCTATTAATTCACAGAGAGATCCCACTTTTCTGTGTAGCTTTATTCCTTGTAAAATTGTGATTAATTGGGTATTTAGTGGCTGACCAGCCACACGCAACATGTTTATGTGGATTTAAAAGGAGACACAGTCCCTTACAATCTGTGGAGGACACAAGCCTTACACACTCACACACTCAGACACACATGCACAGACACCACACACCCAAACACACATGCACACGCACCACACATGCACATACCACACACATGTGCACATGCATCACACACACACACCACACACACACGTGCACATGCATACACCACACACGCAAACACACATACATATGTACCACACATGCACACACCACACACCCTAACACACATGCACACACACCACACACTCGCACACACATTCACATGCACCACACACACACACACCACACACACCCCACAATGAGAACACAGAAAAATAATGGAGTGAAGCGGCGGGTGGATCAGACTGGTAGCTGGGTAGCATTCAGGAAGGAGAGGGTGGTAGGTCAGGGTTTGGAGCCAGAAGAGGGGTGTTCATGGAGAACGGGAGGACAGGACGGTGGTGACTGTGGACGATGTACTTGCCCCTCTTGTCTACAAAGCAGACTTTTCTCGTTTATGAACGGGGTGAGAGCGGTGCCCCTGCTCACTCTGTGAGACAGCTCTCCCTCCGACCCCGGCTACCCCTCGTTCCTGGTGGGCGCATCTATTCTGTGTGGGTCTGTGACGGAGCAGGGCTGGCCCATCTCATCCATTCCTGTGTCCCGAGTGCCAGGACATGCTTGGATGTGTAATAGGCTCTCAGGAGATGGTGGCTGACTGAGGAACTACTTCGCGGATCTGTCATTAGAGTGAGATGAGACTAAGTACACACAGCCCCGCACGTAGCAAAGGCTCAATGAATGTGCTGAATCTGTTGCCATCGGTTCTAACTTAGTATTCCTGACTCAGGCTGTAAGGATGGGACTCTGATGATGTCCGCCAAAAAACACAAGCTGCACGGGCCAGGACACTTCTGTTCTTGAGGGGCCTGGGGACCTCATCCTGAGCTGGGCACGTGCTGGGCTGGTGCTCAGCACACAAGTGGGCAGCAGATGAGTAACATGGGTGTCCTGTCATCTCTTTCTTCAGTGTGGGAAGGGGAGACCCTGGTCTTAGTGGCCTCTGTCCGGGCACCGCATGCTGGGGTACAGCCCGAGGGTGCAGGGCTGGCTCTGGTCTCCTGTAGACCATGAATACTGAGGCCGGCAAAGAGCACGAGGCAGTGTGTGGGGACGACCCCGCCTGCCCCAGGAGAGCACCCTGGTGGGACCTTCCTCTTCAGAGGTTGCTGTCCTTGTGGGGCACAAATTGGCCTTCAGAAAACTTCGGCTTGGTGACCTTGGTGGCTCCTCCAGTGCTCCAGCACATTTCTTGGCACAGCTTCAACATGTGGCTCTTTCTTTCCTTGTGGGCCCTGAAAGAAAACATCACAACGCCAGTGACCCTCATGTGCACACTATTTTATTAATCACTTGCCTGACGATTAGACAAACTGATATCTGGTAGCTGAGCACTGTATCCAAGGGTTCAGTGTCTCTGGACCCCTGTGCATGGCAGGCTGAACCGCACAGAGTGGGGGCTTTTGTAAGGCTCAGTGGAGACGCTCTCTCAAAATGGGGGGAGCTGTTTTTGCAAAACTGTGAGTGAAAAGACATATTTTAACAGTCATTGCATTCTCAGATTTAAGCTGTTTTTACAAATTGTAATGTTGGAGTGGAGCTACCATGTTTCTTCTTTTGCTTGTCGAAAAATAATTTTTCTTCTTGGCCTGCAAACAAGAATTGTACAACACCAATTCTTTGCATTGCTTTTTTCGGAAGAAAGAGTTAGCAAAAGCAGGTACCTTGTTAGGAACAGATTATGCATAAAAGGAAGGAACAAAGCGCCGGGATAAAAAGCCCTTCAGTCATTGAGATGCTTCAAGTTAGCCTCTGGGGTAAGTGCCTCTTAGGTCATTTCAAACGGGGGCCCATTCTCAGGACCCTCGGTGGATTAAGAAATAAAACAACACCCATTGTCCCGGCCCATTGTAACTATACTCGTGTTAACTTGGGTTAATTGAGACTTGTGCTCCTATACATTTGGAAACTTTGTGCAGAGTATAATTTGAGTGTGTTGCTGTAGCTTTTTAATGTGCAAACTAGATAAAAGTTGCAGGTGGTAGCTTTGCTCTACAGATAATGAGAGAGAGAGAGAGAGAGAGAGAGAGAGAGAGAGAGAGAGAGAGAGAGACCAAAAGGAAAATAGTTCTCAGAAGTCCTGAAGTTCAACAGGTATAAAAGTCACCATAAGTTTCTCAAAATGTTAAACATAGAGTCACTGTGTGACCAGCAATTCCACTCCTAGGTATACATGCAAGAGAAATGACAATTCATCCACACAAAAATTTATGCATGCATGCTCCTAGAAGTATTATTTATAATAGTCAAAATGTAGAAACAGCCAAAATGACCATCAGCTGTTGAATGGATAAAGAAAATGTGGGATGTCCACATAATGGAATACTGTCTGGCCAGAAAAAGGAAGGGACATTGATACTTGCTATAATGTGGATGGACCTTGAGAACATTACACAAGGGAAAGAAGCCAGGCACAAAAGGCCACATAGTGTGCAACTCCATTTATGTAAAATGTCCAGAATAACAAATGTACAGAGACAGAATGTAGGTTAGTATTTTCCCAGGGAGATGGGGGACAGGGGTGGTGGCTAATGGGTATGAGGTTTTTATCTGGAGTGATGAGAATATCCTAAGATTAGGATATGAGGATGGTTGCCTAGGTTTGAGAGTCTACTAAATAATACTGAATGGTGTGCATGAAGCTGGATGTGTGGTAAGTAAACTGAATCTAAATAAAGCTGTAAAAAACAGAAAAAAGTCAACTTAAGTCAAGAGCACCTTTCTTTGATCAAACAAACAAACAAACAAACAAATTCTCTGCCTCCTTCAGGGCTTTCACACCAAAAAGACACACTGGCCTATGGAGTTTTCACTCATCTGCCTGTGTGTTCTGGAAGCAATGTGGGTGCAGCTTGGTCCTGGATACCTCTATAGGACTGTTGTTGAAGGCTGCCTCCACCCGAGCAAACTCTCAGCAGAGGGACTTATCCATGTCTGTCTCCACAGCACAGAGAGCACCTCGTTTTGTTGATAATCTGAGAAATATTGTGCCCCCCGCCACGTGTCATTTTGCAATCCAAATATGTTCATAGTCTTTTGACGGGGTTCTGTGTGAAACAGAGAGACCCCTGCTAACAGTCCTAGAGGGATTGCTGACCCTGCTGGGCACAGCCGCATAGAGTGTTGATGTGAATTGGGGAGGCTAGCATCCCTTAATTAAGAAGGTGCAGAACTAGACTCAGAACTTGGTGATTGGAACAAAAAATCTGCAGTTTTTTTTGAAAGAGCAAAGTTAGGGCCGATTTGGTCTATGTCACCTGTTGACTTCTGCCATTGGGGTGCTGGGTGCCACGCTGGGGAGAAAGAACCGAAAGGTCTGGAGCTCCCTTTCCTCCTCCCCCTGCTGGGGGCATGAAGGACTTTGAGACTGTTTCACAAAATGATTGTGTAAATAGAGCTTAACCACTATTCAGCTTCTGTCATTCTTGGGAACAATCCAGAATAACATGCAATTCTGGTGATATCATTGCAACTGTCAATGATGTGGGCATTTGCTGCTTATGCTGACTTGGGTAGCAGCAAAGGGATTGTGGTTCCTGAGGACGAGTATGAAGCACGCTCAATGGCTATGAAGTTTGCAGTAATAGCTGTCTGCAGCGTTCCAAGTAGATATGTGGCGTGGCCTCTGTTCTTCCCTCTGTGGTGAGGACACTCTACACACAGGGGCTGTGACTTGCTTTTGGGGTGGGGCACAGGCTCAGGGGAGAAGGCTGGAAGAGGATCGCTGTGCTGCAATCATGTGCTGAACCATCTGTGGCTCCCTCTGTGGGCTGATGTTCTGCCTGAGGGTCAGAGCTGGGCACTAGGCTGTGCCATGAAGCTGTCCCACTGGGGTCACCTGTGTGACCAGAAAGTGACCTGCTGAGCTACCACGTATTTGTGGAAGAAACATTCTAGACTGTCACAGCCTCATTTGTGTCTGTCTGGTATTTGCTGGCTGTTGGTTTTGAAAGGGAGTGGGGAAGAGGAGAAGGTGGCTGGCTCAGCAAGCTTGGGAAGGTCACACCTGTGTCCCCATGGAAAGTCCCACCTGTGAGCCCTTCTTGTTGTCCCCTCTGGACCTTCCCACCTCCTCTGAGAGCAGAAATGCATGGAGAAGTGTCTTGTCTCTGATCTTCGCAGCTTCCTTCTTTTTTTAACTGCCTCTTTCCCTCCCACGTTCCTTCCCGGCCAGCAGTTCCGTGAGCCTGGTGTCCTTGGGGTGAGGCTGGGCTGCTGGGCCGGTGAGGTTTGTGGAGGGCAAGGAGCCAGGTGGGGCCAGTTTCGGGTGGGGGCGTCCTTGGTTCTGTGGGGCCTGTGCAGTGGGACTTGAAACCCTTTTCAATAATTTTAACCGTAGTGCACCTCAAACTCCAAAGAAAGCAAGACTCTCTTGGAAACTAGTTGAAAAGTGATTTTAAAAAATGGTCACAGGAATGGCGAGAAGGAAAAAACTCACATGCAAAACGCCCAGTAGAACCTGTTCAAAGCCACAGGAGATTGCTCTGCTCTGCGTCTTTCGCATCAGGCGAGTGTGCGCCCCAGGAGAGGCTGCAGCTCGTCCATCCTGTGGCAGCCGCCCTCTGCAGCCCCCCACCTGTGTGTGTCGGGTGGTGTCTCAGTTCTCAGCCACGCAAACTCCGAGCTGGCACTGTCTTTCTCAGAAACAAACAATTTAGACAGACCTAGAGCTTAATGTGTGAAAGGAGAGATGCCAATGACCAGTGCCCCACTGTAGTAATAAAATGTCTAGACAGCAATTAACATTCATGTCCCCTAAGAATGCAACTGTCATCAGAAAATCTTTACTGCTTTACAAGGAACCAATCTAGGTATATTTCATCATCAATCAATTTCTAAATCTGATCGGGATTTGCACAGACTGCAGTCATAGGGCCTGACCCCCCTCTCAAAGCCTCCCTATCCATCCCGGTCCCAGTGCCTCTGAGTCCCTTGATCATGGGTCCCTTCTTGTCTGCAGCAAGCCTGGCTGGCTGTCTGTTGGGGGACGCCGTGTGCTTGAAGGCCCTGAGCTTTCGGTTTTTGTGTTTCCTTTCTGCTTCTGTTTAGTTTGAAGCTGGGGGCAGGCGCGCCTGGCAGGTGGCCTTCTTCTGTACCTGTGGCGGTGGCTGGACAGGGGTCATGGCCCCTCTGTGCCAGCTCTTCTCAGTGCTGTGACACCCTTTCTCTTCCATTCTCTCCTAATTCCCACCCAAAGCCTCCCCAGTTGCTTCTCTCTCCAAATCCACTTCCCAGCCTTCCCTCCCACCCGCACCCCGTGCATGCTGACCCCCTGGACGATGGAGAAAAGCATCTTCGATTCCTGTTGCTGCTAGAAATTATGCTGTGCTCACTCCTGAGGGCACAGGGAAGGATGCTAGTCTCTATTTCTTTAGCAACTGACTCCCAATAAGAGAATTTGTCAGTAGGATGCAGAAATCCTAGTGCGTTACTCAAACCAGAGTTGAGAGAAAGAGAGAAAAAGGCACTAGGCTGGGCAGGGAGATGCACCTTTTGAAAAAACAAGCCCAACAACCACATTTACTTTGTTTCTCTCTGATTACAATGTAACACATGCCTGTTGGAGAAGCACAAAGATGAGAGGGAGTATCCCGAGTGCCAGCTCCTGGGGACGCGCTGCCAGTGCCAGCTCCTGGGGACGCGCTGCCCGGGAGCCTTCCCTGCGCGTGTGTGAGCGTTCCTCTCGCTTTCACAACGCCGGGGACGGAGTTACCAGCTTATCACTTACTGTATGGCAAACACATCATCGAATACCATAGAACACGAATGTTAATGATCGTGTGGTGAAGAACTACACTCCGGCAAATAGGAGTGGCTTTCTATGCCTTTGTGAAGCTTCCAATGCTCTTCTGTTTAAATCTGAGACTGCACCTCCACAAGCTGAGGCTGTACTAATGTAAATAAAAATATTCAAGAAGGCTTCACAAATAACAACATTGCTGCTAATTCTGAACAGCTCAGTGCTTCGTACTCCAGAGGCCACTGTCATGTGCTGTTGAGGTTGGGATCATTGTGCCCATTTTACAGACAGAGAAACTAACCCACAGGTTTGTGTGAATAGAAACAGATTTTCCCAGAGGATTGTTCCCTGTCTCACACTCCAAATATGCACCTGTGACTGCAGCAACCACAATGACAATTTACGCATTAAATTATATGAATATTTAATATATATTATGTTATATGAAAATATATGCTTTTCAAAGCTGAGATAAATTAGTTAAAATGGGATGTTATATGTAAAATGGAAATTTAGCTGTAATTTGATTAGGTGGTTCATCTTTCAAATATCTCACGACCACCTCCTAATGTCTCTCGGGAGGGTATGTCCCTCAGATCTTCCTGGGAAGAGTGCTGGTGCTTTCGTACAATCTTGTATCTAGTTCACACTTTTCAGGTGGATGGGCAGGAGTCAGCTCCTCTTGCTTTGTTCTCATTGCCTCCTCCTGGCTTCTGCCTTGTGCTGATGACCTTTACCTGGGTTGATTCTTCACAGCTCGATGGTGTCTTTGAACATTTCATCGTGTGGCAGAGCTCTAGTGAATCACTTTGGTAAGTGGAGGAAGGCAGAATATCGTACGTCAGTGTTGCAATTAATGCACGGAGGAGTCTGTGAAAAGGGGCTTTAGAGAAAAAGGAGAGAAAAAATCAGACGAGGATGAGAAAGTGCCTCAAAGCCCAGGAAGGGGTTTTGGGGTTTGGTTACTGCTCCCATTTTTCTAGGTTATGGTAATCATGGATCTTGGGTGAATGCGCTGTGGAGATATTGCTGATGATAATGGTAAGTTTGCAGCCACCTGGGACTTGGGCCACCAGGGCAGCTCCAGCGAGTGTTTTTCCTGTTCTCAGCTGTGTCCAACTCTGTCTCGACCTTGGACACTCACTCCTGCTGCCAAGGCCGCCTGTAAAGTTTTCTGAGAAATTTACATAATTGTCCCCGATTCCAGCCTCTGCCTTTCAATATCTGCCCCCTATGAACATCCCACAGTATATCCATCAGTGCTCTCCGGCGTCCGCGTGGTCCGTTGTCTCTGAGATGTTGTTGAGATTGTAAATAAATGCCGCAGCTTCAAGGGGCAGACAAGACGGAGCCTGTCAGAGCTGGAAGTCGGCACACAGTCGTAATTACAGCGGAGCGGTGCGAGGTGAATTCCTTCCACCCATAGATTTAATTGTCATCAGCTGCTGAGGACAGGGTACTGGAGCCGGGAAGGGGTGGCGAGGAGCTCGGGCAGGAGCCCCTCGCAGGCCGCCTTTGCACCCCTCCGATGAGCTCACCACGGCGTCTCCAGAAGGGTGGAGTTGGGAGCCCCAGAACCTGATAGCATTTCTGCAGTGAGGGCTGTTCCCAATGGGGAAACTAGGAGCCTTTGTCCACACAACATTTGACACAAGAAGGACATCAGAGCCAAGTGGGAACCAAATTTCTTTAAAGAAAGCAAACAGTAATAAAATGAAGAAATCTGATTTGTTTGAAGGTGCAGTCTGTGAATTACGTACCTCTGCCGCCCCTCCCCCATGCTGCCCACATTTTCACGAGACCCTTTTGCAGCTACTGTTAAGGTGTGTGCAGACTCCTTTGCAGGCTCATTTGTGGTCAGGTGGACAGAGAAGGAGGCAGCCCAGCCAGTCGCTCTTCTACATGATGGAAATTCCTTGCTGCTCAATGTCAGGATCTAGCCATGATGATAATAGCAACACTAATGACACAGGAACGAGAATTATAGGTAAGAAACAGTTAAAATCAGAGAGCTAATAATTATCCTGTAGCCACAACTGGGCTTTTGAATTTTACATTTCTTACATTTTTTTTATTCTTAATTACAATGGTTTTATGAATGAGAAATGGCCTTCTGGAGATAGAATAGGAGTCGTCTAGGCTAAAGGACATGGATGCCCAGCTCTTCATCTGATGTTTGGGGAGTAACTGGTTAGACGTGCTGCTTGCACAGGCGTGAGGCTAATCTTTCATGCATAAGAAGGCGGCAGGACTTGATGCACACCTCGTAAAGAACACCCCCGGTCATGTGGGCTGTGTGATTTCCAGGGGACCCCAGGGCTTGGGTTTTCATGCGGCTCACATCTTGATGTGTTTCAAGAAATAAAAGCCACTTTCCTAAACCTAAGATGGGTTTTTCAGCTGTCAATAGGCCACCAATCAGCAGGATGTCTCTGATCAGGGCAACCAGAGAGAAAAAGTGCTGGAGACCTTCCCACTGCCCAGGAGATTTCAGATGTGAGCTCCCCCGAGCACTTGTCTTCCTGTGGGATTAAAAAGACGCACTAAGAAAAGTGGGGTTACCTGCTGACAAGCCGTATAGCCACTGACGACAGCGAGAGACTCACACCCCATAATTACAGTCCAGTTATAAGCAGCACGGCTAATAGGGGAGGTTGTAAGCAATGGCAGCACAGACAGGGCTCTTCCAAACCTCCCGGAGTGCAGCTATGTCCACTGACCGGTAAAGAGCACTGGAGATGAGGTCTGTTCCTCTTGCTGTGGGGCACCCCGATGACTTCTTCCCCCTCAAATAAAAGGGTGGCTCATAACCAGTTGGACTTGAAGTTTTGCTTTGCCAGTTTAGTGCTCACACTTCAGGTTTGCTTGCCTGCTGGCTCTAAATTCTGCAGTTCCACTTTAATTTCTCAGGGTTCCTGCTGAGCTCAGCAGGTTCTCGTGGTAAGCAAATTTCATATGGACTTCACAGGGAGCAAGGTCTTCCACTTTTAATCTTACCGTCCAGAGACAAATACGACTGCTGGACTCTGCAGCTTACTGAGAACCAGGCTTCGTCTCCCTCCCTTCCCAGGCAGCAGGAAGGTGCATGTTTCTAGGGAAGGCTGGGTAGGGTCTGTGTTATGGAACCAAGACCTAAAGAACAGCATATTTCCTGTTCCTGGAAATTAAAAAATCCCACAAAACCCTGTAAGATTCTGTCTGGTATCTGATTGTCTCAAGCTCTTCAGTCGTGGATGGTTCTTATATTCCTACTGAAAAAGCTACAAAAGAGAAGTAATAAGATTATAGATTCCTTTAAAATAAAAGCATTGTATCATGTTTCAGTGAAAAGGAGAAGAGTAAGACGGCTGGGAGTGAAACAGGAAACAAGTCTTCACAAGAGGATATAGGATGGCAGAGCGACTGCTCACAGAGGCTGCAGGAGGGGACGGGAGATGAATGATTGTTTGTGTCCAAATCAGAATTGGCTAAATATTGCCCAGAAAAGAAAAAGGTACAGAAAATGTGCTTGTGGTTGTTAAACAAATTATAACCAAGTCTGGGGCCTGCGGGGTGCTAATGCTGGCCTGGGTTGAGCGTGGAGCACATGGGGAGGGTGGACGTCTGCCTTGCACCTGACAGAGGGTGTGTGCAGGCCTGGCGCGGGCGAGAAAATACTAGCATATTAAAAAGTTAAACAAACAGAAATTACACATCTTAGATTCTGACCACTGTAAATACCATCTGACTGATCAATCCAGTTAAAAAAAAAAAAAAAAAGAATGTATTTTCCCTGTGCAGAACACATCACCAGGGGTACTTGGACATCTCACCGTGCGCATACGTGATTCTGCAGGAGGTTTCCTCTCTGAAAGACCCACAGGCAAATGACCCCAATGTCCTGAATTAGCCCCTGGAACTGAGGTAGTGAACCCTTTTGAGCTAGAAGCTACTAAGTTGCGGCTTCCATGGGCTTTGCTACACTTCTGGAATTGTCAGACCGCAGGAATTATCATACAGAAACACCCCTCCCACCACGTCTCCGCTTTTATCGAGCATCTTCCGTGCACTCCGCATTCTGTGACGCTCCTTAAAACGTCCTATGGAATTCTTGTGAAATGTATGGCGTCGGTGTTTTGTTAACAGAGCGTCCAGAGCTGGGTGTGGGTCCAGCCGTCTCTCTTGCCTGCAAACTCTTATGCCCGGCTGGTGTGGGGCTACGGCACCCATGGTCTGCTGTGGACACCTGCTGGCCCGGGCTGCTGCCAGGCGCCAGCGAGCCCCTTGCCAGCCAGCGTCGCTTCCCCTGGACAGAACCTTGCCCCCAGGAGCCCGGCTTTGTGCAGAAGATGGAGAGGAATGCTGTCCGGGGACAAGCGGATATTGGCCAGTATGTTGGGGTCTTTTTGCACTTTCCGTTCCTCTCTTCAAGGACCAGGGTGAGGGGCCTTGGGGCTAGCTCCCGGCTTCAGGGAGCAGGGGTGGAATGCATTCCTGGGGATCCCCCTGGGCCCTCCACCTGGCACCACTTCCCAGCCTCTCCCAGCTAGTGTCCGTCCTCCCCAGCACCTCCTGGGTCTGACTGTCCCCTTCCTGTCCATGGGGAGTTTTTGCTTGAGACAGGAGGCTGTGGCTTTAGGTCTGGGAAGGTGGAAGAGAGCTGAGGAGCAGACCTGCCCACCCCCTTTGTTGTCTAGAGGAATGCTCTGCTTGAGTTTTCCAGGCGGGCCTAGAACCAGCCGCTCTCCTCCGGGACATCAGTCTGAGCCCCTGGCCTTTTCTCTCTCCCACTCCATGCTCCCTCTCCCCTCTCTCTGCCTGCCATTCACAGACAATAGCAAAGCAAAATAAATCACTAAAAAAAGCACAAAAAGCGGAGGAAAGAGCTCCAAGCAAACGTTCAGTTTTCTGTGGGTGGAGGTCACTGCGGCTGTGGGAAGTGGTTTGGAAATGTGGGCACAGTGTTGGGTCTGCAGGATGGAGGGGAACAGCCCAGGGCTGGGCCTGTGTGGGGGCAGTGGGGGGAGGGGGGCTGCCACCTCCACTGGTTCAAGAGTGGGTTGTTTCACTGGCGGGAGTCCCATCAGACCTGGCAGAAAACTCCAGAAACCCTCACATCTTGGTCGTAAATAGCCTCAGCCCTGTCTCATTTGACTTTTGACCTAAAGGACATAAACTCTCAGTGATCAGGCCATCATTAGTAGAATAATTCCTTCCTTTGATTGTGACATCTAGAACTGACAGGCAGTGGCAACTTTAGGAATAGATGCCGTGTTTCCTAAAGACCCTTAAATGCTGGTGTATCTCTCTCCTTTTTAGCTGAATGCACAGAACGTCCCTCATTTCACCTAGAGCACAGTAAGTATTTTTCTCTCTTTTCAATTAAATACTCTTTTTAATTTTGGGGGGGTTTTGATTAAAAGCTGATCTTTTTGACAAATACTTTGTCATTCAACTACTATACTATCCCTTGCGGTTTCATCAAATATACCTGAAAAAGAATTTTGCAGATTGCACAAATATGGATAGTCGTACTTCTTGCCAGGCATTTTTTGTCCATTGACCCTCTTTGGATCATAGAAAGTTCCACCTTTTCCAATGAACTCAAATCATGGTAAGTTATGGTTTACTTACAACCTTGTGCTTATATTTTAGGGCTGCAAAATGAATTTGTTATGGAATATAGACACGCACATCTTTCTGTACATGTCAGTGTTTATAAAAACCTTTACCGAACTTAGCAACTTTTACGTAGTCCTTGGTAATGCTATCTTTGTGATAAATTAGGATTTGGTTTATTCTATTGTCTTGATGTCTACATAAGGGGCATTTATAAGACTAAGTTTATCCTATGTTTTCCCCCTAAAAGCTTTCTCTGTAAAGAAAAATAACTACTATTTATTATATCATAATAAAAGTAAATATATAGTTGATCATCACAATAACTCTTAAAGTTGTTATTGTTGTAGAACCTTAATTTTTTCCTTGCATATGAAATCTTAAACTACCTCTTTCTTTTTGGACTACATCAGTCAAATAAGATGTATTTAGTTGGCAGAACTCATTTTAAAAATTGAGTTAGTAACCTGCATATCAGCGCAGGGAAATGATCCTGCTTCTGTTCCTATGTCATCAACGGGAGACCCCGCCAATGTGACAGTGCAGAGAATGTGTGCGCCTGCACCTCTGGCTGGGCACAGTCACCTGGAGGGCTCAGCTCCCCTGCACACAGCAGGTGCTCTGTGAACTTGAGTGAAGGCGTGGACAATATGTTCAAGTGTGGTGGGGCCAGCATGGGGGGTGGGGAGGGAACCAGGGCATGCATGGGTGAGGAATCTTCCAGGGTTGCAGCCGTCGTGAGGTCAAGATGCAACGTGAGTATCAATTGTGGGAGATGTGGACATGTGAAAGAAAGAGGACAAAGTCAAACCAGAGGGTCGGGGAGATAGCATGGCTCTGACAGGAAGAGGGACAGTGCCTTGCAGCGTTTTTTCTGAGATAAGCGATCAATAGTGTGGTTTCTGGAAGGATGGGGCAGAATTGATAAGCAGCAGCAGTGGCCAGCCAGGAGGTCAGGGCAGGCCCTTCTTGCTGGGAGTGTCCACTCTTCCTCCAGACCCTGTGGGCTGGGAGATTCCACACACTAGATTTTAAATGGGAGTTTTAGGAGATGGAAGTAGGGCCGTATTGCATTTATGAGCACAGTGGTTCACTGAACTGATTTTGGCACCAGATTTTTGGTTTTAAATCCTAGCTTTGCCACTAGACATATGACCCCTGAGCAAATCACTTAAGCTGTGTGTGCCTCAGTTTCCTCATGTGTAGAATGGGTCATGCACCTACTGCACAGGGTTACTGTGTGGACAGCGTGAGTTAATACACAGAAAAGGCAGCCTGGGTGTCGCCGTTTGCCATGGTTATTGTTCTGGAAGGCATTTCTATTGCAATGTCTAGTGCTCAGGAGACTGGAGAGGGTCTGAGTCCTCTCTTATCCTTTTAAAGGGGCATGTAGGTATCAAGAAAATGTCAGCCCCGAGTTTGTTTCTGTTGTTAGATCTGCCTCATACACATGCATCTCCAATACTTAAAATGACTGAAAAACCTCTGGATAATAAAAGCCTGGGATTCTCAACTTGGACAGGAATAAGTTTCTGAAGAGAGATGTGGGGTCTGCCCACGTCCTTGCTAGAGCCTGTGGGGGAGGCTGGCTCAGATGAATGAGGCCACTGAAGGGACGGGGAAATTTGGGGACTTTGAATATCCAGGTCTCATTATCAGTGTTTGAGAAAACTGTCAAATTCCTTCTTCTTCCCTGGTAGATCAAGGTTTAGTTTTTCCTCATTTGTAGTTATATTTCTAAGTAACTTGGAACTAGTGTTTAGAAGTGACTCATAAGTATCGCTTATGTTCTGGATTAATATTTTCTGTTGTCCATTGATGGAAGTGCCTCAGAGGGTCCCCTGACTGGGATTCCTGTGGGCTGTCTGCTGTGGTCTCTCCTACACGATGATCTTGTCCTCCCATCGGAGGACCATCTAGATTGATGGGGCATCTCCATAACCTCCTTACTCTTCTGCTAGGACAGGGACAGACTCTGAAACACCAGGCAGCAGTTAGAAAGCCAAAAACTGTCTTCCTCCAAGTCTCCTACTGACATGATTGCAGCTGGATGTTAATTGTGAGTCCAGGAAACTAATATATCTTTTAAAGTGATAGACCCCATTAAAAAAAAATTTTTTTTTAATATTGTGGTAGTGTGCAACCCTGGCTCTTTCTAAGAATTTGGGGATTACTGTCCTTTTAGAAAAAAGAAAGTAGGAAATAAAACTCGCCTACCAGACTTATCAGACTTAGTTAACCTTGAATAGTAACATTTCTGAGCTCCACATTGACTGGAAGTAGTGTCACTTCTGAATTATCCTTACCCTGAGAAAGGCTTGAGTTTTAAGTGAAAAGAGTGTGTATTTTGAAGTGCAGCAGTAGGTTGAAATATCAGTTTACTGAACTCCTGGCCAAGGTTTTTAACCTCTCTGAACTCTGGTTTCCTTCATCTTTAAAAAGGAGCAAATAATGGAATGATTATAGAGATTAAGTGAATGTCCTAAAGGGTCGAGGTATGTAGGAATCATGATGGAGCAATGATGTTACATGTGCGCCAACAGGATTTCTCCGAAAGCGTGTTCCTTCCCAAGTCCTCTGCAGTAGCCAGGAGTGCAGACCGGCTGGGTCTTAGTTACTGCTTAAGTCTTTGTTGCTGGCAGGGCAGAGAGAGAGGGGGTTGCCCCTGTGGCTATTCTCCTGAGAGCACTGATGACATCTAGCCTGAGTTCCTTAATGTGTTTGGCGAGGTAACATTTAAATGTATTTACATTCTATACTTAATTAAGGATGCTCATCCAACCCATTTGGGCAACTTGATATTAAAAGAGGGATGGAGTAATCTTTATTGGAATCATCCTGTACAGAGAGATGAAGTCAAGATTGTGGAATGCCGAGGCGGAAAACATTAACAAACCGTCTGATGTACTGAGACGGGAGATTCTGGGGAAGGAATAAAAGAAGGCCCCGAATTGTCATTGGAGCCCCGTCCAGTTCTCAGGCTGTGCCCAGCTAGGCCACCCGTGAGTTGCGAGCCCATTAGGAAAACAGCTGCCCTAAAAAAGAAACTGGCTGCTGCTTATATTTATTAAATCTGGGGAGAGGCGCCATCAATCACAGCAATAGGTTTTAAGTGTTTGCTGGGCAAGGGGAGAGTCCCGTAAGCATCCTTTGAAGTGTCTTTTACTGAAGGTAAACATCTCAATAACGTAAATAGCACTCTTCTTTCCAATGAGTAACCCTGTCGGAGAGGCCAGGCCGGATAGAGAGGGCGGGCGGGCCGGCTGGTGAAAAGGAAAAGCCATAAAGGAATCCTTATGACAGCAATTTGCACATTTACTGCTCTTTGATATGTTAACTAGATTTTTAAAAATGGAATTCTTTGTCTTTTAGGGGTCCTTGGGCAGTGATAGCCACAGCCAGCACCGTGTCATGCTACAGAGGTAATGCGTCTTCCAGTTAACAAGGTGGCCCAGACAACCTCTGTAAATCAGTGACTTCGTTATAGGAGATGGAAGGGAGCTGTGGTTACCATGCCAGCACCTCGCCGGAAGGTGGGCCCTCTCACTCAACCTTTACCAGGCCTCTGTGAATCTTGGAACTTTGTTTAAAACAGAACATTTCCATTCTGAAAATCAGCAGTGCTATGCATTACTTACTACTCTTTAAAATTTTTATATCATGTCAGCAATATCATCTCAAGACCAAATAGCTCTGGATTTTAAAATTTAGTGCTTTTTACTTTTGGAGATAGGCTGCTCCTCTGTGTTAAAACATGTGACTGTATAAAAAAAAAGTGACTGTAATGTGACACATAGTCATATATGTTATCATGACAGAGGGCACCAGCAGGGAAACCAAGTCTCCCAGAAGCTTGTTTGGTTGAATGTGCGATGATTATGTATTTGTTGCTAAAATTTTAGTGATACCAGACCTTTGACTCTGAAAACATGAGTTTTCCAGTGGCAGATGAAATTAGACTCTGATTTCCAGACGACACCCCTAGATTTGGTATTTATCTCCCTTTGCTGGCAACAGGAACCAAGACTGTGTACAGACACCACAGGCCATTGAAATCACGGAGACCAAGTGCAGAGAACAGTCTGGTTTAACGGTTTGTTCTAGACGTTGGCATAGGAGCCAACGCAGATCCAGAGGTCAGGAGAACGGGCTGGCTCCTGGTCATGAGTGCTGCAGGTCCTGTCCTCAGAGTGCTGTGAAGAGTGACAACGGCAGGGTGGCAGGGCGTGTGTGCGGCTGTGGTCAGCTCCAGCCCCGCGTGGCTGTCCCACCCTCAGCAGATGTGGGGGCAGGTGCTGTGCTGCTGGCGTCGCTGCGTGTTTGCAGGTGAGGAAGCTGGTGAAGGAAGCTGAGCTGGTTGTTCAAGGCCACGGTCCACAGCTCATAAGTTCTGCGAACGTCCTTGTCTATCAGGGTGGGTCCCAGATACCATGTGACTCCAACACTCCACTCTTTTTGAGCCAAGCTAGTGAGCAAACTGCGTCAGTTCTCCAAGCACGTGGGGGCACCTCTCTGAGCCTGGAACAGACAATCTAGGGTTGGCAGATGACACTGTTGTGACCAGAGGTGCATAGGAACCTAATCCCATCTTTCCCAGGAGCAATTGTTCTATGTTCTCTAATTTGGTGTTTGCTACAACTTTAAAGGACAGAACAACCCCAGATAGCAATTGACTGTAGTGTATATTTTACATAGATGTGTAAAAACATATGTGTTTATGTATACACGTGTGTAACCTTTGTTGTACAGAAAGACTGTCAATCGGGGCATGGATGAGATGTAAGACTGAGACACCAGGGAGGTGGGCCTGCATGTACAGCCCCGAGCCCCACCGCAGACCCCCGTCCTGACAGGCCACACGCAGCAGGAGAAAGCACCACACTGTTCCCACACTGTCCACACAACTATCAGGCTGTGCACACACACACAAAGTGCCTGAAGTTCACATCTAATTTCTTACGCCATGTCGAGAGAGATTTTAAGCAAGTGCAAAAGAATATTTCCCCTTTACCTCAGAAGTAGGAGTTTAAGTAACAGAAAGTTGAGAAGGTGATTCCGTAGCTCCCGCAGGAAGGGAGTAGTGATACAATCCTGGGATTTCCCTTCATTCTGGGTCCTGGGAGGTTGGGTAGAAATCAGGGTGCTCAGATGCACAAGTGCTGGCCTGGAGAGCCTTGTGCACCTCACTCAGCTCCCCTGAGTCGACAGTGTGAAACCCTTGAAAGGAAGTCTCTGTGGATGTGACAGTGATGGGTGTTATGATTATTGATCTGCTGGAGCTGCTTGGAGTGAGTTTGTCTTTCTGTAACGACCACATTTTCATGCCCACATCTTCATGATGCAAAGTTCTGGGAACGGCAGAAGAAATTTGAAGTTAAGTAAGACAAACTACTTCAAATCCTGGCATGGTACTGAGCTCTTCTGGGTAGATAGTTCCCAAAACTCTACTCTTTAAAAAGCATTTCCATTGGAGTTTGCAGATGTGAGAGAAGACCAATGAAGTAATTATGTTTTTTTTTAGTTCAAGTCTTCATTGCCCCAAATAGCTATTAGATGGCACTCTTTGGGAAGATGGGATTAAAATCTAGGACCTTGTTCATGCACGAGAAAGAATCTTATTTAAATGGTTAAAAGTAAACACTTTATTAATGCTGTTTCATCACTGCTAAGCCTGGCTTTGTCCTCATTACTGAAGATAAGACACGTTAATTTTTGCTGTGTGAAACCAAAGAATCAAGTGGGCAGTCAAATTAAGAAGGGGCCATCCATCCATCTGTGTCACTGTTGGGGACTGAAACAGTGGAGTTGAATATTGGTTTCCAAAAACAAATTTAATTGCCAATTACAGGATTACAAAACACCTGAAAATCCTGGCATTAGCAGTTAGGTGAGAAACACTTGTGTTGGGTGTTGTAGTGAGTTTAAGGACTACAGTAAAATAAAGGTAAAGGGGAAATATTCTTTTGCACTTGCTTAAAATCTCTCTCGACATGGCGTAAGAAATTAGATGTGAACTTCAGGCACTTTGTGTGTGTGTGCACAGCCTGATAGTTGTGTGGACAGTGTGGGAATGGTGTGGTGCTTTCTCCTGCTGCGTGTGGCCTGTCAGGACGGGGGTCTGCGGTGGGGGCTCGGGGCTGTACATGCAGGCCCACCTCCCTGGTGTCTCAGTCTTACATCTCATCCATGCCCCGATTGACAGTCTTTCTGTACAACGAAGGTTACACACGTGTATACATAAACACATATGTTTTTACACATCTATGTAAAATATACACTACAGTCAATTGCTATCTGGGGTTGTTCTGTCCTTTAAAGTTGTAGCAAACACCAAATTAGAGAATATGGAACCATTGCTCCTGGGAAAGATGGGATTAGGTTCCTATGCACCTCTGGTCACAACAGTGTCATCTGCCAGTCCACGCACAACCCTGTTTGATGTGTGTTTCTGTTTACAGACACCTTATTTAGTACCTTATTTAGTATACACTGGTGATTCATCAACACTGAACTCTTGGCCAGCAGTGCTGTATCTTGTGCCTGGACAAGGCCAATCTGACGCATGTGCTCGGGGGCCATTTCCAACAGCAAAATCACCAACAGGAAGCTCAGAAACGCAGCACTAATTAGACTGTGACAAGGACATTGTTCACAGTTTGAGCACTGAAGCAAGAAGGCAGGGCATCGCCGGGCTTGCCTGCAGCTGGATGAGTATGTCAGGCCATGCACACTTTTGCTGCTCTGGACATGTCCACAAATGATTGTAAAATTGCTAGAAGTGTTGATTTGGGGTTACAAGTAAATTTTAGAGAGTGGGTGAACTTGCAAGTACAGAGTCCATGAGTTATGAGGACGGGCTGTATCTGATTATATTTAGGACATTCTGAAAGGTAGGTGAGGTCAAATGTTTCTGTTTATATGGAAAAGCTAAAGTGAGTGTCTTGGCAAAGGCACCAAGCACACTCGTTCTGAGTGTGTTAAACATTTAGCCTCTTGGATCCTGTCTTGATTTTGCATTTCCTCAATTCTGAACATTTGCTATGGTTGTCAACTAATATTTTGCAGCCAAGGAATGAGAAAGAAAAACGTGTTAGTATCTGTGGGTTCTATTTACCTCACGTTATCTTTTGGCTGTAAGTTTAAGAGGCAGGTGCAGGAGACAGCACACTTACGTTTAGTTGACTTATGTTCCTACAACGACATGACAGATTTTTCTGTTAGACTGTTATTATTTTTTATTATTAGCATTAACATTAATCGCCAAGAAAATGAATGTAAAGTAGGAAAAATGTCCTGGCCTCTCTGGCAGTGCCTTATTTTTGAGAATCTAGCTCTGCGGCATTGAATGGAGCCATTTCCATTGCACCCACATTCAATCAAGGGTTTGTCTTTTGTATCCCTGGGCAATTGCATAACTCTAATATTGACCTTAACTGAAGTCCTTTGTTTTGTACCCTAACAGCCCGAAGCATTAAAAATGCGTGTTTACTTAATTTGTCCTGGCATGCAGTGTAATTACAAGCAGTTTGTTTTCTCTGTTGTAAAATATGGTCTGGAGAAGGAATAAAGTAATGTGGAAAATTAGCATTGTGATGTACTGTATAGTGGAATAACACTAAAAACACTTAGCAGTGCTGGTACTGGAGGTGCTATTTGTGTTGTGTGCAAGAGCAATAAAGAATTAAACATCTCTTTCTAAACTATATTTGCATGATTTTCAACTGCAGTAAAATTAATCTGGTCTGCCTCTAAGAATAAACAACACACATTGACAAAATTGAAGACCCCCAGAGTTGAGTGGTGCTCTTGCAGCTCTGAAGTTGTGTTTCTGTGTTTGTGTGACCCCACAGTTGTTTTAAAGGGATAAATTGAAGCACATCCATCCAAAGGCTGTGGGCTGGCTTTGGGCTTGTGTGTCCATGCTGGGATCCTCGAGCCCCTGACGACAGGTGTGTCCTTTGGGCCGGTTTGAGGACAGCTGTGCCCAAATGGACGTGGGGATGTAGGGAAGGATGCTGGCTTTTCAGCATCATGTGGCCTTTGTCCCTCCTTGGCTGGAAAAGTCTTGCTGACTCAGCAGAGTTTTCTGTGTCTCTTGTCTCATTCTTGCTGTAAAACGTTTTGGGATGCCCTGCACGAAGGGCACTGTATGAATAATAAATAGCACTGTATCGTTAGCCGAACTTCAAGTGAGCACTGAAGGAAGCATGAGCCGCCTCCTGAAACAAAAGTAACAAATTCACCCACGCACCTATGGGACGATTTGGGACAGCGCCTGTGGGTGTGAGGGCTGGTGCAGGTGTATGGAGTGTCCCTTCCCTGCCCGCCGCCTCCTGAGTGCTATTTCTTAGCTCTAAGCAGCACCTGGGGCAGGACGCCTTTGGACACCTTGCCGTCTGTTCTTTACTGGGTGACCTGCCTGAAAGTGGCCTTATTCACTGCAATGTGGCTTATAAAATGGGCTTGCTTTAGACAGAGGCTTTTCGCAGACACTGCAGGCCTTTTCTGGCTGTATTTTGCTGTGAATGAGCAGCCGAGGAGGCTCCTCAGTACTTCAAATGCTTGTGCTTCCTTTGTGCAGAGGGTGCGCCTTGCAGATCCCCGTGGGGGACACCTGATGCTCTTCTGAGAATGGCCTCTTTGTCTGTGGGAAGAGCACATCTGCTCTCCTCTCCTCAAGCTGCTGCCACAGAAAGTGGCTTTACATGGCTCTGTCCCCTACATCATCAGACTCACCTTCACTGTCCACAAGAAGGTGGGTTGACCATGAGGAACGGGGGTGTTTATAACAATAGCCAAGGAGCAAAAATCCCCTGAACCCTCCAGTGGTAGGAAAGTCATTAGAACAGGTCAGACTCAACAAATATCTTAAGAATAATTCCTCCTGTAATTTATAACCTCCTGGGAATTTAATCAATAGAATGAAAAAAACCGCACCAGCCAGGCGGCTCTTCCTGGTGGGAGAAGTTTCTCATCTTGGTAACGTTTGTGTTCTGTCTGCTTAGATGCAAGAATCCCGATGGCTGTGACCTCACTCCCCTTTCTCTCGGCAGCCAAGGAGACACTTGGTTTTCCCTCATTCTCTGTCTCCTCTGCTGCTTCGCACAGTATCCGATTCCTCCTTGAACTGGCATGCAGATGAGTTGCCCGCGAGGGTCAGCGCTGCAGCCAACGTCCCGCATCTGCCACCTGCTCCTGGGCCCCTGGCTGAAGACAGACTCAGACGTTGTCATCTTGTTGCAGGTTACAGCCCATATTTTGTTACAAATCCCCACTAAGGGGGGAACTCAAGGAGAAAAATGGAGCGAGGTCAGGAGGGAGAGGTGGCAGCAGGTTTTACCCTAGGTCCTTCTTGGTAGTGCAGAAAAATGGATGGAATTGAGTTTTTTCTAGCCTAACCCCTTTCTTCTCCCCAAGAGCTGAACGCATTTAATTTTGGAGTCACATCAAATGTGTCTGTTTATTTCATGCATCAAGGTCCTCCTGTGGTGTTGGTGTGCTGCAAACTCGGAAGTTCTCTGATTTGGGGAAACAAGCACTTCATGTGACATGGAAGCTCGTCATAGGATGCAGGGGATGCCGTGGAGGCAGGGAGACCGATCAGTGACTGTGCCAGTGCTGGGACCTCGGGGTTTGGGTGACACCTCTGCCTTGTGGAGCTTTATCTTGGTCTAGAGACAAACCTCCTCTGGTGCTGCCTCACGTGGGGGCTCCCAGCTGGGGTCCTCCTGGCTGTGCATGCTCGGTGTGTTCTCACTGTGTCCCTGATCTGCCAGTGCAAGTGTGTGTGTTGTGTGACAATAGGCCAGGGGTGGAGGGTGTGTCCCTCTGCCCCACCACTGTGAGGAGCAGGAGGCCAGTGCTCACGGAGCCCCTGGAGGTGGGTGTGAGGGAGAAGACCACCTGCTTCCCATGTCTCACAAAGACTGTGTCAAAAAGCCACTGAAGCTGAGTTGCAGGCCTGCCCTGGGCCAAAGAGAGTCCGGCTACCTGGCTGGGGTCTCTGCCCGACCCCTGGGCAAAAAACCAGGGTGTGGTGTGGGTGACATTTGCAGGTGCCTCAGCCCGTGCCTTGTCAACTGTCATGGCTAGATGTGGCTTAGTAGTGTTGCTCGTGTGGGGAAAGCCTGGAGACACTCTGTGGCCTGTGGCTTCATGTCCATATTCGGCACCCCTTTGAGGAGCAGATGTCCTCATCTGGGGACGGAGTGCTTCTGCCCCAAGACCTGGCCTGGTTCCACTGTGCTCTTGCACACTGCCCTGGCCACGAGTCCCACAGGACCCACACGTTGGGTCCAGTGTGAGTGGAGCGGGCTGTGCCCTGGGGTGACCCTTTCCCCATCTGCACTTGCACTGTCCGTGCTGCATCCTGATGCGTTGCTTTCTTAGACTTGACTCTCCTAATCCAGCTCCTGGTCTTTGGTTTATTTTATCTTCACGCTGGGAATGGCTCCCATCCAGTGGGACTGGGGTTCCCTCTTGTGAACGTCTTTGGAGTGGTTTCTCTGGGAGCAACCCCGAGGACCACCTGAGCCTCTCCAGGAAGGATGATGTGGTCCCTGTGGAGGAGGATAGGCCGGGACCTCCTTCCCCACAACCCAGGTGACACAGCAGTCCTGAGTGGGAGGGACTGAGCCCCCGTCAAGGCTGAGGACCCTGGGCAGGCAGGGGCACTGCCGTGGTGCAGGACAGGGGTTGTGGTGGAATCTCAGCTCTCTCTCGCTCATGGGGGCTTGAGGCACAGAGCACGGCCAACTGAACTGTGCCTCACTTGTCTCAGAAGGCTTTGGTGAGACCTGCCTTCCATGCCTCAGAGTATTGTTGGGGTAATGAAATAATTATAGGTGTGAAATGCTTCTAAATTCTACAGAGCTTTGCTGATGTTGTAGGAAATCTAAGAATCTGAGATTTATTAGTGTAAGAATTGGCAGGGTGATAGGTTTGTCAGGCTGCTCCTACAGCACCTGCCCCTAAGGTCAAGAGCACCTGCCACAGGCTTTGGGTTGTCCTGAGAGCACCTGGGGTCAAGATCTGTTCATAGCTTTCTGAAGCATCTGTCAGTGTGCGAGGAGGCCGTGGGGTCTGTGTTCCCCTTTCTCCTCCCCTCCTCTGGCTTTCTCCCAAATGGTTTTCCTGCACTGAGAGAGCTGGAGGGACCTGTATGGGACCCATATGGCCAGCACCTCTCGCTGGACCACACGCAAACTCACCACGTGCACGTGGCCCACCCTCCCACCTCGGGGCCACACTGTACCTGCTCCTCTGCTGCAGGCCACTTCTCTGCTCCCCAGCTCATTGTGCCCCAGGTTATTGCCTTCTGAGCCCTCGTCATGGCCTGGGACTTGTTGGCTGTCCGTCTCCCTGAGAGCAGGAGCACTGCTGGGTTATTTTCGTGGTATCTGTTGTCTTGAAGAGTCTGTCAGAGAGAAAGAGCTCTGCGGGAATCTGTTGAAGGGATTAATAAGCTCCCTTAACGCATTTTTCAGGGGCGGCAATTTCTGGAGACATGGGGAGAGGTAAGTCACGCTGCCCTTGTCTGCGCCTGCATGCCTGTCCCTTGCACACCTCTGGGTGGACCTGTCTAGGTTCACAGCCTCAGTTCTCTGGTGAGTCTGGAGCAAAGATGGCATTTGTGCTCAGTTCCTAAGCTGGCTCCGTGGGTGTACTCTCTCACAGACTGGCTCATCCTTGCGGAAGCCAGGAGTTGGATGGAAAGGGAACATGGTGGCTTTGCTTCTGCTCAGTGCCGTGCCTGGGGCTCTCACGGACAGTCCAACTTTCTCAGGCTCCCGACCGCTACTTGGTGTAGGACCGCGAGGTTGTTCGACAGAATGGAAGAACCGGTAAGTTTTTTGGCTGCTGACAGTTTGAGAGGGCTGATGGGTTTTTGCAGTAATAGGTGGTCTGTCTACACCTCTGACCACTGCTGGTGCACCTGTGGGCAACGTGCTCACTGACCCATGGGTGGAAGAAGTGTGGCTTTTCTTCCTCAGGGAGACACCTCATCTCTCGCTGTTCGTACTTATCCTCTGCCCATCCATGGCACCCCTTTATGCCTCCACCCCGCCTTGTCCCTTTCTTCTGCAGTCCTGTGTTGCTGAACCTGTAAAATGAAGGGCGGTGAGCCAGGCTGATGGTCCAGGAATGAGGAAGCTGCCTCCCTGTCGATCAAAGGGTTGACTTCAGGGCATTTCCATTTTTTGAGATGCTGCAAATGGGCCAATTCCTGGTTTCCAGAGTTTGTGAGTTGTCTCCTGGCATTGTCTGCAACTTCCAGAGAGATTCCTCTTGTTTGGTGTCTTGGGCATAGTAAGAGGAGTCAGTGGAAATCATTTTTGTGTGTGTGTGAGATGATGCAGGAAACAGAAAATCTGCAATTGGAGGAAAATGAATAAATTTATTAGCCCCAAGACTTCAGGAGGTTTTATCTCGTGGGTTCTCTCCAAAGGAACATAAAGGGCTGGATATCCAGGATGTACACGGAAAACTGTGGTCTGAGAGTGGTCATGTCCCCCAGTGTCCACGTGCTGCCCACCTTGACCAGACTCCCTGGAGTTAAGCTGGAGCTGTGGCTGGCTCTGGCAGTGAACTCTGAGGGTTCCTCCTCCAATGGTGATAAACGTAGAGGCCAGGAGCTCCAGACGGAGTAGCTGCCGGACCAAATCTGTTGGGCCAGGTGGCCTCAATGAATGTTCTAGGGACATTCTTCATCAGGATGGGCTAGGTTATGCTGCAGTGACAAGCAGGCCCAGGTCTCAGTGGCTTAACACCCCAAAGCTTTCTTTCTTTCCCTTCCAAAGTCTGCTGTGAATCTGGGTGGATCCCTGAGGGATGTGTGCCATGAGCTTAGTCCTGGCAGCGTCACGCATGTCTTCCGTTACAGCCCGTGCACGGAGCTCTTCAGCCAGCCCCTACTGAAAGCAGAAGAGGCCAGAGAATGAGGCCTCCTGGGCACTCTCTCAACACAGGGAGCCATGGAATTCCCTCCTGAGGCGGGCAGGGGTGTGGCCGCAAGAAAGAGGCGTGGTGGGGATCCTGGTGTGTGTGGTGGGAAGTTGTTGAGACTCATGTTGAGAGCGTGAGCTGAGACATGGTGGCTTTGAGGGTGCCTCTGGCTGCAAAGTGAACTGAGGGAGGCCCTGGCTGCATTCCAGGGCAAAGATGACCAGGGCAGCTGGAACCAGGGTGTAGTGGTGGCTGAAAGCAGGGGCTGGGCTCAAGAAGATTCAGGATGTAAAAATCAACAGAGTTTAGTGTAGGATTGGATAGGTGTGGGGTGGAAGGACGGATCCTAGGGTCTGGGCTGCGTTTGCTAAGATGCCCACGGGGGCAGAGTTCTGGGTTTGGGTGGGAGGTGATTACTTTGGTTTGGGTGTGTTGAGTTGAGGCATCTTTATCCTAGGGTGGCTGGGACAAATTTTCAACTGTTAGCAGTGACCCTAAGGTACATGAGCCCTGACTGACAGTGAGCAGGGAGGCTGTCACAGGCTTAGGCCAGGCCAGGCACACGTGGGGCTACGAGCTAGGCACGGACTTGCAGTCCTCCTGAGCTTCCGTCCTCTCGTCTGCACACTGCGGGCAGGAATACCAAATGGTGAGCGTCCAAGGCCACGGCCTGCCCCTCAGCAGAGGCTCAGTGAGCACAACTTGCCCCCTCAGGAATCAGCTTGGGTCCTTTGATAGCCCACCAAGAGTTGCTGCATTTATAATACTTCTATGGCTAATAGAATCTCACAGCTTGTTTAATTCATTTTAAGAAGCACTGATATTTCCCGTACTATAATTTACCCCACATTAACTTAAACATTATGGGGCCTGTTTTTTGGATACGCATGTGTAACTCTCATTAACGCTAATTAGAGGAACGTGCGGGCATTGGGAACAGAACGTCCTGCCTTTATCCCAAAACACAAAGACCAATCTGTTATTTGGAGGGTTTGTTGGGCTCCCTCTTTAGAGAGGTTCTAGCTCTGTTTTTGAAACAGACCAAGACGTATATTTTACTATTAAACTATATCAAGGGTTATGGCAAAAAAAAAAAAATCTTTAATAACTAAGTATAGAATGAAAGAATTAGTATAGCTACAATTTCTATGCCTTGCTCATTTATAGCTAAGAAAATATTTTGGAGAGAAGAAAAATATTTTCTGAGATTTCCTAACATATCTAGTATTATCTTCACATCCCTAATACACTGAAAAATAAAATCCCAGTGTAAAATGTAAAAGTGTTTTTTTTTACCTTCCCATATAATTTACAATTGTGCATCCATCACTTAATAAATGACAGGCAGTGTTCATAAAAGAGCCCAGAGGCCTCGTGCAGCAGTCTGGCCATGGTAGCCTATGAAATATTGAGAGAGGCTCTCAGTTTAGCAGCAATATGAAAATGCATGTAATCGAAGTAGGCACCATTAATTGTCATATTCTATTCATATAAATATTTCAGGATTCTTTCTTTTGTCGCAATATGATGTTAAATGCCTGAAGAGTAACACCATTCCTTTAAAATCTGCAATAAATTGCTCTGAAGCAGGGCTCTATGGCAGTGATTTTCCTTTTAGTGGATGGACTCATAGGCATTACACTTTAAAAATATAATTTCTTCTTTTGTCTGACCACACAGGAAGTGTCTTATTTTCTTTTAACTGGTGCATGGTAGAGAAGCACCTGTAACATTCCTAGTTAGGGCCCAACAAACATTTGTTCTACCTGCTGGCAAAGTGCTTTGGGAGGAGAAGTAATGGAGGAGTTACGGTCTCTGTAACCTTTCTTCCGGGTGGAATTTGGATCATTTTGGAACCGACATTTCTGAGTGTTGATCTCAGACCCAGGGTCTCACATCGCACCTGCTGGTCACAGTTCCCTAGTCTCCTGTGTTTGACAGTTCCTCAGTATTTCTTCATCTTTGTCACCTTGACAATTTTGAAGCATGCTGGGCAGTTGCTTTGTAAAACACTCTTTAGTTTGTGCTTGTCTGATGTCTTCCCCTGATTACGTTGAGGTTACGCATTTTTGAAGTGATGTGTGCGGTTGTCATCAGAAGGTGTGTGACGTCAGTGGTGATGCTGACCCTGGTCACCTGGTGGAGGTGGTGTTTGCCTGCTTTCTACACAATAAAGTTACTGTCTTTCCCTTTGTAATTAGTAAATATTTTAGGAAAGGAGCGATACTTCAAAATTATACAAATATCCTAGTTTTACTCAAACTCTTGCTCACTGATTTGAGCATCTCAGGGTGGGTTGCTTGCAGCAATTGTTAGTGTGATGTTCTAATGAAGCTTTTCTATTTTCCTCATTTATTCTATGTTTCTTAATTGGAATTTTTCTATAAGGAAGCTCTGTCCCTTCCTCCCAGTACTAATTTACTTAATTCCATGTGGGAGTTAACGAGACTTTTGACTGGTCCTGCTGTGTGTTAACTTGGTTCTATGTATGAAGCGTGGCCAAAAATATCATTATGTTGGGATTTATTCAGGAAATATGTCTAGTGTCATTTTATTTTCTATTTGAATTCGTGACATTTTGCTCATGTATGTCATTGTACCTTTGGTACCCAATAATGTGTACACATTTAAGTGGACTTAATGGAACAGTCTTATTTTAAGACTGTTCTCCACTTAAAACACAATCTTGTGATTCAAACCAGGTATTAATCTAAATTATTTAGGATAACATAGAATGCCACTATAAATTCATATATTCAAATAGAGACAGTAGTAAAAACGCTTTAGTGGATTGAATTATGTCCCCCCAAACTCATTGAAGCTTGAATTTTGTACCCCAACTTTTATGTATTAGAAACTTAGCCCCCACCATGACTGTTAAGAGGGTGGGAAATCCTATTATGGTAATTGGAAGGGGAGCCTTAAAGAGGTGATTGGATTGCAGGACCATGCAGTAGTGAATGGATTAAAAATGGCAGTTGGGGTGTGATTCCGAGGGCTTTAAAAGAAGAGGAGAGTCTGTCTCACTCTCTCTCTCTCTCTGCTTCCACCATCTTGCAATATAAGACCCCTGGGTCACTGCCACCACCACCAGATGGACTTTGGACTTCCCAGCCTCAGAAACTGTAATCAATAAATTTCGTTTTCTTTATAGATTACCCAGTTCCAAGTATTTTGTTATAAGCAACGGAAACTGACTAATATAAAAAATTAGTACTAAAGAGTGGGATGTTACTTATAATAAATGAAAATGTAGAAGTGGCTTTGGAACTGGGTGATAGGCAAAGGTTGGAGGAGTTTTTAGGACTCTGAAGAAGACAAAAAGATGAGGGAAGTTTGGAATGTCTTAGAGACTGGTTATGTGGTGTCGAGCAGAATGCTGATAGAAATACAGACTGTAAAGACCATTTGTTGAAAAAATATAGGAAATGGTCAGGGCCTCTCATATGTTCAGAATCTTGCCGAGCATTTGATGGAAATAGGCACGTGCGCCCAGGTGTTCCTTGGTTATTGTCTAACATAATTGAGCATGTGCACCCAGGTGTCCTGGGTTATGACTTAGGTATAAAGGACAAATGGCTCTGATCCATGGTGCCCTCTGCCCCTGGGATGCCCCTGTGGGTGGGGTTGGGGGGCCATGGGGAGACCACTACTGCTGCTGGAGGCTGTTGCTGCCAGGGCCTCTGGGGCCCTCTGGGAGGCCAGTGCTGCTGCTGCTACTTCTGAGAACTGAGCTTGTGTCATCTGCCAGAAGCTCCCAGGATCTTTCCCAATTACCTAGTATGGACCTGTGTGTGAGGGGTCTGGTGACCCAGTCTGTACAATGAGTTTGAAGGGTCTGAGACCTAGCTCTGACAATACAAATGGAAACAGTATAACTAAAATAATGAAGCGTTTTGGCTTTAGTTATGAATTGCTGTAACCCGACAATTGGCATAGTTGTATAGCTTTATACCATTCGAAGGTCTCAGATAGAACTGAGAAGGAGTTTCTTGAAAACTGGGGCAAAGACCATCCTTGCTGTGAACTGGCAAGGACCTTGGCTGCATTATGTCCATGCTCTAGGACTTTGTGGAAGTTGGAACTTATGAGTTGTGAACCAGAGTACTTGGAAAAAATTTCTGAGCAGCGAAGCATTACGGAAGCTGCATGGCTACTTGTAACAGCCTACACTGTTATGGTGGCAAAGGCATGACATAAAGCCAGAATTTAAAAGGGAAGCAGAGTATAAAGATTTGGAAAGTTTGTAGCCTGGCCATGTGGTAAAGAAGCAGAGAGCATTTTCAGAAGGAAAATTCAATGGTACTAAGAAGATTAACACAAACGTATGGAATTATCAAGAGAGGGGGGAAAGGCCCTGAAGGCATTGTAGAAGCCTCTGGGGCCAACCCTTCCATTTCAGGCCCAAAGGCCTAGGGAGATAGAATGGTCTTGGGGAACAGGCCTGAGGCACCTTCTATAGGCTCACTGCCCAGGGCCACCTCAGGGAACTGCTTCTAGCACCAGCACCCCAGCTACTTTCGCTTCTCCGGCCACAGCTAAATTGGCCCCAGGTGTGGCTGGGACTGCTGCTTTGCAAAATACAAGCTGGAAGCCTTGGCAGTATCTATGTGGTGTTAGGTCTGTAGGCTCAGAATGTCAGAGCTCTGAAGGCTTGGGAGCCTCCACTGCAGTTTCAAAGGATGTATGGAAAAGTCTGGTGGCCCAGGAAGAGATCTGTTGCAGGGGCAGATGCACCACACAGAGCCTTCACTAGAGCAATTCTGAGTGGAAAAGTGGGGCCAGAGTTGCAGCAGAGAAACCCCATCAGTGTCATGCCTAGTGGAGGTGTGAGAGTAGAACCGTCACAGAGACCCCAAACCTGTGGAGCTACCAGAACACCAGCCCGGGAGAGCTGACGTGTGGCCTGAGAACAGGAAAGCCATAGGAGCAGAGCTGCCTGAGGACTTGGGGACGCGACCCCCACACTGGCATGCAGAGGAGGCCTGACATGCAGTTAAGGTACACGATTTGCCAGCTTTGAGATTTAATGCCTGCCTGGTGGATTTTGGACTTGTTTGGGACCGGTTACACCTTTCTTTTGGCCTATATCTCTCTTTAGGAACGGGAATATGTACCCTATGTTTGTCTCACCATCATATCTTGGAAGTAGATAACTTGTATTGATTTCTCAGATGGGACTTTGAACTTTGGACTTTTGAGTTGAAACAAGTTAAGACTCTGGGGATGAAATGAATGTATTTACATGTGAAAAGGCATGAGTTTTGGGGGGCCAGAGGTGGAATGTAGTAGATTGAATTATGTCCCCCCCAAACTCATTGAAGCTTGAATTGTGTCCCCCAAGTTTTATGTATTAGATACTTAACCCCCACTGTGACTGTTAAGAGGGTGGGAAATCCTATTATGGTAATTGAAAGGTGGAGCCTTGAAGAGGTGACTGGATTGGTGGACAGTGCAGTAGTGAATGGATTAAAAATGGTGGTCAGGGGCGTGGTTCTGAGGGCTTTAAAAGAAGAGGAGAGTCTGTCTCACTCTCTGTGCTCTCTCTGCTTCCACCATCTTGCAACGTGAGACCCCTAGGTCACTGTCACCACCACCAGATGGACTTTGGACTTCCCAGCCTCGAAAACCATAAGCAACAAATTTCGTTTTCTTCATAGATTACCCAGTTCCAAGTATTTTGTTATAAGCAATGGAAATGGACTAATACAAATGCCAAGAAAGCTAAAAAATTATCAATGGAAACTGCTAATTCAGAAATGATGGGGAAAAGTAAAATCTCTCAGAAAAAACATCTTTATAGGCAAGATATGTCTTCACTCTTCGGTCTTTCTAAAGAAATGACACATGGATATTAAAGAATATTTTTGCAAGATTGGGTGATTCGGATGTGTGTTCTTATGCATATAAATGTTTTACTGCCCTTTAGCAGCTGGTGTTAGCCAAGAAACTAAGATATTTCTATCTAAGCTTTAAATCAGTTGTTTTATAGAGCACAGAGAATTTTTTATTATAACATAATTCTGTACATAAAATATCACATTAAAAGAAGAAGATAAAGTTTTGTACTTTTGTTCTCCCTTAATTTGACCTAAAACAATTTGCAAAGAGATGTAACCAATTGGAATTCATTGTCGTGAAGCCAGTAGGACTTGGAATCCAAGGGGAAGTTCTGAGCCATCATGAGGTGTTTCGGTAACTGCCTTGGGAATGTCATTTTAGCAGCAGAAAAAGCAGACGACAGCTATCAGCTAAGAGAGTCATGCACAGTGTAGCTTAGCAGAAGACGGACGGATGTTGTATCGTTGCGTCCTGTGCTTAGACCCCCTTTAGGACACCCCAACACTGGGGCATTGCTGCTGAGGGCTCACCCACTCCATGGGGCAGCCCTGTCCAGGGGCTGGAGGGTGGAGGTGGGCTCGTCCAGGCGGCAGAGGCTTGGCCCAGCCTCAGTGGGGATGGTACTTCAGGGCTGCCCTGATGTTAGGGCCCTCAGGAGTCAGGGTCTCTGCTGTAGCCCACCCTGCCGCCCTCTCCTCTCAGAGGTGCCACTCCCAGAGCTGCCAGACAGAATTTCACTCTCACACCTTGGAATCATGGGGAGCCCAGCCTGGGGCAGGTGGAGAGAGGACCTAACGTTTTGAATATCCCAAAGTGCCCTATAAAGATTCAGTCTCTGTTCGCTTATATTATGAATGTATTGTCAACAGGCTGAAATGATACTTTTGACTGAAATCGTGGGGGAAAAATCAAGGACCATTTTCTAGGAAGCAAGAATTTCTGCCTTGCACCAACATGCTGCTCTCCTTGGTGATTTTAGCTCATCTGATACTCTTGTCAGAGAGCTGAATGTCTCCATGTCTCTGGAAATCTGGCTGCCGGGATAACTAAAACCTCCTATCCTATTTTTCTGCTGCTTGGATGATGAATAGCAAATAAATTTTCCAGAAGACCAGTCCCTCAGGCACACCAGCCGTTATCTCTGCTGCAATTCCACCTGCATGGGAGCCCCACTGACTTTCTTTAGTGCTTCTTGTATTAGGGGAACTGGTAATTATGTTTTATGCACACACACAAGAAGTTTTGCTGAAATATGGTCAACACTCCAGAGGATGTGCCCAGACAACGCCGGGACCACGGACAGCTCCATGGTGGGCAGTCAGGCTGAGGACCAGAGGACAGAGCACACTGGGTGAGGAATGGAAAGACCCTTAGCTCCAGCAGGTACTTTAAGGACCACAGGTCTCACCTACTGATGTCTTCATGCAGAAAGGTGTGAGCATCTTCATTTGACAGACAAGTCCACTGAGGCCCTGGGGGTGCCCACGATGAGTTGTCCAAAGTTGTAAGCGGTGTAAAGACCATCGTTGTTGATGGGAGAGCTAGAACGCATTTGTTGTTTGGCTTTCAGTTTTAGGTGCTGTGCCTTCATTATTATAGCACTGTCTACAAATAACGAATACGTAAAACCCAGTTTCTTTCTTGCCAGTTTTGGTGCTGGTTGACGCTGTATGCCTGCTCAGTACATCTTGTGTGATGCGTTCAGCATTCTGCGGTGCTGCTGGCCACCGAACAGGTAAATGCACCATCCTACATGGGCAGTGAGGTTGAGTTGGTACAATGGCAATACTTAGAGCACTTCACGAACTTTTCCCCTCTGCATTGGAGTGAGCAGGACTGAAGCCATGTTGGGACCTGAAACCACAGGCGCTCTAAAAGATTTTAAAAGACAAAGTTTTTTCCCTGGCGTGCATTTCTCTGAGTTCCCTCTTTTCCCATCATCATTTGATATTTCGAACCTTGGTTATGGGGCAAGAGGACATTATTTATGTCAATGTAAAGTTGTTTTCCAGCCAGCCCAGAGCTACAGACTTGCCACGAGGCATGTACTGTCCAGACCCTGGGAAACCAAGGAAGACATCACTAAAGCGGTGCTGATTCCACCCCTCCAGAAGGACCCTGACATACAGCAAGGATGGGAGCAGAAACCAGATGGAGCCTCAGCGAGACCTTGCACCTGGCTCCTTGCACAGAGCCACGTCTCCCTCCTTCCTGCTTTTCGTTTCCCACGTTCCATTCCCTCAGCCTCCTCTCAAAAAGCCCTCAGTAAATATCAGTCTTTCAGGTGGCTTTAGTCTGGTCATTCTCCTTCAGGTTTACTGGACAGATGGGTTAGCCCAACATCTCTCCTCAGATCACTATATTCCTGAATGAAAGCTGACATCCATTTTCACCAACATTTGACTTTTGGGATGTTTGGTTTTGAAAGGGGGCAGGCAGCCAGACTTGTGCCCAGTGACACTTGGTCTCTCTAAACTCTTTATTTGTGCTTCTCTTGTGATACCTATGGTCATTCATTTTTTTTTAACATGCCATCTTGCCTGGCAGATTTAATTTTCCAAAGGCAGGAACTGTTCTTTCTTCCTCTATCGAGCCCTCGTGTTACGCACAGGGGTGGATATTTGGTAGGTGTTCATTAAGTGCTTGTTAAAAGATTGGATGTACTTTAAAATTTGTAGGCAAAATGTTTTAAACTGAGCAGGAGCTATTTTTATGAAGATGTATTTATTTAGAAAATGTTGACCAAAGTTTGAGCAGGATGTTTGACTATTCAGGTTACTATGTGTACTGTTTTGATTTTACTAGTGAGAATGTTACTTTGCTGTCTTTGTGCTTGCAAATTAAGTGACCGTGAAAGACACTTTCTCTCCCAACAAGGTCACATAGTGCAGAACAGCAGAGACTCTCAAGACTGTATAGGGCCACTACAGATAATGCAGTGTAAGCCCAAGAGTGTCCTCTTCTCTGCTAGTCAATAGTATTTATCAATCCTTTTATTAATATCCATTAGGCTCCCTATTGCTATGTTTTTCAAACCCTTTGTGGAATCTCCTGGGGAACCTATTGGAAATAGAGAGTCTTGGGGCCCCCTGCCCAGACTACTGCACCCAAACCTCTGCGCATGGGAGCAAGGGCTCTGTGTGATGTGGCTCCCTGTGTTGATTGTGTGCACAGAAAAGTGTGAGAAGACAGGCCACAACCCTTCTGAAGCTTTTTTCTTACTCTTTTTGCACAGATGGCTTCAAAGACTTGGGTCTCTTCATCAGTCATATAGAGCCGTTGCAGGGACATAGCTGCCCAGATAGGGGCACGTCTTGGTAGCCCCCTTGCTAGTCACTTGGTAAAACCGAATAAGTAGCTCTCACCAGAGGAATAGGCATGGAGATCCGTGTGTCACTTCTGGGCCAAAGCAGTTGAGAAGCTGGCGGGTCTTCACCTCTCCACAGCTGAATGCAGAGAATTCTGAAGCCCTAGAGGAGGGTTAAGCCTTATGACACAAGGAGTCCAGGTTCCAGAATGGCCACGTGGAAAGCACCCAATGGCTGAAGGAAAAAGCGATGTTGGAGTGCATGGTGAATGAGAAATAAACTCTTAATTTGGTAAGCCCCTGATATTCAGGGACATGTCTGTTATTGTTTTTGGAAGAGTGGTGCAGGTGTAATAAAGAATAAAGCCATGGGTGGTCTGGCAGGCTTCTGGTGGATGGCGAGGAAACTGATGTTGCAAGCTGGAGGGCTGAGGACCACGTGCAGCACAGGCAGAACATCTAGCAAAACTGTCACCTGCAGTCACTTGGAAGGCAGAGCTCTGTGCCCACAGAACCCTGCTGTAGGGGATGTCGTCTGAGGAACCCTGGTGTCAGCGCATCACAGCCGCCATGGCCACTGTTAGCAAGGCATTGCGAGAGGGTGAGCTTGCCCATGGCTGGGGGTTTCAAGCAGAAAAAGAAGAAATGACAAGAGCTTAGAAATCAAGAGCCTTGCAGAATTGGAAATAATGACTGTTCCTGGATCCTGAAAGGTAAATGATGAGACTGAAAAATGCATGTACTTTCAATGAATGACAAAGGCTCCTCTGTCGGACAAGTTAATTCAGCCCTGCTTGATCCCAGCCTAAAGGAGTAGACTTCCCACCCACCTCAGATGGCTTCAAGGAGGCTTAGTAAGAAGAGGGAATCTGTGGGTGCTCAAGCCCTAAAGCCCCCCATGTGATCCCGAATTTGCATGAGTGGTAAGTTGTCAGATGTGGCCACAGACAGTGATGGGCCACAAAGGGTCTTCCAGAGACAGAGGTGGGGCACATAGCTATGATCAGAGGAGTTCCTTTCAGAGAGCCCCCACACCTCCTTTATGCTCCCCTAGCAACGAGCTTTGCACATGGGACGTGATACTCCTCCTCCTGTTTCAGGGTAGTTATTTCAGATTGGATTTACAGGACAAGGACATGTGCCATCTCATGTTTGGCAAAAAGGGGCAAAATTCATTGCTGGTCTTCTGTACAATGCTGAGAACTGGGTCAGAAAGAAGGTCTCACGCCTGCCACGTTCATGACACGTGGTCAGTGGTCCTGCCCTGTCATACCCTGTTCTCACACACGTGGGCCTCTTGTCCTGCACCCCTCCCCTGCACCCACCTTCCCCGGGTGTGGGCTGTGTTCTTGGTCATGTTCACCTGAAAGACTCAGTGGGCAGACAGTCCTCTTTGCCACCCATGGAGCAAATCTCTGGTTTCCAACTTGTGGCAAAACCTGAGCAGGAGTGAGCGGGAAGGAGCAGGTACTTGGTGCGCAGGGACTGGAGGGACAGATTGTGGAACCAGTGTGCTCAGCGGGCACGATGGTCATTGTGGAGGAAATTGTCTCAGTTTGGTGAAAACATGACATTTTCTTTTTACTTCGTAAAAAAATAAATTATGAAATGTTAGGGAATACATTAAATACTGAATTTGTTTAAAACCTCCAAATAAAATCTTTTTTGTTTTTATTTTAATTAGAAACTTGAACCTAATTCTGGTAACAAAACCTTTTTACATCAGATTTAAGGATTGAATAGCCATTTTCCTGGGGGTTATTTTCTGGCACAGACAGAGTAATATTTTGACTTCATTATCAAATTATCAATTAATAATGCTAATATAGATCTAATATATAAACATCGCAGGCCTTCTGCCTTGTTTTTAATTTATCATAAAAATTTTGAAGAGCAATAGAAAACCTAACGTTGTGGAGAACCCAAAGTTGTTGTGAGTTGACAGCACTCATTAAGTGACTGGAGCCTTTTCCCCAACGAGCGTGCCATGAGTCTATGGTGCTGCGTGTGCCACACCTCACAGCACGAACATTTCTGCAGCATTCACAGTGACATTGTTCCATTTCATTACACTGCACCAGTGAGAAAAACATGAAAGTTTGTTTTGGAGAAGAGAGAGTGAACGTTTTTTTTGTCTCATAGTGAGAGTTTTTATGAACTATTTGATTTCCTAAGAGGAAAATTATAACTTCAAAAAGAAAACATATTTTTCAGGATGACTTCTTTTCAAAGATCTTGCATATTCCATTTTGCTATTAATTTTATTTACTTTGGGCAAACTAAATGATGCTATGGATCTGTTCTCAATACTCATTGCACATTATAATTTGCATTTTATCACCAAATTACAAATTAAATATTGTCTTTGTTGGAAAATGATTCTGTGTAGCCCTGTTATATGACCTGCACGATTTTGCCTTGTATAGCCTTGTTTTTTCCTCATTAGAAATCACAAAAATCAAACTCGTCTCCTGTTACCACCCTCGTTTTTGGAGGGAGCGTGCACGAGGAGGCAGTGCACTAACCGTGAACTTCTTACTTTTCAAAATAAAACAACAGCATGAACTGTTTTTAAGCGATGAGGGTAGAAAACAATCAAGATGATTGGAAGGTACCATTTGGGGTGGACTATGGGCTAGACATTCCTACCACGTCAGGATTCCTATTTGGAACATTTGTCTTTTTCTTTTTTCCTAGAAGCAACTCTGACCAGAAGTTTTAGAAAACTTGGAAATGACTATCTACAGCACCGAAGAATCCGTAAATGTGTTCATTCAATTGGAAGTAATGTAAGCTATGTTCATTCTCATAGTATCTGTGTCCCCAGCATCCCGCCCCTCCCAGGGCTCTCCCACACTTCCCACGGACCTGCAGCCTCCACAGCAGCTGACCTCTGTGCCATGTTCTTAACCAGACTAGTACACTCTTCCCTCACAATAACTAAACTCTCTTCCTTGCTCTGCTCTCCTTCCTGCCTTGTCCTTTCTGCATGTGGTTAGTGAAGCCAGCTGTTCAGGTCATGTGCCAGGTGCAAGGTCACAGCAAAGGATGGCATGATTGCATTTGTGTTTTGAAGAGATCACGGCAATGCCACGTGAAGGCGGCCAGTGTAGTCTCAGGTGACCAGTTAGGAGGCCATCGAGGCACGTGTACCCAGGAGCACCTGCCTAGGACCTGGCGGGCTTGGCGGGGTGTTCAGGGTGAGGGAACGCGAGGAGCCACGGTCGGCAGCAGGCTGCGGCAGACATCTGTGAGACAACAGGTGGCGGGCGGTGGGGCTGGGCAGAGGATAGGTCTGGTGCTGGGTATGTCAGAGCTTAGTGACTGCACGGGAAAAGCGTATTAGTCTGGTTAAGAAGGTGGTGCAGCTGTGAGCCACTGCAGAGGCCGCGGGTCCCATAGGAAGACCCGGCAAAGGAAAGGTTTAGCAACTGCCGTGACTGCAGCGTCTCTTCCCAGCCTTCGTGTGTGTGCATGTGTGTGTATAATCTCTGCCTACATGTATATCTAAGTACATACACTTGCACACACATGAACAAAACTGAGGAAGAAATGGATCTAAGGGATGAGGCAAAGGAAGCAACCAAAAAATATTAACATGAAAATTATGACGTTGAGCTGTTTGTTTAATAGAATCCGACATCATCTTTTTGTCTTCCAGTTACATGGGTGTCAGATGTAATAAATGCTTATTGGGATTGGAGAGCCAGGAAGTAACAGTAATATCAGTTTTATTGGTCTGTGGTCAAAATGACATCCAATATTAGTACAGGTGAGACACAACCCCTTAGTGATCATGTATGCCTTTGTATACAAGGGACAGTTACTCTTGCTTTAGAATTTTCTAAAGAATGCAACTCAAATTTTGTCTTTGAAAGTTTTTTCTTTAATGTTAAAATATACGTATTTACTTCTGAACACAATGGGGGCCTAGTCCACCATGGTGGGAATCATTAAAAAAGATCACACATGGTCCATAGTCTGTCCAAGGGATAGAATATTTCCTAACTGGGATTGTATGACAAAACGCAGATAGTGCGGGTGTCTACACCACCTGCCCCTCCCTGTCTCACTGCTGGGTGAAGGGTGTGTTGACCAGGGAGAAACTCCCCAAAGTAGCATAAAAATTCCATCCTCCCATCCTAATATCTTTGCTTCTTTTTCTTTCCAAAACATTAAATGCCTTTTGTGATGCCAACAATTTCACTGGAAACTTCCATTGCTGAAGCATTGAGAGGTTGCCTGATAGAAACGCAAAAACCACGTGATTAGGGAAGCTTTCATTGAAGGGGAGTAGTTGGGGAGGGTTAGGTCAAAGCAGGTCAGTCTTACATCCCTGAGAACTTACTGCAAGAGCTTCTTGGAAGACTGACAGGCAAAGAAATCTAGCACTTCCATCATTTTCTTTTCTAAAATAACATTGTTTACTGAATTCAGAATAATACAAGCACATTTTCAAAAGGTTGGAAATTAGAGAGATGTATGAAAATGATTAAGAAGACTCTCCCATTCAATAATCCTAAAACAACCATTGTTAAGGTTTTGGGTTATATGCTTACAGGTTTCTGTGTCTACATCTATATGTTTGTCCATTTCCAGGATTATAGTAAAATGCCAAATGTAAAGGGTATAATTTATACAGCAAAATTTGAATCACAAGGAATGTAGTACTGTGTCCTGCTTTTCTATATAACATTATGCTGTGAACATATTTCATGTCATTAAATTTTCTTCACAAACATAATTTTATTGTTATATGATATTCCTTCCGGTGGTGTGCTGGAGCTGGTTGGTAGTGGCTTGGGGAAGTGATTATGTGGGTGTCTTCACAACTCTGTGTTTACTTATGCCATATCTGTAGCTGGAAATTGGCCATGGTATGAGAATTTGCATTATGGAAATTGGCAATCTCAATAAATCTGGGCTTAAATTTTTTTATTTTTTCAAAAAGACAGTTGGCAAACATTTACCAGCATGCCACTAATACTATCATAGAAATGGTATAATTAATTTAAACATTTACTCTCCTGAAATTTAGGATGTTTCCAGTGATTTGCTGTTATAATGTTGTGAATCTTGTACAGAAAGGTTTATCTGCATTCTGATTGTTTCTTTTAGACAGAATTCTGGAAGTGGACTTTCAGTCTCAAAGAATATAAACATTTGTAAGGCCATTGATACAAATTTTCAAATTGTGTTTCAAAAAGGTTGAGTCCGTTTACATCTGTATGAGCAGATACAAGAGTGTATGTATTACCAAATCCTTGTTAACATCAATTATTATCATTTTGGCCAATCAGGAAAGAGAACAGGCATCTCACTATTGCTTGAATTTGTATTTTTAAGTTGTTAACGAAGATGAATTTTTAAAAAATGTACATTGGCCACATGTATTTCTTTTTAATGTGAATTCTTTGTGTCCTCTACCCAGAGGATTTGAGATGCAAATGGGAAAAAAATCACTTCATAATGCTTTATAATGTTTTTGCAATGGGTGCAGATTCAGCTCTGCTAGCTGTGCGCAGGGCTGACACCCTTGTTAAGGGCTTTCTGTGTCCAGTGATTGAGCTCCTTGTGCAGCACTGTGGGTGTGGGTGGCCACACTGGACCTGTGGTATACACAGAGCCCGAGCTGGGTACTCCCTTAGTAAGAGGCCTTTTCAAAGTGCAGAACTAACTTTGGGTAGCATAGCCACAAATGTATATGTACACTCACACACACTCACACACACTTCTGCACTTACACCTACACATTTACACACACTTGGGTGAGTGTGAGTGTGTGCATGTGTGTGTGTGCATTTGCGAGTGTGCATGTGTGTGCACACGTGAGCATGCATGTGAGTGTGTGCATGTGTGTGAGTGTGCACGACTCTACATGTATGCATGGATTTGCATGTGTGAGTGTGTGCACATGTGTGTGCACGAGTCCATGCACATGTGTGAGTGTGCACATGTGAGTGTGCATGTGTGTGAATGTGTAAATGAGTGTGCACATGTGTGTGTGTGCATGTGAGTATGTGTCAGCGAGTGCATGTGCGAGTGTGTGCACGTGTGCATTTCTTCACAGAGGGAAGCTGCTGGCCAGGCCCCCAGTTTTGGAGGAGGGTAATGATGAAAGTCTCGGGACTCCTCCCACTGGCCTCCCGGCATTTGGGGTGCGGGGAGGGCCGTGGAGGTCCAGCAGGCCTGCCCCGCACTCACCATTGTCTGTGCTGCTGCTGTGGTCCCCTGTGGCTCTTTCTGGGAATTCTTCCTGGGAATCGCTCTATTTCCACCGGAAAGAAGGCGTCAGGTGCTGGGACTGACCTGCAGCAACTCCTCATCATGTGTGCCGGTCGCGAGCAGGAGGCCGGCAGGTCTGCAGTGGCCGGTGACTTTCCTGAGCCGTTGGGGGAATCAAGGAATGAACAGTGCTACACATTGGAATTGTTCTCGGGGGCCTGCAAATACAGGCCCCTTCTGCTCTACATGACAGCGAGGCAGTTTGTGTCTCTAAAGTTGTGAAAAAGACGACACGAACCTTCTCTCCCAGGGACTTACGAATCTAGGTATCATTTCATCTCGGTCAAAATGAGCTGCTAGTGGCACAGGGTCATCTGGTTGTGAGCTGGGCTGCCCAGGGCAAGCTCGGCCCTCCTGGACCCCCTTCCTCCCAGCCGTGTGAGATGAGGGGCATTTTCCCACAGCAGGAAGGCTGTCGTGAAAGCTGGCCCCTTGACACGTCCTCCTCTGGCCCTGAGGTGGCCCTCTCCTTGAGGAGGCTGTCACCTCCTCCCCAGGTGAAGCCACCTGGCCTTCTTCCCCACCTCACCCCACATCCAGTCGGGCATAGGCCCTGTGATGTCCGGTTCCCATCTGCCAGGGGTCAGCCCATTCTCTGCACCCTCTGGATCTATTGCCTGGTCACCTCGCTGCTCTGTGACTCCACTTACGAGAAAGCTGCCACACCAAGCTGTCAAATCGCCTCATCATTGCCCTGGATATATAACCAAACCTCCTGGTGGCCCACGTGGCCAGAAGCCATGCTGCTTCCTCTCACCTGGACAGTGGCCACCCATGCCTGTATGCCACTCACCCAACAGGCCTCGCTGCCCAGATGGACTCGCCTGCCATTGCCTCCTCAAACTGAGAACTTTGGGGGCAGGGACCATGTCTGGTCACCTGTGCACTTGAGGTGCTTGGCACATCACAGACTCTCCACAGATCTGTGGAGGGAGTGATTCCAAATGTAGTTTTTTTCAGTCACAAAGTCAAAATATCATTATCTAATAGGACAGTCACCGTGGTGTCCACAGCAGGAGAGTCACTACAGCCCATGTGGCAGTGATGGCTCATGGGGCCTCAGGATTGAGAGGTGGTCAGCCCCGTCTTTACCCAGAGGGTGGCACGAATGTGAAGCAGCCCTGTCCTGGGCCTTTGGAACACGCCTGTCACCAGAGAAAATCCCCTCGAGAGCTGTGCTGAAGCTCACAGCACGTGGTAGATATTCAGCCTCTACCATGGAATACACGGTGCTCGACAAAGTTGTGCCTGAATGAGACAGATGAGACTCCAGTTAAGCATCTCCAGGCTCAGCCGAGAGCATGGTTAAGTGTGGATTTCCCTCCTGGTCCATTGTCCCCATGGTCTTGGCATGTGCTGATGGAAGGCTGTGCCCGAGGGCATGCAGGCTGGCCCAGGTGATGTTGTGGGGCACAGAGTATAAGGTTCGCTCATTCTTTACAGTTTCCTGAACAACACACGCCCAGCCATGGCACATCCAGGAGGATACCCATGCACTGTGAGTACTTTCCATTTCGGAGGAGAACAGAGATGCTTGGTGACCTTTGGACATGATGTGAAACGCCAGTTGAGGCAGTTCAGGGTTAGCATTAGATCCCAGCACACCCCTCCCAATGCTGTCGTGTTTTCTGTGAGGCTGGGTTTTTGGTGACTGTTGTGATAAACATCAAGTACTGAGCAAAAATTTGGTGGACAACAGGAGTGGGGTGCGGTGTCCCACGCGTACCAAGGTTTGAGAAGCTGTGAGGAGAGGTGCCTAATAAGTGCACACACCCCACCAGTGAGTGACTGTGGCTGAGATGCAGACAGCAATGTTTCTTTTCTTTGTAGTTAAGTGGAGTATGATGCATTATTTTTTCAGACAGCCACTAAGTTGTCAGGACATAAGTGCTCATGGCGTTCTTTGCACCTGACTTCTTACTAAATGGAGTGATTTGGTATTTCTTTAGGCCTAGGGGTGCCGTGAGCAAACCTCTGAGCACTGGGGGTCTGTGAAGAAGGAGGTTTGTGGTCTCCACTGGGGAGTAGACAGATCCGCCCTGTGGCTGGAGGTGGCTGCTGCTTCTTGCACTGACAGGGGGCCTTCTGGAAGGGCTGAGGCGGAGACCAGAGTGCCCAGGGCCGGGGACTGTGGAAGCCAGTTCCTCGGGAGCTGCCGGCTGGCACAGCTGCAGGGAGCCTTGGGAAGTTCTGTGTCAGGCTCACCTGGGCCTTCTGTGCTCCACTGACACCCATCCTCACGGAGCGAGGCGAGGCTGCTGGCCGGCTGGCGTGCAGAGAACTCGACACTGTCTGGCCTCAGACACTAGCCACACGCCAGCTTCTCCACCTGATCCCACGATGTCCTCACTATCTGGCTGGTGTCCCCTCAGCTGCCCTTGCTTACGTCAATCAAGTGCCTCCTCACCCAGCACGAGGGCTGAGGACACATAAGAGGCACTGAAGAGTGCAAACACTTTCCAAGTGATGTCTCATCTGCTGTCTTCCCGGGGGAGGCTGTGCCGTGAATCTCTGCCCATATGAAGGTGTCGTGTCTGGAGAGAAACCGGAAGGTAGTTGGGGACCTCAGACCAAGAGCATAGCAGCTGCTGCTCCTCTGACCTGGGCTCTTTCTGAAGCTCATGATGAGCGACCTGAGGGCCTGTCCATCACACGCACCGATTTTCTTTCCAGTTTTAAAACTGGTGGCTTGCTCCTTAAAAGTAAAAAGGCCAACTTATGAATAAGTTCTAAGTACTTACAGAGGGGGGCAAATCTTTGGATGGGAATGACCCCGGGAGGCCTGGATGCCTTCTGGAGTCTTCCACGCAGTCAGAGTGCACCCCCACCTCTCTGTGAAGCGGCACTAACTCTGGGCTGTGGAACCTTCGTGAGTCTGGTGGAGGTGTTCGGCTCTTGAAATGCTTGGGAATGGGATATTGGTAAACTTTGGGATGATAAGAATAGGAATAATTTCAATTAAGTATAAATCCATCATCAGCAATTTTATTAAAACAGTGCAAATGGGCCAAACTCTTCCATACAAGCCAGTCTAGTGTTAAAATTTAAAAATCCAAAGCAACCCAAGTAAACTGGAGGCTGAGAGGCCATGTTGGTGATTTGCAAATAAGATTTTCCAGGTAAATGAGACTGTTGTGGACAAAAGACAACTCGTGCCACAAAATAGCTCACTAATTTGCTAAACGTTTATGTTGAGGAGACACAGATAATTCTCAGATGTCAGCCCAGGCGAGAGCTGTGTGACATGGTTTTGTCATAACTGTAAACAGCTTGAAGCGTTACCCAAATATTCCTTACGCGAGTGTGAGTCACACTTTGGATGGACTCACCCTGGTCCACTCAAGTTGCGAATCATGAATGCCTCCATGTCCCCCATGAGGAGGCCCTCCTAGCACACGGTGGCTTGGGGAACTTGTTGGCCTGTGACCAGGCAGGTGAAAAGTGCCCTCCGTGCACTTGGGTCCTCAGGCTCACGCCAGCTCGGTGCATAAGCTCCGGTTGCAGTTACAGGGTTTATTTATAAGACAAGTGTTATGCACCTAGTAGAGATCACTGGGTAAGTCATGATTCCAAAAAATTGGAGATCTTCCCTTTGCCGTCCATCTTAACTGCCTGTGTGTAAGGAGTCTACACTCTATGGAGTCAGACACACTGAGGCCTCCCCTCGGAATTCCCCGTAATTGGGCTCCTTCCTTCCCCCAAGTCTTTCCCAGAATCCCCGGGGCCAGAGGGGTGTGTGTGATTAGTTTTCTACTGAACGAGCAAGTGTGTGACTATGACATCTTCAGTCTCTGCAATCTTTACCTTCTTCCCTCTCACCTTCTAGAAAGTTCCCCTTGTAGGCAAGCTTACTTGCCTACTATTTTACTTAACATCTGTTTAGTTTTAATTTCATAGTTGTCTAATTTCTGCTTCATGGTGGTGGTGATGATGGAGTGTGTCTGTGCAGAAAAAAAACTTTCTGTGAAGGAGTAGTTCTTGACAACTTCTTTTTGATTCAGGACATTTTCAGCTTTTTAAAAGTCAGTGGTAGGGCCGACCGTGTGGCTCACTCGGGAAGAGTGTGGCGCTGGGAGCACAGCGGTGCTGGGAGTGCCGAGGCTGCGGGTTCGGATCCTATACAGGGATGGCCGGTGCGCTCACTGGCTGAGCCTGGTGCAGGCGACACCAAGCCAAGGGTTACGATCCCCTTACCGGCCACAGGGAAAAAAAAAAAAAAAGTCAGTGATATCAGAGCCAAAGGTATTGACGGGTGGTTTAAGAGAATGACTGACTTCTTGCCCCAGGAGTGGGCCTGCTGTTGGCCGTGCACTACTGGGCTGAGCCCCAGAAGGCCATGGACACGGGCCATGCTGACAGCCACGTGAGCTGAGCAGACACCCCACTGCCTGGAACTTTCTGGAAGACATGGTCTGTCCTTCAGAAAACCTACACCTTCGTGATGGAACCCTTTCCCATATCTATTGTTGGGCTTTCTGTCTCCATCAGCCTCTCAGGTGAGAATGGGAAACCTGGAAGAGTGGAAGAGAATCCTTTACATTAAATGTGAATTTCATAGCAAAGACATAGAGTGAATTTCTGCTCTTGTCAAAAAAGACCCGTTAAATTTTTGGGTTTTGGTTGGCATTGGTTAGAAGGTAAGGATTGATGGTAGCTAAATTAAAAACAATTTAAATTATATTACAAAGTTTATATTTAAAAAATACTTCAAATTATATAATTTTGCTCAGAGATAACTAGTGCTGGAATGTATCCATTCTCTGTTGACCACAGTGTCCAAGTCTTTGGGTGCAGAAGTCACATAGACATCGGGCCATGGTGCAGAGACTGAGTTCAGGGCTTGTTTTGTCTGCAGGACATCAGCCTCTGAGCTGCGCCAGAGCAGGAAGAGGACCTGCTGCTTTGGTAAAGGCATGGCAAGCTCCTGGGGGCACCTTTTGTCAAAGCAAAGCAAAGCAAAGGGGCGTTTCCCTCATGTACCTGTGCCTCGAGAAATTCTTAATGGCCAGAGGTGAGCCTCAGATCTATCTCCCGCGAGCAGCCCCTCTGCACTCGGGGACCCCCGCCCTGCGGTGGAGGGTGTTGGACTGCAGTCCACCTGCCTCTGTGCCACTACAACCTGGACCTCAAAGATGAAATACAAACTCTGCAAGCTTTGTAGACAAGACTAAAGATTTCTTAAAGGTGATGACATGGCTTCCAAGACTTCTATTTGGTTTGTGGGTATGGAGAAAGATGGGAGAAAGGTCAGGGGGCTCTGGGTTTTGGTCCTGGGCCCCAGGAGTGTCTCCTAAGCACATTTCAAGTCACATCCAGCTAAATCTGAGCCGTTGGTTTATTCCAGGACAACAAAGTACCATGGATCTCTATCAAATACCCTGAATACGCTTATGGAGCTGATCATTCCTCTTCAGAAATGCCCCAAATGTTGGCACCCCATGAGTCTTTTTAAACTTTTCCAGTCTCTTGGTATTTTTTTGTTGCTCTAAGAACAAAATCTCTATCCCCCCAGACCCACGCCGCAGACTCTGTTGTCACAGGCAGCCTCAGAAGACCAACTTCCCCATGTAGCAATGTCACGGCCCTTCATTAAGATGCCACCACACGCCAGCTAATCTGTTTACCTGTGTGATGCTGGAAATGTGACCTGGCCACTGTGGCACTGAATAGAGTCAAGTGTCCCCCATCGGCAGGCTGGGGAATGGTTCCATCAGTGCAGTTACAGCGCCATGAAGGCTCTTGAGGCATCTAGTAGTAGATTTTGCAGCACCGATCCACTTCACATGTCATGAACGAACTCTAGAAGCCACGAAACTCTGGGGTGGAGGAAGGAGAGTAAAATGAAAGGAATTTTATGATCAATGTGAAGCATTTACGGAGTGTGGCTGGAACTGGCTCCAACTGGCCTGACAAGACGGCTGCACTTTTCCTGCTGTGGCTCGTGAGTGACTGCCACAGCGTGTGCTGATATTCACTTCTTAGCAAACCTGTGATCCCAAACTGCATTGCCATTAGTTGGAAATACCTCCACTACACCTGGGAAAATGAGCCTTCAGGTACAGTGGAAGGAAGGCCTCCCACAGGTCAGTGGGGCTGCGATCTACCAAGGGCCGTCCGCGCTGACCCCAGCGCTGTTCAGAATTCTCAGCGGAGGATGGAGCAACAGGAGCAGGCTGCTTTCAGGTCGCCCTGTGCTTCGGCATATGTGTAATTTAAATCTTTACCCACTGAGAGAGGCTGCCAGTGGGTACCGCTCCCAGGGTGCGGCCTCGGGCTGGCTGCGGCCTGCTTTACACCCATCGAATAACACGTAGCACTTTTCTTGAGAAACCTCCCTATGATTTCAAAACACATCAGTTTCAATTAAACTTGAAGAAAACAATGGGATCACTAATTCTGGGCTGCAGTTACTTATTATGGAGCTGGCTGCTTTGAATTTGAAAAGAGCTTGATGGAGACTTAACCAAATGACATATAATCCTGGAATTTTTTAAATGTACCTGGAATGATAAAATTGCCAAAGGCGCCCTGTTCAACTTTTAAAATAGTCACACCAGACCCTACGTGAGAAAATCTAAACCTCCGTGGTGCTGAACGTGGTAACGACCAGACAGTGCCCCCAGCAGCAGCAGCTGCTTGTGTTTACATGTGCGGCCTCTTCTGTGGACTCACCACTGATGCAGCGTAGACCCAGCAGCGCTCTTTTCAGGAGACGGGCTCGGGACAGGCAGCGGGGCTCACTGGACATGGGTGGCCACGTGGAAGCAGGTGAGTTTGGGGCCTGCAGGCCAGTCTCCCTCCACTTCCGTGTATTCCTGCATAGCAATGGGTGGGGAAGGGTCTCTGCAAACTCACGCCGGCCTGGGGGAGGTGTCTGCACACGTGCCCAAGGTCAATGTTGTCTGTTTCTTCAGAAGCATTTTGTCATTTTGCCCAGTGTTGGTAATTTCTAATACTTGGCTTATTTTCAAAATCTCTTAAAAGAGTGAAAGTACAGATGACCTGTTAAGTTTTAGTTGGTAATGATGAATCAGGAAGGTGTATTTCTGTTAGCCTGTGTTTATTATTTGAAAAGGGCAAGAACTTAAATACCAAACAGTGCTTGCAGTTCGGGTGTGAAATGGCATAATATCTGCATGTAACCTGTGCGCATCCTACTGCATACTTTAAATCATCTCTAGATTACTCATAACACACAATGCAATGGAAATGCCGTGTAAATAGTTGTTACACTGTATGTTTTAATTTGTATTATTTTTAATGTTGTATCTTTTTTTTAAATTGATTTTTTTCCTGAATATTTTCAATCTGCAGTTGGTTGAATTCAGGGTTGTGGAACCCCCAGATACAGAAGGCCAACTGTGTACATTCAAGACACACACACACACACACACACACACACACACACACACACGCACGCACACACACACCTATCCCAAGAAGTTAAGTGTGTTTCCATGTTAGTTTTATGCATAACTTAAAGTAGTTCTCATAGTTTTTATGAGAGAAATGAACAAAAGGAATATTTTGTAAAGCACTTTTAAAGTTGAGTGAGTCAGATTACCTTTCTATAGGATAGATGTCTTCACTATTTAAAATATGAGGACAAATGGGGTTGGTTTGGGCTGTAAATCTCAGATGAGTGGGAATTCATCACGTCCAGCCTCATGGAAAAACCTCCCGCATCTAAGGGCCTGGGGTCTGGGTGGGGCTTGAGTGCTCAGGGACATCAGGGACGTGTCTGGTGGTCAGACATGTGCTTGGAGACCTCAGATTTTCCGTCTCAAACGCAATGGACAAATGCAGAGGGAGCTATCAGGTGTGAGCCGAAGGGTCGAAGCATCCCTCTTTTCTCCCCCAGTGGCCATCTCCTTCTGGGGCCAGCCTCCATGTTGGTCTAGATGGAGTCTTCTAAGAGAGCCAGGTGGCTCTGTGGGGCTGTTTCACAGGTGTGCACGCTGGGTGCTGGGAATGTGTGGGTTCCAGGGCACCCTCGACATCTGGGTGAGGCTTGGAGCTGGACTCAGTCCACAGGTGTCCCAGGTTGAGACCAAGCTGGGATCTCAGGAAATCCTAGAGGTGACTCCACTTCCCCGAGACGTGCCACTGTATAAACTTATCCATAAGGAAGTAGTTGGAAAGGATAAAAGAGATCAGGAAAAAGTCTTAGGGGGAGCCATAGGGCCCAGTGTTTCTGAAGCCCAGGCCTTTCAGATTGGAGGCAACTTTGGGGCCCAAATGTCATCTCTATGGTGAAAATAGTCTTCTAAATAATCAGTTAAATTTTCAGAGAGGAAATACCTTTTCCTGTTTAGATAATTTGCTGGATGTAGATACTTCCTATCCAGAGAATATTTTCATTTTCCTTCCAAATAGCTGCTTAAAAAGAGACGGCAAGCAATCTTGTCTACGTGTTAACTGGAGGTTATTTTTTGTGTTCATGGAACAAGTTGCTGTGATGTCTCATAAGACATGATAAAAGAGATGCTATTCCCCACTCCCTCCTAAAACACACTCGGAGGAGGAGGATCCTTATCTAGGCATTTACTTACACTCCTAATTTCAAACTTGTGGTTCATACTCGACATGACTGGGGAGGGCTGGCAGGTGACTGGGGACGATGATGGGGCAGGCATTGCTTGAGGGTGGGTGAGGTGGCTTTGCAGAGAGGGGCTCCTGCTCCCCTGAGTATTCAGACTCAGCAGGCTTTGAGATCTGTTGTTGTCCTCCAGGGGTGTGTGTGTGACGTGCCCCCTGTGTGTGCACGTGGCAGTGCTCTGTATGACACTCAGACAGATAAAGGGCTTGTTCTCCAGCCTGTGCTGGTGAGAGCCTTAGAAGGGGTCTGGGTCTGGGGCACCCCTCCACATGCCGGGAGGGATTGGTCTGTAGTTCCTGGTGGTCTAAGCCCAGCCTGGACCCTGTGGGGTAGTCTACCTGACTTGCCCCAGCCCTCTCCCCTTTGCACAGGGTGTTGTTTTAGATCCGCTTGCCAGGATCTGAGAATACAGCCACTGAAGCCAGGAGACCCACAACCTGCCAAGGGGGAGTGGGCGCTCCTGGGGTCACCCACAAAGAGGGTGAATCTGAAGTGGGAGGTGTGGGGGCCGCCCTGGGACTCTGGAGCAGGCAGAATTTGGGCTTCCTATCTTGTAATTCCTATTTCCTTCAACCATTGGGTAAATTCCATACAATGTTCTGGTGGGGGACGGGTGTTGTCAAGAAAGGTGCAGATACTTCCAAGTATTCTCCAGGGAGATGGCCCCTAAGGGAAAGAACAAACTTGATTTTTAATGGGACCTTCTTTGTAGCAGGTGTAGTCCAGCCGGTATCCCCAACAGCGATTCTTGGAGGAAGGGTGTGTGTGTGGGCGGTACATTTTCAGGCCACAGAACTCCCCCCACTAGGGACTGTGGAGGTGCTCTTGCATTCGGGATCTTGGAGCTGCACGATGCCCTGACTGTGACTGCAGCGCTTGTTGGGACAATCCAGAGTGATGCCTTGGGAATCCAGGGGTCCTGGAAGTGGCTCCGGCAGTGACCTTCGTAAGTACACCAGCTGCCTGCCTGCTGACCTGGGCCCCTGCCTCCTGTGTGGTCTTCTCCACATCTTGCACATACATGTAAGCATCCCCCAAGGTGCCTGTGGTTCCTGTTGCACGTGCATGGCCGTGCGCTGACCTTGTCACGCTTAGGTCACACTGGCCTCACACTGCGCCTTGCTCAGGCCTGCAGTAGCAGTGCCACCTGCTACAAGACAGAGTGCTCAGTAAGGCTTTCTGTTTCTTCCGGCTCCTATGGCTGCAAAATAACCCAGAGCTCCGCCCCCTGTGTGTGGGGACCTGGCTGCCTTTGCCTCCTCGCCCCTAGGAAGTGAACATCACTGAGACTTTGAGCTTCCTCCTTGCCTGTAACTGTCACATGACACAGGGTGGGTGACACAGGGCAAGATGGTTTCATGCTCATCCCCTGTCAGTAGCCTCTGAAGTCCGTGCTGAAGCCACCTGACCAGAAGGTCCTCCCAGCAAGCAGCTGCTTCCTGAGGATTCTAACGACTTCAGCTTCTGATGGGTCCCCTGGCCCCGCAATTCTGCAGATGCTTCTCTTAGGACATGGAGGTACATAAATCGTGTGCTTTCCCTGCTGCTCCATGAAGCCTCAGCATTGAGACTCCAGGGACTGAGCTGGTGGCACTGCCTCTAGTTATTAAGCAGTGCTTGCGGGCAATGCAGAATGCTGTAGGCACAAGACACGTCTGTGCGTGTACACTCCATGTGTGTGCCGGGGTAGACACTGACCAGCTCTCTGGGAACAAAGGCCATCGCTGGCAGGGACTGCAGAAATGGGCAGGTGCGTGAACAGAGGAAGGCCAGTCCCAGTGCTATGACACATTCATGGGACTGAGGTCATTGCTAAGGTTGCAGAAAGATACCCAGTTATGAGAATCCATAGAAGTAAAATTTCGGAGAACAGTCCCCCTCTTGCTGTAAACTCTGACTGGGCACGAATTGGGTCATTTACAGGCATTGAATTTCCCCTCCCCTGCGGGTGGCGCACTCATCCCCATCTTATCTATTGTTTCCGCTTTCCTATTAGAGGACATAGGACCCCCCAGAGTGGAGTTTTCTCCCTAAATGCACAGTGGAAGTCATTTGACATGCCTGGCCCTGTCTGAGTTCAAGTTACTATAAATAAGATGGGAAGGAGGATTTGAGCTGCTAGTGTGGCAGCGAAGGTGTTTCCCCCCGCAAGCCTCGGTGTTACATTTCACTGGAGTTTGCAAACGTTGACCAGTGTTCAGAGAGATCCTGGAGTCACTGAATATTTGAGAAGGTGACACCAGTGTCTAAAGACACTTTCCATCTTTGCAGCAGAGGCATTTTCTTATCATTTTTATGGGAAACCTGCTCTTGAGTTGCAGGAGTAAGAACAGATTGTTGGTTCCAACTGATGTTGAGGTCTACCCAATAAACTTTGGATTAAGTTCAACCAATTTTACCAAAAAAAAAATCATGCCCATTTCCTTAATTACCCCAAAGTCTTGCTCTTTACGTCCTCATGGGGACAGAAACCAAACGGTATGCTGAGGAAGCACAGGGCAGCTTTGGGGTCCCTAGGAGAGCCAAGGAGCTCGAAAAACTTAGGAGTGCTTTAAAAGGGTGGCAGAGTGTCCGCAAGCGTGGTCCTCTCATGCACCCCAGAGAGAATCAGGCTGCCTTCCTCCCCAGCTATATTAATAAGAGAAACCTCCTGGTCACACTGGGTGGGAAAACGCCCTGTGAGTCCCTTTCCCTGGTGTTTCATTAATTGAACTTGCTTCAATGGTGTCTTGAGGGGTCAATATGGCGATTCTGTGTTGACTGGAGAGACACAGGTCGGTTCAAACCCTTGAGGTCCTCTTCTTGAAAGATTTGGCAAGGGATTCAGGTTTCTGCTGTGGTTGAGTCATAAGATTGAAATAGCTGTCTGAAAAGGTAAGATGTCTGTGGAAATGGTAAAATTCTTAATAAATTGAATTTTAGTAGTTCAGAATTTGTGTTAAGTCAATGAGGATTAGAAATTTATAAGTGTATAGTGATGCAAAAATATTCTTTCTTAAGTAAAAAATCCAGGCAAGACTTATAGGTGGATATGGAGAGAGAAAAGTGTTTTACACACACATATTAGATGTGAATTCTAATGGGATGCTGTGTTGCTTGAATAATTATTAATGATGACAAGGTACCTTTCTTGGAAAATGTTTTAAAATTTATTGCATCTAAAAATAGGAAAAAAGTAACTGAAAGTATTTGGATTGGCAAACTTGAATTTGACAGTGGGATGTGACTCCTGGGAATGCTCTTCAGGGGTGATCTGCTTAGGGTTACTCTGAAATAGCACACGACGCACAGGCCGTGACCAGAGAGGGAAGGAAGCAGCTCAGAGTTTGCTGAGATGAACTGCTGATCTCTGTCCAAAAATCGGCTCTCTGTCCCCTCTCTGGAGAAAGGGGAGGGTGGAAAGAATGTTAGAAGGTAAGCAAAGAGAAAGAGAAAAAGTCGAGAGAAAAATTTACTTCGTTAAAAATAAAGTACCAAAGCCTCTTGCGTAAAGTGTAAAAGCCTGTTTACAAAGGTCATCAGCTCATTATCTACAGCATCCAGACACCTGTAAGGTCAGGTGGGGGTGCCCCGGGATCTGACAGAGAACGCACGTGGACAGATCCCGGCGTGTGACAGGCCCAGGCCCTGTGGGGTTCTTCCCCACCTCGCCTCAGTACGAAGAAGCTTGTGTGGAACCTACCGCCAGCCGCAAGCCTGTGAGCTCTGCAGGTGCCTGTGTGCCAGGCACAGATGTTTCTGACCTCACGCTTCTCTTGACCCCCTGCCCTGCACCTCCTCTCTATCTCCTTCCGCCTTGTTTATGAAAGGCACCGGGACCCACTCACTCAGGACTCTGTCAGCTACGCTGCCTGCAGTTCATTTTAACCCCCAGGTTTGTCTCCAGACGGGAGGACCTTCATTTTTATTTGTCTGATAATTTGTTTTTTGCACTTAAATTGCATCTTTCCACAAGCTCCGTGCACATGGAGTCTCTTTTTCAGTTAGAAACCTTCTAGGCAACCTACTGAAACAGGAGGCTAATTTATGCAGGTTTATTTATTTAAGAGCTGGCCAAGATTTTATAGAGATGGATAAGATGGGGCCAAGGTATCATATTAGAGTAGGCGGGGACCAGTTTGAGAAAAGGGGTCTGACAGAAGAGCAGAGGAGAGAAGAAGGTGGAGATGTGCCGGGCAGGGCTCATTTGGTGTTTCTGAATTTGGTTCAGCCTGTAACGGCAAACTAAGGCTTGTCTGTGGGTTTCCCCTCTTTTTATTTTTAACAGAGTGAATTTTTCTCTGGACTGTTCTCAGCTGCAGAGGCAGTTGGCCAGGGCCCGTGGTGTGTGTGTGTTTGGGAGGGCAGTTATGGGACTCTACAGTGCAGAACAGCTTGACCACAGGTACTGGTGTGTGTCACTGGCTGGAAACTGCCTTTTATTTGTATGGAAACGTGCCAACAGTTTGGAGTGAAAGAGCCCAGGCTGTCGGGGGGACTGGGTAGGCATTCTCCTGCTCTGCACAGCCATAATTACTGCCAGGCGCACGAGCAGGCAGCCTCCTGCCTGCAAGAGGCAGACACCTAATTCCCACCGTGGAGATGCCTGAGGAGGGGTCTCTGTGTGCTACCTAAATGGCAGTTTAGCTGCCTTCTTGAAACGAAAAGCTTTCTGCCTCCCCTGGCCCCCTCTTACAACAAAATAATCCTTTTTTAAAAAAGCCCAATTCCCAATAGATAAATAGTAATTACAATTCAACCACGTACGAGTAATAAATACAGAATTGGCTCTCAATGCAAGAACCTCAGGAAACTTGCCTTTTGCACACACACTGATGAACACGCTCTCTGGGGCTGTCCTACTTTCTTTTAAAAGTAATATTTAACATCGCTGAGAGCTGTTTGTTGTTTAAAAGAACTGGTTATCACGGTTGTTGTCCATCCCAGTGTGTGCCACTCCCGGGGTGGACGTTTTAGCCCAGAGCTATCCTATTGCGTTACAACCACCCTGGCCTTCCGTCAGCGTTCCGACACAGCCCATGATGAAGCTCTGTGTGCCCACACAGGAGAAAGTGACTGACCAGATGTTCTGATTTTTAAAAGATCTGTTGGTGTCCCAGTGATTTCTGCTGGGAGAATGAATTGTCCCACATTTTCTTACTGAGAGCCCAGCAGGTCAAACGTTGCTGGAGGAGCGAGGCTCCTCCAGCAACCTTGGTGTGGGGAGATGAAAGGAAGACCCCCGAGCCGAGGGTGCCTGCAGCGTGCTGCAGATGGACACGGGCATGATGACCAATGGCATTTCTGATCCCCTTGCTGTGGAACTAAGCTACTGACCTGTGCTGCTGAGGACAGGCCAGAGCCACAAAAGTCACCAGAGGGAAAGGATTGTTTTCTCCATGGGACCTGGGTGTGGGTGGGGAAATGGGGCTGAGGGAGAGTCCCCAGGCCCCTACCCTGCTGGGGCAGCTGAAATCCTGGAGAAAGGAGGCCCAGGCAGTTCTCCTGCCTTGTGAAGTGGAACTGCCCGGCGCCCCCAATACCCAGCTGTGTGCGCGAGCCCTGTACCAGGGCACATGTAAGTTCCCCCCATCGGAATAGAAGAATATCTGTTTAACATGGAGTGAAGGCTCTCGACAGCATCAGCAGGACTTCAGGTAAAGCCAGAATAAACAGCCGCATTGATTAAGGGAGCACCTATTCTCCACCTGTCACACTCCCTCCTGAGCAGCCAGGCTGCATGTTTGTTTACCTGCAGAGCTGTTATAATATTTTGCTTTCTGAAGAGATTGGGAAGCCACCTGCCATACCTCTGGCATTTCCTCCACAACAAAGCACTTGAGGCTCATTGTTCTGCTCCACAGTGTGGACCAGAAGATGAGTGGAGAAGCGCAGGATCCAAGCAGAAATTATTATTGATTTAATCACATAATCAGCAGCAAACACTTCAGGCTAAGATAGCAAATCCATAACAGCCTGCCCACACAACCACCCTTACAAATTTACCAGCAAAGCATGGCGCTCACTTAGCAAACAAGCAGAGCAGGGTCACCTTCACTCGGAGACAAAATATTGACATTCCTAAAGCTGAAATATGTTTTGAGTTAAGTGTTATCAATCAGTGATAAGAGTTGCACGTCTGTTAAACATAACTGCATTGGCAGGAGGATTATAGAATGCTTTCTCGCCATAATCTAGAAGCATCTTTCAGACAAAACTCTGCTTGAAATCAATTGTGCCCAAGGAGCTGCCTGCTGTGGCCATTCAGAGTCTACAAAAGGGGAGAGCTTCTCCTGTGATCTTTCACCGGAACCGGTTTATCTAATGAGACCAGAGCTTTAATTTCTTTTCACTTCAAACATAGAATCAATGCTCTGGATTCAACAGTGTCTGTAAACTGGCCATCAAGGCTCATCTTCAGATGGCAGCATTGCAGCAGTCCAGACCGCTGGCACGGCCACGCTGATGAGTCCTCTTTAGTTCCAGGTAGCTGCCCTGTCAGCAAATCCCGGCTCCCGGTGGACCCTGGGGAGCTGTTCCCAGGCGGATGCAGGCTCCACAGGCGGGGAGCGGCTGGGCACAGCCTAGCTTCGCAAGGAAGCTGGCAGAAGTCAGCAACGTCGAGGTCCACTCTCTCCCCACTTCAGGCAAAACACCGCACATTAATGATCTTAAAATTTAAGCACCTCACAACAGCTGCTTTTTCCAGATGAGGGCTGAGGGACGACCTTAATTAAAAAGTTTAGGTTGCTTCATAGTTGCTGGGGAACCAAACAACAGCCGTCTTTGAAGGAACCATTTCCACAGAGAGAGTAGGAAGAAAAGCCACTAGTCACATCAGGGGGTCCGGCTTCTGGGTTCTGACCACGCAGGAGGGAGCCCCACAGAGCCCGAGCCAGGGTGGGAGGGGAGCGCACAGGGCATCCACCTGTGCAGGGAGGTGGCTGCACAGCCCATGGTCCACAGGCCCTGAGCACAAGCCAGCTGTGCGGGTGACACAGAGGTGGGGACCTGCCCACCTGCCTCTTCCAGTTTTTGTGTTGAAGCAGAAACACAGGGACTGGCCAGCCTTGTGGGTGGGGGGAGGGACGGTCAGGCTGATGAGGGGCGTCTGCTCTTAGGGACCCTCCTGGCCTTGGTCCTCCCCTTTGTGTACATGGGGCAATTGCACCTGCCCTCGCTCCGTGCTACAGGCACCTGCGGGAGCGGATCATAGCCAGCCCTCAAGTGGGTCATGGGCCGGGCAGTTGTCTGCTGCTGGAGGGAGGAATGGGGGCTTGAGGGCTCGAGGACTGTCTCAGCCCTCTGCAGAGAATGTGTGGAGACAGTAGGGTTGGGGGACATGGGTGCCCAAGTCATAGATTCATAGGTCCCAGACCCCTGGGTGTCAGATTCTTAGGTTGCAAGTTCGTAGGTCACAGGTGCATAGCTCACAGTGTCCTAGGTGTCAGGTTCATAGATCATGGGCCCCTCAGTGTCAGGTTCTTAGGTTGCAGGTTCCTAGGTCACAGGTTCATAGGTTCATGACTTATCAAACTATTATCTCCCTATCTTGATTTCAGGGATCCTTTTTATCTTGAGAATGTAAAAAAAAGTGTAGTGGTTATTTAGTGGGGTGAAGAGAATAACACAAGGATAGGATTAGCTGTGCTCAGCAAAGCGTCTGCTTCTGAATGGGCCACTGGCTGGCAGTTGGCCATCTCCCTAATCCAACCTCAGAACCCTTGGAACTACTTGTCCTTACACTAAGGATGATCTCATACCTGCTTTCAACGTCTTCCCCTCACAGCTCACATGGAGAGTGACACCATGTGGACACGGGTGGGGAGTCCTCCTGCCAAAGCAGCAGGCCAGAGGGGCTCCTCCATCTCCCACCCTCACCTGGCTGCCTTCCCACTCGGGGGCTCTGACCGCAGGCCTGGGAGGCATGCAGTGACAAGGGGGAAGAAGCAAAAGGGACAATCCAGTGATTCCCATGTGCTGGGGCCTCCACTAGGAGCCAAGGTGAAGGGTGTACATCCCTGCAGGTGGAGCCGTGCCAGAATCCCCATTCTTGAAGGAACAGTAGTGCTGCGTTCCTGAGGACTCACAGCCAGGCCCACAGAGCGCTGGCCCTTCTGATATCCACGATGCATTTATTCTCCTCACTTTTTCCATCCTTGGTCAAGTGCTTTGGAAATGCAGGCCCAGGAATCCCCCACAAACGACTGATTTCTTCTGTCCTCGAAAAGTCTGCAGGCTCTCAGACAGACGGCTGGATGCACACTAGGCTGATTCGACCTGCTTCTGCACACCTGTGTCCTCACCTGCTCCTGCTCCTCTTTCCTGCAGCCTGTGCACGTTCTACTTAAATTGCTTATACACAGGCAATCTATAGCATTTTGAAAGTTTGAAAAATAACAGAAAAACATGAAGGTGAATACAAGTATGCAAAACTCTATGACCTCAACCTCCATCAAGGAGCATTGATGTTGTTTCCCTTGGATTGTGATTTTAGGTGGAAGACCTGTTTCTTCCTTTGCTGAAGCACATTACTTCTCCAGGACTGGAAGTGAGAAAGACTTTATATGCACTTTCAAACGGAAAAAAAATGATGTGCTTGGAGACTCCTGTCAGATAAGTGTGTGTCTGTTAAATGGCCAGATCAGCCTTGCCTGGATGTTTAGGAGCATTCAAACCCACAGGCAATGCTTGGAGGAGGGCTGTTAGGACACCTCGTGAGATGACCTCTGTCTGCGAGCTGGCCTTTAGTCCCTGTCGACCTCCTGGTGTCCGTTGGAGGTTGCTGCCATACCTGGACCCTCCACAGTTGGGACGGCATTCCCACTTGTCCTGACCCTGCAGGTCATCCGTCCATGGCACCTCTCGTGTGGTGACTCAAGAGTCCTAATCGGTCATTTCCTGCCCTTAGGTGAATCCTGCTCTGCTCGCACTCCTCTCCTGAACAGAAGAAATGTCCGTGGTGTCCTGTTGTCTCTTTGAGATGATCCCTCTGCCAGGGTCTGGGATTAGGAGACGGGGAGTTTGGCTGCTTTGTCTCCTGCTGCTCCGCCCGGTGCTTTACATGGGGAAGTCAACGTGAGCCTGGTTTCCTAAATATGCTTCTTATTTCCCTGTGCTCCTGCCTTTGTGTATATGTGACTGGCTGTGTGCCTTTCCTGCAGTCCTGATTCTGAGACCCCGGCCTTCCGGTCCTCTGCTCCCACACAAAGCCATCCCAGCACTTGTCCTTCAGCCGTAATGAGAGCTGTCCCCTCTGAAAACCCTTGGCTTCCTATTGGAATGACCTGTGTCCCGTCTTCCTGCGTAGCGCACCAGCTAATGATGGCAGGGCTGGCCCTATTCATCGCAGTATTTGCCGTTCCCAGCCTGATGCTTAGAGCTGAGTGTTGGTCAGGAAAGGCGCTCAGAGTTTTTCAATGAATCGTCCATGAAGGAAATGAAGAGAGGAAGAAACCAGAAGACCTGGAGGGTCTTCCTTTTTTCTTCAGTCCTTTGTCATGTTTGGCATCAGTGAAACCTCTTCCCACCTGGGATGTGTTATGCTGCTCACATAGGCCCACTTCTCTCAAGCCAGAACTTAGGGCAGGAAAGGTGTTCCATGGCTCAAAGCTTGGGGGAGCCTCTGTCAGACCAGAGGCTTGTAAGGTCTCACTTTCACCAAGCTTCAAAAATACTGAAGCCCTGCAACAGACTTCATTGTTTTAAAAACTGTTTCTCAACTAAAATATCTTGGTAATATGAGCATTTTAACACTGCCAGGTCAATTTTTTCTGCACTCGGATGCTCGCCTGCCTGCTCGATTGCAGATGGGCTCCCTCCCTCGTCCATGGACGGCACGTGCAGGCGGGAGGTACTTCCCTAGCGCCGGCACTCAGCAGAGATGGGAAGGTGCACATCAGTAGGGCTAAGGAACCCGGGGGAGGACACAAAGGAGCCTGGCCCGAGAGGAGGACATGCTGCTTAATTCAAGTATGGAGAAGAAAGATGAGGGGAAAGAGCGGCCCCAGCTCTGCACTTATGAGCATGACTGTCTGGGGTGGGGATGGCTGCTGTGCTTCCTGGAAGGAATTTGTTCCAGAAAATAGATTCCCTTCTGTGTATCATTTTCTCCCATCAAACAAAAACAAGAAGTTAGGTTTATAATGATTTTGCTTTATTGTGCATTACTTTTATTCATAGATTATGCAGTGTTACCTATGCTTATGTATCTTGTAGAAGGTGGAACTAAATTTTCATGAAATTTTGTCAGAACAACTACCTATAACTTCATCCTACTCCAACCTCTTTCCAATGTCTTCACCAAACTAACTGAATTCATCAATACATCTCTGGAAATAGAGAATAAAAATGTTAACATGAAAATATCGCTCTTAATGTTGAAAGTTTTCTTTAAAACAAAATTGTGTAAATAACATTGTTTCTTTCAGCCATTTAAATAAATACCCCGTGTACCAGGGAAACAGAAAGACTAAATTCATTATGAATAAATTATTAACTTAAATCTTCAAAGCAAAAGCTTAAAAAAATGCTCACCAAATGTAAAGAGAGGCACAGTGGCACACAACTTCATGCCATTGTTTGTGTATTATTACAGCTATTATAACTAATTGATGCACTAGCAGTTAATTAGCAGCCTTGATTCCCCAAAATGTTTTGCAGGACAATTACGCTGAGCTGCTTTCAAAAGACTCAATATTTGAGAGCGATATTTGGCTGCCTCTGCTTTATCGTACTGTTGCCTCCTGACTAACTCCTCATGTCTGAGGAGGAGAAAGTCGACAAAAGCATCTAAAAAACATTGAAATTGTCATATTCCGTACCATGGTTTTCATTTATTTAATGGTGGAAAAAGGTGGAAAGAGTGAGAAGAAGGAGATCAAGACATGCTTAGGTAACAAAAAACAACCACTGCAGCAGCAAACACACCCGCTGCCGTTGAGACCTCTAATAAAAAATCTAAATGGCTCGTGGGGACACTGTGCACATGTGTGCTCACCCTGCAGGGACAGTGCATTTCTCTGGACACAGAAAATGTGTTTCATATTACCACTATTTCCTTAGAAGTGCCCCATTTTGTCCATTTTAGCTTTGGTTTTCTAGTGTTCAAGTGTAGATAATCTACAAGTTAACTAGCTTGATCAAGACAGGATTCCTGTCCTAGGACAAAAGCCTGTCTTGGGACTCCAGAGTGGACAGCCTCAACCCCCAAGTTAGGACAGGCCCAAGTTAGGAAGAGAAATTCTTTTTTCCTCTTTTTATACCATTTTTCAGGACAATAAAAATGCATGTACACAGATAATCTTTGGGTCAAAGGCCAGATTCTACCCACGCAGTATTTTTACCACTCCTGCCTTGCTGTCTGGTGGTTTCTCTGTGAGCCAGTGGGCAGGTGTGGCTTCCCCTGGAGGTGCCCAATAGAGACATGAAATTGAGATTGGCAGGTGTGCAGCTCCTTGAGCCAGAGTCACTCTCAACTCTCAGGGCATGGAGGGGAAGACCTAGTCTTTCTGCCCCACCTTGAGCTCTCTGCATAGCTAGGCACAAGTCACTTTTCCTAGAGAATGAGCTACAAGAATTTGTGTGTGTGGGACCATGTTTCTGCATTTGAGGATTTTACAATGTGTGGAAGATTGGAAATCCTAAATTAGATAAAGTGGGAGGTGGGTCTTGGCTGCTGTTTTCCATGCTCTTGCATTTGGGAATGGTGATGTGTTCTGAACCATAAGTGCCTCGCACACTGTGGTTGCCCAGTAAGTATTTGCTGAATAACATCAATACATAACAATGAATAAATCAATAGCATAAATAAATAGCAATGAATAACATTGCTTACACAACTGAAATGGCAATGCCTGTTCACAGGGGCTTGCGCAGTCTACAAAGTGCTCTTCGATGGATTACCTCATTTGACCCTCGCAAACCTGTGTAGCAGATATTATAACCTCCATTTCACCCACAAAAGAGCTGAGACCCGTTAAGGTTAAGTGAGGCATCACAACAGGCATGACAGACAGAGCTGGGGTTGAACCACGTCTTTTGGCTATGGTGCTGCTTTCTTCTCAGTTTATGAGAAAGAATGCTTTTGAGTCTGGGGTGAACTTGCTATCAAGAGCTTATCTAGAGTTGTTCCTATCTAGAATTAGTTGCAGGAAGTAAATGGCAATGTAAAAACGTGTGCACTGTTGTCTTGTCAAGAACTCGTTTTGGAGAAATATAGTCTAGTGGCATCTGAATTAGACTTGAAATCTGGAAAAACTTTCTGGAGGAGGCACCATCTGAGCTATGTTTTGAAGGATGAATAGGCATTTGGTAAATAATTTGGGGAGGGACATTTCAGGCAAAGGGAACAGTGTTGTGAAGAAATAGAGGCTGGTAGCAGTGTGGTGTGGCTGAAGCAAAGTGTTTATGCAGGAGAGCTCGGTGGTGGTCCAAGTGGGGGTCTCTGTGGGCTAAATTGAGGGGACTAAATTTTATCCTGAAGGGCATGGGGAACCACTGAAGTACTGTTAGCAGATGAGTGACTCAGTCAACTTGCATCTTAGACCCTGATGGCAGCAGGGGCAGAGTGGATGTGGACTGGCGCAGTCATTCACTTAGAAGGCAGGTGCAAATGACAGAACTTCCTTCTGTTTTGAGGCTGAGTAGTATTCCACTGTATGTATGTACTACATTTTCTTTATCCATTCATCCGTCAATGTATGCTTGGGTGGATTCCATATCCTGGCTACTGTGAATGATGCTGCAATGAACACGGGGGTGCAGTATCTCTTCGACATACTGGTTTCATTTCCTCTGGTTATTTACCCATAGTGGATCATATGGTTGTTCTATTTTTCATTTTTTGAGGGTTCTCCATATGTTTTCCACAATGGCTATACTAATTTATTTTCCCACCAACGGTGTGAAAGGATTCCCTTTCCTCCACATCCTCACCGGAATTATTATTCATGACAGCAAAAATATGGAATTAGCCTAAGTGTCCATCAATGGTTGAATGGAAAATGTGGTCCATGTACACAACAGAATTCTATTCAGCCTTAAAGAAGAAGGAAATCCTGCATTTGTGGTGACATGGAAGAACCTGGAAGACAAGATGCTGAGTGAAATAAGCCAGACACAGACGACAATACCGTGTGATCTCAGTTACATGTGGAATCTAAGCATTAAACTCATAGCAGTAGAGAGTAGAATGTGGTACCAGGAGTTGTGGGAATGGGGTGTGGGGAGATGTTGGTCAAAGAACACAAAGTTTCAGTCAGCAAGAACAAGTTCAGGAGATCCACTGCATAGTGTGGCAGGTGTAGTTAATAACAATGTGTCGTGTGCATGAAAATTGCTTGGAGAGTAGACCTTAAATGCTCTCACCACACAGAAATGATAAAAGAGTCAGGCTGGTTAGCTCAGCTGGTTAAAGCACGGTGTTCAAGGGCTTGGATCCCCATACCAGCCAGCCGCCGCCAAAGCAAAAAAAAAAAAAAAAAAAGCAAACAAACAAACAAACAAAAAATAGAGAAAAGTATGTAAGGTGATGGATATGTTCATTAGCTTGACTTAATCCTTTTGCAATGTATACATATATCAAAACATCATATTGTACACCATAAATAAACACACTTTTAATTTGTCAATTGTACCTTAATAAAGCTGAGGGAAAAGGCAGGTGCAGGTGCAAAATGAGGCACGATAGTTAGGGATGGTAGAGAAGGGATGATTATGGGGACATCCTATTTGAGCCAGGTGTGTCTGCAGCTTCACCTTTTTGCTACAAGGACACCACTTGTCTCACCTTCTGTGGATTTCCTTCGCTGTTCTCTCTAAGCTGGGGCACCACTGCCTGCTGCCTGACAGCCATGCCCATTTTCTCCCAGCCACAGTGGATGTGGCAGCCCGTGAGGTTAGGCATGGCACTGCATGGACAGCGGCCCTGCCACATTCTAGTCAGAGAGAAACAAGGGCCCTTTGTTCTGACCAGGCCAGTGTTAGGCCACCAGGACAGTGCCACGGTGTTGTGATGTTGGGTCCTGGGAAGGTGTTTTTCAACAAGAAAAGAATGGATTCTGCTGAAAATATACCTACAGAGACAATTCAATTTCATCTGTAAAAAGGGCTTTATTCAGAAATTGTCAGTGATATGATACAGCTAATTAAGGCATGCATGGTGTTAACAGTTTCATTAGAGGAGATAATATTGCACAAGAAAAATAAGAAATCATTATGATGAATGTCCCAACATTACATTACATGTTAATGAAGTGTAAATGATCTAATTATTTTTGAAAGAATACAGATTCGATTAAACTGTCGGAATTAAATTGGAAGGGACAGCCTATTGTACTTTTTATGTACAGACAAGTTAACGTTAATTAGGCACAGTCTACAGGAACCAATGAGGCACGACCCTCGGTGAACAACCGTGGATCCCTCGCTCAAGGCAGGTTTCATAAAGAATTATATTAGGGGAAAAATTGTAAGTCAATTAGATACAGTGCTGCAGCGGTGGGAGGCAGAGTGAGGGGCCTCTCAGTGCCCGCCCTTTCCATTCTGACTGGGTTTACAGCAGAATAATTCTGCCAAGTTTGCTCCACCCCGAATTTCATAAATTCTGATTCTGCCGATCAGAGGCAGTGATGGATTTTTATTGTGTGTCCCTGAAATAGCTTCAAGAGCCAGCATGACTGGGCTGGTAGTATTTCCACCAGGGGATCAGGCCTGGTGAGGTGGCTTCGTTGCCAGTGCTACAGGCAGGACTGGAAGCAGGATGCGCTTTGGGCATTACAGCCATTGTTGGAGTGGCAGCCCTCCTGGTCCTGCTGTCGCCTTTATGGTGCTGTGACTCATTGAGCTCTTACCTCCACTATCTGTTCCAAATCAATCGACTCAAAAAAAAAAAAAACAAACCCCAAAACAAAACCAAAAAACAAACAAACAAAAAAAAATGAAGAAAGAAACCCTAGTGAATCAAAAAATCAGTATCTGTAAAACTTCATCAATGCTAGACTGATACAAACCTTTTTTTTTTCTTTTTCCTGTTTTGGAAAAGCAATTTTGAAAAATTTGAACATTCTGTGTCCAGTTTAATTTCTGTATTGTTTTTCATGTTTATAGAACCAAGCTCTGAAATTCTTAATCATATTCTTAAGGGATTAAGCTGTTGGAAGCCAGGAAGGGTCAGGGTGTCACGACGGCTTTTGGACTGCAGTTTAGCAACAGTGGGAGGCTGGGGTGTGCTAGTCTCTCAGTCTTGTGTGTTGTTTTCGGATGGACCAGGTATACTGGGTCTCCACAGTCACCACGCTATGTGGCCAAGTCTGACCCCAGGCCCAGGAAGGCAAAGTTCCGTGGACTCTTTCTGCCTTAATGTCGGACAGTATGTTTTTATGGCCCCTCGCATATGAAGTTTGTTAAAGCATCAAATCTTCGTATGAGGCCTTACATTTCCCGTATGAAGCTGTACACCTGATAAAATTGTATTTTTTGTTTAATTATGGAATTGTCCTACTTCACTCAACTCCAATGTGCAAAAATATGATTAAAAGCCTCCAGATAAGTTAAAGGATAATATTTACAAAGAGTGATTAATATATCAAAGGATTTACTGCTGAGGTTCATTGAATTCACTAAAAATGTAGTTGGCACAATATTCTATGAATATATTTATTTGTAAGACAAGGTACAAATACATAACTGTCACCTCCCTTCCTTTTCTCAGGAAGGTCCACTGGGGGTAAAATGGGAGGGGGCATATTTGATCTTTTGGTGTGTAGGAACAAGAGTATTTCTTTTTACACCCAGCTCCAAAACTTTAGGGTAATTATTAATAATTAGAATTGAGTGAAAAACCCATACCAAGTGAGTTATTCAATGTAATTTGCAGTTAACAATAGTTTCCCTTTTGAAACCTCAGGAGTCAGAACAAGGGAGTCACACAGTCTTTTTGTTTTAATTTCTGGCAGCTGAAGGAATCAAGATTTAGAAAAACCATATAGAGGGAATCACATGCTTAAGCATTACCAAAATTAAAAAAAGCACACGCATCAACAACAACAAGAAGTAATTTGTAAAAAGCATGGAATTTGGGGTTGGTTTTAAAATATATTTGGACTTTGCTCAAATGGAATGTTCACAAAAGGTGCTCACAGCAAGCTAGGCTTTTTGTTTTTAAATTTTTTGGTATATGCTAACAAAACTCCATCATGAGGAATATTCCCAGGCAAAAGCTTCCATGGCTGTGGAGCCTTCATTTCCTGGGGGCACTGATGACCAGAGGGTGCCAGGTGCTGACCAGAGGGTGTCAGGTGATGACCGTGAGCACTAGATGATGATGACAGGGTACCAGGTGATGACCGTGGGTACCAGGTGATGACCACAGGGCACCAGGTGATGACCACAGGGCACTGGGTGATGACTATGGGCACCAGGTGATTAACACGGGGTGCCAGGGATGCTCTGAATGACAGGCCACAGCAGCCTGGCTTTGGTGTCAGGCACACCTAAGCGTCTGGCCCCGGCTCTACCTCTCGCCCCTGTGTGATCCTGGGCAGGTCAAGGCCAGTGCTGTATTTGGAAAAGCAAGTCTCAATAGAAAATACCTCCTGAGGTTTTGTAGGGATTAAGAAAAAATGTCCACAAAGCATCTAGACTGGTCAATGCTATGGTGATACCTTGTTTTTGTTAACCAGAGTGGCAGGGCAGGGGTGGGCGGAGTGCTCTTTGGGGGTGGGGTGGGGTGGTTCATATGTTACTGGGTCTGGGATCATTTTTTCTAGTAGCAAGGCTTCAGTCTGAGTCACGAGCTGAAAAGAATAAGCCCCAGTTTGGATACTAGAGGTGGTTTACCAAGGACCAGGACACAGTGAGGAAGGCAGACGCTTAGCGACGTATAGGAGATCTGGATGTGCTTTGATGCTGGCCTCCCCAAGGCCAGCAAGTGCAGTGACCTTGCAGCCTGAGGCAGGGGCCGGGCCAGGTCTGCAGCAGGGGTCAAGTGGCTTCTGGCATGGGAGGTCAGAGGGCCGCAGGGCTGGGGACCCAGGTAGGGCTGACCCCTGTGTGCGGTGGGGTGCATTGCTACTTCTGTACCATGAATTCAGCTGCATATTGCCTGGCCCGTAAATCTCAGTGGAGAATGGTACCGCGTCCCTCTTCACTGGAGCCACCTGGCGAAAGTCTTTAGTCACACACATTTCCTGTTCTTTGTGAACTGTACTTAGACAATCAAATTCTCTGCACAGGAGTATTTGTGAAAGATTGCAAAATGTCAGAAATCATATTTTAAATCACTATTTTCTGAGAAGAGGAATATTTAAAGGCAAACTGTGCTTTGCAGGAGTAACAAGTGGATGGTTGGTGGAGGCACATTCCACACTGGTCATCTCTGCTGGTCCAGAGAACCTTGTCACATAATCTTCACTTATCTTATTAATTTTGCTTTGCAATCCAGGATAATACCAATTGAAAGCCCTTGAAAATGGCTACCAAGCTGGCAAAAAAAAAAAAAAAAAAAAAAGCAATATAGCCGTGTACACTAGGACATATAATCTGGGTAGTAAAATGTAAAATATAGTATTTTGCCGGTAGGTAATAATGCATTAACAATTATTCTCTTGTTCCTCCCAGTAGATTCATAGTATAATCAATTTCAGGTAATATTTATTAGACTCATATCCTATTTATCAAAGACTCAACTAGGTTTTGCAAATTTCTCACAGAGAAGAAAACTATAATATTCTATTTGACAGTATTCAAAATAGTAAAATTCTGTTTAACTGAGTTCAAAGGCAGTGGGGTTGGTGGGGATAAGAAATATATCTTTACACTTTTACCTTAGAGTTCTATATCCCTACATTTATTGAGCTGCAGATCCTTTATTTTAAACACAGTATTGAGTCAGGTGGTTCCTGCAGTATAACACTCAGAGGAGCACGGCTAATATCAGTGTTATTAACATGGACACTCAGAGAATAATTGTAGAACACAGTTAGGGTGTCAGACATATTGTGCACTAATGCTACACAACAAAAGATTAATAACAGCAAAAAAGAAAAAAAAAAAGAAAATCTGTGACTGCCAAACTTCACAGCCAAGTTGCCGAGATGGTGGGAGTAGCTCTGCAGGGGAGTGAGGCTCGCCAGCCAGAAATGGCTTACAGAGAGAAATAGTAATTTGTTTCCGTGTTTTTCTCCAGCATTATGGACATGCTTTTCTGCTCAGTTTAAATTGATTTTTCAATTTGATCTCAAGCCAGACTATATGTGACCTGATGAAATCTCAGCCCTCCGGAGCCCAGATCTTAATCTCTTGTCTAAAACAGTTAGCATAGTCTGCGTCTCATGCTCGGAAGCAGAGTGGACTAGCAGACTATTCTGACCACGGCTTTAAATAAACCAATTAGGTGTCTCTGCTTGTGCTGTATGGTGTCAAGAGCAGTAAAAGCAATAGCCATGTCCCCCAAACCCCATGGAGCACGTAGGATCTCAGTTGGGCCAGCTCGCTTCCCTCTATCTGCAATCTGGCCCTCACCTAATGAAAGCTCAGAATGACCAAGACAGCACCTTTGGATTCTGTCCTCTGTATACTTTTGACTTCATATAAACAACCCAGGAGCTAGAATTCAGTGGTGCGATGGTCAGATTTAGGCTTCTTTTCCCCACAAATTGGAATGGCTGAGGAAATGAGGCCATCATTTGTGCATCACCATTTGGGCAGCAGACAGTGCTGAAGGCCGGCAGAGCCATGGAAGAGCACCTTCAAAGATGCGGTGCCCACATGATAACAGCCCACGGTCCAGTTGTCACGAGGAGATTTTACTCTTTTTGAGTTTGATAGTTTAAAGTTGACTTGTATGGTAAACGTTGTCTCCTCCAGATATTGTGGTTGGAAATGTAGACGAGATAAGGTACTTAATAGGAAAAATGCTGGGGAAACCTTATTAATATGCTTAGGTCAGTGTAGATAACGAGCCAGTCGTACATTCCCTGGGCTGTTTCCTGAACTCTTTTCTCTGCCGGCACAGTTGCTGAGCCTTCATCCTGCCAAGGGCTCCGTCTGTCCCATCCTTTACATTGCAGCTGTATTCTCCTCTACAAAGACACAATTTCTTTACCTTTGTCAAGGTTTGTTGCTAAAGCTTTTCCTTCTTACTCTGTTTATCTCTGAGTTTTCGCTCTCTCTTTTTCTTGTTAATTATCCTCAGCAGAAAAGAATGGGTGAAGAACAGAAAAAGGCAGCACAGAGTCTGGAAGAAGCTCCTGCCCACAGCTGACCTGGAAGGTTCCAGATGAGGCACAGCGCAAGCCCCAGGAGGACTTCAGGGGGACCGGCCATGACTACTGGACACTGAGAAATGTGTTGAAGGCTCCTGATTCTGTAAGGATGGTGTAAGGGTGGCTTGTTCCTCTCAGACAATATCCCAAACAACCAGGATATGGAGAAGCAGAAATACAAATGTCATCTTCTGTGGGATCAGGAGAACACCTGTGACCCCAAGTAATAATATGTGAGCAATGGCTGCCAGATGCTTTGAGATGAAAGTGGGACACCAAAAGCCACCAGGAGAAGACACAGGCAGAACCGTCCTCAGATGAGCCCAGCAGAGTGTGGTTCCCACTGCATGGTGGTGAGTCTGGATCAGTAAGGAGTGGGTGCAGGGGCTGGTGCTGGACACTGAGTGGACTGAGATGGGCATGGGCAAGTCAAAACTGGAGAGCCACTCACTGTCATACACAGCCTTTAGCTGCTGCTCTGAGAAGCAAGAGCTAAGAGAGCCACTCACACACTCACATGCAGACAGCCCTACTCCTCAAGAATCTCTGTTAGTCTCTAACTCAGGCCGGGCCCCTCATCCACATGCATTTTCTACAAATATTTGGCTTAGAAAGAAGGAGGTTGTCTGGTTCTATAGAAACAGACTATAAGAAAAAGGAAAAAATAATAGGAAAAATGGCAAATGAAGAATATTCTTCAGAAAATGCTCATAGAGCAGATGGAAATTGTGGCCAGATGTATACATAATACATGCACACACACACACACAAACACACACACATATACACACAGGTGGCTTGGTGGTGAGGGGATCTGAACCCTTGACCTTGCATGGCCAAATGTATCTGCATGGCTTATAAAAATAGAGACACTCAATTTTCTGAAGCAATCACCTCCATAAAACAAGAGGTCAAAGAAGAGAGGGCGGAGCTAGAGCAGGTGTGGTGAGACGAAGGAAGTGATAGAACACAGACTGTCAGCACTCAGGAAAGAGGCAGAGAAGTGAATCCATCACAGGAGCAAGGACATGCCACAAACAGCTAAGTGAGACTGAACACTCCTGAAGTCTCAGAAGGGACATGGGGAACAGACAAAGAAAAGTGACCAGAATGAAGTGGAAATGAACATGGAGTCAGAAGGAGCAGACACAAACCATGGACATGGAAGATGGAGAGCATCACTCAAAAAACACGGATGAGTGATTCCAAAGAGAAAGACAGCAGAACAAAGTATGATGTAAAAGGCGAAAGATTTATACGATCTGAAGAGAAACCAGAGTGTACAAAGTATGATGTAGAATAGAACTCAAAACCCTTTCCAAGAATAAAAAGAACCCTAGAGGTTTCAGATTATCCTAGTATAAAATTACATGCAACAATCAAAACAGAATCATACTCTAAAAATGTTATTGGATGTCAAAGACAAAGAAATAATGCTTGTATCCCCAGGCCAAAAGAACAAAACAGCAACCTCCCTACCCCTGCTGCCCAAGACCCACAAAATACCAGCTGGGAAAAAGGTCTGAGTAGTTCCAAACATCTCCAAACTAGAAAAAATCTTTTACACTAGAAGACAGTTCAGCAATGACTACAATGTCCCTGAAGAAAAAAAGTGTGAAGCAATAATTTTGTGCTCTGACAAACTAATATTCAATTATAAAGGCAATAGACAAATATTTTAAAATCATGATAGCTCAACTAATGCAGTTCTCATGATCCATTTTAAAGATAGCTGTGGTGAATTGTAGCCAACAGAGAGAACAATGAAAACACTATGGCAAGAGACAAGCAGTGAACACTGAATTCATCTGACTGGAAGATAAAAGAGATATGGGAATGCTGGGTACAGAACAGAACCTAAAAGTGCAGAAATCATCTAGCAAAATTTGGGGAATTTCCCCCTTCTGGGGAAAGAGAAGATGAAAAGTAATACCAACACACTGATTCCACAAGCAAACAAGTAAAAGTGAGGTATGTTTGAATATGTTGTAGTCTGTAATCAGCACCAGTTGAGGGGTGACAGCATGCACACAGGCACATGGGGACTCTGGTTAAAGGCAATGAACTCAGCACTGAGAAGCAAGGTGCAGTCAACTAGAATTGGGTCAGGATGGTCAGGAGGGACATGGAAGAGCAGAAATGCCCTAATTTCATCCTTGCTTGTTGCATGAGTCCATAAAAACTCCCTAAAAGAAATAAATGAGTACATTATATAAGTAACAGCTAAAACTAAAATGTGATTCTCTCTGTGTGTGGAAACATGTCATGAAAACTAAACACAAGAACATATAGTAAAAGAAAACGGGCAATAAAAACAGAAAGCAAGCCATAGAGTATGATGATGAGAGTAAGACTATGCACGTCTTCTACACCCATGCTTGTGGCTGGATTAAACTAACCTATCAAAAGAGCAAGAATGTCTTTTTGCCCTTAAGCCACAAAGCAAAACCCAGTCATATGGTGTGTACACTTGGAACAAAGTGACTCAGAAAATTTGAAATCAAGAATACATGCAATGGCCAGCAAGCAAATAGATAAAAAGATGAGAATACAGAGTAATATTTTAATATCAGGAAAGACTGACTTCAGGAAAAAAGCATCAAAGGAGACAGAGAAAGAAACTTTATAATAAAGATTTTAATAAAAATATCTTATAATTTTTGAATATCTATGTATCGTATAATGTCCGCCAACATTCAGAAAACAAAAATGACAGAAAACATAAGGAGGAATATGTAGAAATTCATTGGTAATAGGAGATGTTATTTCTAGTCTTTCCAACCCCAGACAAATCAAGATCATAAAAACAAAATATCAGTGTAGCTGATTTAAATAAATTATATTAAGGTAGATATAATTGATATGCATCTAACACTTTGACCTGAAAATAGGGAATACAACTTCCTTATATCAGTGATAACTAAACTGTCATGTAAGAAAACTAACTACAGATAAAAATCTCAAATAAAAAAAGGAAATAGTTCAGAATACATTTGCTGATCATAATGCAAAAAAATTAACCACAAAATCATAAAACAAATATTAATCACAAAATCATAAAACAGATAAATAAAAAGAAGCCAAATTACCTGCAAATTTTAAATGAAATAACTTGGTTATAAAAGGGAATGAAAACTGAAATCTCAGAATTTCTCAGAAATAAAATAAATCATAATTAAAAAAGTTGTATGTTCATTAAGTTTTCAAAAGAAGAGAACAGAACTGAGGTCACCAGAGGTGGGAAAGGGGGAGGGGGGAAGAGGGATAAGGGAAGAATTGGTAAAGGGCCATGAAAATTGATTACATTGTTTAATGTTGAATATACTAATTATCCTGATTTGAGCATCACATATTGCACACATGTATTGATATTCAGTGCTATACTCCACAGATACGTACAATCAACTATGCTCCCCCCTCAAAAAATTGCATGCTAATGCTAATGAGATATAGCTACAACAGTCCCAGAGGAAAATTCATAACTTTAAATAATATCTTACTAAGAAATAAAAATAAATAAATAAAATAAGTACTCAACATAAAAAGTTAAAAAAAAATAACAATTAAATAAACCTTAGGAAATCAAAAGGAAAAAGTTAAAGACAACAGTGGAAATTAGTGCATTTTGAAGCAAAAAAAGTAAAACAAATTCAAAGGTAGCTCTTTTGGAGGAAAAATAAAAATGTGAAATGATGACCTATTCTATCTCTTCCCACTTCCCCCATGGGCTCTTGCCCAGAAGAGATGGACATACATACGTGTCACGGAGAGAACATTCAAAGACTCAGGAGAGATTCTGCTCAACACTATGCAAATCAGTTTGATAGTCTGAATGAGACAGTTGAGTTTTTTGGAAAACATGAATTGCCAACACTGATTTGAGAAAATATAGGAAAGATAAATAGACCAATTAATAGCCAAAACATAGAGAAATAGAGCAGATACACCAGGCATGCTTTCATGGTAAATTTTATTAAACCTTTAAGTAATAGACATTGGCAATGCTATTTAAATTGTATCGTAGTGTGGAAATAGAAGGTACTTTCAAATTCTTTTGATAGAGCCATCATTGATAGCAAATACCAGACAGACATAGCAGAAAAAGAAAAAAAAAAAAAAAAACAGCAAAAACTGAAGACCAAATCTAACTTATAAAAAAGCAACAAATATCTTAAGCAAAATATTAAACAATCTGGTAACATATTAAAATAATAACATAACTTAATCAACAGGGATTCATTTCAGGAATCCAAAAATCAACTTTGGGAGTTCCATATGAAGATATTTGTTAACACTTGTTCACTATATTAATAAAATCTCCATAGATGTTGAAACAGCACTTGTTAATATTCCACATTTGTACGTGATTAAACAACTCTTTTATGATTCTATTTCTTTTATTACAGGATCAGATACATATTTCCTTATTGTTAGGACACCTATGTTTCAACTCAAAGGTGGCATCACATGTAATGGTAAAATGCTGGACTCATTCCCATAAAGGAGGGTAAAAGAAACAATCCAGGGCATCCATCACCATTACTTTATTTAATGCTCTGCTGGAGAAACAGCAAGTACAGTGAGATGAGAAGAGGAAATGAGTCCTGGAAACCAGAAAGACTTAGGATTATCATTGTTTTCAGAAAAACAATTACTTATTTGAGAAATCCAAGAGAACAAATTGAAAAGCTATTGCAAATAAGAATTTTGTGAGGTGGCTGTGTAGAAAATATATAAAAATTAATATCATTCATATATGCCAAAAATATCCAGTTTGAATGATTAAAGACCCCGTTTGCAATTCCAACTGTTAAGACAAAAATAACCAAGCGATAAACTTAAAATACTCAAGGCCTCTCTGTTTCAACATTTAAAACATACTGTGGGATATAGAAGAAGAACTGGAGAAATGAGAAAGCATACCTTCTTTGGGAGACTCATTATCATAAAGGAATGAACTAACCTACAAACTAACCTATAAATTTAGCAAGATCAGTTACAATCCCAATAGTATATGTTGGGGATTTCAAAGTTATATTGAAAAATTAGCAAAAATATGGAAAAATAAGTGTGCTCTAGCACTATCAGATTTTAAACTATGATGCTACATGGTACTACTGGGGTACCAGTCTGTGAATAGATAGACATTGTCAATGGCACAGAGGAGAGAGTCCAGAAATAGTCTCAACAACACCGTAATTTGTTATATGATAAGGGTGGAATTTCAAATTAGGAAAGATGAACTACTCAGTAAATGATATTGGGACACTGGATAGCACTCTTTTAAAAATAAATAAATAAAATGGGACCCCTACCTCAAACATTCCACCAAAATAAATATCAAATGAACCAAATATTTAAATTACAATACAAAACTGTAAAATTATTCAACATAAAATCAGTACATTTCCCCCCTGAATCTCGGGATAGAGAAAGTCTTTCTTTCTTTTTTTTTTTTTTTGTCTTTTTGTGACCGGTAAGGGGATCGCAACCCTTGGCTTGGTGTCGTCCACACCACACTCAGCCAGTGAGCGCACCGGCCATCCCTATATAGGATCCGAACCCGCGGCGGGAGCGCACTCTCCCGAGTGCGCCACTGGGCCAGCCTGAGAAGGTCTTTCTAAGTATGAAACCAAACCTAGAAGATATCAAAGAAAAGATTAAGTAATTCAACTACATTAAAATCAAGCAATTTTTAACGACAAAAATCATATACAACAGAATTATAAGACAAATGACAAGTTGGGGAAAATGTTTGCAATTCATTTACAGACACAGGGCTAACTTTATATGTGATAATCACCTACAAATAAATTAAAAATCTTTAGCAACCCAATAGAACAATGTTCCTTATAGGTAAGGAAATACAAATGGATTTTAAACATATTAAAAGATACTCAACCTCACTCATAACTAGAGAAATGCACTCAAATTATATCAAGTTTTTTTTCATCTATTATTACACATGCGAAGACCAGAAATTTGGTAACAAAATGGTTTGGCATAACGGTGGAGAAGCAGGCAGGCTCATTCATTACTAGTCCTGGCGTCAAATGGTACAATGTCTATGGAAAGCAATTTGGTAATGTCTAACAAAATTACAAATTTACGTATTCTTTGATCCAGCCAGTCTGCTCACAGGAGCTTACCACATACACATATTTAAACATGTGTGGAATGGTGTACATGATTATTTATTACATCATTGTTTTTAATAGCAAAAGGTTAAGACAGTGTAAATGTCCATCAAACTAGGACTAGATAAATAATTCATGGTCCGTCCATCCCATGGAATACTTTTGGTAGCTGTTAAAAATATGAAGTAGTTCTACATGCATTCATATAGAAATATTCCTAAGAAAACAGAAAAGCAAAATACACATGGTATAATATGCTAACTCTTTCGGCTGAGAAAACCTTAAACAACCTTTTGTGCACATTCCTGGAAGGGTTCTGGATAAACTGGAAGCAGTGGTAACTTCCAGGGAGGGTTCTGGTGGTGGGGAAGAAACCTACTTTTCACTTAGATCTATTGGCATCGTTAGACACCATGTGCTTGTATGACCTAGTCAATGAAAATAAATAATGGTTTTCGGTGGTGGTTGTGGAGAGAGGGTGATCAATCGAGATTGAAGGACTTTAGAATTCCCGCTGATACACCCCCCTCCGCGGCTGCCCCGTGTGAGCACTGAGAGACCTGGCGACTTCTGATCACGAGTATTCTACTCACTTTGGGGGAACTTAGTGGTTGACTATTTGCTTGAAGGTGGTGAGGTTTGACAATGACAGATCAAAAAGGAGCCTTCTTCAAACATTCTTTAAACCTAGCTGGGAAGAATGTAGACGGACGTCAGGCATAACAGCTTCTGTCAAATGTTGCCAGTGACTTGTTTATAGCTGCCACCATTTCCTCAGAGGATTGAATTGCAGCTGTGAGTTCCTTGAGGAATCCACCACTATCCACAGATTATTTTTCTGGAGTGGTCTTACAAACAAAGGACTTTTAGCTCTAGGTTTGCTTACCTCTTTAAAATAAAAAAGCTGTTAATTTGTTTGCAGAGTAACTTGTCACTGACAAGACTCTTTTGCATTCTTTGATTAAACAGAGTCAATTCTGGCCACAAAACATCATTTCCAGTCAACACCTTCATGCTGATAGTCAGAGACATGCTGTGGTCGAGATAATCTCACGACTCATTCCTGAAAGTGAAGAGCAATTTCCCCATAAAGTTGTCTTTAAGAGGCAGATCATGTCGACGTCTTACAACTGGCTTACTGGAGAAAACAGTTCCATCAAGTTTCATGAAATTGATCATAGACTTTGATGGCTCTGGGAGGTGGCCACCCACACCTTCAGCGGAGCTGACGTACCTGGTCCGTTAGAGGCAGGACTTGCCCACTGGCATGCGATGCTGCTGCCAGGCAGCGCGGCCACTAGTACTGAGGAAGAAAAATTACTTACATTTAGTGAATTCACACTAACTGCTTACAGTTTACAGGCATATCTCGTTATTCAGTTTTCATCATAATCCACATTTCACAGATGAAGAAATTGCGGCATAGCGAGACTGAGCAATGCGTGCAGACTTGTAGTTAAGATGTGTCAGAGCTGGGATTCGAACCCAGAGCCCACAGTCCTAGTGGGGTGCAACCTCCAGCAGGCGGTGTGCCCTGAGTGCCCCACACGTGGTTGATGCTGGGGGGTATGAAGCCCTGCTCAGAGAGCACATGGTGCCCACTGCCTTACCGAACAGTTGGGCTTGAGCCCGCCTTCCAGTAGATGCCCCTGTGGAACTGGGCCGAAGGTGCTGCGGGTCAGGTGTTGTTTAATTGTGGGCAGGTTCTAGCTCCCCAGTGTGTGCAGTGGTTGTATCAAGCTATGATCTATTCCTCGTAAAGATGGAATCCTTTGGAACGGTTCTTCCAGTCTCATTCCACAGAGCCTGGGCCTCACCAACAGTGCCCGGGACCCTCTGGGGCAGGGGACACAGCGAGGATCGTCCAGGCCTTCTCCCCACCTCAGCTAGGTCCACAGCACTTTGGTTTATTTCATACATCAGAACTCTGTTTGAGTTTTTGTTTTTAAAAGGAGATTCTTCCTCTAAAATAATTTTGAAAACCACTACCTTTGAGAGTGCTAGGGTTTTTACAAGCAGGTTGCCCTGGATCCTACTTAAGGAACTCGGGAAAACTGTCAAGAGGCAGGAAGGGCTTACAAAGCGCTGGTCAGACGGAAGCGATGTTCACCTTTGTGGCCTTGAGTGGTGCAGTGGGCATCTCTGAAATCCTACGGAGGGCCCTGAACTGTAGTCACGATAGTGGAGTGAAGTATCAAGAGCAGGTCTGGGGGAGGAGCAGACCAAGGACTATGGGACAAGTTTGTGCAGGAACAGGCCAGACACAGTTCAGGCCTGAGATGGGGGCAGCGTGGTTCTGCTCTCCTGTGGCAAGAATGAGCACTGGTGGCTGTCAAGTCTTCTAGATGCCCATCTTCTAGATGCCTAGGGAGGGGGTGGGCAGAATAATGTCCCTCAAGACGTCCACATCCTAATCCTGGAACTGTGGATATGTCTTCTCACATGCAGCAGGCTCTTGAATGTGTGGTTAAGATCTCCAGTTGGGGAGATGGTCCTGAACTGTCCAGATGGGTCCCATATGCTCACAGGTATGTGTAGGTGAGAGGGAGCAGGACAGGCAGAGCCAGGGAGGAGGTGGCTGTGGAAGCTGGGCCAGCACATGCAGGGTGTCTCCCCCAGGAACCCGGGCTATCTTGGGAAGCTGGAAAGGGCAAGGATGATAGATCCCCCAGAGTCTGGAGCAGGAGCACAGCCCTCTGTCACCTTGACACCCACTGAAATGATCTGGATTTCTGGTCCCCAGAACCACAGACAGTAAGTGAATGCTGCTTTGCTACAGCAGCAGCAGAGCTGGGTGCAGCTGCCGGGGGGCTGGATGGAGCGTTGCAGGTGTCCTGATGCTTTGCAGTGTGGGCTACTCCCGTCCTGTGACACTGTGCACCCATTCGGGACATGGATCAGGGCTCTTTGGTGAGCAGTGGTGCCACTCGTTGACAGGAGGGCTTCTCGCCAACCCAGCTGTCACCTGAGTGCTGTGCTCAGCGGCTTTGGCAAAGGGACTTTTATAAAGTGCTGTGACCAGGTCTTTGCTGATTATCGGATGCGCCAGTGTCAGGCTCCATCCCTGCCTCCCGCCCTCGCAGTGCTTAGGAGCACTGAAGAAGATGTGTGCGTCCTGACTCTGTGCTGAATCTTCTGAATATGATACAGCTCTGTGATCTTGCTGTCATTCTGCTAGCTGAGAACAGCGGATGGGTGTCCGGCGGATCTGCAGAGAGTGGTGCGTCGCCTGAATTCTGCTGACTGTGTGCACAGCATTTACGTGTCATGGAGACAAAGGCTCAATCCTGGAGACAGGCTGTGGCACCAGCGTGTGGATGAGGGTTTCTCTGAGTGCTCTAGAGTGTGTTATCGGGCACACACATGTCAGGTTGATGAACATCTCAGGTGTGGAAGCAATGATGTCCACGTACTGTCGTCGACTGTTTGTGAAACTTCTGCCTCACTGCCTGACGGCAGCAGAGTACAATCTCAGAGACACCACGGAATGTTCCTGGCACATGAGGAGCAGGAGGGCAGGTGACCTTATCGTGGGGTGTTTGTGCTCCGTGCTCTGGGGAGTCTTTCTGGACATGTACTTCTCAGATACTCAGGAGTCCCCTGCATGGAGGCCCAGGGCAGAAGCTGCCCATGCCATGTTCTTCAGTAGCAACACAGGGGCCACTCGGGCACAGGCTTATAGGATGGAGCATAAATGGCCCCAGACAGTGGATTTGAACTTCCTTCCATTAGTATGTTTTTCCTACAGAATCCAATATGTGTAAGCAAAAATATATTCTGTTGACTGACACCTCAGACCTTTATAGCATTTGCAAAATTATTGTGGGCTCACCCCACTCTAATTATGATCATTTTAACCAATAATCTTAAGAGCCCAGGGGGAGCCAGAAGGCTAATATTGACTCCCACCTCCCTCATCTTTCTGTCCTCTCAGCCTTGCCCCAAGTGTACATGAGTAGAGGGGTCCCTTCGAGCTTCTGGGTGCTGCTGTTTTGAGGGTTTGGGTGAATCCTGGCTGATGTGGGGTGGATTGCTGGGCACTGGTTTATATGAGATTCAGGAGAAGAGACTTGAAGCCCTACAGTGTTGTTCAAGGACAGTCCTGAGGTCTCCTGGCCAGGGGCGAATGCCCCCAAAGAGGCTGCCCGCCTTCTGACAGGGGAGAGCAGCCCCGCTGTCATGAGGGGTTTCTGGAATGATTCTCCGCAGGACTGGAGTTGGAGCAAACTACCCGGTGACCACAGTGTCTGTGAGCACATGTGAGATGGCACGGGGGTGCAGGGATGGCACAGGGACACAGAGATGGCTGGGCTGTGGCACACACAGATCTGAAGACATTATGGAGGTTCTACAACAGGGGACAGGCAGAGCCATGGAGACCCCCCACATGGCTGTAACCCAGGTCCTCCTGTCCATGCTCTCCGTGGTGGCTGGCAAATGCGAATTACAATGTGCTCACAATGTAACTGTGCTAACTGTTTCTGGGTCTCAGCCTAAGGTTCCTGTTTGAGTTTGGGGCAACACAGCACAGAGGCGACCAGGAGTGTGTGGGCTCCTCTCCCTGGGGCAAGTATTTGGGCCAGGGACTAACACTGGGATGTAGCCAGGACTGCAGACCAAAGGGGTGACACAGAAAAGGGCAGGGTGGGCACGGGGCTTCCCACGCACACGGAGGGTGTGCGGAACATTCTCAGACCCTCGTTTTCCTGTTTTGTCCCATTTATTCAATGTTCTCTTTGCTCCCTATCCCACTCTCTGTTTCTCATTTTGAGTCACAGTGCTCTATGATTTGGAGGAGGACACCCACTTGTGAACTGATGCCTGTCACATGTTTGTGTGTGCGGGTGACGCTCACCGTTAGTGTTCACTGCTCCTCAGTCTCCAGATTGAGCTCTGCTTAGAGCGTCGGCTCAGCAGATGCCTTCCCCACCAACGAGCCTGAGCACGAGTCTTCGGGGCAGTTTGATAGTTCTCACTATTTCATAGACAAGAAAGGGGAATTTTTTTTGGGGGGAGGGCGCTGTACTAAGAGGCTTATACTCTGTCTCATTTTGTTCTCTCAGCGACTCTATTGGGGGCTCTATTATAATCCCCATTATATGGATGCAGAAGTTGAGGTACAATGTGGAAAAGTAACTTGCTCACAGTCGCACTTCTGGAGAGATGGGAGGGCACTGTGCTCTCTGCATCGCCCGTCCCAGAAGGTGCTCTGGAGCTAGGTGTCCCTGCTGGCCACAGCACACCTCGTTCATGGTCTGCATGCCTTGTTCATGGGCATGCCGGCTCTGTGCTGGGTTCCTTGTGTTTCAGGACACCTGTTGATTTGTTTGGCACTTTGTTTAGGTGGCTGTACTGATCTGGGCACCGAAGAGACAGCTGGGACAGGTGTAGGTCTGGGCAGCTCCTTGCAGGTGACCACAGCCCAGGACTCTTGCCAGCAATTCTAAGTCTTTCACCTCCCCCAGAGCTGATGAACCTCAAGGCAAATGATTTAAATGGACACAGTTCAAGCTAATAAACTTCCCAGGAGACGACTGTGTAAGCAGGAGTGCCCCTTATTAGTTCAGGTTAAGAAATGAAGCCGTTGAGTGAACCAACACAGTCCACAGCAGAGGCAAGTTCCTCTCTGTAGAAAAATTCATGTGAGCCTAGCAATGGGAGGTTTCTCAGATGGCTGCGGCCTCTGAGTGTGGGTCACACTGTGGAGCCCGCTTGTCTCTCCCCATTGTGCCCACAGACCCCTGGAAGACTGAGGTGTTTTCTTAAGACAGCTGTCCACACACCTGGTTTAGGTGCAGATTTCCATTGGTGGGGCTTGAATATATATCTCTGGCCACATACTTAAAAGCCCCTCTTCAGGGGGAGACGGCTTGCAGATACTACTTATTTCTCAGTATTCTTGGGGTGCTGATGGCCTGGTCTCCATTTCAGAGGTATTTTGTATCTTAAGTGCGGCATAATACAGCATCACCATGCTCTTTTATGTTGATTTTTGGCCAACTCTTTTTCCCCTACCAATAGACAATTTTATTTTGCAGTTGTTCGAGATGTCCCCTCGGTCCAAGGGCTGATGTGTGCTGGAGACTGAGCATCAGAGGGTCTTCTGGGGCCATCACACAGGACCTTGTTTGGCATTGCACCTTACTGGACCGCCTCTCTCGAGTTGACAGTGACAGCCCGTTGGATGCTATCCAGGGCAGGATTCTGCTCTACTCCCGAGCTGGTCATTTTCTGGGGAGGTCCAGTGTCTTGAACACAAGCCCACAAAAGCGTCCCACCTTCCACATGTATCTGATTGGCATGCTGCTTAGCATGGGACAGCCGACTCGAAGGAGGTGCGGGGGTTTGTGACCACAGACAGACCAGGAGGAATCTCTACAGATCTCCAACAGAACTGTACACACGTGAGGTCCAACCCAAATCGACCACTTTGACAAGTCAGCTGGTCTCTCTGGTCGTGATCTGGTTCTCATGTGGGGATGGTCACAGACCTTTCTGAGTTTGGAGGAGGAGCACGGGTACAAGAGAGCTTTAACTCTGCGGCATTAATGAGGGCCTGGCGTTATTTGCTGCGGCAGTTGTCACTGAGGCTATTTTGTCCAAGTCCTTGGAATAAGTAACTTGTGTAATCTGAACACCTCACTGACCCTCAGCTGGTCATACTACCTGTCACAATGTTCACTTTGACTTTCTTCCCTGGCTGAATCTTATCTCTAATCTTAGGTGGGGAGTGGCCCAGGAGGTAGGAGACTGGCCCGTCCTGGCTCTGTTCTGAGCTAACTCTGTGACTTTACGAGGCACTTTATTTCTGTTGGTCTATGTTTCCTCATTTGTTACATAAAGTTTGACTAGATTATTTATCTTTAATATTTTTACTAGATCTGACATTCTGGTAAGTGCGGAGGTAGTGAAGGGCAGGGACAGAATGTAAAGCAGAATCAGACAGACCCGAGTTTACACCCCAGGCCCTCAAACTTCTACCCATGTGACCTCAGACGAGTTTTGTAAGCCTGTCCCCGGGGCTGGCCAGGCCACCGTGCCTGTGGGCTCCAGAGAGCCCATTGTCAAACATCCAGGAATCTTGTGAGCCAGTTGTTAAACATGGTCATATTAAAAATCAGATTATATAAAGTTACAATTATACATACTGGTGTATATTTGCTACATAAAATAACAAGTTACATAAACTTGCAGTTGCAATAAATTATATTAAAAACAAAGACAATAAACGCTTGTGCTCCTCACCTCCTAGTTATGTGCTGTGTTTGACTGCTGTCTGCACTCTGGATGGAGAAATGCTGCCCCGTCCTTCCTGCCCCACCCCTCTCCTGGCCCTGGTCAGTGACATCACGGTGGTACCGTGATATCGGCCAGGCTGGGGAGCATCACACCACCGAGATGGATAAACACCACAAATTAGGGTTCAGAGCTGGTGGTTAAACATTTACCACTGCTGCCCATAAGCCTCAGCTTATTTTGTGTGAAATGGGGATGAAATGACCCCTTGCAAAGTGGATTCGGACACTAAGTGAAGTAATGCATGTTGCCTGACACATAGTAGGTGCTCAGCAAATATTCACTACTTCCCTCTTGCTTTGCTTGTGAGAGGAGGTGAGGCTGAGCTCAGTCTGTTGATAAAGACATTTCCTGAAAGCAGGGTTTTCTCACTTTTGTGCATGAAGGTCACCTGGCAGATTTGTTAAAAAAAAACCAACAAAAAAACATTCTGCTTCTAGAGATTCGCATTCTGTAAATCCAGGAGTCTGCATTTAAAGTGTCTCCGAGGGCACCTATCTCCTGCTGAGGAACATCCCTCTGAGGTTGCCAGCATAGCCACTCAGCTGAGGGCATTTGGTCTCGTGTCTGCCCACTGTTACGGGCGATATCTGGGCTGCACACACAGTGCAGGGTGGGCGCGGACGGTCCAGGAAAGCAGCTTAGCTCGATTATGACATTCAACTTGTGTGTCATTTCTCATCCTCCGAAGCCGGTGATATATCAGTTACAGTATGAAATCACAGAATATCTTGGTTCCTGAATTTTCAAAGAGCAGTGAGAACTGTTCACCAGGGGCTGTTTTGCTTTTTGGCAGTGTGGAAGGTTTTAGAGGCAGGCCCCTCGAGGTGAGTCTGACACTCGGCTGACACTCAGATGTCACGTCACACACTTGCATGTGTGACGATCTGGGGGTGATTGTGAAAAATCTGGGCTGTTTCTGGAGGCGACTCCCTCCCCCTGCTGAGTGTTCCCCAGCTGCATGTGGCCCACTCTGCACCTGCACTATGAGGACTGCTTGCCCAGGGCTCCTGACCCTGCCCATTGAAGTCTCCTGCTGCCCTTGCAGCTACAGGGCACTGGTTGACCCTGTGCTGCAATCTCCAAAGCCCTCGAGGGGAAGGCTCCAAAGATAAGTGTGAAGTCAGAGGCATGAAGGATGGAGTGCCTGGAAGAGCATGGAGCTGGTGACACAGGAACTCCTGGAACCTGGTGGTTCCTAGCCCAACCCTGCCCGCCGCAGGATGTGCAGACTGCTAGATACACATGTTTAATTTATATATACTAGATGATGTGTTAATTCATGTGCCTACATTGTGTTTATATATATATGAACTTAAGGTTTTATCCCCCTTAAGAACTTCTCTGTGAGGCCGTGGGAACAGCCCTTGGCTGTGGGGGGTTGGGCCTTGCATCTGCCCGGCCAGCCCTGTGAGCTGGGTGAGTGAAGCATCTCTGTTTACCCACCCGTAAAAGAGAGCTCACATGGGTGTTCTCTGAGATCTCTCCCATCAGCTCTATAGTTCCACCAGCTTTTGATTCAAAGTCCTCTACCACCCAGAAAATACATACACCTGATATGTGCGGGGTGACTGAAGTCCTGTGAAGGACTGGTCTCCGCCTTGTCCTTGAGCTTGCATGGCCATGCCAGGAAGAGGTGAGATGGATCCCCCATCTGGCTGATGAAATGTCATGAAGTCATAGGAAATGCTTTGTGGGGGGTATCTGGAGAGACCCAGAGGTGGCCTGCCACCTGTTCCCAAAGGTAGACGTGTTGCTGACTTTCATGATTTTTCCCCCAGAAGACTTTTATTACAGGGTAGGTGTATAGTGTCAAGAAAGTAGAATTTCCCATGAAAATGTGAGTCTTGCTGCACTATTACTAGCTGGAACCAGACTGGGAAATGGAAACACAGGAGCTGGACTGAGCCCAGCTGAGCTTCAGTGGCTGTTGAGTGGGGCAGTGATTCTTTGTGTGACAGGCCTCAGGGTACCCCTGGGTTAGAGGTGCATCACATGCAGGTACCACAGAAGGCCTGCTGCCTGTGAGTCCAGGCACTGTGACCCTGGGCAGCCCCCGGGGCCTCACAGGGCCTGGCTTTCCTTTTCTGTGAAACCTCCATAGCCCTTCAGAACACAGGGTATGCAAAGCACCAGCCCTGTAGCCGGGAACATGCAGATACCCAGTAGATCATCAGGAGCACGTGTTTCCCTGGATGAGAACCTCCAGTAAGAGTGAAAACATAATGCTGAGCTTCCTCCAAACCCACATTGTTTCAATGTCCAACTCATGTGCCTTTGCTGGCACTGAATGTAAACACGATTAGTACTTAAAGTCCACATCATAGGTGCATCGAGCATTCTTTGGGTAACTAGGTGGGCTATGTAATAATGCAGAGTTAATTTTTTAAGTCTTTACTGTGTACCCGAATTTTGTGTTGCATTCAAAGTCATGCTGGGAGAGAGGCGTTGTTACTCCTTTTCCACAGGTGAGAAATTCAGAGATCCCGGAGGTCAGTGAATTTGCACAGTCAGACAGCTGGTGTTGAAAGCTGTCCTGAGGACAGAGTGAGGGCAGTAGCAGAAGAATCCAGTGAGTCTGGAGTCTGGATGGAGAGGCTGGAGGTTTGGGCCATCAGAGTGAAATGGAGAGGGTGGGAGGGTTAGAGCCATCCCCTGATTTATGATTTGAGATAACTGATTTGGCTGCTCTGTTGAAATGGATTGTTAGGAGCAGGGATGGGTGGGATACAGGGAGACCAGTTAGGGGGTTGATGCAAAAACTTCACCTTCTGGGTGCATTTTGAAGGTGGCGTTGGTCAAAATTCTCCAGAGAAACAGAACCAACAGGATATAAATATTTATTGTAAGGAATCAGCTCCTGTACATATGGAGGCTGAGAAGTCCCAAGATCTGCAGGCTGGAGACCCAGGAGAGGTGATGGTGTAGGTTCTAGTTTGCAAGCAGGAGAAGACTGATGTCCCAGCACAGGCAGGCTATGTTCCCTCTTGCTCAGCCTTTTTGCCTCATTCAGGTCTTGAAGTGGTCAGATGAGACCCCTCTGCACTGGGGAGGGCTGGTAGCTGCACTCAGCTCACTGACCCACACGCTAATCTCCTCTGGAAACACCCTCCCAGACACATGCACAGAATAACATTTGACTAAATATCTGGGCACCCTTAACACTTAACACTGACTGTCACAGATGGATCTGTGGGCTTCCTGATGGATCAGACATGAGATGTGAGAATAAGTGATGGGGGGCGGGGGGAGGGTGTCCCTCCAGGTTTTGTGGCCAGAGTGTCCTAAGGATGGGAAAGCCTGTGAGAGGAGTGGGGTGGGAAGTGAGAGGCTCAGGGTAGCTTCTGCACACTGTGAGTCTGAGTGCCTGAGGGACATCCAGGTGGAGGCTTCGGTGGGGGGTGGTGGGAGATGTACATCGGCAGTGCAGGGCGTGGTCTCACTGGAAATACAAATCTAGAAGTTGTTAGTGTCTGTCTTTTTTCCACTAGACTATGAGATCCTGAAAGATAGGGGCCAGCGTTACTTGTCTTGTGTCCTAGTGCTTGATGAAGTCCCTGGTGTGTAGAAGAGGGCCCCTAGACTTTGCGGCATGAATGAACAAATAAAGGGCTGAAGACAGGAATGTGGGTGGCCAAAGGGAGGCTACCACTGTGAGAGGACAAAGGCAGGCAGGGGCAGAGGGCTCGGGGGACCTGAGTTTGAAGCTTTGTTGGGATGTTCCTCTCTGCTCAGACCAAAACCGAAAACAGACCAGCACAGAATGGGAAAAAAATGAAACATAAGTGGTCTTAGGAGGAAGGTAAATTTCTCCCCTCCAAGGTGAAGATGTGATGTTGTGTGCTCAGTTCCTATTATTGCATAACAAATTACCCCAAAACTTAGTGGCTTAAAATGGCCACGTCATGTGACTTTTGACCTCAGGGGTCAGGGTTGGGCGGGTGTGGCTGAGCAGTTCTTGCTGTGGTCTCGTGGTCTTGGCTGTGGCTGTTGTCTCTGGAGCTCCAGTCGGTGGGTACACACATGGACCTCACAGGACACTAGTGGCTGGTAGCTGGGGACCCTGTGGAGGCTCACAGAGTGCCCACACGTGGCCTCCCCAGCATGACAGTCTCAGGACACTGGATGTGTGCCCTGGCAGCCGCTCCCCTTCAGGTAGCGTGGAACGTCTAGAAGGACCAGAAGAGCCATAAGGCCTTTCCTAACCTGGTTGTGGAGTGGACACAGTGTCCCCTGTCCCACTCCCATTATCGAAGCAGTTGCCCTCTTGCCCAAACTCAGGGGAGGGGATGCAGACCCACTTTTGATGGCAGGAGCAGGGTGCAATTTGGGGCCACGTTGTCACCTTGCTACACATGCTGTGCAGCTGGGCTGGACAGCAGCCCTTGGACACCATAAAGTGCAGGATTTGGACAGAGCTGGGCCTGAGAGGGCAGGTCCCCGAGGAAGTGGCCTCATGTTGCTGTGTGAGCAGTGGCAGCTGGCCCAGCAGGGGCTGCAGAGGACCAGCTCTGTCCTGAGTGGCGGTCACACATGGTTCTCAGCAAGCATTCGTCTGACGTCATGCGTAGACTCTGCGAGAGTGGGGCTGGCCTGCAGTGGGGCCCCGGGAGCCAGGGTGAACAGAGGTCAGGTCTAGCAGAAAGGCCCAGGGAGACGGTCATTACTGGGGAAGAGTGGGTCCCACATGTTGACTGTACTTTACAGTATCACTTGTCTTCTATTTTGGGGTGAAGATGGGGCTATTGATTAAGGAATGAAACCCTTTATTCAAATAAAACTTCATGTGGAAGTGACCCCACTGTGTGAGCCAGAGAAAAGTGGACCTGCTTGAAGTGGGGTGGGTGACACCCAAGGGGTGGCCGCGGCTCGAGGAGCAGGGTTTAGAACCACTGCCTTCAGGGTGCTGGGGGGCTGTGGCGTGAACTGGGAGTGTGGTAAGGAGAAAGGAAGAGGGCCCCAAGGGAGGGTGGTTGATGCTTGAGACAAAAGTGGTCTCTTAAAACCCCACACATCCGATACCAAGTATCTGCTGGGCTCAGAGCTTCTCGGTCCGACCCTGCACCTTAGGCACATACTGTCCTTTTAACCCTTCAGTGTCAAACCTGCACAAGTAGCCAGCGTTGGGTACCGGGAAGAGCCTGCGTTCTCTGGAGGAAGATGGCCTGAGAGCAAGAGACCCCTTCACTCCAGTTGCAAGGCCGCCATGCCAACACCAGAAACCCATCTCTTTCTCAGCCCCAGGCCTTCCTGCAGGATGATGTTCATTCTTCAGCAACAGAATTTGGAAAAAGAGCTCCCAAAACACAGAAGACCTTGGATTATTTGAAAAACTTCATTGAGAACACTGCAAAAGGAGTAAATGTCTATTGCAGTAGAACTATAGAAACATACCCTGGATGAATGAATAGCAAGATGTGGCACATCCATGTGATAGGATGTTATTCATGCCTAAAAAGGGAGGGGACCCCGACACATGCTGTGACATGGAGGAACCTTGAGAGCATTAGGCTCAATTAAATAGGCCAGTCACAGAAAGGACAAGTGCTGTAAGATTCCATGTATATGAGACACCTAAAAGAGTCAGATTCATAGAGACAGAAAGTAGAAGGGTGGGTGCCAGGGACTGGGGAAGGGAAATGGGGATTGGTGTTTAATGGGACAGAGTTTCAGTTTTGGAGGATGGACAAAGTTCTGGAGACAGATGGTGGTGACAGCTGTACAAAAATGTGAATGTACTTAGTGCACTGAACTGGACACTTACGAACAGGCCAAGGGGAAGGGCTGGCCAGTTAGATCACTCAGAAGAGCATTGTGCTGAGAACACCAGGGTCAAGGATTCAGAGCCCCACACCATCCACTGCGAAAGAAAAAAAAAAAGTTTGGTAAATTTTATGCCACATATATTTTACCATGGTATAAAAAGGAAACAAAACAAATAAAAACCAAAAATCACACCCTGGACTACCATCCTATGAGTTATTGAATGATAAGTAGCATGTAACGAGGGTTCTAATAACCACAGTTTTGGGGAGCGGGGATGTGGTGGCAGGCTTCTCTGCTGTCCTGTGATCTGGTGTGCTGCTTCCATGGCTGGCGGTGTGGCTGGCCCCCCGGCTAGGCTCTGACCTGGCCTTCACACATTTGTCAAAAAGCTGCACTGAAAGGCTCTTGCAGGCGTGTTAGTGGAATGGACAATGTTAGGAAGCACAATGACAATGTATAGAAAGGTCAAAGTATTTCACTGGGTTTATGGGACACTGAGCAATCACTGCAGTGGACTGGGTAGAATTAGGGAAGTCACTCGCCTCAGCCACAGAGCAGGGCTCTGATCTCAAGGTGAATGTTTTGTGGCTTCCTGCAGACTGTCTACAAAGCATCCCTGCCACATGCCAGCAGCAAGTCGGCAGCACACAGTCCACAATAGCTCACGTGGCTGTTGGAGTCTTGTGGGGGTTTTGTGCTTTTCTGTAGGAAATTCTTAGGAATTTTAAGTAAAATAAATGCATAAACAAAAAGGTCATTTTTTCCTAGTTATTCTCAGGGAAACTATGATTGCATCTCATGTTTCTCTATCTCCTAATCTAGCCATCTTTCAGGCAAGGGTCTCATCAATGAAGAGACAGCTTCGTCTCCGATGGCTGACTTGCCGCGATTCGATAATCATAGTGCCCGCAGGTGAACACACTGATGAAGTGCCCAGCGGGGCTGCATCTCACTCCTCTCACAGTGAGGATATAACCGGATTTACTAGGAACCTTTCCACCTTTAGTGGCTGGGGAATCACTCCAAATTTGGCCTTGTGTTAAAAAATGTAATTCCATAGGCTGGCATAGCTCAAGGTACCCTCACCAAGAATTAATGGATAAATTAATTAATTTCTCTGAGTGGAGAAAACAAAACAGGATGTGGGGAAGGGTGGAATTCCACGACCCCTTCTTTCTGTCTTGATAAAGCTTCTATGAGACCATCTACAGCTCACTTTCCCCCAACTGCACTTGGAGCACATTGGATAGAAGAGCCAGGGGCAGTTTGCAAACTATTTTCGCACATTATTGTTATGCTAAAACTAGTTAAAAAAAATAACCAGTAAAAAATATCCAAGTTGGATGTGTTTTCCTCTGTTAGTACATCTTCAACCTCTGCAGATGTGGTCAAAGCAACAAAAAAATGGTGTTTGTTTAACAAGCTTTAGCAAAACCACGTAAGCTTAGCAGCATGAATTTTATAAGTCTGATAATCCCTGCTTGTTAAAAATAGTAAAAACCACCTTTTTGATAAATTTAAAAATACTGCAAAGTATACTGTTATGTAAAGTCAGCAATTACAGATAATGAAAAACATTTCAGAAGGAACTGACTTTCCTCTGAGTTGTCTCTTTCCTCCCCAAAGCCAACTGCTGCAATGGTTTTATAAACCCGTAAGCAAGATACGCTGGTATATGCCGTGTCATGCTGCAGGTTGTTTCACGCACCCAGCACCAGGTTTCGAAAAGCCATCATGGCTGGGATCTCTCTCTCCTTCCTCCCCTCTCATTTCTCCCTTGCCCCCTTCATTTGAACTGTCGTGTAGAACTCCACCTTAGAACAGACCACTGTGTCGCTCCATTCTACTAGTGGACATTTGGATTGTTTCTAGTTTTTCATTCTAACATTTCTGCACTGAATATTCTTTACTGGGCTTCCTATGCATCTAAGCGAGACTTTCTCCAGGGTCAACAATTAAAGTAGAATTGCTGGGTCATCCCACAAGCACATTTCAACCTGACTAGATGTTTTTATGAATTGACTTGAGAGCACTTTGTCTTGAAGAACCTTTGGGAATAGACTGGTTCTGCAAGTGTCTGGGGCCTTGTCTTCACTCCTATGGCAGATTAGGGTGCATAGATCATGGCCTTTGACGTGTTCCTCCCAGTTTTGAGGCTACTATTCTCTTCATACACCAAATTGGATCCCAAAGAATTATAAGCAAGCAGCAGTGTCCTTTCCTGTAAGTTTAAGGTTTGAGGGCAGACGCTGCTCCTCATGAGGTAAATCGACAGGAGGGTGGGACTAAGCCAAACCGCTCTCTGGGGAGTACTGCTGAGGTGTCGGAACAAAGACAAGACTTTGGAGAATTAACACGGCTTCTTAGGAATGGCTCTATGTGAAGCATTTACACCTGTTTCTCCTGCAACCTTGAGGGCGGCAGGAAGGCCTTTACTCCTGTGAGGAGCTGGCCTGAGCTCACCCTGTTTCTCAGCAAGTTCATCTGTGGGAGCTTAGCTGGGAGGCTTGTATGGTTTGCTCAGCTTTCCAATTAATGTGGGATTGTCTAACAGTTGAGACGGAAGTGTTCTGCATCTCTTGTCAAAGTTCCTCAGGCGAGCAGCGAGACTGGGCAGTGCACGCCTTCCACGGCACAAATGCTGTACTGGTTACAAATCTTCACCTGAAATGCACAAGTGGTGGGTGAAAAATTTGTGAGTCCAGCCACTAAGTTCAAGGTCACCTTACACACGGTAGATTGAGGCACGCAGGTCTTCTTTTTACTACTTCTTCTGGCCTGGGGCATCGGGCCCCTGTGTGCCCTGGAACCCAGCCCTTATGCTGATAGGCCACGCCCATGCATGGTGCACCGGCCACCAGAAAAGTCCACCTCCATGCCCAGAGCTGATCTCAGACTTGACGCTGAACTGCTGCCTATAGACCTGCTGCAATCTGCACCTAGCTGTTCCTCCATCTCAGACTTGGGCACCTGAGTGTGTCAGTGTACATAATCGCCGTGATTCTGGGCATCCTCTCTAGGCTGTCTGGAGTAAAGATTGTCAAGCTTTCACAAGACCTCTCAAACCTTTCCTGCCATCGCACTGTCCTAGCACTACCTAGCTGTTGCTCCTGAGATGCCAGTTCAGATGCAGATCTTTCCTCCCTCCTTCCTTCCTTCCATCCACCCACACTTCTTTCTTCTATCCTTCTATCCACCCATCTGGCAAATGCCTGTTGAGTTTCTACCATGTGCCAGGTGCTGTCCTAGATGCTGAGGGTTTAGCAGTGCACAAAGTATGTCTCTATCTGTGTGAAACTCAACTTTTAGCAGGAAACATGGGCAAGAAGTAAAGAGACACAGGAGGTCAGGCAGTGGAGACAAAGCAGCAGCCCCGGGGAGACTGAGTGGTGTCCCCCGTGTGCTGCCTTAGAGGGTCGTCAGGGAAGATCTCTGTGCTGATCTGGGAGGCAGGGAGTGGGTGGCACAGGTGACTGGGTACAGTGTGACCCAGAGGAAGAGTGGGTGCACAGGCCACAAGCAGGAATGTGCTGAGGGGGTGGGGGGGGTGGCCCAGCAGGAGGGCTCAGGGGCTGGAGAGGAGGGACAGAGGGCAGGGTGGAGGTGGAGTCCAGACAGGCCAGCTTTGGCTGAGTGCAGAGGCCACGTGCAGACTCAGCTCTGTGGGACAAGTGGGTGATGCTGGAGGGTTTTGAATAAGGAGCACTGTGAGCTGATTGCTAATTGAGAAGCTTGGCTTGGGATGCAGAACAGGGCAAGGTGAAGTAGCCCTGGGGAGGTTTTAGGAGAGTGTGATGGCCACGGCAGGTGGCTCTGGGGGTTGGTGAGGTGTGGTCATAGTCTAGATGTGTGTGAAGATAAACACCATAGGATTTGAGGTGCAGGGTGGGAGGAAGAGTCCAGGATGCTGCAAGGCGTGGGTCTGAGCATTAGATCTGGGTTGCCTCGTGCTGCGCAGATAAGCCTGAGAGAGAAATTGATCACGGTGTGGTGGGATCAGAGTTTGGTTTTGAATATGTTAAGTTTCGGAGCCACAGATATCTGTGTAGGGGTCCTGAGATGTGATTGGATAGGTGAACCTGGAGTGCAGGTGACAGACGGAGCTAGGAATGCAATTAAGGACCATCGGCAGATATGAGACGACAGTTAGAATGCAGGTCCGATGAGGCTATGAGAGGTAAGTGAAGGTCAAGACAGAAGGTCTGGAGCTGCCCTGGGCTCACACAATGCACAGAGATTGGGAAGATAAGGATGGCCAGTCTAGGGGACCACTGGGGGTCATTTAGTTTTGCAAACATGTTCGTAAAGCATAAATCCAGCAAACCCTGCAACCTGTCAGAAGCTCCAGGCCTGTGATGACCAAAGGAGACAGTGTCAGACGCTTTTACAAAGTGCAAGCTGGGAATGAGCCTTCCACTCTGTTCATTTTGTGCCCTGGGCTTTAATTCTGAATGGCTTTGTGGAGGGAGATCTCATGAAGGACGTGGACTTAAGGCTGGGGTACCATGGTGGTCCCAGTCAGTGTGTGGAAAAGTCCCTGTTTCTTCTTTAGAACCTGAATTTGTAAGCTTGGAAGAGACCCTGGGAGCTATCTGGTCCTCACTCTGGGGAAGGAGTGGGCATCTGTTTCATGGTTAAACCGTTACCAAGAAATTCTCCAGCAGGTTTGTGCAGGCCCTTTATGTTGCTGGGGCGGACACGTTGCAGGACTCCAGGAGATAGCACTCAGGCAGGGCACCAGGCTACCTGATGCTGTTCAGCATGGCCATCCTCAGACAACAGCATGGCCATCCTCAGACACTCCCTCCTGTCATGTCCTCAGTAGGCAGGCAGCTGTCCTTGGTTGGAGCCCTCATGGTGGCCAGTCCTGATCACGCACGCGGCCACCACTAGGCATAGAAGCTCGTAATGTTTCCACAGGCCCTTTCTGCTGTAGGATCTGGGCAAGCTGCAGGAAGCCTGATTTTCTTGTTCCAGTGAAAGGGGTGAGCACATTTCTCAGGTGGAAAATATTTATTGATGGGCTCTTTATCCCAGAGGTCACCTGAATAAAAATAACTTTCCTGGACTCAAGTTGGCTAAAACACAGCCATCAAGGACAGAAGCAAATAGCTCAACATAAGATATAGAGGACCACACAGAAGGCACTCTGTTATGAGCAGCGGCGTCATTGGTGTGGTGCCTGATGGTCACCTATCACATGGCACATTAGGGAACCGATGGAGTCACAGGATCTCTTTCTGATGCCATCTCTGCTCCTGCACATGGCAAGTGGCTGCATCGGCGCTCTGCCCATCCAGAGCCGCTGCCCGTAAGGACACCAGCCCCTGGCAGTGCAGACTCCTGCCAGTTGGAGATGAGGCTGGCCAGGGCACTGAGGTGTGGCAGCCTACACAAGGGGACCCCGGCAGGGGACTCGGGTCTCACTGGCCTGAGGTTGTGTGTTTCTTCAGACAAAGGTATCCTGGCTAACCCATGTGTGCACATGTGTTTGTATGCTGTTGTCATACATGTGTGTCTGGGGGCTGTCCGCAGGACAAATGTCTTCTATGTGCTATCATTTCATACCTTAAAAATGCTTTTTATTGTCTCAGGGTGTATATTTAAATCCTTAATCCATTTTGAGTTGATTTTAGTATACGGTGAGAGGTATGGATCTAGTTTCATTCTCCTGCATATCGATATCCAGTTATCCCAGCACCACTTGCTGAAGAGGCAGTCCCTTCCCCAGTGAATAGGCTTGGTGCCTTTGTCAAAGATCAGATGGCAGTAAGTGTGTGGGTTGATTTCTGGATTCTCTATTCTATTCCATTGGTCAGTGTGTCTGTTTTTATGCCAGTACCATACTGTTTTGGTTATTATAGCTTTGTAGTATAGCTTAAAGTCAGGTAGTGTTATGCCTCCAGCTTTATTTTTTTTGCTGAGCATTGCTTTGGATATTCGTGGTCTTTTATTGTTCCATATAAATGTCTGAATAGTTTTTTCCATTTCTGAGAAAAATGTCTTTGGAATTTTGATGGGGATTGCATTGAATTTGTATATCACTTTGGGTAGTATGGACATTTTCACTATGTTGATTCTTCCAATCCAAGAGCATGGAATATCTTTCCATCTTCTTGTATCCTCTCTAATTTCTCTCAGCAGTGGTTTGTAGTTCTCATCATAGAGATTTTCTACCATACGACCCAGCCATCCCACTGTTGGGAATATACCCAGAGGAATGGAAATCATCAAGTCGAAGGTATACCTGTTCCCCAATGTTCATCGCAGCACTCTTTACAATAGCCAAGAGTTGGAACCAGCCCAAATGCCCATCATCAGATGAGTGGATACGGAAAATGTGGTACATCTACACAATGGAATACTACTCAGCTATAAAAACGAATGAAATACTGCCATTTGCAACAACATGGATGGACCTTGAGAGAATTATATTAAGTGAAACAAGTCAGGCACAGAAAGAGAAATACCACATGTTCTCACTTATTGGAGGGAGCTAAAAATTAATATATAAATTCACACACACACATACCCACATACACACACAAACCCGGGGGGGGGGGGAAGAAGATATAACAACCGCAATTGTTTGAAGTTGATGCAACAGACAAACGGAGGGGACATGGTTGGGGGGGAGGGGGGGAGGGAGAAGGGAGGGAGGTTTTGGTGATGGGGAGCATTAATCAGCTACAATGTATATCGACAAAATAAAATTTAAAAAAAAAATAAAATTAAAAAAAAAATGCTTTTTAATAGTGATTGTGCAGGAATCATAGCGTTTCCTTCATAAAGAAACAAATTTCTATTTTTTAGGATAACAAGGGACATTTTGAGAAGGCCATGCCGGCCCATAGGTTCCTGGGCCACCATCTTGGCCTGGCTGAGTAATGGGTTTCTTACCATTTCTCCCTCCCTACCCATGGGACTCAGATCCCTGTGGATTTTATCTGTGTTTATCAGAACTGAACACGGGAGGCACAGTATTAATAAATTAGCCTTCCCCTCCCCTCCTGCAATGGAGGGTGGAACAGGTAAGGTGGTTGGTGCAAGGGGAGGTATAAGAGCAGAGTGTGGGAGCCTTCATGTCCACTCGGCCATGGAAGCATGGAACGTCTCGCACATACAACTCCTCCCTGCATGGGCACAGGAGCCGGTGTGTCAGCAGCCACGCCACAGGCCCCAGGCGTCAGAATGTGACCAGGCTCGTGTAATCGCACATGGCCTTGGAGAAGACTGACCTGCACACCTGTGAACACCTGCAGGTGGGATGTGGGGTGAGGCCCGAGGCTTCCTGATCATGACCCTGGTCCCCACTGTGCTCCGTCCCTGCTATCCAAGTTTGTCCTAGGCTGCATTGTCATGGAAGGCCCCAATGGACACATGGGCCCACTTGATAATAATGAGATGGCAATGATAAGCCCAAAGATAACCATGGGATGAAATGATGAATCCAGGTTTGGAATTTAAGTCTGAGGAGGTGTATAGGTACAACACACAGATGCTACCTGGGAGGGGCGGCAGGGAGGGACTGTGGGCTTTCCTCTAGACATTTGCCAGATTGACTAATTGTCACCTCAGGAAAGCACAGACGGGATGCAATACAGGACAAGCATGTTCCAGTGGGAGGTGGGGGTGTGGGGGTGCTCCTGGGAGAATCAGCCAGGTGGGTGGCTTGGAGGCCTGGCTGGACCACCAGTGGGCAGTGGGCCCCATGTTCCAGAGGACAAGGGGGTGGCAGGGGCACGAGCGTGACCGTCACAGCCCTGGCACCAACTCCCTGCCTCGGGTGGAGCGTGGTTCCGAGTGACCACACAGCTCTGAGGGCTCCTGCAGTCAGGATGACGAGGGATGATTTTGAGAGCTGACCCTGGCTTCTCCCCTGAGAAGGACAGATGAGAAATGAATCATGGATTTCTGCGCTTTCAGGTGTCTGTCCTTGTTCTTACCTGGAACCCAAACATGGTTCCACTACGTGGCTCATGGTTAGAAATGACTTTCAGCTGGTAGGAAACTCCTTGCTTTCATGTTGGAAACAGTACAAGGTAACTCAGAAACTATGCCCAGCGTGGTATTTCCCACGTACAGTCCTGGAATTCTGAGGGTGAACACGAGGGGGTTTCATTTGTGTTCTGCACAATCTCTGTTATCTCGACTTGCCTGTGTTTTTTTGGCCCTTAGAAGATGAGAACGTAGCCAGGATTCCGAGGCGACCACCTAGGCTGGGGAGATTTGGGATTTTGCAAACAGCATATTGAAAAAGTTGAGAGAAAAAAACGTTATTTTATATTTTTTTAAATTTCTCATTCAGAGAGTTTTAGTTCCTTGAAGAGAAAGTAAGTCATGGGTCTCAGACTTGAGACAATAAATGTTTTAAATAACCAAGAATAATTTAGGAACAGGCTCCACAATTTTCAAAAGTTAAAGACCAAGAGGGCAGGTGTTTTGGTTATAGGGGGTGGGATTTGAAGGCGGGGAATCCTAACTAACAGGGCATGCCATGCTGGGCTGGTCTCCACCGGGTGGAACTGTGCAGTGCTGCAGAGAGCCTGCCACCTGCATGCAGGTCCTGCTGGCTGTGGTGGCAATGAAGGAGCATAGTCCTTCTGGTGATCTCCGAGGAGCATCGTCACAGCAAGCTCTGCTCTGGGGCCCCTTCCTCTAACTCTGCAACTGCCTCTCAGAAGCCTGTGAATCTTCTTTTTACCCATAATTTGAGATATATTTTTTCCAAACTCATTGACTTCATTGAGATTCCACCAGGGAACTTATGATGACTGCAACCACCTGTGCAAAGGATGACAGTCAGTCCTAGTTCCTAGCACACCTGTAGCAGACACCCATGCTTTTGAAGTAGCCCCACATTGGTGGTTTTGTCCACTCGGGAGCTCGTGCTTGCTTGGATGAGACGTGCGTTCAGAAAACACTAACTGCATCTCGTCCAAGCAAGCGTGAGGCTCCCAAGTGGACAAAACCACCAATGTGGGTTTATCCTGTGAGCTCATTGTCCTGTCCTGTGTGGTTCTGTTTCTTCTCCTGAGAACCCCCCGCCCCCCACCATCTAGATTTAACGTTATGTCCCAGCTGACATCTCAAAAATGATTAACAACGTCTTCGAACATCCCCAATGGACAGGACATTATGTTAGTTGATGGAGACGAAGTTTTAGAATAACAAAGCAGCAGTAAATTTCCACACTGTAGTTCAACTCGGCACAGTCCAATTTAGTCATGGTCTTTAAACAGTGAAAGCAGAGGCGCAGACTGACTGAATGCCAAAATTAGGCAGTCCCAATGAGAGCTGGACGCCGATTAAATTATTTTCTAGGGGGAAATACAGCAGAGGGAGGGCATACGCAAATAGCAGCTGACACCCTTACGTCCTTAGTCTGAGGAGTAGGAATGACTGTCCCCTGCCACCGACGTGGAACACCTCACTTGGTCCCCAGAGGGAGTGTGGGTGAGTAACAGAAGTTGAATTTGTATGAGACCTGAGTTTGAAGTCAGCTCTGCTAAATAGCAGCATGTGACCTCAGGCAAATTATTTGAATTCCCTCGAGTCTCAGTTTTCTCTTCTCTGAAATGGGGTTAATATTCTTATTAGCAAGGTTGTGGAGAGTTAAATACCATAGTTAAGTAAAATGGCATGCAAAGGACATAGTGCACATAAGTCATTATAGACCCTAACTAACCTTGACTCACAACACAGCTGAACTCCACGACGTTGACCTGCCACCCTTGCCGTCCCGCATCTGTCCCTCGCATGGGCCACCCCCATGCTCCCTGATGCTACATGAGGATCAACAACATTTCAGCCAGATTTTGGGGTGCCAGTTTTTCTTTCCAATGGAAACTGCACTGTACAGAGAACAGAGCCGTGAAGCCAAGCTCTCCCCCGTTCACAGGCTCCTGCATGCTCGGTGCCTGGCATACCAGTACCTTTCTGTCACTGCAAGGCTTGTCCTGTTAATGTGACTGCGAGAGTCATCTCTAGTGTGAATGTGGGTCCAGAAGCGAGCCTCGGGCCCATCGGACAGACACGAGTGCAGCGGCCTCATGAGCCAAGGGGTGCTTTGGACACCTGGGCCAGCTTTTGTGTCTCTGGCTCTGTGGTTTTGCCTCTATGTCATTCTTCTTTTAATTGATCCTTCCCGAGCTCCACTTATGGTCAAGTATTTTTTATTGAACATGTGCCTATGTGCAGCTTAAGAACATCTCGTCTGCTGTTTGGGAGGCAGAGTTGTGTGTGTGCCTCTGAAGATGTCTGGCTAGGAGTGTAAATATTTGTCACTCAGGACTTTCTTCCCACCCAACACAGGTGGCAGTCCCCTGTGCTCCGAGGATCACACAGCCTGGTGCTCTGCCCGTCCAGGAAGGATGCTCGGGCGCCTGGTGAGGGCGAGAGAGAAAGGCAGATCACAACTTGAACAAAAGTATATTTACTGAGCTTGAAACCCCCAAATAGCTTTGAGATGAAGTTTCCTGAAGCCATTCAGCGCTGAAGTAGCCAGAATTCCTTTCCCTTGTGTGCCTGAATTTAAAAAACAAAACTAAACAAACAAACAAATAAAAAACCCTAACCGACCCAACACGCAAAGTTTGGGGTAGAAAAATTAACCCTGGGAAAATCTGGAAAAGCCTAAGATTATACAAGACATTCATCCTCAAGCTGATTTTTTTTTTTTTTTTTTGGACAATCCTGTGTTGTGCTCAAAACAAAAATCTGAGAATACTTCTTAGAGAGGAAACAAAGCCCAGCTCCGGCCATACATCTGCGAGTTTTGAAACAAAGGTTTGTTTGTGTGCCTCAGTCACCCTCGCCCATGAAAGCAGACACTTACTTGAAAAACTTTTCAGGGAAACACTCTAAACCAACATCCTGGTATAAATTTGCAAAACGCAATACAGGCCTGATTGTTTTTGGAGTGGATGCAGGCCGCATACGAATAGCTCTTTCTGAAACGTAATGTTCTTTGCACGGCTCAGTGGCTAATGTACAATAAATCAACAAAAGAGCGCTTCAATGAAGCTATTGGGCAGCAGCAAGGCCACTGTCATTTTATCTTTTTACAGTATTTAATTGGAAGGTTTTTCCTGAAACTTTAGCCAGCCTTCAAATTACTAGACTCCATATAAGAAGAGGTTGATAAGAGAAATTTTTTTTTTCCAGGATTTTTTCCTTACAAGAGAGCAAGTTTTTGCAGAGGGAGAATAAAGTTACAAGTGTCTAGCATTTTGCTGAGGGAGAATGAAATCAGATGCTGAATGGAGCGGACAGGAAAGGCTGGGAAAATGGAAAACTGGCAGTGGTGCCAGGTCAGCCCAGAGCCCCCACTGTCCTGGTTGCACCAGGTGTCCGCTGCATTCAAACGACACCATTATTCATAGAAGGGAGCGAGTATTAAAACTCCCCCCAAAAATCATTTGCAACTGAATAAAGATATAATCCTGGAAATATAACTCTCCATTAAGGGTCCCCATTAGCAACACAAGAGCCCCATTGTAAAGGAGTTATGTATATTTATCAAGTTAAAAAAAAAAAAAAACTTGTCTTAGTGCTTACATGTTAATAGAAAACTTTTATAGCCCTGGTCTCAGAACTAGTTATGCATAAAATGTAAAGCATCTATTATTCTTTGGAAAACTCTTTAACGTTTGACAGTGAATTGCTAATACATGAACAGTCCCTGGATGGATGGATAACGTCTTCGTGGCTGGCTACCAAGGGCGGCCGTGAGGTGAGTGACTGGGCGGTCTCATATTCCAGCACTCGGTCCTGTGAGAGACCCCAGGTTTCTTCTCTAAGGGTTTTGCTACCTTTCCCTGGGCTGTTTCTGACATCGTTTCGGGGGTTCACAGGTGATTTGGTACATTCATAATGTAGCTGGGCAGGTGTTGCTGTCCTGACCTCTTTTTCCTTGCAGAGGCTCCTGCAGCTATTGGACCGAGGTCTCCCTGTGAGTGAGTGAGCCTGTGGTCAGTGGCTCCTCCGCGGCCCTGCATGAGCAGACGCTGACCGCTGGGCTGGCCCAGGGCTGGCTTCCCTTCCTCCCACTTCACTATCAAAAGCCCCGGTGCAGCATCACAACCAACCCTAGGGAGCAGACACAATGCAGTGAGTGAGCCGGGACGGTGGAGGCCCAGAAGAGCCAGGGTGAAGATGCTGAGAAGGAGCAGCTCTTCCAAAGCTCTTTGAGGAGGCTCTGTTTCCCCTCCCCACAGGCTCTCTTCACTTTTACACTAGAATGTAATAAATGGCAGAGCAGTGTCAAGATGTAAATGCCCTTCTGTGGGCTGGGACCCGCTCTGTGGCTGTGCTCACAGCATCTGGGTTAAGTTTGGGGTTTGTGGTATTCCTTTTGGTTTTCATACCCTAAGTGGATCTTACTGCCCCCACAGGTAGTGTGTTTTGAATGGCTAACTCACCAGGGTCATGTGTGACCCTTTTGAATAGAAGAGTTTGGATGTGAGAGGCAGACAGAGGAGACCCCAGGGGCCCAGATGTCTGCTCGAGGAGAACAGAGTGTGTTGGAGCCAGGGCACCTTCAAGACCCTCCTGGTGTCTCTGGAGGGTCCCTCAGGCTCCTTTGTCCTTCACCTGCTTCAGGCTTCTTTGATGTGCCTCCTGCAGTGGGTTTCACCGTGTGCCCCAAAATTCATATGTCGAAGTCCTAGCCCCCAGAACCTGTGAATGTGACCCTATTTGAAATTTGAATGTGACCTTTGCAGATGACTAAATTAAGAAGAAGTGATCAGAGTGGGCCCTAATCCAATATGACTGGCGTCCTTATAAAAAGGAGAAATTTGGAGACAGAGGCAGACATGTAGACAGGGAGAAGGCTGAGTGAAGATGAAGGTAGCCACTGGGCAGTGCTTCCGAGGGATGCCAAATGCCACTAGCAAATGCCAGCAGCTGCAGAGAGGCACGTGTAGGGGAGAAAGTTTCCTTGGCCCTTTTAGGGTCCCTGACTGGTCTGAAAGCTAAAAAAGACTCTTACCACCTTTGCTTGAAGGACCCCCACAGACAGAGACCTGAGTGACTGATGTGGTAAGAATTCTTACCCTCCACCAGCTTTTGTCTAGGTATAGGCTCTTAACTGCAGCTTCCAGACTGTGCAAAGCATCCCCAGCCAATGGTGCCAGCGTTGGGCATCGAAAATTGTAGAGAGAAAGATTTTTCTCGGCACTGTTAGGGTGCCTGGGCCTGAAAACAAAACTGGCAAAGACAGATTAACAAGAGAAAAGCACACAAGTTTATTTAGTAAGTTTCACATGACATCAGAGATTTCATAAAGAAATAATGACCTTCAGAAATCGGGAAACCTGTGTGTTTTTTATGCAAGGTTTAATGAAAAGTGGATAGATCTGGAGAGGTGTGCTTGGATAAAAAGTATGATCTAATGGTAGTGACCCACATGGGTGGGGTGGTTATGGGAATTTAGCAAAGAGTGTGTGCTCAGGCTCTTCTCTTTGTGACTGTCTTCAGAGATAAGGATGTTCCTTTCTTCTGGGTACAGGGAGGACAATTCCCACATGAGGGTCTTATGACTGGCTTTAGGGGGAGGTCAGAAAATACTCCCTAGGATTGAGATCCTGTGTCAGAGAACTAGAAGAGAGAAGGTCAGAGATTGACCTTCCTGCTCCTGCTGCCTTCTCAAAGACAGTGTGCCGTATTCAGGGGTGCTGTGTCCTGAACCCTATCATATTGAACAGATTCTCCCCTGTAGTCTCAAAGGGCCCAAGCCTTCCAACATCTTGATCTTGAATTTCTGGCCACCAGAACAGTGAGATAATGAATTCCATGATAAGCCATGCAGTTTGTGATACTCTGATATGGCAGCCAGAGCAAACTGATACATCTGTCATACGCTGTCAGGAGTCCTTGTGACAGGAAATGTCAGAGACTGACAAGTAGAGCTCATATCATAAGCACACCCTTGCTCTACATGAACACACCCATGTCTACATGGATTCATCCTTGACTACACTGACACTTCCTAGCCTAACATGAAACACTCTCCCTCTACACGGGCACATCCTTGCTCTTCATGAACATGCCATTTTTCTATACAAACACATCTTTGCTCTTCATGAACACATCCTTGCTGTATATGGGCAGACCCTTTCTCTATATAGAAATGCTCTTGCTCTACACAAACATGCCTGTGTCTATGTGGACCCATCCTTGACTACATTGGCATTTCCTAGCCTAACATGACATACCCTTCCTCTATACGGGCACATCTTTGCTCTAAATGGACACACCCTTGCTCTACACAAACACACTCTTGCTCTACATGGACACACCCTTCCTCTATGTGGACACACCCTTGGTCTACGAGGACACACCCTTGGTCTACGTGGACATACCCTTGGTCTACGTGGACACATCCTTGCTCTATATGGACATACTGTTAGTTTACATAAACACATCCTTCCTTGCTCAACATAGACACATACTTGCTTTACATGGAAACATCTGTACTCTATATAAACACATCCTTGCTCTGCATGGACATGGTCTTGTTCTACATAGACAGCCTTGTTATCCACATTCTTTGCTGTTGTAGGATAGATGTATGACTTTACAAGTCCTTCAACCCCCTCTACCTTTGCTGCCAATCAAAATTCATGGACATACACACTTCAAGTGAAAAGACTTTTTTCTCTTTATATACATTTCCTTTATAAACAAGGTGAACTATTTAGCTGCCTGTCAGATGTTAGGTTTTTATGGTCCTTTATATTATAAAATTAATGATTGGTCCACTCCAAATATAGTAGTAACCACTGTGGCATGTACCTGGGCTTGCCCTTGCATCTAGGGGGCTGAGGCACATGTTTCTACTGTAAACAGTAGTGCTGCTCTAACAACCTCAACTCAACCTTTTAAGCCTCATGGAGGCCACTGCCACACAAGCCCTGATGTTTGATCTACCGAGACTGCTACAAGATGTGGCTCCTGGTATGATCATGCCCTGCTCAGTAGTGTGATTGGGGTAACTAGCTCTGCAGGATCCTCTGCATATGGATATTTTCATTTAAAATTAATCATAGTTACTACATAAAAGAGGCAATGCAGCCTTCGAGTTATCACTGCTGCAGCTCAGCTCATTTCATGCCTTTGTATAGATTTAAAACACACCTGGCTGGGGCTGACATCTCACAAGCTATCTTCACCTGGCACTAGAGTAAAGCACAAAGGCTGTTTTCACCTGGCACTAGAGCAAGCACAGAAGGGACCGTCTGCCTCACTGTGCTGTGTCACCCAGCATCGCCCCCCTGGGATGCCCTAGGCAGCCAGACATGCTCGTGCAAAGCTGTGGCTGATGCCTCCTGCCAACAACTAGCAGGCATGCAGTACCACCCAAGCTAGTTCCCTCCTCAGGCATCCCAGCACTGTCATTATGGAAGCTCACCCGTCCCCCTGTCAGATGAATTATGTTTTGAGAGATGACATCGTCTAAGTCCACCATTTCCTGTCAAATGTGTCACTCTCTGTTATTTATTCCCTCTGGGCACATGGTGTATGGACTCATGGACGGATGTCTTTGCTGTCCACTGGCATTTTCTTCAGGTGTCACTATTCCCAACTTTAACTCCTCTCCTGTCCTTCTTTCTCCTACACGTTCCTCAGAAATGAGTGACTTGTCTCGGAGATCTGCTGTGTCCCCTTGCTTGTCCTTCATAAAGAAAGAAAGAAAAAGAAGAGATGGAGGAAGAAGGGAGGGCTGGCCAGTGGATTTTGAGGTCCTCATCGGACACACACCCACGAGTCCTGATAAGAGCCACTCTGGGCACACTCATTAGCAGCGGTGTGCTGGTGAGGGCCATCAGTGAGGCCCCGCCACAGCTGCCTTTCAGCGGGATGGTATTCCCAGAGCTCACTCTTGCCTGGAGAAGAGAGCACAGAAAATGCAGGGCCTCTTTCTGGGGGGCTGGTCGCATTTTCACCTAAGACCTGGGCAGCAGCCAGCATCTCCCATGAGCTGCGGTGCGTCAGGTGCTGTGTGACCACCTAGGATATTAACAAGTCACGCACCACATGCGGCCAAAGAACCACAGGAGAAGCAGCCTGACTGGGTGGACAGAGTTTGCTGGAGCAGGTGGAGTGCCCTTGTGTGCCCTGAGGAAGGGCATACAGGCTGCCTGCTGTGGCTCCAGGTGTGGAGGGCCAGAAAGCCAGTATTCAAGGGGAGTGGCTGCACGAGTTTTGATTGAGGGCTCAGTTCTATTTTGACTTGTTGCCCAGAGCTGTTTCATCACTTGCCCGGATTCAAGCAGGACTCAAACCAGGCTCTGATGGTGGCGTCTCCACGACCTTGGCTGACTCCACGGTGCGGGCGAGATGTGGGGGGCGGCAGGGCGGGGGGGGGGAATCCTTCATCATGAACACGTCCACTGGGCAGCGTCTCAAAAACCAGGATTTTTTCTTTTCCATCAATATCTCCTGCGGTGAACTGGTAACAACAGCAGCAGAAAGGTTGGAGGAGATGGTGGGACCCGCGGCAAGTGGGGAAACTGTGAGTGAGCGTGAAAGCAAGAAGGACAAGGCGGCGGTGGCTGCGGGTGTCAGGCACGGTCTTCTGCTGTCCCTCCTACTCCCCTGCAGGCTTGAGTTTGCCCAGCCGTCGTCAGCTGTTCACCAGCTTTTGTCAAAACGGGAGCCTCTTCAACTCAGCAGGCATCACGTACCACCTTAAAAAGCGATTGTCAAAATCCTGTTGTTTGTTTCTTGTTCTTTGATTCCAGCTGAACTGAGAAATGGCTTGTCTGTCCTTTTGCTCTTATCCCTGAGACATAATAAGACTCCTGGCAATATATGAAAAATATATTATTCATCTGAAAATTGGTATCAGGAAATAAATATGTTATAATCCTATCTTAGTTTTGTATAACAGAAAAGTGTTTTTCAAGTTTATTATAATTTTAGTTCCTTTATTATACTAAAATCACACTTGCAAATTTCATGGTCATTTGACCATAAAGTGTGTGTATTTTCAACAGGGTTTTAGAAATTTAATAATCTTGTATCAGAATAAAGAAATAAAAATAAGCTCATCTAAATCTCTACACCGTAAATTTAAATGTAATATGCAATTTAAATCTGGTATGCAAATATCATTTACTATTTTTTAGAAAAAATTCCTCTTTGTCATATTTTAATAGTAATATTTCTAAATAGGGAAAATTATTTTCTGAAAGAATCAAAGTAATTTAAAATAGCTCACATAAACCCTCCAGGTGAGACTGATAAGTCCAGGTGAGGGTGCCGCCCTCACACCTCCGGCTGGTGCCGTGAATTTGCGTCTTTCATAGGCTGAAGGCGAGTGCAGTCTCAGCGTCTCCTTCCACTTCTAATGACCAGCTAGTTAATTCGCTCCTCCAGTCTCTGACATGCACATAATCTTCCTGATCCGCATCCCCCATTATTTCTCCTTTCTTTGCCGTGTGTGAGAAATAGTGTGAGGATTTTCTCATTTAAAATTGTTGCGGGAATCAGAATCATATCTGTCCTTCATAAATAGGACCTCCCTATCAAAATGGGTGTTTTCCACTGAAAATATGTGCGGGTAACATTGCTCACAAGCAGTGGCCAGTGCTTGGGAACTCTGTGGTTGCTCTCTGTGTCCTCACAGCCTTGATCAAATAAACCAGGCAGGTGCAAGTTATAGGAGTTTCTGATTATTTATGGCTTTTAGATACTTTGTGGGTTTAGCTGGTGAGAAAAGTTTTATTCCGCTCACACGGACAAAGCCCAGCCGACTGTCTGGGCTGATTAAATCCACATTGTTGCGTGAGCACATGGCAGGCGGGAGGGAAATTATGAAATCTCACCGCCTGTGCCATGGCAACTGGGCAAACAGCTCCTGGCAGAACGTGGATAATAGGAAATAGCAATATTTCTTTGCGCATTCCCTGCTGACAGTTTTATCCTCACATCTGCCCGACGTCCAGGGCGCACGCGGCGGACCGTCTGGGGCACGGTCCCTGCCCTTTCTGCTCCCGTCACTGCACTTGGTCACTTGGCGAGCACCGTCTGCGTGAGTGTCAGGGACACAGACGAGGAGAGCCTTCCTTACGAGTGACTGAGGATGGGTGAGGTCAGCAGTGCAACGAAGCGGCCGCGACCAGTGTCTAAATGAATCCAGTGCCGGGCCGCTGAGGTTGCACTGTGTCCAAGGCAATAGTGATCCAGGACCTGGACGCAGGGGTTGTGACCTCATGTGAACAGCTGGAAAACCCATGCAAACACAGGTCCTGAAGGGTTGTGTGAATTATAACTTTTGATTTGAGGGTGAAATTGAAAAGCGAAGACCCCTCCTTTCCAATGTTCCAGAAATACATATTGCTTGTGGTTATTTGAAAACATTCTCTCTTCTTCCTTTGGAATCTGACAGTGGCTGTGGCTCTCCAGAACTTTCTCTTTGCCTCTCAGTTTTCTCACCTTTGGCTCTTCTCCCATCTTGTTCAGCACTTGTCGGGAAGATGGGACAGGGTCCCCAGGGACCAGGATTAGAAGGTACAACCATACCCTGTGAGGCAACCATGGACAGCAACAAAATTGGGGGGTGGGTGGGGGCATTGTCACGACCAAGGTCTACCCCAGTCACTGGACTGTCTGTGTTGAATTCTACAGGCCCTCCTCCGCTGTTACTGGTGGCTGGGATTCTCTGGTTTTCTTTTCTTTTTAAACTTTCCTAGTTCATATGTACATGGTTTCTGTGTCTGAATATACATACGGATAGAAGTCTCTGACCTGCCGACTGCTTCTCTAGGAACTCGAGAAAACTACTTAACATTTTTCTTGGTTTCTTTGTCTGTAAATGAGATCAATAATATTCTGTTAGTTTATTGTGATAATTAAATGAGATAGTTCATGAAAGCACTGTGACAAGTGCCTGGTATACAGCAGGGGTTTAATAAATGTCAGATGTTTCAATCATTATGCTTATGTGTGCCTTGAGTTCTGATGAATTTCACAATACATTTGAGGCAGCTTTTTGTGTTGATACAGCTCTGTCAGATCCTGGATTTCTTACCGTCCCTGTGCACACAAGGACACGTAGTGGGTATGAACAGACACAAAACTCAATAGCTCTGCCAGAGAGCAGGGCCTGCACATGTGTCTCTGCATGGCACCTAGCAAAGACTGAAAAAACTCTCCCAGGAACCATGAGCAACTTTTCTTCTGATTTTCCCATCTTCAGTGGGTGAGTGGTCATATGTTTTCGTTATAATATATGATTTAATAAGAGACCCAAATCTTAAGGCATCATTTGGAAGGAACTAATGAAACTTCATGTATAATAGTTGTTCAGAAACTGAATATTGATCATAGATAGGGAGTGTTTAAAATTTACCTTTGTATAATTAGCTATTGGTTTAATATGTAAGTTTTGTTTCTATTAGAGGCTTAGGAGTGGGTTTTTGAAAGTGTTTTAAAGACTGATTTTCTGGCATCCTGTGAATTGATCAGCTCGGGCTGCTGGAAGAAAATTGTGCTGAACGGTTCTGGAGGCTGGGAGACCTGGGTGCCAGCGTGGTAGCATGCTGCTGAGGGTCCTCTCTGGGCTGTGGCCAGCCATCTCTTGTGGTGTCCTCATGTGGCCGAGAGCAAGCCAGCTCATGTGTTTTCCTATAAAGGCACTAATCCACCCTCATGACCTAATCACCTCCCAAAGCCCCATCTCCAAATGACATCATATATTGGGGATGAGGGCTTCAGTGTATGAATTTGGGGTGGGACACAAACAGTCAGTCCATAACATGCTAGTTTCCAGGATCTTCATCATTCAACATGTGATTTATATGAATTAAGCGGCTCAGCTCTGCCTCAGCTGGAAAACAGCAGAGATAAGATTGAGAAAAGTGAGCTTGGAATGATTGATGCTTTGATTCTTAGGCAAGGACTCTTCCTGGAGAGATGGTTGAGCAGCTCTCTGAGGGGAACCCCCACCCCACTCCACCCCGCCCCCCGGTGATGGCAGTGGAACTCTCAGTGGGGTTAGGGAAGGTGCTTCCAGCCCTTTCCTGCTCTAAATGACTCTTTACTGCTTACATTCTGGTCCAGACTTCTAGGTCTGCTCCTCTTCCCTGACTCCCTGCCAGTGATCTTGAATTTACTTTAGGATTTGGTCTCCCTGATATCTGACTTCAGACTTCTAAGAACACTGACTTTGCAGGCTTTTACAACCATGTGTTTTCTTTATCAAGACTCTTGCTCCAGCTCCCAAACCCGGCAACCTGAACAGCATCTTCTTTAGGCTAGTTCTGGTCCTCTACATTGGGATGAGGAAGATGAGGGGAGATTGGGACTCTGGTTTGTTCTGGCTTTTTTTGCCGTTGTTGTTATTGGGGTCAGGGAGAGATACTCCTGCCCTGTGATCCTTCATGCTGTTTTTGTTGTCCAAGGATGCCAGATTTCCTGCTTCAGTAGCAGTGGGACCCTTTACTCACCTCACTCTTCCTCATCTTTCTCTCCTCTGGTTTCTGCAGAGACAGTCCAGCTGGCTATTGCTCAGTCAATCATCAGAGAAATGAGTCAATGATTACATATTTACCAAGTACCTTCTATGTTTATGCATTTTATTTATCTGAATTACCTCTCCCCCTATATTTACCTGCCTAAACCCTGTTTGTATTTGGAGTCCCACTTCTTATAGGAGGGGGTGTGACTACTGGCATCTGCTGGGTGGGGCCAGCAATGCCGCTCAACACTCTGCCATGCAGGATGGCCCACAGCAAAGAATAGGATCACCAAATGTCAGTATTGCTGAGGTTCAGAAGCCCTTATCTATACTGAACTTAATTCATCAGCAACATTTCTTTATTTTCTTCATTTTTATTTTAATGGATTGAAAATAGAAAAAGTTCTTTTATTGGCCGAGATGGAGTAGCCCCATTTATCCACTTCCTGACTCTGACAAGTGAAAATTCCCAGCTACAGCACAGCCAGACAGCAGGAGAAGACTCTGAGAGGCAAAGATGTGGCAGGCTGGCTTGGGAGTGTGGCCGTGAGGATGTGGTGGGAAGTCCTGGGTTTCCTTCTTGCAACCACTCCTCCTAGAGGATGGGCGGGCACTGTGGAGGCCTCCAGCCCAGACCCCCCAACAGCCACAGACAAGAAATCCCCAAGACAAGGCAGTTCCCCTTAGCCAAAGGACTGCAAAAAGGGTGGCCTAACAACAGAAAACCTTACTCCAGCCAAACACTAACAGAAAAGCCAAGCATCCTTCCTCCTCCCTGAGATTTCAAGAGGCTCATGTGGGGAGCATATCTTCTCCACCTCATCACTCTCACCCTCCTGTGGAAGCAGGTTGCTGTGCTCCAAGTCTGGCTGGTGGTGTCCATGGGTCTGAGCACAGAGCTACCTCTCCAGTTCCTGGAGGGTGAAAGCAGGTGTGCTTTGTTCCCTCTTCTGGGATAGTGTCAGTGTGACCCAACAGGAAGCAGAGCCTCTAGCCTCCCCCCACAAGCAAAAGCAAAGCAATGTGACCCTCCCTCCACTCCCCATCCCTGATATCAGCAGGGCCCACTGGGGAGTTGGGCTTATACCCCAACCCAAAAGAAAAGAAGTGGTGGGGTCATACCCCACTTTTGCTGGGGTGGTGTCAGTGAGGCTGAGGGGACCTGAACTTCCTCACATTCATCTATACCAAGGCTGGGTGGTGTCAGTGGGGTGAGGGGGATACTAATCACACCCACCCACCTGGCCCTTGGGTTACATCTTAACATAGTAACATCCTGCTGCAAACAGAAGATTTAATTGGATCTAGAGTATCGTAATATAATATCCCAAATATGCAGGATACAACCAAAAATCACTTGTCATATCAAGAATCAGGAAAATCACAATTGGAATGAGGAAAGTAAACCAACAGGTACCAATGCTCAGATGAATTTGGTGTTAAAATGATCAGACAAGGATTTTAAAGCAAACATTGTAAAAATGCTTCAACAGAGAGTCACACATCCTCTTGATACAAATGAAAAAATAGAAAATCTCATCAAAGAAATATAGTTTTTAAAAAAGAGTCCAATGGAAATAATAGAACTAATAAATACAACCACCAAAAAACAAACAAGCAAACAAACAAACCCAACAACTTGGAGAATGGGCTCAACTTTGGAATGAAGGAAGCAGATGATAAAATTCAATCAACTTGAGGACAGACCAGTAGAATTTACCCCAACTGGGCAACAAAGAAAATAGGCTACCAAAACTTAAAAGTCTTAGACATGCAGGACAATAAGGCAGGAGCTAACATTTGTGCCACTGGATTTCAAGAATGAGAGGAGTGAATGAGATTGAAAAGTAATTAAAGAAATAATAGCTGAAAATGTCCCAAATTTGGCAAAACACAAAACTACAGATTCAAGAAGCTAAACAAACCCCAAATAGGATAATCTCAAGGAAATACACACCAAGAGACATCATAATTAATCCTATAAAAACTAAAGAGAAAGAAAAACTGTTGAAAGCAGCCAGAGAGAAATGAACACATTACCTATGGAGCACAACAATTCAAATGACAGCAGATTTCTCATCTGAAGCCATGGGAGCCAGGAGGAAGTGGAATAGCGCTTGTGAGGTACTGAGAGAAAAGAACTGTGAACCCAGAATTCTATATCCATAAAAACATTCTTCAGAAATAGAGGGGAATTGATACTTTCTCAAATAAAGAAAATCTTAGAGAATTTGTCACTATGAAGTCTCTCCTTAAAGACTCACTAAAGGAATTTCTCCAAAAAGAAAGGAAATGATAACAGAAGAAGGCTTGGGACTTCAGAAGGGAAAGAAGAACAGAATGAGTAAAAATAAAGGTAAGTAGAATATGTTACCCTCATGAGTTTCTTAAATCATACATAATTGTTGAAGCAAAAATTGTAATGCTTTGTGATGTGGTGCTCAATGTGTGTGGAGAAAATAACATAATTCTTTAAAGGGGCCTGAATGGAGGTAAGGTTTTAATACTTCACTTAAAGTGGCAAAATGTTGATACTAGTACACCATAATAAATCATGTATGTATGCTACAGTACCAAGCAACAAGTAACAAAACCATCCAAAGCTATATACTAAAAACACTATAAATAAATCAGGATGAATTCTCAAAACTCATTCAGTAGCCCATAGGGAAGCAAGAAAGGAGAAACAGAGAATAAGACACAGGAGAAACAAACCAAAAACAAATAAAATGGCTGTTACAAGCCCTAACATATCAATCACCTTAAATGTAAATTGCCTAAATATAACAATTAAAAAGCAGGGATTGGCAGAGTAGCTTTTAAAAAAATAAGACATACTTCAACAAGTCTGTCTAAGGGAAACTCATTATAAATGCAATAACATAGATAGGTTGAAAGTAAAAGGATGTCAGTTTCTTGCAAAACTAAACACATGCTTATCATATGACCCAGCAACTGCATTCTTGGGCATTTATTCCAGAGAAAAGAAAATGTATGTTCACCTAAAAACCTGCACATGAGTGTTCATAGCAACTTTATCTGTAATAACAAGAAACTGGGAACAACTCAGATGTCATTCAACAGGTGAATGGTGAAACAAACCATGATTCATACAGGAATCTACTCAGCAGTGAAAGGGCAGAAACTGCTGATGCATGCAGCCACTTGGATGGATCCCAAAGAAGTTGTCCTGAGTGGGAAAAGTCAATCCCCAAAGGCCACATATGTTTGATTCCATTTATGCACTGTTTTGAAATGACAAGATTACAGAGATGAAGAGCAGGTTAGTGGTTTCCAGGGGCCGAGGACTGGGGAAGAAGGTGGCTGAGGCTATCAAGGGTGGCCCTGGTGATGGAACTGAGCTGCATGGTGCCTGCTCTGGGGGTTGCCAGGAGGTATGCATGTGATAAACTGCACACACAGACATGAGTACGTGTGAAAATGGTGAAGTCTTAAAAAAGGCCCATGGATTGTATCAGTGTTTATTTCCTGATTGTGATATTGTTCTACAGCTGTGCAAGATGTCATCACTTGGAAAAGCTGAGGTAAGCGTATTCAGAGTCTCTTGGAAACCATGGGGGCCAGGAGGAAGTGCAACAGCATATCTGAGGTACTGAGAGAGAGCTGTGAACCTAGAATTCTATATCCATAAAAACATCCTTCAGAAATAGAGGGGAATTGAGACGTTCCCTCTTAATGACTTAGTTAGATCTTGATGACTGCATGTGAGTCTACAATTACTTCAATATAAAAACTTTTAAAATTATAAGAAGAGTCGATTTTTATTTTTGTAGTTATAATATATGGAAGCTTCCAATTAATGAGTTAAACTTTGATCATCTTTCTATTTCTTCTAACTTCTGTCACGAATATTTCCCCTCCCATAACAGACACTCCCCTGGTGCTGGACAGGTGCTTGGTGAGGTGCTCGCTTCATACCTGCCTCTGTGGTCCTCACAGGCCTGGAGCTGCCCTGTTGGCACCTCCATTAAACCGCTGGCTTCTCCAGGGAAAGAAATGGGGATTGCTGCTCAGTTGTTGTGCTCATGGTTCCATACACACCCTCAAGCAAAATTCCAAATGGAACCAACATCTTCAAATTGTGGTACTTTAATAAAATCTCCAGCACTGTCCTGGGCTCTCTATCTTTGGCATGTGTTTGCTAGGATTTGGAAAATTGGTCCTGGTGTTGCTAATAGCTATAGTACAATATGTTCTGGACTGGTCCAGAAATCAATTGTTCTATTACAACCTTACATTTTTAAAGACTTGGCAGAGAAAGTGATGAAACAGCTTTGCAATGCAAAACCTGTGGGGCAACCACTAGCTTCCAAATAAGTGCTGTTTAATTTTAAAGTCCCTGTCAGTTTAATATGAGGCAGAATGTCATTGCTGGGCTACTTCTGCACTAAAAATCAAGAATCTATTTGGCCACTAAATGGGTTCCTTTAGTGGATCACTCACCTCTCTGGGCTATAAAGAAAATAGTTGATCCCAAAGAGCTAGTTCTTCAATTTCCTTACAATAAAAAGTCTATAATTTTGTAAATCTCTGAGACTGTTCTCAAGGAATATAATACTCCTATGAGTTTTCTTCTTTATAAAGTCCTATTCTTGGTCTAAGGAGAAAATAATATCTCCAGTAATCACAGATTCCATTCAAATAAAACTGCTGGAATCAGATTCAGTTGTTTTTGGTGAGGTCTGATCATCAGCATCATCACATATTTGAGTCTGGTGAAACCAGCTATGTGATAGCATCTTACGAAATAAATTAATCATCTATATTATAGGTTATATAATGTCTGCCTCTAAGAGTTTGCTTTCTAGGTGCTTAGAGTTGAAAATGTGTAATATTTATAAAGCACTGTAATGAAAACATTTTTTATTGGGTTTTCTCAGGAAATTAGGTGCCAGTGATATAACCACTTCATGTCCTTTCGCTTTACTAACAGTTCTGGGATGAGGCAAAATATAAGTTTGAGCATATTTATTATACATTTAATTTAAAAAGTTTAACTATCAGAAATTCTGTATAGCCCGTATATTAAATATTATGAGCAGAGAATGTGACGGTCTCCTGGGGTTGCTCAGTTCACTGTGCTGGGCTCCTGCAGGCTCAGGTCCCCAAGGCGGGAGCTGCACCTTGGAAAAGATGAAGACCGTCTTGTTCACTGTCAACCCTGCCTTCCTCCTGCACCTTGTCTGGTTTCTCAGGCTGTGGATTGTCACTGCTTCCCCTTCTGGAAGACCTGGACCCTGAAACAGTTGCTGTCACTTGCCTCCACTCTTCTCCTTCCAGGCACTCCCTCCGTGAGACCTCTCCCTTCCACTGGGGAAGGGCACTGTCCTGATTCTTTTCTACACTGCTTTCTGGCTTTGTCAGTGCTCTCCCGTTCCGGAGGCACTGGTCCGTCCTCCAGCTGCTCCAGCCTCTGGTCACACGGCCGCCCTGTCATGAGTGGTGTGGAAGGTGGCACCGTCAGTGAGCCCCAATCGTGGAGATGTGTCAGGGGTCGAGCGTCACACTTCTGGTCCAGCAGTTGTGTGAATTCTCCCATGGAGCTTGAGAAGAGTCCTTCTTTCATGCTTGTTGTTCGACTCTGTTCTCTCTCTCAAACTCACCAGTCCGTCTGGTAACTCAGTATCTTTTGAGAACAAAAAACCCTATTTCCTCTTGACAGAGCTTTAATTTGCTCTACCGTTTTACTGTTTGGTTCTGGTAGTTGACAACTTGAAATATCAGAAGGTTTTCCTGCAGTGTGTGAATATTTGTCATTATACCAAAGATGGCTTGGTGTGACCAGGGCATTTTTGATGGTATTTGCTACAATGGAAAGACAGAGAACACTTCTATCTTCATTTAAGGTCTACTCTGAGAATACTTTGCCAACTGTTACAAAAGAAACTAGGGTGCATTCAGACAGACGACCGGAGCTTCTGCCCATATCTGAAACAGTTGTCAGTCCTAAGGCTCCACCTCTGTTTAAGATCCACTGGATTTATATTATTTCTTCGTGGGGATTGCCTTTTTGAATTTAGTAGTGAATTCAGGAACGTAGTTCACATTGTATCTCAAAACATCTTTTGTAGTTACTTAAGCACATGTGTATACACACACACATGTATTATATATATGCTCTCACACACATATTCACTTATATGTGTATATTTTTTCTTGTGGAAATACAGAAGCATAGAGATTCTTAACTGACCCGATGTCATCCCACTTCCCCGGTGTCTGAGCAGCAGGCAGTAAATAAAGCTTCAGTGTCTGAAACCAAATCTCATCAAAATTCTACTGCCCCGTATATATTTTTTTAAGAAATTCATTTTGGTCCCCATTCCCTAAACCTAGAACTCTGTCGTTAGTACTGTTAGTACCGAAGCCCATCTGTGAACCATGCAACAGCCACAAATGAAGATGTGCAGGAGCCCAAGAATGAAAATAGGCTTCCAGCAAGGGTCGGCTCAGAAGATGAGGGAGAGGCTGGGGTGTTTTCTGCTGCTTGGCGGGATTCTGTCTAAGTAGCTTCTGAATGTCAGATGAGCATGTCAGCTCAGTGGCCACGTATTTCCAACAGGTGAGCAGCAGCTGATGGCATGGGTCTAAGTAAAGATTCTGCACCTTGGATTGCTGCTTTCCCTATAAAAGTAACCCCAGAAGCAGACTTTTGAAAGTTCCCACACTAAAAAAATTCAGGAGAAGCAATTTACAAAAAATCTCTTTCACTGTCCAAAAGCACTTTTTTTTTTGAGAATTTATACTAAGCCTTTAGAATGTCATATTGGTCTTTTATTAGTAACCTTGACAATATGATTAGACTCCAAAAAATGTCTTCTTGTCAGTGAATAGCTTTCATTCTCTAAACTTTAAAGAGGCTACTCAGCTATGACCAAAGCATGCTTTATTTTTAAATTTTTTGCAACGCAAAAGCACAGATGATGATAAAATAGGTGTTAAAATCAAGCATTCCATTAAACATACTGATAACAGTTAAATAAATATTGTAGTATTGTAGATTTATTTTAACAGACTATTTGGATGCCGTCATTTAGTCAGAACTCAAATGTTCTGAATTAGAGTCTACTTTAAATTATAATTATAAAAATTATTTTGTTAAAATGTAGAGAAAACACAATTTTTGGAAACATTGATTTTCTAATGATATAAACCTTTGTTCCCTTAAATATCATTTCCTTTTCATTGTGTGTTAAATCCCATTCAGGTTTTGTTCAGATGTTGCCACAAATAGAGTAAGGATAAGTTGCTAAAGTTAAAATAAGTGAGACCATCTTTACTTATTTTTACTAGAAAAAGACAATGAAATCGTTAGCTACATTAATCAAAGTGCATTTTGACAACACTGATCAAGCCCAAGAGGCAAAAATAAATAAATAAATATAGAAAATATAAACAGAGAGAAAAAATAAAAAGGCAAAAACAAACAAACGAAAAATCCAAAGCAAATCTCCCAAAGACCACCACCAACAAACGAAAATCCAAACCTCAAACTCTAACCTTCACGGAGAGATCCTGTTGTGCTTTTAAAAAGTCCCTAATATTTTTCTGCACCCCGTGCACCGCCGCCCCCACCCAGTCTCTTCACCGCCCATATGTTATTTAAATGCTGATGATCTCCTCCATGGTAATTTCAATGAGCCACGGCAGACATATAATGCTTCCTCTTTTAATATGTGCAAAGTGAGTTATTGTCACAAAGCAGATATGAAAAGGGAATCTTGCCTAATCTCTGTAATGCGGGCTTGTGCGGGCGCTAACATGGTCACCTGAATTATGCATGCCTATTGTGTTCAAATATCATAAATCGGTGCATGAATACCCTCCAAATCATTTTCAGTTCGTGAACATTTATATACAGAGCTCTTGAGCACTGCAAAGACAATTAGTCATATTTGTATGCCGGAATTAATTGAGAGTGAGATGCGGGAGGCAGAAGGAGAGAACAAAGAATGCTTTTTGTCAGTTCTTCCAACTGACAGGGATAATTAGATATATGAAATTGAAATTCCTCAGCAGGGGGTTCTGTTGACAATGAATTTTCTTTTGATTCCGTCCTGTTATTCTTTTATGCTGTCATCTGTGGCAATTTGTTATTCAGCTTGAAGCTTAAAAAAGCAAAGCATTCCGCTTTTATGAGTAGATGATGTCAGTTTGTACACTGCTGGGAAATAGATATTAAATGTAATCTTTAAACTAAAAAAAAAAAAAGAAAAGAAAAGAAATAAAATAAAATCAGTTAAAGAGACAGTGTGCTGTTTACCCAGCCTGCAGAGAAGAAACTTCATGAGAAATTGTCAGAACTTGTTCAGTGGTATTTGAAGTTGTTCAGGCTCCATTAATCCGGTGCCTTGACTGCGGCTCCAACTATTCTTCTAAGAGGATGCAATTTAATGCTGGGAAACTCAAGTCTGCGATGCCAGAACGGCACTAGACATGAGCGGCTGCAGAACACTACCATTATCCTGCTTGATCTCATTTTTGTTTGCCTCTCCGTTCTGTCTCCACAACACCAAAACCATTATTCACAGATTATCTCCTTTTCTGCTTCCGTCCAAATCAACTGCTGTGGATGGAGTGTGCTCTTAGGAAAGGGATCTAAAGAAAACTGTAGACCACCCCCAAAAATATGGTCTGCATTTACCACTCATCCACGCTTATTGGTAAACATGATTTAGAATATTTTATACATTAGACTTCAAGGTAATGGCCATTTTGCTTGCAGGCCATTAATTCTCAGGGTCTTTTCACCTGTGGAAAGACTAAGCCTTGGTGTTGGTTCATGTGGACCTGGATCCACACGTCATTCCTCTAACTACTTCTGTGAATTGTGGGCAAGATTTTCACTTTCTTGACCTGTTTGTTCCCCCTCATCTGTAGGGAGAGATCATTTGCATAGCTAACTCTTACTGTCTCTGTGAGGAAAGACCCAGCATAGTGCCTGGTATATAATACGTGTGTCTTAAAAGTTAGATGCTTGCTACCCTTCCTCATGAATATCATTACCTTCTTTAATTTATTCTTTCATGTATATTGTGTTCTCACCCATTCATTCTTTCAAAGCATGCATATTGAGTATCTAATACCAAAGGTGCCATGCTGATCCTGGGGATAGAGTCCTGAGGACAGCAGGGTTGGCCCCACGGGCTTGGAACCATGCGTGGAGTTTGTCAAAGCTTGTGCCTCTGCATAGGACTCCCCACAACATTTGCTTACATGCAGTTTCATGGACCCCTCACCAGGTCTACAGAATTGGAATGTTTATGGTGGGGCATAGGAATCTGTATCTCATCAACCGTCCAGGTGGATCTTAGGCATATTAAAGTTTGAGAAGTACTCACTCTTGGTAGCTGTCTGAGACTCTTGGAAGGAAGGTATCTGAGACTGCAGGAGTAAATTACTGTTTCACCATTAATTTTCTTCAGTGTTGGAAGTCAGACCCATGGTCTCTTTGCTTTTGCTTCACTAAATGAAATGTTTGTGCCAGAGTTGACACTTATCAGAGCATCTTGGTTCCTCTGGGGGCACAGAACCAACATGGCTTCAGAATGGTGGTGCCTTCAGGGACCCTAACCCAGGCACTGCCTCAGGTTTACCAGCTCTCCCAATTGAGGCAGCTCAAACACTGCCCAGGTGCTGAGGCTGGCCAGGACGTGCTGATGGGGTTAGCTTTGAGTACCATCTGTAAATCTAATCATGTGGTGCGTATGCGTGTACATGGTATGTATCTGGCGGAACGTAATTTCTGTTGATTCCCTTTTACAGGTTATAATCATAGAGTAAATAGTCTTTGAATGAAATGTTTTGTTTCCTTCTTAGACACAGCTTTGCAGTCATTGCATGGATTTTAGAAACAAAATGCAGACACTTTCCTACTTCTGTTTTTTCCCCTTGTTTTTCCCTTTTCCTTCCTGCTTACACTTTTCCATTAAACATCCTTAACTTTATTCTGCTTCTGTTTTTCTACTTCATTCATCTCCCATCTCCTCAGAGTTTGGAAGGTTTGTTTCCCCAAAATGAAAGTTCCTTAATCAAAATCAGCAACCTGGTGACTGAATTAAAAGGAACAACAACAACATAAAAATCTAATTTTCGTCAAAAACAAAAATCTCATGAGGTGTTGGACAACGCTGTGTTCCAACTTACCACTGTGCTTGTGAATATACCATATGGAACCTTGCTGAACAAGACAATATTGAGCTCAAGGAGTCTATTTACCTAAGGAAACTTTTTATGCAAATTTAAGGAGAGAAGGCCAAGAAAAGGAAAAGGTCACCCATTGATATAAGAAATAGGACAGAAAAACATGGCTGAATGCAGACCCATCTGGAGAAGTATTCTGGGGAAGGGTTCCATGAGTTTAAAACCAAAACAAAAGCTATTTTTTTTTTCAGGACTGAATTGAATTGAAGGTCGATGTTCACCTATGTTACCATTGCAAATCTCTCCAAAGTGCCTAGTTTCGGTCTTTTGACTTTCTTTAGAGATGAGTTGCTGTTGTTCTGTTCTGCTTTTTAGTCTCATAAGCTGCAGTCTCAGATATTTGGGTTACTTTCCAGATGGATGTTGCTGATCACTAGGGAGGAGGCACTGGACAGCTAGAGCAGGGATGAATCAGAGCACATACCTGCTGTCCTTTCTGGAGAAACGCTGGAAACACACACACTGTCGATGCCTAAGGTGACTGGGGAACTTCCTGCAGTTCTACCGCTCATTCAAGTGCGGCCTGCCTAGGTGGCTACCATGGGCCAAGAGAGTCCGAGAGATTCAGTACTTGTCAGACTGGTCTGCTCAGAGCGGACTTAACAAAATGTCCAGAGAAATTCATTTTGAAGTAAGCACCACCTTAAGTGCCTCCAAGCAGTGCACAATGGCTTGGATCTAAGATGATTAGCTGGCCCTTGGATGACAAAGTACTCATTCATTACCTGTTACACAGTGGCCAGAACCATCACTCTGTTGACCTTCCTTGTGACCTACCAGATAGTTGGGATGAGAACAGCATTTAGAAGATAAAGGCCTGAGCCATGGAGACGGCTGATCCACAGAAACAGCATAACTGGAATTATTCACCCCAGAGAGGAGAAAGCTATATAATGACTTAGCTTTCATAAATTATGGAGATCAGTCTTGTAAATATTTCTCTACAATAGAACAGGAAGCATTGTACTTACATTTCAGCAACAGAAGATACGTTGAAGAATTTCCTGGCAGCAGAGTTGATTAATGCAAGCACGGTCGTCCTGAGGTGGCACGGACACTCATCAGCAACAGGTGTGTCACACACAGTGTGAAGAGCTGGCGGTTCACAGAAGGGCCCCTGGTCCTCAGCGGCAACACACCGGGAATGAGTGTAACGTCAGAACTCGGTAACTCCTGGGCTGACCTTGTGCTCAAATAGACGTGGGCGCAGGAGAGAATAACGGAAGCTTGAGGTGGCAGGGGACGCTTGACCGAGCTAATATTCAAGGCTAATCGGGGAGGTTGCAATGCTGTGTTAAAACGTTTTAAAATAGGGAGAAGCTGATCAGCACTATTGAGGACACGGGTGGTGACATGTCTGGTAGCCTGGAGTGCGTTGGGCAGAGGCTGTGGCCACAGTCATCATCGCCGCTGGGGAGTGGAGCCTGAGACAGAGTCTGGGGACCTGGCGGGGCTCAGAGGTCCTCAGACAGGAGAGAGGAAAGAGAAATGAAATGGCAAATGCCAGTTTGGCATGGGGAGCGCCGTGTCAAGCAATGATCATGGGCACCATGTGTTGAGTCTCATTGTGTGACAGGAATTGCCAGCTATGTTCATGAATCACGTAATGTGTGTAACAAAACTGGTCAGACAGATAGTGTTACCTTAATTTTCCGGACAAGGAAACAGAAACTTGAAGAAGTCCAAAATACTTTGCCCTAATTCACACAACTCAGGGGGTGCCCAACCCAAGCTGGCCTGACCTTGCAGCCCATGCTCCAGACAGGGCACCAGCTTCTCCTGAAGAAGGCATGCTTGGGGTGTGTGGGAGTCAGGACAGTGATGATTCTGGACTGGAGCTTTCCATGGGCAGCTAGGTGGAGACAGCAGGATGAGAGGATGCAGCCTGGGGCTCCTGGGAGGATGTGCTGTGTGGGTAGTGTCGCCACCAGCAGCCACTGAATCCAGGCCCACCAGGCAGGATGGGCAGACCTCTGATCCTTCACCAGTGGCCAGAGCTCCCAGAAAACTGCCTCAAAACACGTCGCCTTTCTGGAGGACAAACAGAATTGGGTGTTGCATTTTCAATAGTGTAGGGAAACTGGAAAGAACTCAGGTCTAGTTCTCCAGCAGGAAATACAGATGCGCAGCAATCAAGATGCCAGCGTTTACAAGAGAAGTCACCTGTGGCAGCAAACATTGCTAGTTGATGATGTTCACACTGACCATATGGTTAAGCACTTTGAGATTTTGCTATGGATGGACTGAATTTTGTCCTCCAAAGTCCATGTCCATGGGAAGCTTAACTCCCAGTGTAACTGCTGAGGGTGGGAAATCCTGTTATGGTAATTGAAAGTTGGGGCCTTGAAGAGCTGATTAGATTGTAGGACTGTGTCTAACTAAATGGGTTAATAAGTTGATGGCTTAATGGTGGTCATGGGTGGGGCTCTGAGGGCTTTAAAAGGAGAAGGAGTGAGTAGTTAGCTCTCTCTCTGCTCCTCCATATTCACCATGTGACGCCCTGCATTGCTGTCATCACCACCAGGACAAGGCCCTCTCCAGATGTGTTCCCTGAACTGTGGACTTCCCAGCCACTGAAACTGAATGCAATACATTTCATTTTCTTACAAATTACCCAGTTCCAGGTATTCTGTTATAAGCAACAGAAGCATACTAATACAGACCTGATATGATTTATCTTTGGAATCTGACTTGCTTCAGAGACAGAATAATTTAAGGAAATTAACTTGTGAAATTGTTTTTCAGTTGTTTAAACAAATAATGATCCATTCCTGCATGCTCTCATGACAATCCAAAATGAAAAAAAAAACCCAAAAAACAAAAAACAATGTCACGTTTAGCCACTCAGAAGACTGGATTCTGGAGTTTTATCATAGCAAACGCATAGCGGGTGGCTGTTTAACACTGTGTCTATGAGGGCTGATCTTTTGAGTAAAATACCAAAGAATTTATCTAAATGTTTGTGCTATGCTTAACTTTGGCTTTCTTTACAAGACGACAAAATGTAAACCTAGTAAAATTTGTTAAACGTAGTTATTGGCCATGTTTCGATTTTGCCTACATTGTTGTATTGTTTTATGGGGTGTAGGAGGATTATGGTTTCTTATAAACAGCATATATATGTGAATGGAACCATGAAAAGGCATTCTCATGTGGATGTTGCAGAGTTCAGTGAGCTTAGAAATGGTAATAGAAATAAATTCAATACTTTTTTTTTTTTGCCTATCCTACTCCAATTTTTCACTGTCGGCATTCAAGCAGTTAAAAATGGGTTATAGTGTTAAATAGATGTTTACCTTTGAGAACTATGATTTTGATACTATGGGGGACTGCCCCTCCCGCATGCCTGGGCTGGGCCCTGCTGTGCCATGTGACTGGCCTCCATGCTTCTGTACTTGCCCTGGTAACTTTTGCTGCTCTCACCCATGAGACTACCATTTCCTTCAGAGAAGGGGCTATTTCTTACCAATTATTGTGCCCCAAGATTTAAGCAAAAAGTGACAACTGCATAGTAGGTCCTCAATAAATAACTATGGAATGACTTCAGATAAGAATCTGGGCTGTTTAAATTCAAGAAAGATGTATTGATGCCTCCTGGGTGCAAAGTGCTGCATTAGGCCTTTTGAGGGGTAAAAATTGGAGGTGACATTCCTTTGAGGAGTCTGTGTCACTTGTAATTTAAGAAGAATGTGTCTGGAGTGATTATCAGCACTCAAAAATCACTCACTGGTGTTGCATGGTGCACAGGTTCCTGGAGCCAGGGAAACTGCAGGCGACAGGTGCTTAGTGTGAACTTAACATGCCCTGCCTCTGTGCTTCTGTGTAGATATGTTGTCCAGTGTGTGTAACAGCTGAAGGTGTGTGGAGTTCTTCCAGCACTGGTAAATACTACAGAGATTGCAAAGAATACTTTGTTGACTTTTTATGAAACTGTAATTTTAGAAACAATGTGCATTTATTGCAATAAATGCTTACATGAAAAAAAATAGAAAAGTTTCAAATAAACAACCTAATGCTACACCTCAAAGAACTAGAAAAATAAGAACAATCCAATCCCAAAATTAGTAGATGGAAAGAAATAATTAAGATCAGAGAAGAACTAAGTAATATAGAGTCCAAAAAATGATATAAAAGATCAATGAAACAAAATGTTGTTTTTTTAAGAAGATAAACAAAATAGGAAAGCCTTTAGCTAGGTTAACAACAACAACAACAACAACAAAACAATACTCAAAAAACTAAAAAATAGAGAGAGAGAGAAGACCCAAATAATAAAAATCAGAAATGAAAAAGGAGACATTACAACCAATGCCACAGAAATAAAAGAATCATTAGAGACGATTGTAAACAACTCTAGCCAACAAATTTGAAAACATGGAAGAAATGGATAAATTTCTGGACACATACAAACTACCAAGACTGAACCAAGAAGACACAGAAAATCTGAACAGACCAATAACAAGCAACAAGACTGAAGCAGTAATCAGCAGTCTCCCAACAAAGAAAAGCCCAGGACTGGATGGCTTTACTGCTGAATTCTCCCAAACATTTAGGGAAGAATCAACACCAATTCTCTTCAAACTATTTCAAAAAATTGAAACAGAGGCCACTCTCCCAAACTATTCTACAAGGCAGTCAATTTCTTTAAACTGGAATTGCTATATAATGTCATCACAATATTTTAGTGGTGGTAGTTATTTATAACATGTGATGCAGGAGAGACTTTAGAGAGAAGTTAGCTTGGGTCATTTATTTTTAGAAAGGAGAAAATTGTGTTTGAAAATTCTGATTCATGGGGTATTAGTTATCCCTGAAAGAATATTTAAGCCTCACATTCCCTTTAAAGATTCTTGTAGTAAGAGGATATTTCAAATTTGTTTTTTCTCCCTTCGTCTAGCGTTTCTTATATCTTAGGATCACAGGAGCATAAGAGAAACATGTTTCTTTCAGTCTGTTTTCTGTTGCTTATAACAGAATACCTGAAACTGGGTAAAGAAATAAAATTCATTTCTTACAGTATTAGAGGCTGGGAAGTCCACAGTCCAGGGGGCACAACTGGTGAGGGCCTTCTTCTTGGTTGGAGGATCCCGTGGTGGTGCAGGGTGTCACATGGTGAGAATGGAAAGAGCCCTCTGACATGCTCACTTGCCCTTCTTACAAAGCCACGAGTGCCCCTCCTGTGACACCCACTAAACCATTAACCTGTTACTCCACAAATGGATTAATCCATTCATGACGGCATAGTCATCACGATCTAATCACATCTTGAAGTCTCCACCTTTTGACACTGCGATAGTCTGATTTCCTACCCTCTTAACACTGTTACAATGGGAATCAAGTTTGCAACACATGAACTTTTGGGGGACACATTCAACCTATAGTTTTAACATTTAACATAGTGATGTTAAAAATGTGAATTCCCACCCCAGCCATGGATGTTAACTCAGGAAAGCTGGAGTGGGGGTCAGCACCCTTATTTTTAAACAAGCATCCAAGGAGATTCTGGTATAGATTGTCCATTGTGGAGGCAATACTGGCTGGTCCATTCATCCAATATTGTTGAAGGCTTACGGTGGGCTACGTGTAGGGCTACCATACAATGGTCTCTGTGCTGGGAAGTGCTAGAATGTGGGAACTTGGCATATGGGTCCCAAGAATGCTCAGTAATTTGTCCCTGACTCCTCCGTACTTCCATTTGCCAGCACTGCATGTTCATATGGCCTGTCTTCCTCGGAGCTATTTGCTCCATTTTCCTTTCAAGGCCCTTTTCCTCTGTATATCTGTCTCCTATCTATCTATCCATCTGTCTATCTATTGCTCTATCATATCTATCATCTATATTTATCAATCATATCTACCAATCAGTCATATCCATTTATCAGCTATCATCTATATCTATCAATCATATTTATCAATTGTATCTATCATTTATCTAACAATCATGTCCATCAGTCTATTCTATCATTCTGTCATATCTATCTATATCACTCATATCTATAAATCAATCATGTCCATCTATCATCTAGCTATCTGTCACCTATATCTATCTATCTATCTATCTATCTATCTATCTATCTATCTATCTATCTATCTATCTATCATCTATCTATGTATCATCCACCTCTTGATTTATCATTTTTCTGAATGCATTTTAATGTTTCATGCACATCTAGGCCTATTCTGGTAAGGAAGTTAACCATGCACAGAGAGAAAGCAACTAGAGAAACGTAGAGCATGATTCAGATTTACTGGATTTAAATCCTGGCTTCATAACTTTGGAATGTTTCTTAATTCCTCTCAGCTACAGTTCTCTATGTGTGAAATGGACTAATAATATCTACCGCTTAGAGTTATAAGGGTTAAATATAACACATGTAAAGCACTGAGATTAATTGGGTCAGTTATTGGAACAATTACAACTAGAAAAAGAAAATAATATGGAACCATAATTCACCCTTTAAGCCAAAATAAATTCCAGATGGATCAAAAAGTAAGGGTAAAAAAGGGAACTGTAGAAGTACTAGTAGAAACCATGAAAGGTTATTTAAAACATATTCTTAGATTTGGGAAGATCTTAAAGTATGACACAAAAATCTAAAAACTGATTGGTAGATTCAGCAACATAACTTTTCTTCTTGCTTGGCCAAAAGATAAATGACAAACTGGCAAAATATTTACAATTCATATTATAGAAAAAGGACTGTTCCTTAATACGTAAAGAGCTCCTACAAATCAAGAAGAAAAGGCCAACAATTCAGCAGAACAATGGGCATAAAATATGAACTGTTTTTATAAAAAAATACAAATGTCTCTGAGACTCATGAAAAGGTACTCAGCTTCATTTCTAAAAAGAGAAGTTTACATCAAAGCAATGCCGAGCTATCATTTTGTGTTCATGAGATAGGCAAAGATCTAAAAGCTTGATAATACATTGTTGAAGAGACTTTAGGAAACGATCAACCTTTGCTGATAGAAGTGTAAATTGGTAACATTTCTAAGGAGGATTCTTGAAAAGATTTGTCAAAATTACACACATACTCTTTGACTCAGTAATCTTGCTTTTAGAAATTTATTCTGTAAATATGATCACTTGTAGGCAAGAGACACATTGTTTATAAAAGCAAAAGTTCAGAAAGAAGTTAATGCTTCTCCATGGGAGACCCACTAAATACCCTTTGACACCACACAATGGAATCTAATCATCTATCCATCTATCTATCCATCCATCTAAGGAACCATCTGTAGCCTTACCATCATGAGAAGAGTCTTCATAGTTGTCATGAAACGATCTCTTAGACAGTACCAAGTGAAACAAATCATGGTTCAGAACAGTATGTAGAGTTTGCTACCATTTAGGTTAAACACAAAGAAAACTAAAGGAGGACTTGAATGCACATTGGTTGGAGCATTCCCGGACTGTCTCCAGGAGGGAGCTAAGTTTCCTTTGGGATTTTCCTTCTGAGGGGAGGAGGGAGGCTAAACAGACATGGGAGGGACACTTCATGCCTTTTCATCCCTTTTTAATGATGAAAGATGTGAGTTGTTACTTAAGGAGTTAAATAAAAGATTAAAAAGAACAATGAAGTGATATAGTTCTGAACAACTTACAAATAATGGACTCTCATGACGTCCTTTATGAGTGTGGTGTTTTGCGATGTTTGTAGCTGGGGCAATTCAGCGGAGAAAGAAATGAGGAGAAGCAATCATTTTGTGGATTTGGGTTGATCAAGGAAGATTAAAAAATCATATTGTCGGTTCCTATTTTCTCTTAGAAATAGTTCAAATGATTGATCTAATTCCATCCTTTCTCAGTGTACATTGTACTTTTAGTGGTAAATTTTTTATAGTAGTAAAGAATATTACATTAAATTATACTTTTCTTCCTCTAGCATTTTGTCATTATGGAAAAGTTAGGCAGTGTTTCTACTCATAAATACTTTCATTTTTATTTTCCTTATAGTGGCATGTAAAACACCTGGTAGAGAATCCAGATACTTAAAGTTGCTTCTCTAGGAGTTTTCATCCTCTTTCAGAGAACATCTGCAGACGTGTTTTTGAGGTCTTTCTTTTGGTTCTCCCCCATGTTTAAGTTTTTTTTCCCTACAGTTTATCTAGGTGACAAAATAGCAGAATACTAAGGTTAGTCAGGCACAAGACCGTGAGCTCCGGAGAGGAAATGGGTTTGAGTTTTCTCTCCACCCTCTCCCTATCACCAACCCTCTGCCCTGCACACTGTAAACAACAAATCACGTTTATTGAAGAAATGATAAAATGAAACGAGTGGATTCCGAGCTTTGATGTGCCTTAGCTGAAGAAGTCGCAGGCAATGTCTGGACACCTCTGTTTCAGTCACAGACGTTGGCCTTACCCCTGTCTGACATCATTTATGTTTTGACTTCATTTCAATTTTGTACACTTTTATTAAGTGCCTACTTTGTGCCAGCTCTCAGGGAGTGAACATTCTGAGCAGATATTATCCCATCCTACTCAGTGCTTAAGGAGTGGATTCTCTTCACAAGTTATAATTATTCGTTTACAGCCGTGTTTTATAGCTCCTTTCCCCAAACTGTGCTCTGCAGTCACATAAGATGCACTTGGTGGCTGTGATCAGATTCTTAGAGAGTATCCTTCAAATGCCCTTCCTTTCCCAGACACAGCCCTGCCCATCGGACCTGCGATCTCTGCCATCAGTGTTTTGTTGTGTAAAACGAACAGCGTGGACAAAATAGCTGATCACAGAATCTTTCTGAAGAGCACAGTAAACCACTGTTGCACTGCTGCGGGATGCTTGCTCGACACCTGAGCACCAGCGTCAGCCTTTGTGGAACAGCAGAGGCTTTACCTGCATTGTCCCCCGGTCTGATTTTGGAGAAGACTGAGTCTTCTGTGTGCCTCCAACTCCGTGCTGGAGGTGCACCTGGCTCTACCTGAGTCTCAGCACTGATGACCCTGTATTTTCTGTATTTACATTTCCGGCTTACCTTATGGTGAAGATTGAGTGGAATCGTTTGCACAAAGCATTAGCACAGTGCTAGTCAGGTTGAAACTTTCCATTGCTGTTATTTTTATTGTTTCTTAAAAAGAACCATTATCCAACTTGACCTGAAATTCCTAAGCCTTGTCTCTCCTCTCTCATGCTGCTGATGCACAGGCTAGGTCTGGATCATATGCACAGTGTCATCATCGCTGGTAGCCACAGACAACATATAGAGACCCATGTCCCTCTGGAGACCCAATGCGTTACTGTTTCCTCCACATGATTCCAGCGTTCCCCAATCCTGCAACCCGAGAATATACTAATGTGTTCAGAGTCCTGTTATTTAGACATCTGGAAAAGGGAAAAAAGCTTCCCCCTTTCCACATCATCCTTTCAAAATGGACTGGTTTGGTGCAGTTTGTGCACGTGTACACATGTGTTCGTACGTGTGTTCACACGACAGCGACCACAACAAGATTGTGAGTGGTTTGATGGTAGGTGATTATAAAAAACCAAATCCCATGCATTGGTGTGTCTAGAACACACACCAGACCCTTGAGGAATGGGACTGTAGATACAGCCACTACCATCTCCCTACTTGGAGAGTTTGCAGTTGGGACAGACTTCCACTATGACGCTTGGCATCTTCTTTTATGTTGTAGTAAAATAAGACGATTGTGAGGACAATCAGCTAATGAAATCAGTCACATGCTGTTTGAACTTTCATTCCAAGAGTCCTCTTCAGAGGTTGGGAATGTTTTCTTTTAAGAAGAGAATATTCAAACAGTCCCTCTGCATTTGAATCCTCCCAGTGGGCTCTCTGTGCCCTCCAGGACAGTGCCCGTCCCTCCATGTGGCACCTCCCAGGGGCCCTGTACTGTGACTTTAGGAGTCACTGTCAGCTCAGTGCCTCAGGGGGTCCACGGCCATGCCCCCACCACTGCAGCACCTTTGCTGTGAGGCAGCTCCTGGGCCCTGCTGGTCTTGTGCCTGACCCTGGGATGGAGGGTCTGACACTCCATGAGCCTTCAGATGGTGGAGATGGCTATAGCATGGTCTGTAAGCAAAGCAAAGCCATCCCCAGGGTAGGGGTCAGTCCTGGTTGGGATGAAATGGTGTCTTTACAGGGTGAAAGGGCCCCATAGAAGCCATTTGCTAAGAAGTGGCTGGTTGGACTCCTCCAAAGATGTTCTGTATGGGGGCTCAGAGCTGGTCCCTTCGCTGGCAGGCTGGGCCTCCAACAGTGACAGTGGCTGGTCAGCTGTGGTGGGCAGGGACCTTACCGTGGGGCCTCTGTGTGGCCCTGTCTCTGTCACCAGGGCTTCTCTGCCCATGAGCACATGTCCAGGAAGGCTGATGAGAGTCAAATCATCCTGAAGCTGGCCTCCAGCCTGCCTGACCCATAGCTACACTGATGAGGTCCTTGGACCTGCTACCCAGGGGGAGGGGGACAGACTCACATACTTTGATTGAATTGTTGCCCAAGAGTTCTGTCGTCTCATCTCTTCAGTGACCAGTGGCACTTGGCCACAGCCCCCAACTCTGTAGTCTTCACATTCAGCGTTTTCCCCAAACTCCTGAGGTTCCAGAGATAGCATCAGTCCACCCAAATCCATCTGCCATGGTGGACATCTCAGCAAATGTCTGCTACAGTGTGCCCAGACAATGGGTGTTCTGCCCAAGCCCAGTGATGGGGTTGTTGTCCGCTATCCAGCACTTGCTTCCTGTTGGGGACTCTGCTTTCTGGGGTTACTTCTGCTCTTGATGCTCCTAGGTCAGGTTCACAGAAGCAAACAGTCTACTGCAGGTGGTTTACTGGGGGTGTATCCTCATGCTGAGGGGAGGGAGGAAGGATGCAGAGCAGGGCAGCCAGCTGAGTTTGCTCCCATGGGAGGGAAGCTCTGGGCACAGTTAGTGTAGCATCAGCCCCGCTTGAGGCAGGGGGCTGTCTTCTGTACCCCTATGTCTCAGTCTGTTCAGCTGCTATAACAAAATTCCAGAGACTGGGTGGCTTGAGCAACAGATGTTTCTCTCTCACAGTTCTGGAGGCTGAAATCCAAGATCAAGATATGGAGGATTCAGTGTCTGGCGAGGATGGGGTCTTCTCACTGTGTCCTCTCATGATAGAAGGGGTGAGGCAGCTCTCTGGGGCTGAATTAGTCCATGTCTGTTGCTTACAACAAAACAAATGGGTTATTTGTAAGAAAACAAAATTTGCTGCATACATTTTCTGAGGCTGAGAAGTCTAAAGTCCAGGGAGCATATCTGATGAAGGCCTTGGTGGTGGTGACAGTGACCCAGGGGTCTCACAAAGCAGGGTGGTATAGCAGAGAGAGCTGACCATGTTAGCTGGCTCCTTTTAAAGCCATCAGAACTACACCCCAGACCACCGTTAGTCTATCAACTTATTACTCAATGAATGGATCAATTCATTCAAGAGGGTACAGTCCTCACAATCCAGTCACCTCTTCAAGGCCCCATCTTTCAATTACCATATAGGATTGCCCACCCTCTTGAGAATCATGGTGGGGATCAAACTTCTAATACATGAAACTTGAGGGACACAATTCAATCCTTACCAGGAGCCTCTTTCATGAGGGTGCTAATCCCATCATGATGCCCCACCCTCATGACCTCATCTAAACCAAATCACCCCCAGAGGCCCCACCTCCAAACACCGTCACATGGGGGTTAGGATTTCAACATATGAATTTTGGGGGGACACTCACATTCAGAACCATAGAGCCCAATGACGGCAACTCATCTGCAGGCCCTGGTTGGGGTGAGGGGTGGGGAGCATGACTCATGGAGTAGGGGACCCCGGGGATCAGCAGCTGTGCGTGGGAGGGAGGGAGCACTTCCCAGGGGGCAGGAGCCCTGGGCAGGCCAGTGGCACACTCCCTGAGGAGTTCGGGAATGGTAAAGTCCAAGGTGAGGCAGCGAGAACACTCCAGTCCCAGCCACTCTGGAGACGACGGTTAGTGCAGGATGGAAAAGGAGAACGCCATGTCTTTAGGAGCGGGTGCTGAACTGCTCCCACATTGCTTTAACCCATAGTCATGCCTTGTCGTCTGACCTGTATTTGAAGAGCTCCACGCAGCAGTTAAGAGCAGAGCTGTGGGACCCCGACTGACGAGGTTTTCAGGCCGGCTCTCCCACCCTACAGCTGTGTGAGCGCCATGCCTCAGCTCCTTTGTCTGAAAGTCCCAAAAACAATGATTGCATCACCCCACTGTCACCGGGAACATGGTATCCAGGCTGTCAAGTCAGTGTTCCGAACAGATAGACAGGCAAACAGATATCCCCCTCCAACTGTAGATTCAAATCCATAATACTCAAAGAGAGAGTGGCTGCACACGCTCCAGCGTAAGTGACCCCTTTGTCTAGAACACGCACCCTGCAGGCACAAAGAGGCCAACAGCGCTTCATTAAAAATACATGGTCAGAAGAAAAGAACCAATTATCATTCACATGATATGAGTGATCAATATAATTAAGAAATGAACTCCCAATAAAAGGACTAATGAACAGTATATCCTAACAGTACTGATATTGTATGGACTAATTAAATATTTATCAAGTGTCAAGGCACAATTCTAGATGCTATGGAGTATACAAAATGCATTTCTGTTGCTAAGGGACTCTGACACATCATAGTCATGCACCACACACGGGCGGTGTGACCTTGGTGACCACGTGGGGCAGGGAGAGGAGCCCGTTGCCTTCGGGGGGGCTTCCCGCGCATTCTTACGTCTGTGCAGGTGCTCAAGGTGTAACGTTGAGAGAAAATTCAATTCACTAAAGTATCAGTCATATTATGTTGTAACTCCGCTTCTTTGGTAAGAAAAATGCAGTCTGTCCTCATTGGGAACAAAACTGTGGCGGTTTCCTTGGAAGGAGAGAACAGAGGGCCCTCTCTCTTGATCTGCATGTCGTAACAGAAGGAGGAAGTCAATGAGCGTTTGGAAAACACATAAAATGGTTTCTAGTAACAGGGATCATGATGCAGGTGTCTGTCTGATGCATGTGTCTGTCTGGTCAGGATAGTCAACATCCACTGCTTAGTGGGCGTCTCCTAGATCTCAGGGACCCACCACCATCAGGCTGTATCCTTCTTCACAGCTGGATCGTGTGTTCTCCGTCTCCCCTGATGTGTGGTGATTCAGGAATCCTGGCTCTTTGATCTTGGGGCCACTCTCTTTAATAAAGTGCCTCTTTGGAGCCCCCCGGTCCTTCTCAAAAGGCAACTGATGAGCGAGACAGCATGCGGATCCCTCCAGTTGGTGAGAGTCAGGCCACGATGTCACCAAGATGAATTCTGCTTCCACAGCCCATGAGCCTGAAACCATCCATGGGGCTCCAATCTAACGCAAAGGAGGCTGGTTCTTCTGTGTGCCAGAGAGAGGAAAATGAATCGGTAAAAGCCATCTAGTTAGGGTATGAACATTTTGCAGAAGGTGGGATATAAGACTTGTAAGGATCAGTCACAAGAGGGAGGACGTAGGACGTGCAGGCTGTTTTTCTGCTGGGATAGCTCTTCAAGAGCCACACCCATCCGAGCAGCACAACTTCAACCCAGAACCGCCCGGGACCAGATGACGAGAAGCCAAAGCCCTGCCTCTTGCTCGAGCACCTCACGGGCCGTGTGGGGTATCTGGGGACAGTCAAAGCAATTGTTCACACGAGGTGGGAGGTGGGACAGGGAAAAAGAGCTCTTCTTTCTGTGTGTGGATTCTGGAGAAGTCAAGAAGGAAGTACTTCAGCTGAGCCTCGGAGAAGGAGGAGAAAATAGATATAGTCTCTGGCATCGAGAACAGAGCTCTGAACTTCTGGGGACAGACTGACACTTGGATGTTTGTCAGCAGCTTTCCTGCTTCTGGGCCCTTGCTGCTGCAAGTGGGTTCCTGGATCACACCTTCCTATCACCTGGGGCTGGCTCCAAGTGGGTCCTCGGACTAAGCCCTCCCCATGGCCTTGGGGTCTGCTCCAACTGCTCTGGGAGGCCTACACCCACACCCCTGAGCCAGAGGCTGGGTCGGAACCAGAGCCCTGGTGACTGTGTGGGAACAAGAGAGAAGCTCTGGTCCGCAGGATGCATTTTGAACACCATGTGTTGGGTGATGATTTTGTGGAAAGTTTCTATAGTCCTTAATCCCTTGTGAAGTAAAACAGATGAAAATATATTCACCAAAGGTTTAAAAATTCTTCTCTTTTCCATAGAGACAAAATGGAAAACAATCTCCAACAGAGAAATGAATAAGTGTTTTTTAAAAATTAAGACATTTCCGATACAATGATACATACACACAGTACCTGTGGCAGGTGGCTCTCTTGGCCACCAATCACTGTGTTCACAGCAGTCTCCATGGAAGCCTTTGCTTCTTACCTTACATGTGTGTATTTCATTGCTAAGTCTGCAGCTCTGATAAGGAAAATGTTTGTTTTCATTTTTTCCCTTTACAGCCCTTCTAAGTGGTAGCCTTGGCTGGGGCGTTGGTGTGTTTCAGATGAGAATCTCTGCATCGTGTTATCTGGGATATTGAGGTTAATATGGAAATATTTTATGACTATTGTCCCTCAGGGACGGTTATGGAAATAAGATGTCTATCTCACAGAGTTCTGTCAGTGAGGGGGAAAAAAAAAGTTAAATAAATAGAAATAAATAAATAAGTCTCAAAAAGTAACTCACAAACATTTTTGCAAATGTAAAGTGCGTGAGCTATTGTATCCTGAGGGTATAGAATTAACTCGCACAATGATAATTTATATTTTATGTGAGTTTTATTTTTATACACCTGCTTTTCTTTGCAATTCATGAAAAAACATATTGATATCAAGGCAATTGTGCTGTCACAGAATTCATAACCCTAACTGGGAGACTTCACATCAATATGACATGTCTCTTTTATGCTAACTCTAGCAATTTAGAAAAAAATAAAGGTTATAAACAGCTAATAAAACTTCCCCATTTGTTAGGCTGATACATTTTCTTCCCATTCAGGGGAGTCAAGTAGTTCTTGTTGTTTTTGAAGAAAATGTTGTAGTTGCAGGAGGGGCAAAGAGTCCTCATGTCTAATCACAAGAGTTACCATGTGTGGTTCTGTTTGGTTAATTTTGGCAAGTTCAGTTCAGTTACATAGCTCAGATTTTGGCGTATTCAGACAGTCGGTGTTAGGTGAAGGTTTAAAAAACACCCAGAGTAGTCTAACTCCAAAATTTGGAAGCATTTGGGTAGCAGGGTGTGTAGCGGGGGAGTGCTCAGAGGAGATCTAGCTGGGCGGGCACCTGAGCGGGCACCTGGGCCTCGGCCATAGCTGGCCTCTGCAGCAGCCTCGCTCCTCTGTGGTGGCACAGAGACGCCATCAGCGTGGGCCTGTACTCCAGCTATATACCTTACTGATGGATCTGGATTTTAATCTAAGATAATTTCACATCATGAAATAGTTTTTTTCTTCATTTTTCCATCCATTTAAAAATGTAGAAATCACTCTTAGCTCACAGCTGTACAAAACCCTGTGGCAGGCAGGATTTGACCAGCACACCATGGTGAGCTGACCACTGGGTAGGACTCTAGCTCTCGCCGGCCTCTGTCATGCACTAGCCACGGGAAGCTGTGCTTGCTGAATGCTGAACCCCTCTCTGAGGTTGGTTCCTTGGCTGCGTCCTGAGCACCTACTGCACCATCCGGTACAAAGGCCATCAGCGTTTGGGGGTGTCATACATGTGAGAGCTCTTAGCACGGCTCCTGGTGGAGCAGGGGCGCTGTAGGCATTTACTGTCATCACCGCCATCACTATGGCGGATTGGATTTATTATATTCTCTTAGTCACCTAGAAATTAATTAGCTTCCAAAATCTATGCAGCGTGGCTGCCAGTTTTGCTGCTTGAGATGAGCAGAGCATGAGCCGGCCCCGGACGTGTAACTGCTTTCCTGGCCAGCTGCACCACTGCCCAGATGTGCTGTCTACTCAGCATCCTGCAGCGATCGGAATCTTTTCTGCCCTTGTCTGGTCTTGATTCCCTCCAGGCCTGTCTGTTCGGGTGCTCAATGTTGAGGAGCTCATTGACTCGATGCAATACCACCCGGGACGGGAGCAGCGTCTGCAGCCCTGGAGGACACAGGGGAAGGAGAGTTGTTACCGGGTGCTCATGGGGTGAACATGCTTCACTCATGGCTGAGCTGAAGGGGAGCAATGCTCTGGTCACAGGGCATGGGTTTCAGCAGGAGGTGTTTTGTTGTTTGGACGTCTTTACTAGGCAAAAGTTGGAAATCACCAGATTTTAAAAAATCTTTCTGTGTCTTTCTCTTCATTTCCACTCCTGCTCCCTTCTCTCTAATGCACACTCAGCACCCAGAGTGTGCATGGGCTTTAACATTTTTCACTTTGAAGAAAGTAGCAGGTAAGGAAGGAATGAGAGAAGATGCTAGGAGATAAGAGCATTATCAGTGAATGGAGCCCAGAACCACCTGGTCACCAGGGGTTGTTCTCGGGGTCAGCCTTTCACCTGGGATCACTCTTGGGGTCAGCCTCTCACCTGGGATCACTCTCAGGGTCAACCTCTCACCTGGGATCACTTTTGGGGTCAGTTTCTCACCTGGGATCACTCTCAGGGTCATCCTCTCACCTGGGATCACTCTTGGGGTCAGCCTCTCACCTGGGATCACTCTCGAAGGCAGATAATACTTCTGGTGGGTAAACTGTTCTCTGGGAATGGGTCAGCCACCTGAGGGAGTTGAAATACCAGCATGAGGCTTCCAGGGAGCCGACTAATGCATTCCGATCGCTACTGTACAAGTATCATGTCTGTAATAAAAACATGCCATCACTTTATTTTTTAAAAATTTTTATTTATTTATTTATTTATTTATTTATTTTTTGGTCTTTTTCGTGACTGGCACTCAGCCAGTGAGTGCACCGGCTATTCCTATATAGGATCCGAACCCACGGCGGGAGTGTCGCTGCGCTCCCAGCACTGCACTCTCCCGAGTGTGCCACGGGCTCGGCCCACTTTATTAGTTTTTTAACTAATGAAAGGTATGACCCATAGCAGTAGTAAGTTTAAAATGGCAGATAAGGAACAAGCAAATAGTATTTTCTTCTAATCTTCATTTTACGTGTGTATTTGGGTTGAGGCACTGATCTCGTAATGTAAAATGTAGTTGAAATCTTTTGTGGGGTAGTTAAAAGATTTATCAAAATTTGCTCAAATAATTACAGTAAACTGATACTTATAAGGAGGGGAATGGTCTTTAAACCCACGAGAGTGGTAGAGAAGACAGGAATCCTTCCAAAGTTTAGTAGTTAAAGCTCAGAGCCTTAGGAAAAGTCATTTTTTAATTCGTGAAGGAGATTATGGTTAAAGCTGTCTCTAGTCCTGCCCTTGACGCTTTTCCACTAGGAGTTTACTAGTCACTCCACCCTGTCTCGAATGATGGTAGGGAGCCCTGTCCTGGCTTTAAGCCTGCACTGGACACACCTCATGCTACGGTGTCTCCTTTAGCCACGAGCCTCTGGTCATCACATTCAAATGTGAGTTCACTCACGGAGAGTCATTTGGGACTAGTTACACTCTCAGTCCCTGACTATCCCCGATGCCAGGCATGGGGCTTGCTCCCAGGGATGAAAAGTGGAAAAGGTGTGTGTGCTGCCCCAAGGGGCCCAGCCAGCGTCGACACTCCCTGTGAGCTTCCCTCACTCACATTCAGATCACCTGCTTGTGTACCATGCACACTTCTGTGATGTCTTAGCTTTCCTACACTCTTTGCTGCTAGTAGTTCTTCCTTAGTGAGCTACTGCCTTCTGTCTGGGCTTTCTGTAAAACTCAAGTGAGTGTTAACTCGTCCATATATTTGTATACTTTTGCTTTCATGTGATTTTGCATAATCATCATCAATACGTCATTTGCTACAGGTCTAGGAATTCTTTCTAGAGTCTGATTAGATGTACATTTATTGTACGGGTTTTACTCTCTCTCTCAGTAGCAATTGTTAGCAGTTTCTTTCTCAATAGAGTGGATCTAAGGTTAGGACACAACTTGCTGGCCTGCCTTCCACACGTCCTGCATGCAGCTCTGTGGTGCATGTCTCAGGTCCTTCCGTTCTGAGTGCAGAGTGAACATGGCCACTGTATTAGTCCATTTGTGTTGCTATAACAGAATACCTGAGACTGGGTAATTTATGAAGAACAGAGGAATATTTGGCTTATGATTCTGGGACAGCTGCATCTGGCACAGGCCTCAGGCTGCTTCTACCCATGGTGGAAAGCGGCAGGCAGTGGTGGTACGAGCAGATCACATGGCGAGAAGAAGCAAGAGAGAGAGGAGGTGCCAGGGTCTTTTAAACAACCAGCTCTCATGGGAACTAATAGGGCGAGAACTTACTCAGGCCCCCCTCTCCCAGAGAGAGCATTAATCCATTCATGAGGGATCTGCCCCCATGACTCAAACAGCCACAGTGGGGATCAAATTTCCATGTGAGTCCTGGGAGGCCAACACATCCAAACTCCATCAGCCATGTAGCACTTTGTGAAGACAGGAGGCAGGAGATGGAGAGCAGAAGGTGGGGAGGAGAGATGCATGAAAAGACACCACAGAGAAAAAAGGCAAAAAGTTAAAGAAATCGGGGTGTTGTAGAGCCACGGGTTGGTGGTGGGTTGTCTCAGAGCTCTGCCTCATGATCCTCTTCATTTGATTTCTCTGTCCACAGGGCCAGGAGCCATGCACACATCCACGGGGGCCTGCTCACTCCACTCATCTGGCCACTGCCCAGTAAAGAAAGACAGAGACCAGAGGATTAGCAAAAGAAAACATGTACTCCCAAGTTATAATGCTGCGCAAAATTTTCTCTTAGGAGAAATAAAACAAAACTAACAGAGCTAGAGAGAAGATGTGTCAGGAATACTAGAGATTAAAACATGAACCCAATTTTCCACAGAGTTCTGAAATTGAAGGAACCCATGCCCCATCCACCCACTGCAGATCCAAATCCCCAAGTCACAGCACTGCCCAGGGCCCGTCCTGGGGGATGCTGAGCCAGGGGCTGTTAGACGTCAGGACTGGGGGTTGGTGGAGCCAGCCCAGAGAGTAGGAGTGGTCCCAATGTCCTGCACCTCCGCTTCCAGCGTCCAGCCGAGATGGAGGCCAGAGGCAGATGTGAATTCCTACCAACCTGTTATCTCAGGGTCACAACTCTTCCCCTTCCCAAGAAAAACAGTGTCATTATTATATTTCTAATTCCCTAATGTGTGACCCAGCAGCCCGTATCATCTTACAGAGAATGAATAGGACAGTGAGGGGCAGACTGTGTGGCCACCGTTTTCAATATGCCCCCTGCTAGCCATGACATCATCCAGCTACTCTGTAAGAGGATTTTCAGCAGGCTTGGCTTCGTTATTAAAATAGTAATTAATTTTTTCCTCTTCACAAAACTCAGGGACTTTCAGATGGAGGCCTTGGGAGAGAGGGCAATCTCCTTTTGAAAGTGGCCTTTCTGGAGCCATAATCGGCTCTCCAGCCTACAGTACACATGTTCCCCAGTAAATGTGATTAGAGAGCCACACAAAAACCCCCTTGCAGAAAATTAATTCAGTTTCCAGAATAAAAAGTTTGATAAAGTTGTGCGATGCTCCAGTGACACCACATAATGGGAGGGCAGATTCCATCCCCTGGAAGGATAACGAATGGCCAGCGAGGTCCGGTGGTTCCCAGAGCTCAAACATCTGCTACCGCTAATTTACTCCAGCTTCCGATTGCGAAACTCATTAGCCATATCAGGCCGCGGTGGCTTCAAACACACCATGAGGAAGCACAGCTTCCCAGGCGGGGACGCCGTGTGCCCTGTGGGCGTCACGAGAGGGTGGCCCACAAGAACCTGGAGGTGCTGGATCAGTTGTGGATGATGATGGCTTTTCAGCCTTGGGAGTCTGATGCCCCAGGTGGTCACCTTCATTTCTTTCCCAAGGGAGGTCGTCCCCTGCAGAGGGTAAGGCCTGGTTAACATGCCTGTTCTGCTACTTACTAGTAATGTAACTTCTCTAATTCTCAGTTTTCTGCTGTACAAGAGAAATTGAGTCTCCTTTTGGGGTTATCATGAGGATTAAGTGAGTAACTAAAGGGTTTAGCACTGTTCCCAGAAACTGGAAGACAAATGGTAACTGGTAGGAACTCAATTTCTGGTTAGGTTCAGGTTTAGGTGGGAGAGAAAACATTAACTCAGGTACAGCTCCCTTTGGGGACAGAATCTGCCTTGACTCCTGTAGTGGGTTGAATGCTATTCTCCCCCAAATTCATGTCCATCTGACACTTCAGAATATGACCTTATCTGGAAATAAGGTGTTTGCAGGTTTAATTTGTTAAGGATCTTAAGGTGGCATCATCCTGAATTTAAGGTGGGCTCTAAATCTAATGACTGGTGTTCTTATAGGACACAGAGATGCAGAAAGGAGACTATGTGGAGACGGAGGCAGAGATTGGCATGATGTGGCCACAAGACAGGGAACACCTGGAGCCAGCAGGAGCTGAGAGAGGCAAGAAGAGATTATGCCCTAGGCCCTCAGAGAGTGCATGGTCCTGGTGACACCTTGATTTTGGACTTGCAGCCAGAAGTATAAGAGAATAAATTTCTGATATTTTAAGCACCCCAGTTTGTGGTACATTGTTATGGCATCTCTGGGAAGCTAATCCAAGACATGAAAGGTCAGCCCGTTTCTCAAGCTTACCTAAGACCTCGGAGGAGAGTCTGAAGGTCTTCCACGCTCCTTGTAAACCAGCTGTAGGGGAACACCAAAGACCTCCGCGTGGGTCAGCCTGAGCGGCAGTGTGGGGTCGCTCTCTGGGATTTGGGTGGACTTGCTCAGCACAATTTGGAACATTATCAAAAACACAAGAAACCTATGAACTGTCTTGAACAAAGACCCACACAGCCCGCACTGGAAGCGCTGCTTCCTAGTCTGCGTGTCAGCACCTGCTGTGTGTGGATGCGGCCTCCTTTCCCTGCATGCGTGTGCCCTGGGCAGATGCGTGGGAGCTCTGAGGCCAGGAGCCCAACACCCCCGGTTCCAGCTCAGCGCCTCCTCATGCCCCACCCCCTCCGCTGTCCCTCTCAGACATTTCAGCTCTTGGGGGTTATTTCTTGCAACCTCTGACTGAGATGGTGGAGGCACTTCTGTATCAGCTAATGGAAAAATAACTGTCCTTGCAGCAACTCTGTCTGTTTGTACCTCTAGCCTGCTAGGGACCCCCAAGGAATGGAAGGTGCAGGAGTGGACGTGGCAAACTCCACTGGGTTGACCCATGGGCCTTTGGCAGGCGAAAGAGGAGAGGTTTCCTCTCTCCACTGTGTCTTTTCTTATCTCTTTTCTTGAAGACTGAACAGACTGTGCGCAGGAGCTTGGGTGACAAACAGCAGAGGCTGCAGCTCAGGAATGGCCCCTGCCACCCTGGAATAGGGCTCAGTTAATGCCCGCCACCCATGTGGCTGCCATCTTGCCAGGGCAGCTGTTCTTAATGCAGCAGGTGGGAACTGGCTCGGGCTTCGCCTCAGGTGGGTCTGACCCCATGTGAGTGCAGAGGCGGGAATATGGCCGTGGTGCTGAGAATTCCACCAGGTGTACCGATCAGCAGATCTCGCTCAAGCTGCGAGTGTCCACAGTGAGTCACCCAGATGTAAGCAGCATGCAGATGTGGTATTTCTTCTGTCTCAGGGACATGTGGTATTGGTGCAGAGGGGACCAGGGATCAGCTGCGTCACTGCACTGTCGATAGGTTGCTAAGCAGGAGCCTGCAGACCTGAGTTCTGACCACATTCTGCGTACTCTGAAGAAACCACTTCTCTGGGCTTTAGCTTCTCTAGTGAAAGGTGACAAGGCGGGACCACGTGGCTGCCCAGGCTCCTTCATCTCCAGCACGCACTGCGACTATGCCTCTAACACTATCTGTTTCTAGGATAAAAAAGTGGAGGCCTGGAAAAGTGAAGTGATCTGTCTGTACCAGAGGCTGTACCAGGACCAGATCCAGAACATCTTGATTTCAATTCCAAATTTTCTCCTGCATAGCACCACATCCCAAGCCTTCCCACCCACTAGTGTTTACTTTCTGTAGAGAAAGAAAAAAAATGTTAGTATAGAAACCAACGCAAAAAATGGAGGGGCAAGAGAGCAGGGATCACGGACTCCTACAGGATTAGGGCCTTAACCAGGTCCTCACCCCCAGAGTCCAGGCAAGTCCCGGTCTTCCCCGTTTCTCTATCCTGCCCTCTGGAGGGCGGGGGGCGGGGGATTGGGGAGCTGACAGCCGTGTGGAACAAACCCTTCTGTAGGCCTGACCGAGCCCTGCCATCGTGCCCCTGCTCGGAGCTCCCCTCTTCTGTCTGTGCTTCCCCCGTGTTCTCACGAGAATGTTCTCTCACCTCCACGTGCAACTCTCTGGAGCCCCTTTAGATAGAGGTGGCTTGGCCATGGCTCTGTTCTTTGCCACCATAAGAACTAGACCAAGGCCCTGGGAGTAGGGGACGGAGATTAGAAAGTGACAGAGAAGTGAGCTCGGTCGGAGTGCACTACCTGTGAGGACATGGACCTCTGCTTTTGGGGAAGAGCGAGGTCTTGAAAGACGCTTCTGTGCACCAAGGCAGACGTCTTGGTATTTCCCCGATCTGGACAGTACCTCTGGGTTTGTCCTGACCACACTGAGCTCTCCCAAAGGAACCCCCCCCCCCAAAAAAAACCCTGAGATAAGGAGCATGGGAATGGGTCTTGAGGTGGACACGGGGATTTCCTTCCTGCACTCAGAACAGTGTAACTGTTAGGAAATAAGGGTTTTGCCATAGGAGAAACTCCACCTACCCAGAGGAGGGTGTCATAAAATGACGTGTACCATATACAGTCATGTATTCATTTAAATGTCTTAGTTTGCTTGGATCTGTGTAAATGTGGTTTATCTTAGAATGGGGGATCTGTGGTGGAAGAGAACTATAGTTTCTTCTGAAGTCTGGGTGAGCACGGTGAGTACACTCGTCCCACAGGACACACTAGGTACTGGCTTAGGGTTTTCATTGTGCATTTCTTCCAGGCACCAGGAGCTGCTTGTTACATGACAAACACATGCACAACTAGCTGGTCGATAACCAAGAAGTATTTACTGAGCACATTTTTTGGGGGGCAGGGGGACAGATGGAGAGCTAGGATACAGAGAAGTGTGAAGATATAACTCTTCTCCAGAAGGCTCTTAAATAATTTAGTATCTTTGAGCCTCATTTTCCTCATCTAGAGATAATACAACTTTGACCAGCTTACTTCCATGAGCTGTGGTTCAATTCAGCAACTTGTGTCAGTGCCCTGGGCAAGGCACCCTGCTGTTTACTGAGGTGCGTACACATGCCACCAGCCCCCAGGAGTTGACCACATGGTGGGGGCATGCAAGGGGAGGGTGCACGAGGGTTGAGCAACCTCTTCCTGAGCTCCTGGCGACAAAGGGGGTCATGGGGAAGTTTAGTCCAAAGTGTGAGTGTCCCAGTAGGAGTTATCCTGTGACAAGTGTGGTACTGGTCTCTTAAGGCTGACTACCAACAGACTCACCTGTTTTACTGAGAGGGATGTGGACTGAGGCTCTCATTCAATGTCTGGACACAGGGACACGTCATGGGTGCTGCTGTGACAGGCAGAGAGGGGGAGGCCTCTGAGCCCCTTTGCCCAGAACTGCCTGGATGTGGATCCCAGAGGGCCCCGAGAGGAGGGTGCAGTGCCAGCAGGGCGTGCAAGTGTCCTGGGGCTGCTGTAATTACTGAGATGCCACGCTGGTGGCTCACAGCAACAAACATGCTCTCTTGTAGTCTTCCAGCCTCTGGCAGGTGCTGGCTCTCCTGGCTTGTATTGCCTCAGATCATTCCTGTCTCCCTCATCCCTGGGCCATCTTCCCCTATGTCTGCATCTGTGTGTTCAAATTTCCCTCGTCTTATAAGGACGCACGTCATATAGGGTAAGGGCTCCCTCTGTGCCTGTGTGACCTCATTGTAAATTGGTTACATTTGCAATGACCCTGTTTACAGTTAAGGTCACATTCCCAGGTACTGTGGGCTTCAGCATATCTTTCTGGGGGACACAATTCAGCCCATAATACAGCAAATGGTGTCTGGTGCCAGAACAGAGCCTGAGGGGACCCCACAGTAGGCATGTGTGGCACCCAGCCAAAGGTACCCCCTGAGGGGAAAAAGAGAGAATGAACCAGTCCAGGGGTGTCTCCAGAGACACCTGGGGCTGGGGGTGGGGAGAAGAAGGGGGCTCTGCAGAAGCAGGTGGGGAAAAGACCAACTGGACAACAGCCCCAGACCAGGGCTGGCCCCTGTCCAGCTGCGTCCTGCCCCCCACCTCGGCCAGTTACGGGGAATCGCCTGACCACTAAAAGTTTGTTGTCTCTGTGGCTTCCCACCCTTTCTTTGATTGTAAAAAAACTATCAAGACAAGTTAAAGTAGCTGCTAAAAAAAGGAAAATAGAAAGAGAAATATTCAGATGGCACATCCTTTTGTACTTAAAAAGTGTTTACCACTTTTACATTAATATACACATTCATGCTGCTTTCCCAGGCAGAACTGTATTAGATGAGGAATTTCATGAACCCTCAAGCCAGAGTGGCTTTACATATGGCTTATTTCCTAAGACCAAAAAAAAAAAAAAAAAAATCACGAAAGTTAGTATTTTCATATCTAAGGAGATAAAGAGACACTGAATAAACTCTGTATTATTTATTGTAGAAGTTTCTGCATTGTAATCATAATTGTTAATATACTTGAGTGAGAACATTCTGTTTCTGGTAAGGTAGAGTCCTGGCAACCTCACACATTTAAACAGAATGATTACTAGCAATCGTCTACTTGAGACGAGACTCCTCCAGGTGCTGTGTCAGTGTGAGGCCACCGGAGGAATAAAGACAAGACGCACGTTTGTCCTGTCTCAGTCACTTTGCTTACGTCTGAGTTGTACACCCTCAGAATCAGGAGGGATAATCTCGTTCCATTTTTCATAGTCGGTTTAATAAATTAATTGACCTGAAATGAACGTCTGGGGATTTGCTTGTGGGAATCCAGGCCGCCACCTATGTGATGCTCCTGGGTACAGCTTGAGAATCCCATGGCTTCAGAATGTGATGTCAGACCAGACCAAACCAGCACACCACTTCTTGTTTTGTTTTCAGCTTTTTAGAGTCGTGTGGGGACCCCCGAGGCTCACGGCATAACACAAAACACTTTACTTCATGGACAGCGCACTTAACTGTTACCTTCTGTCTATAATCCTGGCCAATCCATTTAATGTGGTTGCACCTGCCCAGAAGCTTCGTTTTCATTATGTTTGATGATTATGTGATTAAAGCGGCTCTGTAACCCTTTTTAATAAACTATTTATGTTCTGCTTCCTGGGTCCAAACACCAGCTCCACCTTTTTCTAGCTGTGCAATCTCTGAGGACTCTTCGGAACACACTGTGCCTCGGTGTCCTTAGGAAGAAGGGTGAGGGGCCCTGAGTGTTGAGCGGGTGAGGAGAAGGGAGCCCGGTACACAGTAAACACTTCTTTTATGTTACTTATTATTTTACTTTTCTATTATTGCTTAACTACTGCCACTCAACACTTCCAAATTTAAAACAGAAAACTCTCAAGCTTCCCTTATTAAAAACATGAAGCATGCAAAACTGAGTTTGTTACATGTTCTAATATTTGATTCCTTTTTTCCAAAACGGCGTAGTTCACATGGAGTCTTTATTCGTGCTGTGATCCGAGAAAAGCACAAGGAGGGTCCCTTTAAAACCTCCCTCTGCTGGAGAACGGCCTCGTCCAGCCTCTCCCAGGTACAGGCTAATGGCTCAATTACTCGTGGGGGGAGATAAAAGGGCAGGAAGTGGTTGTGGTGGCCCCCGAGGAAATATTTGCAGAAAAAGGAGCACAACAGCAAATAAAGTCTAATTAATGTCCAATTCCAGGGCTGATAGACCACAACAGTGGGCAGAACCAAGCCCCCCTTCCTGTGGCAGAATGGACTTTGTGAATCAGCAGCAGAGTATAAGGGCTCCTTATTTTCAAATCCATAAAGATTTTGGAAGGACAGGGGATTCCAGTCCTTGCTGATCATAACCTCCAGAGTGCATATTTCAGGTTCATCTTCCTCGGGGAGGGTCCTTGAACTTCCCTGCGGTGTAGGGGGCTCTTTATCCCCCAGGTCAGGCTAACCAGGAACATGTTTCTGTGGGTGGGTGGGAGGGATAGGGTGGGGGGGGCAGCATGTGGTAGGAAAAGGACCCTCCCCTTTAAACTTCTTGTAACATTTACTGGGACCTTTAAATAAACTATGAAGAAAAGTTTGTATTTTTAAGGAAAATACAAGAAAAGCTTATATTTAAGAATAGTATTTATATTTTATTCACTATTTTACGGAGGTGTGAGAGTGTATGTATGGGGTGGTCCTTACATCAGGAGAAAGGAGTGAAGGCAGAGGTAAATGTTCTACTTTTACATATACACTCTGCATTCAAGTGATTACAATTAATACATCCAAATTCACATATAGAGTGGAAAAGACAAAACATCTGAGAAGACCATGGAGTCCTTAAAATCACGAGGTCACAGTTTATGTTGTCATAGTCATTCCAGCAGAGTGCACAGAGTCCTGCCTGGCAGAGAAAGAATAACCCAGAAAAGAAGGTGTTTGGTGGCATGCCTTATCAGAAGCAACTGTTTAACTTCATTCCGGGACACGTAGAACCTTGCAGGCAGTACTTTGGGATTTCGTGGGTCACATGAAACAACATGCATGTAACACAGGCTTGCAGGTTAAAGAGAACCGTGTAAGTTTTATCTAACTGAAACACCCTTGCTTCAGTTTAGTAAAAACATGCTCCCAGCCCCATGAAAACTCTGCTTCTGTGATCTCACGTTCGGTGCCCACATCTGACTAAATGTGTTGCAAAGAACAAAGGAGAAGCCCCATTAGCAGGGAATGCACCGTAACTATTTCTGGTGTGAATATCTGAGAAGCACATCTTAAGGTAGATTTTTGGGAGGTGCTGATGAGTGAATGCCAGAAATAATCATCAGACATTTAGCCTTTGTGAACCTGACCAAATGAATGTCTAAGAAGAGAATTTATGGTGAAATCGGATTGTATGCTGCTTCATGAGTGCATTTCTTTTAGAATGTAAATGACAGAAAAATTATTCATTATACCTATAATCAAACTACAAGTTTAATAGATAATGAAAATGCACACAAAAACTATTAAAATGACACCAGAAATATGGCTTCAATCAACAAAAGGCAAGACATTCAAAGTGAGTCTTGAAAACTTTGACAAAAATGCTTTTATTGTGCTGGATCAGAGGGCTCTTAAATGCTCGGAGCGGTTTAATGTCTGGAACTCTGTGTGCCGCAAATCCTTTTGATAGAAAATCATGCCTTGGGAAAAGCATTTTTGTGTAGAGCTTTTTTCCCTCACCATGATTTGAGTATTGAGGAGGATTTTGCAGCATAATTTAGGAATAAAGTCTCAGAGTAAAAATTATGAGAGCAAACGAATCACTAAGTTGTTCAGAAAAATCTGGTGTAGAATGGGTTCTGTTTGCTCCAGGGAGTTTGGCTTTAGTAGGGGAGAGGACCTTAACCTCCCTCTGAATTTTGTCCTCTCCGTTTGAACTTAATCACATCTTTGATTTTGCACATGAAACACGAGTCCGATCCATCTGCTCCCCACATCTCCAAATTGTCAGGGGTCTGGATTGGGCTGGTAACTCCCTGCTTACGTCTGGGGGTCTTGTATTGCCTAATGACATGGATGAGAGGAAGCTGAAGGCTACTGTCACAGGGGCGGGAGCCAGCACATTCACCGGGGGTCCCGCTCCTCACCCAGCAGTGCATGCACGTCTACTCCATTACAGTTATTTTCAGTTCAGGTTTTCATCTGTCCCAAGGCAGTTGTCAATCTGCTGTCCTCATCTTCCTCCATTTTTCCAGAGGAGTCCAGACGGTTGAAGCCTCTTCCCTCTCGAAACACCGTCCTCTCAGCCTCTGCAACACCCAGGACTTGCCTGCTCAGCCCCTCGGTGCCCTCTCGGTGCCCTCTCTGTGCGCTTTGCCACTGCTTCGTGGAGCCCAGAAGCACACGGTGGACTCCGGGCTCACCTGCCCCACCTGCCCCACCTGGCGCAGCGGTGTCTCCGTCACCTCCACCTGTGCACGCACCTGCCAACGCTTCCTCTGAGCCTAGACTCGAAATCCCGGGGCTCCTTCCTGCACCTCCACGTGGAGGCCACACAGGGGCTCTGCCACCCACCTGTCCCTGTTCTGCTCTTTCCCCAGTCCCCCCTTCTCTGTAGATGGTGTCAATGACCACCCCGCTGCTGACACCAGAAGGTCAGATGCTGCCGTGGGCTGTATGGGGACCCCACAGAATGTCTCCTCGTCCTAACCCTTGCAACCCGTGAAGGTGACCTTGTGGTGTGGAGAGAGGGTCTTTGTGGATGTGATTAAGGATCTTGAGATGAGATCATCCTGGATTACCCGAGTGGGCCATAAATCCAGTGAGTGTGTTTAGGAAAGAGCCCAGAGGGAGGAGAGAACCTGGGGAGAGCTGGCAGGGGACTCCACGCTGCCTCGTCTGCTCTCCCTGGAACATCTCAGCCAACGGAGGCCGGCTGCTGCAGCCCAGAGCCTCTCACCATCTCCTTCTTTCCCTCTGCCATCCCTGCACATGCCCGCTCAGCCTCTGCCCCTCCACATTGGGGACAGCTCCCTTGTCCTGTGTCACCAGCAGATGCACTGGCATTCAGCAGCATAGATCTCCCTGAAGCTCCGGCTGGGACTTCCTGTGAACTCAAGGTCACAGAATGAGCTGGTAGGGGCTACTGCCGTCACCTCTTGAAACCTCACATCTGTCCAGAACATTCTGGAGCACGTAGGGTCAGGTCTCGGCTTAGACGCTCTAGAGGCCCCTCCAGCCCGCACTGCCTCCCCAAGGCCCCCTCTTGATACTCTTGCATTGGGGATAGATATGTGAATTCGGGGGGCAGGCCGCACAAACACTCGTACCATATGGTCCCCATGGTTCTCCTCTGCTTTTAAAAATAGTATTTAAATGTTTAAATTTTAATGTTTAAGGGGAAACTTGTTCATTGGTTTTGCAAAAAGATGTCCAGTGTGGGCCCAGGTGATATATATCCTTGTACATAAACAACTGCCCTACTGCTTATGGCTCAGAACATAACAGAATTTTTGTTTTTGCAAATTCTAATGACGTGTGATGAAGAAATTACCGAGTGAACCTACAAAACAGTTCGGGATGACCTCTTTGCGATCCTCTTCCGGCCGGTGCCTGCGTGTTTATTCAGGCCCAGCTGTGCTATTTTGAGGCCATCTGCTCGCCAGCGTCCACCCACCGCCCGTGCTCCTGCCCGGCTACCAGTGGCTTTGTGGGTGTGGGCCCTGCCCCGGCGTGCGGGCCCAGCCTCGTCCCATGGCCGTGCTCGTGGACCTGTGACTCTGCGGCTGTCACCTGCTTCACCCCTCTTCGACGTTCTTCTCTCTCTGCTCCTGTCTGGTCCTCATTTCTCCTGCATTGCATGCTGACAGCACTGGCACCCCACTGGCCAAGGGCACCTGCCGCCAGCGCAGAGGGGGTCTGGGCAGGCCCTGTGTAGGAGGCCGGGACGCAGAGGCTAGTTTTAAGATTTTACCAAGGAAAGATTTTTTTTTTTTTTTTTTGGTAATTTTTGTAAATCTAATTTGGGTTTGGGTAAATCTGGAAATTTATCTCCCCAAGTTTCATGTCTGGATTCCTTAAAAAGCTTGTGATGGAAGACTTCTACATTTTATAAAAACATAGATTTGACAGTTATTCGGTTTATTTGATGATTGTAGAGCAGTTAAACAACTCTTGGAAAAAACTTTTGAAGCCTGAGTTATTTTATCTGATCCTTCTTCATCAATGCGAATATTTTGGTATTTACTAAGTCACCATTTCTGGCAACTTTTTTCTGTTTTAATGTTTCCTTCTATTTAAAAGTGTGCTTAAAATACCATCTATGTGTAAATTAGTGAATAACTACTTGAGGAGTTACAGGGTTTTAGGTTTGAATTATCTGAATGAAAACATAATTTTGCTTTATTTTCCCAAACACAGTGCTCCAATTTTCAGCCAGGTCCACACACCATAAAGCTCTTCTAAGAGAAAATCTGGTAGTCATCTTAAAATTTCATCTGCGAAGACAAGGTAAAAGTGGAGATATAGATTAAAAAATTAATTTTGTGACTTTGGCTTAATCTCTTTAAAAGCAAAATACATTTCATTTCTCAGTCACAATTTCCCCCTCTGGTGATGAGGCGCACTTGCCTGTTACTGTCACACAGTGAGAATGAACTCAGAAACAGTCTAGTTAATGAATGTCCTAGGCTAGGTATTCTTGTGTAGATCTAGGTTGTGGGAAATCATGGTATGGGAGAGAGGGGCCAAAAGAAGAATCAGAGATAAATACAATACCCTGGGAATAATATTTCATCTCCTTTCAATTTCATCAGCACGGCTACAGGGAACACAGTTTATGTGCATCTTTGTGTAGGCCAGCCCTGACCATGGCGGGGCAGGATCGCGGAGCAAATGAGAGCTGCACACCTTACCCCTGAATATCAGTACAAATCGATCTGAAACATGTTCAATGTGTTTTATGCTCCTATTTTCCTATGTGGGTTAACATATGTCCATAATGACGAAATTTTAAAAAAATGTAGAAACGTATGTCTGACATAACACCACATCAAAGATAGCAAACATCGATTATAGTGGAGCATGTCAGGATGTTTTGTTGATGGGGCAGCAGAAGAATTCATAAATAGTTTTGTATTTAGTATATAAAGTGTCAATTATGTTTCAATAAAAAATCAATTATGTTTCAGTAAAAATGTATATATTTGTCAGGCCTATATTTCAACAAAATCACTTATGTTATTATAATCAGGGTTGTCTCATAATTGATCTTCTATTGACTAATGATGAAAGTGAGCCAGTGGCCCTCGGGCTAGACCTCTGTCTTATAAATAAAGTTTTATTGGAACACAGCCAGGCCCATTACTTTTTTTTTTTTTTACTTTATATATATTTTAATTTTTATTTATTTATTTATTTTTTAATTTTATTTTGTCGATATACATTGTGGCTGATTATTGCTCCCCTTCACCAAAACCTCCCTCCCTTCTCCCTCCCCCCTTCCCCCACAACAATGTCCTTTCTGTTTGCTTGTCGTATCAACCCCAAGTAATTGTGGTTGTTATATCTTCTTCCCCCCCCCCGGTTTGTGTGTGTGTGTGTGTGTGTGCGCGTGTGTGTGTGTGTGTGTGTGAATTTATATATTAATTTTTAGCTCCCTCCAATGAGTGAGAACATGTGGTATTTCTCTTTCTGTGCCTGACTTGTTTCACTTAATATAATTCTCTCAAGGTCCATCCATGTTGTTGCAAATGGCAGTATTTCATTCGTCTTTATAGCTGAGTAGTATTCCATTGTGTAGATGTACCACATTTTCCGTATCCACTCATCCGATGATGGGCATTTGCAGGCCCATTGCGTTTTGTGCTATCCAGGGCTGCTTTTGAGCTACACTGGCAGAGTTAAGTAGCTGTGGCAGAGACCAGTGGCCCTCAAAGCCTAAAATATTTATCATTTGTCACTTAACAGAAAATATATATCAACCCTGATTTAAAAGACGAAATATTGTTGTATCGAAGGCATAACAAGTTTAAATATAGTTTTTAATCAAAAATGAGTTAAATATAACTCATTTTTTATATAAATATAAAAATGAGTTAAAAAAACAATGCTTAAATTCAAACACTTCAAAGTTTTTTAGTAAAATATTTCAAAATGACTAAAATTAAAATATACATAGATTGTAGTTAGTGGTTATTAAATATTTCAATAAAATTATTAAATTTATCCAGAGCTGAAATTTTAGAACTTTTTTGAAAATTTTAAAGTTTGAGGAAATTTAATAAAGTATAATTAAATATTTTAATAGAAATTAAGATTATAATTTTTGCATTCAGTGTTCATCTTGTGGCCAGTAGAAGACACTGCTTTATGCTGCAGAATGCTCCTGGGCTGGGGCGGGTGGCGAGTGCGCTGCGCTTGCTGGGGACACAGTGAGGGGCAGAAAGTTGTGGCTGAGCAGGCTGGACCCAGGGCACCTGCACTCTCGCGGGGCAGAGCTTCCACAGGAGGGTTCATCTGTCCCCTCTCCTGCTCCAGGGCATTCGCTGAGGCCTTGACACACTCTTCCTCCCCCCTGGAGGTGGGATGCTGGTCTGTAGTGTCTTGGACAGAAGTGATGGCCTGTGTCTTGTGTGCCCCAGAGAGTGGACGTTTAGGGGGATGGCGGTCCTGAGTGCCAGGTGCCACACGAGAGAGCAGCTACTTGTCCTGGAGTATATTTTCTTGTGCGTGCACGTTTGTGATATGCAAATCCCTTTACATCCATCCTCAGAAATTTGTGTTAATTTTGGGAAGCTTCAAGGATATTTATCCTCTGACAAGTCAACCTGGGTCAAGACCGACATTCATATACAGGAATTTCACAACGTCTGTCACTGGACTGTGGTCATCTTTAAAGTTAAAGCATGCTGAAGTTTTCTAGGTGGTCTCTAGACTTTTTCTTTTTTAATCTTCCCTCCTGTATCTCTTTATAGGAACTAGGCAAGAAATTAAGGGGAGGAAGGGGATGTGTAACAAAGAGATATAAGCATCACAAGTTCTTGCTTATGATCCTGGCCACACATTTAAAATTTTATTTCCTAGACCACTCCCCCCACAAAAACACAACAAAAATATTCCAGAGATATTTGTATATTCTATATTTTGAGAACTCTTGTGTTAAATAATCTAGGAAAAGTCACGTCTGCACTTGAAACATTCTTCACAGTCCGGATGACCATGAGCTTAGAGACGTCACCAAAGGCATGGAGGTCTACCACCTGCAGCGGAGACTGGGAATCGCTGTCTTCTCGGACAGCCTGCTTCAGAGGACACAGCAGCTCTGAAAGATTTCCCAGTGACATGAACTTTGTGCTATCTAACTTTTCTCAGTAGAGAACCATAATTCTAATCTCACAACAGACAGGTTCTAAACAGAAGAGAAAAGAGGAAGTCTGGGTGTTGGTTTTTCTCTGTCCCTCCCTGGCACTCGGTCCCTCTCGCTGGCAGGATCTGCCTTGAAGAACAGCGCCTCTGATCATTGCAGGTTCTGCTCCGAAGCCTCTGTGACTCCCCACTGGCTTCAGAACAAAGTCTTAAGTTTTTCAGCCTGATCCCCAGAGCGTCCCACCGTCTGGACCTGTTTCCCTCTTCAGCGTCTGATGCTCCCTCCGCGTGCAGTGGCCCAGGGCAGGCTGTGCTGCCCTTGGTGAACAGGAGAGGTGGCCTCTGTCTGTCCAGGAGCATTTGCTCCAGCTTCGCAGTTGGGAACTAGACTGTTCTTGTGCCTTTACCTCTGCCCAGAGTTGGGGGATGGTCTGCTGTGTGCTTGTCTTTCCTTTTCTCTGTTTTCCATGTGTCCTGACTTGCACTGTGTGGTGTGGGGGGTCTTGCACCATCTACTGTAATTACGGCCCAGTACTCACAGAGGTGGGTCGTTGCTATCTAGGCTAGTGAGTTTAGTGTGTGCTGCGAAGGGGACCAGCTTTCGGGATGTTATCCACACGGGCTGTCACCATGTAGATGGCACGAGACATGCAGGTTGCATGAGACTTCAGTTCCACGCAAGCCTCAGGGTGCTGCTGCACGTTGGCACCTGCTCCGCTCTCTCACTACCTGCCTCTCTCCTGAGATGGAGTCATGACTCGGGAGGACTTCTCTGTGCCTTCATTTCCAGCGGTCCCTCTCCTCTAATAGCATGGGCGTAGAAAGAAGGGAGGATAGATCTTAGGCTTGTCTTTGAGGGCCTCACTATCAATTTCCATTGATAAGAAATAACACTGAAGAATCAGCTGAAAATGATTTACTGCTTAGGTACGTGATGCCGACAAATAGATGCAACGGAAGAAAAGGAGCCTGTAGATCTTGCCTGGAGAGGAGCACCAGCCTTCCTGGTGGCCATGGAACCTCGGCCTGCCACGAAGGAGGAGAGGGCTCTAGATGGTCATGAAGGGGCACTGGGACACTCTGGGTGAAGGAAACAGATGGATAAAGATTTGGGCAACTTGCACGCCACCGACGGTGCACAGGGAGCACTTCCCTGAGAGCAGGAGGGAGAGGAGCAGGTGGATTCGCGCTATGAAAGCGGGTGAGGAAACGCGCATTTTCGAACACGGCCGCTCAGAACCAGAGGAAACCAAACTTCCTGCGAATCTCGACTAAACTCCAGCACAGTCACATTTTCTGAAAATGTTAGTCATAAAATAATCAGAGAAATAAACTTCATAGACGTTATTTTAAATCATCACAAGTCTCTGCAAGAGTTTAATGGGATGGTAGAGATTAATTTTATCTTGCAGTAGTGAGAGGCCAAGTTGCTGTGGGAAATTTACCTGGATCTATGTTCAGTTGCTCTATTTCAGATGTATAAATGGGGACACCCCATACATTTGGCCGGGAAGTGTCATTTTCAAGTGCTTTGACGACTTCAGTGGTGCACCATGCACAGCTGTGTGTGAAGCTGTAAGAAGAGGATCCTGCAGGGTGAGCTCTGGGGGCTGGCTCCCAGATTAAGCTCCCTGCAGGAGGGGCGGAAGGGATATGGCCTGGATACCTCAAGGCAGCAGCTCCACCCCCTGGCCCATGGCAGCCCTGCACCTGCACCATGTTGGAGGTCCTGTTGTCCAACCCTGGATTGCTGAGTGGGTATCCAGCCCACTCCTGCAGCATCTGGTGACAGGTAAACAAATCCCACACCCAGTGGAGTGGACACAGTGCAGGTACAGTCATGCTCAGTGGGAATTGGGTGGCGGCTGATGGTGAAGGGGCCGGACTGTTCCAGAGGAGTGTCCGTGAGCAGTTTGCAGATGGTGTTAGGTGGAGGTGGAGGAGTAGGAGCATGGTGTCCGGGGAGTCGTTTGGAGTGGGTGACAGCCCACCTGGGGTCTACGCCACCCAAGCTCAAGGCTGAGGGAAGCTGGGGAGGCCAGGCCCTATTGGATGGCGTGGGGACAGAGCTAACTCCTCTGCTGTCACCGTGGGACGTGTGTGAATACAACACTGGGCATGGTGCTGGCCGCATCTCCAAATGCCCCAGGCCAGGCCCTACACTTTTTACACATAGGGGCAAGAGACAGCACAGACGAGAGAACTGAGCCCTCCTGCAGTCTCATTCCAAATGAAAGAGCAGATCAGCTGTGCCGATTCCAGTGCCAATTCCCACATGCATGAACCACGATTGGCAGCGCAGAGCTGGGTTGTGTCTGGAGCCATGTGACAGACAGCAGCCTGTGCCTGGTCACTGGCCTTGCCTCGCATGACCTGCAGTCGGTCATGTTTGTCCCTCTGTTAGTTGTGTCCGTGTGGCCTGTCCTCATATCAACTGAGAAACACTCTTGCTTTGGAGCTGACCCCGTGGAATCAGGCTATGCCTACATAAAGGCCACCATACCGTGAAAAACTGAACAACCCTTCTGATCTACCGGTTGTCTTGTCTCCATGATGCCAGCAACAGCTTCTCCCCAGGTGGGTGTGCCGTCTTGCAGGTGTGTGGTGTCTGTCCTGGATGCCAAGTGCTCCCCCCTGAAGCTGCGGTTCATAGGTGTCCACACCTCCTGCACAGAGGAGGGGTCCCCTCCTTCTTCCTCCCCTCCCCCACCCCATCGACTGCAAGAGAAGCTGGCATTTTCCATGTGTTCAGCTACTTAGAAAAAAGGTTCTATTAATATAAATTGTTAATTAGGATTGTTATCATTATTTTGTGTTCCATGCAGATTAGTCATTTGAACCTTGTTCTTCTTAGTGGTAGGAGGAAACCAAAGAAAACAACATGGTTTCTCTCATAAATTATCAAAGGGCTTAGTAGGTGTTATTACCATATGAGATGCAAATCAGGCATTTGGTGTGGAAAAATAATAAGATACCAGACAATGCTGACCAGATAAACATGGGAGGCCAGAATCCACGAGAAAGCCTTTTCGTAAGTCAGGGGATGCTGCCCTGTCCTGCCCTGTTCCTGTGCTGCCTGGCCTCCTCGTGTGCAGGCCGCTGGGCACCTGGGGCCTGGGCAGGCCCTGTTTATAGAGCACAGACTGTGTCACTCTTCTTTTGCAGAATGGCTCTCTGAATTCGCTGATAACACATTGCCTCACCTTATCTCACTTTTGCGTGTTAAACCCTTTTTTTTGTACCCGGTAAGCTACTTCTACAAACAACATTATTGAGGTATAATCATATTCAATAAACTGCATGTAGTTAAAGTGTGTGATTTGGTAGATTTCGACATATGTGTATGTCTGTGAAGCCATCACCACAATCGAGATGAGGAGTTTGTTCATTTCCTCCAGAGTTTTCTCGTGCTTCTCTGTGATCCTTCCCACCTGTCCCTCCACCCGGCCCACTCTAGTCCCCAGACAGCTGCTAACCTAACCAATGTCAGTTTGCATTTTCTATAATATTATGAATGGGTTCGGAGAGGATGTGCTCTTTTCTTTGTTGAGCCTGGCTTATCCTGCTTAGCGAGGTCACCTTGTGACGCACTCGCACCATGGCCCGCATCTGCAGCTCGCTCCTTTTGTCGCGAGGCTGTGCGAGCCTGTTCATCCACTCCTACTAGTGGATATTTGGGTTGTTTTTGGACTTGGGCACTATAAATAATGCAGAAATGGACATTTGTGTACAGGCCTTGTATGGACAGATGCACTCATTTCTCTTGGGTACATTTCCAGGAATGGAGAGGTGGGTCCTGTGGCAGCTGTGTGTTTGACTTCTGAAGGTATCACCAGACCATTTTCCAGTTGTGGCATTTTACTTTCCCAGCAGAGAATGACCATCATTGTGGTTTGTCCGAAATGCTCCCTATAGAGGTCACAGGCTCTCCTTGTAGCTAGCGGGCCCTCCCTGCCCCTTCGCTCTGCTGGTGCTGTGGTGACGAGACAGCACCCCTCATCTATGCCCCCCCACCAGTTCCGGGTTATAGTGTGGCCATAAAAGTACTTTATGCTGGAGTCTCAAAGAAGAAAAAAGAGATGGCCTGAATGTCATGGGGCAAATTTGCAGGGACCAGCTCTAAGACACAAACTACACTGAAATGCGGCACATCTTGATATTTTCCTGGGGAATTTTCTTGATCATTTACTTTACTTAGGTTTTCTGCTCTTTTTATTCTATGACAAACACGTTTTAAAATTTACATAATAAGTTTGAAGATTAATTCTCTGTAAAATAAAACTCAGACACAAAACAATTAAGTAAAGATATAATACCGTTAATCTCCCTGTTTGTGTTATAAAAGAAATGAAACAAAATTACATGAAATTTTGAAAAAATCTGAATAACCCCAATTGATGCCTAGTTTAATAATTCATATCTCCTTCCAGTGTTTATCCATATGTACAAAATTTGTATATTTTAGCCCATTAGTGAATACATTTTTATTCTATATTTATATTCTATTCTTCTGATACTAGTTTAGAAGACATTTTTGATAGCCTATACAGTTTAAATATTAACATTTCTAATTATTGTAAAATATTTTCACAAGTAGATTTACAGTGATTTTTCTAACATTTCCCTACTGTAAAATTTTCCATTTAGTTAAAAGTGCTATTAACATTTTTATTCTTTTGTCAAACATTTCTTGATAAAGCCTCTGGGGTAGAATTACGAGGTAAAAGTGCATGAACACTTTGGGGGTTTTTTAACTTTAAATGAGAGAAGAATAAATTTGAGGTAGAAAAAAAGCACTTTGATCTTGAAGAGATATATTTATTTAAAAAGCATGCATGTATTATTTTTCCATAATGTTTATTGAATGTGTACTGAATGGATGAATTTCTGCCTTTCCACACAGAATTCAACTCTGTAACACGCAGTGAGGACACTGAGTCCTCTTTCGAGCAGCGCCAGGTCTGGTGGAAGCACGCCGCCTGCCTGGGAAGCCACACGCATCTTTCTTTTCCCGGAGCTCCCACAGCACCACTTGCACAGAGTGGACTGTGATCCTGCAGAAGGCGAAGTTTCCAGACTTTTACTTCTGTCAGTAGAGAGTGAAATGTAAGGTTCTGATAAAATCTGGGATGTGCTGGAGGTGGCAAGGAGAGGGGAGGACAGGAAGTCTGGGGTCAGAAGAAAGGATGGCAGTGGCGGAATGGACATGTGGGTGGAGACGATGGAGTGGAGGCATGTGACAGATTCAGACACCAGGACTTGGCTTTGAGGCTTCTTCACGGGCTCATCTTGTTGGGGCGGCTCCAGTGATGGTTAGGAGAGAGGATTCTGGTGCCTGATTTTACTGCGGAGGGGCTGGGATGGAGGCATGGAAGGAAAGACAAACCAATCTTTAAGAACGCATGGCCAGAACGAGCACATGAAGGAGAAAGACTGGCCCTTTGGTGTCTCACTGAACGTGGAGTGGAGCAACCTGCTGGATCACCTGTCACTGCAGCTCCTTCCTGTTGGTCCTCCCCCAAACGGGTGGTGGTGGCTGAGCGGTGGCTGAGTGGTGGTGCACCCCTCCAGGCTGTCTGCAGGGTGCGTGAGCTGGCTCATCACAGCTTTCCTGTGCAGCTTTCAGTGTTTGTGATAACAATGGAAAATTGGACTTCCTTTCATATTTCTCGCATTTCAAGACACTCTAAAAGAAAAATAAGCTGATAAATGTTATAACGTCAGGGAAAGAATGAACAGCCTGCCACGATGAGCTCACTGGCCAGCACTGATCAGCACGCTGCACCCCCAGACACACTCAGGGTTGCCCCAGCTCCTTCTCAGCTACACACAAACGTCACCTTCCTTAGTGGCCTGAATTTGCCTGGGACTAAGTGGTTTTCTGGGATTCAGGACTTCCAGTGCCCAAACCGGGAAAGTCCCGGGCAAACTGGGACAACGTGGTCACCACACTACTTGGCCACCTTTCCAAAGGTCCAAACCATCCCCTACCCCAACTCTGACGCTCTGTGTTCCCCTTTCCTGCCTTGTTTTCTTCTCTTAACTCTTCATGTTACCTAAAGGATTGTGTACTTATATGCTGTGGCTGCCTGTTTCCTTCACTAGTGGAGAAGCTACGAGACAGCAGGAGCCTTCTCTGCTGCATTCAGGTTCATACCCCCAGCCTCTGGGAGAGTGCCCGGCACATTGTTGGGGTTCGGTAAATGCTTATTGAATGACTGCAAGTTGGTGTTATGATTCTTGTCTCCCCAGGGTACCTTCAGACCACAAAACCTAGCCACTCCTCAGAGAAGTGTCTTGTTTAGAAAGGAGAGGAGGGTTAAAAACTGAAGTGTTGAAACAAACTTACCCCAGAGTCCTTCTTTCTTCCTGTGCCTGTGTTGATGACTACTTGGGACTGTCCACACTTGGTCTCAAGGTGTCCCTGCAGTCTGCTTTCACTGTTGGCCTGTGTCTGGGACTACGTGGAGCAATAATACTGGAGATTTGTCCAAAGAAAACAGGCAGCCATTGCTGGGTGAGAGCAGACTTGCCAGGCACACTGTCAAAGGTAGGCGGCAATGGGGGCTCAATGTGAACAAGCCGATGGGGCCCACTTTTCTGCAGTGTGGTGTGTTCACTGTGCATGGCTGAAAACATATGCCTTTCTCTGGGGCAAGCAGGCAACTTTGGAAGTGAGGGTTGGCTCTGCTTCCCAGGGATGCAGAATACTGGGGACCCTGGGTGTTCCAGAGACAGCCACAGTTCATCTTAAAACCAGCAGTGGCAATAGTCTCTGGACACATCAGTGGCAAGCTACGGCAAGTTGAAAGTCCTCTGTGAACTGTAAAGGCAACTTCCTGTCTATTGTTGAATGACAAAAGGAATCACAGGAGGTTACTGATTGTGACAGCCAGTTGTTCCCACACATATAAGGAAATGGGGGTTCCAAACTGCTGTAACCACTTTACACTTTCATGAGCAACACGAGGCAGAGAGAAGGCGAAGTTCCAAACTCCCATGCGTAGGGCTGTTTTGGTGCACTTTTTTGAAAGAATGAAAACATAGCCTCTTCCTTTCTCTTCACGTAAGAGCTGGCGAATCCTGCAGTGGAGACCGTGTTCCCAATCCTCATCCACAGCACCTACATAATGTGGAGAAAATGCAGAGCACAGGACATGAGTCTTTTGAAATGAGAAGCATGATGTCAGCTGACGGGGTTGCCATACTTCCAACCATCAAGGCTCACAAGTCATTTTCTAGAAATGCATATGAGAGAAAATTGTGTTTCTGAGAACCACCATGAACTTCCAACATGTGCTTTGAAATTCTTTTGTTCAGTGTATACTTACTGATATTAGATATATCTGCATATACAGGACATGCAAAGTGATGTGACAATCTGTATCCAGGTTACAACAGGTTCCTTTAAAAACCTGCTTTCTGTGCTCTTTGTGTGTGTTTGGGGGGCGGGTGGAGAGAATCTAGTGCAGGGCCCAGTGCAGTACCTGGAAGTCGGGCAGAGTTTGAGTATGAGTCTGGTCTTTCATATTAAGTATCCACGTGACCTTGGGCAAAATACTTAACTCTCTGATCTTCACTTTTCTCATCTGTGGTCAGAAAATGCTTACTTCAGAGGGTGGTTGTGAAAGTTGCAATAGGTGAGTAGCATCTGCCACAAGACACAGCAGTGAAAATCCTAGCTATCGATACTGTTCCATTGTTAGTAAGTGCCACTCACATCGTGGGATGATGCACAGTGACTTTCGTGGGATAAAATGCACAGAAGCTATGCAGTTGGGCTCCTGTCACAGAGCCCACAGACGGGCCTCCCGTTCTCCACCTGCAGCTCAACAGCACAGATGCTGCAAGTCTCCATTGTGGGGTGGTGGTCTCCTGGGGGGCTTGGAAGTTGCCTCTGCCTTAGCAAAGGTTGTGTGACACCGACTGTGCACCCCCCTGTGGCTTCAGGCGAGGCACCATGGGAGAGGCTGCCGAGTGTGGGAGAAGAGACAGACTCACAGCAGCAATACCCAGGAGAGACAGAATGGAGGCTCAGAAAAGCCACACACACAAGGGCACACGCGGCCCCCGCCATTCACTTGCACCCCATCTGGAAAGCACGCTCTCTGGCGTTTCCCTGTGCCCAATTTCCAAAACCCCAGTTTGCGGCCAGCCCTTTGTCAGAACAGACAGATACTGGGTGGAACTGGCTGGTTTTCCTGCCGAGGTGTCAGAATCCCATCTCCCCTCGGCATCTCTGCCACTCTTCCCAACCTTCCTCTGTCAGCTTTAGATAGACGTCCAGGGGAAACGGATCCTCACTCCTCTTGTGGCCACCCAGCTATTTTTCTAAATGCTCCTTTGAACCCTTTGCAGCGGATGGAGAGAGATTCCTTTGTGCTGACTGTGATTTTTCCGGAACAAGCTCATGCAAATTTCCCGCGTTTTGCATTTTATCCATCAGCACACCCCTTCTCTAGTTTCAGGACAAATCTCAGGAGCATTCAGGGCAGACAAGACTGAGGAACACAACTCGCTGGTAAAGACAGTGCTGTTATCCCGGGCTCTTTAGGTAGCGAGGCTCTCTCCTGCGTGCAGGCTGTTAAGGAATCTGTTTCGATACAACTGATACAATGAGTTAATCCCAATAGAAAAACCTCATCCAAAGTGGTTTTAATGTTTTAGGTAGAACTTCTAGAAGATTCGTTATTGCCCAAGCGACATGAGGATAAGTGTGAAATGGTGTCTCTCACTTGTCATCCAGGAGTAAACGTGGTCACACAAGCATCATGCAGGAAACAAAACACTGAGACCTTTCTCTGTGCTGATTTCAGGACTTCAGCCCATGTCCTTAGGTCTCTTTCCCAGTTACTATGAAGATTTGAACAAGGATGTCTTCATGGCTGTGGTCTTCTGGGCTATGGTGTTCTTGGCTGTGATCTTTATGGCTGTGATTCTCAGGACTGGAGTTTTTGAGACTATGATCTGCATGGCTGTGGTCCTCAGGTTCATAATCTACATGGCTTTGGTCTCTACGGCTGTGGTCTTCAGGGCTATGGACTTCAGAGCTGTGATCTTCATAGCTGTGGTCTTTGGGGCTATGGTTTTCAGGGCTGTGATCCTCATGGCTGTGGTCTTCACGGCTGTGATTTTTATGGCTATGGTTTTCATGGCTGTGGTCTTCAGGGCTGTGGTCTTCAGTGCTGTGGTCTTCATGATTGTGATCTTCATGGTTGTGGCCTTCATGGCTGTGGTCTTCAGGGCTATGGTGTTCATGGCTGTGGCCTCCAGGGCTGTGGTCCTTGGGCTCACAGTCTTCATGGCTGCTGTCTCTATGGCTGTGGTCTTCAGGACTGTGGTCTTCATGATTGTGATGTTCAGGGCTGTGGTTTACAGGAGGCCACACTCCTTCTCACCTCTTTCTTTCCTTCCTCATTGATATCTGCTACCACTGTTGACCTTGCCCCTGCCATGGTCACTATTTCCCAGTGTCTCCCCAGCCACCAATCTGTAGGTAATTAAAGGAGTGGGTCATGAGATCCTAAAACAGGTATGCCTCCCTCCTCAACTCTGCACCATGCACTAGACCCCCAAGCATCTCAATAGAGATGACATCTGATCTTGAATCAGAGGACTGAAGATCCAGGTTTCTTAGAATTAAATATGGTGGATTAATGTAATGGTTAGGAACTCCTGATATGAAGTTTAACAGCCTGGACTCAGATGTTGGCTGTGCTCATGTAAGTAACATGACCTTGGACAAGTTAACCAGCTTGTCTGTGTCTTTTCTTATCTCTAATGAGGTTAAAGACAGTGACCACCTCCAGGGTGTTGTGAGGATTAGATGAGGTAGTCGTGAAGGTCTCAGTACAGTTGGAACATATTCTGTATTTGTTAGTCATCGCTGTTTATTCTTAGTGTACAGTATCCCTGTATCCAGGGCCTTCAGTTTCTCAGAGCAACAACTCCCCTGGTGTCTGGCTCTCACACCTCTGCCTGTGGGGACTCAAGTCCAGGGCTGGACAGAGGGGACATGATGCCAGCACCTCTACCATCTTACTCTTCTTTCAATTTGGCATTTTTTTTTCTTTTTTTGAGATTCTGTTGAATTTTTTTATTCAAAATATTTTGACATTTACGTGTACATATTTGTAGGCTACAGTGTGTTGTTTCAGCACATGCTTGCACTGCACCATGATTCACTCAGGATGGACAGCCCAGTTTTACACCCACTAGTCCACCACTCTTCCTCCTCTACCCCTCCCCAATTTAAGCATTCTTAAAGCAAGCAAACAAAAAGAGAAAGAGGTAAAGAAAGCGGCTGCTGTGTGTCATGTCTGCATGTATGAGCCTGGAGTTCTCAGTGCTCGGGCCGGGTCCCTCAACCTCCCCTCGGACTCTTGTCCTCAGGGAGCCAAGGGTGCAGTGGGGCCCAGGCTAGACCAGGAGTTTCTTCTGGGGCAGTGGCAGGTTATAAAGGCAGCACTGAGCTGCAGCCCACGGAGGAGCAGGTCTGAGAAATCAGGGCCTCCCCTGCAGGGTAGGAGGTTGCTGGAGCTGGAGTCTGTAATTGGGTCAGGGACAACCGGGCTGCCGGGTGTCAAGATGGGCAGTTAGGGCCCCGAGTCACACTAGAAGCAATGATCCAGCCTCTGTGCATGTGCTGTTACAGTGCTGGCCACAGGGAAGGGAGAAAGGCACTGACTCCCTAACATGCTGACTTACACAAGGAGGGACACAGGTGAGGGTCAGGTAGACGCAGCACTCATGGAGGGGTTCCTCACTGCAAGAAACCTAACAACAGGCTCCCGACTCCCTGTGGACCTGGAGGTCTGAGGGAAGAAGGGTGGGAAGTGGAAAGGCACTGAGCTGACGTGGAAATGCACCGAGCTGACGTGGAAAGGCACGGAGCTGACATGGAGAGTCCCTCAGCCAAGCCCTAAGGAGGAGACCCCGAGTGGAGGTGGCTGGGCTGGGAATGCAGATTTGCTTCAGAACATGGCTGGCAAACATGCCTGAACCCCCTGCAGCTTCCCCCAGAGCCTTCGATGCACCGTGTGCCAGTCTGCTGTGGGGCAGGCGGCTCCCCCGTGGCGCCTGCTGTAAAGTCCTTGACGTTGTCTAGGGTGGGGCTGATCACAACAAGATTCTGGCCAGGAACCAGGACTACAAACAGCCCAGGTGATGTGGGGGCAGGTGGGCCGAGGCCAGGGGTGGTGGCTTGGTGGCTGCCGGGACATGTGCAGGAGGGTGGTGGATGGTTTGGGGTGGGCCTGCCTTAGAGAGAAGGGGAAGGGGAGCGTGCCATGTGACAACATCCAGGCCCTAAAAAAAGCAGCAAAGGCTGCTTTAATGAGGTTAAACCATCCATGTGGAAGAAGACACCAGGAGAACACAGGGGAGCATTAGAGCATGGGGAAACTTGCAGCCACGCTGCATCTGATCTTTCATGTCTTCCTCATTTGCTCATTCATTCATTCACTCACTCATTCATGCCCCGAAACACATGCTGAACTCTTGCTGCTCACTGATGCTGCTCTGTGGGCCGGGAAGCTTTGCTGAACAATCCGTGAGGACCCTGCTCTCAGAGTGGGAGTCAAGCCAGGAGGGCCACTGTGCGGAGAAGCAGGTCGTGGCAGAACTTGGTTCTGGGATCTGGAGGGGCGAGGCCAGGCTCAGACGTGCTGAGGTGCTACCAGGTCTCCTGGACTCGCACGAAGAGTGCAAACACCTCGCAGTGACTTTTGTGCTGACTGCATGTTGGGATGATGATATCTTGGATATGTTGGGTTAAATAAATTACAAAAATTTACTTTACTTTTTTTCAGTTTTTAGTGTGACCACTAGAAAATTTGGTCACACTAATTTGACTCATGCCATGACATGTTATTTTCCACTGGGCCATGTGTGACAGAGTGGCCAGGCTGGGGCTACTTCAGCTGCCGTGGTCAGGGAAGGCCGTTCTGAGTCATGGCTTGGGGCATCATGCGAGCCCCCCATGCAGAGGGCCAGGGTACAGGGGGAGGCTGGGGTGCCACCCCCAGGCCTCCCACTGCTCACAATAGCTGCAGGGACATTCCCAAGTTTAAGCCACACCCCCACTTAGGGCCCTCCAGGGTTTCCTCTTGGGACAGAATCCAAACTCCTTGCAGGCCTATAGGCCACCGGCTCTGCTCCTGGCCCCTTCTGCATCTCCTCTCCTGCCCTGAACTCCCCTGTGAAAAGCTCCCCACCCCCATGTTTGCCATCCCCAGTGCACCAGGCTCCATCTGTCTCCGCTACCTCTTCTCCAGATTGGGTTCTCAAAGTGTGTTCAGGCACCAGCTGTGACCTGGTCAGAAATGCTCATTCTCTGGCCCTCCAGCCTCCTTCTGACCAGGGCCTAGGGGTGGCTAGGGTGTCTGGGTTCCCACCACCTTTGGAGGCCTCTGATGGGAGGGCAACTGCCCCATCCTCACAGTGTCTGCGGGGCCTGTGGCTCTGACCATTCTGGCTGGAGTCCCCATGCCCTGTCCTCTGTTACCACCCAGCACTCCTTACTTTCTTCCTGCTGGACTGGGAGGTACTCTTGGGAAGGCATTGTCCTGGCCCACAAGGCTCCCAGGTACTGTGTCTGGGACATGTTGGGGCATGGTCAGTGTTATAGAACTGCTGTGTGAGAAGGGAATGAGATGTGGACATGAGTGTCACCATCTTCTGAAGACACAGCTGCAGCTGCAGTGAGTCCCTGCCTTGACGTGCACCCGGGCCTGGCAGGTAGCACAGGTGCTGTCTGAGCATCTCAGAGATCCTCCAATGCAGCTGCAGCCTGACCTCAGAAGGGGACACAGCTCCAGTCCTGGAGGTCCACGTCTGGGCTCATTGTCTCTGTGGAGTGAGGTCTGCTCTGATGTCCTGGGCTGTGGGGACAAAGAGTGGTCTGCACAGTGTACCAGCTGCCATGAAGACTTTGTGAGAGAGAGTGTGCATGTGAATGAGTGTGCATGTGTGATAGCATGTGCATGTGAGAGAGTGAGTGTGCATGTGTGAGTGTGCATGTGTGTGCTCATGCCTGTGTACAAGTGTGTGTGAGAGTGTGCATGAAAGAGTGAGAGTGTGAGTGTGCATGTGAGTGTGAGTGTACATGTGAGAGTGTGTGCATATGCATGTGTACAAGTGTGTGTGAGTGAGTGTGCGAGAGTGTGCATGTGTGTGAATGTACGTGTGAGTGTGTATGTGAGAGTGAATGAGGGTGTGTGTGTGCATATGTATGCGTATGAGTGTTTGTGAGAGTGAGTGCACACGGGTATGAGTGAGCATGAGTGTGCATGGGTATGAGTGAGTGTGGATGGTTGTGAATGTGAGCACGTGTGTGTGCATGTGTGAGTGTGTAAGAGTGTGTGCATGTGTGAGTCTGTGCGTGACTGAGTGTGAGTGTGCATGTGTGCACGTATGTGCACGTGTGTGAGTGCACTGTGAGTGTGTGCATGTGTGTGAGAGCATGTGAGTGCAAGTGAGTGAATATGTGTGAGTGTGAGCATACATGTGTGATGCACACTGCATGCTCTTGTGATTTCCACGTGCCCATGAGCCCTCAGTTTGGTGCCACTGTGAGTCCCCAGAGAAGCCCAGGTTCTGGTTTTGTCACAGGAGCAGTCCTTTGGCTCCGAACCACAAAATCAGCTGAGATCACAGAGAAGCTTTGCTCAGATGGGCAGGGACGCTGGATCTGCAGGTGCACGCCCTGCAGACACCCATCCTGTGCTCTGACATCTGGCCTCTGTGCTGGATGTCCCCTAGTGCTACTCCACGGGCGAGTGTCTCATCACACAGGTGTGAACCCATGCGTCCCCAGGAAAGAAGCCCGAAGAAGAACTGGCCTCTGAGTCCGACCTCTTGTGTTGGAGGAATGGATTTTAGAATCAGTTAAAAGGTTAATATTACATCCCTGGCATATCAGAAAAGACAGAAATGCATACCAATAAGCTAATAATGGATTTATATCTTCCTTTTCAGATTTTGTCTTAAAAAAGTTCCTGTACTGAATGTAAACTCTCCTAATTGAAAGTATTATTATGTACAGAGAATGAAGCATGCTTTAGTTACTTAATACAGATACTCACATACGTATGACGTAAGGACACGCAAACTGAAACCCAACACAAGTGCGAGGCCAGGCGCCCTTCAGGCTCTCCGGCCACCGCACATCTCCTTCCTGCCCAGTCACACATCCCGACTCTCATCACTTCCCTCTGCCGCTGTAGCCCTTGTCAGAGCCGGTGACTGCCCGCCGCGGTCAGCACGTGCAGCTGCAGGTCTGTGAAGCCATGCTTGTTGGCTGCTGACCACACATCGGAACAGGAAGGCGCCCCCACACTGCACACCTGTACCCCCATGAGGAAGGCATGCCATTGGCCTCAGCCACTGTCGACAATCAGGAATCAGGGGCCAGAGTCTGGTTCGTCCAGGTCACACAGTTAGGAAGGATGAGACACGAGATCAAGCCTTGCGACCCCAGGGCAGAGATTCTGCGATACCTCGCTTGGCTTGTTCTTGCAGTGAGAGACTGAAGGAGAGTGAAGGTTATGGGCTGTCCAAGGCTCAGGGACACTGGTGACAAGTCAGGGAGGCCTCAGCCCATGGAACCAAACCTTCATATGAGGCGCTTCTGGACCTGCCACCCAGCCGGCCCAGGAGCAGAGTCCTGCCCACACCTTGCAGGTGTCGAAGACCCGTCCCCTCTCGCAGCAACTTCTCAGCACCTCTGAGCAGCAACACATGAAGCCAAAGGAAAACGACCATCTAGAACTTTCTAGGCAGGGGAGAACCTGATCACATTGCCTACCAGGTATTCTGCTGCCCGGAAGCACCGAGAACCACACGGGCACAGAGGGCTAGGTGTGGTCTGCATCTGTGGTCTTGCCTCCCACACCTGAGGCGCAGTGAGCTCCGGGCACACGAGGCGTGGGCATGCAGGACAGACACAGCGGGCTTCCAGACAGTCAGGTGCACGGCTCAATATTGCAATGTTTCTTACCTTCTTGGCTGGATCTCCCCCACATTTTCACCTCTGTTATTTGGGAGGGGAAAGTGTGGAGAGGAAAAGAGGTACAAACATTTAGTGCACTGAGTCACTGTCTTCCACACGTCTGAACCCTGGACTCCAGATACCAACAAAGGGTTTTATGGTCACACTTCAAATAGCTTTGGATTACAAAACGCTGAATTTTCACATTTTATTGGCTAGTTTCCATTTTAGGCTATTAGTTCAAAACTATTGTTGTAGGAGGATATCGCCAGTGCAGAAACATCATTCATCAGAGAGGCTGATTATCTCATTTTCAATGTGGATTTAAATTCATTCATCCTGAAAGTCCCTAAATATTGGATTGTTGATTTGAAAAATCGACTATGCTTTTCTTTTATGTAATCCAGATTGTACTGGATGTAAAAATCTATCGATTACAATTGAGAATATGACATGTAGGAGTCTATGTAACATGTTATTACTATTTATAGGTATCAGGTACTGAATGAAGGAGGAGCTGCAAATCTACATAATTCCCTTTAACCCAACGGTGTTCATTTAGATCTTTAAGTTAACTGACAGGTCTAAAACAAAACAGAGCAAAGTGTGTGCACAGACCAGCCCCAGGGCTGCCCAGCGGTGGGCACCGCAGAGGGCGAATCACTGCATGCGAGGTTGATGTATGTTCCCCTTTACCATATTCCCTTCTCGTCTGAGCTTTTCCCTCCTTATGTAACATGTGGAGAGAGGAGCCTTGTAAGTGGATTGAGTTGTTTCTGTAACGAGAGGGGTGAAGGTGAGGGAAGTCAGGAGGTTCCAGCTCAGCAGGAGAAGCAGGAGAGGGTGGGCCTGGGCCTGGGCCAAAGAGAGATGGGGTGAGAGCAGGGCTGGGGTGCGGTGGGACCTGGGACAGGAGGGTGTGGAGGAAGCTGTTGCCTGTGCCACCTGTGCGCCAGCCTGGGGGGAACCAGGGACTCTAATTAGAGGAAAGAAAGGCAGATGGATTCTGCGAAGCCCCAGTCAGATCCAGGAGCCGTCTGTTGGAATTCCTAAAGGGAGTTCCTAGATGGGGATGCAAAATATTTTATGCTTTTGCAGGGCCTGTGTCTGATTGGCAAGTTGTTATGGGAAAACCCTTGTTTGCTCTTCATGTAGCAACTCAGGAAAAATGACAGTGTTTCAAAGGAAGATACACAGTCCCTCCAGCCACTTACATTTACAGCCAATTTACCTTCTTTGGGAGATGAGCCTCCGCCGGTGTTCTGTGTCCCGATTCTGCACCTGTCCTCTCCTGGTTCTGTTTGGTGCAGACCCCAAGCCATTTTGTGATGGGGCAGAAGGGACTTGGAAGACTCCGTCCTTGCTATTGGCCTGACCCCATTCCCAGCCCCGGGACCAGCAGTGCTGCTGGGGGAGCTGGTCTTTTGCAGCTCCTCAGGATATGGCTGCTGTGTCCCCTGTGCCCCAGAAAGGGGTGGGCATGTCCCCCCAATGCCTCTGTGCTCCATAATCGCTTTCACAGGTGCCCCCAGAGCATCCACAGAGAGACCTTTCCCCTTCTGGGCATAGCACAGTCGTGATGCCGATGAGGGCGATGGCCGTGGTCAGCTGGCCACAGAAGGGGCTGTGCCGAGGTCGTGGGCGCTGTACTGACCTTGGCCTTCTGCACAGATCCAGGCAAACACCTGCTGTTGCCTCCAGGCTTGTCAGCAGGCATTGTGACCACATGAACACAGGCAGGCACCCGCTTGTCCCCCAACTTCAGTCTCGCTTCTCGACAGTGTGAGTCCTGGTGCTCGGGCCCAGACACTGAGGTCACTCCCTGGACCACACTCCACCAAGCTGGGAACTCCCTGGTGCCAGGAGCATCAGCGAGCTGCCCCCTCAGATGACATTGCATCCACCCGCCTCTGTCCCTGAGCCTCGCCACTGGGCCGCTTCTCCAGCTTCTGGTCCTAACCCCTTCTTTCCTCTCCTGCTCCAGTTTGAGGAACAATAAACTCATGTCTGAAGCTTGAATGATGACACAAAGGTGATATTACTTTTCCCTGTAATTGCAGGATTAATGTGGAATTATGGATGTGATTAATCCACACTTATTTGGTCGAGCCTCCCAATAGACAGAAGTTTGAAAGCAAAGATAATATTGATTCTTTAATGAGATATATTACCAAAGAATTTTGGAAATAGAAGATTCTTACATGAAAGGGTTTTAAGGTGATTACCTTAAAATATAATTTGTATTGAAAATTAATGACATAATATGTAATTTGGAGCAGCTAGTTAATTTGGTAGAATCATTTTGTCAGAATTTCTAGGAAAATAATGCTTTAAATCTTTTTAAATGATCAAAACACTTTAAAATATTAGAGAAACATCCAGCTGTGTGGAGACTATAAGAAATTAGGCTCAGCCAGTTTTTTCTTTCCTCCATTACTTATGTGCACACACACATGGGCACACGCACACACACACACACACCATTGTACTTGATGTAGTCTTTCAATTGCTGCCAAAAGCCTAAGTCAGAAGTGAATTATGAAACAGCTATTAATGTCAAGCATCACACTTGTCTTGTCAGTCCTAAACCGTCAAATATACTTCTGTGGTTATCATTCCTGACTTCAGACAGATGGAGAAATAGAAACTTCGTAATACTACTTCTACTTTCTTTTATTCTAACTTCGCGGGTTTTTCTAAATCTCATTAGAACAGTAGTAAGATTTCTGCCAGACCATCCACCTTGGAAAGGTAATGTTTCTTTCAACCAGTGATTTATGCAATTGATTATGTTGTTATTTAATGGAAAGAGATGGCTCCTATAAAGTGCATTGGGGAGTTGGATTCTTGATATAACGAATACACCTGCTGCTTTGTACAAGGTGACCAGCTGCAGGAAGAGAAGGCTGTGTGACAGCCCTGTCATTATTCCATCTCCATATCCTGCCTTCTTCACAGGGCAGCCCTGGTCCCTCAGGTTTATCATCTGAGTAACTCAAAGGCGGTCCCTGCAGAGGGCATTTCTTGCCCGACTGATTTACTGTGCTATTTGTTTATAACAATATCACATTTCAATGGCGAGTCAGCTTGCTACTCCTCAAATTAAGAACAGATTCAGTACCTACTTCTTCAGAGAGCAAGGAAACTGACCATTTAGATCAGTATTATTGTGTCCTTTAATTTTTAAATGGCTCCTAAGATCATAAATCACCTTCTAAGCCTTTGTTATTGGTTGATGAATGCTGTGCCAGACAACAGAAAACTTTGCTAATGTCTTACTCATAACTTATAAACAAATTCAGCTATGAGAATTTTTTTGTTTAACACATGGATGCCAGAGTTCTTAGGGATTCCAAACTGGAAACGCTTGTTGTGGTTAATGTGAATCTGAAATCTAGAGAGACACTGGCGCTGGACACACTCTGTGAGTACGTTGGGCACGTCCCGTGATGCTCTGCCAGCGTGCATTTTCCACGAGTGGCAGCAATTGACCCCTTTGCTCCTCTGTTCATATTCCTCAGTTACTGAGCTGATGTAGTCCAGGCCCTCAGTGTCTGCAGCATCTTCTGCAAAAAGATGCATAGTACCTATAAACTGTCCAGTTGATTTTCAAACTGGTCTGATGTTTGTTAATCACAATTAAGGAAATGGAACTGTATTGATTTGTGGTCAAAGCTCTCGGACAGAGAGTGGTAATTTGAGAACTACAGTTTCATGTTCCAGTCGTGTCCTCCTTGTCCACACTTCTGCTGCCCCTTGGCCATATCTCAGTCGCCCTGCTTTAGGTTGCTTCTTTGTATCTGGTGCAATCAGGGCATACTGCTTTTGTCAAAGGTGACCTCTTAAAGATTGCACTGACATACAGACCTCTAAGGTGGCTGCCTCCACACTAGGACTCAACACGACCTAAACCTCTCACATATCCAAATCTCTCAGTCTGCCAAGTTGTAAAATTTCACTGCTAAAGGTAAAGTCATTATTCCAGGAGACCTTATTTAAAAACACAACTGCTAATTGGGAGGAGTGATAAATTAACCCATTGGTACGTACGATTATATTAGCATGAAATAGCTCTGAGATAAAGAGGTGTTGCAGTGTGTTTTTGCTACAGCTTTCTGATGATCGTGACAGAATATAAAAGTTTGAGCCCATTGTTTTTATGAGATTAAAAACACCGTGCATCATTTAGAAATTTTGTTCCACTATAATAGAGTTGTAGAGACACAAAATAACCACAGCTTAAACAAATTAGGGATTTGTTTTCCTCTGATGAAAAAAAAATCTGGGGATAAGCAGTTCAAAGCTGCTATGGTGGACCCATGACATCTCAGCCTGCTTCTGCCTTTCTGTTCTGCCTCCTGCGCACATCCTTGCTTTCCACCCTCAAAGCTGCCTCCTGGTCTCAGGCCAGCTGCAGACTTCTAGCCATCATTGTCACATTCCAGGTCAGAAGAATGAAGGTGTAGACAAAGGCAAAGGGGCACAAACCCTAGTCGAGTCATTTCCTTTTCTGGAAACTTTGTGCAAACACTGCAACTTTCATCTTAATTGGAATTGCTAGGTGCAAGAGAGGCTGGAAATAATAATCAGGGTGGGCATGTTGCCACTCCAAATAAAATCAGGAAAGAAAGGAGAAATGGATGCTGGCTGAGCACCTAGTATTTTCTGTCACAACAGACAAGTACAGATTAGTCAAGGGAATTTGGAAACACTCATTCTGAGTGGAGGAACATCCCTTGGAGAGCAGAGCTGAGGTGGTTCTATTCAAGTTGAACACTGGAGACCGAGACAAGGGACCCTGCCGGTATCGCGGGAGCCCTCGCTGTCTGCTGGGACATTGGAGGACTCCACTTCCGCATGAGAGAAGATGGGAGAGCTGCACCTGCATGCTCAGCCTGCCATCAACTGGAAACATCACAAGAACACCATGAAGGTAAGTTTCTGCAGCATTCGGAAGAGCTTCGAATTAATCCTTACCCTGCATGTGATCGAGCAGCCTCGTTGTTATGATTATGTGCATTGTTTTTCATATAATCTTGCTTTTGAATTCTGAGCACTTTTGAATCCCCTTATTTGTGACTATTGCTGCAGTTTATAAATTCAGTGGTAAAATATACATGCAGCAAAGAATAGAGACAAACAGCCTGGTGAACTGAGTGGCTGGGGACTTGCCAGCCTCCCTCTCCAGCTAAGCTATTTTCTCTCACACACCGTGGCCACAGCAGACTGGATCAGCAAATGGCCTATTATTACACATCCTGGAAATTTGGTACTGCTCACGGCTAGTTGAAATAATAAATTTTTATCCATGAATGCTGTGAGTCTACTGCATTTTCTCATTTTTAAATAGACATGCTCAATTATATTTATTCTTTTAAATGGAGCAATAATACTCTGTCTACACTATCTACACTGGGAAGCTGGCCCTACCACTCATCTCAACTGTCTACACTGGGGATCTCACCAAACTACCTACCTCAACTGTCTACACTGGGGATCTCACCAAACAGCCCACGTCAACCATCTGCATTGGGGATCTCACCAAACTACCCACCTCAACTGTCTACGCTTGGGATCTCACCAAACTGCCCATCTCAACCGTCTATGCTGGGGATCTCACCAAACTACCCATTTCAATGGTCTACACTGGGGAGCTGGCCCTACCACTCATCTCAACTGTTTACACTGGGGAGCTGGCCCTTCCAGCCATCTGAATGTCTACACTGGGGTGCTGACCTTACTGCCCAGCTATGGCTAGACCCTGACCCAAAGATGAGGCCATGCTGGTGACAACAGCAGTGACTTTGAGTGTTAACTGGTCCCAGGAGGTGCCGAGGCCTCTAGAACCATGCAGATAATTCCCCACATCTTCCTGCACAAGCAGGTAAGTGGTCAGGAGGAGAGGAGTGCGGGGGCAGGACACTTGGTGTTGAGTGGAGACTGTCCAAGTAATGCACCCTGGGAGGCTGGAGGACACTGGGGAGGTGTAGGCAGCCTCGGGAAGGCGATGGGTGTGGGAAGGGGAGGAGAGTCGAGGCTCATGTGCAGGGTCTGTGTTTGCTTTAGGTGCAACTTAGCCCCTCCATGTACAGCTCTGGTCACAGGGTGGGAGGTGCTCCTTTGTTAGCGGCTTGGATGCTCATTGTTGTAAAAGACTGTGCTGTCTGTGGGTGCTGTGGATTGGATGTCCCAAAACTCATTGACTCGTGATCCCATTGTAGTAGTGTCAAGAGTGGGAAGTCGGACTATGCAGTGTTCAAAGGTGGGGCCATTGAGAAACGATTGGATCATGATGATTGTGCCCTTGTGAAGGTACTGATCCATTCGTGGAGGGAAGGGCTGATGGTTTTGTGGGTTGTCACAGGAGTGACACTGATGGCTTCATAGGAGAGCAAGTGAGCACATGACAGAGCTCTTGCCCTCCTTGCCATGCGACACCCTGTGTCACCATGGGACCCTGTAGAGTTCCCACATAAAAGAAGGCCCTCACCACATGCCCCTCATGAACTGTGGTCATCCCAGCCTTCAAAATTGTAAGAAATAAATTTTGATGTCTTATGAATTGCCCAGTTGCAAGTATTCTGTGATAAGCAACAGAAAACAGACTAATACATGGGGTCTGGGTCCTGAGCCAGGGCTCCTCCATGACTTTGTGTGTTGAACCAGAAGAGAACCGACTGGTTTGTCAAGACATGCAAATGACCTGACAAATGACCCTCCAGCCCCAGGCTAGCCTCAGGGGGTCTGTCCTAATCTGCAGAATGTGTGTTTGGCTTCCCCTCTCTGAGCTAAACAAACTTTGGTTTTCCTTCCTTCTTGTCAATATATCATACTTTATAGCACATTACATGATTAGAAAGAGAGAGGGAGAGAAACAGCCAGTGCAGGAACCCTCTGTGTGGTCTCATAAAATATTAATGGATTCAGAAAGGAAATGTGAAATCAACATACCCTTGCATGCTTGGGCCTGCGTAGGGAAGGCATTTGCTGTGGGGTCAGACTTCCCTGTGTGCTGGGACAGAGGCGCTCTGGTGACTCAGCCAGGGAGTGGCCCATTCCTGGTAGGGAATCAGCAGGAAAAAAGTAGCTGGAAGTCATTGCTACCTCAGAAACACTCTGAATTACTGTTTTATTCTTTGGATAAAACAGAAGAGGGAGCACTGATAATGTCCATATAGCCCAGAATGATGTGGGGGTGTCTGGGGATTTCCTTCCCAGATGTCATGCTTGGGAGGGACTCCTGGTGGGCATGTCCAGTGGCCTGTGCTCTGGCAGGATCCCTAGAGTGTGTGGCTGCTCCTGCAGGGTTCAGCACACCCTGCACACTCCTGGCCACATTCCTTCTGTCCTCTCAGCAGCTGATTGTCAGGTGCTGCTTGGTGCCAGGATCTGAGAACTCATCAGTGACCGAGAACATTGCAGTTTATACTGACCCCATACTTCCCTCCTTTGAAACCCCCCTCTGGCTGTCTCTGCTGGCAAAAGGGGGGTGGGGGGCACATTACCTCTTCCTTCTGGATGCTCCACTGGCCACTCCAGGCCACCGACCACGGCCACCGCAACGTTCCTCCTGAATAAGACAATGTTTTAAGATGGGAATGCATTTCAGACGTGCAATAGACACTTAAAACATGTGTCAAGGATCCCAAAGTGACTTTTTAAAAAGTTTCTGAAGTAGTGCCCATGTTAAGGCAGTTAGGAAAAACGAATGGAACTTAAAAGAAAAGTTAGCCTCCCCCAGTCAAGGCCTGCACATTCAGATTTGGACTGCAGTCCAGAGTGAAGAATGCCGACAGTTTAAGTGAAACGTTTGCAGGCAGAGCGGCCGTCGAAAGTGGTTATCGAACATCTTGAAAGAGAGCAAATTGCGGACTGGAGGTCTCTCTTATGCTGCACAGCAGAGCCAAGTCCACCGATGGCTTTGAAGACCCGTCTGTGAGGTGGCAAGGTGAGATTGGAGACTTAAACACTTCATCAATCAAGCTGGTGCCAAGATGTTGCTCTGGGATTGGTGGGGGATTCAAGCCATCCATCTTACCCCATCACGTGCTCTACTCTCTCCAGGTATTCCCAGTTTCCCCTTCTTGTGCGTGTGCGTGTGCATGTGTGCACATGCGCATGTGTGTATGCACGTGTGCACACTCTGTGGCAGCCCTAGCTGCTGGGTCTGGGGAGCAGGGCCAGCAGTGATCCTGAGAACCTCATCTTCACAGCCAGGCCATGGCGAGCTCTCAGCACCGGGCTGGAATCTAATGTCACCAGTGGCAGGAGAGAGCCGAGGGCAGGTGGGGCATGTGGGCTGTCTTTGCAGACGGAACCCTAACCATCCATAAGGCTCGTGTGTTTACCCAACAGTAAAACCTCGGCTTATAAAGGAAATAATAAATTCCACAATTTAAACAGGGCAGGTGAAGGGAGAGGGGAAATTGTGTGGGTTCTGAGATGAAAGGAAAACAAAACCGTGTAAATATACGCACACGTTTATTCTGTCGTTTTCAGACTGAGTAACTACACCTTTGATTTTACCTTTTTCTTCATGGAAAAATTGGCAGTCAGAATCCACGTTCTTTCACAGCTATTTTCTCACGACAGTGGTGAGTACATTGTATGAAGTGATGGTGGCAGGTACAAGCCGTGTTGATGTGGCCTTGAGTTTTTTGGATGTAACCACAGCTTCCACCATCCAGAGGAGGGTCTGTGAGACACAGGATGGCACACAGGACCTGAGGCAGGCTGTGGGGGGTCACTGGAGAGTGTTTAGGGCAGCTTCCACACTTTTAGGATGCCTGCCTGGCCCCAGGAATATACTGTCCCAGGGGGACCTCCAACGCGGACGCCGGAGACGTGAAAGGCAGGAAACGCTGAGTCACAGAGGACAGCGGAGGAGCTGTGATGTCGGAAGATGACTTTACGACTAAAGAATGCCTGCAGGTCTTCTACAGAGTTCTTTCCTTGACATTGTGCCAAGTTCCTGAACTCAGGCCAGGGTTTCTTGGGGCTCCCAACGCTGCCTCTGTGCTGTACTCAGCATCCGGCAGATGCCAGGCACCACAGCCGGCTCTGTGCTCCCACTGTGGCCCCGGCCTGGCCATCTGGGCACTGGCTTTGCACTCCCACCTTGGCCCTGCAGTCAGGGCACCACTGGATGGGTCTTAGGTCCCAGGGTGGGCACGGGTGTCTGCGTGGCTTTCTGTGTCTGCTTGGCCTCCACAGGGTGTGCTGAGGCTGGCTCCACTTCTGGAAGTCCTTCTGGGGTACAAAGGCTGCTGTACCCATGACAAGGCTGTCCAGCGCCCCACTGTGTGACGACAACCTGCTGCCTGGAGGGAGTCTGTTGTGCCTGCATTAGAGGGTGGCAGGCTCTAGGGAGGGGGCAAAGTCATTGTTTCTGGCTCTGGGAAATGAGGTTTTTGAAAAATAATTAAAATGCAATTACTCCTTTCATTGCTATCTTTGATATTGAGGATATTATCGATAGGGATCGCACAGTGTCCCTCATGCGGTGGTGGAGACCTATGCCCACGGATGAGGCCGCAGCATCGGTTCTTCTGGTACCTGCAGGGGGAAGACATGGCACCATCCTGGAGAACCGGCAGCAAGTGGCAGCTGCCCTCCCCGAGTTCATGATAAAACGGGGACTCTTTCAAGACCCTATTATTGTGAAATATCAGGATTAAGTGCTACAAGAACACTTGGTAGGCTACGTGAATACAGCAATTGAACATCGGCTTTTATGTATTATACAAATAAGTATGCCAGTTTTATCAAAATCCTCCACTGGCCATTCCACTCGGTAGGGGAAGTTGAGTCCTGGGAGCCCTGGGATTTGCTGGTTGAGAATCATAGCTGTGGATCAGTGAATCCCATCAGGAGACAGGACGTTCTACTCATGACTCCCTTCGGTGCACATTTACTGAGCAGCTCCTAGCTTCCAGGCACTGTGCGGACGCTGCAGACTCAGAGCTGAAAGATCAAGACGCTTCTTAAATAACGTGAGGTCTGGTAGGGACAGCGGCTGGCTGATGAGTACAGGAACAGAGACTTGCATGGCCTGTCATGGGCATCTCTGACCAGGGCAGCGGAGGAGCCCCTGAGCGATGCCAAACCCCAGCGGGGTCTTGAAGGGTAAGCGGCCATTTACCAGGTGCAGGAAGAGTGGCCCATGGAAGCAGGCGCAGCCCCGGCCAGAAGGTCACTCAAGATTTTGTGACTCGGCCTAGGAGCCCAGAAAGTATCACGAGGGGCTGGGAAAGGGTATGCTGGGTGGAGTGGGCCACCAGTCCCGATAGCCAAAGGGGATGCATCTGAGGCTTGTGAGACGTTCATCCTTCCAGCACTGCAGTGAGAGGGAGCCGGGCAGGGGAAGGGCATTTGTGCGGGAGAGGGAGTGGTGCTGCGGGTGAGCTGGGACAGCTGGGACGAGCAGCCCACCCAGGCCCTACAGGGAGGAGAAGAGCGCAAACCCTCCTCTGGGCAGGGTAGCTCACCGCCTGGACCCTCAGATGAGAAACCGAAGCAGGAATGGCATGTGACCTGCCACAGCTCTGCCTCCCGTGCTCTCCCTGCAGTGCTGTTCTGGGTCCACTTCAGGGGTAATCGCAAGAGCACTGAGTCCTTGGAACTGTGGGGAAAAGAGGAAGAGGTAGCCCCAGGAGAAGATCCAAATAGTCCCGAAACTAGGAAGCGTTGGGGTTGAAAGGGTGACTTCGGTTGCTTCACACACAAACAGGACATGTTATGTATGGACTTCAGGATCGTCTATTTTATTAGAATTGAGAAGACATTCCTATTTTCCTTACACCGGGATATTTTTCTGGCAACAAAATAAGAGTCTTTTATTAAGCCAGCAGAGTCTGTCCTATTAGAGTGGATTCATATTGGACTCATCTGACCCATGCAGTGAAACAATAAATAAATAAATGATGATGACAATGTGACCTTGGCCTTTATACCTCTTGTGTGGGTGTCACCTGTGTTACCTACGGGGTAGTCACCCATCACTGATTATGACCACACTGAATTCACCACGTGAAGGAGAAGAGAAAATGGAGAAACCGAGGCACAGGTTGTTGGATGGTCTGGGTGAGCTCACACGGCAAGTGGAGCCGGTTGAGGATCCTGGTCTCAGGGCTGTGGACACCCTGGGCTGGACCCCTTCACTGGCACTGTGTGAGCAGACGTGTGGGCCACACCCTCCCCAACAAGTCCCGGCCTCCCCCAGTCCAGAAGAATATTGGGGAGCAAGTATGGGACAGCCAGAGTGAGTGAAGCGTCATCACTGGGTAATATCAAATCCAGCTGAATTCACACAAATGTAAATCATCCACGAACTTGAGCATCGTGTTACCAGTGGGAAACTACCTGTGACAAGCCTCAGAACCGAGCTCATGCTCGTGTCCTTGTGAGGACCCAGCTGGGAAGTGCCACTCTCTGGATGGCAGTGTGTGCATGTGGCTGCTGGGCATGCCCATGTTGTTTCCCTGCAAGGTTTTAACGGGCAATGGGAGTGCAGAAACCCTCTGCAGTTAAGCCATGTGTAGACTCGACTCTCTAAGATCTGTTTGCCTTTCAATCTCTCCGCAGTTCACCCACATTAGCTCAAACTGCTGCAGGTGGGCTTGAAGGGCATGGCAGCCTTGGTGGGGATGATTTGTCTCTATGGCCTCTCATGATGTCCAGGGAGTGCTCAATGAATTTTAACTGACTGGATGTTTACAGGGATGAGTTAGATGGAATCATAGAATGCAATGATGTAGAAACATTATTGAAAAATATTTTGTATTTCACAAACATTTATTTATGACTGTTACCATTTTAGGAGCATTTTATGAAAGGGATAATGCTCATTTTATATTACAATAAAATTTAAAAAAGGTCCATCGTCTGTCTTGCAATCTGATAAGACCAGCATCCCACCCTTCAGGGCAGGGAAGGGAAGGACCATGTGCAAGCTGCTGGGGACGAGGTCACAGGGAACCTGTGACAGCAAGGCATTGAACTGTAGGCACTTTCTTCCTCATTTGACCAGAGAATAACGCAGCAGTCTCAGTGCTATGAGGTTTCCTTGAGACGTGCAGACGATTAAGTCGTTCCGGGATTCTGTCCATTTTGAGCAGATTTGAGGGAGGGAGGGTTAAGAAGAAGCAGATGAGAGAATAACTCTCCCACCTCCTGGTAAACATTCCTGCAGAGAAACCAAACACTGTGTCCTGTGCAGTGCCTTAAACTTTGCTCTGGGTGACAAGTATGCCCCCCACTTCACTGCCATGCCCCGGGTTGCCTGTGCTTACCAAGCACGGAAGAAGGTGTTCACATAAACCGACGATGAGAAAGGATCTGTCTATGTTGTCATGGTTCAAAAGGCGGGATGTGTGTTGCTGCAAACCCTCTCTCATGCCAAGCCGGAGCCCAGCTTCTGCAGAGAACTTCATTTTCTCATGAAGTAAATTTGGTTAAAATAATAGGATGGTTTGTGAGAAACCTTTACACTCTCTGGGCCTCAGTAGCCCGAACTATTGAATAAAGGAGTTGAACACAAAACCAACTCATATTCCCTTTAAACCAGAACATTCTGTTCAGTTCAGTTCTGTTCTGTTCATGGCCAAGTGCTGAAACAGAAATATTTTATTACATGAGGATTTGATTTACTGACATTTCCACAGCATATGTAAAACCACATATTTAACGCTTTAGTATTACACCAAAAATAATTGAAGAGTTTCCCGTGGGACATAACTGCTGATTCAATTCGTATCATTCTTAGAGAGAAATCCCTAAGCTGTGTGTACATGTTTGACTGGTTAATAACTGGGAAGTAACTGCACAAGGAGTTCAGGATGGTCAACTTATGTCTGCACATGTTTGAGGACACATTGATAGTTAGGAAAAGATCAGGACAAACGACATTTCCAGAAGGGTCATTTCCCTGCATTGGTTTCTCATAGTTCAGCATTTGCGAGAGTTCACAGTACGACGGTGTCTGGAGACACACAGTTGTTTGCAGTGTTCGCAGCTCTGGTATTCACCGTTCTGCTGACCCGTGCAGGCCTGTGGGGACAGGCGGGCAGCGGGCTCAGCGAGCCAGCGAGGCCCCCTGCTCGCGTCCGAGGCGCTTCCCATCAGCCCCGGCAGACACCCACCTGCATGTCTAAGTGCCTCTATTTTGCCAGAAAGTATAGAATCCAAACTCCCCATGTATTTTGTGATGATTGTCCAATGCTGGTGGCATCACACTGAATCCAATGCCACGAAGTGCCCTAGGACCCTAGCGAAGGCTTTTGGTCTTTCTGAGCTCAGTTTCTTCGTTTTCCTTTTAGTGACAGCAATAATGGATGTGTTGTGACTGTGAGTGGCAAAAATGCTGTTCCCAAGACTCCTGGACACAAACTTTTGGAGATATGAGGAAAAGTACCCACAGAAATGTTTGAGCACTTTGAAAGCAAAGAGGTGTATATAAATGCATATCATCAGCAGTATTACTTCATGTTTTTAAAGCTCGCATTAACCCAGGGTTAACCCATCCTCACAGGGAGGTCCTTTTGCTTGAGCGCCCAGTGACTATGTACCATGCGATGGGATTCTCCTGTACCATGAACAGTCCAGAAATGCTTCCTTCCGGTATTAAACAAAGATGAGCAATGTGATTCTCAAGATGCACAGGCAGCAAGACCGGCAGCTTTAACTGTGGGGTGGCTTCAGTGCTGCTGTCCCAGCGTTTGCAAGTTTGTCACCCTCTCCAGAGCCACACAATTTCCACTTTAGTTTTAGCAGACCCTGCAGGAACAGTCACAAGAGGCTGGTTTTGTGCCGTTATTAATACAAACACGAGGAGATGGAGGCCCCTCCCCAGTGTCCCAGAGGCCAACACACGCCAGCTGCTCCACTCACAGGCCGCGGCCTTGACTTAAGGAGCTTCGTCCAGACTCCTCTCCTGACTCCTCTTCTCCACAACCCGCCTCGTCCTTGACCTTCCAGCACCATCACCCTAATCACAGCTTTCACTCCGTCTCTTTAAGGTGCAGCTGGCCACGTGGCTGATGTCACTGGAAATGTTCTCGTTTCCCTGTTGTCCTTGGTGGACACATTTTTTTGGGCTCTTCCCACCTGGCCCTGTCTCCTGGGCCCTCTGACAGACCCTCCCTCTTCACTGGGAACACGGTTCGGCTCTCTCCTCTTCTTGGAAGCTTCCCGGGCCACTCCTCCACGTGGCCAAGGCTCGTGGCCCTTCTCCACCTCCCCATGTGTCTCTGCTCCAAGCTCAACCCCCGGCATGGGTGGCCACGGGTCTTGTCCATAGAGTGGGCTCTTTACAACACAAACTCTTCGATCAACCAGCCCAAAGGCACCAGGTCATCTGGAGTCTAACGACTGGGTTTCAATCCACTGCCCACCCATTTGCCCCTGTGTCTACTGTGATCTCTTCAATACATCTCTGGGCGTCAAGCAGTCAAATTTGGGTGCCTTTCTATCCATCTCCACCGACAGCGCCCTGGCCTCAGCTGGCTGCTGCTCAGCTTCTTTGCATCTGCGTTTCTGTTCCAGACCATACACAGTCACCACACTAGCTTTCCTGAAACACGATTCAGATCATTTCATTGTCCAGCTCAAGAACCTCCAGAGGCTCCCTACTGCTGCCACTAAAGTGGGTGTGGAATCCATAGCAGGCCACAGCTTGCCTCACCTGCATGTCAGCGTCTGTCTCCCTCTGTTCTCCAGCTCAAACTGCACCAGCAGGGCCGTGCCCAACTGTTGCCCACGCTCCTCGTGCAGTGCACTGTAGCCTCATGCAGGAGGCAAACACACACAGTCAAAGTCCCAGGCAACTGTGGCCGAGACTGGGGTCATGCTGTGTATATACGCGTCCTCCTGCTGGGAATGCGCAGGAGGGCTTTCCTGGAGGAAATGATGTTTTGGTTGCTGGACTCGTGCTGTTTGCAAATCCTTGTTTGTTGGATAAGGGCAGGTGATGATCTTGCTAATATGCCTAGATGAGAAAGCAGAGGTTCCTAGACCGGGAGGGGCTGGGCTTCCTTTTCGGAGCCCTCACCACCACAGTTGGGGATGGTGAGGCCCTGAGATGAAGTAGCTTGAGGACAGCCACTGTTGGAGACTGTGAGCGGACAGCTGGGGGCAGCGATGCCTGATGGATATCAAACCCCTTAGTGAGCAGCCATTGAGGAGTACTTGGGACACTCAGGGATGTTTTTGTTACTGTCTGAGCCTCTTTACTCATGATTTGTGGTGTACAGGGCCAGCTGTGTGCCTCTCTTCCCCACTCTGTCCCACATCCCCAGATGGGCTGTGGTGGGAATATTCACACCAAAGAACCTGGCAGACACTACAAACCAGGCTGTCTGCGTGTGTGGTTCTGGAGAAAGAGTCTTCCGATAAACAGTCTGTGGGCCCCTGACTGGTCACAACATTTGGGGTATCAGCATGGCCTCTGTGGCTCTCCAGCTGCTGTTCTTTCAGTGGAAGGAGCTCCCTGAGGGCCGACCCTCTCCTGATCAGGGACCCTCAAGAGGGGGTGGCTGTTTGCAGTCACACAATTCCAACGCCACACTTTGCTGTTTCTCCTGGAATACTGTTTTACAAGGTGTGTTTCCCACGAAAAGAGCAGAGTTCTGTCGTCCGCGTGCATCTACAGTCCTATCTGCTCGTTAAACTACACGTATGCACATGCCGATGCTTGGGCTCACCGAAGAGGTGAAGAAGCTAAACTTGGGGGTTGAGAGGTTGAGTGACTGAGCTACTGGGCTGCACATTTCCCAGGAGCCCGGGCTGGAGGAAGCCGTCTGCAGGAACTATGCATTCGGCATCTTTCCTTCTGCCCCACGTGCAGACCGAACGTTTCGTTTGCCAGCAGGTTTCCTAGAACATTCCCTTCTCCTTTCAAAGTATTATCCTACATCATGCTTTAGAAAAGTAACAATAAATGACAAAGAAATTGACATTTGAAAAAAATTAGCACTTTTTCTGTTGTTGTTTGGGTTCATTACTGCTTCGTTTTAACCAGTGTTTAGCAGCCAACAGTGTAACTGCTAATTTTAACAGTCAAATTTACAGTTTTAAACAGTTTTTATGATGCCCAGCTACATCAACTTGACAAGTCTACTGTTAAAATAACTGTTTAAACATTACATTTATAGTTGAAAACATTCTTTGTCACTGCTAAATTGACTCATTTCAACTGCTATTTATTGTCAAACTTTTTTTTTTTTTAAATTGCAGAGTGAGAACATAGCACTTTTTGTAACTTTGAAATTAAGTCACTCAAATTGTTTGGATTACACAGAAATATTGCATTTTAAATGGTTCCTATTAAAAAGTGGGGAAATTATGTATCACATTTACAGTGAAAACTATTAAACTGATTTATAGTGAAACTGGAAATTTACTGCGTGTGGCTGTGCACCCAGATGCAGGGAATTTGACCCGAGGTCCTGTTGAGTTTTCCTTCAATTTCTAGCAGTTGCTTAAGGATGTAGTGTCTGTATTTTCCTTATAGGTAGGTAGATTTGCCTTAAGAGTGGAACTCAGTCATACAAATTAGCATAATTGGTAATGAATGTTAAATATTATACATTATTGTACATTGTTTATGCAGAAAATAAGTGATTTTGAAAAAATTTTAAAAATATATTTTTTAAGGGTGCTATAAGAAAAGTTCAGAATAGAAGCATCTTTGATTACATAACGTATCATATACATATCTAACATACATATACAGTTATATTACATATCTGTATCTTCTGTTTGGAACTTGTGTTTCTATTTCTGGGACACTAATCATTTGTGTATATACAGGCAATGCTGAAGAAGTCTATTCTTTTAAAAAAGGTTTTATAACTTTGGATTACTGAATGATCATTTCAATTGACTCATTTCACCACTTGTCCACTCATTGTTCGGATTTCATTAATCTATATTTTTGGGGGAGATTCAAAGTGCTTATAAAATTTTAATAATAGGAAATAATGTCATTGGACATTATCTTAAGTAGATATGTGGTTGATTTTTAAAAAGCAAAAGCATTCTCCAGTGTGAATAGTGTGTCCCTTACTCGAAGAACCCATATAAATTCAGGGAGAAATTTAAAAAGTAACACTGTAGTGTGGATTATGGGACTTCTGCTGTGTTTGGAGAGATATTTCTGATGTTGTACACACAGTGGATTTCATGTTAGCTTTGCTGACCTCTTCATATCACTCTTTAAAACTTCCCAGATAGCTTAGAACTCAGGTCTTAGGAAGCCCTACAGAGGACCCACTTAGAGTCCTTTCTCTCCATCCTGGGGCAGAGAAGGCTTAGCTTCAAGAAGTGGTGGCATTACATTCACCACCTCTGTTGGTGTCATCTTTCAAAAAGTCTTCGCTAGCCCTGTACAATCGAGACCAGACGCTACTGTGCACAAGGGCCATGTGCCGTGGTGCAGCACAGAGACAAAGGCAGACCCCAGACGGAGTTGGGGAACCAGTACATTTGCTATTCCCATAACGAGGACAAGTTCACTGCAAAGGGAAGGACACAGAGCAGTCATCGAACACAATGGTAGAAAATAGCAGTGAAAAATTCACAGTTTTTTTTTGGGAGAAACTAGAACAACTTCTCTAAGAGAAGCAAGATTTTTAGAAAGAGTCAGGAAATTTTTTAAAAATAGAAAGTAAAGAACTAATTTTTTGATCGAGCCGCAGAAGAGGTTTTGGTAAGAGTTTGTGGACAGCCATGTGAATCAGTGTGTTTTTACAGCAATGGTCATAACAGTTCCTGAATAGGACAAGAGAGTTTGAAACACATACTCTGATGGCATATCATCAGCTGGATCTCATTTCATAGTTAAAAGCAAATAAAAACCGAAGCACATGCCATGGTGGTTTTGCCACAGTTTACCTGCACTGTGAAGGTGAGCAGGAGTGTAGGTGGTCGTGCGTTGGCTACCACCTTCTCTGGGCTGTTCAGCAGAAACCGTGAAATACACAAGCATTTCCATTTCCTCCAGAGCCCTTCTGGGATGGCCTCTGGGGAGCTCTTACGCATCCCCAGCCCACCCCACTTTCCTGTGGTGCCCTCCGCCAGCACCTGGGGTCAGTTGGTCCTTCATCTCATCTCCTTTCCCCTTTCTGTGGTGTGTCAAACCCTCATCCCGAACGTTCCTGTGCCTGTCCTCCTGCCCGTTCCCCCTGACTGTGCTGTGGTCTCACAAGGACCGGGGCCATGTCAGGACAGAGCTTGGATTCTCCACGCCTGGCGCAATTAGCACACACTGCTAACTCAATGGCTGACTGAATGAGGATGCGTCCCTGGGAATGCAGCTGTGCATAATTTAGTGACTTAGACGTAGTAGAATGTTCACAGGATGCTAACACCAGCCTGTCCTTTTTCCTTTTAACACATGAAATCTGTGACAGAGACCCAGAAAACGCCATCCCTGTTCTGAACTCACATCCCAATGCACTAACAAAATAACATCTAGCGACCTACCAGTAATCAGAGCAAAGAAACTTTCTCACGTTTGGACGGTCTACCCATTATCACAGAAGCTGGCAAACCCAAGATTCTGCCAGCACTGGTGCTCCCTCTCTCTGTACCCTCGGCACGTGGGACCAGGCCAGCGTCTCGCATCCAATGGAAACGTCCAGTTACCTCCATCCTGTTCAGCTGTGAACAATCCATAGATAAACTCTAACGGCTTGTAGGTCTAGTTTTGAAAAAGTATTCGATCATTACAAACTTTTAAATGCAAGCAAAAACAAAGCAGCTTACTAAATATTTCAATTTGCCCACCTGTTCAAATTATTCTCCACAATGAGGTCCCATCCCGCCGGTTCTCTTTCTCTACATTTTGTGTTATTGTTCACATTCAACAATAGATGCACGTTAATAAAACCCAATTAAAGACAAGGGGAAGCAGTTTGTAATGGTTCAGATGGAATATCTACTCATGAATAATTAGCATAAAGAATGTAAACACTTGGTAAGGAATTTCAAGATGTGTCCCGTGCCCTGTTGTCTTAATGACCCTCCGCACACCACTCCTGCTGATGCTGCCGGCTGCTGTCTGATTTTGCAGGGCTTAGGGAACAGAACTTGAAATAACATTTTAAAATATGTCCACACAAATATTTAAATAAAAATACCAGCCTATATTTATACTTCGGTTCACAGTGCTCACAAACATGTTTCCAATTTCTCAAATAATTAACCGATGACTAGTTTTTTTTTGTAACAGGCTGATCTCCACCTTCTATCTCTCTTCTGAATCCGTCGGCATTCTTGGTCAAACACCTGGCTGGTAACAAGCCAATTAGTCCAAACAATTGAACTGGTTTGAGTGTAGATGCAGCCTGAACTTCAGTTAGAAGAATAAGCACTCAGAATTCAGATAATTTCAAACAGACCCATACACACTTGTCCTTTGAGGAAATGCTTTCCCCAAATACTTACAGAACTAATTGACCAATTAAAAAATATTCAGGAAGAGTGAGTGCTTGATCTCAAGTTTTCTGACAAGGCTGCTTTGCACTCTTCTGTTTAATAGGTTTCCAGACATATGTTCCGCATGCATGGTGAAGCCACCACGGCCTCCTCGAGTTTGTTTCCTGCAGATGTTTGTTTCCGTCCATGTTTTGGCAGAATAGGACCCTGCTGCTAGCATGCTACCCTGCTATGGCTCTGGATAGTTGTTTAATCAGAGAGACCAATATTGTCAAATATGCGGGTTTTGAATACACACAGTAATGCTCAAAAGTCATTTCATTTGAGATCATCTCGGTAAACCCCAGGAGGGTATCTCCTGTGCCTGCAAGTGCCTGTGCTCATGTGGGCTCCGCCTTCCTTTCATCCAAGGCCAGGTGCCAGTCAGGGTTCTCCAGAGAACCAGAACCAGTAGGAAATGTACATCTCTATATCTGTCTCTATATCTATGTATCATCTATGTATCTATCTATGTATCTATGTATCTATGTATCTATCTATCTAACTATAGAGAGATTGATTATGAAGAATTAGCTCAGGTCATTATGAAGGCTGAGAAGTCCCACGATCTGCCGTCTGTGAGCTGGAGACCCAGGGAAGCCAGTGGTATAATTGAGTCCGAGTCCAAAAGCCTGAGAACCAGGGGAGCTGGTACTGCAAATCCTAGTCCAGGGGCAGGAGAAGTCCCATGTCCCAGCTCAGCTGCAGGCAGAGAAGAGAAGGGAGCTCCTCCTGTCCCTCCTCTTCCTACTCAGGCCCTGCCCACACTGCAGAGGGCTGTCAACTTTATGGAGCCTTCTGATTCATATGCTGATCTCACCAGAAACACCCTCGCAGAAAAACCCAGAAATGATGTTTAATCTGGGCATCTGTGGCTAGTCCAGTTGGCACATGAAATTAGTCATCACAGCACCCTACACAGAAAAGACATCCTCTCACCTGCTGTCTTAAGCCTCCTAACATAGCTAGATGGCAACTTAACTCTTCCACCACTGCCAGCTGGACCATGGAGATTCCCTTGCAAGTATGAGGACCCTCAGCTTAGAGTCCACGGCATGAGAACGGCTTCCCTGGAAGCCCCCACTCCCTGCCTCTTGCTGGCACTGCCCATTCCCTCCAGGGCTGTGGGGTGGGGCTGTGCTGGGCACTCACAGGCACGTCCCAGCTTTCTCTGCAGCCGTGGTGGTCCTCTGTGGTAAGCAGCACGCTCCAGCCACATGCCCTATTGTCCATACGGTCCTGCCAGCTCCGTGGACATGACCAGAAAGAGCAGGAGGAGAAGGGCCTAGGAACACCCCACACCCCTCCCTCCCAAGTGTTCCCAGATACACAGCCTCCCAGGCACTGGGACTTAGGACCAGGCCACAAACTAAACCTCAATAAGTGAGTTCAGATTGAAATCAGGGGCCTGGAGAGTTTATTTGAAAGTAAACTTTTGTGAAATGCCAGCAAAGAGTGGGAAAAAAAAGGCAGGTGGATAGATCCCCCAAATATTCAGTACAACTTTGGAATTGATTTTTTTTTTTCTCAAGCAGCAGGTTGGGGGTGGGGTCACAACTGTCCTCCCCTCTGACATTTCCGTCCTTCTGCACAGTACTCCTGCAACTGGTATCTAGTTGCTGACGGTCTCTTCTTACTGCCCTTGGATTTGCTCACGTGACATCACCAACAGTCCACCCACTGTTCTTCCTGGTGGGAAGACATTTGTTCTTTGAGTTGTCATGTTTAGCTGATAACTCCTTGGTGCTGTCTCCTTAACCGAGTGACACTTGCTCCCAGTCTACCTGCTGCTTGGGCAGGGAGTGTTTACTGAGCTGATCCACTGTGTGCTTCTCAGGAGCATCGTCTCTGCACCTTGCACTGTGTTCATGAATTGCACAGTCTGGCTGCACGGGACGGGCCATGGGACGGGCCATGGGACAGGCCTCGGGGAGCATCCTATGGCCAGAGTCCCCATGAGGTGTTCCCCCAGCAGGCCAGCTTGGGGTTCTTTCCACAGGGCCTTTGTCCCCTTGTATGGCTGCGAGAGCCCCAGCTCCTGTTGGACTTGTGCGCTGAAGTGTCACACGGTAGCAACCCCTTGCCTCTGGACAGGCTGGTCATGTGGCTGAAAGGAGTATCCATGTTTACATCAAGCCCCATGTGAATCTTTCTTTGGCACCTGAAGGGAAGACTACAGGGAGTCGAGCGTGGTTTAAGAAAAATGAAAAAACCAAAAACGCTTTGGTTTTCATAGCCCTCCCTTGCCACCTCAGAGGCTAGAGCAACTGCTTTATTTTAGGGTCACTTTAGGTGTGAGTCGGTCCTTTGAACAATCTGCCAGGCTGTGAGTCCCTCCTGTCCTGGCCGTGGCCGCAGTGCTGGACACAGGAGCCTGGGAGGGGGCGCAGCGCGCTGCTGGGTTCCACAGCTTGGCGCAGGCTGGGCTTTACAAGGTCATGACCACATCCTGGACTAAATAAACTCCCCGGCAGAGGGGCAAGGTGTTAATTAGCTCTGGACCCCATGAGGACAATGCGGACAGGAAACGCTCCTGAGCTCCTGGGGTTACAATGACTTGCCATCTGTTAATGAAATAGTTGGGGACACAAGGGGTTTGCTTCTCAGGTTTGATTTTAATATTTCGTTAAGGTGTGGTAGAAGTGGCTGTACTGAAACGCACCTCATTTATTGTTTTTCTAGTGAAACTTCAGCTTTGTTCAGTCAATGCCCCACCTGGGTCCGAGTTGACAGGGTCACGTAGTGACTTTCCCTCTCCTTTCCATATGTTTGTGTATTTCCTCTAGATTTCTCTTAATATCTGCGACGCTGTGATAGGGGTTTGATAGGCTGAGATGAGAGTTTTACATTCTTCCCTCCACAAGTTGCTTGGAAAAAGGTTATCGAGACAAAAACCTCCTATCTCTCCTGCCTTTGCTGCCTTTTCCCCTAATAACGGCATCTGGTCGACTCCCTCTTGGAGCCAGGACTTCTCCTGGCGGAAGGATGCAGGTGTGCGTTCTCACTGCCTCTTCTGTCTGTCCCTTCATGCATTCATACATTCATGCATACATCGTACACTTATGAGGCCAAGAACCTTTGAACTTGTCATATTGTTGACAATGAAGATATAATTTTTATAATTTACTTAACAACAATTACTGACTAAACACTCTCACCCACTCACAATTACTTACTGAGAAGCTAAAGATACCCAGACACCAATCCTGCCCTGAGAGAGCTGCATCTGCAGGTCACTCATGACCATGTCCACAGGAAATGTCACATACAAGAGCAGACATGATGAGCCGTAGAAAGCCATTACCATGGGAAGATGGCTCAGGGCTCACAGAAAATGTTGCCATTTTTCTGATGGAGGAATTTACAGCCGAGTAAATTTGGGTTGTGGCCACAGCATGAAAGTGCCATCTGCATCCAGGTCCAGCAGAAGGCCACAAAGGCAGGTGGGGTCCTAACCTGAACATGGCTGTCCAGTCACCAAAGACCACTCTGGTCACATAGAAACCACTCTGTTGGGCACCTGGCCTCAGCATGACTGTCAATTGACATTAAGTCCACTCTGATGAGTACCTGTCCTGGGCATGGATGTCCAGTCATGTACAGACCACTGTGATGGGCACCTGGCCTGGGCATGACTGTCCATTCAGGTAGAGGATACTCTGTGATGGGCACTAGGCCTGGGCATGGCTGTCCAGTCACATAGAGACCACTCTTGTGAGTACCTGGCCTGGGCTTGCCTGTCCAGTCATGCAGAGACCACTCTGAGGATCACCTTATCCTGAACATGGCTGTCTGGTCCAGTAGAGACCACTCTCACGGGTCCCCATTGCATGGTGGGATGGATGTCTGGCTCATGCTTGAGCAGGACCACAGGGCATGAGGAAGATTCACAATCCTGAATGCAGACCCCAAGGTCACCCACCACCAACTGAATGTGGAGGAAGAATGCTTGGTGTCGTGGTGTGTCAGCTCAGTGTGAGGGCACACATGTGTACCACATGTTAATGTCCACTGGAAGGAAGCGTTGGCCCCCCTGCATGAGCCACCAACAATCAAGTGGACAAATGGCCTGGCCAGTTGCTGTTAGCCAGCCTCTGCTGATGATCGCCATAGACCTTACAGTGGGTGCGGAAATGGGGGTCCTGAATCTAAGCCCTTTCATACATTTGTATGGAATTAGACAATAGGGTAAAAAAGTTAGACAGGAAAATTCACCATAAACCACACCCACTTTTGTATCATTTTTTAAATCATTTTTTTTGAAGATTAACCACTGATTTTGGGAAACAGAATTCCAGGACAGTAAGCATGGAAGGTAAGTGAATTTGTTAAACTTTTTTACTTAGCATTTCAAACTTGAACACTTAAAAGGAGACATCTTTTGTTGCTGGGAGATGGGCCCTCGGAGCAGAGTGTGATGGCGGGAGCATCATGGTCTGCCCCTTGCAGTACACTGCTTGGTTTGCACCCCCGAGGGCTTTATTTAGGTTCTGTGATTAAAATAATAACAAGATAAGATGATCAAGAGTGAAACCTATTTTCCTGAGTGAAAATTCCTGCACAGAGTGATCAGAGCGTTTTGTCGTTTTTTTTCGTTTTTTTTTTTTTTTTTTCGTGACAGGCACTCAGCCAGTGAGTGCACCGGCCATTCCTATATAGGATCCGAACCCGCGGTGGGAGCGTTGCCGTGCTCCCAGCGTGGCACTCTACCGAGTGCGCCACGGGCTCGGCCCAGAGCGTTTGAAGTGAAACATACTACTGATTATTCTGTAAAATCATCTGTTATTGAACGGAGATAAGAGAATGACCTTTTACCAAATTTATAATTCTGAGAGAGATTCATTTCTGAAAATCAAACAATAGATGTCATTAGAATGGTTTTTGTTTTGTTTTGCTTCTAGGATGCTGTTCCAGGGTCTGTTTGAAATCAGTTTGTTTTTGGGGAAAAGGTAGCACTTTGGCTCCCCAGAGCATATAGACCAGTCTTCCTTCTCTATGCTCTATTGCTTTCTGTCTTGATTGTTTGGTGCCTGGAGAAAGACACATTTCAACAGCTGAATGCTATTAGCATATTCTTTTTCAATTGAGATATGTCACATACCATAGAATCCACACTTTTAAGGTATAATACAGCTTAGTAACATTGAGTAAATTTACAAAGTTTGGCAACCATCATTACTATCTAATGCCATAACATTTTCATCACCCCAAGAGAAAGCTTGTACCCATTTTCATTTATACCCCTCTTCTTGTCCCTAAAATTTCTCATTCCCCTCCTGAAAAGTTGCTGAACTTATCAGTTGTAATAGTTTTTTTTTCTTTGTTTTCTGTCGATCTTTAGGATTTTCCACATACAAACGGAAGTAGTTTTATTTCTTTCTTTCCAATCTGAAGATTTTTTATTTCTTTTTCTTGCCTAATCACTCTGGTTAGAACCTCCAGTACAATGTTGAATAGAAGTGGTAAGAGTGAATGTCCTTGTCTGTTTCTGGTTTTCAGTCTTTCACCATTAAGTATGATGATAGTTGTGAGTTTTTCGTAGTTAACCTTTACCAAGTTGAGAAAATTCTCTCCTATGTTTAGTTTGTTGAGTGTTTTTACCATGAAAAGATATTAGCTTTTGTCACATTTTTCTGGGGTAGTCTATTGAGATGATGATGATGTGTTTTTTGACCTTTGTTCTGTTAATGGGGATTACTGCACCGATTAAGGTTTGGTTGTTGAGCTGTCCTTGCATTCTGGCCACTGTTCTGGACTGATGCTTTTCCAGGGTGTAGATTATAACACAGCTCCTGGAGCCTCTTCCTTTGTTACCCCATTTTGTGCAGTGCTCAAATGCAATAAGCAAAATGTAGAGAAAGCTACCCACATAGAAATTAATATTAGTTTGGAAAACAGGTTATTTTTGTTTGCTGAGAAGTATTAAAAAAAAAAAAAAACTTCTTGTTGAAGATATGGTGCTATCTTTATCTCTGTTGTTAATTTTTGATAAATGTACCTAAAAATAACTGATGACACTGGTAATAAAAATGACAATAATAACAGCCAGTATTTATTTTTTAAACTTTACTTACATTCATTTCATTTGTTCTCATAACACCCAATGAGTTAATAATTATTATTAATGACCCCATTGTACAGACCAAAGAACTAGGGCTTGGAAAGTCTCCTTAATGTACATAAAAGTACACAACTCTTTAATAACAATGCCAAGCAGACTCCCAAGCCCAGTTTCTAACCATTATGAAGGACTGCCTCTATGATTTTTTATTATAACTAGGTGGCATTTAAAAAAAATTTCTGATGATTTAGACTATGTGGCTTAAGAACTTTGATTATTCACAGTTAATTAAAAATCCCAGGTCAGGAAGAGATTCTTTTTTTGATTTAGAAGCAAATTCTTCCTGGCTGCACAAAACCAAATTTGGAATGAAAATGTGATTTTTGTACAAAGACTTTTTAATTCGTCAAAGAAATAAGTCATTTTAAGTTCATGATTTTAATGTTGATTTGATTTTTCCCCAGAAGAACTTGTAGAGAGACTTAAGATTTTCACATAAATTTGATGTGAGTTCATGAGTTAAAATGTTTCTGGTGACAGCTGTGGAAAAGCCCAACCTAACTGGATCAAACGTGACAGGGGGTTCTCGGCTCATGGCACAGGACAGCAGCAGACTCAGCCTGAGCCATGGTTTCCACGTGGCTCTGTCCCTTTCTCTCTAAACCTCTTAGCTCCACCTGCCAACAGGGTTTGCTTTCTCCCCTGAGCCCTGCCTGTCCCTGCCCGCCCGTCACCCAGGCAAAAGGGCTGAGGTGACACTGGTGAAGGTGCACAAATAAGTGCAAGCTTTGGGAACAGGTGGGGTCTGTCCCACCCACACCCCAGCACAACTAGCACTGGTGAAATGGATGGGCGGGTTGGGGGGGCACCAACAAAGGCCACAACAGAAGCTTCCCAAGGCTAGAACATCTGGTGTGGGAGGAAGCACAGAGAAAACTCCAGATATCAAACCAAGTGCACAAGGATCTCCCATAATTTCTGCCATTTCCCCCAACTCCCCAAAACAGCAATAGACAGGCCCATTAGGTACAGGAGTGCCTCCGTGTCACACTGGACTTTCCCTTGTCATGCTTGTGTTCATGGATGGTTAGTGAAATTCTCACTTAGGAGATTCATGATCTCTTCCTCAGATATCACAGTTTGGGGATCCTTTTTGTAACAGTGCTCTCCGAACTGACCACGCTACGTGAAATACTTTCTTTTCTCTCCTTTGTAGTTACAGTCAAAGTAAACTTTTCTTACTCATTCTTTATAAAATTTTCATTTGCCAAGATGATCACATGCCCACTCTAGGCCAGGGATTATGCCAGATGTAGGAAAATTAAATAAGGCAGAGAGAGTTTCTGCTGTCCTGGGCGGATGGGCATGTACGTACACATCGCAACACAGCGTGTGACCTGAACTACGGAGATGAATCAGCATCCGACCCAGTGCGGTGTGAGGTCATCTCGGGTGGGAACTGAAGGAGGAAGGCAGTGGCAAGAGAATCTCTTAGAGCAGAGAATAACTGCACGGTGATCTGGGCTCACCCTGCAGCTGCACACCTCACCATCCTTCCCGTGACCCCACTGTGCTCCCTACCCTTGAGGACAAGCATGCCACCAAACCCCGGAAGAGAGGATGGGCTGGGGTCAAGCTCAGTGTTTGTGGAGCTGTCAGGATGTCTGTGGACAGCACCTGTCTGTGGCTCCCGCAGGGTCCCCCGAGCCCTGTCTTGACTTCTCTTTTCACGGGACTTCACATTATCTGCTTGACAGATGGAAACCAGGACCCCATAACCACGAGCTTCAGTATTCATCCCTCTGAAACAAAGCCCTTGAGTATGGGGGTATTCTTTGTAAGATGCAGGTTGGTTTTGCAGTGTGGTGCTGTGACCGCCCAGTGAGGCAGTGGGAGTGGAGGAGCTCTGGGCAGGGGGAGTGGGGGGACTTTCTCTCAAGCCTGTGTCCTTGCTGCAGCCACCCCTCAGTGGCCTCTTGCCAGCAGGGGTGTGGCCTTAGGTCTTCCCCTAGTATCCAGGCTGGGTGGCACGTCCTTAGGGTGTCCTCCAACAGGTAGTAGGGCTTTGCCGTTTCCCATCTCTGCCCAGTGTCGGCCCCGGTAGCTCTGAATTCATGACGTCCCTTCTGTTTCTGCTCTCCAGCTCATAATAAGCCTGCAGCTTAGCAGCCTCTTTTTTAAATTGGCTAAGAAGGCAGGCGAGCTTTACAACCCAAACAATCAATCTCGAACTGCCGAACCCAATCAGGCCGGATGGAGAGTGACCCTTTAAATTGAGTGTGAAATTGGGAGATGGCTCCCCATCCTCCTCCAGGGTGCGTGGGAGCCGTCACATCCTTTCTTAAGTAGGGACCATAATAGCAGCGCTGCTCCCACAGACACTGTGCGCCTGGTCCTGTGGCAGGTTCCAGGGAGCGCAGAGGCCACGCCATCTGGCCCGGGGCATGCACAGAATGTCCAGATACCCAGGCTTTATGCACTTGTAAATCTACATTGTGTCTCTCTCAGGGTCTGATTTTAATTTGGGTAATATTCCCGTTAATAATAACATCTAATTACAACATCCATTAAAAGTTAGCAACATTAATTTAACAGGGAGAAAATCTAATAGAGTTCTTAGAGTGATATTGGCATTTTTCCATTAAATTAATGTTACAAACTTTTAACAGGATGTCTTAAATAGGCATCGTTAGTGTTGGGAATATTAAACAAATTAAATTCAGGACTGTAATATGAGGTGGGAGCCTATTTATGAATCCAAACAAGGTGTCTGTTGGGCTCTTTCATCCGCTTAAAGTATTTGACAGGAAGCGTGTGGGCTGAGCGGGGGCTGCGGTTCCGGGGCGTCTGGAAGATTCTGCAGGGATGCACGTGCTCCTGGCCGGGTGCTCATTTCTTCCTCTATGTGCAGTTAGAGGGATGCGGAGGTTATCACAATTTCACTTTCAGTTCTAAAATTTCTCTCTGAATCCATCATTTTCCCTGACTTTGTTTCTTGTGTCTAGTGAAATAAGATCCCTGATAAAAGCCAAGATGCCTGCATGAGCTAGAAGTTGGGCAGGTCACAGTGTCCTGTGGGCCCTCTGCAGTGTCCTCTGCCTGGTGAGAAGGGTGGACTGCGGCTCTGCTGTCTGACAGGGGTGCGGTCGGGCAGGCACGGGGTGCTCAGAGCAATTCTTCACGTGACCCTAAAACTCTCATGTTACTGGGAAGTCGGTGCTCTCTCAGGAGCAGGGAAATTCACATGCCTGGTTATTGTCTGGAGGAGGGAATGGGAATTCTGATCCTCCATTACCGAGTATTAGAAAACTGATTCTGTTTGACATTTATAAAGCTTGGAGATTTGTGACCAGGATACAATTTCACTGAGACTGTCCCGTAAAAGCAAACATTACATACATGCTTAGAAGAGTTTATCAGGCTTCTCTAGAAGTTAGGACAAGACATGATGGCTGTGGAAATGAGCCTTGACACTGGGAGAGAGGAGCAGCCTACCCCACCCATGATGGTTTCCAGAATGCCTCTCTCCACAGCCTCCTTTTAGCTCCATCCATCACTGTTCAGAGCTGGAGCATGGTGGGGACAGGGACGAGGAGAAGATGGTGGTATGATTGTGTGCCCCCATGTCGTCCTTCCACATGCTGCTTCTTGTGATGAATGTCCTCAGTCTTTTATGCTCAAGAAGCAGAGTCTTCTGGGAGGGACAGAAAGGCCAAGACTTTCAGTTCTGTAAGTGACAGCTTTAGGCACAGGAGCCGCGGGTATGAGCTTTGGAGCTGGATATGTCTGGATTTTAATGCCAGTTATGCCTCCTTAGTAGCTGGATTCCTCTGAGCAAGTTGTTTGAACACTCAGACCTCCATGTCCTCATCTGTGAAATGGGGATGGGACACTCACAAATGTTTCAGGGAGCAAAGGTCTGTGGTGCAAGCCACAGCAGGAATTCTTGCTTACTTGGCCTGAAATTCAGAAAAAAAGAAATCAAAACATACAGCCCACTGAGCTGGAAACAGAACCTCCTGGGCTTGCTGCTCCCCTAAAGAGCAGCATCTGCTGGCATGTCCTGGGAAGCGTCGGGAGGTGGAAAGGTCCCACACTTAGGAAAAAGCAACAGGGCTTCAAGAAGTTGATGTGGACACGCTTGTTCACCACAGCTCTGCTGAGTCCTGGTTGCTGGCCTTGCTCTGGCCACGCAGAGGACAGGCTTCGTGCTGTGGCCTGGTTCAGGCTGCACCAAGGGCATCTGAGTCACAAAAAGGCCAAGCCTGCACTGTCATAGCTGATGTGGCCAATGAGTCCTGCTGTTTGCGAAATGAGTTTTTATGGAAAACATGTTTTATATGGCCTGTATATATACATACATATATATATATATATATATATATATATGGCGTGTATATATATATATATATATATATATATATATATATATATATATATAGTGTTGATAGATTTTATAATTTGTTATTCGAACAGCGCATAAGGGAAGTGTCTATGGTACACAGCAGCACACAGAGCAGGAGAGTGGGAGGAAGGACACAGGAAAGGCAGCCTCTGCCCCGGGCGGACCGTCAGCCTCAGGGTAGGAGATGTATGGGCCGCACGGCAGACCAGTGCTCAGTCATCAGGATAGACGATTCCAATCTGGAAATGTTGCAACCTCTTATTATGTTCAAGGAAATTAATATATTATATTAGGGTTTTCTAATTGAAAGTCTGGTGCAGGCTTGCTGCTGCTCACTCTACATGGTATTAATTTTTACGAGAAGGTAACTATGCACCATACAGATGTAATCCATCTTCTATGAAAAAGTCGTAAAAGTATTAATCATAGTTAACTGAACTCGGTGGAACCTGCTTACCTAAAGAGATCCCGTATTTTTTTCTAAAGCTCTGTATTTGCCTGTTTTCAAGACCTATGTGTACATGATATATATGTGTGTATATATATATATATATATATATATACACAATCACATAAATACGTATTGTACATACGTATTTGGGTGCGGTGCTTCTTCAGTGAGAACCATATAGGTTTATTCGTATGCATGCACAACAGGAAGACCACAGGCTAAGATATTTTGCTTTGAAAGTGTGGACATCAGCATGTGCCTTGTCTGCCCCCTGCTGGCGGTGTGGCTATGGGCACCTCACTTTCTCTGTAGCCTCAGTTTTCTCATCTGTAAAGTGGGGCTCATGATATCCACCTTGAAGGGCTGTTTGAAGGATTAGAAATAATGTCTAAAGTGCTTAGCCCCATGCTTGATATGAAGTGCTTACTAAATAAATGGAAGCTATTATTTTATGTTGTCAAACATGAACTTAAACATAGAAAAATGAGTTGAATGAGTTCTTAAAGGTTGTTCTAAGAGACTGAATGAATACAAGACATACATAGGTATAAAAATGCTGATTTGAGTTAATACGCTGCAAACTGCTTTCGTGTTTTAATGCTCTGAAATGTGAAACGATGATATACAATGGAGCTCTGTGTTTTAGAAGCTCACTCTGCAGATAGAGAGAATTCCACTTAGAGAGCAAATACAGCTACATATAAAGGGGTAAAGCAGATAACATATACGAAATGATTTTGGATCCAGGTGGAATTCAGCCAAAAGCTAAGCAGTTCAGTGTACATATCATTGAGTTGGATTTCGACAAAAGGTATTTTCCCAACTGAGCTATGAAGTGAGAATACAGACAGGAGCAAAATATGAGAAAGAGAAATTGCATGAGCATCCGTTTCTAAATGGGGCATAAGGGGAAAGGGGCATTCTCTCAGGGAGACCCCCCAGATAGGCACAGCCCTGCTGTGAGGGCTTGCTCACCTCCTGGCCTTCCCCGAGCCCAGGGAGGCCTCCCCACCTTCAAGGCGGGTCCCCTCAATCAATGGTGCTAAGCTACCGTTAATTAGTTTGATCTGCTGTAATAACTTTATTCAGAAGGGGCAGGGGGCTGGGTTAACTTCTCCTGGCTGTCAGAAATCCACCCTCTCGCAGTGGGACAATGGGTCAGCCACCGGAAGGAGGAAGCCACGCAGAAGCACTTCTGCTCTGTCCCCACACACTTCGCCTTTCTGGCATTAAGCTGCCACCAGTGTGCATTAACACCTGCAAATCTTCTGTTATGAGCGCGGGTATAAAAGTCTGCTTAAGTAAACCCGCCCCCCAGGTGGAACAAAAGGAATCTCTAATGCAAATTAGATTAGCTCAAGATTAAAAAAATATGCTGGGAATTTGTCTCTTTCTAAAGTTACCTCTCAGTCTCCTTCCTGACAGGAAGACTTATATTCATTGCTCATTAAAAAATCACTCTTAAGCTTTTAATATTTTAAGATTTGATGAGCAAACAAGTAAACAGAAAATAAGCTCATTCTGTTAAATGCTTTTTAAGTTAATTTTCCCATTTTTTATTATGCTAAGTTATTCAGAGGTAAACTTTAAGTTTGAGGTCCCTAGGAGGTAAATCTAAATGTGATAATCACATATAAGCATCTGGACTATGGGCTTATCTTTCAAAACTGCAGCGTTGGGTTTATTTTCCAGCCAGACAGACATAGCCTCCTCTTGCTACAGAGGTACCACCAAAGTTCGTAGGAGCTTCGCCTGAGGGGAGGGAGATGATTTCATTAAGAAAGTCTTGCACCGTACACCCATAACTCCCACAGAGACACTTCTGTTGGCAGCACGTGCATGTCCGTCTCATGACGCGCATCCGAGACATGGCTCATTTCTGCAGAAATCCACCAACTCTTCCATCTTCAGAGGCTCAGCGGGACCTATGAAGTCCTTGAGAAAAGAAGAATATAAATTACACAAGGCACTTCACGGAATAAAATTCTGAGGCAGGTGCGGTGGTAGGGTGAGGGCCCCTGAATTGTGGGGAGCAAAGACTTTAAAGCATTCAGTGAATACTTCATGTTCCAGGTTGCTGGACTGCACTTCTTTCAGCTTTGAGCAGCTGTCTAACTCCAGGGGAGGGAGAGAGGGAACTGCTCACTTGTGTGTACCTGTGTGCACAGGTGTGTTTTGGACAAGTGGGTATGTAGCCTTAGGACACAGGAGGTCAGGCAGCGTTTCTCTGTTGCTGAATATGGATCTCGCTCTCCTTGGAGATCTGACTGGACTGGAGTCAATTTCTTATTAGTGCAAGAGATAGCCTGCCTGGTAAGACCAGGCAAAGGGCATAGGAAAAACAAACAAACAAACAAACAAACTAGCCTCAACACAGCTCATTTGGTGGAATTTACATATGGCTGTAAATGAATAAAAGTGTGAGATACTGGAGTGATGAATGCTAGCCATCCATTGAAAGGGAGCAGCCAGCCCCATCTCAGCGCAGATTTTAAAACGTGTGTCTGGTTTATCTGGGGTTTCTGGTCTTTGCTTATCTTTCTGCCTATCTTGGAAAATCTTATTTAAAAAGTAAATGTTTCTTTAATTGGTACATCTCCTGGTTTTACTCTGTGGAGGCCATAAGTTTGATGAAGTCCTGAGTCTGACATTGGTGTGCCCAAGGTTGGGGATGTGGGTCGGGAAGCAGGGACATCCTGGTCCTAGTAGATGAGCAAAGGCCTTCAGTGGGTACCAGGGCCTTGAGCGCTGAGGGCGTTATTCATGTGGGGAAACCGGGCACCTGTCCTGCTGATTTCTGTGTGCTCCATTTGGAAAATTGGCCACGGGGCACTCGATGGTTTCATCAGTGCTAAATCCAATTTGCTTGTTTGGCTTTCAGAAGGGGCTGAACCAGATGCTCAAAGCACCTAAATCATTGCTTGTTTAGAAGAGAATCTTCTTTGGAAACCCTGCCATAAGTTATGGTATCTACCAAATGTGCTGGTGGTCCAATAGTCTGGGAGCAGCTTTAAAAGAAACCTAATTTGTTACCAGTGCAAAGGTGGTCAGTGAAGAAACTGCCCTGTTGAATGATTAATTGGCCAAGTACAGTACAAAGAAGCTCTTGGTGAAACCAAAAGAAACAGAATAGTGATGTGCTTCATAGCTTCTCTGTGATGGAAGACAAGATAAAACATTCATGGACTTTTTAGTCAAAAATCATGAAAACAATATGTCCTGATTTTTTTTTCATTCAGGCTTATCTAAATTCAACTTTCTTTTAAAATGTGTACACAATAATGAACATTTATGCATCTGTATCTATCTATGCCTTTGAAATACAATATTGCTGTTGGTTATTGGCATCTGGCTTTTCATATTCCCCCTCTGGTTAATGTCAGCAACATGGTAAAGAAAAGACCATATTTGTTGCAACCACTATGAGAATGTTATGAAGAATTGGATACATCTACAGCAAATTGGTTGTGGTCAAAATGCATTTTAAATTTACTCCTATGTATATCCAAACATAGAGCATGACATACTGTACTATAAATAAAAGATGTGGAATGAATTACATCCCTTATCTAAATTATGACACAGAAAAGAATAGTAGCCAACCTCATAATTTAATATCCTTTAGGATGTAATGGTATGTTTTGTTTAACTGGTAGGATTCAGGCAATCAGTACGACATAAAACTTAAATTAGCATTATGCTAAAACAAATACAAATATTTGTGCATCTTATTGTGTAATCAGGTGCAGGCAAAACTTGAATGTTGCTTTGCAAAGCCTGTCTGTTTTTAATTAAAAGAGTATCAAATAGAATCATCATGCTTAACATTAGAGAAAAAAATCTCAATAAAATCTTCCAAACAGCCTACTTATAAGGAAATGACTGATTTTCCTTTAGAATGGTCACACTATAGATTTTGGTAACATGACGTATTGATTATTGCTGTAAGTGCTTTCAGCTCTATTGATAGATTGAAGACATACAAAATCCCATTCACCATATGATTTCCTCCACTGTCCGGGAAATTGCGTACATCTGGTTTCTCTCAGCTCTTGAAATTCTCATTAGCGAAGGTTTGCAGAGAGTAAATCCAGGTCTTCTAGGAAGTGAGTTAATTAGGAGCTGGTTTTACACTTTTTCATTGGTTTCATTGCAATCTTTACACTTCTGTGATGGCTACTAAAAATTGCTTGCTCCTTGCTCTGCCTCCGGGAGCTCTGGCTGGCTGTCCTCTGAGCAGTGGTCTGAGCAAGGTCATTTAGAGCTCACTGGGGTGAGAGTGGTGCAGACAGTCCTCGAAGAGCCCAGTAAATCAATCACAATTAGCACCGGACTTGCTTCCTGCATATAAAGGCTCGGGGCGGGGGAGGTCGGCCGCTGGGAAGTGCAGGTTGGGAACATGCAGATAGAGAGACCAATAAGTTTCCTGATTGTCCCTCTGTGGGGCAATCAGCGTTTGATCTCATTATGGTCAACACGAACATTTCTGGGAGGTCGGCTGTAGCATGGTTTTGGCAGAAGGGTCGTTGGAGTGAAGTATTTTTGGAATTCTGCCGGTGCAGTGGCTCTGCACGTACTGAAATTTGCTTTACATGGCGGTTTGGAGACAACAGCTGGGTGAAATGAAGTTTGACACCTGCTTATCCAGATCCTAATGCATTCTCATCTCTCCAGTTTGGCTGCTTTCATTTCGTCTTTTCTTCCCTTGATACTGAAAGAAGTGTTTTCCAAGCTAGCCGCAGTAACGCCATTCCGCAAGGCCAAGAAATTCATAAAGGGGTGTGCGAGGTAGACTGATTTAGCTTATGCCATTTTTACTGTTTGAAAAGTGTTCTTGTTTAAAAGCCCCCCAACACCTGTGGTGAAAATTGAAGGTTAAAAATTGTGCTGTACTTAGAAAAATTTTAAGTTCTGCCTGCCTTTGCTGTTTCCCACCTATGCTGTCTCTGACTGATAACACCAAGAGCTGTATCTGGATGTATCTAGACAACCTAAGGAAGAAACCGCCCTGTGAAAGTTTTTGCTGTCCCTAAGTGATTAACTCGCTTCTTTCAGCTTCTGTTATCAGCTTGCACTAGGCCTCCCAGAGCAGTTTCCAGGGCGCCCTTCAACTGTTTCAAGAACTCCCACATGACCGGAGCCCACCCCTGGCCTTGTTTAAACCGACCAATTACCTTGCTTCTCGCTTCTGTACCCGCGCTTTTTGCTATAAAACAAGCTCAAAAACTCTACTCGGCGCGCCAGTCCACCGAGAGACTGAGCCGCCCGGGTACCCGTGTATTCAATAAAACCTCTTGCTAATTGCATCCGAAGCCGTGGTCTCGTTGTTCCTTGGGAGGGTCTCTCCTGACTGAGTGATTGCCCAAATCAGGCGTCTCTCATTTGGGGGCTCGTCCGGGATCAGACCCCCACCCAGGGACCACCGACCCACCAACGGGAGGTAAGCTGGCCAGCGATCGCTCCGTGTCTTGTTTCTGTGTCTGACTCCGTAACTCTGACTGTCCCTCTGAGTGCGCGCATTTTGGTTTCAGTTTGTTCCGGGCTGATCGCTCTGTGAGCGACGTGTGAGTAGCGAACAGACGTGTTCGGGGGCTCACCGCCCGGTAATCCTGGGAGACGTCCCAGGATCAGGGGAGGACCAGGGACGCCTGGTGGACCCCTCAGGAGAGGATCATTATGTTCTGATCCCACTGCCGCGTCTAGAGAGGCGCGCTCTGCCATCTGACTCCTTCTTTTGTCTCTACGCTACTCGATCTCGCCGCCGTTTCTGGTTTCTTTTTGTTTTGTTCCTGATAGGCCTCTGTGTCGTGGTCCCTCTCTTCGAAATGGGACAAAATAACTCTACCCCTCTCTCCCTCACTCTAGATCACTGGAGGGACGTGAGAGCAAGGGCTCACAATCTGTCCGTGGAAATCAGAAAGGGAAAATGGCGGACCTTTTGTTCCTCCGAGTGGCCCACGTTCGGTGTCGGGTGGCCGCCGGAAGGAACTTTTAATGTTTCTGTTATTTCCGCAGTTAAAAGGATTGTCTTTCAGGAAATCGGGGGACACCCGGACCAAGTTCCATATATCGTGGTGTGGCAAGACCTCGCCCAGAGTCCCCCACCATGGATGCCGCCCTCCGTCAAGGTCGCTGTCGTCTCCAGTCCAGAGAGGCCATCCGCTCCTCCCCGACCCCCCATCTACCCGGCAACAGACGACTTGCTCCTTCTCTCTGAGCCCCCGCCCTATCCGGCAGCCCTGCCACCTCCTCTGGCCCCTCAGGCGGTCGGACCGGCGCCGGGCCAGGCGCCCGATATTTCCGATCCTGAGGGACCAGCCGCGGGGACCAGGAGTCGCCGTGCCCGCAGTCCGGCAGACGACTCGGGTCCTGACTCCACTGTGATTTTACCCCTCCGAGCCATAGGACCCCCAGCCGAGCCCAACGGCCTAGTCCCTCTGCAATATTGGCCTTTCTCTTCAGCAGATCTTTATAATTGGAAATCTAATCATCCTTCTTTTTCTGAAAATCCAGCAGGACTCACGGGGCTCCTTGAGTCTCTTATGTTTTCTCATCAGCCCACCTGGGACGATTGCCAACAGCTCCTACAGATTCTCTTCACCACGGAGGAACGAGAAAGGATTCTCCTTGAGGCCCGCAAGAATGTCCTGGGGGACAACGGGGCCCCTACTCAACTCGACAACCTCATTAATGAGGCCTTCCCCCTCAATCGACCTCAGTGGGACTACAACACAGCCGCAGGTAGGGAGCGTCTCCTGGTCTACCGCCGGACTCTAGTGGCAGGTCTCAAAGGGGCAGCTCGGCGCCCCACCAATTTGGCTAAGGTAAGAGAGGTCTTACAAGGACCGGCAGAACCCCCTTCGGTTTTCTTAGAACGCCTAATGGAGGCCTATAGGAGATACACTCCGTTTGAGCCCTCTTCTGAGGGGCAGCAGGCTGCAGTTGCCATGGCCTTCATCGGACAGTCAGCCCCAGATATTAAAAAAAAGTTACAGAGGCTAGAGGGGCTCCAAGATTATTCCTTGCAAGATTTAGTGAGGGAGGCAGAAAAAGTGTACCACAAAAGGGAGACAGAAGAAGAAAGACAAGAAAGAGAAAAAAAAGAGGCAGAAGAGAGAGAAAGGCGGCGCGATAAGCGCCAAGAAAAAAACTTGACTAGGATTTTGGCCGCAGTGATAAGTGAAAAAGGTTCTAGAGATAGGCAGACAGGGAATTTGAGCAACCAGGCAAAAAAGACACCTAGGGATAAAAGATCTCCTCTGGACAAAGACCAGTGCGCATACTGTAAAGAAAAGGGTCACTGGGCAAGAGAATGTCCCCGAAAGAAAAACGTCAGAGAAGCCAAAGTTCTGTCCCTAGATGACTAGGGGAGTCAAGGTTCGGACCCCCTCCCCGAACCCAGGATAACACTGACTGTGGAGGGGACTCCCATTGAGTTCCTGGTCGATACCGGGGCTGAACATTCAGTTTTGACCCAACCCCTGGGAAGGGTAGGGTCCAGACGGACAGTCGTACAAGGAGCAACAGGGAGCAAAGTCTACCCCTGGACCACAAAGAGACTTTTAAAGGCTGGACATAAACAGGTGACCCACTCCTTTCTGGTCATACCCGAGTGCCCCGCCCCTTTGTTGGGTAGGGACCTCTTAACCAAACTAAAGGCCCAGATCCAGTTTTCTGCTGAGGGCCCACAAGTAACATGGGAAGACCGCCCTACACTGTGCCTGACCCTGAACCTAGAAGAAGAATACCGGCTACATGAAAAGCCAGGTCCCTCCTCTATCGACCCATCCTGGCTCCAACTTTTTCCCACTGTATGGGCAGAGAGGGCAGGCATGGGACTGGCCAATCAAGTCCCACCAGTGGTAGTGGAACTAAGATCAGGTGCCTCACCGGTGGCTGTTCGACAATATCCAATGAGCAAGGAAGCCCGGGAAGGTATCAGACCCCACATCCAGAGGTTCTTAGACCTAGGGGTCTTGGTGCCCTGTCAATCGCCCTGGAATACCCCTCTACTACCTGTAAAAAAGCCAGGGACCAATGACTATCGGCCAGTCCAAGACCTGAGAGAAATTAATAAAAGGGTACAGGATATTCATCCCACCGTCCCAAACCCTTACAGCCTTCTGAGTTCCCTTCCGCCCAGCCACACTTGGTATTCAGTCTTAGATCTCAAGGATGCCTTTTTCTGCCTCAAGCTACACCCCAGCAGCCAGCCGCTATTCGCGTTCGAGTGGAAAGACCCAGAAAAAGGTAACACAGGTCAGTTGACCTGGACACGGCTGCCCCAAGGGTTCAAGAACTCTCCCACTCTCTTCGACGAGGCCCTCCACCGAGATTTGGCCCCCTTTAGGGCCCTCAACCCTCAAGTAGTGCTACTCCAATATGTAGACGACCTCTTGGTGGCAGCCCCCGCATATAGAGACTGCAAAGAAGGGACACAGAAGCTCCTACAGGAATTGAGTAAATTAGGGTACCGGGTATCGGCTAAAAAGGCCCAGCTCTGCCAAAGAGAGGTCACCTATCTGGGGTACCTACTCAGGGGGGGAAAAAGATGGCTGACCCCGGCCCGAAAGGCTACTGTTATGAAGATCCCCGCTCCCACGACCCCCAGACAGGTCCGTGAATTTCTGGGCACTGCAGGATTCTGCAGGCTCTGGATCCCTGGGTTTGCTTCCATAGCTGCACCCCTGTATCCCTTAACAAAGGAAAGCATCCCTTTTACCTGGACTGAGGAACATCAGAAAGCTTTTGACCACATAAAAAAAGCCTTGCTGTCAGCCCCCGCTTTGGCCCTCCCAGACCTCACCAAACCATTTACTCTATACGTAGATGAGAGGGCCGGTGTGGCCCGGGGAGTGCTTACTCAGACTTTAGGACCCTGGCGGCGGCCAGTAGCTTACCTATCAAAAAAATTGGATCCGGTGGCTAGCGGGTGGCCAACCTGCCTGAAAGCGGTTGCAGCCGTGGCACTCCTTCTCAAGGACGCTGATAAGTTAACCTTGGGACAGAATGTGACTGTGATTGCTTCCCATAGCCTCGAAAGCATTGTGCGGCAGCCCCCCGACCGGTGGATGACCAATGCCAGGATGACTCATTACCAGAGCCTGCTGCTAAATGAAAGGATATCGTTTGCACCCCCTGCCGTCCTGAACCCAGCTACCCTCCTACCAGTCGAGTCGGAAGCCACCCCAGTACACAGGTGCTCAGAGATCCTCGCCGAAGAAACTGGAACTCGACGAGACCTGAAGGACCAGCCATTGCCCGGGGTGCCAGCCTGGTATACGGACGGTAGCAGTTTCGTCGCGGAGGGTAAACGGAGAGCAGGGGCCGCCATCGTAGATGGCAAGCGGACGGTGTGGACAAGCAGCCTGCCAGAAGGTACGTCAGCCCAGAAGGCCGAACTAGTGGCTTTGACGCAGGCATTACGCCTGGCCGAAGGAAAAAACATCAACATCTACACCGACAGCAGGTATGCTTTTGCCACTGCTCACATTCATGGGGCAATATATAAACAGAGGGGGTTGCTCACTTCTGCGGGAAAAGACATTAAAAACAAGGAAGAAATTTTGGCCCTGCTAGAGGCCATTCACCTCCCTAAGCGGGTCGCCATTATCCACTGCCCCGGCCACCAGAGGGGAAATGACCCTGTGGCCACCGGGAACCGGAGGGCCGACGAGGCTGCAAAACAAGCCGCCCTGTCGACCAGAGTGCTGGCAGAAACTACAAAACCTCAAGAGCTAATCGAACCCGCCCAGGTTAAGGCCGAGCCAAGAGAGCTCACCCCTGACCGGGGGAAAGAATTTATTCAGCGGTTGCATCAGTTGACACACTTAGGACCAGAAAAGCTTCTCCAATTAGTAAACCGCACCAGCCTCCTCATCCCGAACCTCCAGTCTGTAGTTCGCGAGGTCACCAGTCGGTGTCAGGCTTGTGTCATGACTAATGCGGTCCCAACCTACCGAGAGATCGGAAAGAGACAACGAGGAGATCGACCCGGCGTGTACTGGGAGGTAGACTTCACAGAGGTAAAGCCTGGCCGGTATGGAAACAGGTATCTGCTGGTATTCATAGACACTTTTTCCGGATGGGTAGAAGCTTTTCCTACCAAAACTGAAACGGCCCTGACCGTCTGCAAAAAGATATTAGAGGAAATTCTACCCCGCTTCGGGATCCCTAAGGTACTCGGGTCAGACAATGGCCCAGCCTTTGTTGCTCAGATAAGTCAGGGACTGGCCACTCAACTGGGGATAAATTGGAAGTTACACTGTGCGTATAGACCCCAGAGCTCAGGTCAGGTAGAAAGAATGAACAGGACAATCAAAGAGACCTTAACCAAATTAGCCTTAGAGACCGGTGGAAAAGACTGGGTGGCCCTCCTTCCCTTAGCGCTGCTCAGAGCCAGGAATACCCCTGGCCAGTTTGGTCTAACTCCTTATGAAATTCTCTATGGGGGACCGCCCCCCATACTCGAGTCTGGAGGGACATTGAGTCCCGATGATAATTTTCTCCCTGTCTTATTTACTCATTTAAAGGCTTTAGAAGTTGTGAAGACCCAGATCTGGGACCAGATCAAGGAGGTGTACAAGCCCGGTACCGTGACAATCCCCCACCCGTTCCAGGTCGGAGACCGAGTGCTTGTCAGACGCCACCGACCCAGCAGCCTTGAGCCTCGGTGGAAAGGCCCGTACCTGGTGTTGCTGACCACTCCGACCGCAGTAAAAGTCGACGGTATTGCTGCCTGGGTCCATGCTTCTCACCTCAAGCCTGCACCACCCTCGGCACCAGATGAGTCTTGGGAGCTGGAAAAGACTGATCATCCTCTTAAGCTGCGTTTTCGGCGGCGGCAGAACGAGTTGGAGTGAAAACCCTCACCAGCCTGTGACCCTCACCTGGCAGGTACTGTCCCAAACTGGGAACGTTGTCTGGAAGACAGAGAAAGTCCAGCCCCCTTGGACTTGGTGGCCCATTCTTACACCTGATGTATGTGCCCTGGCGGCCGGTCTTGAGTCCTGGGATATCCCAGAAACCGATGTATCAACCTCTAAGAGAGTCAGACCCCCTGACTCAAACTATGAGAGCGCTTATAGACAGATCACCTGGGGAGCCATAGGATGCAGCTACCCTAAGGCTAGGACCAGAATGGCAAGTTCCACCTTCTACGTGTGTCCCCGGGATGGCCGGTCCCGTTCAGAAGCTAGAAGGTGTGGAGGGCTAGAATCCCTGTATTGTAAAGAATGGAGTTGTGAAACCACGGGGACTGTTTATTGGCAACCTACGTCCTCCTGGGACCTCATAACTGTAAAATGGAATGGCACAGAGCGATCATGGGGTGCCCTACTGGCAACCTGTGAAAAAACCGGCTGGTGTAACCCCCTTAAAATAAATTTCACAGAACAAGGACGGCAATCCAAAGAGTGGATAATAGGAAAAACCTGGGGATTGGGATTCTATGTGTCTGGATATCCAGGCGTACAGTTGACCATTCGGTTAGAGATCACCAGCAAGCCAGCTGAGACAGTGGGCCCCAACTCCGTCCTTGCGAAACAAGGACCCCCTAACAAAAACCCCCCTTCCCCAACGAGGGAAGCGCCGCCCATCTCTCAACCCTCGGCGGCTCCTAGCCAAGTCCCCACGGTACTGGAGGAAAGTGTTGTCCTGAACACTCTGTCTCCAACCACGGGCGACAGACTCTTTGGCCTTGTGAGGGGGGCCTTCCTAGCCTTAAATGCTACCGACCCAGACGCCACGAAGTCTTGCTGGCTCTGTTTGGCCTTGGGTCCCCCTTATTATGAAGGAGTTGCCTCCTTAGGAGGGGCCTTCACTTATACCTCCAACTATACCCAGTGCCGCTGGGGGAGCCAAGGAAAGCTTACCCTCACTGAGGTCTCAGGACACGGGTCGTGCATAGGAAAGGTGCCCTCTACCCATCAGCATCTTTGCAATCAGACCCTACCCATCAACTCCTCCACGAACCATCAGTACCTGCTCCCCACCAACCATAGCTGGTGGGCCTGCAGCACCGGCCTCACCCCCTGCCTCTCCACCTCAGTTTTTAATCAGTCTAAAGATTTCTGTATCCTGATCCAGCTGGTCCCTCGCATCTATTACCATTCTGAAGAAACTTTGTTGCAGGCCTATGACGATCCTCACCCCAGGGTTAAAAGAGAGCCTGTCTCACTTACCCTAGCTGTTCTTCTGGGGTTGGGGGTCGCAGCAGGTATAGGTACTGGCGCATCCGCCCTAGTTAAAGGGCCCATAGACCTCCAACAAGGCCTAACCAGCCTCCAGACCGCCATGGATACTGACCTCCGGGTCCTCCAGGACTCAATCAGCAAGCTGGAGGACTCGCTGACTTCCCTATCGGAGGTAGTACTCCAAAATAGAAGAGGCCTTGACCTACTGTTTCTAAAAGAAGGAGGCCTCTGCGCGGCCCTAAAAGAAGAGTGCTGTTTTTATGTAGACCACTCAGGTGTGGTGCGAGACTCCATGAGAAAACTCAAAGAGAGACTAGATAAAAGACAGATGGAGCGCCAGAAAAACCAAAACTGGTATGAAGGGTGGTTCAATAGCTCCCCTTGGTTCACTACCCTCCTATCAACCATCGCCGGGCCCCTATTGCTCCTCCTTCTGTTGTTCACCCTCGGGCCCTGCATCATCAATAGGTTAGTCCAGTTCATCAATGACAGGGTAAGTGCAGTAAAAATTCTGGTCCTTAGACAAAAGTATCAGACCCTAGACAACGAAGACAACCTCTAAATTCGCTCTAAGATTAGAGCTTCCCACAAGAGAAATGGGGGAATGAAAGAAGTGTTTTCCAAGCTAGCCGCAGTAACGCCATTCCGCAAGGCCAAGAAATTCATAAAGGGGTGTGCGAGGTAGACTGATTTAGCTTATGCCATTTTTACTGTTTGAAAAGTGTTCTTGTTTAAAAGCCCCCCAACACCTGTGGTGAAAATTGAAGGTTAAAAATTGTGCTGTACTTAGAAAAATTTTAAGTTCTGCCTGCCTTTGCTGTTTCCCACCTATGCTGTCTCTGACTGATAACACCAAGAGCTGTATCTGGATGTATCTAGACAACCTAAGGAAGAAACCGCCCTGTGAAAGTTTTTGCTGTCCCTAAGTGATTAACTCGCTTCTTTCAGCTTCTGTTATCAGCTTGCACTAGGCCTCCCAGAGCAGTTTCCAGGGCGCCCTTCAACTGTTTCAAGAACTCCCACATGACCGGAGCCCACCCCTGGCCTTGTTTAAACCGACCAATTACCTTGCTTCTCGCTTCTGTACCCGCGCTTTTTGCTATAAAACAAGCTCAAAAACTCTACTCGGCGCGCCAGTCCACCGAGAGACTGAGCCGCCCGGGTACCCGTGTATTCAATAAAACCTCTTGCTAATTGCATCCGAAGCCGTGGTCTCGTTGTTCCTTGGGAGGGTCTCTCCTGACTGAGTGATTGCCCAAATCAGGCGTCTCTCAATACAAACGAGCATCATTTCCTCTTTTTTTTCCTTTTCTGTCTTGTTTCTCTTCCTCTCCCTGCTCAGCCTCAGCCTCATGATGCCTGGGTCTTTCTTTCCAAATTAATCCCATCCATCCACCCTTCTTGGCTTGACTCCAGAGTTGTTTCTTCCATGAAGACCACCCTCCTGTACATATGGATGCTGCATATCCTTTCCTCAAATTTCTAGAGTTGAGATTATACAAGCCAGTAGTTTTCTGTCATTTATTTGTTTAAAATGTTAGTTTGGTATTCTCTGCTGGATTGATGATTCTTTGAGCCCAAGAAACATTTAATACAATTCTTTTGTGTTCCCCACGGTGCCTAGTAGAATTCAAAGGGGATGGTGAGCTGTCTGCAGATGCTTACTGATTAATTGGTAACATGAGAGCTTATTGGAGTCCGACATTGATATAAAAACTTTATGAGAGTAAAGGCTTGTAGCAGATGCCATGACCACAAGAGACAAAGCCATCCAAAGACAGTTTTAATGTTGTGCTGTGGGCGCGTGTGTGTGCGCGTGTGTGTGTGTTCACGTGTGCGTGTGCATGTGTGTGCCACAGGATGTGAGGTGTGGTGACAGTCAGATGAAGCTAATTAAAAGGAAAGAAGAGAAAAATAAGAAAAGAATCAAAACAACAGCCATTCAGGGATACTGATGCAGGGTAATGTGGTTCTGTTTTCTTCTGGGCATGTGAGTGTGTCTTAGGTGAAACTGGAAAAGGCAGATTTAAGAGTTGATTTCTCAAGAGTTCCTAGAGTAGTGTAATCAGTAAAGAAACCATCATGGATGGGCAGTCACATGCTCTCTTCAGAGAGGACCCACAGTGGTGAGGACTGAGTGCCTGAGAGGAAGCCTGAAAAGGAGAAATTGTTATAGAATCTTAACACCAATTTCCTTCTCTTAACTTTTGTATTGCATCAGGAAGAAAACAGACTTCATCCTCATTAAGTGACTTATCAACAAGGGTGAGAAAGAGAGAAAAGAGACCCCAACAACTATTTCTCTCAACTAGAAAGACCTGGGAGGTCCTGGGAAAACGTTCCCAACCCACACAGACCACAGTAACAAACACCTCCTATTCCATGGACCACGTCCCCTGCAACCTTAGGCCTTGCAGACATCAAACAGAACATATCAAGGAGAGGACAAAATACCCAGTGCGGGGATACATCAGATTGTGGATATGTTTGCATGTGTATGCATGGCTGTGCATATGAACATGCTGTGCATAGCTGTGCACGTGAGTGTGCCTCTGAGCGTGTGTGAGAACATTGTGTGCATGTGCATGCATGCATGGCTGTGCATGTGAGTACGTATGCATATGGTTGTGCACGTGTGCATGTGTGTACATGCATGTGTGTGCATGGGTATGGCTTTTTCTGCATGTGTGTGCATGCATGGCTATGCACATATCTGTACATAAGCATGCATGTGTGTACATTGCTGCTCATGCGTGTGCAGGTGTGCAGGGATGTTTGTGTACATGCTTGTGCGTAGCATGCTCACACGTGCCTGTCCTCTTCACCTGAGGACTCACCAGCCTGGCAGATTTAAATTGTCCAGTGAGGTAGGGCTCTTGTTTGGAGAGAGCTTGGGAAAGAAGAGGCCGATCCACTTGACAGATGGAAGTTTTAGTTGGAGTATCCTGGTGTGCATTTGCCTCACCAGGGATTTGCAGTGGGGTTTCCTGTGTTCGCCAAGAATTGGGGGAACCTCTGCCAGTTCATTGGGTCTGTTGAGGCCTCTGGAGGCTGCAGCCTGAGCACAGCTGTGCTGCTGCCAAAGGCTGGCTCTGAGGGAGCAGTCACGTGGCAGGACTGAAGCCTGACTGCACAGAGCCCAAGCAACTCCTGCACACATGCTGCTTGTATGCACCTTGCGGTATCTCAATCTGACACACATGGTGGGATGGAGCAAGCAGGGTCCAAAGGAGACCACAGAAGTGCTAATTCAGTCCCAACAGAGAAAATAAAGGACTTGCCAGCAGCTAGTGACAGTCCTGGGAGTGATATTAATTTCCCGGGACACCCTCTACAGGTGCTCAACTCTTTGCCCCCAGTTGAGGAGGATCCCGGAGCGAGGACAGCAGGAACACCTCTGCTCCAAGACCAGCGGCAGATGGAGTCTGTTAGCTGGTCTGCAGCCCAGGAGACATGCCACCATGCTTGTCCTGCTCAGTGCAGTGAGAGTGAGGGTCACCAGCTTATGAGACCATCAGAGGCTGCATGACCTGTCCAGGCTGGGGGTCGTGAGCTGCAAGGTCAGTGTCTGAAATCAGCACAAGCTGCCTGCTTGACATCCACCCCTGAGTGCTCAGGTGGTGGTGGAGGGCAGGACTCCTGCTTGCCTCTTTCTCCTTCTGACCCTGGAGGGCTGAACATGCCCTGGGCTTGCTTCCTTCTCTCCCTGCACCTCTCATGCCCAAACTGCCTCTCTGTCAGATGGAGGCCCTGGGGTCACATGGCAGGGCTTTTCTTATCATTGCCATCACCATTGTCATCAATATTATTACCTCAAGTCACTGAGGAAATTGATTCTCTCATCATGGGCCAGGAGACCAACACCTACCCATGGGACTATTCCGATGACCTGGGTTTTCCTCAATATGTCTAGCAGACTAAGTAATAGATGAGTGGCACCAGAGATATACCAGCCAGACTCTCTCAGGCTTAAAATAAGCACACCAGTGAGAGGGAGCGGACCTCTGACACGCCCTGGGTAGCTGGGATGAAGAGTCCATGATCAAGAGCCGTTCTTTGGGAAAAGCAACTCAGCCACTGTTCCTGTGAATTTGCGACACACTACAAGGTCAGAAATGGACATATTTCGGTCTAGCACTGTGTTTTCACCTGAGGGTCACTTGGCCAGGATCTGATGAAACACCTCATCTCAGAGCATGTCAGAAAGCACTGGCATGGGCATCCTGTGTGCTCACAAAGGTGGGCATCCAGAAGAGCACACAGAACTGTGACAAGCCCAGCTACAAGTGAGCACTGGCTGGGTGAGCATCCCAGGCTGGGAATGACGTATAGACTTACTCTCTTTTCACATTTCCACTCAACCAGTTACAAAAAAACCATTCAAGGAGTCTCCATGAGTTCCTGCTTCCAGTTTTATTTGCACCTATGAAAACTCATGAATCCAAAGTCAATTCAATAAAGCCGAACACAACTTCCTGCTTGAGTCTGGAATGTCAGTTTTGCCGTGTGGCTGTAGATCAAACCAGAATGCATGAAGACAGCTGATGGACACGGAGCATGTGAGACCAAGCCATGGAGCGGTTCAGTGACACCCACATGCTTTGTGTTTCTATGGGAAGGGTAACACAGGGACACTGTAGATGTGGGCACTGAGCAGTTTGTGGCCTTTAGGATGAACTCTTATTTCTCAGTTTTCCACTTCTGCCTTGCAGGGCACCAGGAACTACAGAAATGGTGATATCACAGGACCTGGGTAGAATGTGACAATGTCCACTGATGCTGTGTAATGCTGCTGTTAAAAGCTGTGAAGTCTGACCCCTCATTTGGGTAGATGTAACTGCCTTTATGATTGCTATTTTGGCTAGATTTGAGGGTGCCTCCTGTTTCTATAAATGTAATAAATGCATGAACCTATCCAAATCATGTTATTTCCATGTTTAAATCTAAGTAATTTATAAATGGCTTCGTCTCTTCATTGCAAATCAGTGAAGAGAGTATTTTATAGCAGTGTGAAGAGCACTAAAACGTCTAACAGGCTGGCAGTGTTTCTGTGACACACTTGTGTTCGGTTTTCCATTGAATCTATGCATTGTGACTCTCAGAGGTCCTGGTGTCCATGGACATGTGTTTATTTCCAGGTAAAGAAGCTGCTTTCAGCCTCCATGTGCATAACAATGCATTTATGAAATATACAAATAAATGCTATTGGGCCATTTTCAATCAGTTCTATCAGGTTCCATTTCCAAAGGCTCACTCTCAAGCAAAGATCCTGTAATGAGGCAGCTGTCAAGCAGGCACATTCACTTTTGTGGCCGGCCGCCCTCCTGGTCATCTGGGCCCTCATACCTACAAAAACGTTTCATCCGTTGCAGGAGAAGTCAGTGCTGGTTGAAGAAAAGTCTCTTGGCGGCAGAGTCAATTTGGAAATGAGCATGTCCTTCCCGCCCCCAACTTGTTTCTATACCACTGATAAATGCAAATGAACAGCAAAGAAAATAACCCAACCAAAGGAATTTGATGATCATCTTTTAAAAATCTAACTTTTTCTGGTTTGGGCATCTTAAAACTCAGGGACAGCAGTCTCCCCTTATCTGTAGTCTCATTTTCTGTGGTTTCAGGTACCTGTGGCCAACTGTGGTCCAAAAATACTACATACCATAAAATATTTGAGAGAGACACCACGCTCAGATAATTTTTATTACAGTATATTGTTATAACTGCATTATTTTATTACTATGTATTGTTGTTAATCTCTTACTCTGCCTATTTATAGGCTAAACTTTATCATAGGTATGTACGTATAGAAAAAAACATGGCATATATAGGGTCAGTACTCTGGTTTCAGGGACTCACTGGGGGTCTTGGAACACATCTTCCATGGTTAAGAGGGGACTACTGAAATTTATTGAAGCCCACTTTGATTGCCTGTGCACAGAATAGTATTTCAAGCCCTTTAATAGAAGAGTAAATCACATTCCTCTGCTTAGGGTGCAGTGGATGGGTTCTGGGGTCACAGTCATGGATTCATGGTTTCACGACTCTATGCAGCTTGCTGCATCTCAGCAGGAGGGCTGGTGGCCAGAGCGGAACAGGAAGTGGCAGTGCTGCACTGGGAGCCAGGGAAGCTGCCCCTGAGTGCCCAGCACAGACTGACACTCACGCAGCACGTGTACTGGTGATCAGGATCGTCTTGGAGACGGTGGGACGGTTTGTTGCTAATTCTTGACCTGATAGAAAAAGAGAAAGGAAAAGTCTTCTCACTTGTATCATATAGTCACATGGGGTCGAGATTTTGAGGAAAGAACATTTCAAGATCCTGTTAACATCATCACTCTAATACTCCAGTATAGTACCCAGAAAAATAAGTGAACGAGGGATCTTTATCTTGGTATTTATACTCCCACGACACTCCGCGTTCCTCTGCTCCTTTCTGTCGACTGGTGTCTAGGTATATCAAGGAGAAAGCCCAAAATCCTGTTAAAAAGTAAAGGTAAACAGAAAGAAAATTATTTTAACCTTTTAAAATGTGCGGAGGTCTGTATTTCTTTGTAAGCATATCATACAAGGAGTTCAAAGCACAGAAGCCCAGAGACTTCCAGGTCTCATTTCCACGTTGGGGCTATTCTACCATGGTTAGTGTGGTTAAAAACCCCTATGAAGCCCCCACAGTGTGCTACTTCAGGCCACATGAAAGGCACTTCTCTTCCTCGTGGGGCGGTTACGTATTAACCTCAACTGAAGATCGGGGGAGGAGAAGCCAAGAGGATCAGATGAAGAGGAATCACACACTGATTTGGGGACATAAAACAGAACTCTTCTGCTTGACGGATTTTCCTTTCCTTCATGTCCTCTGCCCTAAAGACTTGGCCCTGCCATAGTCTTTGGACACTCAGTCAAACTTGTTTAAATGTTTTTCTCTTGATGAGGTTTAAAGTTGGAAACAATCGTCTTCATCCAGGAGATGTGCTTACGACAGAGATGGTGCTGAGGCTTCAGGCTCTGGTGGCGGTGATTTGGGAGCGTGCCCACATTGAGGCTGCCCTCTACCACTTGCTCCCTTTCAACGCTGGTGAGCTAGAGAGGTTGCTTTTCCTCAGGCTAATTTTGCAGTCAGAAGCTTTAAAGCTGGACATCACTGCTTTCATTTTCTTTGCTGCTCTGGCAATGGGCATCTGGTCTATAAAGATGGTAGAGTGATGAGAACTCTGGATTTCCAGTTTATTCATTTGTTTAGCAAATATTTGCAATGCACCAACTGTGGGCAAGGTTCTCTTCTAGGTTTTGTGAATTTAAATAAAGAAAACATGGTCCTTACACTCAAAGAGTTCTCAGTCTACTGGGAAAAGAAACATGTAATGACTTAATGCCTCTATCTGGGTCAATGAGAGGGGCCGTTTCAGTGTAGAGATGTATATTCTCTGTAAATAACAAAAGATTAACACAGGATAGCACACCTTCAGTGGAGGGACACCTGTTCTTGTGTGGTGTGGGGACTTTTCACTTGTCTGGGATGCTAAAACTTTTCTCATAACCTTGAAGCAACCCTGAAAATGGATCAATGGTGCAATGTGCTTATGCAGAAGTAGAAGTTGGTTTAGCCAAAGCATTTGAGCCACAAGAAAACACTCAGAAGAGAGAGAGCCTTGTGGATGTCATCGATCTAACAATGTCTTTTCTACAATCACAGGAGTTATGGCAGAGAGACTCCTGAGAAAGACTTTGCTTCACACTGTGGTGGTCCTGAGGGGTGCAGACTTGTAGACTTTTCCACCCACAAAGACTTGGGAAAGATTGAGAAACATCATCAGAGTTTGTCATCATAAGAACCTCTACTTATGAACAAATTTATCTACATCTGTATTTGTCTTCTCCTAAACTTGGAGAGCAGACAAAGAAGTAGATCTTCCCCCTCTTGCTATTCATGAACTATTCTAAAGTTTCCATGTTTATGGGATTTTTGTCAGTCAATAAGACATCTTGTCTCTGAACCTAACATTTTGTTTCCTTTTCAATGGATTTCTTTATTTCTTTTCTTAAACTTATATAAAAAATACTCTCAAGTTTGAACTTTGAGGAATTTAAACTTTGAGGGATTTTTCTGTATATTGACCTGAAGCTACAAGTTGAGATCTATTTCCTAATTGTTCTCTTTGAAGTTGTTTTTATCATAACGTTTCTTAATACCCTTAAGTTTACAGTTTTTTCCATTTTTTTAATTTAGCAAAATGCAAATTTGGTAAAATAATGCTGACATTACTTTTAGCGTAATCATTTAAAAAATTAAAACAAACCACAGAAGTAGTACTGCTCTCCAATAATGGATATTGTGTGGCACACGAGATTCTTCTGACACTATCTTTGCAAGCTCGAAGTGTAACTCCAGGATCCCTGCAATGCTTGGAGTGAGGCAGAAATGCATTTTCTGTCTGACAAGTCCAATGCATGAATAAACAATTGAAATGCCATTTAAATACTATTATGGGGTGAAGCATACTTAATTTAAAAATCATATTTAAGTGGTTTTTAGCCTGTGATCTCCTGGCTCATTCAATTTAAAAAGCATATCACTAAATCACTTGCTTTGCGTGTATGAAACACTTCCTTCCAAGTGTCAGTGTTTTTATTTCCTTTCTCTTTTCTAGACCAGAAGATTTTCTGTTGTTGCTTTGATACATCGTAAAGTGTTTACAAAGCATCTTGCACAAAGGTCAGGGTTCTGACTCCCTTATTTTTGTCCCTTTGTCAAATATCTGTAGCTGAAGCACAATGGCTCCTTTCGTGACGCACACTGGAAGTGTGACATCTCTCTCTTTCTCCTGCTCTCTTGGATCATGTAACACCTACTAATTTTGTTTTGTGGGAATTCATTAATAAGGCATTTGTTATGATTCTTTCATATTTATACTTGAGAATGATTAATAATAAACACAAAAAATTTGAAGCATTTTATGTGAAAATATATGTAATACTGCAATGATGAATTAATGTCATCCTGTGCGTTTTTTAAACTAATATTATTATATTTTTACATTCTATGATGTTGTTGCAGAGCAGTTGGGAGGGTGGGGGAGGGGAAAAGAGGAAGGAAATGTGATGAAAGATGGAGGAAGGAAGAGGGGTGGTATCGGGGCCTGTGGCACCCCCCTCATTCCCACGGGGGAGACCTGGAGGCTTCCAGTGGTGGCTTGGTCATTGCTGGGCTGGGTGCAGATGTCAGGGGGCTATGGCATGAGCCCTTGCCCCCCACTACCCCAGCTCAAGAACCCAGGACCCTTCTTGCTGCAGCTTGGTGGTTGGTACTGAGCTGGTTGTGCATGTCAGGAGGGCATGGCCAAGGCCCTTGGCCCCCCACGCTTGGGACTGGTTGCGGGTGTCAGGGGACATGGCTGAGGCTCCCAACCCTCCCCACTTTCTGGCTTAGTAGCCCAGGGGACTTCCAGTCCTTCTAGGTGTTATAGGTGTTCTTTGGAGAGATGAAACTATTACTAGTTAATACCAAACTTTGTCTCTAGTTGTGGGTACTTTTTTTCTTTTAGTTCTGTGTTTGATTATTTTTTGTTCCCATCACTTAAATTCTGCACTGGAACTAACTTGTTGTCCTTTGCTAAATTTTGCACTGGAGCTAACTTGTTGTCCTTTGCTTATTTCTAAAATGGGGGAACTTCGCTGTGGGGATCAGCACTTGAGCTCTGTGGTTGAGCTAAATTGCCACTTTGCTGCTGATTCCCTAGGGAAGGCTTTTTGTACAGCTCAGGTTTTAATGATTGACTTTATAGGCACTTCTGGGTCTAGTGAGATCTGGTGCTCCTGAGTTGTATATAGACTCTGGTCTGGGCCTGAGTCTTTTCATCAAACTGCACCCCATGCAATTTTATATTCCTGACCAGTATCTTCTAAGTGGTCCTTTGCTGATTGTGGGGACAGATCAACTGTTCTTGCTGTGCCCCAGTATTCCCCCGGTAGGCCCATCTCCCCCACCACCCATGCTCCAAACACTTCCCATGGGACCGGCTGTGCTCTGGTCCCTTGAGATGACTCACTGGCCTCTGAGTGGCTCCTTTTTTCAGTTGTTGTGGCTCCTTGCTCCTATGTAGGTCCACAGGAACCCTATTAGTGGTCTTGCTGGCCTGGGGGCCACCAAGGCCCTTTTCTTCCCTACTGCCTCCAAGCAACTTCATCCAAAGGGCACAGCAGTGGCTTTTGCCAGCTCCTGCTTCATGTGCTCAGCTGCTCCAACCTGGAAGTGGCCTGGATTTGAAATGGTTGGAGTGGTTTTTTTTTTTTTTTTGTCTCATTGTGGCTTCTCCCACCTTCATGCACTCCATAGGTCTCTCCTCCTTTTCCCCTGATCTCTAGCGGTTCCAGCTTGGCTGTTGTTGCTTTTTTATAGTTGTAAATTGGTTGATCTGTGAGAGAGAGTGATGCTGGGGACTGTCTATTCTACCATCTTGACTGGAAGTGCTCCATCCTATGCATTTTTATGGTGCTTACATGTGAAAAAAAATTACCCTTTGAAAAATCTCAAATGTTGCAATGCATCTAAGGCAGGTAAATTTGAAAACTGAGACACCATCTAAGTGATTTAATTATATAGCATATTATTAAGATCATGATTTGGAGATTAAAAATATGTGTTGATTTAGGTTTTAGTTCCTTGTGACTACTCCAAATGCTAGACATTGCAATGCCTCTTTCACAGATGAGGAAACTGAGGCTTAACTCACGTCCGGCAACTAGTGCATGGCATCAGTTGGGAGTTGCCTCCAAGGGTGCTGGATTCAAGGGGCTTGTCAGCACTTCCTACTCTAGTTTCTAAAACTGGGTGACTAGAGACGATGCTGCTTCTGTTAGAAATGATGCAATGACCTTATGCCATTGAGTGGAGAAAGAGATACAGTGAGTGTATACAACAGGACCACCTTTTCATCCTTCATTCTCATCATCAGCTCAGATAGAAGGCACCTGCCATGTGTATGTAACCAGGCAAACCTCCCAGGTTGGCAATCTTGGAAGAAAGATGTTATGAGTGATGTAGGAGCGGGCCTCTAGCTTGGTTCTGCACCCTTGGAGCAGCATGTTCCATGTGGAGGTGTTCAGCAGGACTCTGTCCATGCTATGCTCATGTTGGTCAGCACTGGAGACCCATGCCATGCTGGGTTCCATCATTTGTCATCAAGGAGCTGATGACTGGATTTTAAAATGTGTAGAGATCCAACTTCAACTCTCATCCTTACAAATGGCAAGGCTTCTAGGTAGGGAAGATACTCAATAGTTACATTTAGATGTCCATTAAAAAAGGAAGCCCACGAGGTGTAAATTAGTGGGAAAATCACAATGTGGAAATTATAATTTGGAATGGGCAACAATTTACATATAAGTGTTTATTAGAGATCAGGACTCAGCACAGATGTCTTCCAAATTGACAACAGTAACTTCGATTCCTTTCCTGCCAGATTCTTAAAGACACAATATACACATGTGTTGTTTAGATATTCCTGCCTCCTTTGCTGCCAGAGAATGAAGAAAGGACCCTGCCATGTTCTATGATCTGTCTGAACTAGTTAGCATGGAAGTTGACAGTCCCTTGAGGTCAGGATAACGATTTGGCCATCTTACTATTCCCATGGTGCATTGCATACTAGATACTCTGCAAAATTTTGGTTGAATGAATACATCCAAGTTCATTTTTTGTTCTCTAATTCTTTAGTAAAGGAGGTGTTCTACATAAGAGTTCTGAGTTTACTTACTAGCACACCTTATAAAAGGAACTTGTTCTTGTGAGCATTAATTTCCTTATGTGAAAATTGAGGGTATTAATAGAATTTACCTTCTAGGGTTCTTGTGAAATTAAAATGAAGATAAAGTGCTCAGCTCAACATAGTATGGTACATGACAGACACTAAAAGTTTGCAACTCTTTTTTTTTTAGCTACAATTTTCCCCCAATCACATTTATGTATGTCAACAAGCTGAGTCTGGTGTTTCAGAATGGCCATCCCATAAGCAGCCACATCTGCCCTCTAGTCTGAACTTTGTAACTGAACATACTTTTATTATTTCAGAAGTCAGGGCAGAGCTAACATTCATTGAGAATTTACCAGAAGCCTGAGACAAAGCTGTGTACACAGTCCTGCAAGATTTAGTACACATGAATGTCATTTAGCATGGGCAGTGTTTTCTTTTACAAGTAAAGTGATGACTGAGACAGCTGAGCGTCTTCCTGACGTGGTGTAGAGCCTCACATGCCCCGGCTCCAGCTCACCCCTTCTGTGTAGCTGTTTGCCTCTCACCCTGCATCCTGTCTGCTTTGTGGGTACTGAACAACTTCTAGTCCTTAAAAGTTACCATGCCCTTCCTGTAACCTTGCCAAGTTTGTTTATTAGTTCTAATAATGTGTGCATGTGTGTTTACTCCTTAAGGTGTTCAGTATGTAAGGTTATGTCACCTGCAAGCAGAGACAGTTTTACTTCTTCCTTTCCGATTTCAACAACTTTTGTTTCTTTCTCTGGCTTAATTGCCTTCACTAGAACTTCCATACAATGTCAAATAGAAGTCATGAGAGTTGATGTCCTTGTCTTGTTTTTGATCTTAGGGGAAAAGCTTAAGTTATTTTACCATTAAGTAAGATATTAGCTGTGGGTTTTTCATAGGTGACCTTTGTCAGATGGAGGAAGTTCCCTTTAATTTCTAGTTTCTTGAGTGTTTTTTATCATAAAAATGTGTTGGATTTGTCAAATGCTTTTTCTGAGTCTATTAAGGTGATCATGTGGTTTTGTTTTGTGTGTTGTATTACATTGATTGATTTTCATATGTTCAGCCAACCTTGCATTAACCTTGGGATAAATTCCATCTGGTCAAGGGTGTAATATATATATTACATATTACATATACATATATGTATATTGATGATCTATCTGTATTCATAATAGATATTGATCTGTAGTTTTCTTGTGATATCTTTGTTTTAAAATGGAAGATTAAGTTGTTGATTTGAATTTTTTTAATGAAGGCATTTATAAATATAAATTTCTAATCACTGCTTTCTCATAATTTTTGGCATGATGTGGTTTCATAATTACTCATCTTAAAGTATTTTCTAATTTCCATTGTAATTTCTTCTTTGATCCATTGTTATTTGGAAGTGTGTTATTTAATTTCCTTGTGTTACAAATTTCCCAAATCTTGTTTTGGATTTCTAATTTTATTTCATTCTGCTCAGAGAACATACTTTGTAGGATTTCTGTCCTTTTAAATTGACTGAAACTTATTTTATGTCCTAACATATGGTCTATCCTGGAAAGTGTTTTAAGTACATTTAAGAAGAATGTGTGTTCTGCTGTTGTAGGTGGAGTGTTATTTAGACGTCTGTTAGGTCTAGTTGCTTTCTAATGTTGTTTGAGTCTCCCATTTCCTTATTGATGTTCTGTCTAGTCACTATATTTATTATTGAAAGTTAGATTGAACTCTCCAAACTATTAATGTTGAATTCTCCATTTCTTCCTTCAGTTCTGCCAGTTTTGCTTTATATATTTTGGGGCTCTATTGTTAGGTGCATATATATTTATAATTGTTATATCTTCTTTATGTATTGACACTTTTATCCTTACAAAATACCCTTCTTTGTCTCTATTGACAACATTCATCTTAAAGTTTATTTTTGTCTGATATTTGTAGAGCCACTCCAGATCTTTTTTTAGTAACTGTTTTCAAGGTACACATTTTACCCCATCCTTTTAGTTTCAACTTCTATGTGTCTTTGAATCTAAAGTGTGTCTCTTGTAAACAGCATGTAGTTAGATCTTGCCTTTGGAGATATATTCTGCCAATCTCTTCCTTTTCACTGGATGGTTTTGAATTTACAATTTCCAATTAATTCAGTTACTAAGGTTGGATGTTTGTCTGTCATTTTGATATTTGTTTTCTATATGTCTGACCTCGTTTGCTTAATAACAACTTACTTTGTTTTCTATTTAAATTCAGGTGAGATTTACACTAATTATTTATAATATTTATATATAATATTTATCAGTTAAGATACTAATTGTAATCCCAGGACAACCAATAAGAAAATGACTAAAAAACTTGAAAGAAAAGGGGAAGAGATTAAAATTATGCATAAGACAATATCTACTTAACCTTGAAGAAGGCAGTAAAGTTGTAATATAGGAACGAGGATGACATAAAATATACCTATTTAGTTTCAACAGTATACAAAACCTGTGCTCCTACAGAGCTCCATTTCCTCCCCTTCCTTTGTGCTATTTTCAAACAAATTACACCTTTATATATTATGTGCTTATCAACACATATTTCCAATTATTGCTTTATGCAGTTGTCTTTTAAATCAGATAGGAGAGAAAAAGTGTTGCACACAGAAACCAAACACCTGCAGGGGTGGTTTTTCACACTGGGTGAGCTGAGTCCAGACAGATAAAGACAACCTTGCAAGTGGGGTCCTTCAGGGACCTACCAGGCAGGTCAGATAATGACAATTCCCTGGGAATGAGGCTTTGAAGGGGCTTCACCTCAATTCTGCCCCCTCTAGTGGCTGTCAGATTTCTGTTTTACCCCATGATTGTAGGTTTGGTTTTCAGGGCAACTGCAGAGCTGGAGAGGAAGGATGGGGATAGGATAAGTTAACATGCCAGAAAGTTCACCGTTCTTACCAAGATTTAGCTGTTTTTCCTGGATAAACACTCACTGGAGTGTCACAAACTTTTGGTTAATTACCAGAGTTCTGAAAAAGTTGTTCTGACCATTTTTGCTAGTTTTTTCATTGCTTTTATGGAGGAGGGAATTTTTGGAATTCCTTATTATGCCATTTTCCTGGTATCACCAGTCTGGTGACTTTGGTGCAACTGACCTCAACTCCCAGTTCCAGTTACAGTGCAGAACCCAGCCTGGACAGTTACCTTATGGTGTCAGTTCAGGAGCGGGCAGGTGACCCCATCTAAGCTTGTAAGAGTTAGCTCAGCCTTTGTTAAAACTGTCAGGACACAGATGCTCTCTCTCTGCTTAGGCTGTTAAGCAGACCAAGCATGTGCTTCCATGGAATGAGGAGAGCCTGCCCAAGGAGCAACACAACACAGAGCAGAAATCAGAGTTGCAGAGAGGTGTCGTCCTGACAAGCTGAGTCCTTGGACCAGCTGTGCCTGTATATTCAGTTTTATTCAAACCTGTGTTGCTTTCCCGGGTCCCAGCCCGCAAATGGGAGCTGGTTTGGCTCAGATTCCTCAGTGGCTCCATTTTCCTGTTTTCCCTTCCTGTGCTCCTGGGTCTATGTTAATTAACACAGATTGGGTGAGAAGGAGTGTGTGTCCAAGCCTGCAGTGGTTATTTGTCACTTCCATGGTCAGTGACAAAAACGTTAGCATTTTCATTGACTAATTTTCTTATGGTTTGGGGCTTGGGGGTCCTGATTACCTAAGAGGCAAATGCTTTTCTTAACTTCAGATGTCCACAAACATGAGGTCTGGCCCAAATGAAAGCTACTAAATTCTCCAGAAACTTTATACCAAGAAGAATAGGCCTGCATCATTGTACTTTAAGCACACATGGAATTTTTACTGAGCTTGACCATAGACTAGGTGAAAATTGTAACGTAAATAATTCCTCATAACATACTATGGCCATATGACTCTTTAGATTATTCTATTAGCTTTTCCTCCCTAATGCTTTACTTATTTTTGTTTTGGAGTTTTACTTTTATCACCTGACCATGCTGTGTGGCCTGTTGTACAAAGCAGCTGAAAGATTCTAATTTTAAAATAAATGGTCAGGAGAGCTGATTCTGAGCTCACTTACTTTTAAGTAAGCTCTGGTTATCCTGGCTTCTGTGTCAACAACATCCTTGTGAATGGAGCTCTTTTGTATAACTTGTATAATACCTCATGCCAAATAAGTCATGCTTTAGTGTAACAGGATACCTTCTGTTAAAAGGCCCAAATTAACAAATTCCTGAAAGCTAAGTAAGGAATACATTTCAACATGGTTAGTTGGGTTGGAAGAGGATATATACACAAATCCAAAAAAACAGGAAGTGTGTGTTCTAAATCCCACAAGTGGCTTCATAAGCACACCTGACAGTGAAAATCAGGTGTATTAAAGGTATTTTATAGGTATCCATGACTCTGCACATTCAGAGTCAGTGAATACTACGAGAGGGGTTCCCAAAACTTTTTCATTCTAAAGAATGAGGCTACATATCCCATAATAAATCATTAGATCACTTTCACCTGATTCTTATAGATTGTTTTCGAATCTTTCTTCTATGACATCGCTAATTTGAGAAAATTCATAACTATTAGCTATTTTCATATTAAAGATAAATGGAGAGTGTTGGCTGTGGCTCTCACTGAAGTGCAGGGCTGTGGAGCACCTCCTGGCGGCCAGCACAAATGGTGGCCTGTATCTGACTAGTGAGGAGCTTAGTGGGGGTTTGGTGGGGGCCCAGGAGGCCAGGCTTCAGCAGGCAATGCCAGTGCCCAGGAGGATTCTTCACTCCCTCAAGGAGATGGGTCACTGAAAACTCCCTCCATGCCCACCATGAAAGCCTTCCCATTATCCTCCTTGAAGAGAATGTTCTTGTACACGTTAGGCTTCTGGGGTGAAAAGATGCAGGGCACAGGCTGAGTTGCCCCAGTGGCTGGAGATGTCACTGTCTGGATGCCCCCAGAGATGCTCTCGAGCATCGATATTTGATCTCCTTCATATGGCCCGGGATGAACATTTCTCTCCCGTTGAAGTATCAACACAGAGTTACTGAAATGCTCATCACTTGACACTTGATCCTGGCCTCCATGGCTCAGATGTTCACTGACCAGGCTGCTGGAGCCTGAGACCTCTCAGGGGGTCTCTGCGGCCACTCTAGCTCATCAGCCAAGCACCAAGCAGCAGGACAAACAAGGAGGAGAAATGCCAACACCTGGCGTCTGGTCCACTTGGGAGTTGCCTTCATAGTCACAGCCTTTCTTCTGTTTTAATGGGAATGCCCATGTACTACTAGTCCCAGTAGCATACCCCCATTCTGTGGTTACAAATTGGGCTATGGCTCACCTCCTCCTGCCCCACATGCCACCTGCTCATCACCTTGGAAGAATCTCCAGCTACAGCCCCAGGCCCTAAAATAAGGACAGCTGAGCAAGCGTCCAAGTCTCCACGCTTGCAGCCGCCCAGTGGGTGGCAGGGGAGGAGAAGACTTTTGGCATCTGGGTGCTGCGGCATCAGGGTGTGCTCCGTAAGGGGAGCATGCCTCAACTCTGGGCCAGGTGTATTTCAGAGCACAAGGAAGAAGTTCAGACACCTGTTCTGAAAACCTTCTTGGAGCTTTCAGTTCCCTGAGTGCATCCCTCCGGAAAAGTCAGTAGCCATTCCTAAAATGTTAATCACTCCTGTTGATTTTTGCTATTTAGGTGATTATTCTTAGCCTTGCTAAAGAATAGGATGCTTTGGTTGGCAGCGGAAAGTAGGATCATTCTGTTTCTCACCATGGGACGAACAGAATTGACAACCTCCCGACTCCCAGTGAGTCATAATTAGAAATTAGAGCTGCATCTGACTGTTCATTACAGCTGTAAATGTTGGCAGAGAAACTCACGAACACCTCAAAGGCCTGTCAGTTACAAAACTTACTACGTGTGTGTGTGTGTGTGTGTGTGTGTGTGTGTGTATGTGTGCTGTACGGGCTGTATAAGAAATGGAAACAGATTGTGGATTTTGGATAGTTCTTTCAATATGCAAGAATTACCCTCTTTTTAGTGGGAAAAATTAGTTTCAACATGTTCTTGAAATCTTTGCTTTTTAGGTTTAGATACACATTGGTTTCTGTTATCAATTGGTTTCTATTTGTTTTTACAAAATCTGTGTGATTGGCACACAAGGGTATAGGTAAAATCACGAACAGGTGCCTCTGATGTTTGTGACTGAAAGTCCTCCTAGGAGCATGCAACTAGAGCAAACGGGGTTTGCTGACAACAGGCCACGTACTACGTGAGTGACTTGTCAAAATAGCTCTGAGGCCGGCATGGACACCTGGAGCGTGAGCATGGCTTTTGTTGTTAGATACATGGCATCTGGATGGAAGTTTAGTTCTTTGTGAGTTTTTAAATCACAGGTTTAGTGAAAGTTTTAGATTATTTTTCTTTAAGAATTATGTGACTGTATGCACTGATTTATGAAAGAATAAATTTTAAGCATTTATTTGAAAAGTCTCTGAATTCAGTCAAAATAGCTATTTTGGGGGCTGATTTAGGTAATTAGTAAGTCAATAGTAAAACTTCACAAACTGGCTTGTGTTTAAAAGTATCTTTAAAAAGGACAGGGAGGGAAAATGCGCCCCAGGCTTTCTAGTCATGTCAGGTTTGCAATCCTGCTGAACCGCTCTGGAGCCCTGCTGTGGGTTCACTGAGACATGGGACTTCTCTGCTCCACCATCTCCTTTTGGCCAGCCTTCCCATTTGCTGGGCCTGTTGCTGATCGTGTCTTTTCTCTGAGGACATCTACAACACCTATAATATTGTAGGAATAATCTATTGCCAAATCCCCAAAGTTTACAGAGAAATGTAGAAAACTTTAGATTGTCAGTAGGAATGCTTTCCTGTTCTCATGTTAACTGTATCCCCAGAAAAATGCACAGATAAGAAGGAGGTTTACTTTTATCCTAAGGGCAGTGGAGCCATGGCGATTTGGACACCAGGTTCTATCATCAGCACATAAGGACAATAGCAACAATACCATATATTTGCATAGAGCTTGTAGCAGGGTGTGGAGGGAGACCAACCTGGCTCCTTCAGTGGCTTACTGTGTGACCATGTAACATATTGAGCTATCTCTAATTTTAATGTTCTTATCATTAAAGCCAGCACAAGAACCCTTACATTATGACAGCTCTAAATGTTCACAGTCCATAAGTGGACATTATCATCCCATTGTGCAGATGGACAAGCTGGGGTCTAGAGAGGTGGAGCAACCTGCTGAATGTAACATAGCTGATGACAGGTAAGCTGTACTCAAGCCAGGCCTTCTCCTATGTGTCCAGGGCCTCTCTCCTCCCCCATGCCAGCGGAACCTCTTACCAACCAGGTGATGTCTGTCAGGAGCTCCCCTCACAGCAGGGGCCCAACAGTCACTGTTTCTGAGTGGGACCCCAGCTAATTTTATTCCTCATCGGCTGGTGTAGTGTTGAAAGGATGGGTTTCCTCCTCACCTTGGCAAGTTCAAACAATGAAGAATTCATTATTTTTTAGATCTTTAGGGAAGGAGACCTTGTATTTTTGTTGGAGACAGCCCCTGTTTTGTGCCCTCCAAAAACACACATTGAGTTTCTCACCCCAGGTACCTGTGATGGTGACGTATTTGGAAAAAGGGTTGTTGCAAGTATGATTAGTCATGCTGAGGTCACACTGGATTAGGGTGAGCCCTAAATCTAACGACTGGTGTCCTTGAAATACAAGAGGACACAGAGCCACTGCCTCCCTGTACCTTGTCCATGACAGGATGCCTTCTTTTTCCTGGGTGGCTGCCCATTCAAGAGGATGCTGCTGAGCACAGACTGCAGGAGAGTCGACCAGAAATGCCGGTGGCCCAGTGGTTCTTGGACCCACAACAGGCTCACGAGTGCCCGTGAGGCCAGTGAGCTTTAAACTGCAACAGTGGACACGGGGAAGTAAATAAGTAAACACCAACTAACACAAGTGTCACTGACCAAAAACCCACCGCAACTCCACAGTAATTTCCCCAAGGTTGTGGGAACTCCCTCCACCACCTGGGGAAGGACCCGGTGGGAGGAAGTGGGAGAGGACGTGGGAGGACTTGGGGAAGCCCGGCCACGTTTCTGTATTTCAATCCCCATGTGGAAGGAAGGCTGAGCGCCAGGCATCAGAGCTACTCTTCTTTCCTGCCTCACCAAGGCCAGGCAGCCCGTGCCTGGGGGCGGCTTAAGACACTAGGCTGGCCCCGCTGCTTTGAAAGTCGCCTCCAGTCCTGGAGGGGTGCCTCGGTGCTTGCAGGTGGAGCAAGGGTCCTGCCGATGCCCGGAAGTCAGTGGGAGGAGCGGGCTGAGGAGGGGAGACCTGGAGCCCACGGGGCTCCTGTGCAGCCCACCAGGCCCCTGCACAGCCCACCGGGCCCTCCAGCACGTGTGGTCCATGCAGCCTCCTCCTGCACCCTGTTCTCAGAGCCGGCCCGGGGTGGGCTCCTGCGGCATCCTCACCTGCTGTTGCAAATGGCAGCAGGACACGCCTGCACTGTCACAGAAGGAAAGGCCTTCCCAGGCCTGCGGCCCTCAGCCCGCCCCAGCTCTTGACTGCTGCTGCTGCTGAAAATCACACATTTAATCATTTGTCACGATTCCATGAGGCCGATGACACGGGCTGTGGGCCGCCTCGCGCGGCGCCTGCACCGGAGCCCAGGTCCACAGAAAGATCGCACGGGACCCGGAGAGCAGTTCATCGTGAGTGATTGATCTGCTCGCAGCAAAACCAGTAATTACACAGCTCTTCCCTTCCACCCGTCTCGTAGCGTGACGTTTCTCCCGGTGTGAGGAGTCTCGGCCACGCGGGAGTAAATCCGGAGCGGAAGCCACCGCGGCGCAGGTGCAGCTCCGCCCCCGCCCCCGCCCCTGCTTCTGCACGCCCAGGTGTGTCCCGAAGACAATCCAACAGTAACGCGTCGGTTTCATTTTTGTTTTGCTTGGTTTCGATGTATTTTTTAAAAAAACCCACTCACTCTGAGGAAACTTTAATGTTTTAAATTCCTTCCTTATCCGCAAGCCCATATTTTTCTCCCACATAGATTCTCAACTATTGAGTCTTCCTTCGGGTGTTCTTTTATTACAGGATAACTAACAACTGTGTCAAATTCAGAGAGCTTTTATTTTAATATTAGGTGTAGCTGATCTCAAGTGTTTTCCTTTACGGTTTTCCCCGTAGTTTTGATAGCTCAGAATATTTACTGTGTCAGAAACATAATTTAAAAGCTTCACCCCTTCTCAAGGAGGAAAACCTCTAAGCACAGTTTTATCATTTCTCAAACTACCACAATTACTGTTTTGTTCATGGATCTGAAAGGGATTTTATTACCTAAAAGGAAGGCTGATGGGGTGACCAGGGTGCTGGTGCTAGGTCTGGGGCCTGTCCCTGTGGGGGAAGAGACATATTTGAAGACGGATGGCTGAGTGGAGGCGTGGACCCCATGCTCTCCACCTCAACCACTTCCTCCAAAACTCGAGGGTCTCTGGCCCGGGTTCCAGAGTTACAGCAGACACACAGGTGGTCCTCCGGGCTCCATCCTAGTGGCCCTGCTGTGTTGGTTTCCTGGGTCTGCCATAACAATACCAGAGTGAGGGCTTAACAGGAATTTATCTTCCACAGTCCTGGAGGCTGAAAGTCCCAGATCAAGGCATGGTGGGGTTGTTTTCTCCTGAGACCTCCCTCCCTGTCTTGTAGACAGCTGCCTTCTCCTTGTGTCCCCACACGGTCTTTCTTCTGTGCGTGTCTGTGTTCTAATTTCCTCTTCCTATAAGGACGCCTGTCCTATTGGTTTAGGGCCCACCCTAAAGATTTCATATTAACTCAGTCATCTGCAAGCACCCTAATTCCAGGCAGGGTCACATTCACAGGTATAGGGGGTTAGGACCTCAACATCTTTTTGAGGAACACAATTCAACCCGTAATACCTTCTTTGAAAAAAATTGTTGCAATATGGTACAAAAAGATTGAAGTTGTTTTATTTTATCTCCTTATTTCCTCAAACTAATTTGAAGCTAACTTTACATATTCGTTTGTTTTTAAAGAAACAATGTATGGTGGACCTCGGTCGTTATGGAGGCGTGGGATTGCTCATGTGAGGCCAGGCTGAGGGGTGAGGGATGGAGACCCCACCCAGAGTTCCAAGCACCAGCCTTCCCCTTGGTGGAGGCCGCGCTGGCTGGGAGGAGAAAGGCTCTTTCTCTGGGTGGCATGAAAGTGACCATGGGCTGGGGGCAGATAAAGGGTTTTAAAATACTTAAAGTGAATGAGTGATCTGAAATGGTTTAAGTTTGGAAAGAGGGTGGTGAAAAACCCAAGGACTGTGCCAATCCCTGCGAGTTTGCGGCATTTTATTTATAGCTGCTTCTCCACAGACTCGTCACTAGTGTTTCCTGAATGTACCTTGGGCAAGTCGTCTGTCTGATTAGGTATCCAGGGCATCGTGTCTCTCTGTTGAGGTGCCCAGATTCTCCGTCTTTCCTGCTCTGGTCTCTGCTCCCAGGCAGCTCCGTCTCCCTGTGGCTTGGTGCCTGGGTCTGCCCCTCACCCACGGGATGCACCTGCTGACGCCAGCCCCGAGCTCTGGCCTGTGGCTCAAGGAATGGGGATGGCTGGCAGAGTTTGCTGGAACGCTCCTTTCTCATGCTTGGCTCTTGCTCCTCCGGCCTCCTGAGCCGAAACTGAGCAGTTGAGGCAGCCCTAGGGGGAGACAGGGAAAGTCCATGAGTGAACTCTGGCCTGGCCCAATGCCTTGGGATGACCTCCAGGACACCTCATAGAAGGGGCAGGAGGAGCCACGGAGGATTTCGTGGTGGACATAAAATTTGAGCTATGTCTTGAAGAAAGATGATCTTGGGACATTTGAGAGGAAGGAAAGATGGTGAACGTGTTCAGAGACAAAGAGGCAGGGTTGAGCTAGGAGGGCGGGGGTCAGCGGTGCCCTGGGGAGAGGCTCCGAAGTGGAAGGGAAGGAGAGGCTGTGGGGACTGCCAGGTGCAGACGAGTGCTTTCATGGCAGTTAAAATGAGAGCCAAGTTTTTTATTTGACAACATACATGCTAATTCTTATTTATAGATTTTAAATTATTGGGCAGTTTCTATAAAACACAAGGGATCCCTTTTCATTAAAAAAATTAGCAGCTGTTTTTAAATGATAAGCACTGCCCCCCTCAGGACACTTGTGCATTTCTAAATTAAATACTAGAACTAAGAACTGCAAAGAGAAAAATATCTAATTTAGCTATAAAATATGAGTTACATGTCAAAGGGGAAGGGGCGGGCCCTGGAACAGCCGTTCGACTGGACACACGTTTACTGAGCGTCAGCTGCCTGCGAAGCTCTGCTGTTGTGGGTGTGCCTCAGACTTTACAAAGTACCTTCTCATGGACATTTCAGTTTGGGATTTATTATCCCCATGTATGCAGGTGGTAAAAGGCTCAGGAAGGTGGGATGATTTACCCAAGACCACACTGATAGTAATAAGAGGCGTCTGTATGAAGAGGGTCAAAGTTGTGGCCCGACCCTGGTGCCTGTGGAGGTTCAGACACGCACTGCACCTGGAATTGGCCATCCAGGTGGGGAGATTGCTGAGAGCAAAGCTGGAATTCAGGCCACACACTGCAGATTTCGTGGGAGAGCCCGGTTAACAGTTTATCCTCGTTTCTTTTCTTCATACATTAACAACTGTGGCTTTTGTTTGCCAATGCTGAGGCGCTCCATCGTGATGACAGATGACGACAGCACCTGCTATGGGACTGGGGCTTCATGGAGAGATCTTTTCATGCAAAACCCACCTGGTCACTCACCCTGTGTTTCCAGTTGCCGAGGCACTTTCAGTTTGGATCCTCCTCTGCCACCTAAACTTCAGCCTGTCCACGGGCTGGACCTACATTCTCTGCGATGTTGGTCCTTGCTGCTCAGCAAGTGCCAGCAGGCAGAGCCTGGCGGACATTGCAGGCAGACTCGCGCTCTCTGCCGTGTGTCTGGACATCTGTGGACTGATGATGTTTGCAAAGTTTTACATGAAGATAGAGAACATCATGGAATGAAGCTGAACAGGATTGAAAACCTGTGGTTACTTCTTGGGTTGAGCCTGACGAGCTTTTTAATTTTTCCACAATAAAGCTCACTCAGTTTTGAATTTCAGTTAATATGCTATTTAAATTCTGAAATAGAGACCCCCTTGCAAAAAGTAGTGACGATTTAGAAATTGAAGAGAAAAGACTATCACAAGTCACGTAGAAATGTGGAGAGATACAACACACCTGACATTAGGTAATATAGCCCAGCAATGAAAGTAATTAACAGTCTGATTCGACTAAGGTACAGAGGGCACAGGGGGTTTATTTATTCAATTCACATTTATTTGACACTAACTACATACCCGATCCTGCACTATTTGGAAATATTACTTGGACCAGGCTCTCTGTATTTGGGTGGGCAACTGCATTTGTGTGAGGGATTCTTATAAATATTTCCTAGTCATCAAAATGCCCTTTTAGGATGGAATTCTCCTGCCGACGGTGGGGTTGCTGGTCTACTGATGGCAGATGGCCTGCTGAGGAGATGCAGGTGATGTTTGTCAATAGACCACTCACTGCCAGGTACAGACACCATCCAAACCTGAGAGTGATACCCATGTCCTCGAGTTCTGAACACTAGGCACCAGCAGATGTCATTCTCTTTAGAACTTTACAAACTGCAGAAAGTGCAGGTTGCCATTTTTCCCTATGGGGGAACCCCTGCAAATGTTTTTTAAGTCCACCGACAACCAGGCTGGCAAGTAATGTAAACGGCAGACGTGCAGAGCACACCTTTCTGCCCCACACTCTCGGGAAAGACAAGCTCACTTCTTCTGAGAAAGCTCATTAAAAACTAGCCACTCTCAGGGATTTTATTGCAAACCAATCAACCTCAACCTGTAAAGGAGCTTGACCTCACCCCAATTCATGGGCCTTCCATTTGGACTTTACCTACCAGTGATAGGAATTGATTTCAAAGGCTCTAAAATTAGCTCCGTACATCAAAGCATTGTTATAACGTGTCTCTGTGATGTTGCTGTTTTACAGGTGCGGCTGGGGCCCTCCTGCTCTTTAACTGGAAAAGAACAACCCTCCAAAACAGGCTTCGGAGATGGAGTTAAGTCTCCTCCTGAAGGATCCCTGGTTCCCAGGCTTGCAGGTGGGGGCCGGAAGGTAGGTCTCAGGGTGCTAACAAGGTCACTGTGCTGCTGAGACCCGACGTAATTTAACTCACAGATTGGCATGGAGCTAGATAACCTATTAATAAAAGAAGATCACCCATTTCCTGGTCGAATTTTGGAACATAATGCACAGAAAACCCAGGGCATCTAGGGGGTGCCTACCCTGATGTGGTCCACAGAGCACGGTCCTCCTGGGGCAGGCTCTGCACCCTTCCTCCTCACCACTCGTGACAAACTATGCTTGACTCTTGCAGTTCTTTGTTTTAATCTATAATATGCTGCTTTCAAAGGGTCAAAAATAATGTTTTATTTTTTTAAAGCACTTGATTTTACTTTTACTGAGGTAGTTGCCTACGCCAGCAAGCAGAAAGACAGTTATTATTTAAGAAGCAAAGAAACTCCCCACTTTCTCTTTAGTAACAGGAAATCTGATTATTTCTGTCTATTCACTGTCTCAATTCTTTGTTTCTTTCTCATTGTGTGGTTTGCGGCTTTGCATCTGCCGTTCTGAAAATCAGATAATCACAGTCCAACAATTGGTTGCGTTGGTGAACAGCAGAAAGTCAATGGGATCGGGGGTTCGACTGTGTCGCCTGGTCTGTCTGTCCCTCACAGACATAGTTAGATCGTTACCAGAAAAAGCTAAGGGTGTCTTTTGTGTGTACCCAGAAAGGATAGTCTAAACTCCGCGGGGACCTCCGTCTGCCACGTGTTCTGTCGCTGGCACCTCTGTTCTCTCACTCACACGTGCAGCTTTGCTGGGTTTGGGTTTGAAGGGGCTGTGACGTTCTCAGAGGGGCTTGTCAGGCTTCGGGGACCTGGCCTTCTGGCTGGGCACCGCATAGACGGAGCCTGCAGGTCTGGGGTCACTGTCCTCAGCCTACTGCCAGGAATGCCAGAGGAGCGGCTGCGCAGCCGTGCTGGTGCCACTTCCTCCTGCCCCTCTGCTCTGCCCGGCTATTTCCTCCTTTGCTTCCAAAATCTACGGAGCCATAAATGAAACCTCTCTGCTCGTACCCCCTCTAATAGCTCCTGTCCTCCTCCACCGCTCAGCTCATTAGCAAGTGACCTAAAGGCAGAGGAGAAAATAATTTGCATAATGGATCCTTGATGTTTGGAGACCATAATGTAAACAGGTCTGTTTCACCAGGGGGAGGAAAGAAAAAAAAGTTGAGACATGTTCTGGTAAACACAAGTTGTCAGACAAAGAGTGGAGGAGAGGCGCGGAGTCTCTGCGCTCTGGTCTCCAGTCTTTCCTGAGTGCGGTACGATTTTGTGTTTTTGAACCACGTTATTTCTGCCTAATGTATTCTGGGAGTGTAGATTTCTGTGGCTGTGGACAAAGATTTTAAAAGTCCTCAAGTAAAAGGTTTTTCTGGCTTGGAGTCAGCAGATGGACACCCAGCACGGGCTCTGCACTCGCAGGAGTCACTGGTCCTGAGTGGGAAGGACGGGGGTCCTCGTGGTGCCAGCCCCTCCAGGAGGCCAGGTGGGGATGGCCGGCCTGTACTTTCTGGTTCTTCACCCGCTTTTGACTTCCCCTGCTTCCCTCCATGCCGCCGCCTCCTCCCTGTGTCCTCTTTTCCCCTGTTTTCTTTGTCTCTGTCTCACATTCAGGTCGTCTTGCTCTTGCTCTTGCTGTGCTCTGCCTGCCCTCCTCTGCCCCTAGCTCACTGCTCCTGTCCTCTCTGGCTGTGCCTTCCCAGGACCTCTGCTTATTCCTCCTCCTCCTCTGGTCTCCTCTCTTCTCTCGCCAACTCCTTCCCCAGTCCTGTGTCCACGTCTTGCATTCCTCTGTCTCCACTCAGCCTCAACGCACTCTTGACGAGTGGCTCTCAGCCACCACTGACTCAGGGGGTACCGTGACCACAGGTAGCTTTCTAGGCAGCTACTGCAGCAGCTCACACTCTGCCAGGAAAAGGTCAGGAGGAATCAAGCTTCTGTGCTCCCAGTGCGTTTTCATTTCTGTTGGGAAAGTAGAATAATTTGGTCAGGGCCCTTGCCTCCGGTCCAGTTGGCTGTGGTGCAGCATTCTTTGTAAGCAAATTGTGTGTGTTTGTGTGTGGAGTTAGTGCACATGCACGCCAATGTATCTTTTTAGTTTTGTTGCTATTCTTGTGTTCTTTAGAGAGAGAGAAAGAGAGAAAGGAGTTTTAGTGAAGCAGGTGGGCAGGTGTCTGCCGCAGGTGGGAATCCTTGCTTTCCAACCTATGGCTCCAGGAACCTTTTCCCAATTACCTAGCTCATAGACCTGTGTGTATGGGGTCTGGTGACCCAGCCTGGCATATGAAGGGTTTGTGACCCAGTCTGGACAATGGGCTTGAGGGGTCTGGGGGCTCCAGACCCAGCCCTAGTGCAACATTTGGCCCAGTCAGCAGGATAACCAGCAGGTAAAAGAGCTCAACAACTGGCCTGGTTGTGTAGCTAGACAATTGGTGTCATGAACGGGATTAAGAGTGCTATAATTGGCAATGTCAACAGGATTCCAGACATTAGCCATGGCACTACAATTGATGTAGTCAGGCAGGATACTGAGCAGGTACAGGAGCTGAAAATCCCTTGGAAGGAGGAAGAAATGTGGCTATCCTTGAGCATGTGGTGCCCAGTGGCCACTTTTCTGCTGACTGGAGCCTGACTGCTGTTAACTACACTGAAAACTGATTGAGATTAGTGGCAGAAAGCAGAGTTGTTGGAAGCATGGATGAATGTCCTGGAGGATGACATGTAGCAGCTGGCCACTCCTGTCTCTCACACCAGGGAAGACAGCAAACCCAGTGGTGAGCTTGGGGAGACCATGCATCTCTAGGCATGACCTGTTATGTATGAGAATTGAGACAGTAAAGCAGCAGAAACAGGGAGAGCCCCTGGAGGCTGCAACTATGAGACCCAGGGGTGGATGGTGTAACGTGCTCTAGAGACTATGTAGTAAATGCATGTTGTGTTTGTCTGAAGGCAAAAGGCTCAGAGGGTGCCACTTAAACCCCATGGCCGGCCAGGTGCCATAAAACCCAGGAAAAGAGTGCCACATGCAGATGGGCAGATGGCCCGAGGATGGGTGCATCTGCAGAATTTCAAGTATGTTTTCACCTGGTGAAAAGGTGGAAAAGTTAGTCTCCATTACTACGTGCCTGTCTCTGAGGCAGTGGTTACAGGAGAGCCACAGATATGCACAGGGGCAGGGCAGCCACTCCTTGATGGACTGGGGAAATGCAGCTGTTTGAACTGTCGGCAAACATTGCTGAACTGCCTGAGACTGAGTGAGTAGCTAGTGTAAGCAGAGCTGATTGAAGTAATTCAAAAGCCAGAATATAAACAGGAAGCAGGGCATAAAGATTTGGAAAATTTGCAGCCTGGCCATGTGGTAGAAAAGTAAAGAGTGGGAGAAAAACTGAAGGGTGAAGCAGATAAACTGTTTGCAAAAGACATTATCTTGATGGTGAGGCAGCCAGATGCTAAACACCAAGACAATGGAAAAAATGCCCTAAACGCATTTGGGAAGTCTGGAAGGGTGCCCCACCTATCACAGGCCCTAAGGGCATTTGAGAAATTTGGGAGAGCATCCCTCCCATCCTAGGAGGACTGAGTTGTCCTGGAGGGCAGATCTGAGGTGTCATTGCCCTCGGCAAACTGCTCCCTGCATCCTAGCCGCTCTGGCTGGAGCAATCCTGCCTCAGCACCTCTGAAAAAAAAAAAAAAAGCTGAGAACATTGTGTTAAGTTTGCAGGCCAGCAGTATGTGAGAGCAGTGGAGGCGTGGCAGCCTCCACCTAGATTTTGGAAGATATATGAATAAGCCAGGGGACTCAGGCAGAGACCTGCTGCAGGGGTGTAGCCACTGCGGAGGTCATCCATGGAGCAATGTGGAGCCAAAAGTGGAGTCAGAGCCCCCACAAAGAACCCCCACCGAAGAAATGTCTAGTGGAGCCAGGATGGTGGGACTGCCACCAGGAGCCCAGAAGCATGGGGCTTCTGGCAACATGCAATGATGGCTTGGAAAAGCTGCAGGCACCAGGGCAGCTCACTGGTCTGCACTTGGCAGAGCTGTAGGAGCGAGGTTGCCCAACACTTTAGGGGTCCAGGTGCCCCAGTGTGCTTAATGTTTGCCCTGTTTGGGTTTTGGATTTGTTTGGGGACTGTTTTCCTTTCTTTTCCTCCCTTCTGGAATGAGAATGTGTACCCAATGTCTGTCCTACTGTATCTTGGAAGTAGATAAACTTGTTTTTGACTCTTTACAGGTTCACAGCTGGAAAGACTTTTGCCTTTGGTCTCAGAGGAGACTTTGGACTTTGAACTTTTGAGTTGGTGCTGCAACAAGGTAAAGACTTTTGGGACTGGGATGGAATGTGTAGTATGCAGATGTAAGGGTCATTTATCCTTGCTAAGGGAACATCGTGGGAGATTCTGAACACGTAGATTGTACGGTGAGGACCCTGAAGGGGTGGATTGTTGGGAAAATAGAATAGTTTGGTCAGGGCTCTCACCTCAGATCCAGTTGGGTGTGGTTCAGCATTCTTTGTAAACAAACTCTGTGTGTGTGTGTGTGCGTGTGTGTGTGTGTGTGTGTAGTTAGTGCACATGTGCGCCAATGTATCTTTTTAGTTTTGTCACTATTCTTGTGTTTTTTAGAGAGAGAGAGAGAGAGAGAGTTTTAGTGAAGCAGGCGGGTGGGCATCAGCTTTGGGTGTCTGCCCGGCACGGCCATGCTGTCCAACCTATGGCTCCAAGGACCTTTTGGCCAGTTACCTAGCTTATAGAACTGCGTGTGTGGGGTCTGGTGACTCAGCCTGGTGTGTGTGGGGTCTGGTGGCCCAGCCTGGCATATGAAGGGTTTGTGACCCAGTCTGGACAATGGGCTTGAGGGGTCTGGGGGCTCCAGACCCAGCCTTAGCTCGACAATTGGCCCATTCAGGCAGGATTACACTACAATTTCCCATCACCCATGCATCCCCTGATGAGAGAGGCTCTAGGATTCCAAATTAACTCCCAAAAAACTGAGTCCTCCCCATGCCTCCACTGTGGTGTGTTGCAAACACCAATGTCAAAGAAAAATGCATGTAGATTATTTTGGTGCCTTGCTTTATTTTTAGTAGAATTTTCCATCAAAAGCATTCCACAATTTGACCTACATCAACTCACTTTGAGTGAATGGATATAATTTGGAATTTGTGGCTATATTTCTAAGCTGGCTAACCCTGAGTTATGGAGGAGAAGGGTAGCAAGTACTGTTCAACCCAAATGGAAAAGATGAGTGTGAGGTTCTAGGCAATAGAAGTGTAGATTTCGGGTCCCCTGGTCATTGCAGGGTCACCCTGAGCCTTCGTTGCCCTGCTTCTCAGAGCAGGCAGATAGCTGCATCTGTCAGCCCGCCTCGTGGCTGGATGAAGCAGTTACTCAGCTATGCTGGGTGACTGGTAAGAGAGAGCACAAAGGAATATAAAGACAAAATTCCATGAGTGAACAGTCACCGATGTGGAGCAAACCTTCATCTTTCCCCTACTTTGGGGCACAGAGCCGAGCCCTGCTCCCTCATGGCAGTTGGCTTTTCTCCGAGCCCCTGAGCCCTGAGCTGGGGGTTGCTGTGTTCAACCCTCCCTCCTCTGTCCCTCTTTCCATCGACACACCTGAGTTCTCATGGGGTCTTCCTCCCTAAACCAATGTGCTTGTGGAGGAATTCTCACGGGAATGTGCAGGCTTTCCTGTGGTACCTTGTCTGGGGTGCTTTTAAATTGGGCTGAAGGGGGACAGGAGAGCTGAGCCCAGAGCAGCACATGCTGGTTCCTTACTTGTGTTATGAGTTTCCCAGGGATACTGCAACAGATTACCAAAAATTCAGTGGCTTAAAACAACCCAGATTTATTATGTAACAGTTCTGGAGTTCACAAGTCTGGAGTGAGTCTCACTGGGCTAACATCGAGGTGCTGGCCGGTCTGCTGTCCTTCCCAATGCTCCAGGTGAGAGAATTTCTTCCCCTTGCAGCATTGGTGGCCACCACCTCCCTTGGCTTGTGGTCCCCTCCTCCATCTTCAAAGCCAGCAATGGCCAGTGGAGGTCTCCTTTACAGCATCTCCCTGACACGGCCTCCCCTGCCTCTCTCTCCTCTCATCATCACATTGGACTGCCCAGACAATCCAGGACAATCTCCTTTTCTCAAGGTCAGTTGATTAGCAGCAGCAACTTTAATTTTCCTTTGCGTGTCACGTAACCTATCCATGGGTTCCTACGATTAGGATGTGGGTGTCTCTGGAGACTGTCACTCTGCCCCCACGTATGCTACAACCGTGCTCAAAGCAGACAGGCTCTGTATGGTCTGGATACGTATCATCATCCATTTCCAGCTCCCTTCTCCTTGCTGGCACAGTTGGGCAGGAGCTGGAGGAAATGGGTATCAATAGAGTGCCTGATCATCATGTATGGATTGATAATTTACGTTTATTATTTCATGAGAGGCATACTCCATGAGCCTCCTCATTTTATACATGTTGCAGTGAGAAGAATGGGGTGCATTGAGATGAAGCTTGTTCATTAAGCTCACCCTGTTAGTAATGTAGGGATTTGGATTTAAACAGTCATTTCTGACTCCAAATCCTACAATTTGTACAATCCACATTTAAGTATCTGCACTTTACCAGGAATTTGAACTCTGAAGCAAGCAGGGGATTGAATCTTTGACGACAGGACATTGGCGATGACCTTCTTGTGGGAAGGACACGTGACTGTGGTTCTGCCTGTGGACCTGCCACCTCTTCCTCCTCAAGGTTGAAATGAATGTGTCGATGATTCACCACTTAACACTTATCACCAGTTTCCTTCCAGTTTCCTAGAGGCCATATTTTAAAATCTGGTTGGAAATTATGATGCCAACTAGCATGACTAACATATCTCCAGGTTCTGTGCTTGGCACTGCACCTGCGTGAACTCACTGATGTTCACTGCCAGTCTGGAAGGAAGGGAGCCTGATTACACCCTCTGCACAGATAAGGAATGGGCTCAAGGCGGTGAGTAATCGCCCAAGCCGGTGAGAGCAGAATCGACCCCTGATCCGGCTCTGGTCTGTGCTGCCTCTGCCTGAGCCCCTGTGTGGGGCTTATGTGGCAGCACACACATGAGCAGGTGTGTGCCCTGCCAGGGTGCTCATCAGGGAAGTCGAGGGCACATGCATGCAGTCTCTTCACAATGTGAACACACATCCTTTGTCCTAAAAAATCCACAATTGCCAGCAGCCACTCTGGCTAGTTTTTGGAGAATGTCTCTTGATACTGATGGTGAAAATCTCACATATGGTAGGTGAACATCACTAGTTAGTAACCTAGCTTACTTTTTGGTAATTGGAACCATGAGAATTAATATCTCAAGATTATCCCAAACTTCTTTTTTGCTGCAGTTATACCTTTTTCTTCACAGTCTTCCTGGGTAGAGCAGGCCAGGTGACTTGAACTTCTCCATCCTGTGCTCTGTCCTCCCTTTGAGTAGAACATTGTCAAAAGCAGGGGAGGGTCCTCAAAGTGGGAATCACAGTGGTAGGAACAGGGAAGGACAAAGGAAGATGACTGTTAGGTGATTAGTAACAATACATGTGGCTCCAAATGACTGATGTTTTGTTCATTACGTTTCTATTTTGCATACTATTATTATGACATCTATTCTTGATTCCTCAAATATTAAACTATTTGGAGTGAAAATGAAATTTTAAGTCAATATTAGTTTTTCAAATGTTTAAATAGATTCTGTCGTAATTGTTCTTATTGACATTACTTTTTAAAAAAAACATATATTAAATTGTAGGTCTTGATTTCCTATGTGCTGACTAGAGAAAGAAAGAGGGGAAAGCACTGATTTCAAAACACGATTTCAGTTAATCACAAAAATGATTCGCTTGTTGAGTTTGTATTGCATGAAAACACCTACCATAAATTATGTTCCCTGAGGCCACACACAGACAAGGCAGATCACCTGACTTTGTCCTGAAACACTGCTCTGCAGGGGCCAGAGCTGGCCCTGGGTCTGTCTGGCTCACACAACAGCACCTGTCACCCTAGACAAACTCACTCACCAACATCATCGTCCTGCGATGCTGATGGCCTGCGAGCGGACTTCATGTTGCAAATTAGTCACTCAACAAAAAAGTCCCCACCGAGGGATGAAAGTAAGAAAAATCTATTCATTTGGAACAAATACTACTTATTGTGTTACACTGAACAAAATACAAACTTCCTTTAATTTTTCATTTGGTTGTCAGAGTTTGTCGGGTGGAAAGGTATGATTCTGAGATTTTGTGGAGATTGGGTTGATTTATGCCACTAAAAAGAAGGTAATTCCTTGTTTTATGTGACTCTCACTTTTATCTGCTCCTGGATATCCATGTTAAGCCACCATTTCCTCTGTGATGCATGGAACAGGTGTCTTCTGACTTCAAAAGTAATACCTGCTTGTTAATATCTGGTCAGTCCACGTGGTGCTGGAGTGCACCTGCTAGTCTCACCTAACTCAGTGACACAGTGGAGAGCATCCCGTGCACGTGACTGATGGAGAGGAGAGCAGGAGGGTGCATCGGCAGAGGCAGAGCACCCTGGACTTTGAGGGGTGGGAGTTTTAATGGGCCCCCGCTGTCATGAGAAGCTGTCAAGGAGAAAAATAACCTCAAAGGGATTCAGACAAGGCATGCATACATTGTGATAAAACCAACATGACTCTCCTGACCATGAGGTACACAGGGCAAAGTGTCCCACTGTCAGCCTGTCATGTGTTTAGCAGGGTGCTTACTGCAGGTCAACTGGAGCTTGGCTTCAGAAACTGACACAGCCCTGCTCTCCTAAGACCACACCTGCGTCCTGGAGCCCGGGAGTTCCCAGAGTTACCCGTTTCAAGACGATCACTTAGAACAGGTTCCACCCAGTGATGACTATCCTCATTAGCCATGTCTTTTCCTAGGATCACTCCACTGATGTGGTCTTAACCTCAAGTTAGGGGAACTACCTGCTGTCACTTGAAAGTCCACCTATTCCCAGCAAATTCTTCTTGAAAAATTCAAGGGATGTGGTATTGCCTTTGTCATCAAATACTGAGCTTTTACTGAGGTCCTGGTCCATCAGGTCTGACATGAATGTTGATGATTTTTACAGGGCAAGGAGGAAGGCTTCATTCTGCTGAAGCTGTCAACACCTCTACTAAAGCTACTGGAAGCTTTCAATTTGGGTAACATGTCATGTTAACACAAATATTTTGCAGTCAAGTATGGAAATTATGACCTTAAAGGATGTTATCCTGTTAACACCGTGTGATTAGCCACATTTTGACAAGTGGATAATGAATGGTGATGACGTTGGGTTGAATGTTTCTGGTTGTGCTCTAGTTCTTAATTTTTCTAACCTGAAATAAAATCCAGACTATGTCATAATATTACTTTTGAAATTTGATTCGCTTTGTAATTATACCTTCAACTTAAAAGGCCACCTTTGCTTTTGGTTAAAAGTTACCTTCTTTCTTTTTCCCCTCCACTCCTACTGGGCACTAGGATGTGACCCTCTAGGGCAATGGGTCCCACATCTTTGAACCTGAACTGCAAGCAAAATGTTTGCTGCATCTGAAATTGGTAAAACTGTGAGCTTTGCTAGCTTATATTATTAACAAAAGTAGAAATTGTATACAAATATAAACTACATCAAACATTAAGCAGAAAATAGATAATTCATAATAGTCAGACATTAAAAAATAAATGTCTGTACAATTTGGTTCCAAATTATGAAAATTAAGACTTAATCATGCATTTCAACCTTTATCAACTTTAATTGTGACATTTATTTCTTTTAATCACTGAAAATTTTAAACCTTGTAAAAAAACTCTGCTTTGTGTTTTATAGAAATACAGAGTTGTTAGGTTTCATTATGTTAAAATCTTTACGACTCATCCACCAAATGTAATTTTATACTAAAAGATTATGACAGTTATTTAATCAGTCATAGCCTATGCTTGTGGTTTTAATCTGCAAACTACAAAAGAAGAGCTTCTTCTCTATTTCTTTATTATTATTATTTTTTTTTACCAACTTTTTGTTTTGGGATGACTGTGTGGGTGTAGGAAATAATACAGAGAGACCCGTGTGCCCTTCACGCATTTTCCCCCAATGGTGACATCTTGCATAATTATAGAACAGCACCAGGGCCAGGAAATGGCCCTTGTGCAATCCACAGACCCTATCAGATCTCACCACTTCTACATGCACTCGTGTGTGTACATGTCTGTTTAGTTATATGCAATTTTGGCACCTCTGCAGATTGTGTGGCCACCTCACAGCTGAGAAACTAATGTTCCCATCACGCGATCGCTCGTGCCACTCTATAGCATGGAAGCTCGTGCTACTCCCCATGAGGCTCTGACACCCACTAGGCTTTCGTGCCTCGCTGTGATTTTGACACTTCAAGAGTGTTGTGTAAGTGGGATCACGCAATGTGATGACTTGGAGTCTGGCTTACTTCATGTAGCACAATCACCTTGAGATCCATCCATGTTGCTGTGCGTCTTTCTCTCTCTGTTGCTGCATGGTGTCCTGTGGGGTTCCATGGTGTTTCGTGGTGTTTTGTGGTGTGGCTGTGCTACCATTTGTTCAACCTTTCACCGTTTGAGGGACACTCGTATTGGTTCCAGTTTTTGGTTATCATGGATATAGTATGAATAAAGCTGCTCTGAATGATCATGTACAGATCTTTGTGGGAACAGAAGTTTTTACTTCTCTGGGTAAATGCCCAAGAGTGAAATTGCTGGGTCATCAGGGAAGTCCATTTTTAGATTTTTAAGAAACTGACAAACTTTTCAAGAGTAGCTGTACCATTTCACATTTCCACCAGCAGCATGTGTGTGATCCCATCTCTTGGGAAGCACTTGGTGTTGTCACTGTTTTTTATCTTATTTATTTTTTATTTTAGCCCTTGCGACATGTGCACGGTGATATTCCATTGTGGCTTTATTTTGCCTTTCCCTAAAGACTAGTGATGCTGAATTTCTCTTCATGTGCTTGCTGGCCACCCACATGTCCTCTTCAGTGAGGTGTCTCCTCCTGCCTTGTGCCCATTTTCTAATTGGATTTTTTTTTCCTATAAAGCTTTGAAAGTTCTTTATATATTCTAGGTACTAGTCATTTGCCAGATATGAGGTTTGCAGATATTTCCTCCTAGTGTGTGGCTTGTTTCTTTAGCCTTCCCATGAGATCCTTCACTGATCAAAAGTTAAGAATTCTGATGAGATCCAATTTATTATTTTTTCCTTTTATGCATCATGTTTTGATGTTAAGTCAAAGAACTCTGCCTGGCAGAGATCCATATTTCCTCCTATTTTTTTCCTAAAAGTCTTATACTTTTACAAAATCTTACATTTAGGCCCATCATCAATTTTGAGTGAATTTTGTATAAGGTGTGATGTTTAGATAGAGCTTCACATTTTTTTTTTTGTCCATGGATGTCCATTTGCTTCAACACATTTTGCATCTTTGTCAAAAATCACTTGGGCATGTTCATGTGGCATTGCTTCTGGGTTCCTTATTCTGTTCTGTTGATCTATGTGTCTGTGCTTCTGCCACAGCACATAGCAAGGCTTAGCGTTGCATAGAATATTTATAGGAATTGCATTAAATCTTTAGATCAATTTTAGGACAATTGATATCTTTACTATGTTGAACCTTCCAATCCATGGCCGCAGTGTGTCTCTCTGTTATGTAGGTCTTTTCTGGTGTCTTCATTTATGTGGGTCTTCTTTAGTTTATTCCATGAACATTTCATAAATTTTATGATATGGATCCTGTACATATTTTGTTAGATTTAAAGCTAAATACTTCATTTTCTTTGGAGCCATTGTAAATGGTATTGAATTTTAAATTTCATTGTCCACATGTTCATTTCTAGTATACAGAAACATAACTGATTTTTGAGTGTTATCTTGTTTTTGTATCCTGAGATATTACTGAACTCACTTGTTCTAGGAATTTTTTTGTAGAGTCTTCAGGATTTTCTATGTAGACAATCATGTCTCTGCAAATAGAAAGAGATTTCTTTCTTTCTTTCTAAATTTGTATTCCTTTTATTCCTTTTTCTTGCACTGCTGCACTGGCTAGGACTTCTGGTGTCATGCTGAATGGAAGCGGTGACAGTGGACATCTTTGCCTTGCTCCTGATTTGAGAGGGAAAACGCTCAGTCTTTCACCTACGACATTAGCTGTGGTTTTTGCTTGTTTTGTTTGATTTTTGTTGATAGATGATCTTTAGCAAGTTGAGAAAAATTTTTTCTATTCCTGCTGCAGTGTGAATTTTCAACATAGATAAGCATTAGATTTTGTCAAATTCTTCTCTGCACTGATTGATGTGAGTATATTATCATTCTTTTCCTTAGACGATTAGTGTGGTGGGTTCTTTTGGTAGATTTTCAAATATCAAACAAACCTGGCATATCTGGAATGAATTCCATTTGGTGGTGACGTGTCATTCTCTTAATACATTATTGGAATCAAATTGCTAGTATTATGATGAAAATTTTTGCATCTAAATTCATGAGGTATATTGGTCTATAGCTTTCCTTTTTGTATTGCTTTTGTCTGGTTTTGGTTTGGGGTGAAATTTGCCTCATAAATTATGTTTGGAAGTGTTCCTTCTATATTCTGGGAGAGATTGTGTAGAATCAATGTTAACTCTTTTTAAATATGTAGTAGAATTCTCCAGTGAAACCATCTGGGCCTTGAGATTTATTTCTTGGAAACTCTTTAAGTTACAAATTCAATTTCTATAATGGTTATAAAATCTCCAGACTATCTCTTTCACTTAGATAGAGTTTTGGCACATCTTGGACTTCAAGGAATTGGACTATTTCTTCTAAGTTGCTGAATTGTGAGCCTAAAGTTGCTTCTGATATCCCTGATGTTAATGCTGCAGGACCTGTAGTAACACCCCTGTTTAATTCTTGACACTGGTGATCTGTCTTCTCCCTTTTTCCTTTGTCAGTATTTTTAGAGGTTATTAATTACCGATTTATTTGAAGAATCAGCTGTTTCACTGATTTTCTCTGTCACTTTCTTGTTTTCAATTTCATGGATTTCTGCCCTTTTCTTTATTGATATCTTTCTTCCCCTTGCTTTATCTTTCTCTTCTTTTTGGGGGTCTCGGGGTTGGAACTTAGACTACTGTTCTGTAAACAGTTAGTGTTACATATTCCCCTCTCAGCACCACTTTAACTGCATCTCATGTTTTTGACACATTGTGTTGTCGTTTTCATCTGGTTGTTTGAAGCGTACATATTTAGGATTGCTATTCCTTCCTGATGGAGTCATCCTTTTACCATAACGTAATATCCCTATTATTTCCCAGTAAACTTTTTACTCGGAAGTCTACTTTATCTGATATTAATATAGCCATATAGTTGCTCCTGCTTTTTTAAAAAAATAATGTTTGCATGGTATATCATTTTTCATCCTTTTATTTTAAAACCACCTATGCTGTATTTGATGTGAGTTTCTTGTACGTAACTGTTGTTGGATCACTATTTTTTTCTCTTAACCCATTCTGCCTAGTCTTTTACTGGTATATTTAGACCATTTGCATTTCTGGTAAGTATTGATATGTTCAGACTTAATTCTTCCATTTCATTGTTTGTTTTCTGATTGTATTATCTGCTTTTCATTCTTATATTCTATTTTCTTATTTTTCTGTGCAGGTGGGCACAGAAGCACATCCCCACCTCAGCTCCACAGCCACTTCCATGGCGGAGAGTCGGGCACCACCTGCTCCTGCTAGGTGGGCTTGGAAGGTCAGCTTCCTGCTTTGGGGAGTGGGACAGGCGTGTCCCGTTGGTATTTGGTAGAGTAGAATTGGCCAGAATATCTTTATGTTGTCTTAGGCCACCCTCTTCTCAGTCCCTTTTCCTGTCCATGGGAAACAAGCTTTTCTAGGATTTTTTTCGGTCTGTGCATGTTGGTAGTTCCAGCTTGGAGGTTTCCACAGTGCCCTGTCTAGGAGACCCAGGGTCTTCCATCAGTTCATCCCTCAGGTCCTGAGGGCGCTTATTGACTGTCTTTTTCTACCCACTCTTCAGAGCCTTTTATACCTACTTTTTGTGCATTGTCCAGGGTGTTTAAGTTCTAAGAAGCGTAGCCCAGGAGGAATGGCTGTTCAATCTTGGTGGTATCAGATGTGCAAGAAGAGCTACTTAAAATTAAAAAAAAAAATTCTTCTTGAATTAAAATTTTTGCTGTTTTGGATAATTTCTTCAGGGACCATGGCTGCTTTCTTTTGTCTGTGATTAACCTTTGGTTTATCCCTGATGACCATAAGTCATGTTTTGACGTGGTTCTAACTCTTTCCAAAGCCCACCTCCCCAGTTGTTTCCTTTTATAACTTGAGTCCTTATCACTTGAACGGAAAGTGGGAGCTGGATTTCTTGAAGGTGATACTGAGCTTCTCTTACGAGTTTACTGTTTCCTGTGTTTCTTGCAGGTGTTCAGCCACAGGAGAGCTTTTACCATCCATTTCTCAGACATGTCTTCTTCAGAGAGAAAGTAAACAGTGCACACACATGTACCTATGGTGTACATGTGTACTCTGTGGGGTGACAAAGGCTCCACTGACTCTCAGGGCGAGGAACACGCTGTGCCCACGTCTTACTCTTTCTCAGGAGCTTGGTTTTTGAAAAGTTCTCCTATCAAAATCCTCTCCAGATCTTCAGTTCCTAGGCCCTTTTATAATCTCCATCTGGATAGGCCCACGTGTTATTAAACTGGATCTCAGAAGTTTCTTCTGAAAGTTTCCATGTGGCGGTCCGGTGGCTATCACATCCTGGTGATTCTATTGAATTTTCCAATTTAACGTCTTGAAATGTTAGGTTCCTTTCCAGGACTCTGCAGGAAGCTCTCCCAGCCTCTTCATATTTTATACAGTAATCTTATTTAGTTCTAGAGCTTTAATCAAATTTACGTCTCCATTCTCAAGCTTTGAACTTATTTTTGGAATTGCTTAACTGGCTACCTCTAAAACAGAGCTTGAACTCTCCCACCCTAAAACACACACATCCACAATCACAAGCATACATGGACACATGAGAACACACACAGACACATGCACAGACTCAACTAACCTGTTTCTCCTCTAGTTTTTCCACCCAGATGAATGACACCTCCGTTTGTGGTAGTCGGACCAGGAGCTGACGGCCTGGGATTCTCTGCTGCTTTTATCCCCTTCCCTGTCTAACTGATGTGCATGTGCATGTATCTGTTGCTCAAGCACTCATCAGAAGCCTTCCTTTCTCTTCTCTTCCTTTTCCACATAATTGCTACTTTTCGTGGACCATTTATAGTAGTCACAGCTAGTATCTCTGGCTTTAATTTGTCCTGAATGTGGCTATCAAGCTAATCTTCTGAAAAAATTGAATTTACAATTGTTTTTCTGTTCTCCATTCCTTAAAATCCACTATGGAATAACTGCCGATGCTGTAGCACAGACTTCTCACCGTTTCCATGCCACTTCTTCACCGTCTTGGTCTTCACAGAATGCTATGTTCCACCTTCTACGGAACCTTTGGAATTCTTTAAACTACCTCCTTTTCGGTGTCCCCATTCCTTTGTCCATGTTATTTTCATACGCTCTTTACAAAACTCTTATGGGATTCCAGATGAGCAGCTATTACTTGGTCTGAGTGTCAGTGCCTCAGGTTGAGCTGTCCACCCTCTCCCAGCCTGCACCTCATCACTCCCGCCATGTGGCATTGGCACACTAAGCTGGGTTATTTGTTCATGTCACTGTCTCCACTGCAGGGCTAGGGTGGATAACTGCTGTATTGATCTCACGTTATTGGGCACCTCTGTGTGCACATCTGTGTGAATCATCTCTTTGAACCCACACAGCAGGGGCCCTGAGGGAGGTGCCATCATGACCTCTATTTGACAGCTATGTAAACTGAGACTTGCAAAGGTTAAACAACTTGCTAAGGGCACAGTAAGTTTGGCAAGCGGCATATCAGGGTCCAAACCCACATCTGTCTGATTCCAGCAGTGGAGTTTTTTAACTTCAGTACAAAGAATGATGTTCTGACACATCAGCCCATGTGTTTTCCTTTCGTGGAAATATATTCTCCTTCCTTCAAGCAGCACTTTGCATTAAGATGCTGTAGGGAATGCTATTTTTTATTCCAGTGCTGAAGGTGGTATAAACCATGTGGAATCATGATATTACTGCTTACCTTTGAATTTCTAAGCAGACTGAAATTCCACAGCAAGGCCAGAGGTTTGAAAGTTGGGTTTCTAAGAGATAAAAATGAGTTTTCTCAAGCTTTCTCAGAATAGCATGGCTCCGAGACTTGTGGGCAAGCTCTGGAGGACGAGAAAGAGGAGTTTAGGATGCAGAGGTCAGGCCTCAGGAAGGACAGCAAAGCCTTGGGAGAGCAAGAGGACAAGAGGTTGGGTTCTCCTGATGTTATAACTCAGTGTGGCATTCTCCAGGGTGGCAGATGTTTTGGGGAAACAGGATACCAAGCATATCCTGGGGAACTCTGAGCCTTGAGGAGAAGCATCTCATCCCACCCAGAGGAGATGACAGAGGGAGGCGCCCAGGGGTGCACTTGCAGGGGGCACAGCTCAGCATCCCCAGCCTCCGATGCTATGTGGCTGCTGACAAGACAGCCATCTGGGGATGACTGAGGAGGCTGCAGTCAGCTTGAGGAGATGCCCAGACTTGCCCTGCATCCCAACAGGATGTGGGAAGAGATTGAGATGGGGGAATCCAGAGAGCAGAGCAGCCCTGAGAGACCTGCATGCAAAGGGATGGCAGTCCCTTTCAAGGGCAAGGTCAATCACTGAGAACAGGAACTCAGAGTCGAGATGGAATCATGTAGAAAATAATGAAAGTTGCTTTGTTGTCGTGCACAGCAGATTTGTAACAAGGACATGCAGGGTTTTTTTTTTTTACTGGTTACATTATAAATTAATATGCTAAGCTACCTGCACTAATACACAGCAGGCAGAGCCCAGAGTTGAACTTCGAGAGGTGGTTATCCAGTTCACTGCAACTTGGGGAGCTTCTTAATGGGCCTGGGGTGTGCTAAGGGGTGGTAGCCATGCACCTGGTTGGTGTGTTTGGTGGTGGGTGCTGGGCGTCATGCTGGGTGTCCTGTTCGGTAGGGGCCATGGGGCAGGATGAGGGGAAGCAGGAGGCAGACAAGGCAGGGGAGGTGAGGCGGGAGAGGAAGCCCCGTGGGCCAGTGTGAGCCTCCACTGGGAGGGACGGTGAAGAATCCTCACTGTGCACTTCTGGCCACAGAAGGAGCAGGAGGAGAAGCTGATGGACTGAGCCTCTCTGGCAGGGGACCCTCTTCAGTCCCACCCAGAGCCCTGCCCTCACCTTCCATGGGTTCCTTCAGGGTTGGGCACCCAGCATGGGGCATCAAGGGAAAAGAACCTCAGCAGCCAGCAACAGCGAGGGCCTCCCTCGTGCCCACCCCACACCCTCCACTTTGAGAAGAGAAAAAAAAGTCACAGGGGGCACATTAAAACTGGAGACAGACAGTCTGGGTCCAGTGAAGCTATGGCTTCATTCTAGCATGGTCAGACTGTGTGCAGCAGTGCCTGCCTCGGAAGGCAGGGGCAAACTCTCATAGGAGCACCTCCACGAAGTGTCTGGGAAATAAAACACAACCTACAAGCCTAAAGGAACGAGGGGATCAGGAAAGTCCACTTATTCCCCAGTCTCCTCTCCACCAGCACATGAGGCTTTCCAATGGTGCCCGTGTGTGTGTGTGTGTGTGTGTGCACGTGCATGTGCGTGTGCTGTGTGTGCTTGTGTGTGCACTGTGTGTGTGTGTACTGTGTGCACTGTGTGCATGTGTGTGCTTGTGAGTGCATGTGTGTGCTTGTGTATGCACTGTGTGTTTGTGTGTGCACATGCATGTTTGTGCACTGTGTGCCGTGTGTGTGTGCCTATGTGTACACCTGTGTGTGCACCTGTGCGTGCGGGCCCTGCTGTCTGTGCGTTGCAGTGCGGTCTGGGAGTTGGGAAGGTGGCCGCGGTATCATCATGTGTTCATTGCCCCATACATGGCCTGCTACTTGGAAGCCCACTTCTTCTGAGGGTTGGATGAGGACAGAGAATGAGAGGGCCCCCGAGGGTACCCCTAGTAGGTCGCCTGCCTGGGGACTGAGCTCTCTTTGGGGCTGGGGCTCCTTCCTGCCCTTCTGTGGGGCCAGGTGTTCGCTTGGGAGGAACGTTGCTCTGCGTGAGGCTGTTTAAAAGGTGCACCTGATGGGGCCTTGCCGGGAAAGTCTGTGCCGGTTGTTATCACACCAACCTGAGGCGAGAATGGCCTGGCCCCAGGTCGGCATCGTGCCTCAAGCTTCTAGATCTTTCTAAAGGGATTGCTGGACTGGATGGCGGGACTGGGAGGAGAAGGCCAAAGGGTGACCCACCAAAGCACCAGGGCCCCCCGTTTGCTGCTCCTCATCTGAGCTTCAGGTTTCTCGAGTCAGTTGTCCCGCATCTGGGTTTGTTCCTGCGACTGCGGGTCCCGCGTGAGGCTGAGGCTTCTTAAATTGAACAAAAAGGCCCTACAAGTGCCAGTTATCATTACTGTTACGTAAAAAGCGAGTCCCTCTGCCGGGAAGGATGCCTTCTGTGCTCTTGTTTTCTACTCGCGGCTAGAACGCACTGGACCGTTCTTATTTTCTCCTTTGCTTGGGTGCAGGGGAGCAGACAGCAGTGATTTTATGCGGTTCCTTTTCTAAAACTGCAGGGCTGATATTCACAGCAAGCAGGGCACCGTCCTCTGGTGTCTGTCCCTTGTCCCCTGTGCAGAGCCCTCCACCGCTGACACAACTTGGAAGGCAGGGAGGCTTTCTGTGTCTCTGCCACAGACAGCCTCGGAAGACTGACGGCCGAAGTGCCCGGTGCCAGTGTAAATGAGCCCCATTCATTTCCTGCCGCTGGCATATGGCATGTCATTGTCCTTGGTCACCGAGGCAGAAGTGATGCAATTTGTTGGCATGTCCTGCCACAGCCAGACTATCCATCCCACTGAGCCCCCAAGAAAACAACAGAAGCCGTGAAAGGGCAGCCAAAAACTTCACAGCTTCATCACACTCACACATGGCCCAGGAACGGAGAAATCCCGCTGTCCTCTTTCTGCGCCTTCGGTGGGAATGGGAGGGGAGAGGCGGGGACCTACAACTTCTCACCCCTCTCTCTCAAACATAAAGAACACACAAGTCACTGATACTTGAAACCATTCTTAGGACATCATGTAGGACAGTTCTGACAAAACACAACACAACAAACACTTACCAACACACAATGAGGATTTAAATGTATCTTCAGTGGAAGGATACAAAACCCACCTAATGTAACATATTGAAAAAAGGACGGATGATTCTGAAAGGGTCCAGTTATGTCTCTTGGGCCAGTGTGCCCAGCAGAAGTCAGGACAGACCGTGATATGGCAAGGTTTTAATAAGTTTCGCATCCTGCTGGGGTTTTGGTTTTACAGAACAAACCATTTTGAATGTCTAAAGCCAATTTGAACATAGGCAGAAGTACTTGGCTCCATATGGCTTGAGCTTTCGCAACAGTGATAATAACATACTAAAAATCCAAAGCTGATGTGATCCATTCCATAATGGATTTGAGCAGGACCTAATGATTCACATGTTGCAATGAAACAGATTATCCTGGAATATTCTGTTTTGTTACTGAAGCACGTTTCCGGGAGAGAGGAATTCCAGCAGAGCTCACACCATCACTTCTGCAAATGAAGACATGTACTATGTATCAACATGTGGCTAAAATTACTACTGGGAACAACGGGGCATTTCAGTGTATCAGGTGGACATGTGCTCCCAGCCACGAGTTCAGCAGGGTCCTGGACCTGTGCTGAGCCTTCTCCATGCTCCTGCCAGAATAGGCCCGGTCATCCCCACCACCTGCTGCATGTGTGACCTGTATTCCACACGGAGAACAGAAAGGATTGCACCCAACTTCCCAAGCAAACCCAGGAGATTCTCCACCTCTGCCCTGGCTCTTTCTCCATTTCTGTGTCCTCTCTGAGCCTGGTTCCATGGTGAGGCCTGTCTCCACTCACTTCCCCAGGGACCTTGTTGCTGTCTCTCTATGTTGCTTTATCTTCATTTTTCCTTTCTGGTGGCTTTCTTCCCCCACCAGTGGTTACACATGAACAAGTCTCTCTTATCTGAAAAATAAATACATTGAATGGAATTCTGCTTTTGGTCAAGATGGAGTAATAGGGACCAGATTTACCCTCCTGCTTGAGACAACCAAAAAAATAGACAAAGTGCATGCAAAAAAATACTGCTGAAGACATTGAACACCAGGCAACAAAAGGCAATGATTCTGTAAAGACAGCGTATTTCCTGCTCTGGCTCTGTTTTTCCACAGAACCCTGGCTTCTTTTAGAAACCTAGATCTAGGTGTGAGGTGTACCTGTTGTTAATGTGGCATTGCTGCTTTTAGCAGACAGAGTAGTAATGCAAGTATATGAGAACACACATGCGCAGGTGTCTGTGAATACGTCCGTGTGTGTGTCGTGCTACACATGAGCTGTGCTGACACTGCCAACTGTCCTGTGGTGTGGCAGGGCTGGCCACCCTTCCTTGTGATTGTAACTGCCCACTGCAATGGTGAGGACAGTGAGACGCCTGGCTCCTGCCATCCGCCATCATTTATTTTCTGTCCAGTCCCTTGGTCCAAGCACAGTGGTTTCTGAGCTCTCAACCTGCACCGCCACTGGAAACAACCTCGTCAGCTGGAGCCCTGTATGAGTCCTCTTGCCCTTAGTCCCACTGCTTCCACTCATTTCCAATGTCCCTCAGGTCAGCTCCTTTGCGCCTACCCCTTCAGTGAGGCTGTTCCACACATTTGCAGTACAATGAAGATGCTTTTTTCACATTCTGCATCCCCTCCTGGGATCTCCAGACCTCCCAAATTATTTTCTAGAAGCTTGCATACATTATGCTCATGCTTTGTGCTGCAAAGTTCTGAGTTCTGACAAATGCTCAGTGCCACTTATTCACCATTACAGTATCATACAGAATAGTTTCATCACCCTAAAAAGTCCCCCATGTGTTACCTACCCCACCCCCCCTGAAGTCTTGGCAACCACTGGTTTGTTACTGTAGCATAGTTTTGCCTTTTTCAGAATATCATACAAATGAAATCATGTAGTTTGTTTGCTTTTTCAGACTGGCATGTTTTACTTAGCAATATGCTTTTAAGATTCATCTATGTCTATGTGTGGCTTGATAGCTCAGTTTTTTAGTGAAGTATAAGTAACCTACCATAAAAGTATAAACTTTAAAGTGTCAATTCAGTAGCTTTTAGCAGACTGACAGGGTTATGCAACCGGAGTCACTACCTAATTCCAGGACACTTATCACTGATAACACTCCACTGGACGGATGCTCCATGCTCGTACATCTTTTATCTGCACACTGAAGGACAGTTTGGTTGCTTTTGGCTTTTGACAATTGCTATAAACATTCTTCTAGGGTTTTTTGTGTGAACATGTTTTCAGGTCAGTTGGATAAATACCAAGGGGGCAAATGCTGGATCATATAGAAGACCTTGATGGGCTTTGTGAGAAAGTGCAAGACCGTCTTCCAGAGTGGCTGTGCCTTTCCGTGTTCCATCAGCATTGTGGGCTACTCTCGCCCCGTGTTCCTGCCAGTGTCGGAATGTCAGTTTTGTGAATTTTAGACATTCTGATAGGTGTGTAGTAACATCTTTTGTTTGTTTTAATTTGCATTTTCCTAATGCGAAATGATGTTGAGCGTCTCTTCATATGCTTACTTGCCATTTGGTGAGGTATCTATTCAGATCTTTTGCTCATTTTTAAATTGAATTGTTTGCTCTTTTATTGTTGAATTTTAGTTTGTTGTACTTTTTGTATACAAGTCCTTTATCAGATAACTGTTTTGCAAATATTTTCTCTCCATTTTTGGCTTTTTTTTTCTCTCTCTTAACAATGTTTTTAAGTTTTAATATTTTTTTGTTTTAAATTTTAATAAAGTCCAGTTTAACAATTTTTTCTTTATGGATTGTGCTTTTAGTGTCTTATCTAAAATCATCAAACCTATGGTTGGTACATTTTTCCTATGTTTTCTTCTAGGAGTTTTATAATTTTGCAAAATTAATTTTCATATAAGGTGTAAGGACTGTGTCTAGGTTCTTTTTTTCTTTTTTTTGCATATGGACGTCTAATTGTTCAAGTGCCATCTGTTGAAAATATTGTCCTTTCTCCATAAAATTGCCTTTGCTCCTTTGTCAAAAATCAGTTGACCATTTTTGTGTACATTTATTTCTGTTGTGTCCATTCTGTTTCATTGATCTATGTGTCTAATCTTTTCTCAACACCACACTGTTTTGATTACTGTAACTCCAGAGTAAGATAATGTGAGTGACCCAACTTTGCCTTTAATACTTTGTTGGGTATTTTAGATCTTTTGCTTTCCATCTAAATTCTACAATCAATTTGCTGATATCTGCAAAATAGCTTGCTGAGATCTTGATTGGGATTGTGTTGGATCTATAGGTCAAGTTGGGAAGAACTGACATCTTGGCAATATTGAGTCTTCTGATACACACATGGAAAATTCTCCCTGTTTATTTAAATCTTTGATTTATTAGTGTTTGTAGTTTTTAACACACACAGATGTTGTGTATATTTTGTTAGATTTATACCTAACTATTTTTTTTGTGTGTGCTATTTTCAATGGAATTGTTTTTACAGTTTTGATTTTCAGTTATTCATTGCTGGTAAATGTAAAGATATGTACTTTTGCATTTTGATCTTGTGTCTTATGACCTTGCTATTCTTGTTTATTAGTTACAGGAGATATTATTATTATTTTATTCTTTGGGATTATCTACACAAACATGCATGTCAGCCACAAATAAAACAAGTTCATTTCTTCCTTTCAAATCTATGCCTTTTATTTCTTTTTCTTGTCATATTGCACTAGCTAGAACTTTTATGAAGTTGAATAGGAGCAGAGAAAGAGAACACCCTTGATTTGTTTTCAGTCTTAGATGGAAAGCATCCAAGCCCTCACCAATGAGAATTATGTTAACTGTAGGGTTTTTTGCTAGTTGTTCTTTATGAAGTTGAAGAAATTCCACTTTATTGCTAATTTGCTCAGAGTTTTTATCTTGAACATGTGCTGGATTTTGTCAAATGCTTTTCCCACATCAATTGATGATATGAGCTAAGCTTATTTTCTACCATAAAAAGCCATCTGTCATCTGACATTGCAATAGTGGCAGCTCTGAATTCATTTGGCAGTCTGTAACTAAGTAGACTTTTCTAAAAGGTTTGGTACTAAATATAGTTTAATTTGAGTGCTTGGGGTTTATTGAGGGTCATCCTATATTAACTATATCTGTTATCTGTTGGAGTTCTGCCAGCTGGAACTCTACTATCTGGCACTTTCTGAAGTACATCTCAATGAACATTTTGCCTCAGTTACATTCTATTTGTGCTTATACTAGTGAATATCAGATGATTGAATTATATACAGTAGTTTATACTACTGCTGTTTCATCTCTGCTGATACCTGGCTTTACATATGTGGTGCCACATGAGTTATGCAACTCAGCATGTATGATGTTGCATCACATTGAAAAACTGTCATCCATGTACATATGATGATAACTCTCTATAATTTTTGATTAATCAAATGAATTTTATTTCCCACAAATGGCAAGGCATGAAAAAATATAAGCCTTGTCAGTATGTCAAGTATCTTTATGCCTTTCCTACCATTTCTCTTGTCCCTTACAAACAACATCTGTTCACTTCATTTCTGGTGTTTCTCACAGATAGAAATGAGTATTCCAGCTTGACAGTACAGTAGTAGGATGACACCTGTAGGTGCTATTTACATCCTGGAAATAATTCTTTTTGAAAGGAGATGGTGAAGACAAACCAGCAGTTGCTCCAAGAGTCCAGCAATGCCTTACTGGTTTCCTATCAAACTCGTTCCCGGGCTAAATTTGACACAGGGAAGAGGAGGAATCTGATTAGTTCTATAGACCTGATTTTAGTTCTCAGGGAATTTGAACAATGATCTGGTGGTTCCATAAAATATGGACTTATGGGTGACAGCCACATGTTACTTTGTTTGTTTTTCTTTTCAATCCCTGAGAACATTAGGAAAGAAAATATATTGAAATAGTCCCCAGCAGGAAGATCTTTAAAAAACATTACTGGAGTTGTAAATGTGGGAACTGTAAAGAACTAAATTCATGTTATATCAGAATGTATCAAGTAATAACTTAGTTCTATTCATTTTTCTGCAATAATTTCTTTTGTGGTATTTTTTGTTCCAGAGTATAGGACTCCTAGTAATCAATAAACATTGTTTAGTGACTGGTGGCTTATTCTGTACTTTCATTTGAAAGAAAAGTATCTGTGAAATTCCTAACTGTATCTTTACAGTTTTAATACACCATTGAGAGATAAGTACTGGTAATGAATATATGTACATTTTCTCTAATTTTAAAATAAGTAAACTCCAATTTTTCTAATGAAATTTAAGTTTCCTAAAAGAATAAAAAAGCTTCCAGAAACCTAAGCAGATTAAAAAACTACTGGGGATCGGAGAATTTAGTAGCTCTTATCTATACTTTGCAATTTTTTGGATTTATAAAATAAGTTCATTTTATTAAAAAAAAGAATATTGGTATAGAATCAACAACTCTTTAAATCTGTTCAACTAAGAACAGTAAATGCACACTTAAAACATAAAACGTGATATATTACCACCACCTTTAAAAAAAAGCAAAATCATCTAAAGATTTTTGTCTTTATATTTCTTATTTTGCTGCAGACTAATGAAAACCTGGTCAGACACTGGCTGCAGTGTCTCAGAATCAGAGCATTTAACTTGTTCACTGGTCTCCTTGCAGGCAGGGAGAATAAAATGACTGCGTGCCGAAGGGCTGTGCAGTGTTGGGTGCTCTTGGAGTATGTGTGTGTGTGTCTCTGTGTGTAGTATGTGTGTGGGTAGCATGTGTGTGTCTGAGGGTCTGTGTGTCTCTGTGTGTGTAGTGTGTCTGTGTGTGTAGCATGTGTGTCTGTGTGTATATCTGTATGTGTCTATGTGTGTAGTATGTCTCTGTGTATGTGTGTGTCTGTGTGTGCAGAATGTGTCTCTCTGTGTGTAGTATGTGCGTCTGTGTATATCTGTGTGTGTAGTGCGTGTGTCTGTGTATCTCTCTGTGTGTAGTGTGTATTGTCTGTGTGTGTCTGTGTGTCTCTGTGTGTGTAGTGTGTATTGTCTGTGTGTGTAGTGTGTATTGTCTGTGTGTGTGTGTAGTATGTGTGGCATCTTGCATTATCCTCTCAGGATTCCCATGCAACAAGTGGGGAAACCAAGTCCCTCAGAGGTCAGCAGCACGCCCATGTGTCTGCCACACATCACTCCTTCTGGGTCCAGCCTCAGGCCAGCCTGTGCATGGCAGCAGGGTCCAGAATGAAACAGGATCTTGGGGTTAGGGTCCAGCCAAATGCATCGACCACGTCGGGTGGAGGTTATTAGGATGTGGTAGAACTGCAGCTTCCATGTTTGAATTGGGAATAACATGCCAGATGTTTAGGAGGGAGGCGGCTGGAGAGAGTATGTCTATGGATACATTTTTTTTGAGAAATTTCTGTCAGGCGGCAGAGGGGGCTGGGGTTGGTGCCTCACTGTGGTGGGAGAAGCCCTCTGGGCAGGGGACTCCAGGGCTCATGGATTACTCTTCTGGGCTCCCGCTGCCTGGGATGGGTTTGCTCACACACACGTCCCCACTGGAGCACCAGCTCTGAGAGTCGGGGGTTTAGGGACATTTGCACACTCCTCGCAGCCTGGCACGAGGCTGGTGTGCGGGGTCAGAGGACTTGTTCAAGGCAAAGGCAATTGTTTCTCTGGGGACTGAGAGAGCAGCATGGGATGTGCTTGGTGGAGACAGAAGCAAGGAGGAAAGAGACTGGCATTGGAGAGAAGCACCCACCCAGTGGCTCTGTAACCCCCTCGGGGCTGAACATGACCACACGCACCTGAGCACATTGTGCTGCATGCCTACCCGCCAGCCTGTGCCACTGCCACAGCCCCTCAGGCATGCGGGAAGCAGGAAGAGGTTGCTGGGCCAGGCCAGCCACTTTCTGAGGGACGAGCTGCTGTCATGGTCACAAGGCTACGTGCTCCATCTGGGCTAGGACCCCCAGAGCCGGGGGCACTGCCAGTGGAGTGGAGGGCAAGCAAAGAAGACATGGGTTTCTGTCTGGGATGGAAAATCTGCAGGGATACAGAGAGCGAGGAATGAAGAGGACCTGGTGGGCAGCTTAGGGCTGACCACCCAGGCAGGCGAGGCTGGAGGACCATGCCACGACAAGCGACCACCCCTCCAGAGACCCCGGCAATGGGGGTGTAGAGCTGGACTGGTCTTGGGGGCTCTGCTGGAATGTCAGCAGCCCATGCAGTCACACTGTCCCCTCCACCTCACTGATTGCATGTACACAGAAGTTTCCCATCTGAGCCTCACTTATCCCCCCTTCTACATAGTCTCTTGGGAGAACAGGAAATATCATAGTGACTTGGTCTCTTCAGGTCTAATTCACGGAAACCATCATTAAAGACTGGGCTCCCACCTGGCTCACACCAACGTGCAGGTTGCCATAATTCTTAATTTCCTGACATTTATTTGCCCCTGCCTGACTGCAGTGGGACCTGTACCAAAAATCTGATTACACATGGGTGTCAGGAGAAGCTCTCATCCCCGCCTGGCTGAGGTTGTCTTTAAATGTTGCTGGAGACCAGTAGTGAGGTTGAAAATATTATCAAGCTAAATTTTTCAGTCCATTTCAACTTTCTCTCAAAATGATGGCTTTATGAAATTAATAGGATTAAAGATAATCTCTGAAAGGGGAAGGATTAACTCTGAGAATAAACTGATATCAGTTTCCATAACACTTAAAGACCACCGTCTCCTGGGGAGAGAGCAGGCTCCCTGAGACCTGCGCGACCGAGAACAGAGATGCTATCCTCTTGACAGGCTCATGGGCTTTTCCGCTGAGGATCAGGAAATGTTAAAGTGGAGACTCCAGCTCAGACGCGCCCACCCGAGGACACGGGGCCCTCAGTCCCCTGCAGCACCTGCAGATCAGTGGGGAGCTCTCGAGCGTAGACTCAGGGTTGCTACTGCAGAATTAGAAAATTATATCATTAGGGTTCAATTATGTAATCTTTTTTTTGGAAAACAAATATTTCCTAAGCAAGTGGTCAATGTGAAAGGAAGAGGTAATTTGTATTATTTTATTTTTTTAAAAAATTAATGTCTTCCTTTCCTCCGTCCCCGATTCCCTCCCTCTCTCCTGTTTCTCTCTCTCCTTATCCTAGTTCTTCCTCCTCCTTTATTCTCTCCTTCTTTGTCTCTCCTTGCCCTTTTTCTTTTTCTTTTCTTATCCCTTCAGTAACTCACATATTTTTAATTTCCACATGAGGTTTGGTGAGACAGTTTGGTTCTGCAAGTATGTGAAAGCTCAAAGTAATGAGGATACGGCTTCCGTGCTGCCTCGGCTCTTGGTGGGTATTTCTCTTACTTGGTCATTTGAGGAAGTGTGGACAATGGTGGCATCTGTACCCTGGCACTAAGTGCTCATTTGCATGAAGGAGCAAAGAGATACCCATTTATTATCAATTTTATGCATTACTTCATTTCATGGTGTTGAAACAATCACATTCAAAGGGTTCACAATTCACAGCCAAGATATTCAGAGCTCCAGCATCACGTAATAATGTGACTCAGAAAGACACACCATCGTGTACGGACTTAGGAGGAAAAAAAAAAAAAACCAACAGAGACTCAGAGAAGCAGCCATTCTTAAAAAGCTAGAAACAGAAAAAGTAAAACAATGGAACCATTAAAATACACAGACAGAGGCAAGGTTAAAAAGTGTAGGAGCTTTATGAACTTTTCAATCACTTCTTAAGAAAGCTACTCACATCTCTGGGGTGTCAAGTTTTCTCTGTTAAATCCACCATAATATTAATCAACAATGTGTTTTATATGGCATTTTTACAATCAATATTACAAATCTCCATGGCAGCAAAATACATCCACGTGGCTGGTGTGCACTAGTGGTGTGGTGTCCTCATGCCCAGCGTGATGTGCGAGCTTGCGGACGGCCCTGGAGAGCTGCCCACGCCCTTACTCTCCACACACTCCAGACTCACACGTGCTCATCTGAGTTTTCCTCTCTGCACAGTTTACGATCATGGATCTTCCCGAGATTAACTGAACGATGGCATAAGTAATAGTGTTTTTAAACTTCTGTTTCTGAGGCTGATTAGCAGATTAACAACAATAACAAAAATTTGCATTACCTCTCCAACTCTGAAATGTAGAAATTATAGTCTTATTGGAAAAAAGTGAAAACACACAAAAAAGCTTTCTGAGTAGCCTGTTTTATCTTTTCAATTTGAACTTTTTAGGAGAAGGAAACAATACGCTAAACAGAGATCCTAAATGAGCATTTGTTGAAACATTGGATGTGCAAATAACCAAGTCAAACAACTTTTAATAATATTTTACTGCCAGAGGAAAATAAAATCAGAGCTGTCACTATACAATAAGGAAAGAATTAGCAACTTTCTGATGCTGTTTCTTGCAGATCTACATGAAGAAAACAAGTGACACAGAGCAGAGTAAGAAATCAAAGTCTATCTGAAGGAAAAAATAAAAAACTGTCTGTAATTTGTGAAAGTCATGAGTGGGAATACTTGGGCTGGGACATACAGCCTGGGTTCTCAGAGGCTGATGCCAAAGGCATAAAACTACTTGCAGGGGGTCTCTGGGGGAAACTTGATGACTAACAGCACACCCTGAGGAAAGGACGAAGTCATAGAAAGAAAACTGAGAGTTAAATGAACTTTGAGAAACCTTGTTAATATAAACCATTTATGATGCTTTCTAATAAACAGTACTCAACTTCTACCTAAAGTTATAATCCTTACATTTCAGTTTACTCCATATTTAACAAAAAACAAAGAACAGTCTCTGGCTAAACGAGCACGATGAAATGAAAATCTGCAGTCTACTCTGACTTATTCCGGATACCTGTGCGTCTCCTGGTGTCCTGGCACGTTCTACACGTGGTTAGACCTGTGGAATGTGACCTCGGGTTGCCAGTTGTTGTGACTGCCACACGCTCACTGTTCGCCCGACACTGCACCAGGCGTCAGAAAATGGCAGGGAGAACCTACATTGACAAACAAGCTCCGCCCTCCGTGCTTGTGTGCTGCACTGCTGCCCACGTTCTCCAAATCTCTTCTGAGACCCGCAGTACGAGTCTCTGGACTAGTGGAAATGAACGGTTCCACCAGCGGTGCTTTGCTTGGGACCTTCTTCAGGATACAGAGATTCAGCTTCCCTCTCACACCCCACACCCAGCTCCAATTTTCTGGACCGTTCAGAAACATGCCTGAGAAACACTTTCACAGTGTGCTCAATGTCAGCCCAGCCCCTGCACTTCCAGAAGTGCATTCTCAGAAAATAACCAAACACATAAATGTTTGTCTTCCTAGTACAAAATTAGAAAAACCTTATTGTAAGTAGGCAGTATTATCTAATACTGACAGGAGTTAAAACAAAACCAAAAAAACTAAGTAGCCAAAAATAGGGGGTTTCTGTGAATAAATCATGATGTACCATGATATGAAAACTGTGCAGCATTGAAACTAAAGTCGATGTGTGTTTATCAACATAGGAAATGTGAAGATGCACTGTTGAGTGAAATAAGTCAGGTTATTGAATAGTAGGTATAGAATATACACAGTCCATGTATGTAGGTGTTGTGTGTGTAGAAATCTCTATGTACAGAAATCTACATGTCTATATCTGTACATCCTATGCATTGCATGTAGATAGGAAAAATATATGGAAGGATTTACAACAACATGCTCGATATGTTAACAGTATATATATCTCTGGTGGCACATATACTTTTTTTTATACTTTTCAATGTTTTTGGTTTTTAACCCTGTTACTTTGCAAATGTAGCAACAAAGATCTTTTCATTTAAAGTATCTTCCTCTTTTCTCAGGTATGCAAGGGCATATTTTGTCATACTCACCATCTTCTGCCCCAGTATTCATGAGGCGCCTCTGCAGAACACGACTCCATTCTGATGCGGGTAAGGCTGTGGCTGGGGCCGTTCCCCAAGCTGTTCCTAAAGAGCAGGTATCACTGGTTGCATGTGTAGTCCCATCCTCTTGCCAGCACAGCAGGGAGAGTGAGAGAACCACAGGTCACCACAACTGAGCTAGACATTTGCTCCTGCCAAGAACCAACAGCAGCCAAAGGAAGGTATGCAAATGGCATTGGGACACACTTGCAAAAACACAGCATTTCATAAAATTTATGTCACTGAATTTTAACTCGGCATGGCATAGTGGCATGATAAATATTATAGCATACTATGTCGAGTATATGTAGCTGTATGTTCATATTCAGAGGGCAACGAGGTGCACTGGCCTGGCTCCAGCGGATGTTGCTAACATGGAGCTGTCACAAGGATGCCATGTCAGGACCCTGGCAGGCAGACTTGTCACCACATTCAAATGTGTAGGGCCTGGCTCTTCTCTGCTTCCAGCTTTCCGCTCTCGTTTCCCATGCATCTGTCTTCTGTAAGGTGGAGGGCTCGCTGGGAAGGGCACATCACCAATCCCAGGGAGCTTAAGCAGGGCAAGAAATCAGCCATGTCCATTATGCAATGTCCTAAAACCAAATGGAGACAGCAGTTACTGGAAACATAGTTCTCGTGGTCCAACATGCACTCAGGAAGTTCAAATTGTTTTTTCTCTCTCTAGCCTCAGAGTGTAGAAATAAGAAGCTTTGCTGCTAAAGAGAGGAAAGGAAAAAGAATGTTGAAAAAGAGGTAGTCTGTTGTCAAGGCTTCAAAACTTCCCCCAGGTTTAACGTGAGTTTCCAGTTCCTCTGTTGTGAGATGTCCCCCATACTCCAGCTCTCTCCAATCACATTTTGCAAAACTCCTGAGCAAAACCATTCCTTTCTTGGCTCCACAGAAGACTGAGGGGATGTTGCCTGCTGCTGGCTCATGAACAGTTCACTAACAGTAGATTGTCATCTCTCTCATCCCCAACCTTAATTTACTTGCATTTTAATTTTCTTAAATTGCTTACTGCTCCTTTTAGATTTGCCATTGCTCTAATGAACAATCACCAACACACAGTGCAGTTTATCAAAACTGGGAAGTCTTGCAGATGGGCAAGCTTGTTTTTGTAAAGTCAGACTCAATCCTGTGTAGCACTTTCCTGTTCACAAACATCGCAATGTGGCTCCTTTCAGGCACCCCAGGGACGTGCATGTAATCCCTGCGGCTCAGCTCTCAGGACCCTGCTGGGAGCTGGACTGTCGGTGTGACCAGATCTCTCTGGTGTTTCTAGGAATAAAACTCCTAAATAACAAAAACAAAGAACAACAAAAAAACTCAAACCAAAAACTTGTCATCACTCTGCATGGCTGTTGTCTTAGAAAGTTCTTCTGGGACATGCTCTTGAGATAACGGCTTCACTGATCTGTGAAAGGACAGGCTCTGGTGGAGCGTGGGCATTCGTATTGAAACAGACGTGCCAGATGTAGGCTAAACTTTCATACTTTCCAGCTGCCTAGTGGTAAAGCCAATTTCAAAAAAAAAAATAAATAAAAAGGTTAACAGTTAGTATTTTTTCAGAGCTCAATGTCAAAATGACAAAATAAGAAAACAGAAAAGACTCTGAGTAGACACAGAATGGGGCTTGGAAGTTAAGTACCCGGTATTTTGCACTGTCAGAGAAAAACGCTGAAGTTTGTGTTTTGATGTTCAGTTTTACACTTTTTTCAAACTTTCCTCTTCTTACTCGACAAACGACTGCAGTCACCCTTAGGAAGTGACGCTGAAGGGAGCTTCAGCAAGTGATCCCACCTCAGAGTCTGTTGCTCTGAGTCCCTAATGACTCTGAGTCTCTGAACCACTACAGTCATGAACTGGCTCCACCTGAAGAGTTTCCACCGTGACAGGACCGGCAGAGTGGCAGTGGTGCTTTCACAATGAGAGGGCTCAGTAGACTGGCTCTGGGGTTACCTGTGTTTCCTGCTGTCACCTGCCACTTGCTACATGGGCAAAGGCTCCACCCATGGCAGGTTGCGCTGGCCAGGCTGAGGTGGCCAGAAAAAACACAGGGTGCCAAATATTTATACCGAAAAATTATTTGTGGCTATATAAAATTCAAATTTAACTGGGCATCCTGAATCTTATTTGCCAAATCTGGAAACTTTAGGCTAAGGACACAGACATAGGCTCAGGCAGACCTAAGTCAAACGCTGGCTTCACTTTTCCTGGCTCTCAGTTCCTGTGGGGTGGCTTAATGATCTCAGTTCCTGCTTCTGCCTCTGCTCAGTGTATTATGGGGTACGTGAAGCTTTCAATGCCCCCCGTGCAGGTAGGCTATGAGGAGGGAAGAGGCTGTGATCACTGTCCTCCTTAGAATGACCGTCCAGGAGTGTGACTTTTCCACCAACCTGCTGTACAACAGGGATGTCCTGGGGAGGCCGAGCTCGGGCACAGGCTCTTGTAGGAAGTGATGAGATGTAGTTCCCAACCCAGCAGGTTTGCAGCAGGGGTGGGGACGTCAGGCAAACACAGAGGAAGTTAAATGAACAGCACAGGAGTGAACACAGGTTGTCAGGGAGTGGGTTCAATAGTGTCACTGAAAAGGTGTCTCCAAGTCTTAACCTCTGGTCCTTGTGCATGTGACCTTATTTGGAAATAGGGTCTTTGCAGATGTAATTACACTGAGATGAGGTCACACTGGATTAGGGTGGGCCCTAAATCCCATAACTGGTGTCAGAGGACACACAGAGAAGACCGCCATGTGAGGACAGAAGCAGAGATTGGGACAGTGTGGCCACAAGCCTGGGACACCTGGGGCCACCAGAAGCTGTAGGAACAGGAAGGGTGCTCCTGTAGAGACTTTTGAGAGTGCGGGATCCTGCCGACAGCTGGACCTCAGGCTCCTCGCCTCCAGAACTATTAGAGAATAAATGTCTGTGCTTTAAGCTGACTCCTTCGTGGTACTTTGTTGTGGCTGCCCTGGGGAACTCCTGCCATAGGAAGGAACGTGCTGGGTTCAAAGGAGAGAGAGGCGGGCGGGGGCTGGAATGACAGGGTGAGTTCTCGGAAGTGCATGGAGTTTTGTCTGCACATCCCGAGGTGCTTTCCACTTACACGAAGCCCATGGGTCACATTCAAAATGGGCCTGCAGAAAGCACGATAGCCCTTTCACAGGAAACTGAAGAAAAGAACAGGGCCCAGGACAAGTGCAGTGATTCCAGGAGCCCCCGTTTTCCTCATCTCCACATCTGACTTGGAGGTCCTTTCTGGAACCTGAAGAATGCATTTGCACTGTAGGCAAGATGATCTGCTTCAAATCTCCCGTCAGACCACAGATTCTAGTGAGGAGCCCTTATGCACCAGACGGCGAAAGAGTTCTCACAACTAGTAATTGATTTTTGACTGGGGGAAGACGCTGTAGTGCCAAGAATTAGAGTAGTCTCTCAATAGCCAAACTCCTCAGATTTTTAGAGAAATCGCCTTAAAGAAACATGGAAAAAGAGTGAATTTAAAAGTTTTCCAAAGACACAAACTTGCCACAGTACTCACCTTTGTGGATGGGGAAGTAGACTGGGATTACAGACTCAAACCCAACCTGAAGTATGTAATTAGAAGGAGCCATGTTTGTGTATCACACTATAACGATCAGGATCATATTTGCACATGATGGCACCCGCAAGCTCACTGTAATGTGCGTTTAGGGGAACAGGGTCACCTCTCTGTCCTGTTCCCCTGAAGTGCTGGTGTCATTCTCAAGCAAGACAGCGGAAAGTAAAAACAAAATGAAACAACTGTTTCTATGCTGGAACTTTTCAAAGTTATACATTAATAATGATTTTATAAATGTCTGGGCTTAGCAGAATCTGTTAAACTTTTCTGTGGTTCTTTTTCTATAGGTTTAGAAAAGACTCTGCCTGCCCTCATTCGCCTGGCTGTGCTGGGAATAGTGACTTTGGTGCTGTTCGGCTCAGTTGGAAACAAAAGCAAACCAAACCAAATCAAATGATGCCATGAACCAGAGCCAGTGGCCCCAGAATAGCCCTTATGAGTCCTGATTTTGATATGGCTGAATGAAAGACAAGCCAGGCATTCATTAGGTGCTGAACCTGGGAACAGACAATGCTCCCCTCCCCCATTACAAGTTTGCTTTGCTTCTGCCTGGGGAGTCATGCTGTACTTGGGTTCAGGAAATGAGGGCTGTGGCCAGAGCAGGGGAGAGCCCAGAGTGAGGACGGTACCCGCGCTCCAGGGCGTGGTCACACACAACTGTGCACATCAGCTGCAGCTCCCCCCACACTGCACGCGTCTGTTCTGTTCCAGCAGCTACTCCTTTGCCTCTGGATTCTGTAGAACCAGCTTCAGGAAAGATGAGCTCTTCCCTTGTCCCTTCTCCTTGGCACTGGTGAATGTTCTTTCCTAGTTTTTACACAACAAGGAATTTATGATTCAGGGACCTGAACCTCTATCTTTAAGAATCATGCTACTGGATAAATGTGAGCGATGACTATAAAATAGTGACTTCCTTTTTAAAAATTTTAAAATAATTGTAGATTCACAGGTAGCTGCAGAAAACATCTTTGAGAAGTCCTCGTGCCTCCTGTGCTGACCTCCCACCATGGGACCGTCCTGCGTGACTATGTGCCACATCGCTAGCCCAGCCTTGACACCAGCACAGTCCATAGCATGTGGACAGCTTTCCCCAGCTGTCCGTGCACATGTGGGTGTGTGTGTGCACGTGTGGTTCTATGCAAATTCGTCGCACGTGTAGTTTCATTTCTCTGGGTTACGTGCCCAAGACTGCAACTGCAGGGTCATGTGGACATGCGTTCTTAGCTTCAGGAGGAACCTCCCAGCTGTGTCCAGAGTGGCTGGGCTGTTTGCATTCCCACGGCAGCGCTGTTGTTCTCACACACATGTTCTTGCATATAGCTCTAGTATCCACTTGTCAAGTTCCCTTAAAACTATCCCGTTGATATTTTCATTGGAATCACATTAAATATATAAACTGATTTAGAGAGGACTGGTATATTGGTAAAGTTGAGACATCCTGACCAAGGACAACGGTATTTTCCATGTGTTTAATATACTTCTGTGTCTGTTTCGTAACAGGGTCTTAAAGATTAATAGTATATTATGAGAATTTTCTAATATTCCTAAATGTTCTGAGAATATGACTTTTTTAATTAGGTGCAGTGTTCCTTGAGTGGATATAAACGAGTGATTCTCGTATTCATTAATGGGTTCTCCTGTGTTTCAGCATCAGAAGAAATGCTGTTGTATGTAATCTTGCCATTTTGTCTCTTGAAATCACCATAAGTTTGAAATGTTACTTTTATTTATTTTTATCTGAGAGTCTTTACCTTTAGGTATGGCATTTAACTTACTCACTTTTAACAAAGCTTGTTAATATAACTTGTTCTAACTTCTGCTCTCATCTTCTATGCTTATTTATTCTCTTCTTTTACCTATTTTTCTATGTGACCTGTGGTGTTTGTGATCATTTTTTCTCCTAGCAAATGGAAAAGTTATTCTAGAAGTGTTAATCTTTAGTTATGTTTTAAAAATATTTGAACTTAATTGGCTCCACGTATCAAATTAAAGAGGAATTAGTACACTGACTTTCTACATTTGTAGTTAGAATGACATTAATTCTTGTTTTTCTTACTTATCACTATGTATGGACATATCTTAAATTTTAAAGCCAGACTACTGTTTAATTATTTAAAATTATTATATCTTTTCACTTAAATTATGTTTAAGATAGTTTTCCTTTTAGGGTAAACTTTCTTTTCTCTTCTTTTAATTACATTGGATGCTATACTACAATTTTGGAAGTATTTCTCCGTTAGCGGTTTATTTGCTTACAGTTAATTCTATCATACTGTGACTTCACCATTCTGGAGGTTTTTATGTATTTGGTTTTATCTACTTTTCCCTCCCTCTCTCCTTCCCTACTTTCTATCTGCATTTGCTCCCTTCCTCTTTCTGTCACTGATTTTCAATACTACATGAAAGACAGTCAACTTGAATGAATATACAGTACTTGAGTCTCAATATTTTTCTCTCGAAACCCTACGGATAGTTTTGTCTTTAATTCTTGTGTCTAGTACTTCATGGAAAAACTATAATATCAACTTGTAGGCAATATTTTTCCCTGCTTAAAGGTTTGCATTATTTTTACTGTATTTATGACACTTATTGGAGTGTATCAGGGGTTGGTCTGTTCATAAGTATATTGTTTTTGAACTCGGTTCTCTCTTTTGATGTGTAGATTGAAGACCATTTTTCAAGTAGGTAAAGTATATTATCTTGCTGGGCTGCCATAACAAAATACAACAGACCATATAGCTCAAACAACAGGAATTTATTTTCTCACAGTTCTGGAGGCTGGAAGTCCAAGATCAAGGTCTCTGCAGACTTGGTTTCTTCGGAGGCCTCTCTCCTTGGCTTCTGGATGGCTGCCTTCTCGCTACGTCCTCACAGGGTCTTTCCTCTGTGTACCCACATCCCTGCCACTCTTTGTGTGATCGAATTTTCTCTTCCTATGAGGACACCAGCCAGATGAGATTAGAGGCCATCCTAAGGGCTTCATTTTATCGTAATGACCTCTTTAAAGGTCCTATCTCCAAATACAGCTGTATTCTATGGTCCTGGAGGTTAGGGCTTCAACACATGAATTTGGGGGGGACACAGCTCAGACCACACAGGAAGTTATGTTTTTTTGGATTTTTATTGGTTGTTTCCTCTAAGTGCTTTTGCCTCTTTAACTCTATTAGGTAGATATTAAAGTTCCTAAGTTTAACTACCCTCCCACCTATAATTTTTATCTGCCCTTTGCTCTTGTGTCCAGGAGAAATTCTTGGTCTTATGTTATATTTTGGTGACTTGATATTCTGCAGTGCCCTGTCAGTGGAGCGCAAACTTTTTAAAATGCAGCAAGTATTTTTATTTCCACGTAGTCTTTCTCAATTTCAAATGGTTTTCTCTTCTTCTCCACTTCTTACTCTATTTTCAGATAACTGAATTTATTAACCTTATGAAAAAATGATGAAAAAAACTTAAAGTGTCCAATTTCTTGTGGTAGGTATTTTATAGGGTGATATTTGAACTTATCACAAAAATTTACTGTTAAGAATCACAAAAACACTTTATTATTATTATCTTTTACTCTTAGACCAAATATGATCCTACAAAACAGTTACTTCAAGAAACAGGAGGTCACTTTACGACTTACTGTTCTCAGTAAGTGTAGCTTACGAGCGCTACACGGGATGTGTAGCTCCGAGCGCTTCCTGGTGGACACTCATGACCTCAGGGACATTGCAAAGCCTCTCGAGGAAACTGAATGAAACCAGTGTCGGTGGAAAGAGAGAGGAGGGGGAGGGGGCTGTAAAAACGAACTTGCTACACCGCTTTACTTAAAGCTGTTCTCCTGGAAGGACTTCCAGAGCTTGAGGCCACAGGCTAGCAGAATCAGGAAGTAGCTTCGGTAATTGACCCCATCCATGAACTAAAACGCCTTTTATGTATCATAAATGATTTCCGTGTTTTTGCTGTTCCTTCTGAGTGGGTAGCGATCAACGCTGGATAAGAGCTCGGGCCGCTCAGGGATAAACACAGAAGCTTCCTCTTCCCTCGGTGGTTCTGTCTACGACCCAGTGGGGCCTGCGTGGAATGGGGCTAACAGACTAACCAGCAAATCTAACTTGCCGTTTACTGGGAATGAGAGGACAATTCTGAACATTCTGCTTTGGAATATCCAGAATCTACTCTGCTCAGGCAGATCCTTGAATGTGAAACTCTCAATATGAGCCAATCATTCAAGATCATTTTCTAGTTCACAAGTACACATGGCTGAGTCTCAATCAAACACATGTGCCCGGCTCTGAGGGGCACCACGATGCTCTGGAGCTCAGCTGGGGCAGAAATCTCACATTCTCTGGTTTCAGAGAGAGGAAATACTGTGCGCACACAAAGCACACTTGCTTATAAGTTAACTTATGCATACTGATACATGAGGCTGTATTATTTTTATGAATTAACCAATGCAATTATGCCTTGTGGCATTTTCTCAAAAATATTCTCTGAATACTAAATCTTGAGCATTACGAAAAATTCTAATAGCTTCACGACATATTGATAATTTATTCTGTGGCTTCCCAATGTGGCTGCTGTTACACAGAACAGGGTGTGAGATTGCTCACTTGGGTTTGGTGCATGGCTGGCTTTCCATAGGGAGGCTTTCCGGATGGTGGAGTGGTGGTGCTTGGAGTTGCTCTGCCTGGGAGTGGCCTTACAGCTTTATCCTGATTTAGACACTGCAGGACACAGGCGATTCCTCTTAGGAGACTGAACAAAGCTTCTCAACTGGCCAAACTGAATGTGAGGTAGGAGAGGGGTCAGGAATAAGGGAGTGGTGTCTGTCTGCACTGGGATGGCAACCTAAAAATGCAGTTCCAGCAGGGCGTGTAGATTGGAACTTCAGAGACCCCCACATCAGCAGGGTAGAGGTTTGATTTGAGAAAGTTATTAGTTCAGTGATTTTGCCTGAAATTTTTCCTTTACTGTTTTTTAATGAGATTTTTCATTCATCAGCGATATTAATGTACACTTAAAAAAATCACTATATTCTATAAACATTTAATAGAAATATTTCAATTCAATAAAAATTAGTTCTGCCCCCCTGGAAAAAAGCATTTCATATTTAGTGGGGATTTTGAAACCTGTGCAGTGGGTAAGGTTATGTATGCCAGGACTGGGGGCTGGGCTCACATCCCTGGGCCCTCTGCATATAAGCTAAGAGGCGGTGGTACATCTCTGTGCTTCAATTTTCTTGTTTATAGAATAGGGATATTGTCGGAGGATAAAACAAATGAGTCCGCATAAAGTAAGCAGAGCAGGGCCACGCACGTCGTGAGTTCTTTAAGTGTGGGCCATGATTATTTTGTTTTTCATCTACCGGTGGCCTGGATAAGGATAAACCAAGGACTTGTCATTCAGGTTACTGAAATGTCTGGACAAAACCCAGCGTTTATTGCAGTTTGGGATCATGCATCTCTGCTGGGGCTCTCACCTCTTCAAGGCTGGTGGTGTCTGTCAGTAGAATGGGCCACGTTATGCTGTGATGAAACAGACACCCAAGCAGTGCTGCCCCTCCCCTCCCCCTCTCTTTGTTTGCAGTGCACATTCCTGGCTTCTCTGCCAAGGCTGATCTGTGCCATCCTTGCTCTGGGACCAAGGATGTGAGGCCTCTACCTGGAACAGCACTGGCCTTTTGGCCAGAGGAAGGTGTCACAGTGAGTGGTAGGCTGCAGAGATGTGGCCACCTCTGCTCACATATCAATGGCCAAAGCAAGCATCTAACCAAGCCTGGGTGGGGAGAGGTGCTGGCAGAATTCTGGCCAGGATCCTAATGATGTCACCAGGTGTAACTCCTCCCCTTTGAGCATGGGTAGAACATGTGGGTATAAGGAGACATCACCAGTGATTATGTTACAGTGCATGGCAAAGGGCTCTGCAAGTGTAATTAAGGTTACTAATCAGTCAACCTTCCAATAGGGCAATTATTTGGGTGGGATCAATGAAATCACCTGAGCCCTTTAGAAGCAGTGTTTTCTTCACCAGAGAGATCTGGAGTGTGAGAAGGACTGGACACACCATTTTGTGTTAGGAGATAGAGGGGCCCACATGTAAGGAAATTTGGGCAGCTTCTGGGTGCAGAGAATGGCCCCGGCCAACAGCCAGCTGGAAAAGCAGGACCTCAGCCTCAGTGACAGGAGCTGGATTCTGCAGCCATTGTGTGAGTCTGGCAGTAGAATTCTCCCCACACCTTCGGGTGAGACCCCAAGCAGAGGACCTAGCCATGCCCACTGGATGTGTGACCTCTGGAGCCAGAAGATGAAATAATTGGTACTGTTCTGAGCTGCTGTGTGGGTTGTGATTTGTTGCATGGCCTAGAAGACTAAACAGTCTAGAATGTTTCACCTTTCCTCAGGGGCTGCCATCAAGTATCTATGAACAGTACTTTAGCCTACCTCATGAAGATAGTAAAAAAAATTTAAAAATAAATTATTTTTCTTTAGGTACTAGAAAAATATCTTTTCAAGAATTTTACAGCATATTAGAGTAATTGATAGTTTTATAATTATTTATGTAGACAGTTTGCTTTCTAAAATCTGAATGAACTATGGGTACATACAGTGTATTGGGAGAAGAAAAGCTGGTACATTTCAGTTTGGGTTGAAATTAGTGGAAAACAGTATCAGTATGTTAATATTAATTAATTTACATTAATGTATTAGTTCATTTCTGTTGTTTACAACAGAATACCTGAAAGTGGGTAATTTATAAAAAAATGAAATTTATTTCTTACAGTTTTGGAGGCTGGGAAGTCCAGAGTCTAGGGAACAAATCTGGTGAGGCTCTTGTGGTGACCAGGGTGTCACAGGGTGAGAATGGGCTGAACAAAAGAGCTAACCTGCTCACTTTCTGTTCCTATAAAGCCATCAGAACGATGCCCATTACTCCATGAATGGATCGATACATTCACCAGGGCACAGTCTTCACAATCTAATCACCTCTTAAAAGCCCCACCATTCAATTTCAATTCCCGTAACTGGATTTCCCACCCTCTTATTAACATGATCAGAGTGGAGATTAAGTTTCCAATACATGAATTTTTGGAGGACACATTTGACCTATAGCATTTATTATTACAAGTAGTCATAGACTGTACATTTTCATAACCAAATGAGATATTAATTGGTAGCAGATAAATATGCATACCTATAGATATACACAAGTATGTTCATGATAGCCTTCTCACTTTCCTGCCTACTTAGCTATATTCCTAAGTAAGCAAAATTGTAGGTCACAGGATATAAACTATTTCAAGTTTCTGAATATATAATTGTTAACGATTTTCCAAAATTCTTGCCCCCAAAGATTACTGTTGATCTATTTTATTTATATGAATTATGTATATCTGTTCTGGGAATTATCTGCTGATGTAATTTGTCCCACTTTCTATTTAAGTCTGGGTGTTCTGCCATTGGTTTAGTGAGAGTTTTTAAAATATCTTTTATATATATAAGATGTTATTATTTTCTGTTATATTTGCTGGAAAGGTGCTTTCCTTATTTGCCAAATACTTTTGATTTTAATTTTGTTTGTATGTATGTATGTGTTTACTTATTTAACTATTTATATATCAAACCTATCGATTGTATAATGAATCGGAAATTTTTCCATTAGTTTTATGCTTAGGAAATTCTTCACTTTAAGTGAAAGGCAACATTTACTTATTTTTTATTTTCTTTCATCTCTTCTGTACATGCCTTTTTCATTTATATGAAATGTGTTACGTGAGAGGAGGATCTACATTTGCTCGGCAGAATTCCAGTTTGCTCAGTAATATTTTTAAGTTGCCCACGTCTTCACTGTTGCAATATTTCTTTATGTTTTTATTTTTTTCTGAGATTTATTGGGGAATAAGTAAATAAAAATAAACTGAAAAAATTAAAATTGGACAATATAATCAGCTTTGATATATGTGTCTGCCTGTGAATCCATCCCCACAATCCAGGTAACAGGTGTTTCCCTCATTTCCACAAGCTTCCCTGCACCCGCAGGTACTCATCCTTTCCTCCACTGGTGCCCACGGCAGCCTCAGGTGGCTTTTGGTCACTACAGATTAGCTTTCAATTTTTCAGAGTTTTATGAAGTGAAAGCATATGGCATGTACTCTTTTTACCTGACTTCTTTCACCCAATGCCATGTTGTTTTGTACACTAATAATTCACTCATTTCTCTTGCTGAGTGCCAAGTATTCCCGTGTGTGTACACACATACTGCAATCTTTTATCCGTTCTGCTGATGGCATTTGGATTACTTCTGGTATTGGCTATTATGAAAGAAATTCTATGAACATTCATTTACTAGTCTTCGCATGGATATATGTTTTTGTTTCTCTTAGGTAAATACCTAGGAGTAGAAGCCTTGGTGAGTGTTTAACTTTCTAAGAAACTGGTAAACTCTTTTCCAAAATGATTTGCACTGGGTTAGACTCCACCGTGTGTGCGTGACGTTCCCGTTGCTCCGCATCCTCACCAGTGCTTGGTATCCTCAGTCTTCCTAATTCCAGCAAATGTTGAGCATCTTTCCATGAGCTTGCTGGCTATTTGTACATCTTCCCAAGTGATGAGTCAGTTCAAATCTTTCGTCCAATATTTACTAGGTTGTTAGTGTTCTTATTATTGAGTTTTAAAAATACTTTATATATTTTAGACACAAGTTCTTTATCTGACATATGTGTTGGGAGTTTTTTCCACTAGTCTGTGACTTGCATTTTCATTTTCTCAAAGGTGTCTTTCAAAGAGCAAAAGTTTTTAAACCTGGTGAAGTCTAGTTTTTCAATTTTTCCTTTTATAATTTGAGCCCTTTGCATTCTATTTAAGAAATCTAAAACTACCTCTATTTCACAAATATTTTCTTCTAGCAGTTGTATAGTTTTAGGTTTTACATTAAGGTCTGTAACTCATTTTGAATTCAATTCTCTGTATGATGTGAGGCAACAGTTAATGTTCATTTTTTTTTAGGTGGATGTCCAATTGATGAAACACCATTTATTGAAAAAATTATCCTTTTCTCAGTGAATTTCTTTGGCACTTTTATTGAACATCAATAGACCATATATGTGTGGACCTATTTCTGGTTTCTCTATTCAGCTGCATTGATTTATTTGTATATCTTTTTATCATTACCAAAACAACCGACCTTGATTACTGTAGCTTAATTCTAAGACTGGAATTGGTAAGGAATGATTGCTCCTCTGACTTTTTTTTTTCTTTTAAAACTGCTTTGATTATTCTAGATACTTGGCATGTCCATATACGTTTCAGAATCAGCTGTCAATTTCTAGATACTGCTGGAAATTGTATTTGTAGTGTGTTTCATCCAAATAAAACATATGCAGAATTGTTAATGTTTATTTTCTGACAATGTTTAAAGGTGGTCTTCACTTTCTTCTGGCCTCTGTGGTTTCAGATGAGAAATGCACGGTCATTCCAAAGATTCTTCCCTCTACAGAATTTGTCATTTTTCTCTAGCTGTTTTGGAGATATTTTTCTTTATCTTTGGCTTTCAGCATTTTGATTATGATACAGCTAGGAATAGTTTTCTTTGATTTTATTTTGTTTGGTTTGGTGAGTCTCTTGAATCTGTAAATTTATGTCTTCCACACATTTGACATGAGTTCAGGCATTGTTTCCACAGACGTCCTTCTGTGTCCTGGTCAGTTTGGTCCATTGGCTGGCCTCTAGAACATGAGTGTCTGGTCTCCTGCTACTGTCCCAATTCTCTGCTCATTTTTATTTCCTTTCTACATCTCAGGTAGGTACATTTTATTGGTCTGTTCTCAAGGCGACTGGTTCTTTCATCTTCTCCATTCTGCTATTAAGTCCATTCTGACTTTATTTTTTAGAGGAATTTTAGGTTCACAGCAAAATTGAGCAGAAGATACATAAACTTCCCTATACCCCCACCCTCCCACCCATGCACAGCCTCCCCCAGTATCTACATTCCCCACTAGTGGGTACTTCAGCGAGCTTTTCATTGCAGGTATTTTATTTTTTAGTTCTAAAATTTCCACTTGCTTCTTGTTCACAGCTTTTGTTTCTCTGCTGAGAATCTCTAGCTTTCACTCATTTCCAGTGCATTTTTCTTCATCTTACACAGAAAGGTATATTAGGGTCAGACCACATGCTGTGGGTGATGGTTCACGTCTCAGGTCAATTCTTGTAGTCTTGTTTCTATTTGATTTTTTATAGTTTAGAATTTAAATTTTGAATCAAGTTTTGTTCCATAATCATATAAGATATTCACAAATTTCCAAAGTAAAGTGGCAAATACAAGGTATGTACCCACTATTTCTGTATGCTCCATTGAAAAAACTCTTTCTATGCTTACTTTGTGGTTCATTCTCACATTTCTTTTGTCAATGTAAACATATATGAACATAGGCCCCTGTTCTTAGACAGAGGACATCACATTGTGTATACTTTGCCATTTTTGTGGGAACTAAGTGTTGTTTTAATTCTTCCTAAACATGAAATAATTTGCATAATTATGGCATAATATTACTGAAAATATTTGATTGTCAATAATTGCTCAGGAATAACCTCATGGACACTGATTTAAATGGGTCAGTAGTTTGCCTTATTAAATTATCTAACATAGCTAAGCCTGGTATTGTGTCTTAGTAGCAGGATTTTCATTTATCTATTCTGAATTGAACTTTCTGTAGTCAATATTGATACTTCAGTTTAAAGACTGAAAAGACTTTTATCAGCTGTATCTCATTCTATTAATGTGAAAGAAAGAGGGGGCTCTAGTCAAATTTTGGAGTTAGGGTTTCTTTAACTCTGTGTTCTACTTTAACTTTTTTTTTTTTGTTTCTCCCCAGATCATTCTTTTCATCAGCCTACAGTTTGGTAAACAGATACACAGAGGCAGGCAGGCATCAGCTCAATACGGTGAAGGGACTTCAACCACGAGGTAACAGCTTGTCACTTCCCCTCCCGCTCTCTTGGAAGTCGTGTGATGAAACATGTGTCATAACTAAGGCTCTGATGTGCTTGGTGTTTGGCAACAACGAGGTTTCAAGACCAAATATCCTTGCTAGCAGTTGGCTGATACATCAGGAACAGGAAGAAGGATTTCTGAGAACTTATTGGTGAACATATGGCAGGCTCTGATGTCCTTACTAAATCAGATGATATCACTAGAACTGGGTCATTATGCACACATTGTAATCTATCGTTAAGCCCAACAAAGTAATATCTAGCTACTGCTTTAATTGTGCTACTGGGATTTATCTCTGCTTTTCAAAGAAAAAAAAGTCAGGCAGAAGGGAATGGAGAGAAGCAGCGGAGAATTTTCTGTTTTAATAGAAGAGGTTGTCATTTTTGATGAATGATGCTGTGGCTGATGAGGGTGGAGTCATGGCCTTGCTCGATGGCGGGATGGAAGATCCGTGGTTTGGAAGGGCCCTGGATTGTGGTTTTTGTGTAGTGGTGCTGCATGGGGAAGCATGCGTCAAACCCACTGAGCCAGCCTATCACTTTTTCCATTGAAAGTAAACACATTCAATGTACATTTTGGTCATTTGTTCATTTCTTTGGGCCTTTTCTATAAATATGCTTTATCCTGATACTATGTCAACCTTTCATTTCTTCTGAGTTGCTTTGTTATTTGTACTCAGGAATAAAATTGGTAAAAAATCTGAACACTATAGTAAGCAAGTTTTGTTCTGTATCCAAAGTGTGCCAATGCCCCTTCCCACCTGTCCTGGAATTTCTTCTCAGGTTGGGAGGCCCGTGGTGGTGTAAAGACAGTAGGCGTCTTAGCTTGCCAACTCCTTGGCCTTTCTGCGGCATCAGCTCGAGTCAGACCATAGTCATGTGCTGTGCAGAGTCTGGCACCGCACAACCGCCCCAGGTGGGCCAGTGTGGAAGAGCAAGGGTTGGAGGACATACTCTCCCTCACGCGCGGCTATGGGGAGTTGTGGACATCACACCACCAGACCTGACAAACACACTTTTTCGTTTTTGCAATGTGTCAGGAGAAACCACCCAGACAAATTCTGGCTCTGTTGCCAACAGCTGGAGATGAAGAAAACTGTTTTTTTTTTTTTTTTCTGTCAAAGTTAATAAAAAAGCAACTTATTAAATAGCATTTTGACAGGCACAGTGGATAATGAATCCTGTTACATAGCTAAAGACTTGTAATAATTAAAAGGATTTACCAGCCAAGCCTACATGCCGCAGGAGGGGGCACCGTGAGGAGCAGACGAGAGTGCTGCCACTCGTCCCTGTCCCTGCCGATGTCATTTGGGAACAAGCATGGCAGCGTGTCCACGGCGGGGCATGGCAGTTGACCAGGAAGGACACTGCATGGCTGACCTTTGGGTTTCCAGCTCCCGGCTGAGTCTGAGATGGATGTGGTGTTCTGTCCTCGTGCTCCATCTTCCTGCACTAGTGCCAAAGTGTCCCTGGGCTTGATTCTCATACCTTGTTATGGTGCCTCTCGTCAGATTTGCAAGGGAGCTGTGTGTGCTAATAGATTCTTACTCAGTACATTCAAACTCATTCTTGAAGGAACCTTCACAAACGTACTTATACTGTGCTCATATTTTTTAATACTTTGTAAGAAAATTTAAAGAAGAGGAACAGCAGCAGAAAAAAAAAAATAGCAGAATATTTGTATTTGCCACAGGTTTGGGTGAGAGGCAAGGGAGGAGGGAAACCACTTCATTACCTGCTCTCAGTTTACAATGAGGACCGTGATGGAGCTGAGGCCAGACAAGAATATTAATAGCTTAATCAAGAGGGTGTAATTCGCTGCATTTGTTCAGACCTCAAATTTTACCAAGTGAGGATGCACGGGTTTTTGTCTTTAACAGATTGTTAATTGTGATCCCAAGAGGGCTCGTGGGCACAGAAGTATTTTCTGGGAAAGGGCTTCACTATTTTAGCTGGAGAATGCACAGAAGTTTCTGATGACAATGATTATGAAATATTTCAGGAATTCTCAAAGCTCTGATGAGAGGCTTTCTCTGCAGCTAACTTCTGTTTAAAGGTTTTAGGAACATAAGCCAGGAAAATAAAACCAGTGGTCTCTAGGATCCTGTCTTGCCTTGGCTTTGAGTACAGACAAGAATGCAGAAATAGAGGCCTGGGCCTCCTTGCTGGCAGAAACAGGTGTGTTGAGAAACAGGAGCCATATACATATGGGATTGATTAATTATTTACTTTATTAGGATTATCTCAAAATTTTTGTCTACAGCAAAGGTGGCTGGATTATTTGTTAGGTCTTAAATAGCCCAACTTAGTGGGATAGTTTCTACATGGTCCTAAATTAGTCATGGTAGTATTTCTTTGGTGCGGGATAGTTTCTACATGGTCCTAAATTAGTCATGGTAGTATTTCTTTGGTGCCTGAAAGGGTTCATACATCATAATACTTAGAAAAGTGCTTAGCCTCTGGTAGATCACACAGTTCACCATTTACCACGTCTAGGAGAACCTTGGCTCTCCTGGAGCTTGCTCAGTGCTTCTTTATTAAGTTCAAACCGCATTAGTCCACATGTGAGAGTTAGAAATTTCATTTATTGTCACCAGCTATGTATCAGGTCCTAATCTTGGGGATTTACATATGTTATTTCATTTAACTCTGAGTGCAATTCTGAGAGGTGGATATTAGCTACATTATGATACACTGAGATTTAGATCAAGAATGACTAAGCCCATTTAAAATTTATTTTTGCTCTGTTACTTTTAGAAATAAATTTGAAATAGATATCTAATCCTAGTCATGTAATATTTCTTATTCATCACATCTCTTCTTGGAAACCTGAGTTCCATTCTTCCTGTTCATTTCCAGAGAATGTATGCTTTATTTATTTCTGAGTTTTTGCAATTTCTAAATCTGTTCAGTAACACAAATCTCTTAAAAGAATTCAGCCTTGTAAATGTCTAAGCATTTTCCCCCAAGAAAATAGCTTTTCATTTATTTTGGGAGGCAGCCAAACTTTGGTTGATTTTTTATTTTATTTTTTGCATCGAAACCAAATTTGAAGCCTCTAAAAAAAGGAAAAAAAGGAAAGACATGCTGAAACTGTCTCTAGTCATTATAGTTAACTTTTCATGCATCAAGATGAGTATATTTCCCATGAAGTGACTTGCTCATTCCAGTCCAATCTATATTTAATTAAGAGAAATAGATCTCATTTTCTTCTTCAGAGCAAGCTGGGAGCCAACAGGTTATCCTGTTTGCAAACTCCACGCAGTACTGTACGTTAAAGCACGTCAGCCTATTTCCCAAACTTTGCAGCCATTACGGTGGGTGGATTGTTTGTTAGGGCTAGTTACTAAATTGCATTCTGTGCTCCTAGGCTTCTTCTGTGCTTGAACAGTTGTGCTGAAAGAACATCCACATTTACCAAAGTCATCTCCTCGAAAAGGAAGTCTCACAATGACGTGTTAATAGCACTGTTTTATATGGCACAGCAAGTTCAGCTATCCCTAGAGGCACAACAAGTTTTGATATATTCTGCCTCTCTTTAATGGTGCTTATCTGTTTGGTATTTAATTTGCAACTTGTTATCCATTACTCATGCTGTTTGCCAATTTCTCTTCTGTTTTTCATACCACTGTCAAATTAACTTTTTACTGGAATGCGCCTGGAAAAGGTAGGTGCAGCTCAAAATAAACTGGTTTGTCATTTGAATGTCTCTTTGCCTGAGTGGTTTATAGAACTTTGGCATTTTAGAGATATTATAAGTCAAGTTAATGTGCAGGAAGATTTACTACTGTTGTTATGAGTCAGTCTCTCTCTCTTTATCTATCTGTATCTATCTATCTATCAATCTTCTATCTAACTTATCATCTATTTATCTATCATCTATCATCTACCCATCTATCATCTATCAATCATCTGTCTCATCTACCATCTACCCATATATCATCTATCATCTGTCTATCTATGTATCTATCAATTACCCATCTAATTTATCTGTCACCTATCTGTCTATATATCTATCATTTATCATCTATCTTATCTATGTATATACGTACACATACTCAAAGAAATATACAGTGATTGATAGAAAGATGGTCTTCTATTTTTCAAAGCAATTGCTAACTTGATGATTATCCTTTTATCCTTGTAAGGGAGAGAGGGGATGAAAGAGAGGACATAGTAGATGTTGTCACGATTCTATTTCATTTTAAAGTAAAATCTAATTTTGCATGAGTGTGGTATTTGAAAATTTCCTTCAGTTGCAAAAGAGAAACATTGTTACCTCTCCTGCCTGCATTCTTTTTATCTACTGCAGCCCTGCAAGTTCAGAGATGGTAGTGACACAGGTGCTTCACGTTGTCTTGGGAAGCTGCTAAATGTGTGTATGTGTTCATGTGTGTGCATTTCTGTGTGTCTGTGCAGGTATCTGTGTGTGTGTCTCTGGGTGTTTGTGTGTGTGCATGTGTATTTGTGTGTGAGTCTCTGTGTATTTGTGTGTATGTCTGTGAGCGTCTGTGTCTGTGCATATGAGTTCCTGTGTGTGTGTGTTTGTGCATGTGTGTGTGGTTGGAGAGGACGGGAGTGGCAGGGGTAAGGAAGGGCCTGAAGGACAGGTGATTTGCACATGTCTCCCGAGATATCTGTATTATGGGACAAGTTGTTGGATAATCCCCAGTGTCTGATTACAGATATTCTGAACTAATGGTGAGACTAGCGATATAGGAGGTGCTCAGTTTCCCTTGGCTTGGGTTATGGATTACAAGCATTCCCTATGGTTTCAGGCCCTCCAGATGGCCGTCCCCTACAGGAAAGTTACTGTTACTAGTTAGACCAATTTCTGGCACCAAAATGGGGTAAATGAGACCACAAGGGGGTGGCTTATGCAAATACAGTGGCTGGGCATGCTCAGTAGAGAAGGGTTATATAACCCTGGTGGTTGAATGACCCTCCACTGGAGACGCCAAAGAGCACAGAATATTCTTGAATACAACTAGTGTATGAGATAGAATTTGACCAATGAACATGCTCCAGGAAGAGACCACCTGAGCATGTGCAAGACTATGCTACATAACAGGGACCCACCCCCTTAACTGAATGTTCATTAGATGGCAAATCTGTAAAAGCTGAATCCCAGCAGAAGGTGGGGCTGGGGCTCACTCCCCTGGTGCTAGCCTGAGCTCTGTACTGAAAATGAAGTATGTGTTTCTTGCTTTTGTGTTAAACTTGGTGTGGGCCTTGCTCAGTCTCTGGAGCTAGGCTGCACCCTGTCTGTGAAATCTGTATGTCTTATTTACTGTATTAAACTTGTTCTCACTTTCTACTGTGACCCTGCCCTTGAATTCTTTCCTGTGGTGGAGTCAAGAACCTGGTAAGAGGACAGGGTGGATTGAGGCCCACTATCAGGCCCCTGGGACCCTACTTCCAACATCACTAGCGTGGCAGGTGCAAAGGAGAGCTGAGAGTGCAGTGGTGGGAGGAGGGTGTGGGACCGGTGGCGGGGTGTGGGGAGGTGTGCCCAGCCCTCGCTAAAGGGGACCAGAGGGACGTCCTTAGCCCCCTCACAAAGGGTGACTGTTCATGCTGCCTCTTCTTCTCTAGCTCCCTGTCCCTCTCCCTTACACTCTGAAAATTGTAGATAAAAAAAAGGCATCCCTGTAAAATTTTCTGCTTCTCTCTCAGGTGGATGCAGCTGAACATTGCCTGGCTGCGTTGGCTGCCGGCTGTGTGGCTGCGGCTATGTGGCCGCAGCTCTGGGAAACAGTCCCGGGTCATTAGACTCCCTTTGTCCACAGAAATGCCAAACAAATCCAGAGCATCTCCCCCGCTGCCCCCACACACTGCTTTTTTGGATTTGAGGGAAGTGTAGGAATGAATTGTTCAGCTTCTGTGTTGCACATGTAAATGTGTCTGTGGCAAAGCAGGTGGAGGACCAGTGTGCATAGCTGTGTGTTCCCTGTCACAGCAGTGACAGCTGTCAGGGATTCAACTCTCCTGACATGCTTGCCCGAAACTTACAGGTGGTGTTCAGAGTCATAAATCTTCATCTCTCTATCCGTGCCCACACCATGCCCACACCATGCCCATATGTGAAGTCTGCATCTGTCACCTACGTCTGTGCCTATGTCTGTATCAATACCTGCACCCATACCCATACCTCTATCAATATCAGTGTATCTATATCTGCATCAACTCTCTAGATCTATGTCTACCATTTCTATGTATTTATACCTATAGCCCTGTCTATACGTTTCTGTCTATATAATCTCTCTCTCTCATCTATATCCATAATATGAAAGTGTGTGGGACCAGCACAAATCCTCATGGTTTACATGCTACCTGAGTGTCCCATGTTACAGGTTGGTTGCAATTAGGGAGTTTGTTAATAAGTAACTCAGGAGAATTTTACTCAGGTGCAGAGACAAGTAAACAGGGTGAAATTAAATTATAGACAACAGGTTATAATGGGTGAGATATTTTTCTTTTTCCCAAAGAGGAATATATTAAGTGAATACTCTGGGAACGCAGAAGCCCAATTTGTTAAATTTCAGCCTGTATTTTTAGGGTGCCTCTGAGATGCCTTATAAGATATTCACTATGGAATTTTTATTATATTTCAGAAACTGGAAGAACATTTGTCTGTGTTTTCTTCACTCTAGGCATGGAAATGCCAGACTAAAATTGGTCATTTTAAAATTTGTTTTATCACTAATTTGATTTCTTATTGGAAGCATATTATGGTCTATCTTAGGATGATGACCGAGCTTTTATTTTACGAGGCAGGGTGGGGAGCATAAGATTTCGATTCCTACAGGTCTGAGTTTGAACTTCAGCTCTGCCACAGTGCATGACCTGGGACAACTGGTATTTCTGCATTTGCGACACATTGCTGACACCAATCCCTAGGAACCAGGGTGTGGTGATCCCACAAGTGGGTGCCTGGTTCGGACGCAGCCACCTCTTCTCCCTTGTGCTAGATTTTACGTTCCAAGATGGCAGAGCCTGGAGTCACTCTCTGTGCCTCACAGAGTGGCTGGCACTAGAGTAAGTACTTCTGTATGGAATGAACGAGGGCTGTTAGAAAACACTACCAGAAAGCCTTAAAGTGGAGTGATGTGACCGTGTGCATTTTTGGAACATGCTGCAGGCCCAGGACAAGGACTGGCAGGAGGAGGGAGGGGCTAGCCCCGAGGCACTGCCTGGGTGGCCGAGAGGAGGGAGAGGAGGAGTGGAGCAGTGGCCGAGTTCATGGAGCTGGAGACTGGGTTCAGAAGAGGAGAAGGAAGAGGGACCACTGCGTCAGATGTCACATCGGGGGAGCAGGAGCATTTGCTGGAGCAGGAGCGTTTGCCGGAGCAGGGGGCTCCGGAGACATTTCATAGGAAAGATGCTGAATGTGGTCTGGGTGTCTGAAAAGCCTGTGGATCATCCAAACGTCGGTCATAGGAGGCAGGGAGTGGTGGAAGCTTCAGGCTCAGGAGATAAGTCTGGGTTGGAGGTTCCCAGCTTCTGTCACATGAGCCATGAGAGGGGGAGAGGGGCCGTGCTCCTGGAAAACAGTGGCACCCTGGTGCTCAGAGGAGAAGCCCCTTCCTCCTCTGTTTTAACACCCCCCCCGTCACCCCCCCTGGAGGCTGACCCCCTCCCCACTCCCGCAGCACTGGTGTACCTTCCAGTAGCGGGTTCCTGTCGCTGCCTCAGGGAGGATGTGCAGCCGGGAACAGCCTCTCAGTCCTTTCTGAGCCTCCAGTCTGGTTGCACAGGTAGGAGGCTGTGCAATGAAGAGTGTGTCATGGTCCCGCCTCTGTGTGCGTGGCCCTTGCTCTGAGAGGGAAAGTCTCCTGAAAGAGGCATGCTGCTGCCACATCTGTGCACCGCCCATAGCTGTATGCTCAGCGCCCCTGCTCGATGTATCCCTCATCCTCTAATGTCATTTAAATCGATTGCTACTGATAAGGAACACAGAATGTTGGAGTCTGGTGCCCACGGCAGACCAAGATCAGGGATGGCTGCTGGACTCCAGGGTCACCTTAGCACCTGAGTTTTAAAGAGAATCTTCCAAAACCAATGTCTCTCATCTTTTAAGGTTAGTGCAAAACCCTAAATCAACCACAGACTATATACAACCTTTCAAAAGATTTGTAGAGAAGGTGCATCTGGGAGCATTTAGTTCTGCTTTCTGTCCTGGCAAATATGTCGGGGTTGAGGATGAAGGCAACAGAGTGTGTGCGGTGTAGACGGGATGATTTTGCAGGATGGTTTTCACGGATGGCTCTTGCTGGAGCCACACATTGCTGGGTGGATACTCTGAACTCTGCTCATAGGTCCAGCGGGCCAGGGCACTGGATGGCAGGAGGTTTGCAGTCAGCACGGGACTTGACCCGAGGTGGGAATGATCTCAGAGATGCTCGGTCCCTGGCTTGGCCTTCTTGAGGCATGTTTATGTGGTGCCGCTGCCCTGAGTTCACAGTGGTGGCTCCTAGAGCCGAGAGCAGAGCCGGACAAAGTGGCCTCCCCTGACACAGCTCAGCTGTACCTGTCCCTCCTGCTGTGCACCCGACTCTCTCTGTACGCCTCAGGAGTCATCATGAGTGTGAGGCTCATCACTGTTAATTCCATCCCATTCAGTTATCAGCTTCCAGGCCCTGAATTAGATGCTAGAGTGTTGATGGTCAGAGGTTCCTTAAAGAATGCAGTGCACTGTGAGGGTGGGATTTTATTTATTTACTGTTAGCAGCAAGTGGTCCTGGGTTCTGTGTGTTTAATGAGAGCTAAAGCTCACAATAACCTCTCACTGAACATGATAGAGATGCATTTCTACTTGGTGTAAACTTCACAGAGGCACATCATGTAGCAAAAGATAACATTGTTTATTTTAAACTAGGGTGGGACAGGGGTGATGAAGGATGGTCACCATGTGACAGACATGTTTTTTCCCCTCCAGCATAAAAAGAACGCGCGTTTTCAGTGATGCTGTCCAAAATGAACATGAGAAATGAAAATCTTGTGGAATTCTGAGACTTTGCAGAATCCAACTTGAAAAAACACTGGTCTTATTTTGTTGATGAAGCACTCGAGTCCCAGCTTCAAAGCACAGAGTTTGTCTCTTATTTTGTGACATATGTATATATATTCCATACACATGCACATATACTCATATACGTGTGTATATGTCTGTACACACACATGTATATGTACACTCATATTTCTTCATTTTCATCTGATTTGCACCCGTCATCATGTTGTAAGGGTGAAGTCCACAAATGGATATACATAAACAGCAAAAATTTAAAACAGTATTGACAGAAAGATAGCATAGCCATTTGCAGCTAAATTTCCTCTACCCAGGGCGTATCTTGATTTCAGGTCTACGAGGAGACTGTAAAACAATTCTGCTCTCTGATGCGAATCCGTCTTTCTCAGTCAGTGCTCTCCCCCACAACCCCACCCCTTTCCTTTTCGGGAATGTGTAATATCCTGGAAATGGAGATTTATCTCACAGTAAAGAGAAAAACGAAAACACGTATGTTTAAAGCCTTTTTAAATGGAAAAGCTGTTTCACTAAACACAGATGATATAGCTGAGATTACTTTCTTTCCATTTCTCTCTCTTAACCTGGTAATTTACTAAATTCTTCATACAGGACAGGGGCCCCAAAAGGGAAAATGATATCTACAAGGGGTCAGTTTGAGAGCATCAGCATGAGAATGTGATTCATTTCACATCCCATACCACATAAATTATCCTGATGTTCAGCTGGGACGCTGGGCTGCCGTATCTCTTTGGCATATGCTTTCGTCACGAAGGGAAGCATAGTATAGAGGCAGCCCGGCCGCACCCTGGGAAGTGGCGACTCTGTCACTATCGGCATTTTATTTCATGACCTGTTGTGACTGATTGACTAAAGATGCACGTACTGCTGGTATGATTAGGGTCCAAAACTTTACTTCTGGTTTCTTCCTTGAGCTTACTTTTGGTTTTTGTCTCCCCTCCTATGAATGGCCTTGACAGTGGGTCAGAAGGTCGCAGTTCTTAACTTCTCCCATCATCTTGGATGAAGAAAATCCTGCTTCTACCTGGATGGAATTGAAAGTAAATGAAGCAGAGATGAGTGTCTGAGAGACGTTGGGTGTCCTGACTATAAGATACTCGCAGAGGTTCAATGTGGGCACCTGCCCCGTGCCTGCATCAAAGCCTCGTGACTGTCACCGTCTTTCCAACATGGAAAAGAAAGCAGTGGCTCAGTGTGGAGCAGGCCTCAGCTAGAACGGGGCAACCAGGGATGAATTCCTCTGAGCCATTAGTTCATAGGACACCGTAAGCCATTATGTGTTACCTCGGACACAGGAGATTTCAAAGATGACAGCTGAATTCAGCAAGGCCCGTTGCCTGGTTGTTCAGACTTGACCATGTCAGAAGGAAAATCAGAGCTGAGTCAGCGCTCTTCATCTTGCTCGCAGCTTCACTAATTGTCAGCGTGAACGAGTAAATGTGCTGACATTCTCCCAGCATCCTGGGAACTTTCTGGAAATTATGGCTGTCGTGCACCGTGTAGGATTTTCTCCCTGCTCTCTGGCGGGCACCTGTGCCTCACTAGAGAACACGCCGGGGTCGGATGTCCCTCCTGAGCCCCCTCGTGGTTTCTGCTGCCTGCCCAGCACCCCTTCCTTCAGTGGAGGCTCCCGCAGTCCTGACTGTGATGAATACTTAGTAGGAAGCTTCTGTGTGCTGAGCTCTTTGTACATTGCTTTTTTGAATCTTCTCAATTACATCATAGCACATGGGAAAGATTTTTTTCTGCCTGATAGATAAGAAAACTGAGGCTAAAAGAAATCAAGGAACCTGAATAAGGTCGCAGTGTAGACATAACTTGAATATATACAGCTAATTCCAAAGTTTACACCCTTTCTACTGCCTGATTCTCATTTCTCATGCTTCATATTTTCTTTCCACAGTGTTTACGGGACCTGTGCATGGCCCAGGCTCTGTGCCAGACTCTGAGGAGAGAGCAGTTAGTCCACAAGTCAAAGGAAGACTCTGCATTCATGGGGCAGGCAGTTAAAGTGCAAAGAGGATGCTAAGCGTATGACCTGGTGTTGGGCAGTGAGGGGTGGACAAGGGGAAAGCAGAACTGGGGACGGCTGTCCATGGTGGGGTGGTGAGGTGGTCTCTCTGAGTACGCCATGACTGTCTAGAGGATGACCAATGTGAGGAGTGGGCCATGGGCCTGTCGCAGGGAGAAGTGCTCTGGGCAGACAGAGCATGAGGAAGGAATGTCCTCACTGTTTCCAGAGAAGCCAGGAGCTGGTGAGACGAGGAGTTCAGAGGTGGAGGCGATGGCCGCAGGGGTGGTCGAGAGGACACTGAGGCTCCTACAGGGTGTAGATCTGGGTGTACATATTATGAAAGCTGCTGGAAAATTTCAGGTGGGAGTGGGAGATTTAAGATGAGAGTGGACTGCAGGGTTGAGACTGGATGCAGAGAAACGGTAGGGGCTGTTGCACTAGCACAGGTGAGACATGGCATGGATGTAGAGGGGAGTCGGAAGGAGGCCCGGCTCTGGCCATGTGCGGCAGGTACAGCCCAAGAGGCTCCTTGAGGAACTGGGTGTGGATGTGGGAGAAACAGAGACATCAAGGAGGACTTCTAATGGGTGCCATCTGCTTGAGGGCAAAGGCTGGGATGGGGGCAGGAGGAGAGGGACATGAGCCAGGAGCCGAGGCATAGCCATGCCAAGTTTGCCTTAGAGAAGCCCCTTGGACACCTCGTGGAGCTCACAGGAGAGATCAAGGCAGGTCACACAAAGTTTGATATGTAGAGCAACAGGAATAGAAGTAACTGCCGAGGGAAGATGTCAAATGCTGACATCAGTGGTGGCAATGTGACGTTGTCTCCAGCAGACTCTGTGCCTCATGGGCAAAGAAAAAAATAGAAACAACAGATCTTGCGATGAGTGGGAGTGCAGGAGAGGAGCAGAAGAGTTTTTTTTTTTTTAAAAAAACTATGCTTTATTTTTTAGAGTAGTATTAGTTTTATAGAAAAAATGATGAAGATGGTACAGAGAGTTTCCCACACGCAGGTTCCTGTCATTCCTCTCTTACCGTATGGTATATTAGTGTTACAGTGAATGAACTGATGGTGATGCATTACCACTAACTGAAGTCCACGGTTCATTCAGACTTCCTTGGGTTTCCCCTGGTGTCCTGTCCCTGTTCCAGGATCACATCCAGGATGCCATGTGACACGTAGTCCTCATCACATCTCTGGGCTGCGATGGCTTCTGTACTTTTAATGTCTGTTCAAGCAAGGCTGCCACTGTCACTTGATACCTGCTCTTGGCAGCAGGTGCATCCCTGTTTCTGTCTGACAACACCCTCTGTCTATCTGAATCTAGACCACATTTGAAGTTTACTAAACAAATTACCAAGAAGCACCTTGTAGTCATCAGGAATGGCCACTCTCTGGGTGAAGTCAAGGAAAGACAATGACTTGGTGCATGAACCAGATTGTCTTCAGTCCTGCCCCATCCTCGCCTCTAAACCTGGTGTAATTAAACAGGAGCCTGCCCAGTGGAAGGTGGCACGAAGTCCTGTAGCATTCACTTATTTTGGAGTTAAAAGTGACCCCGATCTAGTTTTATATGTGAGAAAAAACATGTGCCTCTTATGGACTTAAACACTGTTATAGTTTAAAATCCACAGGACAATCTCTGGTGTTGTGTCTGCTGCTTTCCCTCCCCCTTATGCTGACATGGTTGTTCCAAACATAGCCATTTGACCCCAGTGGTCCCCCCAGCCACCTCTTAGTCTCTGTAGCACACCATACATCCCAAAAGGGAAGCCTTCTAGAGAGTTCTGCTCCCACCTCCCAATATGCCTGTGTCTTTCCTGAAATGTGCCTCCAGTCTTCAAGAAATAGAACACTGTCCAAGGGCCGTCTTTTGTACCTGAGAGACTAAAATATTTCTTAAATTTCTTTTTCTTGTAATACATTGTACATGGTCACAGTACACAATTTTAAAGCTGTGAAAGAAGATATGAAAGGGCACAGAAGGAATGCGAGCCTCCTTCCATTCACGTCCCCAGCTGCCCACCCCTTCCCCCAGAGGTCAATGCTATTGGCCATCCTTGCTTATCCTCGAGGAGATTGTGCTGTCTCCACAAGCCTCGAATGCCGAGGTTGCATCATCTCCTTGTCTAAGTGCTCCCTGATTTAGTTCACCACAGTTCATTACTTAGGCTTGTGCTGTTACAAGCATAGCTGCATTGACTATCTTTGTACATATCCCACTTACTAATATGCACTGTGTCCGTGCATGCACTTCTAGGGGTGGAGTTGTTGGGCCCCAGAGCTTGTTCACTTTAAATGTTGAAACACATTTCCAACTTTGACAGCTGTTACTAAATTACCCATAGAGCTGGCATTGATTACCTCATATTTGAGTAATTTTTTTGCTCTTTATAAAAATTTTCTTAATGTTTAGATAAAAAATTATTTTCTCATCATACAAAGGAAAACATCACACATTGAATTTAAAGTCAATTGATAAGAAACAAATTTAACACACAAAGATTAATATCCTTAATGCATAAAGAACTCTTAGAAATGAATTAGAAAAGTCTTAACAGAAATTTGGTGAAGGACATGAGCAGACAAGCCACACACCCACAAGAAACACAAGTGGCTAATAAATGCATGTAAGATGTTCATAGAGATGAAAATTAAAACAAAAATGACATTTTTCATTTCTCAAACTGAAAAAAATATGATACTGTGTAATACTGGTGCTATGAGAGAAACTATGTCAAAATCTTCTAGTATAAGATGGTAAAACTTAGTTGAAGAACAGATTGAATTCATCTGAATAGACATCTTTAAAATGTTCATACACTTTCAACCAATTATTATACTTCTTGAAACTACAAGCAAATAATCAAAGAAAAAAATATTTTTTTAAATGTGGAAGGCAGTTATATAAAGGTAAAAAGTTTGGAATAAACTAAATGTCCAATAATGTGAGAATGGCTAAATAAATTATGGACCTCCATAAAACGTAATATAATGCCGTTATTAAAATCATAATTTTGAAGAGTATTTAAGGCAAAATTTCAAGATATAATATTGAGTGAAAAAGCAGGATGAAAAACTGCACTAAAAATAACTAGGTATGTTTCAAGTCCAGATATACCTCCAAAAAAATGACTGCAAAATATGTTTTTATAATTTTTTTTTCCTAAAAGGGAAATTTATTTTATGTAAATACACACTTTAATAAAAAAGATCTCAGATCAACAATCACCTTTTTACCTTAGGAAACTAGAAAATGAAGAGAAAACTAAGCCCAGAGCTAGCAAAAGGAGTAAATAATAAAAATTAAAGCATAGATAAAAAAAATGAAAAATAGAAAAAAAAAATCAATGAAACCAAAAGTTGGTACTTTGACAAGATCCACAAAATTGACAAACCTTTACCTAGGTGGACTAAGAAAAAGGAGAGAAGACTCAAATAACTAAAATCAGAAATGAAAGAGGGGTCATTACCAACCAAATTTACAGAAATCAAAAGGGTTTATAAGAGAATATTATGATGGGGCCTTTGGGTAGTAATTAGGGTTAAATGAGGTCATGAGGGTGGAGCCGTGGTCTAATGGGATTAGTGCCCTTCTAAGAAGAGACAGCAGAGAGAGCTCTCTCTCTCTCTGTCTCTCCTCACCATGTGAGGACCCAGCAAGAAGGCAGCCACCTTCAATCCAGGAAGAGAGCCTTCACCTGAAACATAATTGGCCAGCACCCTGATCTTGGACTTCCAGCCTCCAGAACTGTGAAAAATACATTCCTGTTATTTAAAAAAAAAAAAAAAAAAAAGAAAAAATATTATGAATAATTGTTGGTCAACAAATTAGATCATCTAGATGAAATGAGTAAATTCCTAGAAACATGCCACCTACAAAGACTGAATTATGAAAAGAAACAGAAAGTTTGAACAGAACTTATAGCTGGTTAGATGAGTGATTACCATTTTGAGTTTCCTGATATAGGACTCTCTTGAGGATTTTTTGTAGGGCTGGTTGTGTGGTGGTGAACTCCCACCATTATTATTTTTCTGGAAAATACACTATTACCCCCTTATTTCTGAAGGACAGCCTTGCTGGGTACAATATTCTTGGCTGTCAGGTTTTTTCTTTTAGTATTTTGAATATATCACCCCATTTTCTTCTGGCATGTAGAGTTTCTGTTGAGATGTCTGCTGTTAGTCTGATAGGGTCTCCCTTAGGGGTGACTTGACGCTTTCTCTTGCTTCTTTTAAGATTCTCTCTTTGTCTTCAAGCTTTGCCAATTTGACTATAATGTGTCTTGGAGAGGGTCTTTTTGGGTTGAATCTGTTTTAGTAATCTTTGAGCCTCCTGGATCTGAATGTCCATGTGTTCCCTATACCCAGGAGGTTTTTGGCTATTATTTTGTTGGATAGGTTTTTCATGCCTTTTCCTTTCTCCTCTCCTTCTGGAACACCCATGATTTGAATGTTTGTGCTCTTAAGGTTGTCTGCTAGCTCTCATAGGTTTTCTTCATTTTATAAAATTATTTTTTCCTTTTTTTTTTTTTTTTGTCCACCTGGGGTATGCAGGAAGACTATCTTCAAGTTCAGAAATTCTTCTGCTTGGTCTAGCCTCCTGCTTAAACTATTAGTTGTGTTTTTCATTGCCTTGAGTGAATCTTCAGTTCCATGAGTTCTGCTACATTCTTTTTAAGGTTCTAATTACCTGGTAAATTTCTTCCTTCATAGCCTGGATTTTTTTTCTCATTTCATCATTGTGTAACTGAGTCTTCACATATTTCAGTGAGTTTTCTTAAAATTGTTGCTCAGAACCTTTTCAATCATTTCAAGGGTTTCCTGCTCTATAGGTTCTAGTATTTGAGAATGGCTGTATTCTTTTGTTGGTGTCTATTTTCTTGGATTTTAATATTTCTAGTATCTCTACATTGATGTCTTGTCATGTGGTAGAGCAATTGCTTCTTCTATTACTCTAGAGAAGGATTTGAGGAAAGAGATGTCCTCTTCTTTCTCTGGTCTCCGCTGGTGACTCTCCTTGTGTCAATGTAGTTGAGTGTCTGTGTCTGGTGGGCTGCCTGCATTGTGGCTGTGGCTATTGCTTGGTGTCAAGCCACTTTTGTAGCAGCCATGGCTGTCGTGGTTGCTGTGGTGGGCTACCCATGTAGAAGTGGTATTTTTATCATGCTCCTTGTCTGATTCTGGGCTGGGGCTGCTTTCCTCAGCTCCTGCATAGGCCCCCAGACATGCTCTGCTGCTTGTCTGCTTCTGGGCAGAGGGGACTACTGTCATACTTGAGTAATTAATATCAATGTCTTATTCCAACTCTGGCAAATAAGTCTGATAACAAACTTCAAGTCTGATCTGATAAATGAAAAATTGTATCCCAATGTAGTGCCAATTTGCATTTTTCATGAGTGAGGTTGAGAATTTCCCAATATGTTTAGGAACCATTTTTATACTTTTTGCATTTTCTGTGCTCACACATTTTGCCTGTATTTCTATCATGTCATTGATCTTTCTCTTGCTGATTTGTAGAAGTTCTTTTAAGTAAGGGAGTCAGGGTTTTCTCTGTGATGTATGTTGTAAATATGCATTTGTTATTTCTTCTTTGCCTATTTATGGAGCTTTGCAATTAGAAAACTTCCATTTTTACATAGTTGAATTTATCATCTATTCTTTTATGGCCTCTGGAATTTTGTTTGTTTAGAAAACAGATCTTTTTCACTCAATGATTGGGAACATTTACTGGCATTTTCTTCTAATATTGTATTTTGTTGTGGTTTTGTACTTGAATATTTATTCAATATAGAATTTATTTTGATGTCAATCATAAGATAGAGATAATTTTCTTCCAGACTGCCACCCGGTGTCTCTGAAATATTTATTGTAACTTATTTTTCCAAGTATCTTGAAAAGTCACCTTTATTATATACTAAATCCCCGATATAGATATTTGGATCTATTTCTGAACTCCCTATTCTATTTCCTTGATTTACCTGTCCATTCAAATCAAATGACATGTCATCAACATTACAGTATGCTTTAACATCTTATATGATAGTCCCTTCTTACCACCCTTCTTTTACGCCAGCACTTTTATGAATATTATTTATTGTCCCCCCCCATGGATACTTTATTGGGATTGCATGACAGTTTAAAATTAGTTCAAGTAGAATTGACATCCTCATGACAGAGACTTCCTGTCTAAAGGTGTAGTGTGAATTTGATGCCAGAAATTTCTATCTGGATGCCTCAATCAAATTCTAAAGTTGTTTCACAAGTATCCTGCACACACATTGAGTTGACTTTCCCCATCATATTGCTCATCTGGTAGTTGATTATATATGAAACTACAATGATGCTGATGTTTTACTTTGTACCTAGCTACCTTACTGAATTGTTTCATAGTTCATAACATTTTCAGGTGGTTTGTGTCTGTGTGTGTCTATTTTCCACATACGTAGTCCTATCATCTGCAAATGATGAGTGATGCTCTGGTAGTCTTGGTTCCATACCACCTTTCCTCCCCGATGTCTGTAACTCCTCCTTCCTGCCTTAGAGACATGCTTCAAACACGCCTGAACTCTTACAAACTTTTCCTTATCCTGCCTCAGTTTCAGCATCCTCACCATAGTTCACACATGTTGTTTCTACTTCTCAGCATCTTAGACTCACAGTAGACTTAGTTCACTTACACACCAGTGAAGAGTGGCTAATGGGGTCAGGAGATATGCTCGACTCCTGGGACAGCAGAGTGTGGGCACATGGTCCCAGCTCTTGGAAAGCTCTCCCTCCAGTGAGTCACAGAGACTCAGTCATTTGCCCATGACATGCTTGTACTCTCTGTCTTCCACGCCCTCTGCTTCTCTGCCTTTCTTGACGTCAGACATTGCCTGCACACCTTACATTTGGTTTAGTTGTGGTGAGATCCCTATGAAATACTTAGCACCATGTTCTGTTTTATAGAGGAAATGAAGATTTAGAATGGCTGAATAATGTACCCCCATCTCACAGACAGAAAGTGTCAGACCTGGGCTTCAAAGCCTATCTGGCTCCAGATCCTGAGCTTGTCCCTGAAAAGTGTCTGACCGACCCCATCTTTCACGCCTCTCTCCACTTTCTTAAAGTTGCTTCTCCTGAACACCGTGTGATATGTCAGCATGCAGTTCCTCTATGGCCCTCCTCCCCGGCCCCTAGTCCTTCCTCCACACCCTTTGAGTATTCGGTTTCTAAAAGCTTATGTGGACGTGCCACACCCTTTTTCCAAGACTATGGATGGCTCTCCATTCTCTACCAAGCAACTGTATCCACTAGTGCTGTTCTGAACTTTCCACCCTCCAGCCACAGTCTCCCTTTCATCTTCATTTTCCACTCACTTTCCCTGGCCACCTTTTCTCATCCCCTTTCCTTGCTGAAGTCCCTCTCCAGGGGCCCACGTCATTCTGGAAGGTTCTTCCACATCTTTTTGCCTTTGTCTTGAATCCTCTCTGACTTTATTTCCTTCTCTGTCTGATTAGATTTCACTCTTTTGAAAGCTAGCTGAATCGTGACTTTATTTATTGGGTAATCCTTAACATGTCAGGCATAACCAGAATTATCTGTTATCCACAGCAAAGATACCACATTGTGTCTTAATTATTCATCTATGTAGCTATGCCCTGACTAGAAGCTGAGTCTCTTTTTCTCAAGCAAAGACTATGTGTTACAGTAGGTGGTGTTTTGGTAAGGACTCAGTAAGTGTTTTATTAGTGAATGAAAGTGTTATATATTATTGTGCTGTCTGTCTTTGCAGGGCACAACTGACAGCTGTCAATGAAACACAGGCTATGTTCTCTGTTCTTGTCTTTACACTGGATCTAATTCTCATGTTGTGTTTTTCAATTTCTTCCTTTACTCTTCTGGAATAATGACTCCTCTGTCTTGTTGGTGGGCATTTTATGTTATATAAAAGCTATTAATTTTATGTTATATAACAGCAATTAATTTTCTCATTTCACTGTGAAACACGCAGCATGACAATTCACTATAATTAATGACAGTTTCTAGCAACCCAGTGTGGTCTCTGGGGGGCAAATATCTTAGAGAAAAACCACAATAATCATATCAATTATTATGTTCAATTTGATGAATATACATTGAAATTAATATAGAGAGACATTTTTCTAGGCAATAGGGCTGTATTGACATTGATCATAATAAAACATTCATATAAGCTTGGCCATGTGCTGAGTACTTGAATGTTTTGAATCCCTCAGTCTCAAAACTGCCTTTGAGGTAGGTGTTCTTACATCAATTCTGTATATGGGTACCTGAGGCATGGGGGGTAATGCACGGCAAGTAGAGGAGTTGGCATTGGGGTGCCCATGTCTGCCCCACCTTATCCGTAAGATGTGGACAGGGCTCACGTGAGGAAGAGGCCCACACGAGGACCGGGCTCACACGAGGACGGGGCCCATGCGAGGATGGGGCCCACGCGAGGATGGGGCCCACACGAGGATGGGGCTCACACGAGGATGGGGCTCACACGAGGATGGGGCCCACAAGAGGACTGGGCTCACAAGAGGACGGGGCCCATGCGAGGATGGGGCCCACACGAGGATGGGGCCCACACGTGGATAATTCTCACATGCGGATGGTTCTCACATGTGTATGGTTCTCCCAAGATGGCAGGTGCTGCTCTGAGACACACCAGATTCTGTTCTTAGGCAGCTAAGGTAGTCCTTAGAAGACTAGGACCTTGATACTTGCTCTGACAGTCTCGTTTAAGGACATTTTCTGAAGTCAGGTCTCATATCTGTCCCTTTTACAGTTATAGCTCTGTTGCTTAGCATAGCCCCTTGTATACATTGTAGGTGTGGATACTCTTTTCAGAAATTGATTTTAATCACAATGGAAACCTTACTGAGAACTTAAAAGTGTCTTCAGACATTAATTACCACCCTATGGGATGGAGCGACTTTTTTTCCTTCTTCTTTTAAATCTTGGGAAGATCTCAGTCACTCATAGCTCATTTTTGTGAAAGGTGGGTCTGCTTTTTCTATGGTGTAGTTTTTCCTTTTGTAGCAAGAGATAAACATTTTTTCTCTGTAGAAAAGCGCATCCCTCTCTATAGTGTGCTTGGAATTCCAGGCCCAGGACATTGCTGGCAAATCAACCGGCAAGTAACAGACACAAATTTAAGACCTTGGTTGAACAGATGACCCGTGGAACTATCCACTCATGAGTAACCTACAAAGGAAATTACAGCAGCAGGAGATGGCTTCAGTCCAAAGAAAATACACTGATAAATTTTATCTTTAAGTATGAGAACTTGACATTTAAGAAAACCAGTGGCCTCAGCACGTCTCCCTCAGTGGCTTTATCTCTACAACCAGGAAGTTACTCTGCTCTCCTGGCCTGCAGAGCAGACTGATGATGCCTGCGGTCCAGTGTTGGGCCTGTAGGAAAGGGGCCTGGTCTGGGTGAATGCCCACACAATGGGAGCTCTCCTGAGCCAGGTGTGCTACTGTCTGCAAAGGCCAGTAACACTGGTGTTGTAAAGAGAGTGGACCTCGAGGCAATGCTATTTTAAAAATATTAATTAAAACATGTCAAAATGCTGCCACACTGCACTAATTCCTTCAGGATTTGGATCTGGGGCTTGCTGTGTGGACACTTCTCTCCCTCATACGGGATTCTGAGGGAACCAGAAGTAGGTAAATATTCTCTGGAGAGCACGTATGTACTTACTTCAAATGGCATAAAGTTAGAGGAGAAATGTGTCCCAGCCTAACTCTGAAGAGCATGACCTTTTCCCTGCACTAATGAAGTCCCTTTAATTTGTATTACATAAATACTAGTAATGCTGGAATATAAGTTTTGTACAAGCTATGGTACATGGCTTGACTCTGTGATGTTTTAAAATGTTTGAGAATGATGGGCTTCTCCAGTAAAAATTTTGTAGGAACTCAATATTGGAAACTTATCTGAGAAGAAGGAAACATCCCCATTTAAGTGGTGACCACCTCTCTTCAGGTGTCATCTTTCCTTCAGTGATCTGCATATTAGTGCATAGACAAGGTTAGATGCCATGGATAACAAAGGCAGCTAAATAAAAAAGATATTATCACTTAGAACATTAGTCTGTTTCTGTTGCTTAAATAGAATACTTGAAACTGGGTAATTTATAAAGAACTTTTTTTTTTTTTCACTTTCAGAGGTTGGGAAGTCAAAAGTCCTCTGGTGAGGGTCTTGTTCTTGGTAGTGACTCTACAGTGATGCAGGTGTCACACGGAAAATGGGCTGAGCAAGAGAGAGCTAACTTCTCATTCACTCTCCTTATGAAGTCATCAGAACCATGCCCATGACCACCCACTAAGCCACCAATGGATCAATCCATTCTCCAGGGCACAGTCCTCACAATCTAATCACCTCTTAAAAGCCCCACCTTTCAATTACCATGATTGGATTTCCCACCCTCTTAACACTGTTGCAATGGGGGTCAAGTTTCCAGTACATGGACTTCTGGGGACACATTCAACCCCCAGCATTCTCACCTGGATTCCTCCCTTAACTCCCCAAGCTGCAGCAATCAATGCAAAATCTCTGCTTAGTGGGCCCATATCAATAAACTGAGCCTGATCCAACTTTATGTTCCTTCCACCACTATCCCACCCCCTCAGCATCCATTCCCATATGTATTCTCCTGGTTTCTGCTTGTATGAAGTAGATACTCATGTAATGCGCCTCCTCACAGGTCACACTTTGTACCTTACCTATGGGGGCCTGCTGGGCCTTTAGTCTAGTTCTATATCTAGAATCAAAGATGGGTGGTGGGGGTGGGTCCTGAGGAGAATTGGCATTGTCTTGCTCAGTGACTGCCTCAGTGGAAGCCATTACTGTGTCCTTATGCAATGCAGAGTCAATCCTCTCAGGCAGAGGTCGAAAAGCCACTGTCTGTGGGGATGCAGGTACGGAGTTCATTTCTGGCAAACAAGCCTCAATGCAATTTAGGGGTTCCATGTCCCCAGCCTCATCTGGGGCTCATCTCGTCTTCCCACACGTCCCCATCCCAACATGCAGGATCCCATTCTTTTCTACGCAGTGCCCTCACTTTAGCAGTAGATGCCCTGGGAGGCTGATAATTCAACTGCTGCTGTAATTCAGCCAATCTTGTGATGAGGGCTTGTGTGTGATTTTCAGCAATTTCAGCCCTGTGGGTGCTGGAGAGAAGATTCTGGTCCACGGCACACTTAGAAACTTTCAGGTCATCTATGTGGCGCTTGAGCTAAGAATTTGCTTCAGTGAGCTCTTCCTTTTCTTTCCTCATTTTGTCCAGTGATGCGAGGAGCAATCAGCCAATGTCATTACATTCCTTGGATTTCCACAGACACTCAAAGGTATTATGTATAAAGTCACTGAATCCCTTGCCTCTTATGAATGATGGATCAGGAGTATCAAAAGGATTTATTTTGCATATCTCTTTAAACAGTTCATGCCATGGACTATCAGTGCTCTCTGTATTATTAGAAGTTGAGTTGTTAGCATCTTTAGGTCTAAAGCCCTGAAACCAATTGAAGAAATTCACCCTTAAGATTCGGTTTCTCTAGAACCAGTATGAAAATCTGTATTAGTCAGGGTTCTCCAGAGAGACATAAGTGATAAGATATGTACATAAATGTGTGAAATGGGACTTACTAGCGGGACTGGCTCACGAGATTGTGAAGAGACGACCCACAATAGGTCTTCTGCAAACTGGATGCTGGTAGCGTGGCTCAGTATAAGTCTGAAGCCTCTCAGAACCAGGGAACCCAATGGTATAAATTATGGAACCCAAAAGCTGAAGAGTCCAGAGCTCTGATGTCCATGGACAGGAGAGAAAAGCTCTAGCAGATAGAGATGGAGAGAGGGATTCTCTCCAGGCCTCCAGCTGATTGCATATTGCCTGCCCATATCGAGGATGGGTCTTTCTCACCCTGTCCACTCAGGCCCACTCGCCACTCTCTTCTGGAAACACCCTCACAGACACCAGATTTCTAGACCAGGTTTCTAGACATTCCCTAATCTAATCAAGTTGACACCTAGAATTAACCATCGCACCTAGCATGTTCCGATGGAGATGGGCACATAATCTGGCTATACTGTAGAGAAGACACATCCGCACCTTCTTTTCTCTTCTGCGCTCTTGGGTGTTCTGTCCTATTTTGTTCCAAATGAACATCTGCCAAGGTCTCTCCCTTTTACTTATTCATCCACAAAGTCCAATTACATACAAGGCCAAACCATTCTTTTTTTTCTAACATATTGATCTGCTCATTTACTGCTAAAAAGGATGACTTCCAACTACAAGGTGGTGTTAATCTGAGTGGTGAAATGGTCAACTTGCTGAGATTCCCCAGAGAACATGCAAACCTAAAGGAGAAGGAAGTGGTCATCCTACCCAGGGTTGGCTTCTAAGCAGAGAAGGACCCGAAGGAGGGATACTTTCCTCTGCCTTGAGGGTGGTGGGTTTGCTCTGCAAAGGCCCACTGGGATGAGCTTGGGTGTCGGGGCTGAAGTGGACTGGAATTTTCTGCATCGTACAGGGAGAAGAATTTGGAATGTCCAGGCAATCCAGGAGGCAGGAAGGCACAAGGGTCATGAGAGGGAAGGGACAAGAAAGTGCGGTGAGACGGCAGGAGGCAAGAGGTCACTGGAGTGAAGCACATTGTTGAAAACCCCAAGACATTTGAGATTTTTAGGGATGAGCGTATTTAATGTCCATCATGAATTTGCTTGTTGGCTGCAGTATGCAGCCCCCCCATTTCTTCAAATCTCCCACTGCGTCTGATACCTGTGCCTTTTGTAAGTGAGTCTCTGTGTTGGTGGTGGTTTCTGTTCTATGGTGTTACTGGAAATTAGGAAGAGAATGCTGTGATGCGGTCGGCATGGTATGGAAAGACAGCCGGGGGCACCTTCTCCTGGAGGTGACTGCAGACCTTTGGCTTCACTCCTGCAGAGCTGGAGTTCCATGGAGGGGTCTCGAATCCCTTCAGGCTCTAAGTTACTCTGCTTTTGCCCTGCTCTCTTTGGGAAGCTTTGCATTTGAAAGATGTGTGTTTTTGGCCCAAGTGGCAGGGCGTGTTCGCAGGGAAGCAAGAGGATAGCTGGTCTCTTTCTAACGGTCGCATCTGTGACCTTGAGGACTGCGACACCAGAGCTCTTGCTCTAGAGGACCCCAAAGGAGAGAGGCTGGGGGTTTTACGCGAGTGTGTGGGCAGCCAGGTGATGCCAGTGAGGATGCTGACCCTCATTTCCTTTGGAAATAGAGGCAAATGCGTTTACCACCACACGTGAAGCCTCTCTCTCACTTGAGTTCAAAATGCTTCCACCAGCACCTAGCGGGCAGGAGGAGGAGAGTAGGCTCTAGTGCCAGCATGGCCATGGTCTCTCCTCTCTGACCCATGCTGCCTATGAGGAGGACATCAGCCAGGTGCCACTGTTGGAAAAAAGGTCAAAGTCTGCTGGCAAAGAGGAGGCACATCATACCTGGCCAGTGGCATTCTGTGAGGATGGATGTGTGGTGTGGTCAGGGCAGGCATGTGGCATTCCCAGATCCTGGCTCCCTCCGAATGCATTCCCTCGATAGATATTCACTAAATGTTGACACAGTTCAGAAATGTCCAAGGACAGCAGGATGAGGAGGCCTGGTCCCTACACGCAGAGCACTTGCAGAAAGCTGCAGAGGGAGGTGTCCAACAATGAGTGGGCTGCTCTGACTGGTGAGATGGACCTGAGGCTGGAGGGCAGGGGCCTTCCAGAGCAGAGGCTTCACCCTGGTGCTCCATCAGGACGTTGTGGACCATGGCTGAGGGCAAAGCCAGTTACCAGCAAACCTAATTAATTCTTAGGAAGCAGCCCATGCAAGGTCATATTCTGTCAACTGAAATTTTAAAAATTTGATTTTGCCTTTTCTTATAACCTATATAGTCAGTCCCTTTGTAGGTGAAAATAACTGTAGGAAGCATTGCTTGGGGTTTCCTACAGAAGATGACTGGAGAAGCAAAGCTTACTGTATTGCACTTGGGGAAAATAAAAGAAGCATCAAACCACTTCCTGGAGCTGACAGACCAGCCCGTGTCAGACCCATGGCAACGGTGACGTGTGTGAGAAAGCCACACCCAGAAAATTCTCACATGCATATGAAAAATCACGGCATGAAAAGGGGCGAGGGACTAGGACAAGATAAATTTATACCCAGCTTTGCACATTCCATTGACAAATTTGCTGTTTTTGTGTTGTTGCCTCTGACCTCCTGGTTACCGAGGGGATGACATTAAAGTGGAGAAAATGGCTCATTCTGTGTGATAAATTCAAACAGAGATGACGCACTCTGCCCACTAAGTATATCTAAGAAATTGTGGGGAAATGTCAGGCATTTCAAGGAAAGCTGCTGTAAATTCTGGTGCTGGAGACTTCCACCATTCCTGCAGAGGAGAAAGGTCTCTTTGTTCAGGCTCAGCTGACGCTCAGCGTGGGGAATATTAAGAGCTGGGATCACATGAAAGCTGGAGAGAAAGAAAGAGAGCTGGGGATGTGACAGAACTCAGGCACTAGAGGGCCAGGAGTGGAAAGGAGGCACCTGGCCTTGCTCCTGGGAACGAATCGCAAATGCTCCCTTCCTGTGGCCTCTTTCCCTCCCACCCCTCACTTCCTCTGCCAACCAGGCGCCCCTCCCGGAGTGTGTGTGTTGTTCCAGAACTGGGAAAAACAACTGCCACAGCTGCGGGGGCAGTCGGACGAGAAGGGGTGCCCTGCTCAGAGCGCTGTCCCCGTGCCGAGCCAGGGGCTGCTGAGAAGCGCATGTCGCCTGTACGCCCTGTGACAGGCCAGCATGCCTTCATAACATCGAGAAACAGTCGAGAGGAAGAAAATCAACCCAGCAGATTCTTGGAGTCTGTTTTGGCTTGGATTCCATTTAATTTGGGAAAATAAAGAAAAAAAAAAAAAAAAGAAAAAAGAAAGAAATAATAAAGACACACAAAAATCCCCATGTGGCACACAGTAGACCAACACGTGCTCGGTGCATGTCCTCAGTGCTGGCTAGGGAGGAGGGAAAGACGGGTAGTTGAGTGTCCAGGAGGAGGACAGGGACCCCTGCCTCTGTGGCAAGGGAGTCGTTGCACAGCGACGTACACAAAGCAGGACGCTTTGTCATGGTGACTGACCGCCTGGGCAGCAACACTGCATGTGTGCACCTGCCTGTCGTGCGGCCGTGTGACAAGCGTGGGTGGTCTCTGCTTGGGCTGCACCCTGCACACACGGCCAGCGCACCCGTGCTGGGACTGAACTTTAGGCCACCCTTGCAGGCTCCCACAGTGCTTCGTGTCATTTCCGGCCAGGGTCGCGACTGTTCCTCACCTGAAGAGGTTGTTGGTGATCACGGTGACATCCTGCTAGTGGCCTTTTTAAATGAGAGGTAAAGATCACCCTGCGTGATGACGAAAGGGTGATGCCCGCCCATGCAGCTTTGCAGGTCAGTACGTCCCCAGCGAGGGTGGTGTCACAGAGCTCCATCAGGCAGCAGGGGGTGCAGGGTGGCCACCTGACACCTAGGACTCAGTCCTCACCAGGAGCTCTACGGCCAGGTACGAGTCTCCTCATGGGCAGGCCAGCATGCCGCACGCTGAGGGACCCACGGTGGCGGTGGCTCGCCATGTCCACGCACAAGTCTTGAGTCCTGCCGCCTTCTGGGGGCTGTGCTCAGTCTGGATCCTGGATGAATAAACCATGGCCCTGCTGTCAGTCTAGGACACAGGGGTGCTACCAGGCGGTCTGGGTACACTGTGTGAAATGGTCGTGTGCGACTTGGCTGCAGGGCACTTTCGGAGGCATAGAGTGAAGGGACCATTCCACCCTGGGGGTATCTGAGGAAGCTTCTGGAGAACCTTTAAGGATGAAGAGTTGGTTGTGCGTAGGCGGTGAAGAAAGGATGCTGTTACCAGCAAAGCGCACAGCTACACGGGTCCGAAGCCGGAAAGGGCGGCACCCACGCAGGCGCGGAGGAGTCCGGGGCCAGGAGCAGAGAGGAAAGACCCTGCAGACTGGGCCCTGCCTGGTGGGGACGCTGCGGTCTGTGTCGCAACCGGCCTCCCGCCTGCGCTCAGGGCCCTTTCACTGCGTCTCATCGTGGCGCGAGCAGAAACCTCAGCTCTTCCTTGGAGAGACGCTGAAGTACCCCCCGGGAGGCTTCGTTCCAGGACCTCAGCGTCAGGAGCTTCCGGCGGCCCCCAGGCAGCCCCAGCCACGCTATCACGAGCTCGCCCGGATTAGACGGACAGGAGGAAGCCGGCGGGGCGCTGGGAGGGCGGCGCGGCTCCTCTGCTGCACGGAGGGGTAGGGGGGAGCGCATCCCTGGACCCGGTGGAGCCCCGCAGCCAGCCAGGAGGTGGGGAGGTGGGGCTCCGTGGAGCAGCGCTCATGGCGGGAGCAGGGGAGCTTACACTTACCTAATGTTTTCTCCAGGGCCTCCATACATACAAAAGGTCTGAGTGCCTCTGCAGTGCGAGACTTGGGGTGTTTTCTTTAGGCAGGTAGGACAATCGCAGACAAAGGTAAGCAAGGGACGGCCCCTCCAGCGTCTTCCAGGTGACCCAACCCAACCATGTAGTCCACTAGCAGAGGGCGGGTGTCCGTCTTGATACTGTGCACTGTCAGGATGGAGAACTGTGCACAGGGGACCCGGCTTGACCGGCACTTGACGCTGCTGTGCAGGCCACGCTGTCTTGTCTGGTCGCCCTCTCCTGAAACTGTAGCTGGCATCCACGGCACCCGTGTTTCTGGGGGTGTTTCTGAGTGCGAAGGCGTGGGACTCTGCCCATAGGGAGCCCTGGGACTCTTCGGCCACGATTTTAAAGCAACGTTGTTCTGTTCCTAGGGGTGGAAACATAAGTTGTGGGAAGAGGGCTATTGGGCAGCACTGGGGAGTGAGGGTGGGAGGTGCGGCCTATTCCTTACAGATTTTTGTCAGGAAACCCAAGAGCAGTGGTGCAGGCCCTCTCAGGCTGTCTGTTCCTCCATCTTCTTGAGGAAAAAACATAGCTTCTACAAAAATGGCAGGGAGTAAAGCCTTACCGCACCCCCTTGGGGAGAAGTAGCTCTTACTGTGGATGCCTGTGGGCTCCTGGGGACAGAAAGGCCAGGCCCAGCCATGCCTGTGCGGCCCTCAGGAGACAGACGTGGCACACAGTGGTGTATGGTGGTGGACCCAGCAGCAGCCATGCTGGACACACTTAGTCTCCTGACAGGCACTGCTGGCACGGCTGGAGTGGATCAGGCCCTCCTTTGTCCTCTTGGCTACATGGGCTGATGGGTCCAGAGGTGGCAGAGCAGAGGCTGGGGAGGGAGGCCCCCCTCCCTGTGCACTGAGCAGTGAATGATGGAAATGGTGCCCTTTCCGATGCGCTCACTCTCTCTACCCATGGACGTCGTGCTGTGCAGAATTAACATTACATTTTGTTACATCAAGTTGGAACTGGCTCCTACCTCACTGCGGTGTGTTGATATGGAGACATCTGGGGCTGGAGGTAGCACAGTGTATTCTGGTAATTAAAACTGTAATCGTTTGGAATCTCTGCCAAAGGTCTAACTCCAAGTTCACCCAAGAGGCAATGAGTTGACGCCCCTTTTATGACGTCCCTCAGCACCCCTGGACGTCCTGGCATTTAAGCTCTGACAGCTTGTCTATACGAAACCCCACTTGTGAGGGATTTATAACTCAACCATAAAAATCCACTCTAAGCTTGGGGTTGGCATGAGAGGACTCAGCTCAGGAGTGAATTAATTAATGAATTTGTCCTTTCTTTCATCAATTTGACTGACACCTTCAAACATACCCCTTGAGATGTGATCTCGACAGATCTCATAAAACAAGAAACTTGAAGCTTGGCCAATGCCTCAAACAAGAGAGCGCTCACAGAAATTACCAAGCCTGTAGGAAGACATGCGGATGGAAATCAGGTCCCTTTAGGATCCTACAAGATGCCAAGCTGGAGAGTGCAGCTGACTGAACAGAAAAGTTAGGGGTCAGGAGTGTGAGTTTATCCCAGGTCATGGCAAGGTGATCCTCTCTGGGCCCCCATTACATCTGCAACGCTGGGGTCCTGCTCTGCCCCCTGTCTCTGGAGTAGGGAAAAAAGGGTGCCAATCTCTCACTGTCACTGCCTCTCCCTCAGGGGGCTGCATTTATCAGCAGGTGAGATGGGGAAGAGCCCCTTGCCTGTGGCCTGGCCTCCCAAACACCTGCACATGGCCTGTGGGCCCTTCCTGCCCCTCGGTGGCTGGCCTAGGCCCACATGGGGCTGAATCTCAGACCTAAACTCTCCCCAGCAGGGACTTGGGTAGTTAACCCACTTGTCCTTGAGCCCTAGGTGAGCTCTGCACCCAGCTTTCTGTCTGGAATGCTGGGCATCTGGTAAGGTCAGACTTCTCACTTATTCCTGTGGCAGAATGGGTGGCGGCTAGCATATACATCTGACCAGGCCACCACAGGAGCCAGCCCTCTCTGTAACGGGACAGCTTTTCTGTCACTGTAAAATGCTGTATGAGAGGCAGTGAAGAATTAACACAAGTGGATAGATGAGGAGAATATTTGTCACTTTCGAGGTGTTGACTGATGAATTCTTAAAGGTGCTGGTGTCGCCAGCAGGAGGACGTAGAGGAGGGTTCGTGCTTGGAGAAGACGTGTAAGCTCTCTGCGTGTCCCAGGCTCTGTTCTCAAAACTCCGCCACTGGACTTTCTCCACATGCTTCCGAGTCATTTCACCAGGGAAATTTATCTACCAGGGACATCATTTTAATGCGGGTTCCCAGAGAGCGTGAACATGACAGGATGACCCCACAGGCCCTTGTGAGGTTCACGCACATGGGGGGTGATACAGGCACTGAATGGGCCCATTTTCAGAAATAAGTGGCTGGTGATGCTGTTAGTTCAGGTAGCTGGTTACATGTGTTCCTGGGACAGACAGATGAGGAAATATGCACATTTCCTGTATCAGCTGAAGGAGCCTTAGAATCGCTGGTGTGTTCACACTTGTTTGGTGATGTCTCATTTTGTTTCAGTCTGAATCAATCCTCCTATGTAACTGTTATGGGCTGAATTCTATCTACTGTTCCCCCGCCCCCCAATTTGGTCCAGTTCCTCAGAGTGTGATTGTATTTGGGAATAGGGCAGTTGCAGATATAATTAGGTAAGACAAAGCCGTTAGGGTGGTTTCTAATCCAACATGAGTGTTTTCCTCATAAAAAGGGGTATTTGGGCACAGACACACAAAGGAAAACACCATCCGGAGATGAAGGCAGAGATTGGGGCCCTGTTTCTGCAGCCAAGGAGCACTCAGGGTGTCAGCAGACACTGCAAGCTGGGGAGAGGCCTGGAGCAGATTCTTCCTCAGATCCCAGAAGGAACCTGCCCTGCCCACACCTTGACCTCAGACTTGTGTTCTCCAGAACAGTGAGAAGATAAATTTCTGTTATTTTAAGCCTTACGTTTTTAAAGGGTAAGTCTTGCATCATACTTTAGAATCGGAATAGCCTGTAATAGTTTTTTGCAGAATTTCATAAGTTATTAGATTATGTTGAAAGCTATATATCAACTGATGAAAATCTCTGTACTTGGAGAAATTGTTTTCTGTTTGAAAGTACAATAGCAGGTATATTTCATGACCAAAGTATATTATCAGGCAGGATTATGGCTAGCCTGAGAGTGCCTTCAAACTTTTTTTTGTTCAGAGACTGCTGCCAGACCCTTTACAATGCTCTGGGATGAGTAGTAGTCCCTCATCTCAGAAGGCATACCACAAAACAGAAAGAAATGCTCGTGCAATCTGCTTGTTTACTCTCATTCATTCAGCAACTACGTGTTGGTGCCTGCTCTGGGCCCCACAGCAGGTACATAGAACCTCACAGAGCAGCTAAATTGTGGACTCAGCCTGAACATGGAGGTGGGAGGACAGGAGGAAGAGGGGGTTCCAGCAAAGAACCTTGGGTGTCCAGGAAATCCTTAGTGCATAGATCACCATGCAGGGCACCAAGTAAGTGTTCAGCAAAGATGTGGCGAGAGATGCGATTAGAGAAAGGGTGAGGTCAGTGTGCCCCTGGCTTTCATGTTGTGTGCAAGAATCTGGATTCTGTCCACAGCAGGAGAGAGCTAGGGAGGACCTTGCAGGGGAAATTTGAATCCAGGGAGTCAAAGCTGGAGGGAGCAACGGTTGTATGACCACTTTGTCAGTCCCCCAAAGAAGCAGTGATAAGAAGGAAGTGGTGGTGAGGTTGGACTCCAGAGGCTGAATTTCAGAGCACTGCAAAGTGACCCAGGGAACCACCAGGATTCTGTGAACATCTGGATGACTACCACAGCCTTGGCTTTGGTGACCAGGTAGGAAATGTTGGTGCGGATAATTGGGATAAAGATGGTGAGGAGAAACGTAGCACAGAGAAGGGAGTGGAGGAGAGAAAATAATCAAGAGAGTTCAAGCACGGTGAGTTCAAGGGCTCTGTGGACTCCTTTGGATAAAAGTCCACTCTATATGGAGCACCTATAATGTGCCTGGCACAAGCTAGGATTTTCACATCTTACACAAGAGAGACTTTACAGCCCTCACAGAGGAGAGGAAATTGCAGACGAGTTTAGTGGCTGTGCAGTCCCATAACTAACCACCAGGCTGGGCTCTGGAGTTAGAGACCTGCCATCTCCAGGCCCTGCATTCTCCTCCTTTCCCCCATGAATCAGCGAAGATTTCCACTGGAGAGGGAGAGTGAAGGCCCAGGATTTGTAAACACAGGGCTGCTGAAGAAGAGGGCAACCGAGTCCTAAGTGTCACCCTCAGTCTGCAAAGAACATTTATAACTCAATTAAATTTCCATCCAGAGCCTTCATTTTGCTGCAATGTCAGGGATATGGTTTCAGTAAAAATGAGTTTTGTCCTTTCCCACCAGGAAAAGTCTGTTCCAGGCAATGGCATTGCAATAAAACAGCAAGTAGCTGTGAGAATCAGGCTGTTGGGGATGCCTTTGGTCTCCATAGCGACCCAAGGAGAGATTCCACCTGTTCTGTGAAGATTCGTCTGCATGGGTCCTGCTAAGTCACCCTCCTCCCTGAAGACGAGCTCCTATGGGTCCTGGTTCCTTCTAAATGACTGCATATCTCACAGGCTCTGGGACTGCTGCATCAGGACATGGGGGACATGGGGCCCATATCTACCTCTCTTGGCTTGGCTGCTTTTTCTACTTTTAGATATCCTCAATCCATCCACATCTACCTAAGAAGTAAGGTGCAGATCTCCTCTGCTGTCCTATCCCAAATGCCCAGCTCCTGTTTTTGTCCCTTCCTCCCCAACCCACCACCCTCACCATTAGACATCTGAAAATCAAGAATCATTTTCCCTCTGTTTTTGTCTGTCCACCTTTGATTTAATTAATGACAAATGGACTAGTTTACTGAAGACAGGAAAAAATCAAATGTATGAGAAAAACACTGGTTGACAAACATTATCTAAAACAATGGGGGTGGGTGAGATCTTCCATGGGGCATGTGGGTGATTTTGTATCCATTGCATGGCTCTGCAGGGCACGGATATTCAGACAGCAAGTGGAAGAGTCAGAGCTTGGGAACAGGCAAAGTTCAGAGGGGGCAGAGGGGAGCTGGAGGGAGGATCTGCAGGCTAGCCACGGGAGGAACTTCCAGAAAGAGAGAGACTTGGCATGTGATCACAGATGTATTGCAAGTCACCTGATCTTTTCTTGAAACAGCAGATTTAGGAGGCTGTTCCATGCGGCAGAGCGTAGAACTGGGGCTGGGAGATTCGGACTCAGCTTGGGCAACCTCACCCCTGCAACCCACAAAACGCTAGAAGCAAGAGCATCTCAGCCCAGCACTGTGACACTTGGGCCTGAGGGGCTGCGGGGCTGTCAGGGTGGTTGGCGGCACCCAGACCTGGCTCTACTCAACGCCCAAAACATCTGCCTCTTTCTTACACAGCTAAACGGTCTCCAGACATCGCCCCATGTCCCCTGGTTGTGAACCGCTGGAAGGATTTCACACCCACCTGCAGACCCTTGGGGGTCATGTCTACAGTGCTTCGTGGCGGTGACACATGCACACATGTGCTCGGTTTCGTCCCGTCAGCCCCTCAGCTCTCACCCGTCCTACCCATGAGGCACGAGTTGGGGTGTCTGGGGACAGGATCAGAACAACACACACCCAGGTCCAGAAGCGGGGCAGCTCTGTGGACTGTCAGCTTGGCTCACTGAGAGCTGATGATTTCATGCCACACGGGCAGCTCTTGCCTTGCAACCAGACACCACCAGGTATCCCGCCAAGGGCCCCCGGCGGTTCCCTCGCTGGCTGTCTTCACAGGCGCCGCTCCAGCGCGCTGACTTCTGCTTTGTGCCGGCCGCTGCGCACGGACCCCGTCCCCACTCGCAGAGCAGCTCCCAGCCCCCTGTCCCCTTGTCCCCTCCACCAGGCCGGGCTCTGCGGGTGGAACGAGGGGGCTGGGGCCGTGTCAGGGGCTTTCTCACAATACATCCACGGAGGCCACCTCGTGTTTTTAGAACGATTGGACGTTCGCAGATCCAGCCCCCCTCCGCCCTCCTTTCCCCCAGTGAGACCCCCTGCATCTACAGTGCACCCTGCACGGATGTGTGCTTTTCTCCTTCCGTTTTCCTTGGTTTCTAAGAGGAATCTCCCTCCTTAGCATGGGGCAGGCAAGGTCGGGGGTCAAGACGCGGGCCTCCTGGGGACCCTAAAGCGTCACCGGGTCCTCGCGGTCCTTCCCAGGGCGCTGCAGGCGTGCGCTGTCCAGCAGGGACTCCCGCAGTCAGACTCCGGGAAGGACGCGTTCAGCCACCTTGGAAGCACCCCCGTCTCGGGAGCTGCGGAAGTGACCCGTGCATCTTGTTTTCAAATCCTATTAGTATAGTCAAACTCTTTTTCTGAATTATTTCACAGAAAATGAAATTCTACTCTCCCCAAAGATACATTTCTCTTATGGCTAATTATGAGCGAAATGTATTAATAAAATAGAACAGTGTGCTTTTTTTCTTTGAAAATGAGGACTATTTTGGAAGAGAAAAAGGAAATGGTTATATAAATCTCTTTTAAGGACTTAAAAAATAACATTATATGGCTACCATTCTAATATATTTAATAAAATATTTGCAATCTTTCTTTCCATGTAGATTTATAATCAGTTGAAGTATGTTATGGATATAAAATAAAATACATGTTTAGGGACCCTCCCCCCATAATCCATTAGTCTAAGAAATTGTCTTAAAAGCAGCATGTCATTATTTTAGAGTTAAACAGTTAAATGTTTTTATACAGGAACATCAAAACCATATATGCTTCAAACAACAAACCTTTTTTTAATGGCTTTCAGATAAAACAATTTATTTATGCAATTAACAACAACATGCAATTTCTAATAATTAGCAGATAATAGTTATCTGCAAAGTACTTTATAAAATTGCCTTTGAACTGCATTCGTTCTGTGGGGAATCACTGAAAATTGGACTATAAAATTACCAGAAAATGTACTGCATTAACAAGAATTTTCTGTATTCAGTTTCTCTTCAAATTTATGGGCTCGAATATTTGTAAACATTTACTTTCATAGACAGAAACCCTATCACCTCACCTCCCTAGAAGGGGAAAAAACATATTGTAGCACATTTTGTTTTTATATGATTTTTATTTTCTTTATTTTAACTTTGATCCCTCCTCCCCCACACCCCATCCTCCCCACAGTAACGGGATATTACTGTGTTATTATTTCTTCTTTGAGAATTAAAAAAAATCACTAATATGCCATTTTTATTGGTATACATAAGTTCTTTCTAATTCCCTTTTATAAACAATTATTATACATTCAGCAATTGTAAAACTTTCCTATTAAACTGAACTGTCTTTGAAGAAAGAACAATAAAAAACATTAAGGAAATGCATTGAGCGAGCATCAAGAAGACATGGAACATGAAAAGGGTGTTTTCGGCCCTTCCTCATTCTCTAAGAGACATCCCCACTGTGTCAGTCCACAAACAGTTCAAGCTCAGTCTGCAGTGTTTGAAAATGTCATTATTCAAAGGTATATTTTCATCTGGCTTCCGACAGAATATTGTCTGTTCAGGCACGGAGATAACACAGTTTGAAACACAAGTCCAGACTTATTTCTGCCAAGACAGGAAGATAAAGCCTGGACAACGTGTCACTGTGGCTAGTGGCCTGGGTTGGCTCCAACCCCCAGGGGGCCAGATGTGGCATGGAGAACGCTTCTGATGCAACGCACTGTACAGAAGACCCGTGAGTCCCCGCGTGGTTCTTCCTTCCATGATCCAGGAGCATACACTTTCGATGTGCCCACTGTCCCCTGCTCGCTTGACTGGCCAGCTCTGTCTCAGTTCCTGTCTCTGGAAGACCCCTCCTCTCAGGCCAGCCCCTGCCCTGCTCGGTGCTTTCTACACACATGGGGAACTTTCCCTCCAGCAGAGTTTACCCTGCTAAGTGTGTGAGAAAGGCCCAAGCAGAACAACTGCGGACCCTGCCCTGAGTCACGTGAGGCAGCACACCACAGCTCTGGGGAGGGCTCACGTCAGACAGAGGGAGGAAAATTGGGAAGAGATGCGTCCATGCTGAGGTGTAACGAGCTTGCAGGCAGCTGTGAACATGCCCGGTTTCCCAGGCAAAAATCCCAATGTCTGCCTCGTATATGCATCTACACCTTTCTTTCCCCACTCCAGAAAGTAAATTTCTGATTAATAATAATAAGAAAAGTAGCAGAGTGAATTTAAAATACCTCAGAAGAAAAAATCTAATTTGTAGGTTTAAAATTATAATTTTATAGAATCTTTTACATTTGTGAAGTGCTCAAACTAGTAATTTATAATTTTGCACTTATCCTTTGGCAGTTTCAGTAAAAGTCAAAGTGCTGTATATTGTGTGAGCACTGAGCTGCAATGAGAATTGGTGAACAGATCATTCGGTAAATTGGCCCTTCAGCAAAAGCTCTTCTGCCAACTGGCTTCAGAGATATGTTTGAATCTGCGAGTTGGTTTATCAATGAATCTCTATTCCCCAAATTGATTTAGGGCAAATTAATCTTTGATGCATTGACCTAATGTTCAGTCTTTCACTAGAATTTTTTAATTAAACTTTTTATTTTGAGATAATTATGGATTCTCATGCAGTTGTAGAATTAATACAGAGAGATCCCTTTTCGCCGAGTTTGCCCAGTGGTGACATATTGCAATACTGTAGTACAATATCCCACCAGGTCATGGACGCCAGCACAGCCCAGACATCAGGATCCCTCCTGCTGGCTTTTCACAGTGACTTCTGACTCCATCTCTCCCAGTCCCACCAAGCCAAACCTAACCGCTGGCAACTACAAATCTGCAACCCATTTCGACAGTTCTGTCATTTCTAGAATGTTGTGTCAATGATGTGATACTCTATGTAAACTTTGGGATTTGCCTTTTCCTTTCAGCGTGGCTTCCTGGAGCCTCGTCCAAGTGGTCGCCAGCCCCTTCCTTCTTACTGCTGAGTAGTACTCCACGGGTCGTAAGAGCTCACTTGTCCACTGTCCTATCAGAGAACACCTGGGCTGACTCAAGGTTCTGGCTTTTCTATGGACATTCGTGGACAGATTTTTGAGTGAGCATACATATCCATTTCTCTGGGACAAGTGTCCAGGACTGCAATTGCTAGGTCATATGGTAGTTTCCTGGGTGGTTTTATAAGAAACTGTCAGACCGCTTTCCAGAGCAGCCAAGCCTTTTCACATTCCCACTAGCAACCCATGAATAACCCAGTTTCTCTGCATGCTCACCAGCATCTGGCATTGCCCCTGTTTTTATTTTAGACATTTTGATATCTGTGTAGGAATAGTTCACTGTGGTTTTAATTAGCATTTTTCTAATGGGCAATGATGCTGAAAATGTTTTCATGTGTTATTTGCCTTCTGTATATCTTCTTCAGTAAAATGTCTGTACATGTCTTTCTCCCAGCCTCTCATCGGATTGTCTGCTTTTTAATGTTGCATTTTGATAATTCTTCTTATGTATTGCACTTACTAGTCATTTGACAGTGTGTAGTTCGCAAATATTTTCTGTCACTCTGTAGCTTGTCTTGTTATACTTTGATAGAGTCTTCAACAGAGCATTTAAAAAGTTTTTTTTAAGAGTTCCAATTTATCAATTTCTCCTTTTATGAATCAAGTTTTGGTGTCAAGTCTATAAAGTATTTGCCTAGTTCTAGATCCTCAAGATTTTTCTCTAATCTTTTTCTAAAAGTGTTACCATTTTACATTTGAGTTCCTAGATCCATTTAGAGTTAACACTTATGTAAGTTGTGAGGTCTGGGTTGAAGTTTATTATTGCTGGCTGTGGAAGTCCACTTGCTCTGGTACAACTTGTTAGAAAGGCCTTCCTTCCTCCCTTAAATTGCTTTTGCAATTAAACCTTTGCCAGTAATTAATTGAGCTTACTTGTGTGGGTCTGTTTCTTTGCTCTCCATTCCATCTCATTGTTCTATGTGTCTGTCCCTCCACCAGGGTCACGCAGTCCAAATTATTGCAGCAAGAGGACATCAAGTTGTGTAGTTCCTCACCCTTTGTCCTTCTTTATCAAGAGTGTTCTCACTGTCCTATGGCCTGGGCCTTTCCACATAAATATTATAATAAGCTTGTCTACGCTTTGCTGAGCTTTTGATAGGAATTGTGTTAAACTTATAGATCAATTTGGAGAACATCTTTACTCTATCAAGTCTTCTAATCCATGAACACAATATGTCTCTCCATTTATGTAGGTCTGTGATTTATTTAATCATCATCTGTACATCTTTAGGTAAGTTTATATATGACTATTTAATTTCCTTTAGAGTGATTGTAAATGGCATTGTGATTTTCCTTTGAATTTCTACCTGTCCATTGTTAGTACATAGACGAGTGTTTGGTTTTCAGGTATTGGCCTCATGTCCTGTGACCCTGCTGAACTTGCTTGTTAGTTGCAGGAAATGTTTCTTTATAGATTCCTTGGGACTCTCTACATAAATGTACATATCTTCTTCAAATGGACAATGTTTTATTTCTTCCTTTTCAATTTGAGTGTTTTCTTCAAATTTTCTTTTTCTTGCCTAGTTGCATTAGCTGGGAGTATTACATTGAACAGTAGTGGTGGAAGGAGATATCCTAGTCTTGTTCCCAGTCTTCAGGAGAAAGTGCTCAGTCATTCAGCATGAGCTTTCTGGGAGCCGTAGGTTTTTTGCAGATGCTCTTTATCATGTTTAGTCAGTTTCCCTGTGCTCTTAATTTCCTTAAACTATTTATCATGAAAAACTGTTGGATTTTGTCAAATGCTTTTTCTGCATCAATTGATATGATCATTCAGATGTTTTTTCTTCTTTAGTCTGTCAATATGATGCATTGCAATGATTAATTTCTAAATATTGAAATAGGCCTGCATACCTGAAATAAATCCCATGTGGCCATTACATATAATTCTTTCTTTACATCATTAGATCTGATTTGCTAATATGCTGTTAAGGATTTTTGCATCTATGTTCATGAGTGATATGGGTTTGTTTTATTTTGGGGGGTTCTTTGTGTAGTGTTGGTATCAGGGCAATAATCGATTCCTAAAATGTGTTGGAAAGTGTCCCCTTCACTTTTAATTTCTGGAAGCCATTGTGTAAACCTGTTGTTAATTCTTTTTAAAAATGTTTGGTAGCATTCTTCAGCAAAACTGTTTATACCTGGAGATTTCTTTTTTGGAAGATTTTAAATTATAAATTCAATTTTTATAGTGACTATTGGATTATTCAGATAATTTATTTTACTTGATTGAGTTTGATTCCTTTTCATTTAAAAATAATTGGTTCCTTTCTTCTAAAGTTTATGAGTCTAAAGTTGCTCATAACGTTCCCTTATTATTCTTTTTATGTGTGCAGGATCTGTAATTGTACCCTTTGTTTCATTCCTGATATTGGTGACTTGTGTCTTCTCATTTGTATTAAAGCCTTGCTAGCGGCTTACAAATTTTATTAATATTTTTGGTTTCATCACTTTTCTCTATTGTTTTTCTGTTTCCAATTTTATTGGCTTCTGCTCTTATCTTTATTACTTCCTTGCTTCTGCTTGCTTGAAATTTATTTTACTCAACTTTTTTCCTAGTTTCTTGAGGCAGAACTCATTGATTTAAGAACTTTCCTCCTTTCCCCTTCATGTTAATGCAAGCATTTAGTGCTATGAATTTCCCTACTAGCACTGCATTGGCTGCATTTCATGTATTTGATATGTCTTATTTTTATTTTCATTCAGTTCTATGTACTTTTTATTTGCTTACTTTGAAGTACATTGTTAATTTCCAAGTATTTGAGATTTTCCTGTTGTCAGACTGATTCTACTTTGATTCCATTATGGTCAGAGAATTTTGTGTAATATCAATTCTTTCTTATTGGTTGAGATTTTGTTTTGGCACAGGATATGGTCGATCTTCTTGTTGCTGAATATTGTATATATGCAATTATGTCCTCTTGGCTAGTTGTGTTGTTCAGCTTTATATCTCTGCTGAATTCATATTTAATAGTTTTATCAGCTGTTTATGGAAGTTCAGGGGGGCTGAAGTCCCCAGATATAACTGGATTTTTCTCCTTTTCTTTTCAGGTTGAAATGCTTCCTTCATGTTTGAGGCTGTGTTGTTTGTTGTGGATACTTTTAGGATCACTGTGTCTTCTGGTGGACTGATCCTTTTGTCATTATGTGATGCCTTTCTTCATATCAAGTAATTTTCTTTGCTCTGAAATTTAGTTTATTTTATATTAATGGGGCTACTTTTTCTTTTTTTGTTAATGTTTGCCTGGTACTTCTTTTTCCACTTTTTAATTTTCAATCTACCTATATTGCTAAATTTGAAGTGAGTTTTTTTGAAGCAGTGTACAGTTGGGATATATTTTTTAATCCATTCTGCCAATCTCCACATTGGGATTAGTATATTTAGACCATTTATATTTAAGGTAACAATTGATATGTTAGAGTATAATTCCACCATTTTGTTATTTTATTTTTCTCTTGTTGTCTGTTTCTGGTTTTTCCATTTCTTTATTTGTGGGTTACTTGATCATTTTTAAGGGTTCCATTTCTCTTTAATTATAGTGTTTATAGTAGCATCATTTTAAATGTTTTTTCTTACTGGTTGCTCTGGTATTACAATGTACGTACACAAACACAGTTATAGATATCACGTGAAGTGTGGAAATCTGAATTTCACTTAGTTTGATTTATCCTTTCCACTCTCAAATGCCATTGTCTTGATATCAGATGTGTTATATTTTTGCTCCAGTTTTTACCCCTGATTTAGAACTTCATGAGGAAAAGGAGTGTCTGTTGTATTTACCCACAACCTCCATTCTTTCCATTGTTGGCTTTCTGTCCCTGATGCTCCAAGATTTTTTAAAATCATTTTTTCTGTTTGAAAATATTTCTTTATTTCTTGAATGATAGTTCTGCTACCAACAAATTCTTTCAGTTTTTCTGGGTCAGAGAGTGTTTTTATTTCTCCCTCAGTCCTGGAGGATTGTTCGCACTTGATACACATCTTCTCTTTCAGCATTTGAAATGTGTTGTGCCACTTCAGTCTGGTCTCTGTAATTTCAGATGTGATATCTGCCGTCTTTCCAACTGGTGTTCTCTCTATTTTCAAGATTTTCCTTTGCCTTCAGTTTTCAGAATTTTAATTTTGCTGCATTTTAGCGCAGGCTTCACTGATTTATCTTGTTTGGGATTTACTCAGCTTCTTGAATCTATAGGTTTGTGTCTTGCCAGTTTGGGAAGTTTCAGCCATTATTTCTTCACATAATTTTCCAATCCTTTGTTTTCTCTGCTCCTGGAACTCCAGGGCTACCAATGTTGAGTTTACTGCTCCTGAGGCTCTGCTTCTTCCTTTTTCCTCAGCCTTTTCCCTCTACTGTTCAGATATGGTGAATTCTGCTTATTCTATGCTCTATTACGTCCACTGCATTATTGAGCCCATCCAGTGGTTTTTATTTCTTTCATTGCATTTCCCAGTTCTATAATTTCTCAGAGGAAAATGCCAAAAGATTAAGTGAATTGCCTGGGTAAAGGTGGTAGAACGGGACCTCCTAGGAAACTACATTTATGAAAAGTCCATGGTGAGACAGAACATGGCAAGCCAAGGCATTCATTCTTGTGAGATTTAGGGTTACTCGAACAAGAATAGATAATGTTCTGAAAAATCTTGAATACCGTATTAAGGAGTTTTGAAATTTAAACTGAGACCAATGGGAACAGTCATTGTAGGATATCATGGAAGAGTGAGTATGGCTAGTTATGAACTTTAGAAATATCTCTCTTATTTCTGTTTCTGAGAAAAATTGATGGCAACCTATTAGGACAGAGGGACTTGAGCACTGCACTATTAACTGACGGGGAAACGGATCACAGCAAGAAACACGCACTCCCAGGGAAGGGCATAGAGTGTGGTAGACGCTCCCGTGGCGTGCAGGAAGCAAAGACCTGACACCTGTGAGCAGCACTGTAAATACTTCCAGATAACAGAAAAGAAAGAGATGAAAACATTACTTGCAAAAAACATAGCTGAAAGTGAACGTGTGGCACTTTCAATAGAAACGCAAAACTTAAGTGAGACTAAATTTTTACCTCCTGCCCTCAATTACTCCTCATGTGTACTGGCATGAGCAAGGATCCAGTGGCACTTTAACAAAAATGGCCACAGAAAGGTGTCCACAGCAGGCACCTGTGGCGCTACAACGTGCTTCCCGCCTTCCCCATCATCTGGGTTCTGGCCTCAGGCCTCATTCCCAGCTCTGAGCTTTCATCCCCACTGCGTCTGTGCTGAGCTGTCCTTCAAGGTCCAGACACCCGCCTCCTTTCTGCCCCAGCAGAACAACAGCAGGTGCACCACACATCAGAGGCTCTGGGAGACATGATGGCCACATGGTTCCCTTACATACCCATCAACCAGTGAGTAAGGTGTTGAAACATTTCATAAAGTAAGCTAATTTGACAGCTATGATGTGAGTAGTACAGGACTCAGATGGTCAAGGTGCCTGGGAGCTGCAGCAGCAGGGGTGTCTACAGCATCCCGGTCTAGGCGACCAGGAGCGAGGTGTATGGAGAGGAAATACCAGCATTTTTCATTGCATTTTTCAGTACCATAATTTCTCAGAGGAAAATGCCAAAAGATTAAGTGAATTACAGGAGGGGTGGCTTTGCTGTTTGCATAGGCAGAAGGGAGGAGATATGGTCTGGATGTGTTCACTCAGCAGTGCCTCCAGACTGTCCAAGGGGATGTAGGGAGCTTGATCTGTGGGTCTCTGAAGCAGGAGAATGAGTGGGGTTTGCAGATTTGTCAGTCATCAGGCTGGAGTTAATAATTGTTCATGAGAGTGAATGAGGTCACTTGGGTGTGGGTGTGCAGGGAGAGAAGAGTGTTGAGAGCTGTACTTTGGGGAACCTCAAGATTAAAAAGGAGGGAAAAGCCAGCAGAGAGTATTGCAGAGGAGAAGCTGGAAGGACAGAGGGGAGGGGAAGACGAGTTGTAGCCCTCATGAGGGTGTAGGCCTCAGTCAAAAGGAGCCCATTGCTGACCTTAGACAAGATGGTTTTGGAAAATAGTAGATGCAGAAACCATCGTGCAGCACATTGAGATACAGCCAGAGGTGCAGACGTGGAATCACTGAGAACAAGCAGTATTTTAAGGTGCTTGACACCAAAGATGATGGATGTGGGTGACCCAGGTGGCTCTGTGGGGAGCCAAGATAGGGAGAGATTTCCACTTAGGGCTTCGGCATGACTGAATGTTGCACAGGTCAGATTTGTGGGCCAGACCATGAACCTACATGTCTGTCGACTAAGGAATTTGTCTGCATGGAGCTTTATGATATCTTGCTTTGTTTGTTACATTTACCTATGAGTGACACGGGGCATGAGGTAGTGAAGATAGGTTGGAGTGGGTTTGGCTGGTTATGAAGAAAACATGCAAGAAATAAAGAGAATTACATATTTCGGGCCTCTGGACTGCATCGTTCAATTGTGCAATTTCATGTTGGTACAAGACATTTCAAGATCCTCATGAGTTAGCTGTACTGAGAAAGCATGTTGAAAAGGCAGTCTCTTCACCCAAAGACAAAGTCTCAAGAAACAAAAAAGTATGTATCTGCGATATCAACTATTTCTGCCGTCTGGATTGAGGGATACTGCCTTTCTCTCGAGGTGGCCCATCGGTGGCTAGGGCAACCCGTGTCAGTTCTGCTTTCCATGTCTCCCACATGGGAATGCATGGGATGGTGCTTGTGATCTGGTGGCCCTCCTTCCCCTGACTCCTCTCTGCTGTCCTACAGAAAGAAGGCACAGGCAGTGGACATTGGCAGTTGATCCTTGTCATCTATGAAAACTCAAGAATTTGTGCTTTTTCTCATCATCACTTGATAAAATACCCTTCTGATGGCACCATTTTCTTATAATAACACAAGTAGTTGCTGAAAAGAGACTTAGTCACTGAACATTAGAGTATTTCCAATAGTAGAACTTAAAATTACAAAAACTGGAGCAACATAATCCATGCTGATGGAGAAGAAGATGCAGAAAACTAGAGATGTAGAATTTCTCTAAGAAGTTGCAAGTGGACTATCAGGCCTACGATTCTGGACCACGTGCTCATGTATTTTTATCGCTTTGTGTGTGCACTGTCTTCAGAGGCTGAATAGACACAGGATATGGGCTGACTTTCAGGGGAGCCCCCTGCCAGGATGACTTTGAAAATAGGGGTTGGGAGGTAGGGACCTGGGTGTGACAGCACCTCCTTTACGTGGGCCTATTTCACTCTGGACATCTTATTTGACCTACTGGAGATGTTTTTCCTCACTTCAATCTTTTCTTACTTCACAGAATTGCCAACATTATGTTTAAAGTGTGTACATCTGCACCTACATGTATCTGCATATATTACATTTAGATTATAAAATTGCATACAGATATGAATGTCAATATTACCCTTGAACATCATACAACAATCAAGATAATACAGGATTAGGTACCAACATGAAACTGCAGATTATGGAAGCAAGTTGTCAGAGCCGTGAGGGGTCCAGACTAGGTTTGTGGTTTGGGTAAATAATGAGAGCTCCCTGAACCGTCAGTTTTCTCGTTTGTGATATGAAGGATTCAGTGTATATGTTCTTCCACTCCAGTGGCTCTTTGAGTGGGAAAGGCTATAAGTGGTACAGGAGTTCAAAGGAAAAGAAATCAATAAAGTGGGACTAATATGAGGAAAAAAGGAATAAAAACTGCAGTGCAGATAATAGTAAAAAGAACGCAATGAAGTGTGTTAGACCACGAATGAAACGAAGCCAAATTAGGCTGAAATAAAGCTCATCTTCCAGCTCAAAGTGCTGACTGATTTTCTTTTCTTTTTCTATTTTTTTCTTTTTTTGCACCTTTCAATTTGAATGTAGACAACAGCTCCTTAGCCAAAGAGAGAGTGGTAGATTCGCAGTGTCAGAGAGATGAAGCCGGCGTTCAGCACTGGACAGGGAAGAACTTTCCCCATCCCAGGCAGGAGGGTTTGGACACCCAGTATCAGGGCCAGAGAGAAAATAAGAAGCAAGGGAACTTCAGGTTGTTGTGTTTCTCTACGTTTCCCTGGCCAGGGAGCTGAGAAGCTGAGGAAGAGGCCCCTTTCCCAGGCCACCGTTAAACCTGCATTGCAGGACTGATCTTCCTGAAGACGTCCAGATACAGTTCCCAGCGTCAGTGGTGGCCTGTGGTGGAAGTGGCCAGATGTCATATTCCATTTGGAATACTTTATCAGATATCTATAGAGGCAATTATTTTAAACTTTCCAAAAATACATATTGCCCTTTCTATTTTTCCCAGAAAAGAAAAAATATGGGCATTTTTGTCCTAATTGATTTTACAAAGCTAATGTAATATTTATTGCAAAATCTGAGAAGACACACACACAAAAGAATCTGTAGACCAGTTTTATCATGGACTGCAAAAATTAAACATGAAAAAATAAAATCTAATCAAGGTCAAGGGTTCACATCCCTGTACTGGCCAGCTGCTGAAAAGAAAAAAGAAAAATCAAGCAGTATAGTAAGTAAAAAATAGACTATGGGCCATTTTTATTTCAGGAATAGAAAGTTCATTCAAAAAAGGAGAAGTTGATTAATATGATTTTCACATCAAAAGTTTAGATTTAAAAACCCTGTGGCCATCCCAATAGAAGTTAATAAAACTCAGCATTCATTATTATTTGATTCATGGTAAACTAGGAATATAACGATACCTAGAAATAGAAGGATACTAGGAAATGGTTAACATTGCTGTACATTGGCAGAGGCAATCAAATCATTTCTGTAGGGCAGGATTTTCCAACCTCGGCACTATTGACATTTTGGGCTGGATAAGTTTTTGTGGTCAGGTTTGTCCTGTGCACTGTTGGGTGCTGAGCAGCAGCCCTGGCCCTCACCCACCAGATGCCAGTAGCACCCTCTGCCCCAGTTGTGACAATCAAAAATGCTGCAAACATCCCCAGATGTCCCCCGGGGGGTAAAAGCACTCCAGTTGAGAACCCTTGCTGTAGGGCGATATGTGTAAAACCTTAGCAAAGTCCAGAGCAGTGCTGTCCTGTGGAACTCTGCAGAGATGGAAACTCGAACACTGAAATGTGGCTAGTGTGCCTGATGACTAACTTTAATATTATTTAATTTCAATTCATTTAGATTTAAGTGGACATGTGAAGCTTGTGGTTGCCCTATTGGATAACTCAGGTTTATGGCACTTGACCCAGTCTTCCACTTCCAGAAAATCCTATTAAAGCACCCATTAGAGGAATGTCCAAAGATGCTTGTCTATGGCACTGTAAGTTTTATTAATGAAAAAATAAAAATAATTCATGGAACAGCAATAGGAACTAGTATGGTTTTCATCAAGATGTTTGTTACAACTACATCAGGACTTGAGGGGGTCTAGGAGCAAAGGCAGTTTGAGAATCACAACACCTGACGTGACTTGCTCTGCTTTCTCACGCACAAGTAACACCACCATGCAGGGTCTACCCTTTTGGGAAGTCACAAACCTCCCCTGAGATAGTCTGTTTTATCTTGATTTTAAGATCTTCACAGTAAGACACCTCTTTGTTCAGAATGGCAAAGCATCTAACTGCATATATACAATTACATATTTTTAAAGTCCTGCTATTCACATAAAGTATTTCACATTATTCCAGATGAAACAAAACTAGGAGAGACTTGGGTGGGAAGAATAAGGGTGAAAAGGTTAAGAGAAAGGATTACTTCATATTCTTCTAGAAAGCAACTGTTACCTTTCACGGACAAGCGTTATTTGACAACCACTAAAACATAACAAACGGCTTATTTACTTGGCTCATATTTTGCTGCAGGGTAACAACTGTACCTGTGGACTTCTTAAGTCCTCCAGACTCTGAGATTTTTCTCTAGAACATATTTCCCAGGCTGTCACAATCCACTCTGTCACTCTTGTGTCTTGTGCAAGAAGTAATATAAAGCGCAGTGCAATTCCGAGTGTTTTATGGGTTGCAGAAGAGAGAGATAAATGATTACGATCCATGTTCTCCCTGCTTCTGCACCGTCCGCTGGCTCCCCACAGCTGGACGACACACGTGATCTGTCTTAACAGTGACAGAAAGTAATCCCCAAGGAATGAAGTTCTACATGCTCTCTGCTGAAAGGACCCTATTAAGTTGTAGGTCCGTTGGATCGTCCACCTGCCCCATGCAGTTGTCCCACTTCTCTGGGGACATGGTGTGTGATGTTGGCAAGGGCTCAGTCCATTGTGGTAACAGAATTTGAATCAGCACCTGAGTTAAAAATCTCAAATGCAGAAATCTTTTCCTAAAATGGCATGCTTTTAATTCTGCATTTACCATACTTTAGTATTTGTGATGGTCTTCCAAAATAAGGGACACATATTGGGAGAGGCAACATGAGTGACAGAAAACTATGGAAGCCCCATGAGGAGGACTTGGCAAAGCCACCCCATGGATTTGCAAACTTGCAGAACTGGCGTCTGTCTCAGAGTTCTTTTTAGTCTCAGAGATGGTTATGATAAACAAAGATCTGGTTAGCCATTCTTTCTTGATATTATTTAGAAAGAGAAATCATTTCCTCAGCTGTTTTTATAGACTCTAAATATATAGATCATCTAAATCAAGCATTCAAATGCATCACCTGGCTTTCAGCTGTGGTTCACATGAAAAATTTAGTGCTTCTCTTCATCTCTCCCTCTCTCCCTGTCTTCTTTCTTTCTTCTGTTCTTGTCTTTTGCTTTTCCTTTTATCATAAAGTTCTCACACCTGAGCTTTGAAAATCAGTGTCCAAATGAATTCTTTTACAGGAAACATTTTGCAATACAAGGAAATATTTTGTTTGGATAGATTTGCTCTTAAGCCATGTATAATATTCTCTACTAGAAGCCATATTCTACAGTGTGTTCCTTTGTGAAATCAAGTTAATAGATTAACTTTGTGCACACAATTGCTTGACTTTGACATACAGAGAAATATAACTGTTCTCACCACCTCAAATTTGACCATTTTAATAGCTGTTGGGTTTTTATAAAACTTAGGTGAGTAAAAAGGAATATGTTTCTTTACTTCTCAGCAAATTCTCTAACTATTCACTTATAGCTTGTGATAAAACATTTTCTTTCCAACTCTGAAATTTCAAATTTGATAGTTTTGTAATGGTAAATATATGTGTGGATATATAACCTAATACATCTGAATAAACACTTAAAAAAATGTTTTACTTTGTTGGGAATTTTTTTGCCCATTTCTCAAATTGTGAAATAGCTATCCCCCCAACCCCATTTAATAGGTTGTAGTCCTCAGCAAGCCCTTTCTTTCCTCTCCCCCAAAGTTTCCCCTTTTTCCTTTCATTTCCTTTGCCCAAATGTTTTTCTTCAGAGCAGTTGCTTTATTTTAAAGGGATTTATTCACATTTATTTTTACCCTCATTTAGACAACCATGTAACTTTTTATTTTGTAGTTTTCCATGTCTATTAAAACTTTTGCTTCTTTAAAAAAAAATCAAAATTTAAATGTACTATTAAGTAAGTAGAGCATTCAATTGAATGCTGATGACCTCAAGAATTTTCCAAATAAAAGCAAGAACTAAGGCAATTGGAGCACACGTCACTCGGGCTTACTGGTCAGAAGACAGGGGACGTGGCGTGAGGATGTGAGGACAAGCAGGGAAATACTAGGCTGGGCCAGGGTAAATCACCTGACCTTTTGTTCACTTTACCACCACTGTTTGCATGCTACCACCTGTTTGCCATGCTACCTCCGGGCATTGTGAAGGCACTGAGAATGTAAAGAACCAGAGACTGGCCTCCTCCCAGAGCTCTTACTGGCCAGTTGGCTGGAAAGTGGGTGATCGTATCTGATAAAATCAGATTTGCTATTTCAGCCATTTAAATATGAAGACCAAATTCTGTTCTTGTGAGTTCTGGACAGTTCAAAACCTGTAATGTACTTACTTATCTAGGTGGAAAGTATTTTTAAAAGTCAGTTTTATATACATAGTTGAGAAAAATGAATAATTATTGAGGTTTAAAATAAAATTATCTACTGAATTACAATATTTTTAGGAGATGAAAGAAAACAGAGCAACATCTCTTCAATGTTTTACTCATATCATTCAATCATCTTAAAAATATACCATTGTAACATTGAATATTTGTAGGAAAACACAGTTGTCTGGGGTTTTGGAGTTTGTTTGTTTGTTTTTATTTTTGTCATTTTCACACTTCTAATTTTTATACTATGACATGAGCTATACAGATGATTGACTTAGATTTTTTCTTAGAAATTAAATAATCTTATGTAATTACAGTGAGATTTCTTGATGGGAGTGTGCAACTCACTTTTAGTACTTAGCATATATACTAATATAATGAGATTGATCACTTTCAAGATTTGGTGAATACATGTCAAAATCCATCTTTAAGTTGATGTATTATCTCATATTCATACATATACGGATACACTCAGACAACACCTCAGAAATAGACAAAGAAGGATGTAGCTGTGGAAGGCAGATAACACACAAGGTTTGTGTAGCTATTGATGGTTTATAAAGTAGCTTTCCATACAGTAGTCAATTTCAACTAAAATTTATCTTGTGATGTGCACAGAACAGATGATATTACTATTGTTTCCACTTTACCTATAAAGAACATGGGAATTGGAAATTTAAATGATTGGCCTTTATCAGAGAGATGAAAAGATTTAAGTACAAGGGGAAAGAGGAGAGGAAGGAGATGCATGTTTCTTTGCGATCTGTTACATGTTTGCACCTGTGTTCTTCTACATCATCTTCACAGCAACCTGGCAACCTGGAGACCCAAACCCAGGGAGGTGACTTGGTGTTCAGGGATGCTGAGGGAGTTTCAGCTCCTAACCTGACACTTCTTCCACCTCCCCGTCATGGCAGTAAGTTTCTGATGTAAATTTTGTGCTTATTCTTAGTATTGCTACTGTCGGTGGTCTTGAAATGTATAGTTTTCCAAAATGAAGGCATGTGGTGAGAAAACATAAAGCCATCATATGTGCTAACAGGCAAAGCTACAGATTAAAACTCCCTGTCACCCTGGCTAATCATGAACCGTAGAAAATACACCCAGAAATGCGCAGTCGTCACAGAAGAGTAAAGAAATTGAATGTGAGTGTAGTAATTTTCTTCCCCCCCATTCTACTCCTGGATCTGTGGAGGTAATCACTCAACACAGTTAAGACAGCTAAATCACATTACCAACCTGCTCGACTTTGCCTGGCATGTTAACTGCTCCTCAGATTGTGCTTTGTGCAAGGCGCTGGCTTCCCTCTCTGCAAGGTTATTGACATGTGTTCTTAAGACTGCAGGATGTTTTATTGACTTCATAATTATTCTGTGTGTGTGGTTAGTTTAGTTTATATCTATGAGGAAGCTTATTTTATGCTCTTTAAAATGTAATAAAACTAAATTGTATATGATTCTCCAAGAGTAGAGAGGGTCTTGGAGAAGAGTGAAGAATTCTGACTTCCATTGTCTTGAGTTATTCATTTAAAAAATACTGAGTCCACACTGTATGCTCAATGCTACAGGGAATTAAAATATGTGGCAAAGAAGTCCTGCCTTCAAAGCTTATAGTCTGGTAGAAGAGATGAGAAACACAGAGATGCACATTTAGTGAGATGAGAGCAACATTACAAGGAGGTGCAGAACAGTTCTGAAATCCAGAGACCATCATTTCACGATTCCAAGATTTAGGGCATTTTTATAAAGGTGATATTTAACTAGATTTTGAAGGATATGTCCAATTCAAGAAGAAGAAAAAAGGAGAAAAATATTCTTGAGGAAAGTATAAAAAGGAGAGAGGAAGTCTGGTTGGATTGGTGATACGTGCATGATAAATTAAGAAACAAAGCCAGAGAGCAAGACGGGCAAAGGTCTAGGAAACCTCAGTATTGCACATAACGACAGAACGTTCTTCAACAGGCCTGCCTGGAACCCCAACATGTATCTCTGATTCTGGAGTTCAATGAACCTGCACTCTAATGCCCATTCTGGTGTGCATTGACTGTGCAACTTCTGTTTCTGATGAAAGTCTCGGTTTCCTGATCTGTAAAATGGGGTTCAAACAGCTCCCATATCGTAGTGTTGCTGAGAGAACTAAATAAGAGGATGTAGGTGAGGTGCTCAGTATATCTCTTGGTATTCAGATGTTAAGCGTCAGGTGTGTTTTATTAAAGATAGAAACTTCATCAAAGTAGAGAGTTGTTGAGATCACTAAGGGTGAGTGTAGAGAGAAGGAAAACACAGAGAAGAAACTATCATGGATAGGAAAAAATAGGGCAGTGCAGGATTGCTCAAGATGGGGACATGAAAAAGTTCAAGGGGCATTGCTTAGGAATGCTAACTATTGCAGAAAGATCCACGTGAGCTGAGAAAATTCAGTTGGATTTGACATTCAGAAGTGGCATTGAGAAAGTGGTTTGCTCAAGTGGTGGGAACAGAAGCAGGTTGTGAAGTTGGCCGTGAGCAAGCAGAGGGAGGAGGGAGTGCTGGGGAGCCTGATGGTGGACAGTGGACACCGTACAGAGGGATGGCAGCAGCTGCCAGCCCCAGATATTTATGACCAAAGAGTCCTCAGCAGACCGAGTGCACGAGACACTGAGGATGAGCCCAGACAAAAGGAGGACTTAAAAGTAGATGGAATAGCGGGAAGACTGGACAGAGAGGGACTTAGGACAGGCAGAGCGAGGAGCAGGAAGCATTGCTATGGGAGGGAGGACAGGGTGGTCCCAGGCGGACAGTGACCTCAAGGAACAGGTGATCGCACTGCCTGGTAGAGGAACTGCATAGAGAGTCAGGAGCTCTGGATGTCAACCCTGGAGACTCCTCTGTCTTCACAACATTGGACGCAGCTCGCCACCTCTCAGACACACGGGGTTCTCATTGGAAACACAGAATTTAAATAATCCCAAGGTCCTTTCTAACATTAACATGCTATTCTTCTCTGAGGTTCTTCACAATGACCAAACTTAAAATTTGCACCTGTTGTCAATAATACAAGACAATATGTTTAAAGAGGAGATTTTACTCTGACCAACCCGCTGTCCAAGTGGGCACCGGTGATCACTGGACTGCATGCTAATGCTTCATTCAGACACGAGCCCCACGTAGGTACAAGAGAAGTTAGAAAAGGGGAAAGCGTGGGTGTGTGCATCAGTGGACGGCCTACTTTCCCATGTGCACAGCGAATCTGTCAGCCTGCCCAGTGGCTTGGACATCCCAGGACACAACCTGGAGTCTAGCTGGGCAATTGAGTTGGTGGGACTCGCGAGCGGGTGGGGCCATCTGCAGGGGTGGACGAGCCTCTCAGCCAGCAGCAAGGGCCTGTCCCATCTCTGAGTGAATCTCTGCTCTTAAGTTGCCTTGAGAGTTGGACATGGTCTTATTCCAACTGCCTGACAGGCGGAAACACTGTGCTCCTCAAGTGTTATTAACACACCTTCCATCTTTGATTAGAGAGCTTGTGATACAGATGGTGGGAAGAACATTGATTTTTGATAAAAACTCTCTTTATACTGAATTTTTGTACTAATTACGCTTTTTTCCTTCAACTATTCTGCCAGTCTTTGAATCTGCTTCTGCTTCCTACTTTCGCATAATTATAACACCCGCTTTCTGACCACGGGTCTGTCAACATTGGAGTGGAGGGAGGACAGGCCCTTCCAAGCTGCTCCTGCTGTCCCATTTCAGACTGCAGGTCTAGTCCCTGAACAACAGAACTGGGCATATTTCACTGAAGTGTCTTTCTATGGCAGGACAGGTGAGATGCATTTGTTTATTCCTGTATGGGTTTTATTTCACTGTATCATTTGGATTTTGGAATTATGTTAGCAAGGTGATGTGTGGAGGTAAATGGAAAACAATTCTCTCATTTATAGATCCATACGTTTACACAATAAATAGTAAGATGCTTAGATTCTCTATAACGCTATGACTTAACCAAGTATGTAATAAATGAGGCATGGATAAAGAATATTATACTAGGGATTTGGGGTGATATGAGAGCATCAGCAGGGGATCACGTAATCTCTATCCTGATGTTGTGTTATTGTATCCAAGGAGAATGTCTGCGTAGAACCATAATGAAGTCCCATGGTGGACTCTATGCCATTGAGACACTGACGGAGACTCTCACTGATAAGCCCCATCTACTGCCAAGGAATATCTCCAGACAGCAGGGCTGATGCAGGTGCAAAATTTAAGGGAACTCCAAAAAAAAAAAAAAAATCAGTCATAAAATAAGATTTTAATGCAATTTTAAAAAATCAAAATTTACGCAAAATATCTGTGATAAAAAAATCCACGTTGTAAGTAAAGAAGGTTAGTTGTGTTGTCCTCAGAGCCACGTTGGCAAAAATGAAATGTCAGTGATGCTGATAGTGTCTTTCAATACTTGCTTCATGGGGTTTTTTTGTGTGTTCATTTTTATTTATTAAAAATATTGCATTCAATTTTTATATATCTTGATTACTGAGGTTTTTGACACCCTTTAAATGTTGTGCCTGAGGCAACCCAGCCATGTCCTGGTGGGGGAGAATCAGCAATAAAGAGCAACGCTGCTTCCTGAGGTGGGGTTCATAAACCTGCTCCTGAGGCACAGGGTGAGGGTGCATGTACGTTTCTATCCTGAAGTTGTTTTTTCAAGAATGTGTATTGAGCACCTACTGTGAACCAAGTCACATTTGGAACCACCCCAGGAATCTAGAGTCCAGCAGGACTTCACAGAGCCAGTAAAACCAGGGCAACCGATGGGGGACAGAGAGCACATAGGACCGGCTCTCACCTCCTCCACAGGCAAGGTGACAGCCCCACTGAGACGCAAAGATGAGAGAGTGGGCGGGAGGTGGTGGGTGTGAGGAAGAGGGAGGGATAAGTTGTAGAGAGAGGCTGCCTTAGTCCGTTCGTGCTGCTGTAACCCAAGGCCTTAGACTGGGTATTTATAACAGAGAACATTTACTGCTCACAGTTCTGGAGGCTGGGAAGTCCAGGATCACGGTGCTGGCAGATCACGTGTCTATCAAGGGCCTGGTGCTGCACAGGTGGTGCCTCTGTGGTGAGGGCACAGATCTCATCTGCGAGGGGGGAGCCTTCATGAGCTAATCACTGCCCAGGGCTACCTGCGGCCACCTCCTCTTAATACTGTCATGTTGGGGAGTAGGTTTCAACCTATGAATTTAGAGGGGACACCAGCATCCAGATGATAGTGGGGACTGAGTTCCTAAAGAAGGCTGGAGTTGACAAAGAGCAAGTCACTGGTCTGCAGCTCAGATGTGGGAAGAAACCGTTCACTGGCAGCCATGGCCAGAGAGACACTGGCTGGGTGTGGAAGGCTGGCAGCTCACCCCTTCCGCCTCAGAACTGTGAGAACTGGGAGCAACCCAACCCACAGAGGCCTAGACTGGGCACTGAAGTTCATGAGTCCATGTAACATGTAAGGCTAATACATCAAATAAAATTTCAGAAGACGTAAATAAAGGACATGGACAAGATTAGCTCAAATGCATATTTGAACAGAAAGACTTGACTAAATAAGATAATTAGGAAGTGGAAAAACAGCACGCAGATTAATTGATATACCAGTAAAGACAGCCCAGAAAAAAATGCGAAATCTGAGAGCTTCGGCACTCTCTCTGTGGGTTCACAGCTCCTGCCCCTCCTCCTCCCCCAGGCGTGTGACATAATCACATCACGACCACGTTAACGACCTGTGGAGGGGTGTATCCCAACACAGTGAGAGCAGTCGTGTTTGGGTTGTGGGATTAAACAAATTTTTTTTTTTTTTTAGCTTTTCTACTTTTTGACAATCTTCTATTTTTTCTTTAAGCCACATATATTTCTAATGTAAAGATAAATTATATTTCTCATTGTTGTGGCATAAAAACTCACATTGGTACAGTCTTTAAAAACAGTGAATAAAATCTTCCCCATTTATTCTCTCCCGCTCTCTTTCCTACTCACTGCTTGCATCCCATATTCCTCCCTGTCCACTCCTGTTCCTCTTGTTTTTTCCTTTCTGAGTATCTGCTTCATGCTCCACAATGTGCCCACGGTCCTGTCTGGATCGTGCCCTCAGTTACCTGTTTCTGACCTTTTTCCTCCACATTTGTTCTTTTGGGAAGCATGACACAGAGCCAGAAACATGGGATTTCATTTTCTTTTAAGAATAAAAATAGAATCATGTTAATTCTTCCCATAATTATGTCACAATCCCACATTTTACTCAAGTTATTCTTATCAGTTAGTGCAAAGTTATTAACATGTACATTTTAGACTAGTGTGGTCTCATAGGACCTTTGGGACGGAAAAGGAACCAAGCAATATTAATTCCACTTCATGGAAGAGAAGACACTCAGAGGGGAGGAGGGCCTGCTTGCAGAATCGCGGCGTGTTGGAGACGGGCTTGAGAGTGGAATGCATGTTCGCTGAGTTTGAGCTCCTGTGTCCTGTACCGGCTCCTGCCAAATTTTTCTTTCATGACCTGAGTGGCATTGTGGCCAGTCCCACCCTAAAGGGAACTGAAAGTGATAACTTGGAAATCTTTCCTTATACAGAATATCTCCATTAGGTTCTGAACCAATAAAACTCTGGAGTTATTATATTATACTGTACCCACAAATGGCATAATTACAAACTACTTCCTAATTTGAGAATTCCAGAGAGTTCAAAGAGGTCAAATGTTTAATTGAAATGGAATATTTAAACTAAATTGCTAGTGCGCTACTTCAATATTATTGAAGTACTAATAAATACATTAAAAGACTGTTAGCAAAAGTACTTCCTGCTGAAGAATGATTATCCAAAGAATAACATCAGCTCATTTTGTAATATGCAGGGAATGTTGTTTCAAGCTAATTAAATGCCTTGCATTTTTGATAGCACTTAACAATATGTGGTTAATTATTATTGTGTGGGGTTTGTTCTATAGCATTAATTATGATGAACTCATTAGGTTTTTATAAGGATGGGAAATGTGTTGTTTTTGGGAGGTACAGTGCGTATAGTATTTTATTGTAATTTAGATTCAAATTAATAAACTTTGGAGCTTTATATGAAAAACAAAGAGTTTTCCAAATAGGTTCTAACACTTAGTCAAAAACTAGAGTTTAGGGGATAGTCTTTTTAGGGTTGACATCTTTATGAAGTTTACTCTACATCAAAAACATTATCTTTACATCAATCATTGTAAAAAATGCATAAAGGAATTGGTTCATACTTTCTGGACTCGAGGACGTGTTACTAGGTAATGTGAAGAATTGTGGATCCCTTAGACCATGTTCCTGACTCCTGAGTCTCTGCTGATTCCTCTCTCCAAGCCCCCGTAAAACCTCCTCCCCTCATGTGTCAGGTCCTCGAATTGGGGCCAAGCTGAATTCCTTGAAGAGGTTTGAGAACATCTACTGTCACAACCACCCCAGACCTCCTGACCCCGGAGTCTGCAGCAGGGTATGAAAAACTGTATTTTTAACAGTGGGCGGGTGCCTGGGGCTGGGGGGCGGGTAGAGGGAGTGACTGAAAATGGGCACCAGGTTTTTAGGGGGTGATGAGGGTGTCCTCGGGTTCAGTTGTGATGGTAGCTGCCCAACTCTGCACATTTACTGAAAATTGCCGACTGTTCACGTGAAGCAAGACTGTGGGATGGTATGTACATCACACCTGGATGCATCTGACCCACAAGCCCCATGCAGCTCCACCACAGCCCTGCCCTGCCCTCCTGTCCCCTCCTGCTCACCAGCATGCCTTCTGCCTGGAAGCAGAAGGACCTTGGTGCATCCAGGCCTCGACCCACCTGGACCATGGTGCTGCCTGCCAGTGATGGTCGTGGATGGCTGGGTCCCGAGTGGCTGAGTGCCAGGTATCTGGCACACATGCTTTTCCAGGAGCTGGCTGCAGGAGGAAAGGTCATGGGGTGAGCGGCCCTCGCTGTGGACTTTCTTTTAGGATGTCCCCTCTTCACGCAGCACCTATGTGTAACCACGGGAGAGTGACTCCAGCAGCTTTGGTGAGATACACTTTTCAACAGAATACAGCTGAGCTACTGAACTGTGGCTGCCTGCAGGAAGCTCTGGTTGAAATGAGCCAGGTGCACCCTGGGGTCAGTAGGCATGGGGGCACGAGGCTGTGTCTGATGTCGGCACTGTCCTGAGTGTGACTATGACCCCACGGGGATGCCACTCTATCAAGAGTGTGTTTCTGAAACAGCTGGAAGAACACACACACCCCTCCCTCCCTTGACCCAGGGGCAGCATACTCGGGTGTGGGCACCTTCATGGATGTCTTAAGAAAAATGACCCTGGGCACACTGCCCTCCTTTGGGTTTTGGGGGCTACATGGCAGCCTTGTGGGAAAAAAGATAAAGGCACTCCAAGTCCCAAAGTCATTTTTAAATATCCTAGCTAACAAAATAAGTTTAATAAAGTATGTTGTGGAAACTATTCTGTACTGCCATGTTGCAGGAGGGTGTTATTTAGAAGGAAGATTTGCTTTAGCTAAAAAAGATTAAAATGGTATCTTTTACAGACTTTTGTCTGAGGTTTTCTGGGGGCTGAGGTCTCTGAGGTAAGCAACTGTGTTTTGACAGAAGCAAAAACACAAGAAGGAGGTTGGGTTCCACTGCCTCCCCTGGCATCAGCAGAGAGACCCTGTCCCCCACAGAGGCATCGGGGTCAGGAGAAGTGGGTACAGCCCAGGTCTCAGGACAGCAGTGACGACCCCACCTGTGTTGTGTGCTTCTGGTGTTTTTTTTCAAGCCCTATCTCCTGCTCTTCAAGTATTCTTCTGGGACTCTCAGGGCAAGCACTGTTTGCCCTGTTTTATGGGTTAAATACCAGGCCAGGGCAGGTCATGCCGTGATGGGCAGCAGCGTTAGGCCGATGGAGAAGGTTCAGGAGAGAGCAGGGCCAGCAACGGTGGAGTGTTTGGGGGTCACTGAAAATACCCCTTCGCCTGCAGAATAAGAATGCAGAATAAATGAGACAGCTCACGCAGACAGGGCTCGAGTGCTGGGTACATTCCAGTTTCCTGTCCTTGAACTTGCAGAAATCTTATGTCTTATTTCTCAGTTTTATGTATTTCTATGTTGTTTTAGGAAAGATGAAATGAAGGCGAGAAGGACATGGATATGGTGTGCAGGAGAGGACTGGTTTTACACGTGGTAGGCGGTAAACTGAAAATCACTGGGCTTTGTGTCTAATCTGCCTGGCTGCACCCCGAGTGTGTGATGATTGTGTGACTGTGTAACGTCATTAACCTCTGAGTTTTGGTTTCCAGGTCTGGGAAGTGGGGTTAATTATTGTGTGGTCCAGCTTTCATGAGGATTAAATATGGCAAAGTGTAAAACTCTTAGCAAATGCTCAATATGCGGGGGGAGGGGGATGGGACTGGACAGGAAGAGACTCTATGAGCAACCACGTGCATGTGTGTGCATGTACATGTGTACGTGCATGTGCGTGTGCATGTGTGTGCATGTGCATGTGCGTGTGCGTGTGCATGTGCATGTGTGTGTGCATGTGCTTGGATGCTTGGGTCTACTCTGGGTGCTGCATGTGTGTAGCTCCCTGCATCCCATCTTCTTGTTTCCTCGTGTGTACACCAGCAGCAATCACAGGGGGTCCTGGCTGGCATGTTAACATAACATGAGTGAGGGGTTCTCCCTTGCTGCATAAATAGTTTTTGCTTTCTGTTAAGTTTTCACTTTTAGGCAACAGTACTTTGGTTAAATGCTGAGGAATGCTAAAACAACTTCTGTGAACAGAGACTGTGCCTGATGGCTTGGGGCCATCGCAAAAGTTCTTTCCCTGAACCCCTTATGGTTAGAAGAAATTAACGCTGTCAGACAACAATACAGGTATACAGCAGTCTGCAACACAAATGAACATCAGCTGGGAAAACACAATTATGCAATAGTCTGACACAGTTGGAAATTTCCATTCATTGATAAGTTCTCGAAATAAGCAGAAGAATCAGGTTTTTACTGTGTCTGATAATGTGTTGTTTTTAAAATTCAGGTTTACCTCTAAACTATTGATAGTTAACTTAGACCCATCCCCTCTAGTGCTAATTACCAGCACAGAAAGGAAGAAAAAACTCATTTAGACGAGTGTATTAGTCTTCCTAAATACATTAGCAGAATAAGAACGTCTGTGGCAACCATTATATAAGATGCCAAACACTGTTTTTGTCTCTCTATGCTATACAGATGTTGACTGAAAAAGAATACAAAGTGTAAATATTTTCAAAACATTAAATTAACTTATAATGACTGTAGATGACATAATTTTGCACTAGAGCTCGAATGGCAATTAAGAATATATTCTTGTTAAATGTTTTAAGAAAAAATCATGTGTTACACTAAAATTGTTTTCATAGAGAGATGGTGATATGAGATACTAATTAAGATAAAGCTGCAAATAACTAGTTGAGACTTGAAGTTTTCATCTGGGGTCCAAGTGTGAGTACTGCAGAAGCTCAGAGCCTTTGTCAGATGACTTTCTGACCGTGCTTCCATCCTTCTCTCTCCCGGGACACATCGGCCCAAAGCAGCTTGTGGTCACAGTCTGAAAATATGCAAATGTGCATTTAGAAAATGATCAATGCCTTTTTCAGATTTAAGCAAAACTTGCTGGTGCACATAAACTTTCATACACTTCAGCTTTTAGATAAAAAGCATTGGTTATCACACAAACCATTTATATTTTTGTTTTTATTGCTTTCCAATAGTAACTCACAGTACTTGCTGGTGGGCTTGAGGACATGCACATGTGGAAGAGACTGCCCAACAGTAAATGTGGACATTTTCCTCCCAAGTCATAAGACTTAGTCTGTGCAAGGAACTGACAGCCCTTAATTATTATAACTGACAGCTCCTCAGCAGAAGCATGCAAGGCACCTGCACTTACATGTTGCTTATTAATCATGAACAGAAATGGAGGGGGACGCATGCATGTCTGCAGTTGAAGTTTGGGACTTGTGGTGAGAAGCGGCATGAATAACTCTGATGGAATGGAACAAAGCACCGATCTCAACCCAGGCCAATTTCCATGAATAAATTCAAAGGATACCTCTCCCCCACAACTGAATGTGCACAAAATTAATCTGTATATCATGTGCTGTTTGGAAATGTCTCAAATAACACAAAGGATGTGCAGCAGCTTATTTATAATTCTGGCTGATCCATCAGTTGAACTAATTATGTAGTAAAGGCTAGTCTTCCCATTGTTTTAGTTTCCTCATGTATGAAATGAGGATAAGGATTCCCGTTTCATGGACTCTGTAAGAATTGTGGGAATCATGTGAATTGACAGATGAAAACACGTAAGATGGTGTGTGACTTGCAGTGAGTATCATCTCGACATTAGTAATTGTCACCACCAGAGCTATCATCATCCAGCAGGACAAGGGCTCAGAAAACTGGCACTGCAGTCTGAGTACCACCATCTTTAGAAATTTGCCTTTTTCCCATCAAAATGTTAGTCAGTTTATTGTATTTTTCATCTTTGGGGTTCCCAGTCAATACCCAATACAACACCAGTTGTTTTCAGAGACTCACTGTAGTGCATGAGATAAATGCCCACTCATGAAATTTTCTGTAGAGATAGGAGGTCGTTCAAGCTAAGTCAGGAAGGGGTGTATGATCTCATGAGGGTTCTCCAGTGTGCTGCATGGAGAGTGGATCACGTGCTTTCCCAAATGAAATATATGAAGGGAAAGTCAGCCTTTGAGCTGAGAAGCTTGCCTTGGCCCAGAAGACTTGCTGGCAGGGTGCAAGTACAGGCACAAGAGCTGGATCTTGTGGAGTTGAACACAGCCTTCCTTCAGAAGGACCCAGTACATAACCAAAAGTTTCACTCCTGACTTTTCCCACCTTTTGGACCAAAGCCTTATGCTTCCTTCAGTAATTTTGTGATTCTTGCTTCATCATCATGCCTTGGATTCAATTGCACATAGAAACTGACAGATATGTTGTGTGCTTGAAAATAATCAATTAGTAATATGCATTTATTGTGTTAACAAATTCTTGTTTCCTGAGAGATTTGTTTAAGCCAACAGCAGGGAGTCCTCAATAAGAAGGCATCGCCAACCATCTCTGCCAGTTTGATGGGCAGCAGTTTACGGAAACTGTAATGGTGTCAAAACTGGCCACTTCTCAGCCAGTGGACAGGCTGCTCTCCGGCATGCTGACTGTGTCTGGCCTGTGCTCTGTGCAGATCCATCTCGCTGGAGTAAGTCAGCTCACGAATACACCTTGCCGTGCAGTCATTATCTACAGGTGTCTCTGTCGTCCACTGAAGAGCTGACCCCCTGGGGAAGGAATACACTGCTTACCCTCTGCCTTGGCTTACCCACCTCCTGGACCCCGCCCACATGTGATACTACTCAGTGTCGCCTTCTGAATTAATGGATGGTGAGTGATGAACACAACTTTATTTGGTAAACAGACTGTTGAAAGGATGTGTGGTGTATTACTTTGTTAGGGCTGCCATAACCAAGTACCACCAATTGGTAGGTTAAGGCAATAGAAATTTGTTCTCTAGCAGTTCTGGAGGCCAGAGGTCCAAAATCCAGGTGCCAGAGGGGCCATGCTCCTTCTGAAACCTGAAGGGAAGTCCTTCCTTGCTGACGATCCTTGGCACTCTCTGGCTTGTGGCTGCCTGGCTCCAATCTCTGCCTCCATTGCCACCTGGCATACTCCCTGTCTCTGACTTCATGTGACACTCTTTTTACAAGGACACCAGCATATCGGGTCAGGGCCCACACTCTTCCAGTGTGAGCTCATCCTAACTGATTACACCTGCAAAGACCGATTTCAAATAGGACCATACTATGAACTATTTGGGGTCAGGAATTCTATGTATATTTTTGAGGGGACACAATTCAACCCATAATAGACAAAGTGGCAATTAGAGCTGAAATTAATGACTAAGACACTCTACTAAGCAAAGCTCTTCAAAATGTTCAGGTTTTATTGTTGTTTGTTTTTGCCATGCTATAAGCTGATTATCTGAACAGGATAATTCACGGGTCGACAGAGTCGGCTTAGTGACTGAAGTCCCAGAACACTAGCAATGCACCTTTTCCAGGGAAAGAAGACAGCAGATAAAAGACATATAATGGGCACATGCTTGGAAATCATGTCTGACAGGGGAGGGACAGTTTCGGAAAATGAAAGAAAGCTTATTTTATGGAAGAGGATGTTTAAGGAGGGTGAGGAGTGACGTGTTTACAAGCCAAGGAACCCGGGGCGGCTCTGCAAGCCTTGCAAGCTGGAAGTGGCAAGGGAGGATTCTCCCCCAGAGCCTGCAGAGGGAGCAAGACCCTTCCGGAAGCTTGATTCGGACTTCCAGCCTCCAGAACTGGGAGAAAACACATATCTGTGGACTTATGCCTCCTGGATTGTGGTTCTTTGAGACGCCAACCCTAGGAAACTAAACCAACCCTGTACTGGGCTCCTTTGCCCCAGCGCTTGGCGACGACAGTGGTGATCGGTTCTGTCTGATCCATTGCACAAGTTGAAGCGCGTGCCTCCTCTTTCTGCAAGTAAAGGGTTCAGAGGAAGGTTCACCAAGCGGGGACCTCAGCAGAATACTGCCAACGGGACACTGCGTGGATGTCAGGCCAGACAGAGGCCACGCGGCCAGCGGCTTGCATGCCACGTAAATGTAATGTAGATGTGACTCAAGTTAGAGTATCTGTGCAGACATGCCACTAAGAGTTGCCGTGTCTATGAAAGAAGGTCTAGGCAGGATACTCATTAAATAAACCAGGGTTTGGGTTGGAGGGTGGGTTTAAACTTTAAAGGAGGAGGGAGAAGGCGGTGTGTGATTGTAGTTAAACGCATGCGTGTCAGAGTCAAGGGCGGGGGTTCCACCACTGGGCCTGTGACTAGCAGCTAACAGGCCCCGTTTCTCCCACCAGTAGATGGAGTCTCTCCTGGGGTAGCAGAGGCTCAGAGATGTTGCCAGGCTGTAAGACCCACAGAGAAGAGCGGCCCCACCTCCATGTCTGCCTGATTAGCCACAGGCACTGCTGGAGGCGGGGGCCGCTTCGCACTCTCCTGTCCTGGCTGCATGGCCATGGACAAGTCTGCACGCAGCTTCCACAGGCCCACCTGGACGTCAGAGGTGCCGACCCCGGATTCCTCCCTCAGGAGCAGCCTGAGGACTCCATGAGATGATCCTTGCAAACTCTGCTTAGAACGGATTTTGTTTTTGTGCTCCTTGATGTTCCATGAGGGATGGGTGACTCACTGAAGGGCCAAACTGGAGCCAGGGAGGGACCCCCCTCCCCATCCCACTCAACACCTTCCAGAACTGAAGGGCCCATGGATGCCATTTGCTACCTTCCTCCCGTGTGTCAGGAGGTGAGGAGCAAAGAGGATGCGGACAGTGGGGCCTGCTCACCACGTCAATGTGGAAACAAGGTGGCAGGCGTCGCAGGGACCATGCCGTGGCTGTGGCTGGGCCTCCCGCGGTGGGAGCAGTCTCAGGGGCCTCTGAGGATGGCACTCGGGGCTGGCGTCACAGGTATGCCACCAAAGGAAGACCAGGGCTGGGCCAATGTTCTGCGTCACCATCTTAAGTTCCCAATAGTTTTGAACAAGCCCCCCATCTCTTTCATTTCTCACTGGGCCCCCAGTTCTGCTTCTGGGTGCAGGACATTTGTCAAGCCTATCCCACGGCAGGCAGAGGCCTCTGCTGCAGCTGCCGACTCTGAGGAGGCCTTGACCCCGCCGACCTCTCCTGCACCTCACCCTCAGCCTCCTGCTAACTGTGGTCCCCCCACAGCTGCTCTGGCTCCCCTGGCTCCAATCTCTCTCTCTCTCTCTCTCTCTCGGTCTTTGCACTCTTGGCTTCCACAAATCCCTGCACCCCTCGGTTCTATCACAGAAACTCTAAAAGGGGGACCTCCCATGCCTGCGAGCTATTGGTGAAATTGAACAGCATCTACCCTTGTGGTCAGGCACTAGCTCGGGGCACTGTGGCACAGGGGCTTCTCCACATGCTGAAGGCCTGGCGTGCACTGCGGCCATTCCTGGCGCTGGATGTGTGACCCTGGAAGATGCCTTGTGCCCGGTGGTGGGCAGCAGAGCCTGCTTACCTGGCTTCCTGCTGCAGGTGTGGTTCCCAGTCCAGCACCCGCGGCGGTACTCCGGCTATTACGATGCCACATTATCAATATTATCTCCTAACAGGAGAAATTACTTTTCCTTTTAGTTTTAAAAGGAGTGTTGTTCTGCTACTGAGAAAGATCACTGCAGATGTATATATTAGAACAGTCTGTCTTTGTTACCTAATCATGAAAATTCTTGTATGACACATTTGGATTGTCAATAAAAAATATTTTTTTCTGAGTATGGGGGCATTATTTCTTTTTACCAAATAATCCTTCATATATAATCCAAAGATTTCTTTTTTAATTTCCAGAAAATACATGAATGACAACATTTCCTTTCATCTGATGGTGCAACAGAAAGTGAAAGGATTTTTTTCTTCTCTCATAGGAAAACACAAGTGTACATAGACTATCTCTTAGGTGATGTTTAGATTGTTTTCATGGCTTTAATTTTCATACATTGAAAATACTTTTCCTCTAGCCACCTTACCCTTTTTTCATATGAGCCTGTTTATAGGTAGACACTTGAAGCTCTATCTACAATTGCAATCATTAGTATCTAGCGCTTCATAAATATCCCTTTAAGATGCTATTTGATACCTTCTATAGTCTTGGAGGAAACAGTCCGGATACTCCTGTTTCCAAAGCAGCTAAATGTATTACAATAAATTTGCTTTCTCTGAGCTGTGGAATTGGAAACCTATAAGATGGCGAGTAAGAAAACTGATACCACTGCTTATCTGTCCAAAAGCTAGTGGTGTTAGGAAGCCCAGTAATTGAAAAATGGATAGCATTGATATTTGAACCTTTTTATATAACCTTTGAAGTATAAGCCTTTTGGGGAATAAATTGCTTTTTGTAACAAGAACAATGTCAGATCCCATATTTAGAAACCGTGCACTTAATTCATTTTCAGACGGAGAAACTCATGTTGTCTTGTTGGGAAAAACATTGCAAAATGGATTAAGCTTCACCCTGGAGAGATGATAACCTAATATAAATAACTGCAGGCTGATCTTTATTAGTTACTGAGCAAATATTGCCAACTAGGACAGGCGACCTTCAATGGTGATTGATCTAGGATAAGTCATCAACAACATTGTCTTTGGAGGATAACTTTGGGGCATTTTGGGATCTTTAGTCTCTTCTTATTTAAGGGACGTGATGAAGATAATGTGCGGGAATGGTAAGAGCATCTTATTTAATGGTGAGGATTAGACTCACATGGGGCAGAATGATGACATCCGATCCTGCAGTGGGCGGATTGTTCCATGTTTGTTGAACTGATCAGAACTGCAGGAAAGGGGTGCTTGGCTGGAAACCTACACCTGACAAAACTTCTCAAGTTTAGGGGTGTCTTGCCTGAGCTCTGTGTTTCATCAGTTCTGTAACAATGAATAATTTACTCAGCTTGACATTGGGTAACCAGATCGTCATAGGACCCGGCGTATATTGTAACTCAGAACAGGGAAAGATTGAGGGAAGAAGTGAGTTATGTGTGCATTATCCTGAAACAGTCAGCCAATTCAAAGAGGAGGGAAAATCATTCAAAAAGGTTGTTGTCACAGAAATAAAATATAATTAAAAAGAAACAGTAACAAATTCGGATATTTGCCCTGAGTCTCACTTTTCAGATGATCTTCTCATGAGAAAAATGGCTATATTGTTCCATTTCTCTCTCTTCTTTTTAAAACTTTTGTTTAATATGTAAATTTCCACATTTCAAAAGCATTAGTAGTCTTCATACTGCTCAGTTGTGTTCATTCAAAACAATTGCACAGAATGATACATCGTTGCTTCCACCCATGCCCTGCGGTGTTTCAAAAAGCTGCAGCATGGCAGGCCTCAGAGGGGACAGTGAGGGACACATTTTTAAAAGCCCTTGGCATATGGGAGAGTCAACCTAATGTTTCTAAAGAGACTACTTTTTGAGAGATAATGAGGATTTGTTATCCTAAAACTCTTCCTTCTTAAGCCTTTTCATTGGACGACCCCACGATGGACAGACTGCTACTGCTCACATCGCCTCCGTCCACACCCCGTGGAAGAGGAGGGATCGAGGAAGCTGGTTGTGGGCCAGAGGGGGAGACTGAATCATGGATGTGCCCTCTCTCATGTTCTGGACCTTCCAGAGTTCTATCTACCACTAAGCCAACACATGAAGACTGTCTTGCAGAGGAAAATCACTGTCTAAGGGCGCACAGTGGCCATTGCAGGAGGAAAACTGGTGGGTCTGTTTAAGTGATGTGGGAGGGAGTGTACTGTATTTTGTAATATATCAGCAGATATTTTTTAGATAAAAGAAATAAGTGGTATATTCATCTCTTTCTCCATTACCAATTAAAAATGTGAATTATTGTTGCACATCAATTGCTTTTAGGGTAAATTTCAATAATTAAGTTTTTAAAAATAAGTAATTAATTTTAGAATATTTTTAGATTTACAGAAAAATTGCAATAGATAGTACAGACAGTTCCCTTAATATTAATATTATATACTAGTAGGTATACCTGCTATGATTAGTGAACCAATATTGATGCATTATTATTAACTGAAGTCCATACTTTATTTAGTGTTCATTCGTTTTTACCTAATGACCTCCTCCTTTTCCAGCATCTCGTCTAGAACATCACATTACATGTAGTTGTCCTATCTCCTTAGACTTCTTCTGGCTGCTATGGTTTCTCAGACTTTTCTCACTTTTGATGACCTTGACAGTTTTGAGAAGTAATGGTCAGGTATTTTGTAGGCTGCTCCTCAACCTGAGTTTGTCGGATGTTTTTCTTGTGATTGTATGACTACTGGGCTTCTGAGTTCTTGGGAAGATGACACGGAGGTGAAGTGCCATTTATATCACATCAAGGGAGCATGCTCTTTACGTGACTTACCACTATTGATGTTGGCCTGGGTACCTGGCTAAGGTGTGTTTGTCAGGTGTCTGCCGTGTAAAGTTATCCACTCCCACCCCATTCCATACTGTACTGTTTAGAAGAAAGTCATTTAAGAAGTAGGTAATTATGCTCCATCTGCATAAGGACAGAGTGTCTACATAAACTTTTTGGAGTTCTTCTACAGGGGATTTTATATTCCCTCCCATTCATTCACTTAATCATTTATTTATATCAGCATGGATTCATGGATATTTATTATATACTATGGGTTGTAGACCAATATGTCTTCATTCTGTTGTTCAAACTGTTCCAGCTTTTGCCGTTTGCTCCTGCATCTCTTGACACATCCCCATCAGTGTGTTTGTGGTTGTGTCTGTGGTTGTGTGTGTGTGTGTGTTTAGCACCTCCCTACTTTCTGCCACATAAGATGCTCCAGGCTCATCTTACATATTTCCTGCTCTTGTATATCTCCTGCTCTAGTACTATAATCAGCCATTTCTCCAAGGAGTCCTGGTTCTTTTACTACTAGAAACCAAGATCTGGGTGCCAGGTGAGTAATTAAGTTTTACTTGAGAAAAATAGGAGCAAACATTGGAAGAGCAGGCAGGCTGGAGCACTGGACTTTAGCTTTAAGTGTATAATTCTTGGGTCACTAACTAGCTTTGGGGACTTGGGCAGGTTGGTTCCTCTGTGACTTAGCCTCATCATTGTTAACATGGCTGTAACACCAGAACCCAGCTCACAGGGCTGCTCTGAGAACTGAATGAATTAAAGCCCGAGCAGATCTTGGAACACAGTCTGTTACACCGTGAGTGCTTAACAAGTACAAGCTTATCTGCTAGTCCTTTGCCTGTTGTGCCTTGGTTTCCCCTCCTGACTTTGGTATTCTGCTCTCTACTGTACTGCTGGGTGGGAGTGTGCAAATTCCATACCTTGTTCTCTTGCCAGTTGGCTCCTTGTTGGGATCTGCCAACTGGAAAATGCACAGGAGATCATAAGGCAGGATGAGGACAGAAGCTTCCTTCTCTGCTGCCACTTCGGGGGCAAGTGCTGGTGGTTGCCATGGCAGCAGCAAGGGTGGTAGGGATCCAAACTCAGACAGGGTGGTGAATGGGTAATAATTGTTAGTTGGCCAACTGGTTGGAAGTTTCCCCTGTTCTGGAGACAAAGAGCTGACTGTGGCAGTCTTTCTAGCCACAGGTGCTGGTGGGAGCCCCGTGCAGGGGCACCGGCTTTCCTGACATGGGAGATCAGCCTCCTTTGTGCTCCCCAGCACCCCTCCCTCTCCCTTTTCCTCTTACATTTTGACACCAAGGCAACCAACCACGCATTTATATCCCTATCTTTCCAATATCTAGGGAAGTTTTTGTTCTGGCTGGTAAAGCATTATTTTATTACTACTACTACTACTACTACTACTACTACTACTACTACTACTACTACTACTACTACTACTACTACTACTACTTTATTACTACTTCTAGTGAATAATTAAGATATATCAGCACTTTCTGTATCCACCCATTCTTTTGCCACAGTTGTCCTGGGTGAGATGTAGATTTCTGAAATTATTTGGTTGTCCTTATATTAGAAGTCACCCAGTAAGATGTAACTGATAGTGAAACAGAAAGTGGGCAGGTTCTTCCCTTCTTTCATGTAAATGTTATGTGTGTATTATCTGCTATGCCTAGAATCAGGAGAAATGGCTGCTTATTGTCAGCTCTGCCTTTGAAGAGTGGGGGTGGGGTTTGGTGAGAGTGTTCCTCACATCAAGGATTAGCCTTTTGGCTGATGCAGTTTTGTTAGGAAACATCCTTGCTTAAGGACAGGAAGACCCTTTGCCCAGCAGCTGTTGTGGAGCTGTCTGGCAATTGCGACTCGACGGTCCTACCAGGATAAAGAATGTGTCCTGATGTGGAGAAAGGCGCCCAGTGGGACAGAACTATGAAAGCAAAGCTCATCTTTTTGAGCTTGGCAAAGATCCATTATGTTCCTTATATCTTTTTATAACTCTGAAATAAATCTCACTGAGGCTTTCCAGATGGTGCTGAGGATAAATTGTATGTGAGCACTTTCCTCTGTGTGTGCCAGCCTATGTCGACATCACTATCACAACCAGTTAAAACTTTGGTTGATTTTTTTTTTGTTTCACTGTACAATGCCAAAAACTGCTTGATTTTAATTTAGGTGGGTCATTTGTTGAACTTCTCAGATAAATCCATTATTCTGGCCTGCTTGACTCACAATGTTTGCTCCTCAAAATGAGAAGAAAATAACAGTTGCTGTTGAGAAGGTCAATGACTAGCAGTCCCACCTGCCTGGGTTTGAATCCCGGCTTTATCCCTTGCCGGCTGGGAGACTGGACGGGACCTCATGGGGCCTGAGTTTTCTCACCTGCAGAAATGGTGAGAAAAGCAGCGTGTCTTTCACGTGGTTGTTGTGAATAAATTAAAGTTAATAAGTGTGAAGATGAAGCAGTGACCAGGGCAGGTGTGGGTGGCTTCGGAAAGTCACACTCTGGTCTGAAGTCACCTTCTTTCACGTATCACATAGGCTTTTGATGGAATTGGACAACAGGTAACCCTTTGGACTGGCTTTCTTCACTCAGCACGATTCCTGTGAGACCTATGCAGACTGTCGTATGTATCAAAAATTTGTTCCTTTTCATTACTGAGTCATATTCCACGGCGTGGGTGACCCACCACGTGCGTAACCATGGAAGGACCTGTGGAAGGAGTGCTGAAAACTGGCTGTTTCCAGTTTTGGGGTGTTACAAATAGACCTGCCATGAACACCAGTGTACTGTGTTCTTTGTAAACACATGTGTCCATTTTTCTGGGGTAAATGCCACAAAGTGCGATTGCTGGGCTGTATGGTTGTTGCACACTTAATATGGTAAGAAACTGTGCACCCGCTTTCCAGAATGTCTGCGTTGTTCTGCATTCCCACCAGCAGTACATGGAAATCCGGTTTCTCTGCATTCTTGTCTTGGCAAACACTTAAAATATTTAGAGTAAATTATTTTAGCTCTGTTTAAACTGACAATTAAGCCAAATCACTTAAATAACAAGAATATGCTCAATTTTAGAACCTATTGCTAATGCACGTAAATTTATGCATTCACATATAACCTCAGATGTACACATACAAGCACGTTTAGAAAAGTTCAAAGGAAGTAAATATTTTGAGCATTGTTTTACTATGTAAGTTATATTTGTTTCTTAATGTATGTTCTTAGTATACTTAGGAAAACAGTAAGGGCTCTTTGCTCAGTTTCTCTGGTCCCTGAGCCTCCCATCCATATGAATGCTCAAATGCACTGGTACATATGGGCTGTCTCTACACCTACACTCTTCTGAGTGCCTGGGGGGAACCCAGGGAGATGTTTCTCTTGCATTCATTTCTGCCTCTTGATTGTCATAGAAAAAACACGAAATAACCCTCAGTCATTTGTGGCAAGGAATTCAAAGTCCGCAGAGCACCTCTTGGTTGACATAGACAATAAAAATCTATTTAAGAGCCTGCAATGTGATCTCATGTGAGCTGCCAAATGCCGAGACATGCTCAGAGGCTAACTTGCCTCCATCCAGCTTAAGTTTCCTTTCTCTTGGGTTCTGGGGTGGTCCTGTGGAAAGCCGCCCCCTCCCTACCTGCCACTGCTATAGGGGAGACTCCACCATGCAGATTCTCCATGGCTGCAGATGAGAACAACCTAATAGTTAAGGGTTAGTAGGAAAATAATGAAGAAAAATTAAAATGAAAAACAAATGAGCTCTATAAGGAGGTTTTCATAAATTGGATTAACTGCACATATAAAACACACTTTTATGCACAGTGCAGTGGGACTCACTGTACCTTTGGCTCCTGACTCCTCATCTCTTCAGTTTCGTGCTGTTTATCCTGTTATTTTTGAAATTTATCCAGGTTGATGCATATATCTCTGGAAGTCATTGCTTTTTAATTCTGTATAGTGTATCATCATATAAATGTAACAGAAATTTTATGTTTTCTTTTAAAAAATTAATTGCAAATAATGCTGTTGTGAGCAATTTTGTATGGGTGACTTTTGCCCATGTGGGAGATTTTCTCTAGGATAGGCAGCTGGTGGCTGCATCTCAAGCACCTGGAACACCTGGGACATAAGATTCCCACAGTGAATATTGTGAAATGTCTTTTCAGAGGCTCTGGCACATATACATGCATTGTATGCTACTACGAATAACATCATATCATTTGTTCAGACATAGGTCTTTCAAATAACATTTTATTTTTAAAAATACCCTTCTTGAATTCATTCTTAGCTACTTTATGATTTTTGATGTCATTGTAAGTTTGATTGTTTTAAGTTTCTCCCTTTAATTGTTTGTAGCTGATATATAGCTATAATTTTAGAACTGCCTTAGGATTTCTAATATTTTATTTGTAGACTCTCTTGAGTCCAAAGTGTTCTATCACCTCAAAATACCACATTTTAAAAATTCTTTCCAATTCATAAACCTTTGCTTTATTTATCTTGGTCAACAGATTTACATCTCTAGCACATATTGAATTGAAGTAATAATGGACAACCTCATTTTGTACCTGATTTTAAAGGGAATGCTGGAATGTTTTGCAATAAAAAACCTCCTTTGCTATAGGGTCGTTAACATTTATTGGACTAAGGATCTTTAATATTTATTGGACTAAGGATCTTTCCTCTAGTTTTCTAAGTTTTGTTATTTTTTCCATGACTAATTAATTTAATCAAAGGTCAAATTTTGTCAAATTTTTTTGTACACCTCAGTAAGTAATTTTAGATTTTTCTTCTTTAATTTATTAAAGTAGTAAGTAATATTAGTAGATGCTTCAAAATTAAGGCATTTCTGCACCTCTAGAATGGACCTAACTTAGTCATGATGTAACCTTTTAATGGAAAACTGGATTTGTTAGTATTTTAATTAGGATGTTTGAATCTCTGCTCATTGACTGAGAATGGCCTATAGTTTTCCTTTCTCATATTCCCTTTGAGTTTGGCATGAAGGTTAAACCAACTGCAGAAATGGGCTGGGGAGCATCCCATTTCTCTATTCTACACAGAGATTATGCAGATTTCCATAATGTGTATCTTGAAAGTTTGGTAGAACTTCTCTGTGAAACTTTCTGAGCTCTTGGTTGTTTAATTTTGATGTGTGTGTTGTTATTGTTTTATCAATAGATTTATTTATTTATTTATTTATTATTTTTTATTATACATACATGTAGGGTACAACGTTGATTTTCAATAATTGTGTAGAATGTGTGGTGGTTAGATTTTTGGGGGTAATTATTTTAGATTCAGTCAGATTTTGTAATTCTTTTCAACTCTGTTATTAGTATGTATTAGGTGTATTTTCTTGGATATTGTCTGTTTCATTTAGGCTTTCAGATTTACTGACATAAAGCTATTAATTTTATTTCCTTATAATGGAGTAAATTGCTGCTCTCTCTCTCTCTTCTTTCCCTTCCTCTCACACTTACAGTATTTTTTTGTGCTTTCTTTTCTTCCTTGATCAATTCTTTAAGAAGTGTGTCATTTAACGATCCAAAGAATCAAGTTTATCATTTTTGATTCTCATTATTTGTTTTCCATTTCATTACATTTTGCTCTCAGCCATCTTACTGCTTGCCTTCTATTTCTTTGCCTTGACTTTTTCTTGTGATGACGTTTTTAGGACTTGAGTTGGGCACTTGGCTACAGTCTGCTCTTATAAACTTTTATGGCTACATATTTCCCTTCAAGTGCTACTTTAGGTGCATACCAGAAGTTTTGACAGTATATTCACTATCATTCCATTCTAAATGTTTTCTCATTTCTATCATGATCTCTTTGTGGACTTACATGTTATTTAGAAGTGCATTTGTAAATTTCCAAATCAGTGACATGTTTTTGGTTGTGTTTGATTAATTGGATTGTCTGACAGAACATGGTTTGTATTTTATCAGTTCTTTGGTAGTTATTGAGATTTACTTTCTGGCTCAGTACATGATCAATTTTATAAATATTCTATGTGTGCCTTAAAATAATGTGTGTTTTTCCAATTGTTAAGTACAATATTCTAGGTATGCCCATTAAATCAAGTTTGATAAATGTGTTCTTTAAGTATTCTCTAGACATACTCTTTTTTTTTGTCTATTACACCTATCAGTTATCAACGAAAGAGTGATGAATTATACTGCTGTGATTATAGATTTTTCAATGTTTTCTTGTATTCTGTTATTCTTCTTTGTATATTAGAGGCTATTACTAGGTAAGGGAAACTTTAGAATTATGTCTTCTTAGTGAAGTTTTCCATTTATGTGATAGGATCATTTTAATATTAATATCTGTTGCTTTTTATTAATATAACTCACAAGCTTTCTTTAAAAAAATTAAAATTTCTTGCCTAGTGTTCCATGTATAATGTAGTTACAGATTGTATTTTTATTTGTCTAGTAGTTTATCTTAAATATTTAAGAAGTATTCTTAACACCACCAATTCTAAATATGAGCAATAGCTCTACCTCCTCTCAGCAATACAAATGCTTAGCATTCTTTAATTCCGGTCATCCGTCTGGTGCTAAATCTTATTTTTGTCTAGTACTTTAGTTCCACCTTGTTTTTATACCTTCAAATGAGTGATCATCATTGTTACTATTATTGCTTTATGCAGCTAGAGCTTAAAAGATGAACCCACATATTTACAATTTTTTTCTATCATTGTTTCTTTCTTTTTCACCCTGTTTTATTTCTGTGGAATCAGTTTCCTTCTGTCTAATAGATCTTCTGGTATTTTCTTTACTGAGAGTGTGCTAGTAGTAAATTATCGACAGTTTCCAACTTATGATGGTTTGGCACAATTTTTCACCTTTAAGCTGGGTTTATCTAAGTATTAAATGCATTTTCCACTTAGGATAATTTTGACTTGCCATGGGTTTATTGGGATGAACCCCATCATATGTTGAGGAGCATCTGTATCTCAGGCCTACTAGATACAAGTACATGAACTTTAGAAAATTATTTAGGGCTTTGTGCTCAAATTTTGCATCCATAAAGTGAAGATAAAAGCAGTAGCTTCCTAATGGAGTCCTTGTGAGGATTTTTAAAATAGCTAAAAACACTTGGAACAGTATCTAAATCAAAAGTGCATTGTAAATGTCAGCTGTTAATATTGTTGTTTTCTGGAAGTATCCGTATTCACCCTCACTTATGAATGATAATTTAGCGGATGGCCAATTTCAGGTACATGGTAAATATTTTTCTCAGCATTTTGAAAATACTGTTAACCTGTCTTTTGCTGTTATTGTTGCTGCTGAAAAGTCAGTTGTCTGTCAAATATTGTTCCTTTGCAGGACATGATCTTTCCTCTCACACTGCTGCTGAGATCTTCTCTCTGTCTCTGGCATTCTGTGGCATTGATATGACATGTCTAAGGGTTGATTTGTGTTAATTCTGCTTGTGATGCAGGGATTTGCTGTCTTTCATCATTTCAGAATGAATTCTTTCCCTTCATCTCTTTCACAGTGTCTCTTGCCGTGGTAGTCTCTTCTCCCCTTCTAGAAATCAGTCTTGTTTGCTGGACCTTCTTATTTTACCCTCTGTGTTTCTTAATGTCTCCTTCATAATGTGCATGCCACTCACCTACAGCATCTCAGCTCTACATCCTCTATTTATTTCCTAATCTGGGGTGTTAGGATTGAATATTACATTTTCTGTGGCTAGCTGACTTCCAACAGGGGGTGCCAGGGCAGACTGTGTAACAGTGGGAGGAGAGGATGGGGTGCTCCTGCCCATTTGCTAGCTGTTGCTTCCAACGTTCCTCCAGCAGCCAGCCCAGCCCTCCCAGAACAAGTCTCACTGCACCCCCAGGTCTTGTAGCTGTGGGTGGCACTCCAGGTCCAGGCAGTGAATCTCTGTGTCCCTTCTTCTAAGCTCCTATGCCCTGATAACCCCAGCCTCTTCCTCTAGTCCCAGCCCTAAGGAATTAGCAGCCTTGAGCTGCTCTGGGTTACCCCAGCCTTCCCTTCTTGTAAAGCCATGCATCAAATTTCTCCAGCAAATACTTGCTGCTCCCTAGTTGTTTCTTTAATATTTACATTTCTTCTTCTAGTTTTGTCAGATTGTCCAGTTTTCCTGAGTTGTTGGGAAGAGGGTCTGATTCTTCCACTTGCTGGGGCTGAGCTCACTCTTCTGGGTTGCTTTCTTACAAGCCTCACGGTTTTGGGTGTTAACCCTCTTCAGACAAATGTTATCTGTGAGGCATGACTGTGGCTTGAGTTCAGAGGATGTCTGTCCAAATACTCAAATGGCATAATTGGCTGGGTACCATGCTTTACGTAAATACACGAGCTTGCGGGTGGGGAGTCATAGTTGTGAACATAACAGGGAGTCCTGTTATGAACTTGATCCCCAAAGCAATGTAGAGCATGGACTATGGTTACAACCTCCCCGAAAGAGTTTCTCCCAGTGCTGGGCAGACAGATTTCATTTCTGGTCCTTATATAGACCTCAGTTCTAGCTCCTTAACTCACGAGTGCTCAGGTTGACATCGCTTGTCCACTGCAGGTGCCACGTCACTCCCAGCACCTTCTTCCCTCCCCCGACACAGGTGTGGAGCTAAATCACATGCATCCTGTGCAGGGTTTCAACCTCTTTATTTTTTGATACCGTCCCTATTTTATGCAAGTGGTGTTATTTATCGAGAGTGTGTTGGTGATATTGTCTCCAGCAAATACCGATGTTTATAATGGGAGCATCTTCACATTCTCCCCTGCTCATATTGTGGCAAGTGGAAGTCCTCAGCTGACTCAACGGTAACAGCAGATGAGACAAAGTAATCGTCCTGAAAACACTCAATCAAAGTCACCTGGAGCATCAGGGCTTTTTTTTTTTCTTTCTTTTTTTCTGATCAAAGAGATTTATCCATAATAGCAATAAATGTTTTTCAAGTTGTTAATCACTTTTTGAGCAGCGAAATACTACATGCCAATTTCTGTGCTCCCTGGCAAGTCACAATGAAGTTTGAACAAAGTGCATAAGCGTAATGGTCCAAATGCGGTTCTGTTCAGCATGCATTGGACAGCTCAGCGCCATGGGGAAAACACGTGAGGACACAGTGTAAACCTGACAATGATAATGCACTTCAAAGTAAGGCGTCCCATGAGGGACAAGATAAACAGTCATTGCAGCAACTGACATTGCAGCAAGCGTGTTAGCAAGTACCACTCATACCACGCTTGTCACCACAGGTACGGGATGCTGTCCACAGAAGAACCCGAGAGTGACTAGTCAACACAGCTCTTCCCTTAATTTGATGACTTAAATTATGTCAAATCTTTCAAATGTAACAGAATGAGGACATGGTGTCTGGCTTTCTTTGCTTTGCAAAAAAAGAAAACAAAAAGAAAAAAATTAAATTACAAAATTAACTACGTGTAAACAAATGTGAATCCAAGGAAAATATATCACCTTACCCCCAAACACAGGATACTTTCCCTTCAGAGATATAGGACTTTAAGTGCTCTTTTTCACGTGCTGTCAAATAAGTAGAAAAAGATGTAGTAACATTTACTCCATGGTGCAAATGGCAGGTCAAAACCAAAACAAGAATCCTATGAGAGCTTTTGACAGGATGTGCTCTTCTCTGTTTCGTGCACAAAGCTAGCCTTTACAGAAGCCACGACTTTCAGCATAGTGCTTCATTGCGATGTTTGTATTAATGCACAATATGTAAGTTGCCAACCTAACAGAGTAATTTGTAATAAACGTGACTGGTGAGTTTAGAATTTATTTTTTCATACTAAAGTTGGTCAGTTTTCTCAGTGCTAGAAAATGTCAGTATGGTATTTCAAATAAGAGAAAACATTATCAAGACTTTTATCCTGATTCATGTGCTCATTTGACAACTGTTTCCTCTGTGCCCATGGGATAGGAAAGACAAAGACTGCATGAACTAAGTAGCTCTCAGATAGAATGTACCGTGTGTAGGAAGTCCAACGAGCTCAGCTTAGGAGGGCAGTTTCTGGGTTTTCAAATGCTGACACTGGAGAATAAAATTAAAACTGTGATTTTTAGATTCGACATATAACACATTTTTCAATTATGTTGGTGAGTATTTCATAATTTTACAGGAAACATTTGAAAAATATCATCCTCCAAACACAATTTAAATTGTCTTGAAGTTTCACCTAAATTCTTTCTCTCTAAATCGAGTAGTTCTTATTGTGGAAGATGCTTTAACAGTTTTGCCTGTGAAGGCAGGAGAATTTGAAGTAAAAATTCCAAGTTGTTCTTCTCTCAATATTTAGAAATTTTAATCAAAGAGTGATTTGAGACTGTACGGTAAACTGGCAAACAGGAAACAAATTACTTTCACTATCTTCACGTACATATCTCTGTAAACCTTAGTTTATTTTTTTATTACTTTTGTTATTGCAAGTAACATGCAGCAAGTCTGAGAAGATGTAGACTGTAGCTGTGCACCCACAGGTTTGATTCAGCGTATTCATCAAAGTAGACACACTGTTTTCCATAATAAATGTAACAGAAAATAATTATTATAAAATCAAATGTAAAGTAAATAAGATTAAATAAAAATGAATAAAATACAAAATAGAACTCACCTGGAAAAATGATTGCCTTTAAACCTTTCTGTGCCCAAACTTGTACAGGTCAGGATGATAGGAAGGTGGATATTTTGTTCTTGAGCTATGAACTCATATTTTTAAATTAAAAAATGAGAGGATTTTGTTTTTTTTAATATTTTTTATTCAAAATATTTTAATATTTGCATGTACATATTTGTGGGGTGTAGGGTGTTGTTTCAATACATACATATACCGCACAAAGATTCACTTAGGGCAGATAGCATAGTTTCATACCCATTAATCCACCACGTCTGAGAGGTTTTATTTTTCTCTCATAAAGAAATGTATGTTAATAATTAATTCTGGAGGTTCTTGTTGAATTTTCTAATAGTTATTGAGTTTTCAAACATTTCAAATACTTTGCATTATACATATGTAGCCTGTGACCACAGACTCATTTATGTACCTGCACCTGATCCTCATACGGTAAGTACAGACATAGCATGTTACCTGGCTGGCAGTTGTTAAAAATGTTGATTTAGGAGATCTGTGGGTGAAGCTACAAGCACCTCTTTTTATACATTTTTATGCCTGAGTCGATATGGACAACACACTCACCATCAAAGAGTCAGATATGCCACAAAGAACTGTGGCATATCTGCTTTCACTGAATTCCATTTCTGCTTTCAGGCAACTCCAGTGTTCCAGAGCGGGAGATGCCTTTGCTGCTGCCCTGTCCAGCCCCTGCTGCCTGATTCAGCAGAATAACACCCAAGCCAGTGGTCCGTGATGCAAAACACAGCCTTAGTGACTCCTCAGTCACCCAACCACTGAGCAATAACAGGGAGGTCAGAGGCCACAGGCATGTGCATGCATGTGCACACGTGTGCATGTGTGTGCTTGTGTCTGTGAATGAGGTCAAGTCACTGGGCGTGTGGCTGGGTGAGTCAGGTGTGATGACCACAAATGAACTCATGCAGAACAGATAAAGATGTGGCTGACTCAGTATTTTGGTGCACACCTAATTATGAAAAGAATAAAAAAATCACCAGTCATTCTAACGAGCTTTTCTCACTTACGTCTGTAAAACGTGGTCGCCGATCTATATTCACACCAACTTTCCCCAACCTCTTGTGAGAAAATAAACTGAGATTTCCTTTCTCAAGAGTGGACTCACTTCATGGTTCTTCAAGATCAGTGCTAGTTTTTTTTTTTTTTTTTTTTTTAGGGGGTTAATGTTACAGGAAAAGGTCAGGGTGATTATTTAGTGGGAAAAATTGTATTTGCTAGAACTTTATTGGTTCTCTTTCAGAAATCTGACTTATTTATGACATAAGCCATTTTAGGGCAGTTGATAGAAGTTATTTCTCTTTTATGACACTTGTGCCTTTGTGTAAAATTGTGCTATAAATGATATTGACAGTGTCATACAGTACTACTGTATTTTTTGTATGTTGTAAAACTTTGCTACTTTATGATCAAACAGACTAAAGTTGTGACTGTCAGCTTCTCAACAAAAGCATTCCTGCCTTTCAAGTTTTGAAGAATGCACTTAAGAAAGTAATATATAGAAGAGAATTTTCCATAAAAAGAAGAGTAACCCAAGCTTTTATTTTTATGTTTCTTCCTGGATGCAGAATTAGTTTTGGGTCGTACTCCACGTTGTGGACAATAAACATCAAGGTGATGAACAAAGTTTCTCCTGGAGCATTCTCAGTTCCAGTTTAGGGACATCCATATTCTCAGCCTTCAGCATGAGGTCTGAGTTAATGAGTCACTCAATCTGCTTGGACAGTCAGATATATTACTATCCTCAACAAAGGCTACCAGAAAACCCTGTTGACTTCTGATTCAAGGGGGAGAAATAGCTTTTTAAGTTCCCCAGGGATTTTCCCCATCAATACTTCCAGCCTGGTCGATGGGGGCTCTCCAGACTTCTCTCCAAGGTCAAGGACACGTCAGGATCCCCTCTTCTGCTGATGTGATTGGGGAAAATCTGGAGGGGAGGGTGGAGGGGTCTCTCAGATTCAGCTTTCATCTTCTATCAATACCAACAGCCTGGTTCATTGAATGTGGTTTTGTGCCAGTTGGTACATATCAGGTTTGCTGGTCTGAGGATAGTCTGTAAAGGTGTGAGGTGGGGCTACTCAGCACTGTGGTCCTCACTGAATCACAGCGTCTTGCATCTAGGCTGTATTTGACGGTTTCGTAAGGCTTTCGCAAAACTGTGTAAATGTATCTTAAAATCTTCACTACGAATGTGGGAAGGAGACAGAGAAAGCGTGATTATCTCCATTTTGTAGTTGAAGAAACCGCTTTAGAGAAGTTCCAGGACCTACTCAGTACTGTGCAGCTAGTAACTAGCAGAGCAGCCAGCGTCAAGAGTCTGGGTCTGTGTTCCAGGTGGAGTTCTAGGTCTGCTAGAAAGAATGATGCTAGCCCCGAGCAGGTGATAAAACTTCATTGCAGCCAACTGTAGAAAGCACCGCCCCACCGCCCCGGCGCCTATTTCTAAGCCAAAAATGTGGTATCATTTTAGGAACTAACCCTATTGGAAGCTTTGACTGGTATTAGTTTAACCTTTAACCTCCAGGTAAATTCAAAGTCGTGTAAATGTGAAGATAGGAAATGGGAAAGATGCTTTCTTTTTTCTTTAGAATAAATAAGGTAGAACTGACTTCTCTGAAGCAATAAAATAGCACTGGTCTCTTAATTCTGAGGGTGATTTAGGAATGATAATAATCTTCCCAGGTGTTTAATTCAATAGAGTTCATTTTGATGGGTCTTTATGCCTAGGATGCATAGGGCACACTTAGAGGATGACGGTTGCATTACAGTTATGATACACCCCCGTTATTCAGAGCAGAACTGGAGAAAGCCAGGTGGCAGGACACGGAGCCCTGTATGGCTAGCCATCATTCACTGAGAAAACGACACTTTTGTCCCCCAGGCCTGGACAGCAGTGACACTTGGCTTCCACTCTCTAGGAGTCCATGTGTGTGTGACATTCCCACTGACTGCAGGGCCGGGTGCTTGTTCTGACTCCTTCCAACTGGTCTCCCAGAGGTGACCTCTGTACCAAGTCACCCTGAGCGGGAGCTTTGTGTGGGTCCTAAGGGAGGCAGATGGCATGAGGCAGGGTCCTGGGGAGAGAAGGGAGATGGAGAGAGGCAGAGAGACAAGAGAGACAGAGAGAGGTGGAGAGGAGAAAATGAGAGACAGAGCAGGAGGAGGACAGGCGTGCACAGCAGCGCACAGCAAGGCCCACGCCCCCAGGGGAGACGGGAGGAGGGGCAGGGGCAGGGGCAGATGGACGGAGCACGCGGCAGTTTAACCCCCTCTCTGTCCAGGCCCACGAGATGCCCAGGCAGGGACAGAGCACAGAAGAAGGCGTCCTGTGCAGCGCAGTGCGGAGCAGCGTTCTGGAACCTGCTTCGCTGTCCCCGCGGAGTCGAGTTCCACTTTTCTTTGCCCCGTTTCGTTTGGCCTTCCCGGCTTGTCATTTCCGGTGCCCTCGACAGCGCGCGCAGCTCGAGAGCGCGGGGCTGGCATGCAGCGCGGAGCCGGCAGCCTGGCGCAGGCTGCTAATGGCTGCTTTTCATTCCGGGCCTCCCTGAGAGACCCAGTGGCAGATTGTAGACTCAATTACTCTCATGTCAGGTGATTATCCTAGGTCTTAATGTAATCTTCCATTCACACATACCATATTTCAATTACGGCAGCTATGAAACAAGCTGTGTATTCAAATCGCCAATCACCTTATCACTGCTGAACAATGTCAACTGTAAGAGACGCCAGCTGAAGGCAATTACACATGTGTCGAGAACCGATTATGATTACTCTCTGTGGTATTTGTGATGAGCTGGGGAATGTTCTGAAAATTTAATTTAATGACAATATGCTTGCTGTACAATCCATAATACCTTCTGAATCCAGCATGGGGCTATTAAAACTGATAGGAGCATATTACGGCGCGCTCAAGGCTGGGCCGGGCTGCTGCTGGATGCCTCTGTGGGGACGTAGGTAATTTCCCGGCGCACTTGCAGACAGCTTCCCGCTCCAGCTGCACGCCGCGGGGGCCCCCGCCCTCTGCGCGCGGGGAAGGTGTTTTGCTCCGACGGCTGCTGCCCTGTTGCTGCGGCGGCTGCTCCGAGGACCGGAGGGGGTTCTGGGCCTGCTCGGCTCGACCGCATTAAGCGGCCCCTGATTGGCCAGCGTGTCCTCCGTGGGGGACGGGAGACTCACGCCAACGAGTGACAGATTGCATAGAGAAAGGGACCGGCGGACACGCACCGTGTCGTGTGGCTGGGCTGCCTATGTGCGAGGGCCCCTTCCTTCCCATCACGGCTCTCTGTGTGACTGTCTGCACCCCGGGCAGCACCTTGACAATCACATAGAACGATCGCCCCGCAAAGGAAACCCCACAGCGGGGGCAGGAATTGTCCTAAGCAGCCCACAGCAGAGGCACAGGACAGGGCTTCTGCAGAAGGGCCAGGCGGGGGCTTCCTGGAGGGTCAGACGACTGCATCCAGATACGTCCAAGTTCTGGACCCGGAGCAATGTGCGCTGGTGCTGGGATGGTGGGCGAGGGGACAACGGGCGGGGCTGCAGGGCTGCAGGGGTGGCCGGCTGCTCCTGCTGTGGCTCTAGACACCAGCACTGAAGGCGGAGTTGGGTGCTGGTTGTTGGAGCTCACAGTTCACGGGCTCTGGGTCTAGGATTTTCTCATGACCTGGCACTGACCATTGAGTAACTTGGTTGCAAGGTACTTGCACCTGATTGCCTCATTCTTGTGGCCCTCACCCCTGACCTGTGGCCACTGTGCATGTTAAAAGAGGAGAAGCTAGAGTCCTGGGATATGACAGTCTAGGAGGTTAAAAGTTGATGATTTGATGAGATTTCTTTAAGATCAATGTAGCTGTCATTGAGGTATACTCTGGTAAGTTTGGTCTGCTTCCATTAGAACAATGCCATACTCATTAAGAGTAACTAGGTTTTTCCTCCTTTTAGAAATTCTGTAATATGGACGTTGGGCAGATGAAAGTTGACTGCAAGCAAGTAGAGTATTGCTCAATCATGATTTATTTGAAGTTTATGAAAGTAAACTAAACCATTAATGCAAGTATGGAATAGAAATTAGGAAGACATTGTAGAGCTGCGGGCTTCCCTTCTAAACTCTCTTGGCATCTTCCTTTATTTAGTTCTCATTGCCCATGGGTGGGGGGAAAGGGGTGTATTTTATACAGAGTGGAGCTGCCAAGTGGACATCGTCCAAAAGCCACGCTGTACAGCAGAGGTTCTCACTGGGGTGATTTTGCTCCTGCCCTACCAGGGGACAGAGGCAGTGGCTGGAGACACTTTTGGTTATCACAGCTCAGGTGGGGGTGCTTCTGGCACCTAGCGGGTGGAGGTCAGGGACGCTGCTGAGCCTCCACAACAAACAGGACAGCCCCCCTAGAATGTCAATGTCAATAGTGCTGAGGCTGAGGAAACCTGCTAGATAGAAAGGCAAACCTAGTTATCAGAACAGAAAACTCCTGGAAGAAATTGAGCTGATTAATTTGCTTTCAGCATAATTGGATCAGATCCTCCAGTCCTTAAAATATTTTTTCATAGTCACTATTGTTTTTGTAATTTTCTTTCTGGGTGCTATGTTTTCTGATCTGTTGCCCTTTTCTTCTCCGCCTGGGCTCCACTCATCAATTCACACGTGTTCCTCACAGTGTGGCCCTTTGCCGTATTTCTCCCGCGTGTTGTCTGTGTTGTCCCCAGATGCGTGACCCTCCCAAACGGCTCTGCTCACCAGAGAGCTTTCTCCTTATGCTACTGCAGGAAGAATTCGGATTCAAGATCCGTCCTCGTTATTCTGACCTCATGAGAAATGGAACCCAAAGGCCAAGTGAGAAGCCTGGAACATCCCAGACATTCACATCCCTGCCTGCACCTTCCTAAGGAAGCGCCCATGGGGCCAGGAGCCCAGCGTCCGGGCCGCCTCTGGCTGCAGCGTGGCCTCTCTCCTCGAGGGCTGCAGATGGACCTGCTGACGGCGTCACTGCAGAACAAGCCTCAGAACGCAAACATCCCAGCCTTTTCAGTGGGAGAGTAACTTGTGGGTATCCAAACACCTGTGGTAAATCATTCTGGGGTCTCTTTCCATGGAAAACATCTATTAAGGGTTTTTGTCTCTTTCTTCTTTCTGTTTTTTTTTTTTGGCCTACGTATTAATGAATGTTGCCCAGGCACGCCGACCTAAAATTAATTGGAGAGCTTTTTACATTGTTTTCTAGTAATATTCTTGAGACTATTTTGAGATAGAAAAAAAGAACCAAATGAATTCAAGAAGATTGGATCCTTCTTTACTATGTGCTCTTTTTCTCTTTTTCCTCCAAAGTTTATAGGGAAACTCGTACTGCATTACAGGAAGATATTAACGGCAAGCACTTGATTTCTGCTGTATTTCAATTTGCAAATTTTATTATTTTCAAAATTTTATTGCAAGTAGTCTTATACTATGGCTTACCAAAGATAATACTTATTGTATGTTATATCTTCTAGATATAAAAGAAAAAGCATGTTATCTTCATATTTATGTGTAGCTTAGCTATTCACATTTTGAATGAAATACATAAAATGTGTTATAGCATCAAGTGTAATAATTTTACTTATTTTTTTTAAGTCTTGTAATCACATATAAAGTAAGCAGGTATTTACTCTTAAATATGATTATATTTTCAAAGACAAGCCTTGAATCACCAAATGAATGTGGGACCTTTAAAGCAGCCTGTATTGCTAGCTGTTTTTCTTCATGTATAATTCTTCACTCAGAAAAAATGCTATCTGATTACAAATTATGTACCTATTCTTACTTCTTTTGCCCAAGGCAGCAGTTAATTTTTGCCATAGGTCATAGAGGATAAAGCCCCAAAGATCCGGGAGCTTCTTAATTGCATCGTGCACAACTAGCTGTCGCCAGGCACCTTCGAGGAGTTATTGCACCTTGCAGATAATGCCCTTTCCCTGCAAGCCATGAAATAGATTCTCCCTCTATTGCTATATTAATTAGACTTCAAGGATGTTAGAAAAATTATAGCTTAAGCTTCTGTTCAAAAAAATTTAGGCAATATTATAGGAGAAATCTTGGCCAGAACTTACAGGGAAATGAATTAACCTTGAGGCTTTTTTGTTTCCAAAGGAAAAGAAAAAAAAAAAAAAATCCCAACAACTCACAACCCTTGTCACATTACAACAATATATAAGTTTTGATAGAATTCCAGGTTAAGTTTGTCAATTCTGATGTTGTAAAAACGGAATGAATTGGCACGACCTGTGGAAATCTCAGGCAACGTTAGAAATTTCCTCAGCTGGTCGTATATCAAGCACACAGTGAGAAAGGAGAAGGAAGGAAAGTAGGAAAGGAGGGCAGAAGGCGAAATGGTTTGTGTCCATTTAAGAAAAAATCAATAATGGCATAAAATTGATTTAGTGCTTGTCATAAAACATAAGTAAGTGCTGGAAAATAGAGAAAATTGAGTCTCAATTTAATCTGCACAAAAGCCACACTGTACTGATGAAGTGATTGGAGCAGAGAGCGCCACATAAAACCTAAAGACAGATACTTAATTGTCATATTAAAGACTCTTTTCAGCGTGCTGGAGTCGAGGGGTAGGACCCATTAATCATGTGGATAAGGGGCACTGAAATCAAATCTCAATTAAAATCTGTTCAATAATGTCTCTAATATGTTTTTCAAGCATTAATTTTTTCCCATCGATTCCACACCCCATAAATCAGATAAGTTGCGGTGCGTGTGATAGTTTATGGAGGAGAGGATTATGGTTTTATGAAGTTAATGCAGCAGAACCATTTAATTTACACAGGCTAAAGTTTTATGTCTGTTGTTCATTTCTATTATTTTCTTCAGCTAAAAATTATTTGAGCTATAAAACTAAAAACCAAGTTCATTTTTTTCCAAGTGTCTATATATTTAGCAATCAGATTCCAGTTTCTGTTTTCCACATTTGGCTGGGAAAATTATACTCCGAAGCAGACAAAGCCGAGAGTTCTCTGTGGGCAGGGGTTTTTGCAGAGGGCTGTCTATGCCTATGGAGATAGTTTCCTGTGCTTGTACTGTAGGGCTTCACAAGGATTTAATAGAAACCACTGGAAATACAAGCTTCTTCATCTTTGTGTATGAACGTTCTCGGGTACCACTGAATAGTTTATACCTTCTGGACAAAAAGCTGTATCTATGTCTAATGGCAGACAGTTGATATCTACAGTAGCAACAAAGGTGAATTTCTGTTTTGAAACTAAACATGTAGATTTTCACCAACAAATTCACAGAAGTGGAGCTCTGCAAAAAAAAAAAAAAAAAAAAGAAAGGTGACAATTGCCTAATTTTCTGTAACATAGGTATTAAAACCCCATTCAAAATTGCAGGTGTTCTATGAAGGAGGATAAAGAAAAGCCAGAGATGTTCGAGATGTTAGATTAACTCCGTGTGGGAGGAGAGTGGAGGACACACATGGCTCTCAGTCCCTCTGTCACTAGGCTGTGTGATCTTAAGCACATGGCCTCGGCCCAGTCCTCTTACCTGTGGAGTCAGGGGTTGGACCCACTGATCTCTAGCTGGAGCTAAGTGGGCTCCCAGCTCTATGAGCTTGTATGAAACAGTGTTTGAGAAATGGCTTTTGGTATTTCCTCGGCTCTAAAATTCTTAACAGCCATGTATTACTGAAGCCATTCAAAAATTAATTCTGAATATTTAAATTTTTGTTTGATAAATTTATATTCCTACACTTTATACCATATTGAGTTTGAATTTTAAATTATACTGTCATAGACAAGGATACATGTGTGCCTAATGGTTTTCTCCTAAATCATTCTTCACCCTGTTAGCCAGGATTGGGATCTGTGGCATGTAGGACTCCAGCCATGACCCCTGCAAGCCCCTCACCCAGGCTGGTGCTGAACAGCATGAGAGCGAGTCCTCTCCTCCAAAACCATTGCACCCCAAACCATTCTGCACACCACGGCCAAGCCTTCCTACCCTGTGCCTCTGCTCAAAATCCCTACAGTCCAAACCCCTTCACCTAGTACAGGAGGCCCTCTGTGTCTCCCATAGCCAAGTTTAATATGTAACTTCACTTTTTAGAACAGTCTTAGTTTTACAGAAACATTGCAAAGATAGTATAGAGTTTCCAAATACTCTACACCTGGTTTTGCCTATTATTAATACATTACATTAGTAAGGTACATCTGTTATGATTGATGAATCAATAACTATCTTATTTGCTCTCTTGCTCAAAACTTTCCAGTTTTGGACACTGGGAGCTTTTTCAGGTGGCCCCTGTGTCGCTTTACACATTCTTATCATTGTGGGTTATTTGTTCTTCCTTAATTGTTTCAGCATTCCTTACTTTGTGGAACTACAAGATATTCCAGGTTCACCTTGTGTATTTCCTGCCCTGGTTCTTGTTCAGCCGACCCTCTGGCATACCACGAGGTATGCTCAATGCTGCTGGGGTCTCCTCGCTTCCAGGCCTTCCTAGCCGACAGCACAAGGATGTATTTGTGTGTAAAATAACAGGTATCTACAAATATTTCCATATATATACCCCTGTATCCATATTAAGCTACATTGGAGTTCACACTGATGCACACAGTTCCTTCTGGCCCTCTGTGGCTCACACGTACCCCCACTCCAGCAGTGAGAAGCCAGGTGTCTGCCACCAGTCATCCACATACTTCATGCTCAACCCGTGTGACGTAGAGAAGTTTTGGCATCGCTAACCGGTGCCTGGTCCCACAGCTAACTTTGGTGCTGTGCGCAAGACTTACTTGCGCTCGGGCTCTTTTGAAACTAATGTACTGGCTTGTACAGACCAGGACCTCAGTGCCTCCTGGGCCACCAGTGTGGCCCTAGGCAGCCTGTTGACATGCATGGGCATCAACAGTGCCCCTGATGTGCAGTAAGCAGCTAGGACCACTTGGCATTTGAGGGTGCAGAGTTCTTTCCAGAATAGACAGTTTTGTGATCTCTCCATTAATCATTTGAATTAATTTTCAAAGGTTTCTATGCTTAACTTTGGGAAGTGATATGAAATAACATTCATTAAACATTATCTGTGGTTGTCAGGACCGATGGATCAAAGTTTTTATGAGACAAGGACAGAGCCCACTGTTGCTTTACTCAGTGTGAACAACTGTTAGGAGGAAAAGGAGCAAAAACAGGGCAAGGGGACCAAGGAAAAGGGCAGTGGGAGGACAGCAATGAAAATAAAGGAGCTCCTCTCTGTGGAAGAGGGACAATCAAGGTGGCCAGGTGAGGTGAAGACTTGCCGTCTGGAAAGCAGATACAGAGACCAGGTGTCTTTCCCTGCCTTGTGTTCCCTCTGAGGGGCACTGCTTGGTTCTGTTCTCACTTTGAGATAACCTGGGCTGCTGAGGGGCTGGAGGGGGAAGTTTGAGGAGCGTGGATAGTATTGAGGTGTCCAGCGTTTTCCACACAGCGAGGGGTGCACAGGGAAAGGGGAGAAGGGAAACACGGGGACCCGCACTGACCCAAGGATGAACGTGCCACTCCAATGTGTCCTCATGCCACAGGCTCCTCCTGGCCCATGAGGCCTGTGTGCCTACCAGGGGCTGTTCTTCCTGGCCTCAGGCTTGATTCCTCTGAGGGGACCTCTGCACCCAGATGGGACGGCTGTGCTCCGACACTGGAAGGAACCCCAGATGCAAGCCTTGCTACTAATAATTGCATATGAAGTGATTTACCAAACTCCTTCAATGTTCGTAGTCATTTCTGTGCATTTTCTCCCCCAGGCCTCGTGCCAGCCCTGCCTTGAGCCCAGCACGCCCAGCAAGGTCTTTGTGCAGACGGGGAGTTCAGGCGACAGGACACAACCCCCCAGGGCTGGGAAGGAAGTGTGTGGGGCCGCGGAAGAGGGTGCGAGCGAGTTTTCATCTGTGTCGGAGGCTGGCGCTCTTCTGAGGTGGTGCTGGGACGTCCCAGGGCGGAGGGGACACCAGCGGAGTTGGGCAGTGCGGGCACAGCAAGGACGGCGCGGGAGGGAGACCGAGGATGGTCTGGGGCGGGGGCGGCACGAGCCTTTACTTCTTTAGAGACGGTGGACTGGAGGGAGCGGGGAGCGGGATGGAGCCAGCTCAAGGGGTCCCCATGCCAGAGGCTGCAGAGGCAGCAGCCCGCGTGGCGCGGGGACACCAGGAAAGGGATGGTTTCAGGACACATTCCGGAGCATCCATCGACAGGATTTAGGAAGGGGTCTGCGTGAGGAGAGTCGGGGAAGGAGCCCGGATGTCTGGCATGTGGACCTGGATGGAGAAGGTACTGCTTAACTAAAAGAGGGGAGGGCTTGGGGCGCAGCTTGGGTCTGGTCCTGTCAGGCCCGCGCGAGGGTGGGGATGGCGTGAAGGCCACGGACACAAGGCTGAGCTCAGGGGAGGGCGCTGCAGAAAACCGGAGCAGAGAACGGACCTTCAACGTGCGGTTTAGGCAGAACACGATTCCACGCTAGCCCGGAGCCAAGACATGGGATTTGAAATCCCACTGATGCGGCACAGGGCGTGGGCTGCTCACTTAGATTCCCGGCTCCCTAAAATTAGTAAGAAGAAAACAGAATTCAGTGGTGAATGCCAACATTTAGGTCAGTGTTGTCAGGTCCTGGCTTCTCTGGCGTGGTGCAAGGCCCGTGATGGAGGCCACCCCAGCGTTGCTCGCTCCAGGGACCTGCTGGGGAGGCCCCTCCAAGTGGCTCAGCTCAGCAGAGCGACACAGCCCGCAGCCCAGCCCTTTACGCCTCACATCAATAACGCCTCCCCGGCATTCATCGCAATAAAACCAATCACAATGGAATCATTTGATATGTATGTGACTCACAGATATAGTTCCCCAAGCCACTGTTCTAAATTAGTAGTAGTTAAGCACCCATTGATGGAAGCTTAAAACAAAGTGTTCCCCAACGACCCCCACTTTAGTCCTGCAATACCCCAGAAAGCAGAGAGATTTTCATAGGAGTTGCCATAAACTGCATACATTTGGATGTTGGCCAGAAATATTTGGGGGACCTATTCATTCTTTTCCTTCCTGCAATGATATAATGATGTCTGTCACAAGGGCATTTTTATGCCAACAAATCCTGATGTCATACGTGGGCATTATAGAAGCCTGAAGCTTTTATTTATTCTTTCTCCTTTCTTTTCTTCTTTGAGTCTTTTCAGACTAGAATACTGAAGTCTGAATTAGATGCAAACAGATTCTTTCAGACCTTCTCCGTGACAATGCAAGCTTGAAAGGAACATATTTGAAAGCTCGAACTGCTCTAGTTTTCTTGCAAAAAGACTTAGGTCCCCTGAGTAGGCCAATTATAAATTATAGTGTAGGTGAACTGTTTCTCTCCCATTCACTGGGGCTGATTCTGTGTCATTAATGCCGCGACGCTGATACCTTGCAAGTGCAGAAAAGGCTTTTCATATCTCATTAACATTACAGAGAGCCGACAGGAATTATGTGGTGGATGAGTGTATGTAGGTAGAGCTGATTCAATTCCTACATTTTAATAAGGCCTGGGCCAGGGTTCTCCTTTCCCAAAGCGCTTTTTAATCCTCCCTGGTCTTTACCCTGACCTCATTGGCAGGGAGGCCATTGGCCGAGATTCCTGCACCGGGAGGCCAGACCAGCTGGTGTGAAATTCTACAGCCCGCTCTCGGTGCCAGAACCGGGCTTCAGCACTTTCAACCTTCATCACTGAATGTCGAACAGGGCACGGAAATTGCTAAGTGGGGCCTCACTGACCAAGCTTCAGACACAACACTGGAGATCTTCAGAGGAGAACAGTCAGACTTACACACAGCACGGGGCCGAATATATTTTCATAACTTCCTTCAAAAAACACAGAATAAAAAATAAGCAAGCCAAAACAACACCCATTTGTCTCAAAAATAGTTCACTTCCACTTCCAAGATTTTGGAAATACTGTGGTCATCCACCCATACCCCATCTGTGGGCTGGTAATGGATAAATTTTTACAATTAAAAATAATGGAGAAGTCAGGCTAGGTTTTAGACTGACCTTGAAGACAGTTAAATGTGCTCTCCTTTTATTATATGAGCTCAATTGTCTATATTTATTCTTAGCAAATTCTTAGATAGATTAATCACTTTTCATTAATACCTTTCACTTCCATTAGGTGTGGCTGGTTACTAACTATTTGCTGCAAATAAACAGAAGAGGTGAAGAGGTGTTGCAAAAAAAATGTGGACAGTTACATCTCAAATTCAAATTTAAACCTTATATTACAAAAATACCCACAAGTAATGATAATTCAGTTGATAAGATCAAAAAATTAACAGGAAATAAAAACCAACCAAGCCAAAAAGCAAAACAAAACAAAAACCCAATTAACCTTATAACTATCCACTAAGCAATAGTCAAATTTTTTGAATTCAGGTAATTTAAATATGTTATTGTTTACTTCATGTAATTAATTCTAAGACATGATTCCTCAAAAATCAGCACAGTAAATATCTAATTAAAATCTCACTCTGACTGTCAGATGAGGGTAGGAGCATTGTCTTGTCCTGGCTGTGTCCACAAACACCAAATTGTTTCTCTTGGTAGAGGCCTGATTTATTAATTTAGAGACATAATCTCTTTACATTAAAATTAGCCTGTCACACTTCGAGATGACTGCTGGGTCCCAGAACATGATTGGCAGGTTCCCCGGGACCCAACCGTCCCATCAGCTTCTCGCTTGGCCTTAGCCAGACTGCTCAAGCAGCTCACACACTAGCCTTGGGTTCTGCAGGGTGACACCTTCTAAATGCATGTTTGCATGGAGTTTAACAAAAATACACTTCATATCAATTATAGTATTCTCAGTACAGGCTCTTATTTTATTGGATAAAATTGTATTTTATCTCAGTGGGTTATAGAAAACATGCTTTTCCTGCTTGTAAAATGTCTCTCAAATATTGGTCCTGGAGCAGTCTGCAGCAGAACATCCAAACATAGAAACTTCTCTGGAACCTACAGGGGATTCTGATCATCAAACAGATTTGTTCTAGAATCTGCTAAGACAAAATTCTGCCTTGCAGAAACTTAAGTCTAACTAAACAGAATTTTTAAATGTTCAGTTGAATGTTTTTTTTATGCACAGGAGTCATTGGAATTTATCTTAGCCAAAATTACATTCTCTATGCTGAGAAAGGATTAACAATCTCATAAAGCTATCTAGATCCCCAAATACATTACACCTAGACTAATCAAACCAATTTTAAAAAATAAGAGCAAAGTTGGAGGACTTATACTACCTTAAGTTTGTAATAAGTTTTAAGACTTATTGTAATGCTACCATGATCGAGACAGTAATGATTCAGGCATAAAGGTAGAAATATGGGTCAATAGAATAGAATAGTTCAGAATAAACTGACACATATAGGGCCAATTAGTCTTGCCAAATGTACAAAGTCAGTTCAGTGAGGGAAGGATAATCTTTTCTGTAAATGGTGCTGGAACAATTGGATATCTTTACACAAACATATATTCATGTACACAAACTCACAATTGATCCCTGCTTCATTTCATGCAAAAGTAATCTCAAAATAGATCATGAACCGAATATTGAAGCTAAAACTGTAAACTTCTAGGAAAAATAGTAGAAAATCTTAAGAAACTTAGGTTAGGTAAAGATGTCTTACACAGGACACAAACTTCACAAAGTATAAAAGAAAAAATGTTTAATTAAATTTTATCAAAATTAAAAACTTTTCTTAAAAAATTAAGAGAATGAAAAAAGTTTAGGAGAAAATATTTGCAAACAGGTTCTAATAGAACATCTATAGCTAGAATTATGAAAGGAACTATTATAACTCAGCAGTATTAGACAGTAGGGAAGTGCAAATTAAAACCACAGTATACTACTACACAGCCACTTGAATGATTAAAACAGGGAAAAAAGAAAGACCACACCAAGTGTCGACAAGGATGTGGAGAAATGAGAGTTCCCATACTTTGCTGATAGGAGTGCAAGAAAAAATGATTAGCTATTATGGAAAACGGCTAGGCAGTTTATTATTAATATAAGCATATTTTTATCATGCGCCCCAGAAATACCATTCTTAGGTATTCACCCAAGAGAAATAAAAACATTTAGCCCAAACTGGCAACACTCTAAATGTCAAGTAGAGAACAGGTAAAAAAAAATGCGGTCTATCCACACAATGGGATACTATTTGGCAATAAAAAGAAAAAATCCCTTATGTAAGCAACACTATAGATGAACATTAAAAGCCTTATGAGAGAAGCCAGAAAGACTGCTCAGGATAAGAAATCCAGTGAAGATGGCACTACAGTGACAGAGAGCAGATCTGTGTTTGTTGAGGACGGAGGGGACCGACTGCACATGAGGGGCCTCCGGGAGTGAAGGAAATATTCTGCATCGTGCTTGAGTGATGCCTTCTCAACCATGTGCTCTTGTCAAAACTCACTGCATCATACACTTTAAATTGGTGGATGTGACGGCAAGTGAATTGTACCTCAACAAATCTGGCCAAATAGAAGGTGCCCTAGAGTCCAGAGAAACAGGTGAAAGCGAGTTAAGAAAAGGAGAAAATGTAGAAATTCCTTTCAAAGTTCCAGTTGAGAGTGTCAGTAGAGAGGCTTGCGAGGGTCTTGCTTGTCTCTAACCCAGGAGCCACCCAGTGTCTCTAAGGTCTCAGGATAGTGTGTTTCTGTGGAACGACCTCCACACAACCCTTCTCCCATCAGCGGGTGGATTCTATGAGGTCAGGGACTGTGTTTCCATGCAGCAGAGGAAGAGCTGGCTTGTTAATGAGGGAAAGTCACCGGCTGTCCTGCCAGGGCCTCTCAAGATGGACTGGGGAGGGGGTGGCAGGAGGTAGGTGGGGAGGGAGAGGCCACCCTCACGTGATCAGGCAGGAGCTCTGCGTGAGAGAGTGGCTGTGGGTGAGGCTTCCCCACGCTATTTCACGAGCACTCTGTGAGAGGGACACAGGGGGCTGGAGTGAGGATGTCCCTGGATTGGGCTGTGGATGTCCCACATGTGGCATGTTTAAAATCCAGGCTTTGGGGGATGTGCTAACAGTGTCAGACCACCAGGTTTTGGTGTCCCTGTGTCATAGGCTCGCCTGCTCCCTGTGAAGTGTGGTGATTCTGTCACTGTCCATCAGCCTTCTTCTAAGAAGTCGATCCTCACAGAAAGGAGAATTTGGAAAGTGCATCTTAGGGTCAGGAGTAACAGTGCATCTCTGGAAAGAGGTGACATGCTGAGTCTTCTCTGATAGAGGAGGGAAGCTGCCTCCTGCTAGATGGTGGCAGGCTGGGCACTGGGCAGCAGGGATGGGATCAATCACACTGACCCATGGTAGAGGAGTGGAACCAGAGATGTACCCTGAGTGAGGGTCTGAAGCAGCAGTGCCTGTTGTCTAAGCCTGAATCCCCATGCGTGGTTTCATCAGTTCCCCCAAGCACTGGCATCATCTGTGCTATGGGATGTTGGAGACACAGTCGATGACATGCTGGCGTGGAGTGGCTAAGGGAGGGCAGCATCCTCTTTCTAAGGCCTGAGTGGTGGTGGCAGCTGAGATCCCACACTGGCAGGGACAGGTGACATCAAGGCCACTGGAATCAGAGGGCACAGTATGGTATTGTGACTAGAGGCTACAGAAGGACTGTTACCTCACTATATACAGGAGGCTGCCCCTGGGATCAGGAGGCAATTGTTGGGTATCATGACGAGCTGGGCTAATGCCTGGTAATAACCACAGCAGGACAGGAAAGGTCTTGGGCCGTCCAAACGTGAGCACTTAGTGTGTGACCTCATTTTGTTGTCCTAGAATGGTGAGAATTGAGATATTTGGGCCACATGCAAACCTGAAGATCAAAAAACTGAAGTTACAGGGGAAGAGACCAGTATTCAGAAGACTTGAGGTAGGTCTTGATTATTCTACCAAATCCTGAATAAGACGGAGTTAGGTGGGTGGTTAGACGTGAGACCATGGAGAAGCTGAATCCTAGCTAAGGATCATGAAACTCGTTCTGTGAGCAAGGGAGTCGTCTCTGAAAATTAAGGGTCTGAGATTAAAATGCCTTCACTTTCAGAACGTAGATACCACTATCAAGACTGACAGACTAAGAGGCCGTTGAAATGTCCAAAGGTGCTAGAAAGACACATTTGTGATTGTGTGTTGTATATTATAAGTGCTTAGAGGGCACCAACATATCATATCACAGATTCATCATTCAAGGTCAAGTTTCAGTGAAAGGAAGAATAAATCCCTAGAGATTTGAGTGTCATGTGTTTCAAGTTTAAGCGGACTAGTGCATTAGCACCTATGAAATGGGCAAACTGTGGAGCAGCACTGCAAACTCCCAGTGTAAAAGGAGCAAACAGAAAGTTTCGTTTTGTACTGCATGGCCTCCTGCCTCCCAGCCATGCATGCAGTTACACACTGAGCCCAGATGGCCCAGATCACATTTGTAAGGTGTCAATAACCAAGGACAAGAAGCTTCTTAGTCACAAAACAAACATTTATCTTGTTCTGCTGGTGATATTTAAATGAAAATTTGAGTCCAACTTGTAAGCATACCCACCTTCCTCTATGATAGCCTGATAGCTCTTCCAAAAATTCTTATTTATAAATCGTGTGTGATGATAGAAATAAGGAGTCTGATTCAGCTGGGAAGACTATTCGTGGGCATGAGCTTGAGAGTACCCCATTAGGGCAATTCACTCTTAAATTATTATTTTCTGTTAGCTTTAGTGTTCTAAAAAGATCTTGTTTTAATGTAAAGTGCCTGATTCTGCAGTCTTCAGGAAGGCAATAACTTTTCATTAACTTCATTTTTCATTTTTATCTTTCTTTGAGTGTCGCAGAACATAGCATACGATTTTGAATGTCATGTAATAACAGCGCTCTAAAATTATCTGCCCTTATTTCCATTTGACACTAATATTTGATATGTTAAGTTAAGCAGATTTACAAATGTAGGTCTGCATCATTTTGCCTTGGGTGATAATAAGAGCTGTCAGTTTTACATTCCCTCATTGAATTCATGTGGCTAATGACTACTGATTTCTTAAAAAAATATCGTGTGTGTATGTGTGTAGAGGGGGTGGGGATGGAGGAGAGGGAGAGAGAGAAAATGAATTTGAACTGGCACCAGAAAAAGAAATAAACGCAGTATTTTATATTGTTGATTTTTCTAAGTGATTTAGACTTGGCAGAAGTGATCAAAAGTCACTTCCAACCTAAGACCACATGCAGACCTACTTTCATTTAAAAAATTAATGTGAATCCATAATAAAAAGTTTTATGTATTTAAACATGTACATACTGTTTAATTATATCACAATAATATCTGCACATGGTGGGATAGATTAAATAGTAAGTAGGATTCATAATGAAAAAAAATGAACCCTACTTCTCCCACACTTGGTTTCTTCCCAAGGGAACCATTTTGAATCTTATTTAATACTTTAGTGTATATTATATACAATCATTTGCTGGCTTCTTTTGAGACATCAGGATGGCTTTTTTGCTATGACAGGACTTAGCTAATTCACACCAGCCCACCCACACCCCTGTTGCTATAGCACCTCCTTTGTCACCTTGTGTGATGTGTGTCTTCATTTAGTTCCTGTTTTGTCAGTCATGGACACTTAACTGCCTGTTTTGTAAGATGAGGGTCTCGGGACCCCTGTGCTGCTCTGGGTTACCTCCCCCACCTCTGCTTGCTGGCTCCTGTCCTCAGTTACTTTCACAGTTAAGTTGTAACAGCTTCAAGGTTGGCAACATTTACTTGCTCCCCCCACACTTGCATTTGTGTAAGCTTTGTTGATGTGTGGATGCTAAAAGTGGAAAATCAATCAAAAGTTTTCATGCTGCTGTGAGAATGGAAATGTTGTTCTCTGCAGAAACACATAGCTGACTGTCATTCATTTACTTCTGAGCTCTTCTGATTTTCTGGAGTCATCATCTGCAAAGCTGGTGTGTACAGTTGCTCAGGTTATGCACGGCACAACTCCAGGGGGCTCTATTTACACAACTACCATGGCAATTAAACTCCATAGAGACATGTGGTATGAAAGCTCTGTTTAATTGCTTTTCTTCTTTACCATTTGCTTTTTATTCTTATTATAGCCTCTCTCCCCCATCCCTTTTTCTTTCCAAGCCATTAACATATCATCGATATCCCCTGTTCTTCCAAGTCCTCCTTTCATTGCCCTCAGGTTTCTGTCACTGCAGGTTTGCCTCTCTGCTCTAATGGAGCTTGCTTGTTTTCCAGACCTGTGGTGCTTCTGTCTTTTGAGGCTGGATCCACCCTTACCAAGGATCCTGAATCTTCATCTTCCCTGGTAATTTGCCTTGTCTTACTGGGGTCCATAGTGTGCAGAGCAAGCCATTTTCCTGAAAAGTTGCCTTATGCTTGATAGCTCAGCTGGGTATGGAATTCTAGTTGGAAAGCCACTCCCTTCTAGAGTTTTAGAAACAATCACCTAAGGATTTCATTTTTGATGAAAAATCTAATGACAGTCTGATTCATTCCTTTGTAGATAACAGTCCTCCCCCTCCCCACTCTGGAGAGCTTTTAGGATCTATCCTTATACTGATATTTCAAAATATTATAATCACTTGTTTCTTTACATGTTTTGGGACACTTAGTTGTAACTTTCAAAGTAAAAATACATACACATCAGCTCTGAAGAATTATTCCCACTCTTTTTTGACTATTTCCTTCCTTAATGTATCTGGAGTTCTCTTTTGCATTCATTATGAAGATGGAGAAAGTAGAAAAACTGGCTGAGAAGGCTGCAGGCATGCATGGCTCCTCTCCCTGGCCAGCCCCATATTTACACCCTGGAAGTTCTCAACGTGAGTGCAGGGGCTTGGTTCTCAGACACAGCTCAATTGTTCAGTGTGTTTCCAGGGAGAATTTGCTCAATTTATTTAAAGAACTTTCCCCACTGATGAGTGTCCAGATGTTGGTGGGTGTGAGAGTTGCCTGCAGAGATGTCCATGCCTGGAAGCCCAGATCCTGTGAATATGTCACAGATGTGACTGAGGTTGTGGACTTTGAGATGGGGAGACTTTCCTGGACTATCCAAGTGGGTCCAGTGTCCTCACCCAGGCCCATAAAGGGTTGGAAGAGGCAGGAGAGGGCCCATGTCTGAGAAGGACTCAACCTGCTGCTGTTTCCAGGATGAAGGGAACGTGGTGAGAGGAACCTCAGCCCACAGCCAGCTGTAGTCAAACAGCCATGAAGGACGTGATCTGTCCGTGCCCTGAATGAGCTCCGTGACTCTCCCCAGAGCCTCCACATAAGGGTCCTCCCCGGCAGTTCCTGAGTTTGGGCCTTGTGGGGCTCGGGGCATATCTGTTGTCAAGACAGCAGCAGGTACCTAATATGCTATGGACAAGGAAGGGACCTGGGTGCTGGCGATCAGCTCCAGCTGCAGACCTGCAGTCTCCCTCACATTTGGGGGTCCAGGACTTCTCTGGAGTCTGGGAGGCAGCTGCTATGCCCCTGCAGCCCTTCCATGCATGCTTTGACCACAGCCCCTCTGTCCTGCCATGACCCTTGACCCTGTCCTCCTAAAGTCTGTTGGCAACTCTTTGCAAATCTTAGCTCTCCTGCTGTCTCTGTGCTTGTAGATGCCCCTTCATGTCTTTTCTACCATTTTAATAAGGGTTTCAGGGGGGAGAGGAGATAAATGGCTATGCTTATCCTATCATCTGGAACCAAAAGTCCAAATGACATATTTTAATATTTTGTCAGTGAGGCTAAGTAGATGATGGATTGGAAAAACCCCTGTTTTCCTCAAACTATGAAATATGGAATCAATGCACTTAGAAATAGTAAATTTCAGCTACTGGTAAAGTTGACTTTGATTCCCAGATCTTCTAACAGCTGTGTGCCTTTAGGTAAGTCACTTAACCTATCTGAGCCTTAGTTTTATCATGCGCAAGATGGGGATACATGTACTTAATCCATAGTATTGTATAGGGAATTATATGAGCTAACATCAGCTAGGAAGTTAACAGAGGGCTTGGCAAAAATTAGTGTTTCATTAATCATGGCTGTATCAAATAGAGATGTGTAGCAATGGGCTTGACCTTTATCACGTTTCTGTCATGGAAAAGTCCTGTTAGAAGAGCAACTAGCCAGGCACTGAGGAATTCTAACTGGAAGTTAAGTGTTTGTTTACCAAGATCTCTTCTTGGGGCCCATGGCAAGGTATGAAATTTTGACTAATTCCCCAGCGATATAGAGTCAATGTTCTAATGCCTGTGCATAACTGAGAGGGTGGTCCTCTCACCTCTCCTGCACGAAACAAGTGACTTGACAAGAACAGTGCATTTCCACAGCCTGCCTCCTGTCTCCCAGGGGAGGAGATGGAGCAAAGGAAAGTGGCGTTATCTCAATATGGGAGAGCTCTCACATCCCCTGCCCAGCTGTGAGCTCTCCCCTCTGTCTGTCTGTCTCTCTCTCACACACACCTCTTGTGAAAATGTCACCATTCCCAAGCCTTTTTCTGCAAAATAATGAACTAAGTTTGGCACAGGTTGGCATAAAGAACTGGCTTCTATGTTACGGGGGATAACACTCATGTTTCACTTCTCCCTAGCACTTTCTGAATATCATTCCAGTACCTGGGAATTTTGGGTCCTGGGAAATTTTGATCCTGTGAGTCATCCTGGGGCTCTAAGATTGATTCTGGAGAAATCACTTTCTCAGTCTCTCTTGCAGCTGGGACCAGACTAGGAGCCTAGAAGCTGCGACCTGTGGGCCAAATGGAGCTGCCATGTGGGTTTTCATGAGTAACAAGTTAAGAATGATGATACACCTTTAAATGGTTAAAACTAAATAAAAGGAGAATGATATATCACCATACACGACAATTGTGTGAAATTCAAATGTCAGTGCCCATCAATAAAGTTTTACTGGTATGTGGAACATGCCATTTGTTCAGCGCTGTCTGTGGCTGCTGCTTTGGCACCACAGTGGAGCATAGCTGAGCAGGGGTGGCCGAGGCTGTGGGGCCTGCAGAGCCTGAAATACTTCCTGCCTGGGTCCTTGCTCTGAAAGCTTGCCTACCCTCTCTTGTCCTGGACTGGACCACTGAGTGGCTCTCAGATTCCATCGGGAGCAGCACCATGGCTCTTGAAAGGATGTGCTTCCTGGCCAGCCTGAAGCTCTGCGGGACAGGTGTGCAGTGTAGTCCTCCCGGACTGCATAGGCTACCGGTGTACCCTTTGCTGCTGTGTATCCTTTCACAAAATCACTTTTCTCCCTAAAGGATTCCAAGTGAGCATGGGGCTTGCAACGAAGAATCCTGATGTGGCTGGGTGGAACTTCAGGACACGCTGAAAGAGCTCTCTGGGGCTTTTCAGAAGGATTTTATGAAAACGGGAGGAAGTGGCTCTCCCACCAGGACATTTGCACATCTGTGCCTGCACACAAGTGTGTAGAACGCAGAGCGCCTACTCAGTGTTTGATGAATGCCAGGCATTTTCCCAACATTATTGTTTTAACGTATCATTCAATACAACATTTCTGTCAGGTGGGATGACTGAACTTTGATGTTCGGCCCAATGTCCCTTAGTTAGGAAAAGCTGGAGCTAGCTGAGATTCGCACCCAGGCCCACCAACTGCACACCCTGCCCAATCTGGCGCTCCCAACTGCCCCTCCTCCCACACCCAGGCCCCTGCAGCTGCTGATGTGCCTGCCAGGTGTGGCTCGGGCAGCATGCCTAACCTCCCTGAGCCTTGCCTTCTCCACCTCTCTGCATGACTGGTCTAGTAGGCAGTCAACGAACATGGACCCTCCCTTACCCCGCCCATCCCAGGATGAATCACCTGGGGCTCCCTGATGGGCAGAAGCAGCCCCAGCCTCCACCTCACTGCCCAGGAGCTGCTGCATGAAGGACATGCCGGAGCTCTGGGCTCTGCAGGGTAGCTTGCTGAACACACACATGGGCATGGGGAGAGGGTCTGCTCAGAGTCATGGCTGCCACTGTGTGTGGACACGTGTACCATGGCAGTCTCAGTTTGACACACACACATACAGAAGTAGAGAAGTAAACCTATAGAATATTATGCATACACACAAACTTACATCTGTATATTTTGTAATATGAGAGTACGTCAAAAAGTTCATGAAAAGATTCTTCTTAACTTTTAATTCTGTTTTTCTACATTTTGATGTACCCTCATATACATCTATAGATATATCCATACGTATCCTCTAATACACATATCCTCCTATATATATATCTCTCTCCTCTAAAATACATGTATATATCCTCTAATTATATATCTTCTCATATATACATAACATACATATAAGGAGAGAGAGAGAAAGAGAGAATGTGTATATCTGGAGAGAGAGAGAGAGTGAGCCTATATTTCAGCTGTGTGGTTTTTTTCTCTGTATAGATTCTGAGGTTTTTGTTTTAGTGTGGAGAAATGCACTGGGCATGATAAACTACTCTCACAAACAGAGAGAAATAAATACTTCCTGCAAAGCGGATCACAAAGTATATTTTTCCCTGGGAGCTCCATTATTTCAAAACAGTTTCTTTTCTTTTCTTTTTTTTTCACTTTTATTTTAAGGGCCCAGGCCAGCCGAGCTCTGCTGAGGGACGCCGCCTGCGCTGTGGCGCTGTCCCCCGCCATCACTCACATTCAGAGGACGAGCGGGAGCGATTGCTGAGCTCAAAATCATCATCAAGTCAACCAGCCTTGACACTCCTTAAAAAGGGAGATGGATGGTCAGTCGGCGTCCCTGGAAAATATTCTTCCAGCCTGGCAAGCTCCCTTGCTGCCAGACTCTTCTGTCTTTTTCCTTTTCCTTTCTTTCTTTCTTTTTTTTTTTTTTCTTAAATGGGAATGGTGTGAAAGCCTGCTTCTTTGGGGGCATCATTTGGTGGTGGGCTTCCCCAGAAGGACCCTCACTCGATATTTAAATCAGCTGAAGAATAAACACTGCAGGGAGCTGCTGCGATCCCTCACCTTTTCCTGCCCTGGAGCATGGAGAGGTTCTCACGCCTATGCCATTTGAGGAAGAGAGAACCAAGATGACTTCTGTTCATGGCATTCTCATTGTTGCCAAATCTCCACATGGAAAACACAGAAGAGAAATTCATGTTGGTGATGAGAGTGAAACGCTGCCTCCACGCTACTCTGTGAGATGGGCCCTGATTTCTTTAAAGAACACCGAGAAAACATTCGTGCACCTTCCAAGGAAACAGAATGATAAGGGTGCTCACCTGAGGTACTGGTGCCTGGGCTTCTGTAACAAACCGCAAACTTGTGGCACTGAGCAACAGACATTTATTCTCTCACAGTTCTGGATTCTAGAAGTCTTGCATCCAGGTGCTGGCAGGGGAGGATGCTCCCTGGCCTCCTGCAGCTCCTGGTACTCCCGGAGGCCCTCAGCTCTCCTTGACTTGTAGACGCACCGCTGCAGTCTCTGCCTCCATCCACACACGGCTTCTCCCTCACGTGTCTGTGTCCAAATTTCCTTCTTATAAGGACACCCGTCATGGGATTTAAGGCCACCCTAATCCAGTACGACCTTACCTCAACTTGATTATGTTTGCAAAAACCCTGTTTCCAAGCAGAGTCACACTCCCAGGAGCTGGGTTAAGACTTTAACACACCTGTTTGGGGTGGTGGGGTGGGGGGGGGGGGACACAGTTCAACTCACGACACCTGAGCTCCTGAGCGAATACAGTTTTTGTCCTGCCATATAAGCTCACATACTGATTTATATACACATTATGATTTGGCCACAGTAGACTTTGTAGTTACACTTATGATCCTGCATATCAAAAAGCAGGAGGTGATAAATTGAATTGTCCCAGAGATGCTAAATTCTCCCACATGCTTTGTAATCCAGCCTCCAGGACTTTCCAATAAACTGCAAATGGCTGAGAAAACCTTGAAATCTACCCTCCTCGGCCCACTTAGATCAATAGCTCTGTTTTTCTTAGGCTCAGAGATGTTTTTCTCTTCTTCGGCATCACTTCTAGTTGTTTTCTCCCCTCCTGGTCTGATGAAATCTAATACCTTTTAGTAACCTAAGCTCAGAAGCTAGCAGCACTGTATTGCTCTGGAACCCCCCGCCTCTGCCTGACACTCTGATTCTAAGAAACTGTCTTCATCCTCCATTCTGGAATCAGTAAAATTAACCCAAACCAAAGTTTGGCTTATACCTATTTCATTAGTATCTGTGCTCTGCTAAGGCAAAGTCAGCCAGCAGAGGGAACACAAATCACCAAGTTAATTCCCAGAGCTGCCCAGAAGCTTGAAGAAGGCATTTGGGGCAAACGAAGGGGACAGAGACTATAAGCAGCAACCAACCAAGAGGAGGAAAACCACGTCTTTCAAACAGAATGATGCAAATTTGATGTGAGACATGGTCACTTATATTTATTCTTTAGTCTTACTGGAAAACGATTGACCCCAATTCAGAGTTTGTTTTGGACGAAGCCACCACAGTGTCTAAAAGCTCCCCTCTTTTACTTGTGTCCGGTAATCCTCACTGGCTGGCATGTGGCTAGTGCACAGCAAGTGTTCACTGAATTTCCTTTAGCTTATGAATTGATTTTCTTTGCTGGGCACCTTTGAGAGTCTTAACATTCTGAGCACTCACTGACACCAATAAACAACCTTGGTGATCAGTTTTGGAAGTGCCTGTCTACGTAGTGGCCAAAGGTTCTGATAGATCATTTTCTTCTTTGCTTGGGAGTTTGGGTGTAAACAGAGGCGACTTTGCTAAGGCTCTATCAGTTTGGGCAACAATTGGCTACTGAGCCCTGCAGCTGTGTCTCCTTCAAAGTGGCCAGAATGGACTGAGGCTCCAGAGGCATCTGTGGCTGGTGGGCACAGTGACGGGCATGGCCTGTGGTTGGGTGTCAGTGCCAAGCACTCCTGTGTCATGCTGTGGTAGGCTTGTGAATGGAGTTTCCCAGTAAATGCTGTCTCCCATCAACCTCATGTCTCTGCTTTGAAATTCATTCCTCTCCTCTGTGTACTGTGAGTACTCACTTTGTCCCCATGCCCTGAATTGATAATAGCATCAGTTGGGTCCCTTGCAGGGAGTTTTTTTTTTTTTTTTTTTTTTTTTTTAGTTAAGAAAACATGGCCTGATTCAACCGAGCAAAGCAGAATGAGAAAGAGACCATGCACAGGGAAGGGTGGTGAGGAAATGGCGTGATGAAGTCCAGTGCCTCGATTTTCGGCCGCATGATGCTGTTACATCCTCAGGGATAGGAGGGACCACTTTTATTTCTTTTAGCACTATTTGTTTAAAAATATTTTCTTGGGTTATGCACTGAGTTTAAACAATTAACAAAATTTGGGATACCCTGAGACGGATACCTTCGCAAGAAAGCAATGATGCTGAGGTGTGTCTGGGGAGGGCCGTCTCCACGTGGGGGTGGGTGAGCCCCGGAGGCACCTGCGGGATCCCCACACGACCGTCTCCACACAGGCTGGGAATTTCTCTGGATGCTTTTATAAAGGGGAGGCTGACCAGGGTTTTGGCATTTGGGCAGCCTTGACACATGAGAGAGCCACATGCTGGGGCCACCTCACATCTGAATGCTTGTCACCATTTCTGAAATGCTGGAACATTCTACTTCCCAACTGTTGTGGTCAGCTCCTCACAGAACAAGGATGGGTGCTAGGGTCTACGTGGCTCCTGAATAGCAACCCCCATTTTGAGGACGTCAGGTGGATCATGAAGATTGTCTCTGGTGAATCTCATTGCTGCCGTTGTGAAATCACAGATGTTAATTATAGAGACAGGTGAGGTCGGCACCTGCTACAGCACCACAAACAATGGCCAGTGTTGCTTCAACCTGACCTACCGGTTTTGCCTCAAAAAACAGACCTCATCTGTTCTCAGAATCAAATCTGTTTATAACCGTTTATTATACAGTGTAGGCTGTACGGATAGACACCTAATTTTGGAAAATAATTGAGGATGTAGTCATCAGTATTTTTGCCGCTACATGGAGTGTTGTGTTGTCTTCCAAAAGCAAGCTGTACTTTCTGGCTGGAAGTTCACTATAATAACATAGAGACAAAGGACTATTTTTGCAAAGACTGATGGAAGCACACAACTGAATTTTCACTAAAAGAACGGATTGTGTAAAATTAAAGGAAAATAGGGGCTTTTCCATTTTTTGAAGTGTTCATATTTTATGCAATAAAATCACATATTAAACCCAAAGAAAATGTTATCTTTTTGTATTAAATAACACCCTGACAAATGTAAAGCATGAATGAAAAGTTGACGGTTAGCCACCTTATGCCAAGCACAACAGGATGCCTCTGCTCCCCACATTATCCACACAACCATCCTTTTCTCAAAAACATGCCTTGGAATTTGGAAATAATTTGTCAATTATTTGGAAATCATCCTTAATCTTTCTTCAATGTTGAAAGTTTATTCTTATAGTAATCATGTCCTTTACTTTTTCAATTTAAAAAGTACATCGAACATTTTTATTTTTTTATTATTTATTTTTTTTTTAAAATCTAAATAAACTACAGACTTTATTTTTTTATTTTATTTTTTTTTAAATTTTATTTTGTCGATATACATTGTAGCTGATTAATGCTCCCCATCACCAAAACCTCCCTCCCTTCTCCCTCCCCCCCTCCCCCCCAACAATGTCCTTTCTGTTTGTTTGTTGTATCAACTTCAAATAATTGTGGTTGTTATATCTTCTTCCCCCCCGCCCCCGGTTTGTGTGTGTGTGTGTGTATGTGTGTGTGTGAATTTATATATTAATTTTTAGCTCCCTCCAATAAGTGAGAACATGTGGTATTTCTCTTTCTGTGCCTGACTTGTTTCACTTAATATAATTCTCTCAAGGTCCATCCATGTTGTTGCAAATGGCAGTATTTCATTTGTTTTTATAGCTGAGTAGTATTCCATTGTGTAGATGTACCACATTTTCCGTATCCACTCATCTGATGATGGGCATTTGGGCTGGTTCCAACTCTTGGCTATTGTAAAGAGTGCTGCGATGAACATTGGGGAACAGGTATACCTTCGACTTGATGATTTCCATTCCTCTGGGTATATTCCCAACAGTGGGATGGCTGGGTCGTATGGTAGATCTATTTGCAATTGTTTAAGGAACCTCCATACCATTTTCCATAGAGGCTGCACCATTTTGCAGTCCCACCAACAATGTATGAGAGTTCCTTTTTCTCCGCAGCCTCGCCAGCATTTATCGTTCATAGTCTTTTGGATTTTAGCCATCCTAACTGGGGTTAGATGGTATCTCAATGTGGTTTTGATTTGCATTTCCTGGATGCTGAGTGATGTTGAGCATTTTTTCATATGTCTGTTGGCCATTTGGATATCTTCCTTAGAGAAATGCCTACTTAGCTCTTTTGCCCATTTTTTAATTGGGTTGCTTGTTTTCTTCTTGTAAAGTTGTTTGAGTTCCTTATATATTCTGGATATTAATCCTTTGTCAGATGTATATTTTGCAAATATTTTCTCCCACTCTGTTGGTTGTCTTTTAACTCTTTTAATTGTTTCTTTTGCTGTGCAGAAGCTTTTTAGTTTGATATAATCCCATTTGTTTATTTTTCCTTTGGTTGCCCGTGCTTTTGGGGTCGTATTCATGAAGTCTGTGCCCAGTCCTATTTCCTGAAGTGTTTCCCCTATGTTTTCTTTAAGAAGTTTTATTGTCTCAGGGTGTATATTTAAATCCTTAATCCATTTTGAGTTGATTTTAGTATACGGTGAGAGGTATGGATCTAGTTTCATTCTCCTGCATATCGATATCCAGTTATCCCAGCACCACTTGCTGAAGAGGCAATCCCTTCCCCAGTGAATAGGCTTGGTGCCTTTGTCAAAGATCAGATGGCAGTAAGTGTGTGGGTTGATTTCTGGATTCTCTATTCTATTCCATTGATCAGTGTGTCTGTTTTTATGCCAGTACCATACTGTTTTGGTTATTATAGCTTTGTAGTATAGCTTAAAGTCAGGTAGTGTTATGCCTCCAGCTTTATTTTTTTGCTGAGCATTGCTTTGGCTATTCGTGGTCTTTTATTGTTCCATATAAATGTCTGAATAGTTTTTTCCATTTCTGAGAAAAATGTCTTTGGAATTTTGATGGGGATTGCATTGAATTTGTATATCACTTTGGGTAGTATGGACATTTTCACTATGTTGATTCTTCCAATCCAAGAGCATGGAATATCTTTCCATCTTCTTGTATCCTCTCTAATTTCTCTCAGCAGTGGTTTGTAGTTCTCATTATAGAGATTTTTCACCTCCTTGGTTAACTCAATTCCTAAGTATTTTATTTTTTTGGTGGCTATTGTAAATGGGCAGGATTTCTTGATTTCTCCTTCTGCATGTTCACTACTGGAGAAAAGAAATGCTACTGATTTTTGTGTGTTGATTTTGTATCCTGCTACTGTGCTGAAATCGTTTATCAATTCCAACAGTTTTTTTGTAGAGGTTTTAGGCTGTTCGATATATAGGATCATGTCATCTGCAAACAGGGACAGTTTGACTTCATCTTTTCCAATCTGGATGCCCTTTATTTCCTTCTCTTCTCTGATTGCTCTGGGTAGTACTTCCAACACTATGTTGAATAGGAGTGGTGAGAGTGGGCATCCTTGTCTAGTGCCTGTTCTTAAAGGAAAAGCTTTCAGCTTTTCCCCATTCAGGATGATATTGGCAGTGGGTTTGTCATAAATGGCTTTAATTATGTTGAGATACTTTCCCTCTATACCTAACTTATAGAGGGTCTTTGTCATGAATGAGTGCTGAACTTTATCAAATGCTTTTTCAGCATCTATAGAGATGATCATATGGTCCTTGTGTTTGAGTTTATTAATATGGTGTATGACATTTATTGATTTGCGTATGTTGAACCAACCTTGCATCCCTGGGATGAATCCCACTTGATCGTGATGAATAATTTTTCGTATGTGTTGCTGTATTCTGTTTGCTAGTATTTTAGTGAGGATTTTTGCATCTATATTCATCAAGGATATCGGCCTGTAGTTTTCTTTTTTGGTTATATCTTTACCTGGTTTTGGTATCAGGATGATGTTTGCTTCATAGAATGAGTTTGGGAGATTTGCGTCCGTTTCAATCTTTTGGAATAGTTTGTGAAGAATCGGTGTCAATTCCTCTTTGAATGTTTGGTAAAATTCTGCTGTGAATCCATCTGGTCCTGGGTTTTTCTTTGTTGGGAGCCTTCTGATAACAGCTTCAATCTCCTTTATTGTTATTGGTCTGTTCAAATTTTCTACGTCTTCACGGTTCAGTTTTGGGAGCTTGTGTGTGTCCAGAAATTTATCCATTTCCTCCAGATTTTCAAATTTGTTGGCGTATAGTTGTTTATAGTAGTCTCGAATGATTCCTTGTATTTCAGATGAATCAGTTGTAATATCGCCTTTTTCATTTCTAATTTTTGTTATTTGAGTCTTCTCTCTTCTTTTTTTTGTTAGCCATGCTAATGGTTTGTCAATTTTATTTATCTTTTCAAAAAACCAACTTTTTGATTCGTTGATCTTTTGAATTGTTTTTTGGTTTTCAATTTCATTCAGTTCTGCTCTGATCTTAATGATTTCTTTCCGCCTGCTAACTTTAGGATTGGATTGTTCTTGTTTTTCTAGTTCTTTAAGGTGAAGTGTTAGGTTGTTCACTTGCCATCTTTCCATTCTTCTGAAGTGAGCATTTAATGCAATAAATTTTCCCCTCAATACTGCTTTTGCAGTATCCCACAGGTTTTGGTATGATGTATCATTGTTTTCATTAGTTTCAATAAACTTTTTGATTTCCTGCTTGATTTCTTCTTGGACCCATATGTCATTAAGTAGAATGCTGTTTAATTTCCATGTGTTTGTATAGTTTCCAGAGTTTTGTTTGTTATTAATTTCTAGTTTTAATACATTGTGGTCTGAGAAGATACATGGGATAATTCCAATTTTTTTGAATTTATTCAGACTTGATTTGTGACCTAATATGTGATCTATCCTGGAGAATGATCCATGTGCTGATGAGAAGAATGAATATTCTGAGGTTGTTGGGTGGAATGTTCTGTAGATATCTGCCAATTCCAATTGGTCTGGAGTCTTGTTTAGATCTTGTGTTTCTCTACTGATTCTTTGCCTAGATGATCTGTCTAATATTGACAGTGGAGTGTTCAGGTCCCCTGCTATTATGGTATTAGTGTCTATTTCCTTCTTTAGGTCTAATAGAGTTTGTTTTATAAATCTGGCTGCTCCAACATTGGGTGCTTACATATTTATGATTGTTATGTCTTCTTGATGGATCAGTCCTTTTATCATTAAGTAGTGTCCCTCATTTTCTCTTTTTATGGTTTTTAGTTTAAAGTCTATTTTGTCAGATATGAGAATAGCCACTCCAGCTCGTTTTTCTTTTCTGTTTGCATGGTAAATCTTTTTCCATCCTTTCACTCTTAGTCTGTGTGAATCTTTATGGGTGAGGTGGGTCTCTTGTAGGCAGCATATAGTTGCGTCCTGCTTTTTGATCCAGTCAGCCAGTCTGTGTCTTTTAATTGGGGAATTTAAACCTTTAACATTAAGAGTTGTTATTGAAAGGTGTTGATTTATTCCTAGCATTTTATTGGTTGTTTGGTTGTCTTAGGTGTCTTTTGTTCCTTGCTTTCTGATTTACTGTTTGGTTTCTTTGTTTGTTGGTTCCTTAGGTTGTAGATAGTGTTTTTGTTAGCTTGTTTTCTCTTCATGAATGCCATTTTTATTGTACTAGCGGGTTTAGATTTTTCTTAGGTTTTTATGGCAGTGGTAGTTATTTTTCAGGAACCAAACCCAGTACTCCCTTGAGGATTTCTTGTAAGGGTGGTCTTGTGGTAGTGAACTCCCGCAGTTTTTGTTTGTCTGAGAAATATACTATTTGCCCCTCATTTCGGAAGGATAGCCTTGCAGGGTAGAGTATTCTTGGCTGGCAATCTTTGTCTTTTAGTATTTTGAGAATATCATCCCATTCCTTTCTAGCTTTTAGGGTTTGTGATGAAAAGTCTGATGTTAACCTGATTGGGGCTCCCTTATAGGTGATTTGACGCTTCTCTCTTGCAGCTTTTAAGATTCTCTCTTTGTCTCTGAGTTTTGCCAATTTGACTATGACATGTCTTGGAGAAGGCCTTTTTGGGTTGAATACGTTTGGAGATCGTTGAGCTTCCTGGATCTGAAGATCTGTGATTTTTCCTATACCTGGGAAGTTTTCTGCCACTATTTTGTTGAATATGTTTTCAATGGAATCTCCATTTTCCTCCCCTTCTGGAATACCCATGACTCGGATATTTGAGCGCTTGAGGTTGTCTGATATCTCTCTCAGATTTTCTTCCATGTGCTTGATTCTTTTTTCTTTCTTTTTGTCTGCTTGTGTTATTTCAAACAGCCCATCTTCAAGTTCAGAGGTTCTCTCTTCAACTTCGACAAGCCTGCTGGTTAAACTCTCCGTTGTGTTTTTTATTTCGCTGAATAACTTCTTCAGTTCAGCAAGTTCTGCTACATTTTTTTTCAGGACATTGATTTCCTTGTATATTTCCTCTTTCAGATCCTGTATACTTTTCCTCATTTCATCATGATGTCTAGCTGAGTTTTCTTGTATCTCATTCAGTTTCTTTAGAATTATCACTCGAAATTCCTTGTCAGTTATTTCAAGGGCTTCTTGTTCTATAGGATCTAGAGTATGAGATTTATTAACTTTTGGTGGTGTACTTTCTTGATTTTTTGTATTTCTGGTGTCTTTTTTTTGGTGTTTATTCATTGTGGCAGGGGGTTTCACAGTCCACCGGTTTGAGACTAATGACTAACTAGGATGTTGCTGTGGTTGCCAATTTGGTATGGCTCCCGCCGTGACTGCTCAGTTGGCCTCTAGTGTCTTGTGTGTGTGGTTGCCTCGGGTCTTGGGCTTCTCCGGGGATCCACCTTTCTGGTCAGCTTGTACTCTGCTGGGCTGGTGGATCACGTACCACAGGGTGTGTGATCTCTGTTGAGCTTTCACTTTCTGTACAGGACTTCTCCCCTTTCCGTGTGCTCTGGCCCAGGCTGTTAGATCGTGCAGTGGCGACCCCACCGGGTGTGTGGTTTCTGTCGAGTCTCCGCCTCCCTGGCCGCACGTCTCCCCCCTCTGTGCACACTGTGCTGGGCTGGGGCGTGTCTTCTGCACCCCTCGTCTATCAGCTGGGCCTTCAAGACCCTGCTCAGCACCGCCTCGCCCAGGAAGTCTACCAGGTTTCTGCTAGGCACAGACGACCGGTCTGTCTGGGTGCCTTTGTAGCACTGTGTAGATCTTTCTCGGGTCTTGTTCACCTTTGTATCCCCCCTGTATAAACCGAGTCTAGTGCCCGCCTGCAGCCTGCTCTCCGGCAGGTTCAAGCGGACCTGGGAACTCTCCTACCACACTATTCCCAACCAGAAATTTGTTAGGCTTTTTTCCAAACTGGTGGTCGCAGAGATGGTATCTGCCTCCCAGTAACAGGAAGTTTACCGGGCCGGAGTCCAGAGTGTGGTGGAGTGACAGTCGGCCCGCCCGTGCTTCCTAGCCCTCCCAACACTGGTCGGGACGCCCCACACCCCCAGCCCCGCCAGAGAACCGCGGAGGGAGTGGGAGAGGAGGCCGGCCCGCAGGGTCCGGAAAGTCCCGCGCCAGGCCAAGCAAATGGGCTCAGTGATGGCCGAGCAGGGCGGAGCTGCCCGCACCTGGGAAAATGGAGGCAGCACCGGCGCAGTGAGTGGCCTGGTGGTGCAGGCGGGAGCCGCGTGGGCATCCACCCCCCGAACAGAGCTGTGCCAGGGATCACTCACAGTGCTGTGCCAGGTCGGGCGCTCGCTCTGTCTCTGGTTTGTTGCCTTCCGTGTTCTCGGCGCTGCCGCCTCGGGCTGTTCAGTCGCGGCGCCGCTCGGGCGCTCCCAGGAATCTTCTTTAATGCCGGCCTGAAACCTCGAATCCTGAATAGGGCAGCTGGCCGCCTTCAGCGCGGCCCAGGCCTCCGGGATCCTGGCTGCATCCACAGCAGCCCTGGCGCCGTGTTCCCTGTTTCAAGACTCGCTTTTGCAGCTAAGAATCAGTTCTTTTCCTGCTCCACACTTCAAAGCTGTTGCCTGTAAATGAGGCAGCCTCTCCTGCCGGGGGCAAAGTGGCGTTGAGCCCCCACGACCGGCCAGCAGCAGCAGTCCTCCCTTAAGAGATGGCCAGAGGAAGGTCCACAAGTTTCCCGGCTGCCTGAGGCCCAGTGGCCACCTTTTCCACCTCAGCTACTCCGCGCCAGCCGCCGCAGCTGCCGCCATCTTGCGGAATCTCCGAACATTTTTAGTTTTAGTTTGGAATGCCAGCTCAGGGAGCTTCATTCCTTTACATGCTGTAATTGGTGACTGGAAGTTTATGTCTGATTTGAAAGAGAGGTTATAGTCACCACAGAGTGTCGCATTTCAGTTTTTCGGGGACAACTAATTGTGCACAGAGTTCACACCTTGTCCTGCTCATAGACTCCAGCACTGTGTGGAGAGTTGCACATTCTGCTTGTTTGTGAGTTTATTTCTGAATGATGGAGGCAGGTCTTGCCTCCCCTAGGATCGAGTAGAGGCTGTCTCTGGCTGCCCTAAGCCCAGGACTTAATGGGCTCCCCATCTGCAGGGTGCTGCTAAGACAGCTGTCTCCTCCTGGCTGCAGATGACCAGTGCTGTCAGGGACTGTGACTGGCATTGTCAGGTGTATAGTGACTGGTAGGATGAGCACAACTTTTAAAAAATGGCAATATGAAATATCAATAACTGTATAAAAGTGGTCAGATGAAAGAGTCTCTGTGTAATACAATGTGCTCAGGTACTTTAGGGCATTAAATATTTACAAATTGGTCTCATGACATTTATTTGGGGATATCAGGCTCATTTTCTCCAGTACACTCTTTTTCAAGTTCAAAAATGTCATCACTAATTAACATATTTTGGATTTTATGTTCAAGGTTACTCCTAACTCAAATATAGACTTCCCAGTCATGCTTTAAATATAATAAATTTGTGTTGTTAGGAAGACAATGGTCTCAAGGCCCAGAGAGAAGCCAATAGCATCAGAGACCATAACTAGACTTTTTGCTGTGTTCTGTCTCAGAACTAGTAGTATTCCTCCCAGAAACCACACCATTCCATAGGATTTGTCTACCAAACAGCATATGCTAAATAATAGTCTATTTTTATTAAAAGAGCATGCAAGTCTTCAGCATGTGTCTGTTGTACGTGTGTGTGTATCTCTCACCTTCTGATCAACTTGAAATAACTTGTGTTATAAAACTGAGCTGATCAAAATTCTGGTGGGAACGTTCCCTTTACCACTTCCTTTTTATTTCCTCATTCCTTCCTTTCCTTTCCTGAACTTCTCATTCCAAAGTCCATTAGATGGGGCCAGGCAAGATGGGGGTGGGGGACCATGGCAGCTGAGCTAGGGGGTCAGAGGCTGGGGTGGGTCCCAAGTGGGTTGGCTGCGGTGGCGTTTCAGTGTGGGGTGTGGTAGCCTGAGCAGGCTGAGGGGGGCATCCCTTGGAGAAAGAGCACCTTTGCAGTGAGGTCACAGACAGCCCCTAGGCCAGGTGGCCCAGGTGCCACTGTGTGTCCTCAGGAGGATGCAGAGAGGGCACAGCCCCTTCCATGCTGTTCCTGATGGGAGCTGCGTGATCTCAGTGGTTATGAGGACACAGCAGACAAACACCATCTCAGGGCATTCCTCCACATCTCCCACAAGTATTTACCTGTTAACTGTGCCAGAGTCTGGACTGGAAGAAAAGATAAATGAAAAGTTAATCATAAGCATAAAACAAGAGTCTCTTTCTTTACATTAGCAACATGGAGTAAATTTAGATGATGACTTCAAGCTGTTAATCAGTTAACTACACTGGAAGACTTGCTGCTGTGACAGCTAATGAATGTGTTATATTGGTGGCACTTTATGATTTACAAAGGGCTGTCAGTTACCTCACCTCCTTTAATTGCATAAATCTTTAGGACAGGCTAGTATAGCAATTTAAACAATTACCCAATTGCAATTGCTTAAGCAGCAAAAGTGTTTTTCACTCATGCAAAGTCCCCTGCTGATCTGGTGGCCACCAATCTGGTGGCAGGCCAGGCTTGTGTCCTCCACAGGGGGCTTGTTCCACCATAGGACCCATCTACCTCAATGTACCCTGTCCCTTTCACAGAGAGACAGTGATACGTGGGACCCTGCAGGGGACACACATCCCCTCCATCCACACTTCAGTGGCCAAAGCAAGCTGTAGGGCCATCCTCACTTGAGAAGGCAGGTTGTAAAATCTCACACATCCTAGAAAGAGAGGAGAACCAGAAAAACTGGTGATCACTGGCATTTCCCCCACATACCACAGTGTGCATATGAGAGGATAATTGAAATAATTATCTGATAGATAAGGGAAATTGAGTTTATTTGTGTGGACAAGGAAAATAAAATGTGCTTGATCAAGTAGAGAATTGTAGACCCAGGACCCCAAAGAGTCTTTCTGCCTCCAAGGTCAACCTTCCTCTCATGAATGATGCTGCCTCCTTTAACCACCATCATAACCACATGGAGAAAAGCACTGGAGCTATATGGAGAACAGAGTCTGTGAAACAGGCAGGGAGAAGATGGGCATCCAGGTGGTACTGAGGGGTCGGTAGTGGAAACAGCAAGGGCATGCTGCTTTCCAAGAAGAGTTTCCAATTAAAGGAAAGAGGGGGTGTTAGCTGGGATTATCCAGAGAAGTAGAACCAGTAGGATCCATGTAGGTATACATAAGAGGACATTTTAAATAAGAATTGGCTCACACTATTATGGAGGCTGAGAAGTCCCATAATCTGCCATCTGTAAGCCAAAGAACCAGGAAAGCCACTGGTGTAATTTAATCTGAGCCTAAAGGCCCAAGAACCAGGAGCTCTGATGTGTAAGGGCAGAAGAAGAGGAATGTCCAGCTCAAGGAGAGAGAGAATTGCACTTCCTACTTTTCTCCCCCTTTTTGTTCTACCTGGGCCCTCAAAGAACTGAATGATGCCCACCCACATTGGTGAGGGTGGTCTTCTTTATTCAGACCACTGATTCGAATGTTAGTCTCTTCTAGGAACACCCTCAGAGACACACCCAGAAATAACATTTTACCAGCTACCTGGGCATCCCTTAGCCCAGTCAAGTTGACACATAAAATTAACTATCACAAGAGGAATAGATTGGTACTATTTGGGAATGGAGGATTGTGGGAGATTTTGCTTTATTTTGTTTTGTTGAGTTTTTTAGATGGCAGAAAATTGAACTGTTTATATTGAGGATAACTGATGTCCTGAGGTTCTGGTATCCATTTAGCTCTGAAAAATACTATAGAGGAAAAGCAGTTATCCATTTTAATAACACAAAAAAACTTAGGTCTTCATAAGGTACACTGGGTTTTTGTCTTTGGGGAATGAGCAGATAAATAACCTTATCCTCAGGGGGAGTTGCTGACTCTATAAAGTGAGTGGAGGGATAATAGACAAGTATAGACAAGTACTCTGTACTATAAAAGTTCCAGTGTTATCCCAGAACATGCAACATATCAGCAAGAAGTAGATGAATGAATGAATGAATGAACAAATGAATGTCAACCCTATACCATGACAAGAATATGCATAAGCCACAAACAAAGGGAACAAGTAGTCCCACTTCCTTCTCTTCACACACAGGGACTATAATGTGAAGAAGCCTAAGCAGCTGGGTGGAGAGACCCCAATAGAGGGAGATCCAGACCAGCCACCACCAGCAGCACCCTCTGTCCTGCTGTGTGGTACACCATCTTGGAAGTGGATCTTCCAGCACCAGCTGAGCAGCCCAAGCCAATGTTCTATGGGACAGTGACATGCTGTACCCTCTCAGCCTGCCAAATGGCAAAGTCATGAACAAATTAATGATTGTTATGATGTTAAGCCATCAAGTTTTGAAGTGTGTTGTGCTAAGAGGGCACCTTGCTTTGGTTCCTAACCACCGCTGTTGTCTCAGCTCACCCTGGGGCCCTCCAGGAACTCCAGGACCACAGCCTTCTCTCCACGTCCTGCTGAGCTGTGATCAATCTCAATCCAGCATTGGCAGATCACATCTCAAGTTTGTGTACTGTTCCATCCCTTCTCCCCTTCCATGGAATTTTAAAGTATGACAAAAGTCTCTGGATCTTTGGTAATAAAATGCTGTTCAACCTGTAAATGTGTTTTACTTTCTGGCTCGATCTGGGCTACCTTCTCAATATCTTTCATCCTGGCTTTAATGTATCAACTTGCGAATAACTTCCAAATGTACACACTAGCTCAACCTCTCCTGGGATTATATATTCATCTGAAAGCCTCACAGGCATCTCACACTGAGTAAAATAGAACTCTTGATTTCTGACCCTTAACCCACCACCGGTCCCTCTTCCTGCCCCAATGCTGTCCACCACAGCCAACAACATCCTCATCCTTACCCAGCTGGTCAGCCTAGGACTTACCCTCTTTGTCTCTGTTTCTGTCCTTTCTCGGCCAATCCCTCAGCAGGTCTTGCTGACTCCACTTGAGAAACTGGTTTTAAATGCCCCCATTCCTGTCCACATCCATCCCTCCATCTCAGTCTACATGGGCACCAGCTCAGACCTACCCTCCAGCCTCTGTTCCCACTCTTGTCCCCATCATCTTCGATCCACACAGCAGCCAGTCATGCTTTTGCTTTTAAACATAAGTCAGACAGTGAAACAGGCCCACTTAAAACATTTCAGCAGCTTCTTTTGTACGTAGAATGGCATCTGAACTCCTCTCTAGGATCTGAAAGACTTAGCGTGATCTGGCCAGTCTCTAACCGCATTTCTTGCTGTGCCTCTCACTGACTACCAGACATTTTCTGGAGTTTGTCTTTCGGAAGTAATGATTTACTCAGCGAGCATGGATGGTCCACCATGTGCCCAGTTCTGCTTTACATGCTGGGGACTCATCAAGGAGTGCTGGTCCTCTTGAACTTATGTGCTGGTGGTTCCAGGCAGGGATTGCTCTCCCTCATTCAACTTAGTTGGAAAAGAGAAACAACATTTATATACCTGGCCATTGTGCTTTTATAACCTCTATAAAGCATGGATGCTATATAACATCGATATTGACAGGAATCTGTGCCGTCAACGCTTTCACTGTGGCCTGGCATACTTTATGCAGTACCTACTCTTGCACAGTGCTTGCACTGTAAAAGAGCAAACAGTGACGGGATGGTCCTCTTCTGTTGGGAAAGGGCTTGGTGGGTGTGGAGGCTGTGAGCATGGGAGGAGACCTGGAAGGTGGGGACCCCTTCTCATACCCTGTCGGCATTATAGGCAATGCATATTACTTAAGTCCAGTCCCTGAACTTCTTTGTGAGCCTCAGCTTCCCTATCATAGCACAGAACAAAATTATTATCTTTCCTGTTTTGCACGTATGTTCACACACATGTGAACAATGCATGGGATAAACATAGTAAGTGGTCAAATTGCATCATTTTCCAAAATATGTTATTCCTACTCCTGTCCCCCAATTAGTAAGCCAAACACAGGGTGTCTTTTTTATGCAGTAAATACACATCAGAGAGAAAGAACACACAAAAATCCTTGCCAGTGGAATCCAGTTAGACTTCTTCTATGAACCAAGATGCAAACACTTTTAAATCTTTCCACATATTACAGATCATAGCTGGGCTTCGTGCACTTTTATCTGGGGCCCTCATGAATCCAGGGGCTGCCTTTATTGGGGCTTCCTGGCTGGGTTTGCAGGCATTCTTTACGTTTCTTACAAATAAAGAGTTTTTGGCCCAGCAGCCTGCCTGTGACATCGTGCTACTAAATTCGCATGACAGTCATGAAACGCTCCCATAATCAGTGACACGGGGTGATTTTCCACCTGTGACAAGCCCCTGTATTGAGTATGATAACAGTTACTTTGTCTTCATCCACTGCTGGAGTATAATATCAATCCATTTGATGATCCAGCCAGCCAAGCCCAGCACTTCTGTATCAATCTTCATAGAGCGCTGCCTGTTGTCTAACAAAAAGCCTGAAATGAGATCATTCAATCACTCTCTGCCTGCGTGCACTGCTCTCCTGCAGGAGTTTTAGCTCCCTGTCACTTTTGCACCTCTGCACAGTGAGGACAGGGAAGCTAATTGTAGTAGAAACACCTAAATGCCATCAGAATTGGGCTAACTGTACCAGCCATGCACAGGCATAAAGAACAGATTCCACAGTGTACGCTAGTTAAAAATAAAAAATCCACCGTGATGCTATGTGCAGGAGAAGTGGTGCTTTCCACCCACCAGCAGTCTCCAAGTATGCTCTGTGGGGATCACCGTGTGGCCCCTCAAATGGAGTTTGGCTGTTTACCGGTGTTCTTTGGAAACATTTTAACAGGGAGAGCAATTATCCCCTAATGCCTTCTTTAGTTTTTCCTAAAGTTAATTAAAAATGTTGTATAAATCGAAATACAGTGCAAGAAAAAAGTCATCATATCTAAAATATGTAATAGTAATATCAGAGGAGTAAATTGCATAAATACATACTATGTATTATTTGCATGTTTAAATAATCATAACAGTGAGAACAGAAAGGAGAAAAGAAGGAAAAGCCGGTGACTATACTTCATCCGTCTATTTCTACTCTATTTTGAGAAGTTTCCATATGTAATCAAAGAAAACAAAGACCAAAATGACAACTGATCTAGAAACTTTTCCCCCAGTAAAACTGGGGGAGATGGCGTATGCTCAGAAAAGTGAAAGTGGATTCAGGGCATGGTCGTAATTCTTTTATAAAAGTGTCTGAGGCATGTAAAGGTATATATTTAAAAATTAAAACCTTTTCAGCTTTTAGAATTAATTGAGAAACTTCAGTTTCTCATCAGTGCAATAACATATAGTTTGTGAGAAATAAAACAATGCCCAGTCAGTATTAGTTTAAGAACAGACTATAGAATCGACCTTTAGTGCCCTTGAGTGAGGGTACCGAACATGTCTACTGTCTACACCTGTGAGATCATTAGGCATTTTTATGCGTTCATCATATCACTGCCTTTTGGGGGAGGTCGCATTATTACAACCGTTCTCTGAATTGCTCCAGGAATCACTCATGATAATGTGAGATTCTAGAAGAGTTTGTCATTTTCAGGTGGTGCAGTGTGCGGTCCCTGTGGGCCAGGTGCCAAGAACACATTAATTATTTCCCTTAATACCAAACCTTTATGTTTAAATACAGTCTCTCAGAAACCCAGGAAACAGATGTGCAGCAGTGTAATACAAATGAAGAGACCGATCTGATATCATGTAGGAGTGCCAGTGGGAATTCCAGGGGGTCGCTGAGCACAACGGGGCTTTTGCCCATCTGTAGCTGAGGATCTGACCCCTATTTGGCTTTTCATACATTTGTTTTCCTCCTACTTTAAGCAGCACAGGAAAAAAACAATGTTACTAATTATTTCCTCATGATTTAATCTGCCTGTAGTTTACACACACACACACACACACACACACACACACACACACACACACACACAGTTTTTGCTACAATGTTAGAAAGCCACAAAGTGATATTAAACACCTAGAATTCATACAGTATGGGTAGAAATGAAACACAGGATAGAGGATACAGTAATCATTTCCCTCTTTTGGAGAAAGATTTTATTTTTGTTGGTCTTAGAATGAACGTGTGTATCAATCCATGAAGTTTTTTTTAAAGGTAAGAGTCAATGAATAGCAAATACAACAATCATAGATCCATAAAGCAGTACTGTTTTTAGAAAAGATATGTGAACAAAATTAATATCTCTCCTAATCCAGGCTATTCCTCCAGCCAGGTGTGGAGTGAGAACCCCTTCGCTCCCAAAGATCTAATGACCGTTTTGTGATGTCGCCAATTTTTGTCAATCACCCAAGTACCACAAATTCAATTAAGCTCATAAACTCCTTGCCGTGGTTTTCGTGGCTAAGCGGCTCCATTTAAGAGTGGACGTGGACGGGCTGCTGCTGTCCGCGTGAGATATGGTCCAATCAACAGCCGAAGTTTTACTTGTCAGTTTTGATATATCCCATAATAGCTGTAGGTTGTTCTGCGATGTCCAGTGTTCTGTGAAGATGGGCTTTTCATATTCTTTATTGTTTTTTACTGACAAAATGTTGCCTGGACATCTGCAGTTTTGTGAAATGAAACAACAGTAGAAACAATATAAAATTTAACCCTCATCCGCCTATCCGGGCTTCTCCATCCTGTGGCTAGTTTTGGTCAAAATATAATGAGCTCCTGTTCATTGATCCGCATCAGCACAGCCTCGGTGGCCGAGCATGACCTGTGCCCGAAACACTACAACTCACTCCGGCCCCTCAGCCCCACGCAATCCACACAAGCCAGCAGCGGGTGCCTCAGCCGCCCATAACCACATTTCACTACCTCTTGAGTCTGGGCCGACAGAAAAAGAATAAAAATGGGCCTTTCCAAGTCTGTAAAGGCTACTGTGGCTTTTACGTATCTGGCGGAACTATCCATTTATACTGCAGTGGTGTGTTTCTTCCCTCTGAAGCCTACTGCGTACCTTTTTAATTCTCCCCCACCTCCTTTTTACATGGAGACACTGTCATTGAGCTATTGGGCCCCAGTCAGCAGGCTCTGTGCTCATGAGACTAGCCCTTCTTTCCTTGCCCATGGATGCGTACACAGGCACACACTCACACACACTGACATGGACACAGGAAGTCACTCACATGCTTGTATGGAAGGAGTGTGTGTTGACATGCATGTATCTGTGTGTATATAACATCCGTGATTGTGCCCTCACCACACACACATGCACACACACCACATCCCTGTCTTAGCCTCTTGGTAAATAACATGGTTCCATAACTGTGACAATTATGTAAGACTCAGAGCTACTCCAGTACATGCCAATGACTACAATGGATGGGTAAACAGTATTCTTGCTTGTGAAAAGTCCGTATGGATGGCATTGCAATGCTCTCTGCCATTTTTCACAGCAGTTAACAGGTTAGCACACATGTCTGCTCTGCAGCCTTCTCTCACCTGAGACCATGTCTCCCACCTCCTTGTATCAGATTTCCTGAACACTCTCACTGCCATACATAGGGAACACTTTTTGACAGAAAGCATGCTTCTTTTGAAATGGATTATGTACACATATATTGCACAGATGTTAATTAGGTAAACACCTAATTCCTCAAAAGTAACAAAAATATTCTTAGACACTCCATTCTCATTTTTCGCGTGTGTGGGAAAACCCAAAAGAAATATATATAGCTCATAAACCATGCTCTGTCATATGTCAGGAATGGTAGCTTCTTATCACAAGGACAAAATCTCAGTCAGCTCACACAGCAGCCCTCTGCAGTGGATTCCCCTGCAGCTGAGGAAGAAGCTGAGACTCAGCAAGGTGGCTGGTAGGTCTGGAATTTGAACTCAGGTCATCCACATTACAAAGCCTGCCTTAGAATGTCATGCCTTTGGAATGCCATGGTGAACTCTCCTTGCTCATGCCATGACCAAGTATAGAGGTCTTTCCCTGTTTCTCTCTTCAGCTCTTCCTTACTGAAAAGCCATCATTTATTTCTCATACAAAGTAATTTAGTAATCTCTTTACTGCTTGCTGCAAACAAACAGTATGGAAGGGACACCATTTGTCGTCGGGGGCTCTGTCAGGAACAGCCAGCAGGAGAGGCATGGGGAGGTCATGGGGAATGTGCTGAGTTGAAAGCATGAGATTTTCCCAAGGCAGACAAGGAGTGAAGAATATCCTGAGGACTCTTCAGGCAGAGCAGGTGCAGGCAGCAAAGGTGTGCTGGAGGGAAACATGGACCTCTCCAGTGAGGAGCACGCAGCTCCACTAGGTAAGTAAAGAGCAGTGCAGGTCTGCGTGGGTGATGAGGCTTAGCCCAGAGCATGAAGCATTTTCAATGCTAGAGGAACATCTCTGTTTTAATGTGAGAGGCAAGCGGGAGGCTGCTTAGAATTCAGGATCTATATATATGGCAAAGTCTAACCAAATCTTCATGAAATTTAATCTTGCCGTGGTTTTAAAAAAGGATTTCAGAGGTCTAAGGAGAGTAAACACATACTTGAGAGGTTCATGCAATAATATAGAGTAGAAAAGATGAAAACCCAGGATGATGTTGGGCAGGGTGATGGGGAAGAAGGAAAGGACTATGTGAAAACCTTTCCTTGGGTGGAAGGATGTGTCTGTCAGCGTAGGGTGGCAGAGGTGGTAGCAGGGCATCACTGGTTCTCTGAGGGTTCATGCCAGGGTGGCAGGAGCATCTGGGTCAACAGCGAGGGGTTTGCCTGAGCAGGATGTAGCTTTGACCTGGGATGTGGCTTATCCGTAGCTGTGCAATCAATAAGTAAATATGCATGTTTTGTTCTTGGGTAGAAATTAGAAATTAGGAAAATTAGATTTGGGAAGTCACTTGCATAAAATTTGGCTAAGAATACTAATAAAGATATTTCAGAAAAAGGGGAGAAAATCTCGGAGAAAAATCCAAATTTGAGACAGAGGAGAAGAGAAACCTTAAGTGACTAAACTAGGTTAAGAGAGAAGGTGGGAGGAGTAAGGGAAGGAGAGTAGGGGAGACGGGCAGAGGGAAGGAGTGTCTTCCAGGTGCAGAGTCTGGTGGTGTTCTTCGGAGCAATCCTTTACGCTCCAGATTCTAAATGCACCTGCATGTTCACTAGCACTGCTCCTACTGTCTGAAATTCTTCTCCTTCTCCTCTCTGTCTGCAAAGTCCCCTCCTCCTGCAGGGATATCCCGAGTCACCTCTGCCCTCTCCTCTCAGCAGCACTGGCTGACATTCCAGGCCAAGTTACCTCTTGTATTGCTCCTTCGTGATTTTCTATGTGTGTTGCTGATCACCACAAATAAACTGTATTCCCTTAATGCAAGAACGCACAGCACTTTGCAAGATCTATGTTCAAAGAAGAGATTTAGCCTATTTTCTGTATGGATAATGAAATGAGTCACATTCTGAATAAATGACAATCAGATGGACAGACCTTCCTGTCCAACCATGGTAGAGCCAAGAGAAGGACTTGCCTTCAGTTCTGAACAATTGGAAAGTGGACATGCTATTTGAAATAATTGATACAGACAATGGATGGCAAGCGGCACAGAATTGTCATCCCTGAGAGACAGAACATAGAGAAGTGAGCCTAAAATTACCCTGCTGTCTCTGCCTGGGGCAGTTCTGAGCCTCAGCACAAAGAAGGGAAACCCAAGCAAAGCACATTTTGTGGAGAGTGGAGACAGAGATCTAAGTCTGGGGGCTGAGGATTATGGAATTTGCAGGGTCAGGGTCTAGAAAGGGTAGAGCTATACAGAGCTCCAGAAATCTGTACAGGAGCCCCTTGAGATTTTGCTGAACACCACAAAGTCTCACAAGTGTGGGACAAACTCCATGAGGCTGGGGGTGGTGAACTGAACTGCTCCTGGAGCTCACAGAGAGCAGGAGGAACTCAAGTCCAACCAGCACAGTAGAGAGGACTTGTTAATCAGCTAGGACATCTGAGGGACTCCAAGAAAAGCCACACCTTAGCAGTCTGGGTAAATCAGGCCTGTAGCCAAGGGTACTCTAGTCCCCCTTTGAAAGGACCAAACCGATTCACAAGCAACTAATTGCTTCACTAAATAAAAACAAACTTGGACATTCTTTAAATCAACAATTGGCAAATTGTGGCCTGAAAGCTAAAGACCCACTACTTGGCTTTGCAAATAAAGTTTTACTGGAACACGGCAGCAGCCACTGGTTATGTGTTGTCTATGGCTGCTTTTGCACTGCTGTGGCAAAGTCGAGCAGGTACAGCAGAGGCTAGATGGCCCATGAAGTCTAAAATATTTACCAAGAACTTTTACAGGAAGGGCCAGCTTTAAAGGAAGGAAAAAAGCCTCAAGCACTCACAATAATAATATTCAGAGTGTTCAGGATCCAAACAAAATTATCATATATGTAAAGAAGCAGAAATGTTTGACCCACAATGAGTAGGAAAAATATAACCTATGGACTCACAAATTGTAAGATGATCGCACAAAACAATTAGTATAAATATACACAATATGTTTAAAGTTTTAAGATAAAACATGGGCAAAACATATGGAGAAAAGTATATATGAAAGGGAACAAATAGAATTTCTAGAATTAAAAAAAGTGGTATCTGAAATGAAAAATCTCTTCAGAAGAATTACAGAATATTAGATACTCCCAAAGATAAGATCAGAAAACTTGAAGTTACAACAAGAGGAGATAACCTAAACTGTTATCTAATCAGATATCTGTCTGAGGCACAGTTAGAAAAAAAATGGAAAAAACAAATGATTTTCAACCCCCTGACCTGTGGAACGCCAAGTGCTCTAGCTTAGGTGTAATTAGAACCTCAGGAAAAAAAGGAAAATAGGATGACAGAAATCACATCTGAAGAAATAATGGCTAAACATTTCCCAAATTTAATGAAACAAACTTCCTATACTCAGGATATTTAGAAAACCAGAATAGCCATGTATTAATGAAATAAATTGAATTTTTAATTTAAACATTTCTCGTAAAGAACATTCAAAGTCCAGAATGCTTCATTGGTGAACTTTCTCAATGTTTGCGGAAGAAATAATAACAATAACAATATGCAAACTCTACAGAAAGCTAAATCAGGAGCTTGTGCTCTCCAGTTCATTTTATGAGGCCAGCACATACCCCAATACAAACCAAGACAGTGCAAGCAAAGAAAACTGGAGATAAGTAACTCGCATGAACAGATGCAACTATCTTTAGCAAAATTCAGCAAATCAAATTTCAGAGTACATAAAATGATAATATATCATGACCAAGTGGGGTTTATCTCAGGAACGTAAAAATGTCTTAACATTTAAAATCAGATAGTGTAATTCACTGTATTAACAGTGTTGTGGTATAATGACAGCATACACTTTACTGGTATAACAGTGGTATATCATTGTGAAATTCAGCAGAAGCAAGCAATGTGGGAGCAGGTGACACGAGCCTGGTTTTGCTCCCAAAAGAGAGATCTGTTCTAAGCCAAAGACTGATCCAAAGGGCAGGGGCACAGCACATTTGGGGAGTCCAGTTAGGAGGTAATTCAGCATGCTGGAAGAGAGAAGTCCTGACTGGCGTGGACCAGGCAGGGAGGGAATACGTAGAAGAATTCAGGAATAACTTTTGAGAAGTGGACAGGATTAGGTGACGTGCTTAATGAGGAGGTAAAATGTGATAGTTAAAAATGATCAAATTTGGGTGGAGAGAAAGGGAAATCACAGAGGCATCCACATAAAATGTCACAGATTGAGTTTAGACAGCTGGACCTGGACCTCAGAGAAGATGGGGAGAGAAATGAGTGCGCCTGTCTTTGCTTGGGCAGGGGTTAGAATCATATTTCCACCTGGGGGACTGCACAGAGTGAGAGTAAAAAGGACCCTGAAGAATGCCAGAACCTAATGTCTGAGAAAAGGAAGACAAACTTGTAAATAAGAAGAAAAGGATTATCTAGAAAGGCAAGAGGAGTGCTGGAGAGTGCTGGGAGTGGAAGCTAAGAGAAGAGCATGTATACTAGTCCATTTCTGTTGCTTATAACAAAATACCTGGAACTGGGTGATTTATAAGAAAATGAAATTTATTGCTTACAGTTCCAGAGGCTGAGACATCCAAAGTCTAGGGAACACATCAATGCAGGGTCTCACATGGTAGAAAATGGTGGAGCAGAGGGAGAGAGACTCTCACGTGCTCTCCTTTTAAAGCCCTCAGAACCATGCCCACAGCCACCATTACATTGTCAAGTAGATCAATCCATTCACTATGGCATGGTCTTCACAATATAATCACCTCTTCACCATCCTGCCTTTCAATTATCATATTAGGATTTCCCTCCCTCAACAGTTACAGTGGGGATTAAGCTTTAATGATTTTGGGGGGCCATTCAATCTACTGCAGCATGTATGGAGAGAGTATGGAGAGAGTTTCTCTGGAGTGATAGGAGAAATATGCCCTAGGACTTAGTCATGCCCTAGTCAGATGGAGGCTCTTCATGACCTTAAAAACATTGTTTCCATGGAATCACTTATTGGAGTGACCTGTTCTCCAGCTATGGTTCAGGGATCCCGAGGGGCCCCTGAGACTTTTTAGGGATCCACAGGCTCAAAACTGTTTCAAAGGCATATGCTGTAGACTGAATTGTGTCCCCCAAAGTCTGTGTATTAGAAACTTAACCCCCACAGTGACAATGTTAAGGGGATGGGAAATCCTATAATGGTAATTGAAAGATGGGGCCTTGGAGATGTGGTTAGATTGTGAGGACCTCGCCCTGGCAAATAGATTAATCCAACCGATGGTTTAATGGTGGCCAAGGGCATGGTTCTGAGGGCTTTAAAAGGAGAGCATGTGAGGTTAGCTCTTTCCTCCTTGGTCAGCCACCCACCAACAAGACCTTCACTGGATGTATTCCCTGGACTTTGGACTTCCCCGCCTCTGAAAATGTAAGCAACAAATATTGTTTCTTTACCAACTACTCATCTCCAGGTGTTTTGTTATAAGAAGCAGAGACAGGCTAACACAGCTTGCTAAGACGTTGTTTACCTCTTCCACTCTCCTTCTGTCGTAAGCGTGCCTGGCTCAGCTGGTTCAGTAATCCCCAGTACTTACATATTTGTCTGATATTAATATTATATTAGTCATATAATATTATATATTATATATCACATATTATACATATTATATATATTTATATTAATATTAATTAGTAGTGATATTAATGAATGCATTTTTTTTATTGCATCTTGAATTGGGTCGACATTTGGAAGCTCTCACAAGATCACAGGTGGACGATCCATTCTCCATGTGAAATAGACCACAGTTTTCATGCATGTTGAATTCATTGTCATGATCTCAGATTCCACATTTCAACCAATCTTTTTTTTTTTTTTTCTTTTCTTTTTTTTTTGACAGGTAAGGGGATTGCAGCCATTGGAATGTGTGGTCTGCACCACACTCAGCCAGTGAGTGCACCGGCCATCCCTATATAGGATCCAAACCTGCTGCCTTGGCGCTAACAGCACTGCACTCACCAAACTGAGCCACGGGGACGGCCCCACATTTCAACCAATCTTTAAGAAATTTACAGAGTTTTGGTGTATTTTGAAAGAACAACATGCACAATTATCTGAAAAGAGACTAAAATGCTCCCTTTCCCAACTATGTATTTGTGAGAGACCACATTTTCTTCAGGTGCTTCAGCTAGAACAACACACCAACAGCAGAAGCCAAGACATGCCTCCTATTGAGCCAGGCACTAAAGAGATTCACAAGAAGGTAAAATATAAAACAATGCCTCTCTTCTCACTATTTAATGTCTGTTTTTGAAAAATAATTATTTTTATATAAATGTTATTTTTGTTAACATGTAATGAGTTTATTACTGTCATTTTTAAATGAATTAATGAATATTTATATTTTCACTGATTTTAATTTCTATAATGGTAAACATTGATGGGTAAAACCTACATAAATGAAAGCACTTTGAAGCACTCAGCAATTTTCAAGAGTACAAAGGAATCCTGAGACCAAAAGGTTTAAGGACCACTGAATTGGAGGAATGACTGGAAGGTGAGAAAAATGGAGAGTTCAATACTTTTGAGAAATGTGTCTGTGAACAGGGAGTGAGAAACACGTAAGTAGAGGGAGGTTTGGGGGAGGTTCTGTACCTGGATTTCTAAACATGAGCTTGACCTCTCTGCTTGATTGGGGTAATGTGATCAGTCTCCCAGTGGGGGCAGGGACAAGTGCTGGAAGGACAGAAGCAGGAATGTCATGAGCTGGGCACCTGCAAGGTTTTACACGCAGCAGCATGTTTACTAGGTCTTGTAATATGTGGAGTTGAACCTGCACATGCCAAGGAGCCAGCCATTTCACACTTGATACATACCCCCCCGGGAGATTAATAACAGTATATATTTTTTACTTTGCTTAAGGCTACATAGATGTTCTCTTTATAATTATTTGTTGAGTAATACATTTATGCACTTTACAGATGAATGTTATCTTTCACAATTAGATAATACAAAGTATCACCACAGTCATTTGATCACCTCAATGCAAGAATTACAGAGATTAGAGGATAAATGAAACCACTACTGCATTTTTGGGGTGTGGAGAGAGATATTAAATGATACCATTTATAAATAAATTTTTCCTGAGTTGTCAAAATAAGACTTTCTCATTGTTGAAAACACAGAAACTCTATGAAAGCAGAAAAAATCAGAAAAAAAGTCGATACTTACATTATGTTGACAAATCTACGGTTACCACTGGAAAATTTCCTTGTCCATCTTTTCTGTGCAATGTTATCTTCATTAATGCTCTGCTCTTTTCAAGTATTATTATATAATAAACATTGTGTTGTGTCATTAAGAACTGTTACAAATATGTTTTCAATGGCTTATCATATAACCTTTGATAAGGATGTATATGATTTATGTAATTATTTCTGAAATGTGGCAATTTTTATTTTTTACAGTTATCTATTATGGTGAAGTGAATATCTATGTCTATCATCTATTATCTATCTGTCTATCATTTTCTCTTCAATATAGATAGATAAATAGAATGCAAATCATGGATCATGCATGATAACTTAAAAGTCTTGTTCAAATCCTACATGGCCTGTTTTCTTAATCTCACTGATTAAGTATTAGAGTATTTTTTAGTATGACAGGTGAAAATGCTGGCTTATTTTTTAGCTGTCATTTCTTTCACTGTTTGTGAGAAAAATCATTTTTCAGATATTTTACTTGTTTATTTTTCTCTTCATCAGCATCTATATCCTTAGAGTTATTAATTTAAAGTTTTTATTATTAATTCTTTATATTTGTAATAAATATTTTTTAGTTTCTTCATTTTTTGACCTACAAATATTTCAGAATGCTTTTTAGTAGGTTAGTTATTATAAACCATAAAAAATAGAGAATATTCTAGTTTATTTGAAAAAGAAATGACAGCTGTACGTGTGTTTTTTATGAAGTTTTTGAACTTTTGGTCAAACAGATAACTTATTGTAATAAATTATTACTACCCTAGACATGTTCTTTTTATGTGATTTATCTGAATTATTCTAAAGAACTCTGCAAGCTTATGAGAGCTTTCAAGAATTATATTAAACCAAAAAAAAAAAAAAAAAAGACCCAAGGGAACAATCAGTCACAAAATGGTAGAGCAGGGTATGCCTACCACAGCACTAATTAAAATATTTTGAAAATGTCCAATGGTAGGACAATGGTCAGGCAAACACTGACGCATTGAAAATTTGGATATGTATGCAGATTTTAAAATAATATAAAATATATATTTGTACTCATATTTTTCAGTTATGCAAAATTATGCATTATATTAATGAGAACAGGAAGGAAATATTAGCGCAGAAAAATGGGCAACTTTCTAGGGTATGGTACTACAGGCAAATTTTTTCTTATTCCATTTATTTTCCTAATTCCATTATTAGTGTTCTAAATTATTTTAAAAAATCTAAAATAAAAATTATTTTTAAAAAAGTTAAAACTGAAACTAAAATAGTTTTGGAAAAGACTTTTTAAATCAATAGAAGAGACTAAGAGACTGTAGAGGCATAGATATCTTGTAGCTGTCCCTGTCATCGTGAGATTGGGGCGACCCTGTTATACAAAGGGCACCTGGTCTCCTAGCAGAACCCATCACTGCATAGGTCCTGGCTCCTTGTTCTGCCCATGGATCTGAAGCAAACTGAGTATTTTCTTAGAGTTATTTTATTTTTGTTGGGTCAATACTATGTTGTTGACACTATGCACAATGAATTAAAGGAGAATCCTTGCTTTCAAGGTGCTTACTACTTAAAGGTGTAAAGGTTAAAGGAATAAATGCATCCACAGTAAAAGTATTCATCCACATCTCCTGTAATAGCTTAAGTTTCTAATTAGACCTTTTAAACATACAGTCGATGCAACCAGGATGTGAAATGTGTTTAAGTTAATGTCACAATTAGAACATTGGCATTTGCATTTACTGACTTTTTTGTGCTTAAATTTGTAATCTTAACTTTGCTTTAATAAGTTTTATGTTTGATTTCTTCTCCATTTTTTGAATAATAGAAAGAAACAGACAAGGCTTAATAGTGTTTGCATTTAAATAGCCCATGAGGGCTGTGAAGTGGCCTCATTGCCAAGCTGGATAGACGGAGGAAGGAAACACCACCCTTCTCTGTCTGTTCCTGTGTAGCTGGAGGCAGTTCAGCCATGCCACCTTGTGAGCAGCAGAGTGGATTTTGTTCTGTTTTCTGGAAACTTGCAACTGAAAAAATATGGAGAGTATATGTTTCTGTAAAGTTTTGGATTTGACAGAAAAGAATGATAGTGTAAGCACTGGAGTGAAGATATTGAGACAGTATTTCTTCCCTAAATAGAAAAAAAAATTGAAAATATTGTAGGGAATTTATTTAATTTCTATCCAATTAATGGTGACAGAATTGGATAAGCCCAAGATCTCTGAGCCCATCACATAGCTTACACTATTAGAATTCCAGCAACAGTGTCTGGCTAACCAGATGTGAGAGGGGGTCCATGGAAACTTGGGCCACAAACTGTTAGATAACTCACACATCGACACATCTAAATCAGTTAAATTATTGCACTAAACTATTGAATTCTTTGTACACGTTGATAATATATGTCTAATGAAAAAATTCCCCCTTATTGTTAAAAAATACATTTTTCTTGGGCTTCCCTTTCAGTTAAGAAGAGGCAAAAATGGCCAAAGACCAGCTCTAGTTGAAATGGAAGCACCAGCTGCCTGTACATAGTGTCTGAGGGTCAACATGAGGACATCCGGGAAGAGAGGCACGTGCTCTCGGGCTGACAGAGAGCTCAGGTGGCCCAGCTGCTGTTGTCAGCTAAGCCTGAGCTCCAGCTGGGTCCATCAGTGGTATCCAGCGACCCTGTGGAGAGGATGTCACCCACTGCAACTATAAGAATTCATCCTACTGCAAAGAAATGACTGGTTGGGGTTTTAAGACCTGGTTTCTGTAATGATTTGGGTGGTGATTAGAGAGTATTTAGTCAAGTGTTTTTAAAAATAATCTTCCAGTTTTGAGTGTATTGGCCTTAAATACCAATGCTCATTTCACTTTCTTTTTTACCAACTCGGCACACATTATTGGACGCAGAAATCACATGACTTCACTACAGCAACCAAAAGGTGCATCTCTGTTAAAATGCTGGTTATAATCAGTTGACTTTCTGTGTTCAGGCATCGAGTTATCCCCTAAAGATCAGCTTCAGTTCCTGCCTCATCTCATCTTTTTCCTGAAAGTTCCTGCATCAAGGTTGCTGTAGGAAAATATTTAGTTCTGACATTCATTTTCTTTAGAGATTCTCAATTGGTAGTTAGTGTGAAATAATTTGAGCGGCATGTGAAGACACCTCGCCCAGCACGGCAGATCTCCGGTTAAATTATCCGTGGTATTGGGAACTCGCAGGTCGTTGACTATCCCAATTTAATTTGGGCAGTACAGGACATTTCTAATAATTAATACTGTAATAACACTTAATGATCTGCACTCATGCAATCTGAAAATCCAGCTAATGGTGCAGTTTTTAGTGATTGCACAAACAGCAAGTTTTAAATGTGTCAAATGCTGCTATTTCAGCATCCTTGTGCCACGCAGGAGACCCTGCCCATGGGGCTCTCACTGACCCCGCCCTGGAGCCTACGCATGGACATGGCAGTGATGGGCTTGGTCTCCAGGGAAGAGCTGCCCGTTTGGAATTGTGTCTGAAGCAGGAGAAGTCGGAGGAAGCCCTTGCACGTCCTTCCAGATGGGAGATATATTTAAAAGCTGTGATGATAGTCACTAGAGAGGGAGAAAAGAAATTGGAAATAAGGAATGAGGTTGTAAAGACTGTTTTACCAACTTCATTAGAAAGGAGTTAATATTTTGGAGGTCTTCCCAGTAGATGGTGATAAAATCATTAACCTTACCATCTACCAATCTTGCTTTCCATTTGGCACAACACAAAACTGTGATCTTAAAGTCTTCTGCAAATACAGAATCTCAGTCCTTTTCTGGAAACTCTCCCTTTCTGGATCTATAGTTGGCAATTTTATTTTTGTTGGGAGCTGTGGTATCACTTCATTTTATTTTATTATTTTTTGAATGGAGAAGACATTAAATTTTTAACCATCCTTAATTTCCATAAGAACAAAAAATGGTAAGACTGAATTTTTAAAAATGTAGTTAATGTAATTATGGTAGTTGTTAGTAGCATAATAATTTAATTTTGTCATTATATTGTGCATACACTTAATGGTGCCTCCATTTTAGGATTCTAAGCCTCAGTTATTATTTTTAAAATATAGGAAATAAAACATAAAGGAACATACCAGGAAAATGCCACTGTACCTCCAGAGCATTTGAAATCCCTTCACTTTCTTTTCTTCTGCAGTGCTCCTGGAAGACAAGAGATCTGATACTTTCTGGGCTGATCTCCTCATTATAACATGCAGATGAAATGTCATCTGTTATCAGTGGGTGATATAGATCCACAGACATATAGATGCATGGGGTGTCAGTAACACAAGGGTTGGTTTTTGTAAAACCTCAAATATTTAAAATACTCTTCTACAAATATCACTAATTCAAAACTGCATTTAAAGTATTTTAAAATTAATTTTAGTTTATATGCTGCATTTACACAAGAAGAAAAGAATGGGCTCTTTTTAGGAGAAAAGGATTTGTAATAATAAAGAATATTATAAATTATTAGATTTCATTTTTCATTTGTACTTTAATTCCAGAATGGGCTGTTTGGCTTTTGTTATTTTGTTGCGGCTGTTGGAATTGGATACGTTCTTGGAAAGGGGCTTTTGCCCATTGATTGGCATGAGCAGAGTCCATTAAAGAAGTCAGTGGAACTCGAAGAACATGAGTAAGACACCAGATGAAGTATTACTAACTCACTAAGTGAAGGAAGAGAGAAGAGAGGATTAACAAAAATCAATGCTTTGACACAGAGGTACCCGTGGAGCCAGCTCTCCCTTTTCCAGAAAGCCCTGCGCCTCCGTCAGAAGCCCCTGTACCTCCACATTCTCTGTCCACAGGCCTGCACTCTCAGCTGTGTGAGAACGGGATCTCATTACCAACAAGAATTAAACTACTTAAAACAAACAAACAAACAAAACAACCAAAACCTCAATTCCGTTAAAGTAACATTAAAAGTGCTTCAGTGCACACAAGCTTGAAAATTCAGAGCGAGGGCTTACATCCTAGGCCAAAAACTTGCCTCCAGTTAATCAAACTTAGCACTCCAATACTGGTATTCATCTAAGTGCTTTCCAAAGCAACAACAACAAAACAACAACAACAACAACGAAACAGCTAAATAAAGCCACGCGACCCTACTGCGAGTTGAATGAGATTAACCCCATTTTACAGATAGTTAATCGAAATCCGTGGAGATAATTGAGCACTTGTACAAACCTCAGAGGGAGTCAGTGTCTGGGGAAAATCCCAAATGTAGTCCTTCCTGCTCTTTAATGTTCACGCCTCACCTGGGGAACAGAGAATATTTCAGGGTCATGAACACAATTGAAGCCACCTGACACACTTCTCTAGGGGGCTCGGCGAGGAAGAGGCATTTGGAATTCAGCAGCTACCTACTGACTATATGATCTAACCTACTTTCAGTAGGAAATAAATGCACATCTGAGGTTGAGCACTCGCGTGTCTGTGCCAAGGAAAGAGAAGGAGGCTTCCCTGCCTAATCAACAGCTAGAATAAGATGACGTCTTGTAACGATGAATACGCCACTATCCTGATTTGACCGTCACATATGGTACGCAAACTCTGGTAGCCAACTCCATACCCCACAAATATGAATAATCAATGATGTTTCAATAATTAGAAAAAGAAAGTCCTGATACACTTTGGTACATCTTCCTTGCAAAGATCTGCAAATGGCCACTTTGCCACCAGTCAAGCATAGAGGAGTCATTTTATGAGCCGTGGTAGGTTTTCTGTCTTTAAAGAGAACTGTGCCTTTCCTAAAGCATATGTCTCAAATTGGCTTAATGTTCAACCTCTTTGGTACACACACATGCACACACACACATGCACACACACATATATATTTAACAAATGTTACTGTGTTTAAGCCGCTCCACTAAGTCCCGAGCAGAGCATTTCATTTTTCCGTAGGGCTCCGAGAGATGTGTAAGCAGACTCACAGGCTCCAGGAGCTGCAGGCAGGGCTGCCTGCAGGGTGACCCGAATGCGCAGTCTGAGAGGGAGGCACTAGCCTGTCCTTTTGCCTGAATGCCTAGTAGACACAAGTGTGCAGACTCCAGTGACTCACTTTGAAACAGGTCAGTTGTGGAGGTTTTTCTGAGAGTGGCAGAGGTAACAGAACAGGGTACAGGTTCAAAAGGAGTAGATTTTATAATCCTTCAAGGTACTCTTTTCTATTGGCAAACCTTGCGATGTGCTGGCATGACCTCCAATGTCATCACGGGTGAGAAACGGTGGTATGGATTCAGCACACAACTGAGCAAACATGTCCGGGCTGTTGTAGTATGTAAACAGAGGGAAATCAGGACCATGGACATCAGCCAAGGTGTAGCCTAATGCCTCTTAAGTAATGCAGCTCAGTAACAGCAGTAACCAGAGTTTCTGGAGTGTGTTCAGCCCCTGCTACCTGCTTCACTGGGATCACCACACTCCATTACAGAACATTCTCATGATGAAGGAACCCGATTCTAGCCCGATTCTACAGATGAGGAAACTGAGGCTCAGACAGGTGAAGTAACTCACTCATAAAACAAAATTGCGGGTGACCGATTTGAATCAAGAGCGAGTGATTCCAAAGCAATGCCCTCTATCCTGTAGCCTCTAGAAAGGGAGTGTTAAGCTCACAGATGTGAACAAGGATGATAGTGACATTGGTGACACAGTGTCAGACACCTTGGCTTTCCCTTGTCTGGCTCCACCAAGTCTGTAAAGTTAGTCTAGTTCAGAAGCATAGACATTCTGTGTACTTACCCAAAACATTTCTACTATTTCTCAACTTCTAGGGTCCACATCTGTTCTGTTTTCCAATACCCAGTGTCCCACTGGCCTGCTTTCCTGCACTGCCAGGCCCTCCCCAGGCATGGTGAGCAGACCCCAGCCTGGCCCAGCCCAGCCCAGGCTCCACTTCAGGACCCCACAGCAAGTTGGGGGAGCTGGCCTGGGGATAGAGAGGGGCAGGGTTTCCCGGCCAGATCCCTAGCTATCACACACTTGTCCGCAAGTGATGGGAAAGGGACTTCATGTCTAAAGATTTCAGTTTTAGATGGAAAAACTAGACAATTTAAAAATGCGTTTTGAAAATGTTGAGCTCGGAGCCCAGTATTCCAGCCCTGCTTTGGGAAGCCCACCCACTTTCCAGAGCCTCAAGGCTTGGGCTGGGCCTTCTGTGCACTTTGGCTCAAACTTTCATTAAGAAACACAGGAAATGGATCCAGTTCCATCCGGAAGGACGGCATCCTATGACATCTGTCCTGACAGCAGGCCGCAGCCACACCTGCCCTTGATCTTCCCGAAGCCAGTGCAGCGTGGGGGGCGGCGCGGCCCGCAGGAGGGGGCCTGTCCTGTTCGCCTCTCCCAGGGAGAAGCGGCTTCCAGCCAGCACATACGGCTGAGATGAAGTTTTGTGAATAAGTGTCTTGAGCCTCAGATTTGTGGAGCAAAGAACTGAACTATTAAGAGGGTTCGGTAAGGAGGAGATAAATATGTTTCTCTAGAACATCACAGCTGTATGTCAACTGTCATCAAGAATTTAAAACATCTGGATGGCTGACTGATTTGCTGGTTCATTTGAATCATGACCAGATGTTTTGGTGTCATGTAGACATGACTGAGACATCAAGGTAACTATAACACAGAAAGGTTATCATTGTATAAAGTAGGTCCTGGCTTTTAGTTCACTTTAAATCAAAATGTATATGTATACTGAAGTCCAGTAACACACTGTTGTATGAAATGAGAGGATGCATTTATAAGTTTAAGACACATCTGAGGGTAGATACATTTATAGGTTTGCAAAATATTGGTAGACTCTGTTTCTGTTTTGCTTTTAAAAATAAAAATACAATATTTGAAATAATTGTACTTATTTAAATCTCAAGCCATTTAAAAAATAAGCTATTACATTTTGACAAGAAGTATTTTTAAATCCCAGAAAACTGACAAAAATCATAATGCATTTATATTATAGTAATTTAAAATTTACAAATGTAGATTCTAACCATTTGAACATCAGCATGTTTTACACAACTTCTTGCGTTAAGCACAGTGATTTTTGTTAACATTTCCATAATTTATTGGTATATTTCAAATTCTTCTCTTGAAGTAGATTGTTTACACAGACAGTCACACACGAGTTGCTGCTGTCATGCCTGCTGCAATCATATGTTTGTATCACTATGTCCTCAAATATCTGTACTAAAAACCATAGTTTTTAAAACCTTGGTGTTCCTCTTCTCAAACATGATTTATCCATGCTTTTATTAGAATAGAGCATGAAATACTCACTAATTGTAAAATATGATGTCTAATATGAAAGGAGTAGTTCTCATCAGAAACAACATGACCAGGATTGATTCTTTTTTTAAAAAAAATTATTTTTATATCCTACCCCTTTCAAACATGCATTGATGCTCTATGCCATTAAAACTCACCACTAACAAAATATAAATGGAAAATAAAAATCTTCAAGGCAAATAAAGTCAGTGTTTTAACTGGTTAGTCATTATGATTCCTACGAATAAACAATATTTATTTGTATAGAGTAAATTATTGATACGGGCATGGATTTGATCAAGGATTTTTTAGATTTAAAGATACTATTTTCCAACCTATTGATTTCGATGTGTTAGTAAGCTGCTCCCCGTTTTATCTTAACATTGCTATAAAAATTTTCCAATGCTTGCTAATGTTCATTTATTTGGAAGAAATACATTTTGAAGCTCTAGTACACAAACAAAAAAGCATAAGAAACTTCCACTTTTCTCAGAAGGACCCACTTATAATAACTGCCTTCACGTAAGTTTATTTTAAGTAACATTGATTATTTTTTAAGTAGCATTTCAGTCTTGGATATATCACCCTGCTCATAAGAACAGTAGCATTGTCAGCAGGAATGTTATCCTTGAAAGACTGACGACGTCTTAGCTATGAAGCTTTAGAAAATAATATCTCTTTTCTAAAGAGGACTTTGGTTCACATCAAGCCCCTTTTCTATTGTTTTCAGTTTCCTCTCAAGGTTAGATCAGAAAATTAGTAATTATAGCTAAAAGTAATAGCAGAAAAGCGTCAGACTCTATAGAAGAGGCTCTTCCAAGTGGATGATTTCAGAGCTCCTTTGCAGCAAAGATTAAAGAACAGTGGGGTTTTTTTTCAGTGTTTATCTGCTAAAAATACTGTCTTGAGAACAAATGAAAGATTCCTAATATAAATATAATGAGCATGAAAGAAGTCAAGGGAAGTTGGTGATTAGAAAGTTGACAATTTTGACTGATCCTGTGGACCCTGCTCTTACTTTTTCCTTTCAGTCTTGACATTTTATCTCATGTTCTTGCATAATAGTTTTACTTTTTTATTGTTTACCAATAAGGACATCTTTACAGATTCAAGTATTTTATACTAAGGTTTTGGTGGATGTTCAATACAGAATTTCTAAAATCATGTTTTAGGGGGCCGTAACTTAGAGGGGAAAGGCAGTAATAAATTATGTTCTATTTATTTTAGTTAATTCTGGCCAGAAGTTAAATTGTTAAATTATCATAAACCAGTATTTATTGCCTGATGTGTCTGTAAGCTTTTGGCATGAAAGACTGCTGTTTCTCTTAGTGAATCTATCTTTGCACAAAAACAGGTATGTATTAACCCACATACAATAGGTTGGTCAAATTGGTCACACTGACTTTAAATGAAGGTTGACCCTGTGTGCTGGAACGCTGGCTCTCCAGAGCCCTGTGCTGGTTGTGCTGCTAGCTAACCGTGCCTTTGTCCACTTGTCAAGCCTTTTGGAGCCTCCTGTTCCTCGTGTGGACAGCAGCGGCCAGAGGGCTGTGGCGAGGTTTACCTGAGATGGCGCAGCTGCGTTTCACAATCGCTGGGTGGGTACTAACTGCCCTGCTTGCAGGTGACTGAATTGAGGCATCTCATCCAGCCAGGCGATCAGCGGTCCCCAGTGAGGGGACCAGCACCTGGGGAGGTGCCAAGGCCACCAGCTGGGGTGGTCCTGATCCTTCCCCTCGGACCTTCTGCACTTTTGGGTGGGACAGGCAGAGGGTGGAATGAGGACCCTCCTGGAGGGGATCACTGGGTGCTGCCAGGCACATGCTTTGCCGGGACAAAGGAAACCCCACACGTCTATCTAAACTCAAGCACAGAGGAGCCCATCAAGAACTTCAGGATCACGTTTCCACTTCATGCATCAGAGGAAAGCTGTAAATATCCCAATAAGTTATAGGATAAAAAGCACAGGTATCTCTGGATATGTGTATTTTAATCCCTGACTTGCCTCTGAAATATACTGTTTCTGTCCCCAATTCTAAAGCTGGAACTGATCTCAGAGATGATCAGTCTGGTCCCTCACTTTACGGATGAGGAATCTGAGATCTCAGAGATCAGGGGTGTTGCTCTTCCATTTAATATCAGAGCAAAGACCAGAATCCCAGTTTCTTGACTTACAGCAGGATTTGTAACTGCTTTACAGCTGATTTCCACTCCGTAGAATGAAGCACTGCATGTATACTGCAGGAAACCGTTGTTTTCTTTGTGCTTCTGTTAAACCGATCACCCTGTTCCTTCCTCACCTTCACGTGACAGGTATTGGTCTTTTGTTGCCCTTTGTAGTTTTGGGAACAGCACACCTCGATGTAACATCATCACTGAAACATTTCTTAAGAAGATCCTGCCACCATGTGTGTAGACAGCAGGACAGTCCTATTTGCATGTATGTGTCACGGGGAATCCTGTGTCAGCACGCAGATGACACCACCTTAGAAATGAACTCCTGAATATTGTCACTAGGCAGGGAGGTGAACCCAAGAAGACCCAGTGTCAAGAGGCAGGTAGCCAATAACGCTGGTTCAAGGTGAGCTTCCAGCCTCGGGGGTTCCTTAGTCACTCATTTTTAAAGCATTTAAGATCTTTGACTGTAATTAATCTTCCCTTGGAACTGGGCAGCTTCCTAAGTGCCATTCCCCATCAGTTCTGCTGAGCGGGCCTCAGTGAATTTGGGTTTTTTCATTTTCGCAGTTTTCCCACAACGTTCGCTGCACCAGACTGCTCGCCCCTTTGAAATTCATGGATTTAGCGGCTCAGAGTCAGATCGTTTTTCATAACGCTTGTTTCCTTGTCAGTGTGTCATAATCAGTAAGAGCTGTTGGATTTGTCCACACTTATAAATCTTTTCTCAGCTTCATCTCCCTGCTATTTAATACCACTTTGCTTAGTCACTGTGCTTATGAGCTTGAAATATCTTCTGTTGGAAGAAACACACACTTACTATTATTATTATTGAGGAGTTTTGGTGAGATTTCCCTCAGCACAGGCTCACGAGCTGCCTGGCACATTGTCATTTATCATTGTACACTGGATCTGTCAACTAGAGAAACAATTTCAATAAAAAATTTCTGCATGAAATTACTTTGCCAGAGAAGAAACTGGTTGTGCTTTTGTGTGTACCGATCTGTGTCTCTGTCGTTTTTGTTTTTTCCATCTTCTTCTTTTTCTTTTTTTCTTTTTTTTAATTTTGGCTGTGAAAGGTACTTAATGTACCAAAAACAATTTGTACAGACATTATTTTACCAATTGAAAGTGTGTACGCCTTGCTGAGGCCCCCTCCTCTAACTATTGCTAATACATTTTCATGCTGTGCTCTTACAGCTTCATTTTACAGTCGAGGAGATCGCCCACTCCATGCTGTGTTGGAAATGGGACCCTCGTCACTCGGGTCCACAGAGTGCACTTAACATGTGAACAACAGGCAGCAGAAGTGGAAGGAAGCATTAAAGCATCTTCTTTCCGGTTGCACTTCTTGTTGCAAACTTGGGCTTGTTTGATCGTTGGTGTTTCCGCAAGCACAGCACAGCCACAGAGCGCAGTGGGGAGACTGTCTCTACCAGAACAGGCCCAAGACCCACGTGGACTGCAGAAGACAGGCAGGGTCTGGCCAGGAGAGGGTCGAAGCAGCATGTAGCCATCGCTACCCATTCTGCAGAGAAGGCAGCAATGATTTCTGAAGACCACTAAGTCCTGATTGCTCTCACATTTGTTTGGTTTCAATGTGAGCCCAACAGCAGGAAAGGACTCTGAGGCCCACAGTCAGTAGAGCCAGCCGGGCAATAATTGCTGTGAGATTGTGTTTCTGGACAGCTGAAAGGGAAAGATCAGCCTTACAGGCCCTTGTTTTCCACCCCGTCAGGTTTTCACCCAGCTATAGATTTGTTGTCATCGGCTCCTGATGATTCTGCTGACACCCCTGTCAGAAAATGAATTTTTCACTCCCCACTTGGTTGACTCCATTCATAGGGTGTAACACTTGTCAAAAAATGCCACTCTGAAGCCACTCACTCACTGGCTAGTGAGTACTGGACTGTCCTGTGCATGGTCTTTCGGACAATGTCTATCGAGACAGGAGGTTCTACTTGTACTTCTAATTTAATTAGAGTTAAAAACAATAACAAACAAAACAAAAGCACCCCCTTCAGAAAACCCTACTTATGTGAGAATTCATGTAGAATACCAAATATTTATACAAAGAACAATTGAGTCTGGGCCAAAAGAAAAAAGTGGGTATAATAGTTATTTCTTGAGCACCTGGAATGGTTTAAAAGTTTGTAAAATACATCTGCCTTACCTAAAATACCTGACTCCTGGTGCAAAAAAAAAATTCTTTGAGGCCAAGGCAGAGGGTCAAAGGTTCCAACCAACCCACAGTAAAGTCTAGGAAACATATATAGTCATGTATTTTCCCTGAACATTTTCTTAGTTGGATTTATACTTTTTTTTTAATGGTAATAGTAATCTTAATCTATCATTGCTATTAGTAATGTGGTCATCAAAGCATCTGTTTATTCAGCAGTGTTCTGTGAGGGTGAGTTTATGTCAGTCAATGGGTGGAGACTGAGAATGCACTCATGGGTGCAGGTCTCAGCCCAGGGCTAGGCAGGCAGTAGCAGCAGAGGCTGTGAACATGGGGGCAAATCAGCACGACCATCTACAGAGTGCTTGTGCCATGCACTGGTGCACATTGTGTCCCTTCATCCAGATCTCAGCACCCTATGGATAGGTGCTGTGACTGACCGCTGCATGCGGTGGGTTCACTAAAGTCCATGTACACCCAGCACCTCAGAATGTGACCTTATTTGGAAATAGGGTCTTTCAGATGTAATAAGATGAGGCCATACTGGATTAAGGGGGCCCTAATTCAATGACTGGTGTCTTTATAAGAAGAGGAGAGGACACACAGAGGCTCCTCCAGGAGGAAGAAGACCCTGTGAAGACAGAGGCAGGGAGTAGAGGGGGTGACTGCAAGCCAAGAATAGCCAGGAATGCCTGGAGCCACCAGGAGCCAGAAGAGGTGAGGAAGGACCCTCCCTGGAGTCTGCAGAGGGATCCAGCCCTCCAGCACCTTGATTGCAGACTTCTGGTCTCCAGAACGGCGAGAGGATAAATGTCTGTTGTATGAAGCCACCCAGTGTGCAGTATTTCTTTGTTATGGCAGCCACAGGAAAATAACAGGATAAAGAAAGTACAGCTCCTTGTCTAGCATCAGCAAGTAACTTGGTAGGTGATCCAAGGGATGTAAAATCCCAAATTTACACTTCTGCACCCTGACTCTAGTGTCTGTGTCTAACCACCAGCCATATCCGTTTGACAGTAAAGGCTCAAGCACAGAGAAGTGTGAAGGAAGAGATATCACCCAATCATGTGCAGGGATTGTGACATTTCAGAATGTGCAGAATGCACAAGAGCTACATCATTCCCTCTGAAGGTATCTACAGAAGGGCCACTGACTGCCAGACCCTGCCATGTGTGGAGGATAAAAAGCAAATGAGTCTCAGGCCCCACAGCCAAGGGCTTGACTGCAACCAACAACCTGGTGTTTACAGCAACATTCCTCAGACATTAATACATCCACATATCACCTGCAGATAGTGTGAGAGTGAGGTCTAGCTCAGTGTATCTGGGGTGAGGGTGCAGATTTGCATTTCTCACCAATCTTCCAGGCAGTGCTGACACCCTTCCTCCTGAGCCCCATTTGAAGCCGTGAGAGCTTAAGCACACTCATTCAAAAACCACCTGCTGCACTTGCAGTGGACCGGTTGAGCAGTGATCAGATGTCTCAGATATAAGCCTTATCAAATGGTCAGCAATTTAAAAATTGGACAAGATAAGGACAAGACACTTTGGAGCTTGTTAGGCACACTGTCTTTTCTCCCTTGCCTTCTTTCTTTTCAGAACCCACTTACAATGGTCCAGCATTTCATAAACCGTCATCTGCAGAAGTCCCACCAAATGCTAATTATATTCTTAATTAATCCATTACTTCATTCTGTTATTCAACAAATTTCTGTTGAACATAGACTCTGTATCTGGTGCTATGCAGGAGGATTCTGAGGACTGAATGATGTACAGAATAGGAAAAGTCCTTATATCATGGACAAGTACAACAACAGATTAAAAGGATTTTAAACTGTGGCAAGCACTAGGAACTTGAACATGCCCTGAGGGCACATAAGGAGATAAGACTCCCTAGAATAAGTGACTTTGAACTGTCCTCCTTTCAGACCTTCTCACAATAGTCACTTATGTGAACTCTTCATAAAGACATTTTCTGGAGTTATGTGGTTTGTATGATTGTGAGAGACCAGTCCACAGTCCACACACGTAAACCAGGTCCTCACAGCTGTTCTGACTCCTGACTCACTGTGCGCTCCTGGGCTCAGGGCTGGAAACCAAAGCCTCAGTGCCTGGGGGTAGCACTACCCAGATACAGGAGCTCAGCTCAAGCACTAAGCTCCCTGAAAATCACTTCTGAAGCAAGAGCAGCAGGTTCCATGAAATCTGGGAAAGGAGTCCAAACACGCCAAGTCTAAAATGCCACGAAGTCAGCACAGCAGTTGACTTGAAGTGGATAACCCGGACACATGCAGAATGGGGCAAGGACTGTCACAGGGCAGCGAGCAGTGACTGAAGGGCTGCCTCCCACGGGAGCCACTCAGAGTTGGTGAGAGGAAGCTGCCTACAGCTGGGGTGAGTCTGTCTGCCTGTCTGTCCAGTAATCCTGGAGCCTGTGTGGACTCCTGAGCCTAGACACCGTGTTTATTCATCCAGTGCTTGGCACGATGCGTAAGCAATTTTGTGAAATGAACATAGGACAGCAAGTGAAAACCGAGGACTAAAACATCTGGGCTGAAATCAGATCTGGGCAGGAAAATGGGATTTAATAAAGAGCCAGCCTTTGTGTGCAAGCTCCCTTTGTACTAGTTTATTTTCAGAATTGTTCTCAAAACCTAGAAGGTCCTGATCCTTTAAACTGAATCAAACAGTTGTACCCAGATAGCGTCAGGGAGCAAAGCTACAAAGCCTCCACTCCTGCCTTCTGCTTAGCTATTTATTCAAATGATATCTACCAGATACAGAATAATATAAGTTAAAAGACCTTTCTATGGTGAATCAAACTAGCTCACTATGACTGACAATGAAAACACCTGAGAAACTGGGGAGAAAATGTCCTCCATGGACTCTAGCAGCCTGAGTATCTCAGATTTCTTTTCACATTTTTTCATTAAAAGTTGTGAAAACTTAAATAATGCAGAAAAGTATAAAATACTAAAAATGAATAAAATAATTATCCAATTCCTATTGTCCAGAATTAACTACTTTTCACATATTTGTAATTTTATTCCCAGTCTTCTCTTGTTTTCATAAGAAAAAATCACTGTATTGTTTTTGTAGAAATTATTCATGAATGTAATTATAAATAATTAAAATAAGGCATAAAAGAATAAAAGTATAATAAATTATGTAAAATTATAATTGGAAATAATCTTCATAAATATTAGCAAGTACATTTCCAAATAATTTTCCTAATATTTTTTGAATATATATAAGTAGAAAGATAGATGCTAATACTTTTATAAAAATAAGATAATACTACAGATATTTTAATAAAAGATACAATTTAAATTTATTTGAATTTGAGTAAAAAAATGGTAGTAAAACACAGGATATGGTGAAAATTCAAATTTATTTATTTTTATTGCAGGTGATACTGTTTTCTCAAAGCACTAGAAAACTAAGAAAGAAACTATGAAACACACTAAAACAAAATCAAACACTGATAGCCCTGCCATGAAAGGTAGAGACACAAGTGTTCTTGTACAACTTCCCATTCAACTGACTCCTATCTCCTAACTTTAGGTGGTTTTATTGCATTACATTACATAATATATCTTGTACTATATTATGTTATGTTATATTATATTAATTATATAGGTCATATTCACACTCTGTTCTGTAATTGTACATTCACAGAGTCATTTAGCATTAGTTCTTTAGGTAAACCGATTCCATGCTAATCTCAGTCCTTTTAACAGGCATTTCCAGTCTTAATACATTTGAATTCAAATTTTATTGCTGGGTTTCACTGTCCACTTTTCACCTTCCACCCAGCACACACTTTTCCCAGGTGAATCTTGGGTCTTTGTGCTGGAACAGCATCGTGGCTTGGTCTACTATTCCTGCTCGTGCTTGTTTCCCCAGAACTCCATCAGTGTTGCTCCATCATTTCTGGTACCTAAGGGATCAGGAATCCTCTGAGTCCCAGCTGAAGTCTTCCTTATGGTTGGTGACTTGCTGTCCTCTGTCTGGGGTTGCAGGCTCTTTGCTTCTCTCCGACCTTCAATAGCTTGACTGACGTGTGCCTACCTACTGCAGACTTTGTGTTGTATTTTTCTGGAACATAATGTGCTCTCTTGATCCAAAATATGTCTTTTTCTTCAGTCCAGGGAAAACAACGCCATATTTATTTTTTAAAAATTAAATTTAGGCTGCATTTTTTTCTTCAAGGAATACATATACATATTATTAGTATCAGTTTTAAAGACTGATAAAACAATAGCAGACCCCAGCCCATTTCCCATGTTTTATCACACTATCAACAGGTGGGGTTGGCATATGCCACCTCGTGGGCTGAATAAGACAGCTATATGCTTTTGTTAAGTAAAGTTTTGTAGGAACACAGCCATGGTCATTCTTTTATGAATTGTCTATGGCTGCTTTCATGCTATAACAACAGAACTGATTATTTTCAACAGAGATTGTATGGTCCGCAATATTTGCTACCTGCCTCTTTACAGAAAAAGAAGTTTGCCAACCTCTGATCTACAGAAAACAATTTCCAAATATAGTAGCTGTTAATATTTTGTTGAGGATTTTTGCATCTATGTTCATCAGAGATATTGGCCTGTAGTTTTCTTTCTTTCTTGTGTCTTTGTCTGGTTTTGGTATCAGGATGATGCTGGCCTTATAGAATGAGTTTGGGAAAATGACCTCTGTTTTGATTTTTTGGAATAGTTTGAAGAGAATTGGTATTGATTTCTCCTTAAAGGTTTGGTAGAATTCAGCAGTAAAGGCATCTGGTCCTGGGCTTTTCTTTGTTGGGAGACTGCTGATTATTGCTTCAATCTTGCTGTTTGTTATTGGTCTGTTCAAGTTTCCTCTGTCTTCTTGGTTCAGTCTTGGTAGTCTGTATGTGTCCAGAAATTTATCTGTTTCCTTTAGGTTTTCACATTTGTTGGCATACAGTTGTTTATAATTGTCTCTAATGAATCTTTGTATTTCTGTGGCATCAGTTGTGATATCTCCTTTTTCATCTCTAATTTTTGTTATTTGGGTCTTCTCTCTTCTTTTTTAAGGCAGCCTAGCTATGTCATCTGATATATACCTTCTTAGGTTTAAATGATATTCTTACACTATAGTGTATTCTTATTTTGGACATTATCAGTTGACAGCCTACTAAGGAGAAAACCTAGCTCTTTAAACCTTCCTGTAAACATAAAAGCACATATTCTTCTTCTTCATCCTCCAAATCCATTTCTATGATATTCTCTGTTAAATTGAAATCAATATAAACATACATATAATTGATATATACACTATAACATGGTTACTCAAGTTCATCTATTGCTGACCTTCCTAGCACAGTTACTTTTCTGAGCAAACTTGTTTTTTTCTTGGAATTAATAACTGTCTTTTTGTTAGCTTGGTTTCCTATGTCTTTATAAATAATTCAGCTGTAACATTTCATATAGGACCATATATCTTCTCATTATGATCCCACAAATACTTTTTTTGTCTTTCTTGAAAAAATTATTTTTTTTTGAAACATAATTGATTGTACTTATCTGTGGGATAAAGTATTGAATATTGATACCTGTGTGCATTATGTGTTACTCAAATCAGGATAATAAGTATGTTCAATAATACACAAAGTAATCATTTCTGTGGTACTTTACCTTTGTCTCTCTAACTCCCACCTCTGGTAACCTCACTTTTGTTCTCTCCTTTTGAAAGTTCAACATACTGTGATTGTGGTATCTTTCCTTCTTTCTTTTTTATTTATGTGTTTATTATGAGTGAGGACATATGGTATTTCTCTTTATGTACCTAGCTTATTTCACTCAATATAATTTTCTCTAAGTTCATCCATGTTGCTACGAATGGCAGAATTTCATTCTTTTTTTATGGCAGAGTAGTATTTCACTATGTATATACCACATTTTCCTTATCCAGTCATCTGTCAATGGATGTTTAGGTTGGTTCCAACTCTCAGATATGGTAAATAGAGCTGCAATAAATATGGGAGTGCAGGTATCCCTTCAATATGACTTCCATTCTTTTGGGTATATGCCCAGAAGTGGGATTGCTGGGTCTTATGGCAGTTCTATCTGTAGTTTGAGGAAACTCCATACAGCTTTCCATAGTGGCTGCACCAATTCACAGTCCCACCACAAGTGTAGGAAGTTTCCCCTTTCTCTACATTCTCACCAGCATTTGTTATTCTCTATCTTTCTGACAATGGCCTGTCTAACTGAGGTGAGATGATATCTCAATGTGGTTTTGATTTGCATTTCCCTGATGCTGAGTGGTGTTGAGCACTTTTTCATGTGTCTGTTGGCCATTTGTATGTCTTACTTTGAGAAATGCCTATTCAGCCCTTTTGCCCATTTTTAAATTGGGGTTACTTGTTTTTTTACTGTTAAGTTGTTTGAGTAGCTTGTAAATTCTGGATGTTAATCCCTTGTTGGATGCATAATTTGCAAATATTTTCTCCCATTGTTTAGGTTGTTTTTTTTTGTTCTCTGTTAACTGTTTATTTTGCTGTGCAGAAGCTTTCTAGTTTGATATAATCCCATTTGTTTGTTTTTATTCTTGTTGCCTGTACTTTTAGGGTCTTATTTCATAAAGTCATTTCCCAGTTGTACTTCTTAAAGTATTTCCTCTATGATTCTTTTAGGAATTCTATAGTTTCAGGTCTTATATTTAAGTCTTTAATCAACTTTGAGTTGATTTTGGCATATGGTGAGAGATATGAGTCTAGTTTCATTCTTCTGTATATGGATGTCCAGTTTTCCCAGCACCATTTATTGAAGAGGCAATCTTTTGCCCAATGTATGTTCTTCCTATATGCAGATGACATGACCTATATATAGAAAAACCTAAAGACTATAAAAATCTCTTAGAGCTGATAAATGATTTCAGGAAAGTTGCAGGATACAAAATCAATACACAAAAATCAGTAGTGTTTCTATACTCTGATAATGAACTAGCAAAAAAAGAAATCAAGAAAGCAATCCCATTTACAATAGTCACCAAAGAAATAAAATACCTAGGAATCAATTTAACCAAGGAGGTGAAATATCTTAACAAAAAGAACTATAAATCACTGCTGAAAGAAATGAAAGAGGACACAAAAAGATGGAGAGACATTCCATGCTCTTGGAGTGGAAGAGTTAACATTGTGAAAATGTCCATATTACCCAAAGCGATCTACAGATTCAATATAATCCCCATCAAAATACAAATGACGTTCTTCATAGAAATAGAAAAAAAATCCTAACATTCATATGGAACAACAAAAGACCCCAAATAGCCAAAGTAAACTTTAGTGCAAAAAATAAAAAAAGTCGGAGGCATTATACTGTGTGACCTCAAATTATACTCTAAAACTAAGTAACCAAAACATCATGGTACTGGCATAAAAACAGACACTCAGACCAAAGGAACAGGACAGTGAACCCAGAAATCAACCCACATACTTAAAGCCAACTGATATTTGATGAGTGCAATAGGAGCATACATTGGGGAAAGGACTACCTCTTCAGTAAGTGGTTCTGGGAAAACTGGACATCCATATGCAGAAGAATGAAACGACCTGCACCTCTCACCATATACCAAGATCAACTCAAAATGGATTAAAGACTTACATATAAGACCTGAAACTATAAAACTACTAAAATAAAACGTAGGGGAGACAATTTAGGGAATAGTACTGGTCAAAGACTTTATGAACAAGACCCTAAAAGCACAGGCAACAAAAGGAAAAATAAACAAATGGATTTATACCAAACTAAAAAGCTTCTGCACAGCAAAAGAAACATTTAACAGAGTGAAAAGATAACTTATACAATGGGAGAAAATATTTGTAAACTATGCACCCAACAAAGGATTAATTTCCAGAATATACAAGGAACTCAAATAACTTAACAGTAAAAAAAAAAAAAAAAAAAAAGTATAACCACATTAAAAAATTGGCAAAGGAGCTGTATAGGTTTTTCTCAAAGGAAGATATGCAAATGGCCAACAGACACAAAAAATGGTCAGCATCACTAAGTGTCAGAGAAATGCAAATCAAAACCACATTGAGATATCATCTCACCCCAGTTAGGCTGGCTATTGTTAAAAAGACTGAGAATAACAAATGCTGGTGAGGATGTGGAGAAAGGGGGGATCCTTCTACACTGTTGGTGGGACTGTATATTAGCAGAGCCATTATGGAAAACAGTATGGAGATTCCTCAAACAACTACAGATAGAACTGTCATATGATCCAGCAGTCCTGCTGCAGGGTGTATACCTAAAGGAACGGAAATCATCATGTCTAAGGGATACCTGCACTCCCATATTTATTGCAGCTCTATTTACGGTAGCCAAGAGTTGGAACCAACCTAAATGTCCACTGACAGATAACTGGGTAAGGAAGATGTGGTAAATATGCACAATGGAATACAACTCTGCCATAAAAGAATGAAATTCTGCCATTTGCAGCATCATGGATGAACGTGGAGATATGTTAAGTGATATAAGCCAAGCACAGAAAGAGAAATACAGCATGTTCTAACTCATAAGTGGGGGCTGAAAAGAAAGAAAGAAAGAAAGATACAACAGTCACAATAATTCCTTGAACTCTCCAAAGGAGAGAACAGAACTGAGGCCACCAGAGGTGGGAAAGGGGGGGGTGGGGTTAGGGAGAAAACTGGCAAAAGGTCACAAAAAAGTGTTTACAAGTGTGTATTGATAAAATTAAAAAAACCAAATAGAATTTTAAAATAAGTAAAATAAAAGTATTATTAAATAATAATAATAGTAATAATAAAAAGAAGACGATGACGACAACTATCTACAAGTCAAAGAGAGTAGCCTGGAGCATATTCTTCCTCACTGTCCTCAGAAGGAACAAACTCTGCTGACACCTTGATGTCAAACTTCCAGCCTCCAGGACTGTGAAACAATAAATTTCTGTTGTTTAAGCCAAAAAAGAAATATAATAAATGTTTATATGGCATGAGATAAGGGCTCAGATTTATTATTATAAATATAGATGTTCAATTGTTCCTGCATAACTGTTCAAATGTTTATCATTTCTGTACAGGATTGCTTTGACATATTGGTGAATAACAAATTGACCATATATGTATTGGTTTATTTCTGGACCCTATAATTTAATATTATTAAAATATTTTTTAAAAAATGAAGATAAAATAAAAGTTTTCCAGGAATACACAGACTACACTCATTTATCATTGGCTTACAAGCACAGCAAGAATTTCTGTGAAATTCTAGAAATTTCTTCAGGCAGAGAGATAATATTACAAGATGAAAATCTGTATCTACACAAAGATACGAGGCACATCTACAATGGTAGAAATGTAGATAAATACATAAGATTTTTCATTAAATATTTTAAAATCTTTTTAAAAAGCAATACATTGTTTCAAGTTAAAAATAGATATTGTAGAGTTTTAAACTCATATAAAAGTTTATAACATATATAGAAGTAAAATTTATGACCACACCAGCACAAAAGGCAAACAAGGAGAAACTGAAGTAACTTTTTGTAAGAAATCTTATACCTTACAACAGGTAGCACACTATTACCTAATGGTAGATTGTAAAGTATTGAAGAATATAGTATAAGTTCTAAAGCAACAATTAAAAAAAGAGATATAGCAGATAAACCAACAAAAGGGATAACATGAAATTATTAAAAAAACACACAATAAATTCAAAAGAAAGCAGGGAAACAAGAGAAAAGAGTAGAAAAGATGGGATAAAAATAAAATAAATTACAAGATAATAGACTTAAACTGACCATGTCAATAATCATTTTAAATGCAAATGGCCTAAAAACTCTAATTAAACAGCAGAGATTGTTAGATTGTGTAGTAAAGAAAGACTGAGCAATACATAATAAATTCGGTGCAGTTCCCATCGAAACTCCAACAGGTTTTTTTTTTTTTTTTTTGTAAAATGGACAAACTAATTCTAAAACAAATGTGGAAATAAGCACCTAAAATAGATAGAAACAATTTTTAAAAAGAACCGAGTTGGAAGACTGACACCATGTGGTATAAAGATGTGTAAAAACACAGACACAGAAGCAGTGTGGTACTGATGTAAAATAGGCAATGCCAGTGCAGCCTTGATGGAGGGCTGATTGGTCCCATCACCAAGGCCCTGCATTTCTGAATATCCAGCCTAAAACACTTGTGTTACGAAGTTTCTCCACTCCCTCTAGTCCTGGTTTGCTTCAGGAATCATTCTGTCTGCTCCTCACAGCTTCTCTTCCAGGCCTGTGTGCTGTCCTTCCATGCACATTCCGGTCAACACTCTGCTGAAGATGTGAACGGCATCCTCTGAAAACCTCTGCATCCGTCTTTCTGTGAAACTCCCTGCTGTCCACTATGCCATTCCATGAATTATAGCCTTTGGCTTCCTGCATGCTGGATGCTCCTCAAATCATGGAGACCCCTGGGACCTGCTGGGGCCCCCTCTCTGCCCTTCTTCCTAGGGACTCTCTCAGGCAATAGGCTGCATGTTTATAGGGAGGGTCCTCTCCTTCATGTCCCCAGGATCGTGGCCCTGTAACTCCCATTAACTCATAAATTTTGAAAGTCTGAAAATAATTGTTTGTATATTCTGACCAATCTTTCAGTTGCTTAAGGTGAAAAGTTTAGTCTGGTGCTCTGTTCTCCTGACCTGAACAAATGGAGAATTTCTAGATGCATATCTTTTATAAGAGCACAGAGGAAGCATGAAGATGCTGAGAATGAATAGTTACAAAGTTCAGAAAACAGCCAGAAGATGAATTTCTTTCAGAATCAGACTGTTTCAGGATTTCCACTGAAAATATTCTAGCATATGCGATGAGCTCTCAGGTCTAATATGCAGAGAATTTAATTAGATAGTTCTATATTGTATATGCTTAACATGTAGACAACTTTCAGAGTATGTGAACCTCTTGAAATTATACCCCAAATTTTACACATTTAATTATAAATTCAGTTTTCCATGTTTGAGGCTTGAGAGATTTTGATTAGAATCTTTTTTTGTTATTGTTGTTGTTGACCGGAAAGGGGATCGCAACCCTTGGCAAGGTGTGGTCTGCACCATGCTCAGCCAGTGAGCGCACCGGCCATCCCTATGTAGGATCTGAACCCATGGCCTCAGCGCTACCAGCGTTGCACTCTCCCAAGTGAGCCACGGGGCCGGCCCTTGATTAGAATCTTGTAAGGGATCTTGACCCAACAATGTTGAAAACTAACGTGCTGTGTTCCATATATCTATCTCTCCAGCTCCGTGCATTCATTCTGTCCTAATGCATGTTAATGGATGACTGTGGGCTGTACCCATTTACAATGATGACTTTTGATCTCCCCTTTCTCAGCGTGGCTTTATGTATAATTTCCCTTCTAAACTGCACATGAATAATTTCAGAAAGGCAAACAATTGTAAAAATACTGTTTCTTTAGGGCTTGAAACTTTACTCTTACCCCCAAATAATGAATCAAATATGTTGGACTATTATCACTATAAGTGCAAATATTGTCTTATGCCTACAGGAGCATATTGTATTTCATTAGCCCAGAAAAATGTGCTACAAACAGATATTTAAGAGATAAGAGAGATTTCCATGGATTAGAAGAAGAGTGTTTAATAAGAACAATATCTGTGTCATTATAGTGCATCTGGTGGAGAGGGCACGTTGTGATCATCTGTTTTGCAGCCTCCTCTGGAATTATCTTCTGGATGGTTTTATATAAAAGATAGTTTCTGATAAATCTGGTTCAACAATTAATATGCAGTGTAAGTTGTGATTAGAGGGTTGAATTGGAAGTAATGAAGGTTTAAAAATAGAAAACAGATGTAATATTTTAAATGACATTTTCTTGGTACTGTAGTTATTTCCCTCTTTTAGTAATTAGTGAAATGTTTTCAGTTTTTTAAAACAGCTTATTACTGTGAATACAATAAACCCATATGTGTAAAAAACAAATAAAAAATGTGAGAAACAGATGATACATACTTTGAGTTGTGGGGATAAGGAAAAACAGTGAAAAAATAGACTGCCATAAAAATATAGGGCCAAAATATAAATAATGAAAATGATTCACACAAAATTAACCGATATTCAAGATATTCTGTAAATCTGCTCTGGTTTCACTGAGCATAAATAAATTAAATTTTAGAAAGGAAGATGACGATTCAGAAAATAAATTATGAGGGCATTTTTTTAAAAAAAATTCTTCAGTTTAAAGAATGAACAATTCAACTATTCTCTCATTCTTTCTCCTCTAGTACATCTCATGACATTCTTTAAAATCCCCAAAATGATTGACCGGAAATTCAAAGTCAGCAAAGACAGTTCTTTTGGAAGTGCTCAGAACCCTTGAAGTGGAGATCTGCTTCTTTCTCCCTGATGTAGCCATTCATTGCTGGAGAGGGTTCAGTGGAGACCCTGGTCCAAGTTCACAGGGCCAGCCAGACCACGCTGCCTGTCAAAGGAAAAGAGCCTCAACATATCTTAGGGGTTCAAGAATTTCCTGGAACTCTTAGTTGAATAATTAAAAAAATATATTGGTATGTTTAAAAAATAAATGACAAAGGTAACTTTGTTTTTAAAAAATTTCAAATTTCATTTTTTCCTTTTTTTGGTTTAATCCGTGAGTTTTGGTTCCAGCAAGTGAGCTTTTGTTTCAATCCAATTATAACTCTAAAAACAAATGTAATGTAATTACCTTTTTATTGACACATTAAAAGGAAATAAATAGAATAATCAGTAGTTATATTCTTTTTCAAAGGTGTTACTGTTACCCAGTGGGTGACAGGAGTAGGGAGGGGCTGTCCAGGCAGTGGGAGGAACATGGCATATGCACAAAGAGCAGCAAAAGGTATCCCCAGCACAAACTGATAGAAAAAAAATAAGAAAAAGTGCAGATCGCTTGATTGAAACTCATTGGGGGGTAAAATACTTCCTTTTCGAATGCTACATATCATTGCTTTCCACTTTTAGTTACAATATTCTGAGCCACAGTAATACCATAATACCACTGCCCAGGGCTGCTCCTATTACCTACGTTCTCCGGCATGGTTATAGTCTTAATTAAAAATTTTTGGAACTGCAGCAATTACTTTGTGTCAGCCTACTGGGAGTAGCATAGCACAGAAGTGAGAGGGTGGAAAGTGCAGAAGGAAAGACCCAGAGCAGGAGCGCAGGGAAATGCAGGGGAGATGCAGCAGGAACCCGAGTCTCAGGCTGCTGGGAGGGGGAATTTCAGATGCATGGCTATGGGTGACCAGGCAGGACGTGTCCCCCACCCTGAATTTTGTGACCCAGGATCTACGGAGGAGGGAGGAGTGTGGCCCAGTTTTCACTATGATACCAGTGGGGGCTGCTGCCCCTAAGCAACTCCAGGCACAAACTGATGGCTCCCCTGATGCTCTTGCAATCTTTGCCACGACACTGAGGATGCTCTGTCCACCCAGATCACAGGTAAGAGAAGAAGCAGCCAGAGGATGCTGGAAATGCCCTGTGACTCAGGCCTTAGGATGATAGAGTTGTGGGCAATCCCAGTTTGTAGGACTTCAGGGTCTGTGCTCCCTCACTGAGGTCAACTATCATAGTCAGAGAGCAATCCAAGGAGTCCCTCCTTCAAAGAATATTAGTAATTCTAGGATATATGGAAACTAACAACTTAAAGTGAAGAAAGGAAAAGACTAGAAGCGTCCTTGCCCCTCCCCTGAGCTGGGTTGCTGCCCCACCCCACCAGCAGTCTGCTAGTCAGGGGGCATCTTTTACTCTTTTACCCTCAAGACCACATAGCACTGTAGGTTGCCCATAAATTCTCACTTCATAATCAGATGAAGTTGATAGGGATGGCCTCAGATTTTCTGATAAAAAGTTCCCTCCTCCATCTCTGCAGGCTGGTGGGAGTGTAAAAGGCTAAGGAGAGAAAGAGGTTGGCAGCAAATTACTACAGGGCAGCACCACAAAACAGAGGGCATGAGGGCCAGCACAGCCTGGTACTGGCACATGGACAGAGGTCCAGCCCTAATGGAGGGTGTGGGAAGAGAGAAATGAGGTACTGTAATGTTCTAGGGCCAATCAGTGAAGCTGTCAGAATATGTTTTTACTTTAAACCTTATATTTATTCAAACCAAGTCAGGGCTAATATTTCTGCTGCTCTGATTTTGAATTTCTATACGATATGTACAGTAGAATGGTCTTATACTAAAGAATAACAGGTGAATTTCATGACAATTTGGATTTACTTTGAAAGTGATTTTTGTTCTTTGATTTTGATTCATTTCAAGATGTGTTAGTTAAGAAACAATTAATTGTAAGGTGCTGGTAGGTGATGAGGGGTCTGCATTCTTTTGAATGAAAACATGTAATCTCTGTTCTCATCTACTTAAAGAATTCAGAGAAAGTAAAAAAAAAAACAAATTTATAATACATTATAAGGAAATTGTTTGTATTCTAATAATTTAGTTCACATTTAATCCTAATGACTATGTTTTGTATTTGTATATCTTTTAATATCAAAAATTAAACCAAACCAATAAAATCAGAAAGTGCTAATCATCTTTTCATATGGCTTGATGTGTGTAAGTTATAGTTGATGGTTCTCAATCTAATTTCCACTAGAACACAAAAGATCATTATTTGTAGGAATGATATTAATGTGGACCTCACTGGTAGAAATGATACTATTTGGGGTATTCATGATTTAACACCATTAATATTAGGTTATTCCAAAATTTGTCTTGAAAAGTCAGCCCATTAATTTTAGAAGATAAAGTTTCAGGCAAGTAATGCCAATATCACTGGAACTTTTATGACTGTGAAGAAGCTTTTGATAAACCCTAGGGAGACACAGTGATATATCAGTAAAGTCTTTCATATTTCAAACAAAAATATTGTGAGGTTTGGGAAATATGATAATCTTTACAACAACATGTTACTAACAGGAATTAAGAAGCCAAGTAGGGATAATTGCAGTGTGCACTATTTATAGATATGTGATCTGATCAAATTTAGAGTCTGGAATGTGTATTAAATAATAAACATGACATATAGCAACAAATACTTAATATGTGCTAGTCATTGTTCTTAGCACTTCATTTTTACTAACTCAAATATTCTTCTTACTGATGCTAAGATGTGAGTACTGTTATAATCATCATGTTCAAGGGAACTGCCTGACAGAACCCCGGCTGCATGTGTGTGTGTTTGTTCCCTATCTGGGAGAGCAGCGGCATGCTCATCCATCTCTTGGAATCTCTTTTCGCCCCGCATCCTGGGGGGGAGGAAAGGGCAATCCCTTTGGCCTCAACCCTCTAGGGAAAGGAAAAACCTGTTGGGGTCCCGTGTGGCTGCCGGAGACGCCCAACAGCTAGTGCCCCATGTGAGGACGGCGCCTCATACCACTTTCACTTTTTCCTTTCCATGGGGACGGCCAAAAATGCCACACGATCCTGAAAGACGGATGATGAAGAGGTCCTGACCTACAGTGCAGAGCTTCAAAAAGAAGGACAACATTCAAGAGAAATCTGCTATAGGGTAACTTCAAATAGTCAAAATAGAATGGAGGAACGTTTCAAGATGGCGGTGGCTGCGGTGGTTGGTGTGGAGTAGCTGAGGTGGAAAAGGAGGCCACTGGGCCTCAGGCAGCTGGAAAACTTGTGGACCTTCCTCTTGCCATATCTTAAGGGAGGACCACAGCTGCTGGCCGGTCGTGGGGGCTGACCGCCACTTTGCCCCTGGCAGGAGAGGCTGCCTCATTTACAGGCAACAGCTTTGAAGTGTGGTGCAAGAAAAGAACTGTTTCTTAGCTGCAAAAGCGAGTCTCGAAACAGGGAACACGGCGCCAGGGCTGCTGTGGATGCAGACAGGATCCTGGAGGCTGGGGCCGCGCTGAAGGTGGCCAGCTGCCCTATTCAGGATTGGAGGTTTCAGGCTGACATTAAAGAAGATTCCTGGGAGTGCCAGAGTCGCGCCACGACTGAACAACAGAGGTGGCAGCGGCCGAGAACGGGGAAGGTGACAAACCAGAGGCAGAGAGTGGGCACCCGACCTGGCACAACCCTGTGAGTGATCCCTGGCCCAGCCCTGTTCGGGGGGCTGATGTCCACCTGGCTCCCACCTGCATCACCGGTCCACTCACCGCCCCAGGGCTGCGTCTATTTTCCCAGGTGCTGGCAGCTCTGCCCGGCTCAGCTGTCAATGAGCCTTCCTACTTGCTTGACCCGGCGTGGGGCTTTCCGGAGCCTGCCGGCAGTCCTCCCCTCCCACTCCCCACGTGGTTCTCTGGTGGGGCTGGTGGCGTGGGGCGTCCCCGGCCAGTGTCGGGAGGGCAAGGAAGTACGGGCGGAGCCGATTGTCACTCCACCACACCCTGGACTCCGCCCCCGGTAAACTTCCTGTTACTGGGAGGCAGATACCATCTCTGCGGCCACCAGTTCGGAAAAAAGCCTAACCAATTTCTGGTTGGGAATAGTGTGGTAGGAGAGTTCCCAGGTCCACTTGAACCTGCCGGAGAGCTGGCTGCAGGTGGGCGCTAGATTCGGTCTATGCCAGGGGGATACAAAGGTGAACAAGTCCCGAGAAAGATCTACACAGTGCTACAAAGGCACCCAGAGTGACCGGTCGTCTGTGCCTACCAGAAACCTAGTAGACTTCCTGGGCGAGGCGGTGCCAAGCAGGGTCTTGAAGGCCCAGCTGATAGACGAGGGTTGCAGAAGACACGCCCCAGCCCAGCAAATTGCCCACAGAGTGGGGAGACGTGTTGCCAGGGAGGCGGAGACTCGACAGATACCACACACCCTGTGGGGTCGCCACTGCACAATCCAACAGTCTGGGCCAGAGCACACGGAACAGGGAGAAGTCCTGCACAGGAAGTGAAAGCTCAACAGAGATCACACACCCTGTGGTACATGATCCACCAGCCCAGCAGAGTCCAAGCTGACCAGAAAGGTGGCTCACCGGAGAAGCCCAAGACCTGAGGCAACCACACACACAAGACACTAGAGGCCAACTGAGCAGTCACGGAGGGAGCCATACGAAATTGGCAACCACAGCAACATCCTAGTTAGTCATTAGTCTCAAACCGGTGGACTGTGAAAACCCCTGCCACAATGAATAAACAACAAAAAAAAGATACCAGAAATACAAAAAATCAAGAAAGTACACCACCAAAAGTTAATAAATCTCAAACTCTAGATCCTATAGAACAAGAAGCCCTTGAAATGACTGACAAGGAATTTCGAGTGATAATTCTAAGGAAACTGAATGAGATACAAGAAAACTCAGCTAGACATCATGATGAAATGAGGAAAAGTATACAGGATCTGAAAGAGGAAATGTACAAGGAAATCAATGTCCTGAAAAAAAAATGGAGCAGAACTTGCTGAACTGAAGAAGTTATTCAGCGAAATAAAAAACACAACGGAGAGTTTAACCAGCAGGCTTGTTGAAGTTGAAGAGAGAATCTCTGAATTTGAAGATGGGCTGTTTGAAATAACACAAGCAAACAAAAAGAAAGAAAATAGAATCAAGGACATTGAAGAAAATCTGAGAGAGATATCAGACAACCTTAAGCACTCAAATATCCAAGTCATGGGTATTCCAGAAGGGGAGGAAAATGGAGATTCCATTGAAAACATTTTCAACAAAATAGTGGCAGAAAACTTCCCAGGTATAGGAAAAATCACAGATCTTCAGATCCAGGAAGCTCAACGATCTCCAAACGTATTCGACCCAAAAAGGCCCTCTCCAAGACATGTCATAGTCACATTGGCAAAACTCAGAGACAAAGAGAGAATCTTAAAAGCTGCAAGAGAGAAGTGTCAAATCACCTATAAGGGAGCCCCAATCAGGCTAACATCAGACTTTGCATCACAAACCCTAAAAGCTAGAAAGGAATGGGATGATATTTTCAAAATACTAAAAGACAAAGATTGCCAGCCAAGAATACTCTACCCTGCAAGGCTATCCTTCTGAAATGAAGGGCAAATAGTATATTTCTCAGACAAACAAAAACTGTGGGAATTCACTACCACACGACCACCCTTACAAGAAATCCTCAAGGGAGTACTGGGTTTGGTTCCTGAAAAATAAATACCACTGCCATAAAAACCCAAGAAAAATCAATACCCACTAGTATAATAAAAATGGCATTCATGAAGAGAAAACAAGCAAACAAAAATGCTATCTACAACCTAAGGAACCAACAAACACAGAAACCAAACAGTAAATCAGAAAGCAGACAAAAAAATCAGAACAAAAGACACCTAAGACAACCAAACAACCAATAAAATGCTAGGAATAAATCAACACCTTTCAATAACAACTCTTAATGTAAAAGGCTTAAATTCCCCAATCAAAAGACACAGACTGGCTGACTGGATCAAAAAGGAGGACCCAACTATATGCTGCCTACAAGAGACCCACCTCACCCATAAAGATTCACACAGACTAAGAGTGAAAGGATGGAAAAAGATTTACCATGCAAACAGAAAAGAAAAACGAGCTGGAGTAGCTATTCTTATATCTGACAAAATAGACTTTAAACTAAAAACCATAAAAAGAGACAATGAGGGACACTACTTAATGATAAAAGGACTGATCCATCAAGAAGACATAACAATCATAAATATGTACGCACCCAATGTTGGAGCAGCCAGATTTATAAAACAAACTCTATTAGACCTAAAGAAGGAAATAGACACTAATACCATAATAGCAGGGGACCTGAACACCCCACTGTCAATATTAGACAGATCATCTAGGCAAAGAATCAGTAGAGAAACACAAGATCTAAACAAGACTCTAGACCAATTGGAATTGGCAGACATCTACAGAACATTCCACCCAACAACCTCAGAATATTCATTCTTCTCATCAGCACATGGATCATTCTCCAGGATAGATCACATATTAGGTCACAAATCAAGTCTCAATAAAGTCAAAAAAATTGGAATTATCCCATGTATCTTCTCAAACCACAATGGATTAAAACTAGAAATTAATAACAAACAAAACTCTGGAAACTATACAAACACATGTAAATTAAACAGCATTCTACTTAATGACATATGGGTCCGAGAAGAAATCAAGCAGGAAGTCAAAAAATTTATTGAAACTAATGAAAACAATGATACATCATACCAAAACCTGTGGGATACTGCAAAAGCAGTACAGAGGGGAAAATTTATCTCATTAAACGCTCACTTCAGAAGAATGGAAAGATGGCAAGTGAACAACCTAACACTTCACCTTAAAGAACTAGAAAAACAAGAACAATCCAAACCTAAAGTTAGCAGACGGAAAGAAATCATTAAGATCAGAGCAGAACTGAATGAAATTGAAAACCAAAAAACAATTCAAGAGATCAACGAATCAAAAAGTTGGTTTTTTGAAAAGATAAATAAAATTGACAAACCATTAGCATAGCTAACAAAAAAAAGAAGAGAGAAGACTCAAATAACAAAAATTAGAAATGAAAAAGGCGATATTACAACTGATTCATCTGAAATACAAGGAATCATTCGAGACTACTATAAACAACTATACGCCAACAAATTTGAAAATCTGGAGGAAATAGATAAATTTCTGGACACACACAAGCTCCCAAAACTGAACCATGAAGACCTAGAAAATTTGAACAGACCAATAACAATAAAGGAGATTGAAGCTGTTATCAGAAGGCTCCCAACAAAGAAAAGCCCAGGACCAGATGGATTCACAGCAGAATTTTACCAAACATTCAAAGAGGAATTGACACCGATTCTTTACAAACTATTCCAAAAGATCGAAACGGACGCAAATCTCCCAAACTCATTCTATGAAGCAAACATCATCCTGATACCAAAACCAGGTAAAGATATAACCAAAAAAGAAAACTACAGGCCGATAGCCTTGATGAATATAGATGCAAAAATCCTCACTAAAATACTAGCAAAGAGAATACAGCAACACATACGTAAAATTATTCACCACGATCAAGTGGGATTCATCCCAGGGATGCAAGGTTGGTTCAACATACGCCAATCAATAAATGTGATACACCATATTAATAAACTCAAACACAAGGACCATATGATCATCTCTATAGATGCTGAAAAAGCATTTGATAAAGTTCAGCACTCATTCATGACAAAGACACTCTATAAGTTAGGTATAGAGGGAAAGTATCTCAACATAATTAAAGCCGTATATGCCAAACCTACAGCCAATATCATCCTGAATGGGGAAAAGCTGAAAGCTTTTCCTTTAAGAACAGGAACTAGACAAGGATGCCCACTCTCACCACTCCCATTCAACATAGTGTTGGAAGTACTAGCCAGAGCAATCAGAGAAGAGAAGGAAATAAAGGGCATCCAGATTGGAAAAGATGAAGTCAAACTGTCCCTGTTTGCAGATGACATGATCCTATATATCGAACAGCCTAAAACCTCTACAAAAAAACTCTTGGAATTGATAAATGATTTCAGCACCATAGCAGGATACAAAATCAACACACAAAAATCAGTAGCATTTCTTTTCTCCAATAGTGAACATGCAGAACGAGAAATCAAGAAAGCCTGCCCTATTACAATAGCCACCAAAAAAATAAAATACTTAGGAATTGAGTTAACCAAGGAGGTGAAAAATCTCTATAATGAAAACTACAAACCACTGCTGAGAGAAATTAGAGAGGATACAAGAAGATGGAAAGATATCCCATGCTCTTGGATTGGAAGAATCAACATAGTGAAAATGTCCATACTACTCAAAGTGATATACAAATTCAATGCAATCCCCATCGAAATTCCAAAGACATTTTTCTCAGAAATGGAAAAAACTATCCAGACATTTATATGGAACAATAAAAGACCACGCATAGCCAAAGCAATGCTGAGCAAAAAAAATAGAGCTGGAGGCATAACACTACCTGACTTTAAGCTATACTACAAAGCTATAATAACCAAAACAGTATGGTACTGGCATAAAAACAGACACACTGACCAATGGAATAAAATAGAGAATCCAGAAATCAACCCACACACTTACTGCCATCTGATCTTTGACAAAGGCACCAAGCCTATTCACTGGCGAAGGGACTGCCTCTTCAGCAAATGGTGCTGGGATGACTGGATATCCATATGCAGGAGAATGAAACTAGATCCATACCTCTCACCGTATACTAAAATCAACTCAAAATGGATTAAGGATTTAAATATACACCCTGAGACAATAAAACTTCTTAAAGAAAACATAGGAGAAACACTTCAGGAAATAGGACTGGGCACAGACTTAATGAATACGACCCCAAAAGCATGGGCAACCAAAGGAAAAATAAACAAATGGGATTATATCAAACTAAAAAGCTTCTGCACAGCAAAAGAAACAATTAAAAGAGTTAAAAGACAACCAAGAGAGTGGGAGAAAATATTTGCAAAATATACATCTGACAAAGGATTAATTTCCAGAATATATAAGGAACTCAAACAACTTTACAAGAAGAAAACAAGCAACCCAATTAAAAAAATGGGCAAAAGAGCTAAGTAGGCATTTCTCTAAGGAAGATATACAAATGGCCAACAGACATATGAAAAAATGCTCAACATCACTCAGCATCCGGGAAATGCAAATCAAAACCACATTGAGATACCATCTAACCCCAGTTAGGATGGCTAAAATCCAAAAGACTCTGAACGATAAATGCTGGCAAGAAAAAAGAACTCTCATACATTGTTGGTGGGACTGCAAAATGGTGCAGCTTCTATGGAAAATGGTATGGAGGTTCCTTAAACAATTGCAGATAGATCTACCATACGACCCAGCTATCCCACTGTTGGGAATATACCCAGAGGAATGGAAATCATCAAGTCGAAGGTATACCTGTTCCCCAATGTTCATCGCAGCACTCTTTACAATAGCCAAGAGTTGGAACCAGCCCAAATGTCCATCATCAGATGAGTGGATACGGAAAATGTGGTACATCTACACAATGGAATACTACTCAGCTATAAAAACGAATGAAATACTGTCATTTGCAACAACATGGATGGACCTCGAGAGAATTATATTAAGTGAAACAAGTCAGGCACAGAAAGAGAAATACCACATGTTCTCACTTATTGGTGGGAGCTAAAAATTAATATATAAATTCACACACACACACACACACACACACACTCACACACACACAAACCGGGGGGGGGGGAGAAGATATAACAACCACAATTACTTGAAGTTGATACGACAAGCAAACAGAAAAGACATTGTTGGGGGGGGAGGGAGAAGGGAGGGTGGTTTTGGTGATGGGGAGCAATAATCAGCCACAATGTATATCGACAAAATAAAATTAAAAAAAAAAAATCATGTTCAAGATTAGGATACTGAGGAAAGTGGCCATAATGCATGCCCCACAGGCATATAGCCAGTGAATGAAGGAGCCTGGATCCAAACCGAGGATCATCTGGCCCCAGAGCAGAGTGTCAACACAGCCTTGTAAGAAATAAATCGAGCACTACTGAATATATTACTGCATTAAGTTATCCAGTTAGAATATACCATAAAACCATTTCTAAAGGAACATACCAATTATTCAACACATTAGGCTATTGCTGAATTTAAAATCATCATAGTTGTGAAACAGTTGATATTTCATCATATAGCAGTTAATCGACCTTGTTTATGATAAATTAGAAAAGAAAAAAATGTTTTGGAGCAATATTGAAAGAGAAGTAAAGAAAATGACAATGGTGAGTATAAATGAAAGTGTAGGTATTCACAAATGTTTCATATAATTCAAAACATATTCTGGTGTATGTCAGCTCTACAAAATAATATTTCAAAGGTAAGTATTTTTAAGAATATGTTTAAGAATCTAAGAAAAGATAAAAAGAAAATGCTAGAAGTAAAAAGTGAAAAGAGCACTGTATGAAAATATCAGCAGACTGTGCACAGCTTAAGGAAAGAATCTCTGAGCTTTACTGTAGATAAGTAGGAACTTTCCAAACAGAAATGCAAATAGGAAACAAAAACTAAAACCCCACAATAAAACATTTAACTACTGTGGGGTAATATGAAAAGGTGCAAATGCACACTGTTAGAAAACAGGAAGAGAAAACAAAGCAGAAGAAAATTTAACACAATGATAGAGTAGAACTTTCCAAAATCAATGACAGACACAAAACCACTGATCCAGGTAGCACAGAGAAGACCAATCAGAATTAATACATATCATATTAAAACTATAGAAAAACAAAGATAAACAGTAGATCTTGGGGAAAAAAATTACCAATAGAAGAACAAAGATTAGAATTACAGACAGCTTCTTAACAGAAACTATGGAAAGAGGGAGAAAATGGAGTGAGATATTTAAAGTGTTGAAAGTAACGTATCACCAACCTAGAATTCTATATCCAGCAAATGTAGAGATAAAGGAGAAATAAAGAATGTGTGAGACACAGGAGCTGTCCAATTAGCTCACCTGGGAGAGTGTGGCGCTAGTAACACCAAGGTCATGGGTTCAGATCCCCATACTGGCCAGCCACTAAAAAAAAAAAAAAAAAAAAGAAAAGAAAAGAAAAGAAAGAAAAAAAATGCATTTGTCAGACACAGAAACTTGGGTAATCTGTCACTAGTAAAATTTCTTCAAGCAGAAGGAAAATTACAAATGAGAGAAATTTGGATCTATATAAAAGAAAGAGTGTTAAAGAAGTGATAAATGAAGGTAAAATAAAATGATTTAAAATTCGTAGTTGATCTGAAAGCTAACTGTTTAAAGAAATAATAGTAACAATGTAATAGGTGATTATAGCATATGAGTAAGTGAACTGAATGCAGCTATATCACAAAAAATGAGAGGGAGGTACTCTAATATAAAGTACCTGCATGACATAGGACACTGTATAGTTGGATTTAAATGCAAAATCAGATTAATTAATGTACATAGCATTAAATAAACATAAAGGAATAGAGATCTAAAATTGATAACATAAGCTTCCACCTTCAGGAAACTAGACAAAGGAGAGCCGTTAAACATAAGCCATGCAGAAGAAAAAAAATAATAAAAATTAAAACAAATATAAATGAAATTAAAAACATGACTACAACAGAGAAAATCTATGAAAACAAAAGCAAAAAGCTGATTCTTTGACAAGATCAATCAAGCCAACCTGGAAAAGGGGTGGGGGAGAAAATACACAAACTGCCAATATCAGAAAATAAGGGGCATCGCAAGTGGATCCCATGGATATTAAAAGGATAACAAAAGAATAATATGAACAACTCTATGCCCACAAATTTGATAACTGAGATGAAATGGACACATTTCTTAAAGAAAAAAACTACCAGTTACCAGAATTTATACTGGAAGAAATAGATAACCTGAATAGCCTTAGATTTACTATAAAATTGAATGAAAAATTAATTCAAGAAAAGAAAGTACCAGGCCATAATGGTTTACTGGTGAGTTTTACCAAACATTTAAGGAAGAACGATGCCAATTCCCCATGATCTCTTTCAGAAAGTAGAAGCAGAAGAAACACTTCCCTCCTTTAAATATAAGGAGGCCCCCCAATACCAAAACCAGGTGAAGACATTAAAGAAAACTATCGAGCAATATTTTTCAGGAACATAGATGCAAATGTCCTCAACAAAACATTATCAAGTAGAACCCAACACTGTATGAAAAGATTTATACAGCACGACCAAGTGGGATTTATTCCAGATATGCAAAGCAGGTGCAGCTTTGAAAAGTCAACCAGTGTAATGCACCACATGAATAGACAAAAAAAAAAAAAAAAAAATATATATATATATATATATTTATATATATAATCAATTGATGCAGCAAATGTACTTGACAAAGCTTAACAGTTACTCACAATAAAAACTCTGAAAGAACTAGATATAGGAACTCTCCTAGCTTAATATAAGACACATACAAAAAACCTATAGCTAATATACTAAATGGTAAGAGGCCAAATGCTTTCCTCCCATATTTGGAAACCAGGGAAGGATGTCCTCTCTAACCATTCCTATTCAACATTTTATAAGAATTCTTGCCTAGAATCAGACAAGAAAAACAATAAAATGTATAGAGATTCAAAAGGAAGAAATAAATCTGCTTTTATTCACAGATTAAACAATTGCTTATGTAGAAAAGCCCCAACAATCTCAAACAAACAAACAAAACTGCTGGACCCCATAAGTGAGCATAACAAGGTATCAGGTACACAAAAGCCAATTACTTTCTTATATTTCAGAAATGAGCAATTGGAATTTGAAATCACACACACACACACACACTCACACACACACACACACACACACACACAAAATACCACTTACAATAGCATCAAAAAAGAGATAAAATTCTTGTGTATAAATTTAACAACATATGTATGGCGTCTATGACAAAAACCACAGAACACTGAATTACAAAAACCAACGAAGATCTAAATAAAAGGAGAGATAGTCCGTGTTCATTGATAGGAAGACTCAACAATGTAAAGGTGACAATTATTCCTAACTTGGTCTATAGAATCAATGGGATCCAAATCGAAATCCCGGTAAGCCATTTTTTCGATACTGACAAAATGATTCTAAAATTTACATAAACAGGCAAAAATCCTGGAATAGTCAACACGAAACTAAATAAAAAGAACAAAGTTGGAGGACAGACATGATCAACTTCAAGACTTACTGTGAAGCCACACTAATCAAGATGGCATAGCACTGCTGACAGAATGAGAACAAGTCAACAGAAGAGTAAGAAGCCCAGGAACAGACCCACACAAACACTGAGGTTTGACAAAGTGCCCAGGTAACTCAACAGAGTTAGGACAGTCTTTCCAGCAAATGGTGCTGGAACAATTGCACATCCAAATGCAGAATACTGACCTACACAGAGACTTCACACCATATACAAAAATTAACTCAAAGTGGTCCATAGGTGGAAGAGTAAAATACAAAACTATAAAACATCTTCAAGAAAATGGGGGAAAATCTGTGTGACCTTGGTTTGGTGATGAATTTCTCAGTGTAACACCAGAAGCACGATCTATGAAAGAAGAACTGGCAAGTTGAACTATATAAACCATATGATCCAGAAATCCCACTACTGGATATATACCCAAAGGGGTGGAAATCATGTTGAAGGGATAACTGCACTCCCTTTTTCTTGTAGAACATTTTAAGAATATTTTTTCTTTTAGAACATTTCTCATGTCGGTACATATTATTTCTCAACATATTTATTTTTTTAGTGGCTAGACATATTTCTATGAATACAATTATTTATTGAATTAAATGTCTATTATTGGATATTTAGCTGCTCTTACATGCATGCACTGAAGTCTTCTTAGAATATTCCCTTTCAGTTGAACTGCTCTTTAGTCAAATGTAAGCATAATTTAAATTTGATTTGTAGTGTCAGAACCCTACTAATAGTGAGTAAGAATCCTTGGAAAGAACACTTTATTGGATTCAACTACCCTTGACAATGCTAGACTTTATGGATACAAAGATGAATGAAAATCTTCTTGTACTGAGAAAGCTTACAGGCTTATAAGCAAATAAGTACATGTGACTTTCATTATTCACAGTTGTTTTGTTCTAGAGAGTCACTGGGACCAATGAAGTACCAAATACTGAACCGTTTTTCTCCGGGAAGATAGACGGTTAGGTTCCTGTGAGCTTCTGCTTGCAAAACTTTTATCCACCAGTCAATATACAACTTCGTTTTATGTGTGTTTCTGTTTAAAGATACCTTATTTAATATACACTGTTTTTTAAATTTTTAATTTTAAAAAAAAAAAATATATATTTTTAAAAGCATTATTTATTTATTTATTTATTTATTTATTTATTTGTCATTTTTTCGTGACCGGCACTCAGCCAGTGAGTACACCGGTCAGTCCTATATAGGATCCGAACCCGCGGCGGGAGCGTCGCCGCGCTGCCAGCGCAGCACTCTACCAAGTGCGCCACGGGTTCGGCCCTTAAAAAATATTTTTTATAGGCATGGTTGTGCTCCACTAAAACTTTATTTATGAAAACACGTAGTGTGCTGAATTGACTGCTGAGCCATAGTTCACTGACCTCTAGTGTAGATGGCCTTACAACATGTAAAGTGTGATTGGAATATGTTAAAAGGGAGGAGAAAAATGGATGATTTTTCTCTAAGTAACACTGTCCTTTTTGTGAAAAATGGCATCTAGAATACAAAATCTGAGTGCTAGGTATGCTTTTTGTTACTGGAGTATTCTTAAATCTTGACTCCTTTAATGGTCAGCAAGGGGAAATAAAATTTTTTAGAAAATCATAAGTTTGTATCTAACTCTTAATTACTTTAGACCATTGTAAGATTCTTCCTCTCTTTCCCTCATTCCACGTTGGTAGCCCGGCTTTCTTTCGCAATGACAAGCCTGGTTCCTGACAACATCCATAGACGCACTCGTTTTCTAAGTTCTGCAGCACCACACCAGACGGTTTCAGAATTGTCACACCTGTATCACAACTAGCAATGAACCTGCCAAGTGAAGTTCAAGATTTCTTTACAATTGTACCTTTAGTATATCATCAGAGGGTAAATACAGCAGTATGTTCCTCTCATATTATTTTGAAGCTATCTATGTATCAAATCATTTCACTGTAAATATTTCACTGTCATGACCATGATACCACTATCACCCATAAAAATTAAGTTACTGGATTAACAGATATCCAGTCTTTTTCCAGAGCTTAGAATGACTCATAAGTGTTGTAAGTGCTTTTCTGTTGCCTTGTTTTTTTATTTTGTTTTGTTTTGGTCTCCTGACTGCAGCAGTTTTTATTGCTATGATCAGTTGACTAAGGATGTTTCCTTCCCCTACTCTTCCATTCCCCGAGATCAGACAGGAAGTTCCCTGAAATCCAGGGGTACGTCTATATTTTTAAAATTAAAACATGATTGATTGCACATATCTGTGGGGTATGGTGTGGAATATCAATACCTGTGTGCAATATGTGATGCTCAAATCAGGATAATTAGCATATTTAACATTGCTGACTCATTCACATTAAACTCAAGGCCAACCCCTAACAGCGCTATAACTCATGCCTGAACATAGCTTCTCTAACACCCGTGTTTTCTCCATGAGGAACATCGCAGCCTTCCTGTGCTTAGAAAAACCACTAGACAGATTTCAGGGCTGCGCTTGAGGGCTGTTTAACAGCAAAACCTCCAACAAAAATCATGAAATGTGGACAATGTGGCACTAAATGGATAGAGAACAGTACTCCTGCTTCTTACAGTATGAGCTGAGACTAGAAGATGGAGAATCGCTCCATCCGGCCTCAGGTGGGATGTGCACTTTGACTGACGCAAATATCTCACCTCTGTGCATGCCTGTAAATGACCGCAGAAGCACCACCATAAGTATTGATATTGGGGTTACAAATACATTTTAGTGAGTAGGCAGATTCCAAACACAGAGTCCATAATAATGAGGATTGACTGTACACCTGAGTCAGTAATGACGATACAGTGGTATAATAGAGTATTCATAATAATGAAGATCAGCTGTACACCTCCTAAGTAGTAATGACGATATCGTATTATAATAGAGTATTCTACTCTCGCCCCAGAGAGAAGTCAATGATCTCTCAAAAATGTAGATGGAGTCACTTCTCATCTGTACTCGAAGCCTAGAATAAGTCCCCGACTTCTAATGTAAAACTCAAAAAGCCCTGGCCCTCCCTTCTCTGTGCCTGTCCCCTGCCTCCCTGGCTCAGCCACAATGAGTCTCAGGCCGGTCCCCTGTCCCTGTGCTGCTCAGTCTTGTCTCAGGAAGTTTTTATTATCCATTTCCTCTGTCTTGAATGCTTCCCCCCAGTAAGTTATTTTGAAATAACTTCCTCCTTCACGTCATTCAATTCTCAGCTCTAATTTTACCTCTCCAAGGAATCCATTCCTAACCACGTTATTTAAGTATCCTCCAGCCTCAACAATCCACCTTTCTGGTTTTCTTCACATAACATCACACATGAATGTGTACATGTGTGTCTGTTTCTCCCTCAGTGTCTGTCTCCAGAATAGACTGTAAGCTCAAGGAGAGGAGAGACAGAGCAGTATCGTTCATTCCTGTATCCTACCACTTAGAACACTGCCTTTGGAAGGAAAAGCTCAGTAAATATTTGCTAGCTGAACAAATAACAGAAATGCAATGGAAAGGCAGAAGAAAGAGTGGCTAGGTGTCTAAACTAGAAAGCGTTACAGAGAAGAGGCAGTTCAGCTTGACCTTGAATACTGTCTGAGAGCTGATTGGATAGAATGACGGGGAGTGCCATCCACATGAAGTCAGCACCGTGTGCAGGGCATCGAGGGGAAGTATGATAGCGTGGAGAACCAGGAAAGGTCCAGACTATAATGGGATGTGCAACAAGGCAGTGAACAGAAGTGGAGCTGGAAATGCGGGTTTAGGGCTAGAACAGGGAGGACCACTGATGCCACATTAAGGATTCCAACTTCATAATCTAGGGACGACTGAAGGGTTTAATAAAGGGGTTAATATTTGTGCTTTTTCTTGCTGCTATTTGTAAATAAATCTCTGTGATTACACGTGTAAACTACCTTCCTAAGCCAACCTTTAAAAAGAAAAATTAACACTGTTGAAAATTAAAAGAAAAATAGCTGATATGTGCAAATAGAGAAAAAACCCATTGTTGAAAGGGCAATTTCTTGTGTCTGAACGTTTGTTTCACAACAAAATTATTTTGTTAACACATAAACGTAAATATGAGGGTACTTCAAAAATTTCACAGAAAGGTTCACATTACCTTTTAATTCTATTTTCTCACAAAGTTTTTGAAATACCCCTCATGCATATTTTAAAAATGTGGCTTTTGATAGCTGCAAAATGTAACAAATAGCAACTGTGGGAAAGTGAAGAACATAAACTATACTATGATATAAAATAAATAAATCTATAATATGAATAGAAACAGCAGTGTTCTGCCTCTGGAAAGAATGCCACAAGTTGTGGCTGGCCAGCACTCTTCCTGAAACAACCAGGAATAAAAAGGACACAGGAGGACTCTTCCTTTTGGGTGAACTTGCTGATTATGATCCTGAGCTGGGCTTTGGGCTTGGCCTTGGCCAAGGGATTCAACAGAAGAAGAGCCCTGGACACTCCATGGCTGCAGCAGCTCACAGAAGGGACTGCAGCCTAAGGAGTCCCACGCCAGCATTCAGCACCTGCCCCCTGCCCCAGACCGTGCAGAGATCCAAAGCAGCACAGGGTGCTGCAGGTTGTTCAGAAATGTTCCAAGGACGGAAGGAGATATCTTGCAGTTTGGTGGCACATAGGAGACAAAGACCCTCTAGAGAAAAGAAACCTCCCTCAAACATATGGACAACCCCCTCTAGATATTTTTTATATTTTGAAGTTTCACGGTATAGAAGGCTACATGCCTAAACTCAAACTTCCAAAGGGCAGAAGTGATTTTTTTCACAGTCTATTAAGGACTGAGAAGACAAAGAACAGCCTGGAAAAGCCATATTTTGGGGAAAAGGAGGAGCTGTAGACAGGCTGAGTTTTACTAAAATTGCAATCCATCCCCAGCTCTTACCAATTTCTTATTGGATTTAAGTAAATAGTACTTTACCCCCACTGCCAAATAGAGGCAAATCCTTTCTGGGAAAAAAAAAAATAATACCATCTTCAGCTTCTGCAGATATTTTACACACAATATTCAGTGTGCAGCAAAAACAATTCCCTATCTAAAAATTCAAGAAAATGTGACTTAAAAAAACAACAACAATAAAACAGACAATGGAAGTCAGTAGAAAAAGGGCTTTAAAGTAACTATGCTAACAAGATTGACAAAATGGATAGAAAGGTGGAGAATTTTGACAGAAATGCAGAAAAATAGAATCTGAAATAAGAATTTATCTAGAAATAAGAAATGCTTTCTATTAGAAAATAAAGATTCTTTGAGTGAGTTTCTCAGAAGATGAAATAGCAAACACACGATTAGTGTACTTGAAGAGAGGTCAATGGAAAAATTACAAACTTGAAGCACAGGATTTTCTGAAAAAAGGATAGAGAATAGCCAACTGTAAAGGTGAAATCCAGGAAAAAGGTGGGGCCGCGCTCACTCTCGAGCCAGCCCACACTTTGCCTGTGAAGTGTGTATATCTTATTCTTTACATTGAACCTGTTCTCGCTCTCTCCTCTGACTCTGCTCTTGAGTACTTCCCTGCAGCAGAGTCAAGAACCTGGTAGAGGACAGGGTTGAGGTCGAGTACCTGACCTCCCCAGACCCTCTCCTTGGTAAAACCTTGTGTATATGCAGCAAAACGCTTTCCGTTAAGGACCGATGGGAACCCCAGTGTAGACTTCTGGAGCCTCTATGCTCTGTGTCTTATTCTATACACTCTGGCCCCCGTACCCACCCAAAATTCTGATCTCTGCTCAGTGAGTTCACCATGCTGCACCTGCCCTCCTGCCTGCTGGGCTGTGCTCAGGAAATTCTCTCCCATGAGAGGGTCGTGGTATTCATGGGCTCACTGTGTGGTTTCTCCCTTCTCTCTGCTGCGTGCTGTGCAGCACCTGAAAACTGAACCACACCCAGTTTGATTGTTGTTTCCAGGGAGGGCTGAGAATGACCGTTGCTGTGCTGAAGCAAACACACTAAAAAGCCAACAGAGGAAACTCTCTCCCAAATATGAAGGTGAAGAAAAAGGTGCTTTTAGATAAAGAAAAGCTAAGAGAACCTATTTCCCACAGCATTGCACTCTAAGAAATGCTACTGGAAGTAAAATGGTCCCAGTCAAAAAGATGAGAACCACAAGCTGGAATAACGAGTACCAATGAGGCAAAACCTCCAAAAATGTAAGCAGTTTACTACAGATTACACAGAGATGCACACAGTCTTACATCTTTGAAAGCTCTTATCTTTCAGGTAGTATTATACTATGGTTATATTATCAACGACATTAAAATAACAAAAAATTTTTAGTTTTATGTACATGCCTTTGCCATAATTAAGGTAATAAGTTTTTGCACCAGAAGTTTTGTTACAACCGTTTGATAATATGTGACATTCCCATAAAGACCTGAAGCTGTCATGAAGTCACTGACTCTATACTCTGCCAAAGCAGTGACTGAAGGAATGACTTCACTTTACAGATAAATCAGAATTGGAGAAGAGGAAACGCTCTGACAGATGCACACATGGCTGACTCACAGTGATTAATTAAGGTTCTTCATTGCCCATGAAATATCCTGACTGATAACCACGGCATGCAGAGTTTTTGAGACCCATGGATTTTCCTGCTGCATGAATACCCCTTCAAACTAGGAAGACACAACAGAAGGTGCATTATAGCTGTGGTTTATGCAATAAATTAACTTAAAGATGCTTTCTTGAAAAATGAAAGCCTTGTTCCTAATGAATAACCAGGGGCTGCAGGTGGGGGAAATGGGGAGATGTGGGCCAAAGAGCACAAACATTCAGGAGGGATAAATAGGAGGGACAAATTCTGGGGACCTAATGTACAGCTTGGTGGTGATAATTAATAATACCATACTTTCTACTTGAAATTTGGTAAGAGAGAAGATTTTAAGTATCTTCACCACAAAAAAATAAATAAATAAAAAATAAAGTAACTATGAGGTGACAGATGTATTAATTAGCTTGATCATGGTAATCATTTCACAGTGTTTACTTATGTCAAAACATCATGTTGTATACCTTGAATATACACAATTTTTATTTGTCACCTTACAACTCGATAAAGGTGAAAAAAGATATGTACTTAGTGCTAATGTTATTGCAACCTTATTTAATATTATCAAGTTAATACCACTAAATTCACAATTCACAGTTGCTTCAAATTTGACTTTTTTTTCCAAATAGTATTTATTTAACTGAAATTTAAATTTTACAAATTCAGTTTTTGAAAATAATAAAATAATACATAACAATTTAGCCACATAGCAAGTTTACTGAATCAGAGAACACCTTTTATTCCCCTTTTAAACATTTTTATATATTAAGAAATTTTATTATATAGAAATTTTAATTTCAATTGACATATTGGAACTGTGCATACGTACAGGGTGCAATCTGATGTGTTGATACATATATGTTGTGTAATAAAGGGGTTATTCTTCTCTTTATGTTAAATAATGAGATTAATCACAGACAGAGGGAGACAATGTGTTTGTGATATTTTGTGATTGTTTGGAAGAATTAAAACTCTTAAGCTAAGCTCTTATATTTCCAGATAACTGGCAGTTTAGTCTAATCAAAGCTATGTATCTCTTCTACACACCCTAGGCATCCTAGGGTGACCAGGATTTTTGAATCAAATGTTAAGCAGTGTTAATTAGAGATGTGCTGGAATCACAATACAGATTCAATCCAACTGCTTTCTGGTTCTGTTCAAATCTCAGCGGGTAGTCAGATAATCTGAAGCATCTGTATCTTTCCCACAGCCCTGAGTGGGGGTGCAGTTCAGGTGTTTGGTTTATAAGGAAATTATGTGAAAATGATAGTTCGGTGTTCACCCAACAACAAATCATCAACATTCAGCACTAGGACTACAGTGGTAGGGACAGTGGGGAGGGCAGCCCCCTGTCAACAAAATGATCCATGGGGAGGAAAGAAATTGGTCAATTGTATTATCGCTTCCAAAAGTGAGGCTGTTTGCAAATGTGAAAATGGGATCTCACTGAAACAAAACAGTGACCGAACAGAGCAACGTGGGAACACACTCACAGGAGCTCTTGAGCCAAGGCTGGGTTTGTGTTTATTTATGGCATCACAATGTGCTAACAGGAGGCCCACCTGCCGTTCTACACAGGTGGAAGTTGGAGCATGAGGACCACTGGAACTGTGAATTTTCCCAGCAAACTACAATTATGGAACGGTGCTGCATAATCTGAGGCAGATTCATAGCTGAAGAATTCTTGAAGGAATGCCTGCAATTACACCTGTGCCTCATTAGTTAAATTGATATTTGCCATGTTGGAAGGAGGGGGAAATAGACTTGAGAGGTTCTTCTATTAGAATCCAGAAAGAGCACAGAAAACACTAGTCAGACTGGGGAAAAAAATCCAAAATTCTCCCATGCAGTATAAAACAGAAGAACAAAGACACAAAACTCTTTGAACCCAGGAGCCTCCAAATCACAAACAGTTGTGTTTTGTTAATAAGTCACACGCGTGCACTTACAGCACAGGTGAACACATGCGCTTCTGAGAGAAGTAATGGAGTGTGCGAGTTTCTGCTGCTTCACACCCGGGATACACTGGCTCATCTAAGACTCTCAAATGTTAGTGTGGGTTTATCCATTCTTTGGTTGCAGATTGCAAAAATCATTTTCTTTTTAAATTTGAAAGTTTAATAGCAGACTAGCTCCAGCTTGACTAACAGTAATAGAAAGTTAGCTCAGTTCATTGGAGATGAAAAGTCACTAGATATCAGTGGTCAGCTCCTGAAACTACAAAGTTTAGCTATCACCTCTTCAGGTAAATTTCATGCAGAAGGGATAAAAAATTCAGAAACCTACTTCCTGAGACACTGAGATCTTTCAAAAACTTAAGGAATTTCACATCTCAGAAAGTACATCTAGAACATTTTAATTTTTGTTGCAATACATTATTATATCACTGCTGAAACATGCCGTCTGTTCTCTTTCACAAACATTGGATTTGCTCATTTTCTTTGTGGACTAAACACAAATGTAGAGACATCACTTAGTTGGTGAACTAATGGGTTAATGGTCATTAAAAGAAATTTGTGTTATTTAGAAAAAATAAAGTACTACTCTGTGTAGCAGAAATAATCATACTTCCATATTAAATTGTGTCTGCTGTTTCTGAAGCAGATTGAATTGAGGCCTGCTAATATAACAATGCAAAGAATGTAATCACATCTCTTAGAGATTAAACCACTGGGCTGGTTGCCATTCTGAGTGCCTGTCCATCAAGGTGGTGAGAAGTACATCATGGACAAGGAGGGGCTTGTACAGAAGCCCTGTGTTAGCAGTGTGCAAGATGGGGCAGTGGTGAAGAGGGGAGACATGGCTGCTCAGGTCGTGCTGTGATATGTCCCCATTGTATTGGCTGAGACTTGAGTACCCAGTTGGAATCGTTGGCCACCACCTTTAAAGAGGTCAAAGAGATTAAGTGAGTAACTGCAGCATCCTCTGCTTGGGGAATCCCCAGTGCCCCAGCATGCACATCTGTCCTGTGGCTCCTCAGCTCCCACAGATTTGAAGCCTCTTGCTTTGCTCTTGGGTCTGGCACTTTTAACCACGTGGATCCTAATCTTGGTCTTGTACAATCTGAAACAACCTGACTACTCAGTACCTTTTTATCTAACAAAATAAGCATAATAATGTATAATAATACAGAATGCATATGTTATATAAAATAATGTACATTATTATTATAAAAATAATTTATTCGAAATAAGTATAAATAAAAATAAAATTATCTGTAAAAATTCTATATGGCATTTAATATCACATACACATCAGAATGTGCCTCAATTAGGCCATTCTTGGCAGATTTATATGATTAAAATTAAAAGGGTATATGATTATGTAACTGAAGTCAGAAACTATATATGGTGTTTGTACAAGTCAGTGTTTAATCTCCCTAGAATAAACTTTGTAATTTTATGTGAGAAAGAGAAGTTTAATGCTCAGTTTATGTTTATATTTTAGAATATTTTCAAAAAAAATATATTAAGGAGGAAAGGAAATAAAAAATTTCTTGAAACAAATGAAAATAGAAGGGCATCATACCAAAACCTGTGGCATACTACAAAAACAGTGCTTAGAGGGAAGCTTTTTGCAATAAATGCTTACATCAAAAAAGTAGAAAGATTTCAAATAAGCAGTCTAATGTTATACATCAAGGAATTAGAAAAGCAAGAACAATCCAACCCCCAAATTAGTAGATGAAATGATAAGGATCAGAACAGAATGAAATGAAGTAGAGACAAAAAAAAAAAAGAAAGAAAAAAGAAAAAAGAAATACAAAAGATTGATGAAGAAAAAGTTGCTTTTTTTTGAGAAGATAAACAAAATTGATGAAAGAAAGAGAGAAGATCCAAATAACAAAAATCAAAAATGAAAAAGAGGACATTACCACTGACACCACAGAGATACAAATCATTAGAAGAGACTATTATGAACAACTATACGCTAACAAATTTGAAAACCTGAAGGAAATGAATTAATTTCTGGACACATGCAAACTACTAGTAGTAAACCAAGAAGAAACAGAAAACCTAAACAAACCAATAGTGAGAAATGAGACTGAAACAGTAATCAGCAGTCTCCCAATAAAGAAAAGCCCACGACCAGATGGCTTCACTGCTGAATATTACCAAATCTTTAAAGAGGAATTAGTACCAATTTTCTTCAAACTATTCCAACAAAATTGAAACAGAGGCCACTCTCCCAAAGTCATTTTATGAAGCCAGCATCACACTGACACCAAAACCAGACAAAGATACAACAAAAAAAAAGACAATTACAGGCCAATATCCTCGATGAACATAGATGCAAAAATCTTCAACAAAATATTAGCAAACAGAATGCAGTAGCACTCCAAAAAGATTATACACCATAATCAAATGGGATTCATGTCAGGGATACAAGGATGGTTCAACATATACAAATCAGTAAATATGATACACCACATCAAAAAACTCAAGAACAAAGACAATTTGATCATCTCAATAGGTACAGAAAAGGCATTTGACAAAATTCTACATCACCTTCATGATAGAGACTCTCAGCAAATTAGGTATAGAAGGAAAGTATCTCAACATAGTAAATCTCATATATGACACACCCACAGCGAATATCATCCTGCTGGGAAAAAGTTGAAAGTTTTTCTCTAAGGACAGGAGCAGGACAAGGATGCCCACTCTCACCACTCCTATTTAACACAGTAGTGGAAGTCCTAGCTAGATCATTTAGGCAAGAGAAAGAAAAAAAGGGCATCCAAATTGGATAAGAGGAAGTCAAATTATTCCTGTTTACAGATGACATGATCTTATATATAAAAAATCTGAGGACTACACTAAAAAATTCTTGTACTGATAAATGAATTCAGTAAAGTTGCAGGATACAAAATCAATATACAAAAACAGTAGTGTTTCTATACACCAACAATGAACCAACAGAAAAAGAAATGAAGAAATCAATCCCAATTACAATAGCTACCAAAAAATAAAATACTTAGGAATAATTTAACAAAGGATGTAAAAGATCTCTACAATGAAAATTGCAAAACACTGAAGAAAAAAATTAAACAGGACACACAAAAATGGAATGACATTCCATGTTCATGGATTGGAAGAATAAATATTGTCAAAATGATCACACTACCCAAAGTGATCTACAGATTTAATGAAATACCTATCAAAATACCAATGACATTCTTTAAAGAAATAGAAAAGACAATCCTAACATTCATATGGAACAACAAAAAACCCTGAACAGCCAGAGCAATCCTGAGCAAAAAGAATAAAGCTGGAGGCATTACGCTACCTGACTTCATAGCTGTAGTAACAAAGGCAGCATGGTACTGGCATAAAAACAGACTTGGACCAATGGAACAGAATAGAGAACCCAGAAATAAATCCATGTGGTTATAGCCAACTAATCTTTGACAAAGGTACAAAGAACATACATTGGGAGAAAGACAGCTTCTTCAATAAATGGTGCTGGGAAAACTGGACATCCATATGTAGGAGAATGAAACTAGACCCCTATCTCTCATCATTTACCCAAATCAACTAAAAATGGATTGGATTAAATATTTAAATGTAATGCCTGAAACCATAAAACTTCTAGAAGTAAAAAGACGGGAAATGCTTCAGGAAATAGGAGTGGGCAAAGGTTTTATAAATAAGACCTCAAAAACACAGGCAACAAAAGCAAAAATAAACAAATAGGATTAAGTCAAACTAAAAAGCTTCTGCATAGCAAAGGAGACAATCAACGAAGGAAAGAGACAACCTGCAGAATGGGAGAAAATAGTTGCAAACCGTGTATCCTGCTATTGATCAATATCCAGAACATACGAAAAACTCAAAGAATCTAAACAACTCAATAGTAAAAAAATAAATAATCAGATTAAAATGTGGACAAAGGAACTACATAGACATTTCTCAAAAGAAAATATACAAATGGCCAACAGGTATATGAAAAATTACTCAACATCACTAATTATCAGAGAAATGCAAATCAAAACCACTTTGAGGTATCATTTCACTCCAGTTAGATTGGCTGTAATAAAAAGACAGAAAATAACAAATGCTGGTGAGGATGCCGAGAAAGGGGAACCTATATACACTGCTGGTGGAAATGTAAATTAATATAGCCAGTAAGGAAAGCAGTATGAAAATTTCTCAAACAACTACAGATAGAACTGCCATATGATTCAGTGATCCCAAAGGAATGGAAATCAAGTTGGAGTGATACCTGCACTCCCATGTTTATTTCAGCTCTACTCACATTAACCAAGATTTGGAACCAACTGAAATGTCCATCAATGGATGATTGGATAAAGAAAAAATGACATATATATGCACACACACACACACACACACACACACACACACACACACACACACACACACACACACACACACACACAATGAATGAATTTACTATCTACCCTTAATAAAAAAGAATGAAATTCTGCCCTTCACAGCAACATGGATGAACTTGGAGAAAATTATATTAAGTGAAGTAAGCCAGAGAATAAATATCACATGTCCTCACTCATATGTGGGAGCTTAAGAAAAAATATAACAGTAATCTGAAGGTTTAGAAGTAGAGAGTAGAACTGTGGTTACTAGAGGCAGGAAAGGGGAGGAGAGAGGGGGAATTGTGAGAAGTTGGTTAATGGACAAGAAATTACATCTAGATATGGAAAGTAAGTTCTGCTGGTGTGCAGTACTGCTGGGCATCAATAACAAACAATAACTTATTATATGTTGTTAAATGACTAGAAGAGAGAATCTTAAATGTTGTCATCACAAAGAAACGATAAATTTTTGCAATGATGAATTTACTACCTACACTTATTTGAGCACCACACATGTATTGAGACATTTCTCTGTACCCCATAAAAACATACAATCAATACATTTTAATTAAAAAATAAATAACAAAAAAAGGAGAGGAAGTATTTGTTAAATCCATCTCCAGTTTTGGCTGGAGAACAATGAATTGCTTCTGACTTCAACCTAAGGTAGGATTCCACTATCAAGACTCCAGGTGAGTTTCCTTTCTATTTGCTTTCTTTAGGGTGGCACTTCTTGATCTTTTGGTTTTGCATCAGACATTTCTAGGTTCTCCATGGGACAGCCATTTCCCATGGAATTATCAATGGACAGCAAATGACAAAAGCTGTACCCCTAAGTAAAATTGTGGTTCATTGATCACAACTGCATTCTCATCCAGTGGAAAAGAGGGATTGACATCTGCAGGCATTCCATTTCTTTGACCTGAGGCCAGCCATGTACTGCCCATACAAATATCACCACTTCTTACAATACCATGCCTTTCCCATCTGCCAACAAGATCCAAGATGGGCCCATGCTCTGATGTGCCATGCACGCATCTCAGTGCCTCATGTTCATGCATCCACATTCTGGAATAAAGGACAGGAGAGTAGTGTGAAGGGAAGCTGGTGAGCAGTGAAACACTGAGGGTACAATATTCACAAACTTGTTTTATTTATTTACTTCTCTATTTTGATTAAAAGTATTTTAACATTTACTTGTGCATAATTGTGGGTTACAGTGTGTTGTTTCAATATGTGCATATACTGCACAGTGATTCACTTAGGGTAGACAGCACAGTTTTGTACCCATTAGTCCACTTCTCCCTGTCTGCCCCCACCTCTGGTAACCATGATTCTACTCTACTTCAATGAAAACCACATTTTTTTTGGATTCCACATAGGAGTGGGATCATGCAATATTTGTCTTTCTGTGCCTGACTTACTTTATGTGACATGATGGTTTCCAGTTCCATCCTTGTTGCTGCAAATGATAGGTTGTGCTACAAGTACTATTTCTGCCAAGTTCTTGGTATGAAGAATGGAAAAACAAAAGAAAGTGATGCCAGCAATGACTGACCTAGAGAGTAGAGGAATGATAGGAATTTACAGGGTTCTTAGCAACCTACCATTTGTTTCTGGTGATGCTGCATGGAAATAGATAACCTCCTTAAAGCACTAGCTCAGATGATTCTATTTTATTTCTCCTCTGTTCTCAAACTGTAAGATTACTTCTCCATCTCCACTGGAAGAGAGAGAGCTGTATCTCACATCAAGGGTTCTTCCCTTTTTACTTTACATTTTTAGCTGAAAATGAAAAGGATCAAGGAGTTTCCTGGAAAGAAACTGATAAATGACACACAAACAATCATCTGGAAAGTTCAACCTTAACTGCATCATTTTGACATTTTTGAATATGTGGAAAAATTCACTGTCAAAAATTGCCCAGTCTTCACAACATTTACAAAAACCAGAATATCTGATGAGCACCCCAAATTGGGCCCCTTTACTGTTCTCCCAGAACTAAGGCTTTACTTACAAAGAGGTAGCAAAAGGGAACGCTCATTTTTTTCACAAGTCTGATATAGCTTTGAGAAGCTGGACAATGTGGCTATGGGCTAGTCTCCCTCCCCACTGCCCATGCATTGCACACGTATGTTCCAGGGAGTGTTTCTAGCCATTCAGTAAATTCTGATGTGCAGAACACACAGATGGACCCAGTTACATTTCCTGGAGTGCAGGGACCCATTCTTCTTTCTGCTTGTGCCCTGATACAACACTGAGAGCCGGACTCCATCAGTTGGATTAATGGGTTAAAACTTGACATCTTTTTAGTATTTTAGGTTTATTTTCTTTATCAGCATGACTTCCATGCTCAGAGTGCCCTTGCTACAATATTCTTTTAAAAGTACACTTGTCAGGGTCTATTTGCAACCAGTTACCTTGATGGTGACATCAGCCATGCCTGTGGTTTACCTTTTGACCTTACGGAGGCAGCAGATGGGTCCAGTAATAAATCCCGATTATTAGTGAAGGAGCCAATAGCTTGGAAAGTCAGGAAGAAAAGCCTGGCAGTTTGCAGGGTGAAGCTTGTTATCTGCTCTGACATGGAGTGGTCAGGGAGGGGCTGGAGGCTCAGGGCTGCTGGAGCCCCTTGTGCACGTGTCCTTCCTTCATTTTTTCTTCCTATTACCCCCACTTTTCCTTCCTCCCTTTTTTCTTGCTTCCTTCCTTCAACATTTGACAAATGGCTAATATCCTCTTCATAGTTCACAAATTCGTGTACAGTTAAAGTCTCACCAAGTGTGTGATCTGATCAAATCCCACAACCTCTCTGTGTTTAATACGAACAGTTCTTAATATTTTAGAAATAACATATGAATTAAAGAAATACATTCACAGCATGACTTATGCTCTTTTCACACATATAAGAAGTCTCATTATTTTCTATATATTCTTTAATGTGAGACCCTAGGAAAATCTATTTCCAGCAAGCAGCAGGAGGACCCCGATTTGGTTTAAGCTACGGAAGCAGGAGCATCCTGCGTCTAGCTCACAGTGCACCAGACGGTGGCTCTGGGAAAGGACAAGGTTTGGGTGTCTGTGAGCAGACGGGATTCTTATTCTAAAAATTCTTACATATGAATCTTCTACACTACCACAACACAATAGATGTTAGAGTTGCAATTTACATTTATTTATAAATTTTGAAATTTAATGATAATTTATAAACGTTAAAAAACCTCTGAAATTTCCTTCAACAGATGAACAACAGGTGACTAAGAAATATTATTGACACTGGCGTGCTGTATTGTTTCTCAAAGAGGATTTCAGATTGGTCTGACCTCAGATGAAAATTCAGTCAGTGTCCTTTTTCTTTCAAAACTTGTATTTAAAGGATTACTGAGTATATTTTAAAATTATTTTGAAAACAAAAAATAAGCATTGCTTTTGTGAAAGTTGTCTTTACTGTTGAATTCCTTAGTAAGCTACGTTTTAGTATCCTGGTTACAAAACCACCCATAGCTTCGATAAGGGAGAATAACACTTCTGATAGAAATTGCAATCTAGGCATTAAAAGACACATAGTATCCATAGGAAGAGGTACATATTGGAAGTGCCTTTGGAGTCCAACTGAGAAATGAGGAGTTGATTTCTCTATTATAATGACATAGAAGTCCCTAGGGAGAGTATATGTATTATTTTGTAATTACAAACTGGAATCACATTTCAAAAAAAGAGCGCTTATCACAAAATTAAAGTTATATTACCTTAATACAAAGTTAACTTCTAGTAAAAAAAAATTAGCAACTAGAACATTGTTTTCAGTGTCACAAATAGTCTTGTTATTTGTTTAAAAATATTTTCTCCAATGTGTTGTCACACCTTCTTTCCTAACACTGAAAATTCATTAATGGTCACATCCACCAGGCTCGTTCTAGGACCTTGTGTGCATGTTAACTCAATCAATAGATGTGATCGAGCCCAGGAATAATCTCATGATGGTGCTTCATAATTAAAACCACAGGAGAAACTGTCACTTTGAAATGCAAGGAGTGTTCTAATAAAGTAAAACTTGCAAACAGAAAACGTTGCTGTTTATTAATACATTTGTGAAAGAGATGTTTTAATTGGAAATCAGTGCAGTGTAAAATCATTGGTTTTGCTTCATCAGTCCAAAGTTGCATAAATTATTTTAATTTTTGTGTAAAAATCTGAAGCTCACTGGTTGTGCATGTGAGTGTGAGGGTGTGTATGTGTGTGCGCACATGTGCATGTGTGCCAGGTGCATGTGCAAGTTTGTGCATTGTGTTAGTGTGTGAGTGTTTGTGCACACGCATGTGTGCAGTGTGAGCCAGTGTGTGTTTGTGCATGTGTTTACACGTGTGTGTTTTTTTGTGTAAATATCCAGTTTATTTTTTTAAACACATCCAGGTGCTTTGGGTTTTTTTCCCCTTTGCAGAAACAAAACCAGCAAACAACCCAAGGGCTAACGTACTAATTATCAGAGGCTGTGCAGCCTCCCAGAAGCATCTCTTCTATAACCCCTGGAAATACTGTGACATATTTTAAACTGTTTAAATTAGCGTAAATCAGTAAACAACAAATTGGTGCCAGCCCCACAGTAGAAGAGCGCAATGCATGTTAAGTGACTTGGTTTAGCAATGCCAATATCAAACACAGAGCTTAATCAATGTAACTTAACTAGAAACATTCGTGAGTTCCTGGGACGTGGATAGCACTGCAGCAGCCATCTCAGGGTCACAAAGGAAACCCAGGTCTGTGTTCAGCTCCCTTGTCTCCCGCACGCATGTGTGTACATGTGTGCAATATAACAAATGTGCATGGATGAGCACACAGAGAGACAAACCACTGTCAGCAGCACAAGCAAAGTCACTGTTTTGTTTACTTTTAAATACAGCAACTCATTTAGGAACGATAGTTACAACTAAAGCACACATATGGTCAAGCTATAATTACTTACAGTAAACATCCTCTCTAGCCTGCACAATTAGGACAATTAGTAAATAAATGCCTTTTAATATTTACAAAATATTTGCATTTCTCTTAATTTTTTTTCCCTTTTATATTTAAACCCAATATGATGCTAAAGCTTTCCTGTGCTGGTAACAAAGCATTCTAACCAAATATTCATTTTTTTTATACTATCATGGCTTTATATACAGTTCAAGTTTATCTGACTATTTTTGGTAAATGTAATTTGGTTTAAATATATCCTGAAAGATTCAACTATGCAATAAGATATAGCTTAAAAAAATAGCATTCTTCAAGTTTATTCACAATTAAGTTGCTGCAATCTAAACCTAGATGATATTTTCAATTTTGGGGGACAAAACAAGGAAAAAGGAAGAAATATTCTCTAACTTTCACATAAGTTTAGAAGTGGAATAATTAAACATTCTCAACCACTTTAGGCCTTTTCTTTCCAAAATATCAAAACTCTTTGACATCACAGAAACTATTCTTATTTCTGTTTCTTCTTTAAAGATTATCACAATGCTGTATACTTGGGAAGAGTTTAGAAAAATGTTAGCTAAATTAATGACTTAACAAATGAGTGGATGAATATCTCAACTGGTAAATGAATATAAGTTAAGAAAAGATGGGAGAATGTTTCTTAAGAGGAAATCTTAAGTTACTTTGTTAAAAGAATTTAAATATTCATGAAATAAAATCTTTTCCATTTTGAAAGTCTCGGGAAAGTATGAACTTTACAGCAGAGGAAAAATTCATTGGTGCTTTGGAATCCACACGATCTGTACAGCTGTAACGATTTATAGTACTTAAGAGATGATGGTACAAGACATATGGTTTAATCATGCTTTATTTAAGCCTTTTCTTATCTGCTTAAGAATTCATTTTTCCTCTGATTTGATTCATTGTTACTCTAATTTGAGTCAGTTTGTCTTTCCTAAAAAGAAAAAAACTATGTATACATATATATTAATATGAATATAGCAAATGCAATTTTTCACAGTGTCCAAAATTAAAATATAGAATGCCTGATGGGCTTTAAGCAGAGATTGTCTGCTTTTGACATTGTGTCTAGACCAGTATATATGGGCAGAGTCTCTATAGTGTGTCCTTTATTGTAAGCACAGTAATCCTAGGAGGCAGATAATGAAAATGGCAGAAGGACTCTGATTTATATCTTGATGTTATTATGCTTGTGTCTGTGCAGCTCTCTTTATTTCCCTAAAACTCTGCCTTATCATTAGGCCTGACAAGTCTCTTATATCTCTTATTTTTAGAACAGATTGAAGTGAGTGATAAGAACTCAAAACAAGGTTGGAAGCTATTTCATCATATTTCTGTTGCTTTTTAGTACTAACAAAGTCTCTACCAGAAGTGTCAATTATTTATGAATCTACATGGTGGCGATCAGAAAAAGCTTTTGTTTCTAGACAAAACCACAGGCCTGGGCTTACCGGGTACCACGGCATCTCAAAACACAGAGGAGCTCAACTCAAAGAGCTGGTTCCACTATCTAACAGAAGTTTCTGCATTTCAGTGGAGAAGCAGAGGATTGTTTTGTTCCAGAGTGTAAGAGCTGGCTATATGTAAGACAACTAACTGGGTAATCACACACAGAAAACAACACCATGTATGTGTTTCTGTCGAAAACTGGAAACGATGATGAGAGTTTGTGTTGGATGAGGAGGGGACCATTGCTTCTGTGAGGCCATACGTCTGAAATTGCTGATGTTCCGGAAAGACCTTGCTAACCAGCATCGACCTACAGAAAGCTGCTTTGCAGGGTCCCACTTTAACAGGTTTGAAATGTACATCTCAACCTGCAGGTTTTTATAGCCCAAAAATATAATGCTGAGCACTGTTCTCCTATTTATTGATGGCAGTGATTGTCAGCTCAAGGGACGTGAGATGAGGCAGAACACACGCCAGTGGCTGGATGGGCGGCTTGATCTCAGATCGTTCGAGGTTCCTGTGGGATGTCCGGCTATAGTTAGACCAGGCCAGCAGCTCAAGCAAGTGGTGGCCACGAACCCTCAGCTGACAGTGGTCAGTTGTGATAACCACAGGGGATAAAAAGAGCAATGGACCAAGACTGAAACTTTAGGGAATGTGGCATTTAAGAAGCAGATGGAAGAAAGGGTCCCAGGTAGAGACTGGGAAGGAATCACCATACCTGTGTCCTCCAGCCTGGGGCTGAACTTCCCAGAGCTCTGAGTTTTGCTCGAACCCCTACTTGACCCATGGTCCAGCACCTTTTACAACAGAATGTCTGCATCTGTTTCACATGTTAGGTGTTTCATCAAAGGATTACGAGGCCAAAAATGCAAACTTTGAAAATGACCAGGCCTCCACTATTAAACGGAAACTGTGTACAGTACCTGCCTGCCCTGCCCCTTCCTCCTGTCCAGCCCCATCTCCAGGTTGACCCTTGACCTCTCTCCCAGCCTCTGCTTGCAGCGTTGAGCCCAGAGAGCACACCCTCCTGGTTCCAGGTCGACCCCATTGTGACCTGTTTGTACTGCTGCTGTTCTTGACAGAGTTAGAAATTCCTTCCAAATTCCTTCATCATCAAAAGTACTAGTCTGTATTGTAGGAGTCTCTTGTGTCCCTACCCGCAGACTATGATGCCTGCCAGTCACAGGATCCACATATTTCACTGCTGTGTCCCCAAACACAGTGACAATGATAGTAACAACAATGGCTCTCTCCTGTCTTTTCACCTGTGTTCTCAGGACTGATCAAAGTGTGTCACTTACGTTAACTCATTTAATCAATAGCTGATGAATTTTACCACTTGATAAATGCAGGACCTGAAGGCTAGCAGACATTTGGGAAATGTTTGTTGACTACATGATTATACAAAATAACTAGATCCAAAAAAGGTTTGTGAAATTTAGAGGTGCTGGCCATTAGGTTTGCATAAAAAAAAAAAGCAATATAGGTATCTTCTCATTTAGAAAAACTTAAACATGTAACAATGAAAACCTAATTCATTTCAGGTAAACCCACTGCAAGCTGAATAAGCAGATGTTGGAATTACCCCCTAGCATTAGCCACTTAGAACATATGTGTAATATATATATTAACATATGTATTACAAATACATATATATACATATAAATACATATATATAAAGTAATATATATATAATGTATTAAAAATACATAGCTGGAGGAAGAGAAGGCTATGTCCCCAGAGAGAATCAATAGAAGACAGGAAAGGGTTGTTGAATTCTAGAATCCCATGCTGGTGTGGTACCAGAACTGGGTGGACACTTGTTTTGGGGGCTACACTCTAACCATGCTGCCAAGAGCAGGTGATGTTTTAATCCCTTTCAGGAAAGGTGTGTGAAGACCAGAGAGGGAAGAGAACTTCACCCTAAAAAATGGGCATTAAGAAGAGGATGGTTTGAATAAGAACCAAAAAGCTATTTTATAAATTAAAACTATGATAGATATTTCTAGAATGTAACCTTCATTTATAGACTAACCCACTAAAGTTATATAAGTGTATTCAACATTTAAGGTTTTATATAGAACCAAGTTTTACATATACATTGTTATAAATACATACGTTAGGTGAGGTTAGCTAAAGCGGTATTGGCAATCAGATATCAAGTAAATATCAGGAGCAAATGTGATCGAGTAACCGCTCATCTCTCTCCCAGGCAGAGCATGACCTCTCCGTGCAGATAGGTTGTGAACAGTGAGTGTTACTGGTAGCTTTCACCATCAAAGTTTTTAATAAATTTCCTCCCTCTTATTCAGAGCTCTTAATTTCAGGAGGCATTAGTGAATGTAATGGAAATATCTAAGATGTGTATCTTTGCTCATGGACAAAGTAGTTTATTTGAAAATACACATAAGCTTTAGCAACAATAAAGTATAGATGAGAAATGCAAATGACTCAGTTCTCCAGTTTGCTGGACAGCCTCCGGGTCTGAGCAGGTCCACAGCAAGGGATCTGTCCTGCTCACCGTGCCCTGTCTCCTGTCCCCTTCTAGGAACAGAGTCAAGGTTGATACCCTTCCTGTCAAATACCATCAGGGAGTGTATTCAGGGATAGGGATGCTGATGGCCATGGTATTGCCTGAGATATTGGTTTGAATCCTCTGAATTCTGAGAGAAAAGAAAGTAACTTTTAATAACAATTGTTGGGGGAATTTAAGACACATCCAGACTCTGCTGAGTCTGAAGACAGAGCTGGATGAGACACTATGATCTGCGTTAGCTCAGTCACGGTTTATCATACTTACATTTTCTTGAGTGTTTCCAGTATTGACCAATTGATTTTAAACTCATTTTATGAAAATCTTGCTGTTTAATTAGATGGCTCTTCAGTACCTGAAAGTCATGCTTTTCATTAATAACAAGGGCGGCTGTGCTCATAGAAGAGCCGACTTCACCTGCAGTTGATCAGAAGCCAGAGACAGTCCGCGTCAGGACCCAGGGTCTGCACGCATGGCCACCTCATCAATTAGGAGCAAATGGCCAAGAAAAGATGTATTCTTAGCATCTGAGTAAATGATGGAGACGGTGAATGAAATTTACTAAATCAAGATGAGATATGTTTCTGAGCTTGTGTCGGGCTTGCTCTCAATTGGAGAATGGAAATAAAATTGATCAACTGTTTACAATGCAGAAGCAAAGGTCTGTATTGGAGACCACTTATACTTTAGTTAATGCATATTTTAAAATGATGGGACAAGGAAAATATTATCTCTAGTATATCACTCTAAGTTATTTTTGGTATTGATTCATTGTTCTCTCTCTTTCTTCTGAGAGTAAGCTAAAAGTCACTGTGTTCAAAGTTTTCTTAAAATTTCCTAAGAAATTTCAAAAATAATCTTTGATTGGCTCCAGATAAAAATTATTCTCCTTGTGCCATGCTTAAGTGTTCCACACATAAAAATACGTGTGGATACTGGTGCATCTGCTGAAGAAAGGTAAGAGAAATTTTTTGAATCTTCCAGCATCAGGGACAGAGCACAAAAGATCAACGGCAGGAACAGCTCAGTGTTTGCAGCACAATTCCAAATACCCCAGAGGATCTTAAGTTCCATGTGTGTCATCTTCAGTTTTAGCGATAATAAAACACCTTTTCTATATTTACAGTTTAGATCTCTCTAAATTAGAATCATTTGATGGAAAGAAATAGAGAAAACAGGACAGCCCTATAAACAATGTCAACCAGCAAATGCATCTCGGGTGTGGCTTTCTTAGCAGGACAGCAGTAGTGGTTGACGTCTATGAAGACCAAGCACCGTTTAAGAGCTTTGCATCCGTTATTTGTTCCTGGCCCTAATATTAGTCATATGCTATAACTAGTCCCACTTTGCAGGTGTGTGCAAACTGAGGCAAAGGAACGTGAGTATGTGGCCGTGCCTGACCAGTCAGTCACCCAGACAGTGATTGCACAATCTTATTCAACCACAATTTTGCTTAATGAAATTATTACCAGTATGCCCTTATCAATTTTTCGTTTACTATTTGGAAAAGCTAAATATTCTGTCCTGTACCATGAAATTCCACATTTTCTGTCACAAACTTAAAAGAGAGAGGATTCATCCAGTGCAGCTCCATCCCAACATGACACACGGCAGGCTTGGTGGCTGCCTAACTCATGGGTGCTTACAGGCTTTGGTTATTTTATAGACCACAGCGTGGCCTCAGCTTTTCATTCTAGAGAGGCCTTGGCTCTTGTCCTCAAATTTCATGCTCTTCCCCCCATCACCTGCACCCTGTCCCCTGGCTTGCTGAGATCCCTGCCATCAGCAAATTGCCAAAACTCATCCAGGAGGAAGAAAAGCTACTCATCCAAGTCTATGTGGCATTCTGGAGCCCACGGTTATCCTTCGGCCCCTGCCCATGTGCTTCAGCGTCCTGGTGATGCAAGTAGTCATCTCTGCAAACACATTCCAAGCGTCACCCCCACATCCTCTGTGTGAATGAAGGAAGTAGGCCAGTCCGGCTCTATGAAAGAGGCAGAGTCCCCCCATTTATCCAGTTTTTATTTAGTATTCACTCTGTGCTTGAGATCATGCAAGGTGTCACTGAGAAAGTCTTAGAAGCACAACAAGATGTCCAGTTTGCAGTGACCATGAAGAGGAGGCATCAGGAGGTGGAGGGAACATTTCAGCTCACACACCATCATTGGGTCCAAGTGCCACTGACACACCTTGAAATGGCAGGGGGTAAAGGAGTGCATGGGCCCCAGGCACTGGAGCCCTGCTCAGGAATCTGACAGACAGTGTGTTATCCCATCTTTTCATGCTGTGCAGGCCTCAGCGATAGCAGGGGATGCCAAGGGAAGAGGCACAGTCAGTGCTTAGCTCAGACTGTTCTATTCCTGGAAAAGCCAGGAAACATGCTTGTATGAGGCTCAGGGCTTGGAGAAGAGGACTACCCTGCACTTTGTGGATATGGGCTCAGTTGGTGGCTGTATGGTTGCAGGGTCAGTTCTCTGGTCCCCACTGACCAGCTGTGGGTGGCAGAAAGAGATGGCCAGGGCACAACAGGATGGAGCCTGGGGGAGCTTTAATGGAATCCAGCCATGAAGCTGCAGGCAGCAGGTGCGGTGCACCCACACAGCATGGGCACAAAGAGGAAGGCCTCAGGGATGACCTCCATGTGCCACCTGGACCAGCCCTATCCTGGGATGGGAGGTGCCCACCACAGTGTGTCATTCAGCACTAAAGAAAACCCCCCACTCTTAGTCATCAGGGACACACCTTTGACATGGTATTTGGCTCAGGAGCTATGGTCTCCCTGAACAAGCCAGGAAAGAATAAATATCCAATTTCTCCTGCTTTAGAAGCTGAGAACAAAAGACAGAGGAGACACATTCCCAGGCAGCAGAAGTAAGAATATTTCTACAAATCAGACCCTGGGTGAGAGCCCCGTTTCCTGAAATTCCTACTTTGTATGAACCTTGGCAGCATTTAGTAAGTGCAGAATAATTATAAATAATAAAATTCACACCTGACAGTGGGACAATCACAGACATAAGCTCAGTCACTGGCAAGTAATCTATCACCCTTGATAGTGTCCAGGGCACAGAGGATGGATCAATGTGGTACAAGAGGATGTCCATGCATGTTGTAGAGGGATAGTCAGATGGTAAAGGCAGGGAGGAGCCGGCGCAGAGTGGTCCTCCCTCACCTCCGTGTTAGGGCTTATGATTCCCTAGTGATGACTGACATGCCCCTAGAAGGACTCTGTGGCTACAGCTGATGACAAAATGCAGGTTGGGCTATTAGGAATGATTCCGTCCCCTCTCTTGTGCCGGCTCTGGCTGGGCATTGTGCACAATGTCCTTCTGTAAACATTGTCCCAAACCTCCTCTTTGTCCACATCCTACAGAGCAGGGATGTCCCTCTGGGAAGAAGGGAACTGGGAATTGGACCTCGGTCTCTGCCTCAGTTTACACCTTTTCAAGTATACAGTACCTTTGCCCACGTTTCTGTTCATGTGTTTTTTTTTTTTTTTTTTTCTCCTCAACAGGATTCCTCACCTGGACCAGAATAGGGAACAGGATTTGAGTGATCCCTGCTGGATTCTCCTAAGGAAGGTCCATATGGTGCCGCTCTCCATGCCCAAGGAGGGCTTCCCTCCGTCCTCGGGCTGAGGACCCGATTCTCCTCGGGCTGAGCAAGGTGCGGGGGAGGAAAAATGCTAAACCGCCAACCTCAGTGTACAGCGAGGATCCAGACCCTGCTCCGGGTCAGGCCCGTGCGCAGACACGGGTGGCTCAGGGCGGCCAGACGGAGGGACGGCTGCGTCCTGCTGTGCGCCGGGGCGCGGGGGCTCTCCTGGGCGGTCCTCGTCGCTGCTGTCATCGCTGCCGCGATCCATCCATCCTCACTGTTCCCTCGATAGGAGGGGAGAGCGAGCCGGAGAAAAAGTCTCTGCGCATCCCTGAGAGCGAGGCTGGGCGCTGACAAACCGCCACGTCCTGCCACTGGTGGCCCGAAGGAAAGAGGACCGAGCAGTAGGGGATGGCGGCGAAGCGCGAGGACGCCTGCGTAGACACGACCCGAGTTCAAATTCCGGTTCCCTACTGACCGGCTTGTGCCCTGGGACGACCTGCTTCACCTCGGAAACCTCGGCTTCACATTCACGGGAGCAGGACCCAGCAGCGGGGGTGACTCTGCGGGCACCGTCCACCCAGCGGGGGGTGACTCTGCGGGCACCGTCCACCCAGCAGGGGGTGACTCTGCGGGAACCGTCCACCCAGCGGGGTGATTCTGCGGGCACCGTCCACCCAGCGTGGGGTGACTCTGCGGGAACCGTCCACCCAGCGTGGGGTGACTCTGTGGGCACCGTCCACCCAGCGGGGACTGACTCTGCGGGCACCGTCCACCCAGCGGGGGCTGACTCTGCGGGCACCGTCCACCCAGTGCGGGGTGACTCTGCGGGCACCGTCCACCCAGTGCGGGGTGACTCTGCGGGCACAGTCCACCCAGCGGGGGGTGACTCTGCGGGCACCGTCCACCCAGCGAGGACCTCCGCGGGCACAGTCTATCCAGCAGGGACGGCAAGAGCTGAGGAGCCCCAGGCGCCCCTTCTGTTCCTTTTCTGTGTCCTTTTTCCACGTCCCTGTTGAACAGGCGCTTGACCAGCATGGAGGGGCGAGGGACCTGAGGCCTTCCCTGTCCCCAACAGTGAGGGTGGACACCTCCTGGGGAAGTAAAGCGCGTCTTTTAGGCTGCTGGGTCCAGCCCAAGCTCGTGATCTTTGGAAACGTTAGGTGATACAAATTTGTGCCACAGCACAAGCCTGGTACCCTGCTCACAGTGAGTGGTCTGTAATATGTGCCAATATGGGGACCCAAATATTTATCCTGAAAACACCTGAGGTTCTAGGAAGCAAGTTAAAGAAAATGTAGAGTCTAAGAAAGATAATTTTCTTTAAAAAGATTTTCAACAAAGACCCTGCATTTCCATATACTGGGTGGTACCTCTGTTTAGAAAACAATTTAACCCTTTAACGGCGCCATTCTGGCTGCCATTTTCAGTCTCAAGATATGAAAGAAATATGCTTTACACCGTTGTCTGAAACTCTGTTAGAGGGCTTCCAGCACGAAAAAGGCAACAAGGAAGCTGTTTTCAGTTTATCTGAACTTTTCTAATCCAGACTTCAGATTAGACTCTTCTCAGAATGTTTGGATGTAGAAAATAAGAAATACTAGGTGAGGGAGAAAACTTCCATGACTTTTATGAATAGGTGTGGCCTGCGTACTGATGGGGACAGCACACATAGGGACTTTCCCTCAGCAGATCTCCACTTGCCACCGGAAGCTGGGACAAGTCCTCTGATGCCAACAGTCTCCCGGGCATCGCGTCCTCTGAGGGGTGTGCCCAGTTCTGCAAGGCATGGCCGATGACAGGGAGCACTAAAGAGGCTCCTGGACCTGACTCTTTCCTGTGTGATAATGCCACCACACCAACACCACCACAAGGTTGCCCTGCCATTTATGAAAAATTTTAACCAGAAAAGAGCGTTAAAGGGGCTTCAGATTAGGAACACAATTGAAAAACCTCTAAGAAAGGAAATATCTTATTAATTCATTAAGTCGAACTGCTTGTATCTACACTTGTATGACTAGAATTATGGTTCATTAACTTCATTTCTTTATATGAGTTAATTAGCTCAGAGGAGGCCAGAAATTAATTACCAGCTTATATAGTTTGTGCAGAATGGCATTCTGTTTATTTAGTTTCTCCTATTAACTTTTAATCTCTTCAAACAATAAAAGAGGTAATTAGTATTTTATAAACAAAAATGAATGCAGCAAAGGCAAATAATTTGCCAAATCCTGAGGGTCCCGTGAGGACCCTGGTGGTCGGGTGGTGGAAGTCATGGACCTTTTCAATGTGAACTTCGAGCAAAACAAGATGGCTCGTGCGGTGGTCCTGAGGTGGGATCCCACCATCCGTCATTGGAGAAGGGGTGTCCAGAAGTACCTCATGGAGCAGAAACACCAGCCTGAAAATGCTTCCTGCTGTTTGAAAATAATTGCCCATGTATTCAGCTACAGTTGTTGTGTAAACTGTCTCTCCAAAGTCATTAGAAGACACACTTACATAGAAACAAAAGCATGCAGAACTCTGCCTAAATATCCAGTGCTTTTCTTTATGATATACTCCACTGTCTTAGAGCTTTAAAACCATAAGATAGCTAATTTTATTAACCGGAATATCTTAGTTAATTTATCGCCTAATACACATTATATAGTACATTATATCTATTAAAAGAAAAAAAAGACACAGAACTAAAATTTTGTCTTATGTTGAAGCTGATCTTTCTGAATGAGTAAAAGCTGTAGGTATTTTATAAAAGCAAACATACAGTACAAATTAACCACACTGAAATTTTCAATGTAATGTGTTTTTTCTGAATTTAGTACTATTGTATGCTTTTGAAACTTCCAAGGAGATTTTCACAGTATGTATATTTAGCCCTTTCTAGCAAGATATTTAATGAATTACAGGAGTTATTTAATCAATGTATTTTGTTAGCATAACATTAATATTAATTAAATGTTCATTAAAAAAATTGGATCCTTAACAGCCTAAAACCAAGGACTCCAAGTGTGGTGCTAAAGCCCTCTGCTCAGCAGGATCCGGCTTCCCTGTGAAGCTTTTGCCAGACAAAGTTATATTAGCAGAAAATATCCCACAAGTTCTTTTAACACATTATTTCCTTCAAAATAATAACTTGAACTGAAAAGGTCCACTGCATTTGATTTCCCCCACGCTGCTGAAAATGTGAACGTTTTCCACATCTCCCGAGATCAGCTTGGCTGCATTGTATGGTCTGCTCAGTCCCGACAGATAATGGAAGAAAGGAAAAACTCAGTATACCACATCTTTTAAGTATATAAATGATGTCAGGAAGGAAACACTGACTGTATCCCTTTTTCCTCCGAGAAACAAAAAACAAAATTGGAGCTTATTAAAGACAAATGTTAACCTAGATAAATACTGTACATTTCTTTTCTTTATTGGTGGAAGTGTCCTTTAAGTAAAAGGGTTTTCAAAGATAGTCAATGTACGTATGGAATTCTAGAGCTGACTGTATCACTTCCTCACAACTGACACGTTGCATTTTTCACCAGCTATATGGGAGCATTAAATTCTTCATTAGAAAGGTCTGCATCATCACAATTGATTTTCACCTGTGACAGAATAGAATTTTCTGCCCGAGCCCTGCCCTGCTAGCCCTCCGCTTTGTCTGCAGCGCCAATGTGGCGCAGCTGCCGTCTTCCCTGATTAGAGGCAGGCGTGGGGCTTCATTGCCAGCATTAGCCTCGCAGCACAAGTCACAGAGCCACCGCCGGGGAGCAGCGCTGCCCACCGGGCTTGCAGCCACGGGGGAGAAGGACACGGGCAGGGCCTGCCCAAAGCGCTGAGGGGAGCTGATGCTCGGAGTGCGACCACCAAATTCCACAGTGTCTCTTTTATTGCCACGGAAACAAAACATCATGTGTGCATGTGTCGGGCAATCGGGTGGTGTGTGCTGGCTGTGCCAGTGCCTGGGCAGAGGGCTACCGACTACCAGTGCAGAATAGGAAGCTCCGCATCTGTCCTCAGCCATAAATTGCATTATCAGACCACGGTGACCTTAGGAGGAAAGCACTTAAAGCAGAGCCCTGGAGACGCTACCTCATGTTGGTGCGATCACATTGCCAGATTAAAGGCCCCACATCCACTGCAAGTTTTAATGTGAGCTTGGGAAGTCCCCTTGCCTTGAATTTCCCACTGTTATCACCTTGTGGGCTTGATAAAAGTCTCTAGAACTTCCCAGTACACCTCTGCTTGTGTCTGTTATTCCATGTCTAAAGACCTACACATTGTCCCCACTCTGGCAGTTCTAACACGACCCTACTCTTTTTCTCCTCTCCAATTCTATTGCTTTGCTTAATTTATTTATTCTTTTTTAAAAATGGTGTTTTCACACTCCTCCTGATCCATAAATACTGTATATTAATACTTAGCACAACCCATCCACATATTCTCTAGTTGTATTAGAGGCCACGGTTTGGCTGTGCCCAACACTGTATGCTCATGTCTGGGAATTCTAAGACAAACGACGCACTGCATGATCAAAGAGCCAACGAGAACAAAGAAGGTGGGAAAGCAAGAGACCCCATCTCTTTTCATTTAACAGGAAATATCTCATCAAGCCACCCTATACATGTATAGATATTTTTCCTAAGGAGATGGAAACACTTAGTAAATACGCTCAGCTCGTGGGTTATTCTATCTAATGCCACTTTCAAAGGTGAGAACATTTTTTAACTCAAAAAACTCAGTCCAACAGAGGTGATGAAAACAAGAGCATATCTATATACAGGTGCACTTCAATCAGATTCTATCTAACGTCACTGTCTTTTTTTTTTTTTTTTGTAAAGTAATAAATTTATATTTTCAGTGATGCATACTGGGACTTTTCAAATTCTCAAACACCCCTAGAGCACAGACCACCACCTAAATAGAGAACAGGTCAGTGATGTGGGTGCTGGAGGTTAGACACGGTCTGCTCACTTGTTGGTGAAACCCAGCCTGTGACACAGAGGGTCATGGCACAGCTTGGAAGCATTGCACACCAGTGTCCATGGCACTGCCTGCTCACCAGTGACAGGTGGACACTGAGGAGGGAGTGAAATCTCGGACTGCTGTGGGCTCACTCACTGGTTCAAGTGATCCTATAAGACGGAAGAGCAAGGGATGATGTTCTCGTGGCCTGGCGGAGGTGGAGTGTGTGTCCCAGAGGAAGCTCCACAGCCTCCTTCCTGATTGACCTGGGCTGTTCCCAGCCAGCCCCCTCACACCAGTGACACCTCGGTCAGGGCAGGCTCATGCTTGCCTGTGTCTTCTGGTTTTCCCGACATTTCTTCCTTGACAACTGAGGAGAGATTCTCGAACCACTGAGCCATGTCACCACCACAATCTCAAATGGCCATACAAGGCAGGTTGGGGTTGAGGCTCGCAGTCCTCAAATGTGAGCTTACATTCCCAGGTCTTTAGGCCCTGACTGGCCTAGTTCTACCTTACCAAGGGCACCCCAGAAGGATTTGGGCCTGGAAGACCCAGAGTTCTATGTGTTTCCAGAACCCTAGTTATTCCAGCCCTGCAATCCAGAGAAAAAGGAAAAGTGGCCACCTCTTGGACAAATGGTTAGTCTAACTGCTCTGACTTTTGGAAACTCCTGTGGTTTTCACATCTGATAAAGATGTTCAGAGTAATGGTGTAAATATTAGCTTTTCTTTCCCACCTTAAGGTTTCAAAACTATGATATTTTCTTAGAAATATAGAAAGGTGAGAATTCAGTGAGTATAAGTCACTATGATCTTAAAAACAAGGTGGAAAAAAAATCAAGTGCTGAAATAATGTTATTTTACCAATACACAGCTTTATTTATACCTTCCCAGTGTGGGAGCTCTGGGAGCCTCTTCTGGGACATGAAAAGGCAAAAGACAGATATCTGAGGACGGTCTCTCATTAGGCAGGTTCTAGATAAGGAAATAAACATATTTTTAGGATAATTCTACTGCTATGGGATTTTAATTTATCTAAAGCCTTACAGAAATGTCACGATCTGGGAAGGTGTTTTGTGAATGCTTATCATAAGATGATGGGTGGTGTTCCAGGGCATTACCCAAAGAGATTGATTTAAGTGGTATACTGTCATTAGATCCAATTTACTTGCTACATTCAAATAAATTTAGGATCCATAGAGGATGATAGGATTTTATTTTTAATATAAAGCATAGTATAGAATACACTTTTCCATTTCTAAGAACAGAAACCTTGGTGCTATATTTTAAGCCTCAGTTTTATTTTTTTTAAATCTGTAAAATAGAGTTGTAGGAATCAAATTAAATTAAATGAGATTGTATATCTCATTTACATAGATAGTGGCTGGCAGATAGTCAACACTCAATAAATGTTATTTTTCGTTACTATTATTATAAACACAAATTACTCACATCTCTAACCTCTGGCATTCCATTTCCCTTCATTGTTACACAGTTTATCCTGTTCTGCATATTGAAATCTTTGGTTTTTTTCATTGATTTCTGAAATTATCCATTCCGAGAAAAACACAACTTTTCCTTTGTGTTTTATTTTGAATGTTTTTTCTCTCTTCCTGTAATAGGCAGAATATCGGCCACCAAAGATGTCCACGTTCTAATCTCAGGAAACTGTAAATAGGTTATGTTATATGTAAAGGTGAATTAAGGTTGCAGGTGGAATTAGGTTGCTAGAAAACTGACTTTAAAATAAGGAAATTATGTGCATGGTCCAATGTGATTATGGGGGTCCTTCAATGTGGAAGAAAGAGGCAGGAGAGGCTGTTTCAGGGAGACACTGTAAAAGATACCTCCACGGGCCATTGCTGGCTTTGACGATGGAGGAGGGGACCACAAGCCAAGGAAAACAGTGGCAACCAAAGCTGCAAGGGAAGCAGTGGATCCTCCTCCAGAGCACCCAGAAGTCAGCCTGCCCTGCAGATACCTCGATTTCAGCCCAGTGAGACCATGTTAGACTTCCTACCTCCTGCACTGTAGGACTAAATGTGTGAGACTGTAAACTACTAAATTTGTGGTGTTTTTTTCCATACTAGCATTAGAATATGAATGCACTGCCTCGGTTTCAACTGATTTCTGGATTACTATAAATCCTTTTTATCACTCAAAATTTTTTCCAGGCCTGAATCCATCTTATACACATTTACATTAATATATTAAAATATTGCTCAAGAAATCTCAGGTACTGTGCCTGGATTCTCATATGAAATCAAAACTTCTTACTTGGTTATGTAAAACGTTCCTACTTTCTTAACTCAATGTAACTCCTGCTTCTCCATCAAAAAGTGGATTATTGCCTCTGTACATACTTGACTCCACCCCATCCTCACCTGCCAAACGTGGTCCATGGGCTTCCTGCTTCCTCAGCACTAACACCCTTAGAGTTCCCATCCAAGTCCCTCTTCTTCCACAAGGCAATCTTTAATTTCTGCACCCCAAGGAGTTGGGCTATGTATTCCTCTTTGTACTTAGTATATAGTATATGTATGTATGCATATATATACATGCTTACATACATAATAAATAAAGACATACTGCTTAAATATACCAGCCTTGCAGTGGCTACTTCTGGGGATATGAAATAAATGATTAGCTCTAGGAGGACAGAATGTGGTGGGAAGAAACTGGAGCTTTCTAGGGTCCAGCCCAAATGGAATTGATACAAGAATAAGTAAGCCATTCAAAAAATATAACTCCTAATGAATACATTTTGCATAATTTGGTGACCACAACTGTAAAATACAACTGCAACCAAGTGCATTTGGTTTATTTTATTTCACTCTGTTTAACTTTACCATATATATATATATTAAAAGGTATCTATCTATCTATATATATATATTTCATGATATATACATGCAGATATATTGCATGGCAATCATGGATATATATTTTGACCCAGGAAATGATGCAGTGCCACCCTCTGCTCCTCCTCCCCATGGTGAGCATGTCATCACGGGGTCTCATCAGAATGCTTCCCGGCATTCTTCACACAAACTCCGGAAGCTTCTGTCCTCCTGATTTATTGATGTGCTCACCAAGGCAAACGGATACCAGTAGGTCCCTACCTGTGAGTGGGGGAAATGATCTTATTTCTTTATCCACACTCTCGACCAAGGTTATTCTCTGTATCACGTGCAGATTTTATTGAGTGGTGCCCAGTGAGATGAAAAGGACCAAACAGTGACAGGACTGCGGTGATGAAGCACTAGGCCGGGGTCGCCGAGGTTCCACACTGAACAAATTGAGTCACATCCACTTCTCATCCATTATTTAGGGGTGATTGGCCAGGCTTGCCTTCTATAGATTTGATAATCATTCAGATGTCCATATTTAATATGTAACATAAATTTCTCATTTGGATGTCGATGGCTTGTCACCGAGAACAACAGTGCATAAAAGGAGAGGTAATATATGGATTCCCAGAAATATTCGACATAAATAAATATGTAAAAGGGAGATAATAAAATCTGCTTCTGTCTGCCTGCCAGTGAGCCTTCACGTCAGGCTGGACAGCCCCGTCTAATACCGTGATTTTATGCAGCCTTACCCTATGAACATTGGCCTGCACACTGGAGATTAACGCACAGCAGATGTTTCTCTGCAGGCTAACAGATATATCACCCCTGATAACGGATGACAAATGTTGTTCCATATTGTGTCAGACAAAACCAGGGCTCTTGTAAAACAAGTGTTACAGCTGGAATAGGATATTTTAACACAGTTACCTAAGGAGAAGACAAACACACAGTCGCCTGCTCAAAAGGTATCTGAATACCGAGCTGCGGTCGGCGGCTTTGCCAGCCGGGCAAGACAGAGGGACGGATCAGAGAGCGGGGTGACTAGGAATGAGTGTCTGCTCAGAGTCATTTCTGTTCCCAAGGATCACATGCCTGACCTGCAGGGAGTTCCCAGTTATTCACCAACGTATTTCCTTCCAGGAGGGCCCAACAGAACAGATTAGAACACTCACGAAAGCTGTTTGCGGGGAGAGGCACCGAGACAGCAAGGAATATATGATCAGAATGGCTAATCTCTTCATTTACTCTGACGACTTCTGTGGCAGCCAGCTAGATTTATGAGCAACCGAGAGTTGAATGTCGCTGGGATTAGACAGACACAAAGATGCTCCTCTTTTATGAAACATTACACTGCGTTAATTAGCAAACTTAGTGGTTCCTTACTTCTGTTCTGTTTTTCTATTTTGGTCATTTCTTGAATGTGTCCCATGCTAACGTCTCATCTCTGCTGACTCTCTGGCAGAGTTGAGGTGATATTAATTTCTCCTTCTTCACCCATTTGTTTATTAGTTCTGTGTCTTTTCTCTCTTCCCTGCGTCTCTCCCCACAATCTCTTCTGTACCCTTCACAATGGACAGCCTTCTAGGCGATTCAGCAGTCAGAGAGTTTGGCATGGTATTTTCATTCTTTGCCTTTCTTAGGACCGGGCCATTAATATCTTCTGGGACTCCTAGACTGTCCATCGAATTGTGCACTTATGTAAGTATGGCTTTTCATTTGCCCACAAAGAAGCTAAGAAAGCAGCTGAAAGAATAACGTGGCAACTCTCAATCACTTTCTGACTCATTAATGAACTTCTTCTCACCTCCCCCTTCTAATATGTGAGACTTTGCTTTCTGGTTACCGCGTTCTCCCCAAGCAGTTTTATACAGTGAGATGGTAACAGTTGTTTGTCTGATAAAGCACGTACTATTTAGAACACAGATGTTTGATTATTATTTATTTCTCTCAGAAGCCCACTAATTCAGTCCCAAATGATCTCTTTTTCCCTTTTGCTTAAATTTAATTTGGAATGTATGTTGTTGGTAAGTGACAGATAGTTTAATTATTAATAGGATCTTGTAATGCAATGCACCATAGTTTTAAACTCTTTTGGGGCCAAAACACCACCATCTCCTTCCACCCTTATGCTGCTAGGACTCCTTGATGAATACAAAGGTAATTACAAAATGCATGACAAATCTGCATGTGTTCTCTTCCTTCTTTAACACTGGTGCTTGCCTGTGATTTTTATCGGGTGGCTCTCACATTTCAGAGCAGCCATGAGTCAGGGAGGCCTTTGGCATGTCCCTTTCTTTATGACCATGATATTTATGTCTAGATGTATTTCACATGGAGCTGTGTGGACGTCATGTAACTGTATGGATATTATGTTTTTAATAACAATATAGGAGTTTGACCAAAACCCCCACTTACCTTAGAGTCAGTACTAGAGCATCAATAAAGAAACCACAGCAGTGGAGGAACTTGCACAGAAATAAAAGTAAAAAGAGGGAAGGAAAAAAACCCACAACACTGGGAATGTCATGCACTAAAGCAGTCAGCGGTTTTCTGTGGCTTGTTAGCTCAGTGGGAGCTGGTGGTGATAAAGCAGCCATGGGTTTGAGCCCTATATGGGCCAGTTAGTTTCACAGGCTGCCTCTCTAATCACAGCCAGCAGTCTTGCAAGTGTTCACCACTGGTCAGAGGCAGGCTAGGACCAAGGACTGTTTAACAGGCAGCCTAGCTCATCACTCCAAATGGGCGGGGGGTGGGGCACATGCCTGTTGAGGGTGGCATGGGATACCTCCAAGTGCTGGAGGGGGCCTGGGAGGCTCAGGAATATGAGGTAAGGTGCATTTCAATCCCAGGATCCTCACAGTTAACTACTATTCTGACCTTTTAGATTACATTACATTTTTAGAAATAGAAACCTTCAGTTTTCTTCTTTATGAAAACAGGATCTCCCAAGAGAACCCAATTGTCCTTTGCTCATCTTTGAATCCTGTTCAGGACCCATCCCAGTGCCTGGGCCTTCTATGTTCCTGATAAATGTATGTGAAATTAACTATCTACCTACCAATTTAAACTCTTTACAAAAAAAAAAAAAATCAGTCATTGGTCTCAATAATAGATTTCAGCACTTATTGTCTGGTTATTGCCAATTTACTTGTCTGCTTCTTTTCTTCACCCTTGAAAGCAAACAGTGTCTTACTCACAGATGGTTTTAGCATATAACACAGAGAGTAGTAAATAGTACGTGCTCAATAAAATATGTGACTTGAAATAAGGTCTGTAGTTACACTTTAAATATAAACTATATACATATATTCTGTGTGTGTTGAAGGCAATAGACTCACTGGTAGGGAAAAGTGGCATACACATGAAGGCTAAACAATAATTAAATCAGTAGGGTAAAGGTAACGATTTCACTAGACTCAATAGTAATATAGTGCATCATATGTTTAGAAAAATAGAACTTAGCATTTTTCCTTATAGGTAATATGTCAAAGACCAGCTGTCATTAAGCCAAGAGAGTCCCATATGACTGTATGGCTATCACGTGACAGGAAATGGAAAAGGAGGTAAAATTTAGAGATGGGAATCTGAATCCAGCCCTGCTAGAGGCATGTGGAGAAGGCAGAGAGGTTGTGCAGGTGAGAGCTACTGAGCTGTTGCCTGCAGTGCTGTGTGTGGTCATGAAGGAGGCACAGCAAAAGTGTGGAAAAGGATGTTGGCTTCAGGGTCATCTGTGCCGGCACGTCTTTCTCATTGGCAGACTAAACTAACATTGTTGCCATAGATGTTTTTAGATGTAAGACGTCACAAAATTGCAGCTACTTTGCACAAATGGAGTTGTAAAACTTTAATAATATTTGGATCCTATAGATCTCAATAGTCTGTCTTTATAATATTGCCTTTTTTACTAATTATTTGATACCCCTGAATTACTAATTGTCTTTTTATTTAGGATATATGAAATCAAAGAGTGAGTCTTTCTGAGGATCTCCAGTAAAAAGCAATGAGGTGAACAGAATATGAAGGAGAGAAGACGGAGAACTGACAGCTATGCCATGTTTGAGTAAGTAGAATCTCCCCGTCTCCAGGAAAAAGTCATTAATGTATCAAGTTCATACTCAAGTTTTAAAATCTTGCTCTGACTTCTAGCCTTCAAAGGTCAGATGTATTGTGCGTTTTCTTTTCCTCCCGTGGGAGTGCTTTATACGATTTTTGAAAAGTGAGCTGCTGTATCCCTTTGAAAAATGGAACAGCATTAACATAATAATTAAAGAACTGACTAAGCAGGAAGTGGGGGTGGGAGGAGGAGGAGGGAGCAGCTTGAGGAGGGCACCCTGGGATCTAAGCTGTGCATTCTCAGTCGAGGAGAAAACGGTGTGTTTACTAAGAGGGGAAGAGTCTATAAGGACCTTGAGGCTAACATCTAGTTCCTGAGATCAAAGTCTCAGAATGCAGGGTCTAGGGTCTCGGTATTCTGATGTGTTAATTGCTGTTGCTACCAGTAGTTTGATTATGCTTTTTCTAATGCTTCTTTTTTTTCCCTACTTCTGCTGCCGAAAAAACAAAACAAAAACAAAAACGAACGAAAAACAAACAAAAAGCAACTCTCTGGAATGAGTGCCTCCTTATTGAGTAATATTTGATTATGGAAAAAAACAACAGAAACCAACTGGATACTGGAGATAAAGTGTCCCTGGCTAAATATCCCTTCTTTGAACAAAACCGTCATAGAAGTGTTATGAATTTGATTATAATATAACCACATGAAGATGTTATGCTTTTTTTTGTTTTGCTAATTACCATATCTAAGCATTGTTTACAAATATCAAATTATTTAAAAAAAAAATTAAGTCAATTCTTGCCAAAAAGGCTGAGACACAAATTCTTTTGGAATGTATTTGGAAAAATGTTTATACTAAACTCTTTATTAGCAGAGATGAAAGTTTAAGAGTTACATGAACAGTACAAAAAGATGATTATTACAGGTAAGTTGATACTTGCCAAAACTTTGGGGGTATGTTTCCATGGTAGTTCCAGCTACTTGCTGAGACATTTTCACAAGAAGAGCTCTTCCCAGAGGGAAAATTTAAGTAAAGGGCTGAGGATAGGGAGGATCTCCTAGTGAGAACCAGCCTGGGAGGTAAGAAAGGTGTGCCTGGGAAGAACACCAAGCTTCAGTTAAAATGTAAGGAAACTTCTGTATTTCAGCTTGAAAAACTTTTATGGGGCTGGAGTAAATATGACCTACATTTTGTTTTCAAGAAGTCACTAACAATAATTAGAGCATAGAGAGTACATTTCAAAGGCTCAACAAAAATAAATAATAAAACATAATAAATGGGTAAAAATATAAAATATTGCATTTCTAAAATCTCCAAGCCTTTCCTTTATTCTTGTTCAAATACCTTATGTAATTAAATAACTTTCATACCTCTATGTTTTAATGCCTATATAGTCATTATTGTAACATTATTAGAAATCCGATTTGAGATGATGTATCATCTTATACATTATTTTTGTTAGGTAATTTCTTTTCAATTGAAATTAATGAGTTAAATTTTAGTGATCTTCATACAGCTCAAAGAGTATCCCTTCTCAGGGACTTCTATTCCCTGTGTGAACGTCTAGAGTACTGTGGGCTGCTACTTAGTTGTAAGCTTTCAGGAGAATCAGTCCCCAGAACGACAGGCTGCTAGTGAGACCTTTTTCCTGTCATCCAAAATTATTCCCCCACAAGGGACCCTTGGGAGCAGCAGGGCCCCACAAAACACATGTTTCTGGAGACCTGGTATCTTGTAAGCTGTCCCTGTAGGAAAAGCCAGCATCACTAGTGATGGCTGGCAAATTCCGATGGTGGTACTCTAGAAAGTTCCCGCTTAACACAAACAAAACAACATCTGAAGTCAAGATGTGGCATTTCACTCCCTAATGCCTGCTATTCTTTCAATGTGTACTTAAATAGGAGTCCCAACAGAGACGTGTGTGTGTGTGTGTGTGTGTGTGTGTGTGTATTTGGTAAATGATTAGCAATTCCTCATTCACCAAATCCATTTACTAAAGATTCACAACCATCTAACAAACTATGAAAAAGGCAATTTTACTTTTCACGGAATCCTATAAACATAACTAGCATAATGCCATATCTATGCAATTAAAGCTATTTTTCTGTGAAATTGAAACACTGATTTACTACCCCAAGATTTTCACATTAAAATAATCTAAGATTTGCAGCATAATACATTTTTTAACAACTGGTTCATTACATACAGTATGCATTCAGAGAATGAGTTATTTTTCACTTTCATACCATTTTGAATAAAATCTCTTAAAGCTTTGGGTTTTCTCCTTATCTTTTTACTTCATTATAAAAACTTGAAAATAAAGTAATTGAACTTCTGCAGTGATATGTATATCATATAAGCAAAAGGAGAAAGTAGTGATTCTTTTCCAAAAACATGATTATACCAACACATAGATTATTTTATGTCTTGAGAGTATCTTGTCTGAAATAATGTGTCAAATTAGGCAGATAATAACTCAATACAGACATACATTCAGCTCACAAAAACTAGCCTGCGTGGGAGGGGTTGACACTTTTCAGAGACAGGAAATCAGTATCATATTGGGATTGAAAGTTCTAATTCTGCTGCTCACAGCCTGTGAGGACCTGGCACTCTGCCCTCTGGAATTCAAAATCTGCATTTCTGATGTAGGGAATAAAACAACATGGCTTAAGTTTGTTGTGTACACAAAAAACAAATAAAATGTGTGAATAAATTTTAAGCACTGAAATGCTGTCCAGAATTAAGGTAAATTTTCCTCTGAACTTAAGAGCTTCCCAAGGACTCTTTCACAATTTTGAGAAAATCAAGGTGGGTGAAAGGGAGTGAGAGGCACCTCCTCTCTAAAGAGCCCCTCACTGAACAGGTGAAAACACTGGTGGCCGATTAAATAGCCAAGTTATATTAATTGTCCGAATTTGATTTCCAGTTTCCAATTCACTGACAATGGGACATCTTTAAGCCTTGTAGAGGGAATGAACTCCTAAATGATTATTGGATCCTAGTTTACCATTTTGCTGTCTTCTTGAACAGTGAAATGATTAGTTTCTCTGCCTGAGGAAGGGCCAGGTTTCAAGGAACTAAAGTATTCTGCTTCTCTTGCCTTACTGTGAAAATGAAAATAGGTGATTCTGTCTCCCAGTGGGGTGGTGACTTCTCTGATGGTTAGAATCAGCTATGCACCTTAGCTTATTTGAAGATACGTTGGCAATACCTGCTTACTGAAAGGTGAAAGCATTTTGTTTCTGGTAAATCTTTATGCTTTGGAACAGGATCTTTTTAAAATAATGAATTTACTCTAAATTTGTAAATGTGTATAACCATTAATCATAGTCAAATATAAATAATAATGTTTATAGTCAAAATGGAGGAGATGTAAACTGGAAGGCAAGAGTTATCTGTGTGGTCTTGGACCAGTCCCTCGAACTATCTAGACTAGACCTCAGGCTCCATCTTGGTGCAAGGCTTTTGTGTAGTGTCTAGTCTATCATGTCCCTTCATCAATGCACAAACCCTTAGTTGGTAAGGTCTTTGTCAAATGCCAATTTAGGATATAGCCTAAATGGCAGCTTTCCAAATAACATCACAAGCTTTAAAAAGACACTATTTCTATTCCTAATTTCTGTCTTTTGCTTTAACGTACAGTATTCTCTTTGTTGAGTGTTCAGTTCTGGACATCTTCAAAGATATGTAGTCCTCACCATACCATTTCATGACGTTCTGTGCTACTACTACAGCATGGCGAGGAGGAGGGGAGCTATGAGGGAGAGCCTAAAGAGAACTTGCTGTTCCTAACTGAGCAGAGCATGAGAAGGACTCTAATCACGAGATGACAGTGATAACGAGAGTCACAGAGAGCCTGTCAATTTCACCTCACCTGGGTTCAGGTGATGTATTTTGGAAGATTTTTATTCACGTGGTCTCGCACCCTAGAATTTCATCTGTGCTTTGCTGCTTGCAGTGGTAAGGCTGCAGGTAAGCGCAAAGAGAAATCAGCGTTATTTTCTCTGCCAACCTGTGAGGTTATTTTCATAGTTTTACAATGTAAGGGATGAAACTGACTTTGTAGATTCTCACAAACCAAAAGAGTCTGACAAAATGTCACATAAAATGACAGTCTCCAAGTCATACTTTTCAATAAAATTAAATTCATCCCCACAACTCCTTGATATCAAAAAATAAAGTATGCCTCCAACAAAACCTAGTTTAGTTACTTAGCCACTTATTAAAGGCATGCATGATTTTGTTCATGTTCCATCACAAATTTTTCAGTTTTTATTTTTCCACCTCTTCTCTTACCCTTTGCCTCTGATAGACTCCCCAAATACTTAAACATTTACAGCCTCTTCCAACTAAAGTCATTCCTTCTGCTGTCATACTTTGTCACAAATAAAATTCATGCAGTCCAACGGGGGATCTGGAGAAAATGATCCGAAAGTGAGGAAGGATATTGCAAATCAAGACTTCGAAGAAAACAGAAACTGTGGTTTTTCTCTTCCCTGTTCCTCCAAGTGTTATCTCCTTTCCTGACTGGCTCACTCTTTTGTCAAGCAACATAAAGGAAACAACAGTATCAGCAGAATCACAAGCTCTTCCTCAGGGAAGGGGCTGAGGGGAAGGGTCCGCGGTGATAGTTTGTGGGGCTGGGTGGCAGTGGAGACTGGGGAGAGGCAGGGTGCAGGCAGCTCTGGAGGGGGTCGGGGGCGTGAGCCCAGCCAAACCTGCCTGCAGTTTACCAAGTTCCTTCCAACCAGGAACAACACAGACACTTGCAGACAGTTTCTGCAGGTGAAGAAACTGACTCTGAATGCAGAGAGCACTCTCTGGGCCCCCTTGGTTACTCTGGACGGGGATACAGACTTCACATCTGCCCCATACCAGTCCTCAAGGTGGGGGGGGCTTAGAGGGCACAGTGGGGCCACTCTCCAGTGCTTCAGAGACACACTCCAAAACAGAGGCCTGAGGAACTATGCTGAGGTCCAGTCTAGGAGCAGCTGCCTTACCCTGACCTCAGATCATGCCTAGGTGCACTCGATGATCTAAAATGCAGAAAGGAAACCGCAGGCCACTCACACCCTCCAGCCTCCCTGGCCTCATCCTTCTGCTGAGGACCCCGATGCTTCCTTTGTGGGGCTGATGTGTGGGATGGAGGTCAAGCCAGGCATGAGACAGGTCTCCAACATGCGATAATTGATTGAATACGTATCCTTTGAGGTATTGTCTGTCAAACTGCAGTGGTTAGTACCACTAATGAGACGATCGTAGAAGTTCATAACTCAAAATTCCTGGAAATAATAGTCTAATGTACTAATGTTAAAAAAGTTAGTTTTAGAACTTTTATCCCAAGGGCATATATCTAAATTTATACAACATATTTATAATATCAATCCCATTGAAAACAATGGGATTCAATGAAAATCTTGCTGCTTTCTCCTCCCTGTAGTGCCATTTTAATTCTTAAAATGGTAAATATAAAGGGAGTATTATTTCAAATTAAAACATATCCAGGATAATTATATTTCAAAAAGAAGGTACCTTCAAAATTTGTATTTCAGTTTACATGAAATTGACTTATGTTCTATGCCCCTGACTTGTTTCCAGGAGGTGCAGATTGCCAGAGGCATGTAGCAGAAGGCAGAGATCTACACAAAACCTAAACCTCCTTTCAATTATTCTCCCTGGGCTCTGTGTCCTGAACATCACAAGTACAAATACTTTTTAAAAATCCCGTTTTCTTCCTGCACTGTATGGTCTCCAGCTGGGCAGCCTCAGAATCTCCTCCACTAGCTTATACTTGGATGAACAGCCTTTGTTTCTCAGCTTTAGTTTCTCAAAAATAATTCAGTTTCACTACATCTAAGCATGTTACTGGGTCCTTTACAGAACTCTTCTCTTTGGATCCTTCCTTTCACATTGAAATGGTCCTATGTTATCACAATAGACATTTGAAGATCTGTAGCCACAGTGATGAGGGAGAAGGTGGGAATGACCTTTCTCTAAAAATTTTCAAATATTATAGAGTAAACATATATTTTATCTATGTGACACACAATAAAACTGTGAATATCAAAACGTTCATTGTTTTCATTTGAGGTTCTCTGTTGGACTTTTAATTTTAGGAACTACAGAAGTAACTTTTTTTCAGTTTTAATTAGTGGGTTCAAAAATAGGTATTTCCTTCTTTCATAAATACAAAAAGAATTTCCACCCCTCTAGCTGGGGCATCTTCATGATGGGGCCCAGATTTTATTTTTAAGTTGGTCACATTGGCTGATTGACATGCCGCAGAAAAATATTAGTTGATCTATTTATTTTTTATATTTTAAATCAGTTCATAATATTATGCAGACAGGCAATGTTATTAAGTAATGTTCTTGGGAACTATGCATAATCCCGTGAAACAGAAGGGCTCCCAGGCACATCTGTAGCAAATGTTATGTCCAATTTTCAAGGATAGACACAGGGTAGACAATTTATTCTCAAATTCCAAATGTAAATTGCATTATAATTTCCCTGAAGGTTTTTTATTTCTTAAGAGTTTTCCATTTCTCCTTAGCCACCCACATCGCTGACCTAGATCTTGCGATCTAAAAATGCACTACTCTCTGCACAGGAAGTGAGGTGACAGACCTGGTCTCTGTGGTGTTTGAGGTTTTCCCTGGAGAGGCAATGAGTCTATGCTGAGCGGTCTACATACACATGCTCTCTCATGAGCACTGGTGTGCCTTTACGGAGGGATAGTTGGGGAAAAGCCCACCTCCTGATGATTTGTGAGCCCAGATTTTCCCAGCCTGAAATTAGCTGGCTGGCATGGGGACCTGTGTCCCAGGAACTCATTAGTGTCGTAAGACATGGTCAAAGGAGTCCAGCCTTGGAGGTGTGTGACCGTCAAGGGAAAGAGAGGATTAAATCCTTAAATCGTGAGGATTACTTGGAACAAGGGAGGCCGGGAGAGATTCTGCAAAACACCGAACATAGAATTGAGAGTCTACACAGTTTGTATTAAAACAAGGTAAATTCTAATGAGGACACAGAAAACTTCCACTTTTGACAGTTTTGCTGAATCTCATTCATTCTAAGTCAGCAACATATTGACAGTAGGAGAGAAGTCAAATTAGGTGATAAATTATCAGGCCTTAATGTGTATGTGGATACTGTAATGGTAGACAGGTGTCAAATCAGATGGCCAGCATCTACCCAAGGTCACCCCAAATAGCCGAGACATGGGGAATTTTTCTTTATGTCTATGAATACATAAACAAGGGTATCATTCAGGTAAGTTCCGAATAATGGAACACACTGGCTGAGATCCCATTTTGTAGCCAGCAAGAAATTCATGCAAACAGCTCTTTTCCATTACAAATTAAAGGCAACTAGATTTAACATGGGCTTGGGTCGGGGCACTGGGGGGGCGGGAAGCCGCTCAGGCTGCACCTGTCCTGCTCTCACCTCCTGAAGTCTGCCAGGTGTGGGGGGCGTGGGCTGGTTTCTGGGCACATGTCCTCCGGAAGCACCGGACCATCAGGTCTCCTGTTCTTCCTCCTCCCCCTCCTTTTCCGTCAGATCATCTTGGCACAACCAGCACAAACAAACTTTGTTAACGGCTTTAAACTTGGAAGGCTCGCTTTTTAAATATTTGCCGCTACATAATTGAAACAGCTGTTTTAATGAGATACCTACTGTCATCATTTTACCCTGGCTGAGCTGGGTGACAACAAAGCAGTAATAACGAATTCAATAATAATTAACTCGGGTCATCTGCTCATCTGTCACGGCCCATCAGCTTTAGGGAGAAAAATCCCAGTGAACTTCTCTCTTTTGTGAGCTTTCCAAAACTCTGTAATAAAACGCTTAGAGAGGACTCTAGGTAGCCCTTCAAAAGTTCTAAGCAAACTGGTAAGTAGGTTAATTAAATTTTATGCATGTTTAAATGCTAATGATTACATTCCTGACATTACAGTGTAATCTGATATGGAATGATGTCATGCAAGCAGTGGTTTTAGTGCCGAAACACATTTCCATCCCCACACCGAGCAGCAGCTCTGGATCATTTATCGAAGGGCGGGAAGTTGACAGCGGCTTGGAGAGCCAGGTCCTCGCTCAAGTCCCTTAACTTGTCTGCTGCATGCTAATCAGGGAAGTGCAGAAAGCAACTGCTCTGAACCCAGCAGCAAACCGGGGAGGGTCATAAAAGGTCTGTTTTTTACACCCTGCTTCTAAATACATACTCCTGGCACTGTGGAGGGAAGAAGCGTCCTGCTTGCTTGCCAGGATTCTAAAAATGAAAGTAAGGTCAAATGTCCTACTGAATCCCACATTCCCACATTCTGCTGTGCCCCCACCTCTGCTGCTGCTGCAGCATGCACAAGACTGTCCACATTTCCGAGTGAGGAAAAGACACAGATGCACAAGCTTTTCATTACACAGAGGAAATGATAGACATTATCAATTTCGTGGACAAATGGCTCCAATTTCACTAATAACTTAGGGCAGTGCTTCTCAAACTGTACTGGGCACAGGGATGATCCAGGGTCTGTGAAGATGCACAGTGCAATTCTGTAAGTCTGGGGTCCAGCCTGAGAGTATGAATTTAAAGCAAGCTCCAGGTGAGGCTGTGGCTGCTGGAAGGAGGACCACGCTTCAAGATTGCTGGAGTACAACTTAGGGCCATCTTTTTTTTTTTTTTTTTTTTAATCTCAATTCATCTTTTGTTAATTATCTTCATGCTTTTAAGCAAAGATATTCAGAACTCCTTCTGAATTAACTGACTTAATACATATGGTATTCAGTCTGACAAGCAGCGTTCTCTGACAAGGAAACTGGGATTTTTTCTGTTCCACTATGAAGCTAATTTTTATAATTTCTGCTTTTCTCTCCAAACAAAGCTCAGCTGATGGAGCACTTTGCTTTATGGAGTTATGTTAAATAGAGACTATAATACAATGAAATATCAGACATTCAGTTAGAGTATAACAGGACTACTAGTACAGTACTTCTATTGCAGCACCAACTACTACTGCTACTACTAACATACTCACAGAACACTAGTGATAGTTGTTGTGATGACTACAGAAATCAGAACACTTCTTCCCCATTCTTGGTAGCCCCAAAGGATCCTATTAAATTAGTCTGATCATATCTTTTACAAGATTGATTTTGATCCGTATTTGAGAGGACTGGAGCTGATAGCACAAACACATTTTCTGTTGTAAACAATGAAATTCCAATCTTAGCCAAATTGGTAAGTTCTTGCTAATATCTCAGCATTACGCTGGATTGTGAAGGGAAGTTCACAACTCAAAACCAAATGGCTCACATACTGCTAATGCAATTTTTCCCAAATTAAGCATTATTGCAATGTATTTTTTTTCCCCAAAGAACAGTCAGCTCAAGCCTTCTGTGTGTGAGATTGAAATAAGGATATTTAAGACAAATGGTACCAGCAGGGCAAACGTATGGCAAAGTCCCCAGTCACCAGTAAATTGCCCTCTCTGTCCCTGCCACTATTCTTCTGATACATCAAAAGGACCTTTAAAATGCCCAGTGTTTTTCGAAGGGCATTAACATGGGAATGCAGCAGGAATACCCAAACACCTTGGGTGGGAATTTTACCATTTAGCACTGTCTGCTGACTGCATCAGCTTTTTGAAGAGGCTTGGAAGAGTACATAGTTTAGCATTTCAACATTAGCTCGAAAAAAAAGGCCAAGTGGCAAGCATTGTTTTCCTTGCTCAGTACATAAACAGAGGAAGGTTTTGTTCATTCCGGGGAGCTATTTGCAGCATTTGTGAGGCCACTGTCATGGATAGCCTCAGATCTGGCCAACCCCATTCTATTAGCTATTTATCTAGTGCTTGGAAAGATTATATAAAACACAGTATCACTTAGGAGAAGCTAGGAGAATAAAGGCATCCTTGCAATCAAGAAGAGCCCAGATCAAACACTAAACGTGAGAGCTAAGATTATAAAACTCTTAGCAGAAAGCATAGTGGGGGCCGGCCCTGTGGCACACTCGGGAGAGTGCAGCGCTTGGGAGCGCAGCAGCGCTCCCGCCGCGGGCTCGGGTCCTATATAGGACTGGCCGGTGTGCTCACTGGCTGAGCGCGGTGCGGGCGACAGCACACCAAGGGTTGCGACCCCCTTACTGGTCACAAAAAGACAAAAAAAAAAAAAGAAAAAAAAGAAAGCATAGTGGGAAAGCTTCATGACATTGAACTTGCTGATAATTTTTTTTTTTGATATGGAACCAAAAGCACAGATAGCAAAGGTAAAAACGTAAATAAGACTTGATCAAAATTAAAATCTTTTGTGTACCAAAAGACGGTGCTGAGAGACACAAAAGGCAATCCATAGAATGGGAGAAAATGTTAACGAATCACTGATCTGATGAAAGGTAACATCCAGAATACGTAAAAAACTTACACAACTCAACAACAAAACAGCAGACAATCCAGCTTTAGAACAGAGGACATGGAGAGACATTTCTCTGAAGAAGGTATACAAATGGTCGATAAACACATGAAAAGATGCTCAGTATCTCCAATCAATAGGGAAATGGAAATCAAACAACAGTTAGATACCATTTCACACCCATTAGGATGACTTATTTAAAACACGTACGCACACAGAAAATAACAAGGGTTGGAGAGAACGTTTCAAGAATCGGTTAGAATTATCCTCACAGAACAATCACACCAGTTAAGGGATGGCAGCTGCCCCACCTGTCCACGCACCAGCACGGCAAGCATTTGTGCTGTGTGCAGTCAACACACACACACGAGTTACGTGATGTGAGCCCACTTAAACTGCACCTGTAATTTTAAATTTCTGAAATTCAAGTAGACTGAGAATTTTAAATACTTGTTTATATAAATTAGGACTACGTAGGTAATTCTGATTAAAGTTGCTGGGCTTGAGGGTTTTTTTCCACCAAGTATTAGGATAAACATGGGAAAAATAAATCAATTCAAAAGGGTATATACTGGTCAGTGTGGCTCCTTGCAGTCCCGCCCTTTCATTCTGACTGCCGGGGGTGAGCGCCATGCATAACTTGTTCATCCTTCAAAAAGGAAGATTCCACGAATGCATTTGTATGTAGGTTCTCTTTGGTTAGACCCAGAGAAACATATACTTATCATCTTCAGCACTCTTTCTTTTCAGCAGCCCTGGGTAGATGTAGATAAGCTACGTCAGGAAGTTAGTTGGAATGTATTCCTTTCCTAAAGAAACTTGCGATCTGATGTGAGAGGCAAAGCAATCACCAAAACCAAACATGCTCATTTTGCCCATGATTACCTTAAACGTGCACGGTCCCTCATCTTTACATTCGAGCCCGGGGGCCTGGCTCTACCGCCTGTTATCCAGAGTGGCCCACGGTCTAATGTCAGTCTTCAAGATGTTTGCTATAGAAAACTGACAGAAAAACGAAACAAGTATGTTTAGAAACCTTTGTAGTAATTCAACAGAATAATCCTATGTCCATGGGATCTAATAACAAGAAAAAAATCAGGCTTATATTTGCATGCTGTTAATTTTTATTTCTTTAGTGCTGCATTTTTATTCTGTTTTACACAGATGGTGGCAATGATGGGCTGGGCAGTTTGGAAAGCACCCACTTACCTCCTTTTTACAACAGTGATAAGAGCTTTCAGCAAAATGGAATTCCACCCCAGTGCCCGGAGTGCTCCAGGACAGTGGATACAACCCAGCCCCTCCTCCTCGTTGGGAAGACGCTCATCTCTGCATTCAGTCCCAACACTCAGGTTTCAACTTCCTATGAAGTTGCACTGAGGCTGATTAAAGAGGGCTACAAATTCCTTGACACTTTCCCATGGGGGGGCAGAGTCTACGTGCCCTCCCCATAAATCCAGTTGTTCAGGAGGCTTGAAGACAGTCTCAGCCAACAGAATATGAAAGAAGGGACCCTGGGCCACGTTCTGGGCCTGGCCGGCTTTCACTTCACAGTCCTCTGCTCTTAGAACCAGTCGTTGGGATCTGAGAGAACACAGGTAGAGGCGGTGCAGGTGCTGTCAGGGAGGGCCCCACCTGAGCCCCCAGTGGGAGCCAGCGTCCCCTGCTGGCCACAGGAGTGAGCATGTTGGAGGCCGACCCAGTCGAGCATTCAGATGAATCCAGACCCAGCCACTGTGACTGCAAATGCACCAGAGACCCTGAGACAGACACCCCCCAGTGCAGCCCTCTCAGCTCAGCAGACTGAGGGTTGACCTTCCTAGTGTGTGGCAAAGAGATGGCCAACTGAAGAGAAAGGTGATGCATTCGCCCTGGAGATGTGTACTTAACATCTGGGACCTATGGAGACACTTAGTATCTGGGTACTATGGAGACACAACATCTGGGAACAATGAAGCCACTTAACATCTGGGTACTATGGAGACACTTAACATCTGCATACTATGGAGACAATATCTGAGTACTATGTGCACACTTAATATCTAGGTATGATGGGTACCGATGTGTGGGCATTATTGGGACCCTTCATATCTTTGCACGATGGGCACACTATGTCTGGGTTTGATGAGGACACTTGATGTCCAGGTATGATGCAGACACTTTGCACTGGGTATGATGGGGACATTTGATATTTAAGTACTATAGGGACATGGATGTCTGTGACAAGGAGACACTGGATGTTCTGGTATTATGGACACTTGATATCTGGGTTAAATGGTGACGTGTTTGTTCTGAGATTTTCTCAGGAGCACAAAATGAGGGAGTTATTCTTACTGGTCTGCAAATGTGCCTTCCGACTTAGTCACTTAGAGTAACTTTTTAAATGCCATGGGCCTTGCTGTCAGGTACTGGTGAGAAATTATTTATCTAAATTAAATATAGCAGAGGCAGTGGTGACATGGTATATGAGTTAAATTGAAAACACAAAAGTTGCAGCAAAGGGCTTTGTGATTATATAAATCAGAAATTTATATTTGCAAACAACGTGAGTTGTTTAAGCAACAGTTTCTCAATTGCCATTAGTAAAGAGTCTAAATATTTTATAAAATAGTGTTGTTTTAGCATTTTTAAGTTCAAATGGAAAACAGAATGAGGTTAGTGTGCCGCTATCTATTAGAAACCCTGCTGTAAGAAATAGGTAAAAGTTTAATTAGCATATGAATTGTTTGCACGGAAGTGTAATCACTAAATGACTGAAAATAGTTTGTACTGTTAGATAGGTGAAATCGTTGTTTTGAAATTACCCTAATACTTAGCTCAGAAAATTCTTCTTCCTAGATTGCACAAAGACAGCATTTTCCAGGTGATCTGCAATTCCACATTAGCCCCTGGGCTCTCAGGCTCAGATCCACCATGGCTTGCTGTTTTTCTAACTATTGTGTTGCTGTCTACTGTGGTCTCCACCCCTACTGCACACTCGAGTCCTCAGGAGCTTGTTAATGAAACACAGATGCCTGAGCCTTGCCCCCAGAGATTTTAATTCAATTGCTCTATGCTAAGGCCAAAGAAATCCTACTTTTAAGACTCCAAAGGTGACTACAACATGCTGCTGAAGATGAGACCTAATGGACTTCTCAAAAATCAGTTATTTGTAATAATTGAGACTCTGGCTGTTAACTTGCAAGCATTTGTTTAGATCACTTTCAGTTCAGTGCAGCATTTGGAGGGCTCCTCCTCAAGTCAGGATTTTTAAAAAAAATAGTCTAACTACATTTTCCCGTGAAGTTACATCCATAGAAATAATATTGTGAAGCATGTGGCTAAGTCATTATTTCCAACAATTGTTTGGGGTTACTTTCAGGCACAGGTGGAATAGGTAGAATACTGATTTACTGAGCATAGTGTGTTAAGACTTTTAGAAGAAAGGAGTCTTACCTGATGGGTAACATTAATGCGATGAGCTCAAGAAAGACCTGCCAGAAATGATTCTAAGGATGGACCACCAGTTCCGAGCTGGCCCCACCCTGTGCACAAGGATGGAGTCATGCTGATCGTCAGTGGCAGCTAGTTAGGGCTGGAATCGCCCGCCGGGGTTTCAGAGCAGGCAGAGCGGGACAAAAGTTTACCCACTGTTCTGATCTTTGGAGTTGTAAATTAGGTAACAGATGTATAATCTGGGAACTTTTCCAAATTCATTTTTAGAAAAGGTGAAATCTTCAACACAAGCAGCCGTACCATGAGTAACATTTTTTATTTCTGTAACAAGAACAGTCAGTGGTCCAACAGGAAAACCAGCTCTCTAAATGAAAAGCCCTATGTCATCAGGCATAGAACATGGAGTCATCTGGCTTCACAGCCTAGGAATCAAAGCTTACTCCCGTTCCAGAATGCGCCGCAGAGCTATTGAGCCTCGGGCTTCCCTCTGGGCTTTATGTCCCCATCGCCTCTCCATGGAGAGGCAGTCAGTCTCTCTGAATCTTATTTCTGTACCCATAATAGGCCCACCCCCAGACCTTTTCCACTGCCCTCGCCCAGTGTTATGGACTGAACTGTGTCTCGCCAAATTCATGTGTTGAAGCCCTAACCCCTATGTGATGGTATTTGGATATAGGGCCTTTACAGAGGTAACTAAGGTTAAATGAGGTCATAAGGGCGGGACCCTAATCCAATATGACTGGTGTCTGTAGAAGGAGAGGAGATTAGGACACAGACACACAGAGGGATGACACCCTCAACCCTTTTGCCTCCAAATCCTGAGCTGTTGAGAAATGTGGAAAAAGTCAGGGCACAAAACCACTGAACTTCAGTGTAAAATCACATCCTTGATGTCAGTGGCCTTTCCCTGCTAATGTAACACTTTTTTAGTTTAGTAATTTTAATTATTTTTATGTATTCTTTCATTACAAATAATTTCTACTCTACCTAAGTCACTAAGTCCACTTTAATTCAAATTACTTAAGTTTTTACTCTCTTGAAAATATCAATCTTTCCCAGCTGAAGTCTGTCAAATCTTCTCTTACGAGATTCATCTTTTTTTGTCATTCTTTTTTTATGAGGAAGTATTCTTCCTCTTTTTAAAAATTAATTACTCAACCCATTACATTTTCCAGACATTTTTAAGACCTTGATCCACTACATAATATATATTATGTATATATTATATACATATATATGTGTTATATACATATGTTATTATATACATAATATATATATGTTTTTTTTTCAATATTCACAATGAATGCTCTTCTTTTTTACTCTTTATGTAAAAATACATGCGACTTCCAAGTTCAGTTCTGACACTTAAAATCAGGGGAGTTTTTGCTGCTATTCTGCAACAAGAAAATATTGAAAAAACCCCCAGAAAATTGGCAACTTTTTATAAACATATCAGAGAATTGAGGTCACAGGAAAAAACTGCTGCCCTGAAATCTTGAAAGGCAGATCCAGAGAATCACAGCTGAGATCTGTTTACCTGGAGCAGGAGTAGCTGTTGCCATAAACCAGCAGGGTGTTAGATGCTAATTTGATGCCTTGCTGGAGGCTGCGTGTGCTGTACTAGCACGAGGGTGAGAAATGCCTGGGAGCCACAACCTAGGGAACCCCACAATTCGATGGGCTTTTACCTCCAAGAACCCCACCTAAAGAAATGTCCTAAAGTCTCTGGCAAGGGGTGGGGAAGAGTAATCATTGTGAAACATGGCCAGAATGGCCTCCAGAACAAAGGCTTCCTACCCAGATGAAAGATTACCAGAGTCTTGCCCACCTGGAGGAAGAGCAATTCTCCAGCTGCAGCCCCTCAGCCTTCCTGCCTCACCTCAGTAGTGGGATGGAGAGGAGCAGTTGGGAAGACCACAGTTATAGAATTCTCCTCCTGCTCACAACCTTGCTACGTAGTAGCAGGACACCAGCTTGGTAACAGTCGATTCAGCTGAAAGAGCAGCAAGATGCAGACCCTGTCTGAGGAGGAACATTTAGGGAAGCCCAGCATCAAGAGCACAGGCAAACACAAGGACACTGGAGGAACTGGCAGCCTCCAGCATCTCCAGCAAACATTAGACACAGACCAGGTTAATTTAACATAACACAATGAAGGCCCATTTAGTGTAGTTTCTATACCCACTGTATTTTGTCTAGCTTTCAACTCAAAAAATTTCAAGGTGTGATAAAAGATGAGAAAAACAGCCTGAAGAGACAAAGTGAGCATTAAGAACTAAACACTGATATGACGGAGAGTTGAAATTATCTGACAGAAAATTTAAAATAACTATGATTAATACGCTTAGTGTGCTAATAGAAAAAGAAGTACACTCTTTAGGTAACCCTAAGAAAGAATCAAAAGGAAATGCTAGAAATAAAAACTCTATAACAGAAATGAAGAATGGATTAGAATGGGCTCTTCAGTAGGCTGGACACAGCTGAGGAAAGAACCAGCGGATTTGAAGATACCCCCATAGAAACTTACCAAACTGAAATGTAAAGAGAAGAAACATGAAAAAAAAAAAAAAAGGAACAGAACATCCAAGAACTGTAAGACAATTTCGAAGAGTGAATGATATGCACAATTGGAATACCAGCAAGAAAAGAAAGAGAGAACAGAGCAGAAAAAAATATTTGAAGTAATAATGGCTGAGAACTTTCCAAAATTAATGACAGTCATCAAGCCATAGATCTGTGAAGCTAAGTGAAGACCATACAGGATGAATACCAAAAAATTTATGTATAGACATACCATATTCAAGCTGCAAAGAAACCAAAACCAAACACACACACACACACACACACACACACACACACACACACACACACACACACACACACACACAAAGGACAAATCTTTAAAATAGAAAGATTAAAACAAACAAACAAAACCTTACCTGTAGAACTCAAACAATTCAATATTAAAAAGCAAATAACCTGACTAAAAAATGGGCAAGTGGGTTGAACAAACATTTTTCAATGGAAGACATACAAATGGCCAATAGGCACATGAAAAAATGCCTAACATCACCAGCATCAGGGAAATGCAAACCAAAACCACAATGAGACATCATCTCACCCCAGTTAGACTGGCTATAATCAAAAAGACAGCAAATAACAAATGCTGACAAGGATGTGGAGAAAGGGGAACTCTTACATGTTGTTGGTGGAACTGTAAATTAGTATAGCCATTACGTAAAACAGTACGGAGGTTTCTCAACAAACTGCAAATAGAATTACCATAGGATCTCCAGCAATCCCATTATTGGGAATATAGTTAAAGGACTGGAAATCAACAAGTAGAAGGAACACCAGCATTTCCATGTTTACTGTAGCTCTAGTCACAATAGCCAAGAGTTGGAACCAACCTAACTGTTTATCAATGGATAATTGGATAAAGAAAATGTGATATATATATATATATACACACACACACACACACACACACACACACACACATGTATATATACACACACAATGGAATACTAATCAGCCATAAAAAAAGAATGAAATTATGCCATTTACAACAACACAATTGAGCTTGGAGAAAATTTTGTCAAGTGAAATAAGCCAGGCACAGAAAGAGAAATACCACATGTCCTCACTCATATGTAGGAGCTAAAAAAATTGATCTCATATAAGCAGAGTGTATAGAGACTAGTAAGGGTGGGGGGATGGGAGGAATAAGGAGAGGGTGACCAATGGATACAAAATTGTAGAGAGATAAGAAGAATAAGATCTAATATTCTATAGCATTGAAGGGAGACTACAGTTAGTAATAATTTATTGTATAATTTCAGATAGCTAGTAGAGAGGATTTTGAATGTTCCCAACACAAAGGAATGGCAATATGTTTGAGGGGATGGATTTGCCAGTTACCTTGATTTGATCATTTCACATTGTACACATGTATCCAAATACAATGTACCCCATAAATATATACAACTATTAAAAGAAAAGAACCAGCATAAGAACTATAGTCACCTTCCCATCAGAAACCATGCAAGCAAGAAGAGAATTGTATATTCAGCTTACTTATTTTTCAAAAGTGGAAACAAAATTACAACTTTTTCAGACAAACAAAAACTGAGATATTCATCACCAGGAGACCTGCCCTAAAAGAAATTTTAACAAAGATTCTTGAGATAGAAGGAAAAGTCAAATTTCCTTCTCAGAAACTTGACTCTACATAACAAAAATGAAGAGATTCAAAGAGGTCATAAATGAGGGTAAAATAAAACCTTTGTGGCTTCTGCTCTTAACTGATTTAAAAGATAACTGTTAGTTTAAAGTAATAATAGTAGCAATGTTTTGGGTGATTATAATACATGAAAAAATAAAATAAATGACAGCACTATAGATTAGCTTCAAATGTAGACTGCAAACTCTAGCAGAAGCACTGAAAGTGCATAAAAAATAAATATTATTGATATGCTAAGAAAGGAATAAAATGAAATCATGTAAAATGCTCAATTAACAGAGAAAGCAGAAGCTAAGGGTCAAAAAAAACCAAATGCTACAAATAGAAAAGGTTGCAAGTGGGGTAGATGTTAATCCAATTATATTAATAATGACCTTAAATATGAACGGTCTAAATACACCAATCAAAAGACACACAATACTGATGAAGAACAAAGGTAGAGATTTACCCAATTTCAAGGTTTACTATGAAGCTACAGTAATAAAAAACAGCGTGGTATTTGTAAAAGAATGGACGCGTATACCAATGGAACAGAACTGAGAATCCAGCAATAGATCCACTTTGACCAAGGAGCAAAGGCAAATCAATGGAGTTATGGTAGTCTTTTCAACAAATGGTGCTGGAAAATCAGACATCTAATAATACAACAACAACAACAACAACAACAACAACAACACCAACAACAACCCATACAAAGACCTTACACCTTTCACAACAGATATGTTGGATTTTTTAAAATAAAAAATTTTGATTTGTGAAATACACTGAGAGAATCAAAACAGAAGCCACAGATAGGGAGAAAATATTTTCAAAATACAACTCATAAAGGACTTGCATCCAAATTACATAAAGAACTTAAAACTCGACAATAAGAATACAAACACAATTTAAATAGTGGCAAAAGATCTGAATAGTCATTTCAAAGAGAAGATTTACAGATGGCAAATAAATCCATGAAAAGATGATCAGTCAACATTACGGAATTGCCAATCAAAAGCACAATGTTATGCCATTATACACGTAGAAGTGGCTAAAATAAAAAACAAGCAAGCTGGACAGTACCAGTTGCTAGTGAAGATGCAGAGTAACAGGGACTTCTACTCATTGCTAGTGGAAAGGCAAAATGGCACAACCACGTTGAAAGACAGGTGGGCACTTTCTTGAGAAGTTAAGCACAGTCTCAGCAAATGATCCCGTAATTGCACTCATAGGTATTTACTCAACTGCTTTGAAACTTTATGTCTACGCATGAAATCCTGCACACAAATGTTTATAGAAGCTTCATTCATAATTGCAAAAACTGGGGGCAACTGGGATGTTCTTTGTTTCTAGTACTATTCTCAAATAAAAAGAACCAAGCCTCCTTGGACAAATAGCTGATTCTAGCACTGGGGCAGAAATATACAAGATGAGCCTGGAGTGTCTTGTAGTGCCAGAAAGTAAGGAATTGCAAAACAAACAAACAAGCAAACAAAAAAACCCAAAACCCCATGATGATGGTGACATGACAATGGACACAGGAGGCAACTGGACATGCTCCTAATGGCCAAAGCTGGAACAAACAGAGCATGAAATAAAGTTATATTGGATTATAACCAAAACTGTAAATAAATGTCCATGAGTCCATACTCATGGATATGAGTCCATATAAATAAATGATTGAATAAATAAATAAATGGGAGAGAAGACCACTCTCCCATGCAGAAGAATTCTTATGCAGGTGTTTCCTCAAGGAGATGGAGCATAACCTCCACTCCTTACATGTGGACTGTGTGGTGGCTTCCTTCCCAAGGGGGCAGTACTAAAAGGGAGAGATAAAAAGGTAGCTTTCAGTGGAGAAATCTGACCAACACAACCTCAGCCAGGTGACCAAGGCCAGCATCAGCAGTGATAAATCATGTTGACCCTATGTGCCCTTGATACAATGTGATGTACATGCTACTTTACCCCAGTGGCCTTCCTCGCCCAAACCCAGAACCCCAGTATACTCATGAAAAAAAAAATTCAGAGAAATCATGACTAAGGTCATTCAACAAAAGACCTGATCCACAACCCACAAAACTGTCTAGTTCATTAAAAAAAAGAAGAGGGTAAGTTTGAGAAACCGTCACAGCCAAGATAAGCCTAAGGAGACTTGATGACTAAATGTATTTATTGTGGTGTTCTGAATGAGATCCTGGGACAGAAAGAATATTAGCTACAAACTAAGAAAATCTGAATAAGGTATGGACTTCAGTTAATAATGATGTATCGATATTGATTTATTAGTTATAACAGAGGTACCATATTAACATAAAGTGTAAATATTAGAGGGGAAACTGGATGTGGGGTATGTGGCAAATCTCTTAGTCTAATCCATTAGTCTAATAGAATACAAAAATTTCAGAAATATGTAAAAAAAAATTAAGAAACCAGCCAAATTCTCACCATTATTATTATTATTAACAGGTTAATGAACATTCTTTTCATCTGTCATTTTATGATACATGCAAACACACATGTGCTCACATACAAAGCACACACACAGTTTATATAAATGATGATACCTTTTTATGGCTTGTCTCAGGTTTCATAAAGTTCTTCCTGTCTTTTTTACTCACAAGCTAATCTCTTCCCATTTTTTGACTTAAACTGTTGTGCATACTTAGTATCTTGCTTTTTATACATTGAAATAGAAATGTTTACACACACACACACACACACACACACACACACACACACACACACACACACACACACACACACACACACAATGGCCACTGATTTCTTTGTAAAAAAATTACATCCTTATTACACCTGCACTTTTTTAACCTATACAGATCTTTCCAAAGCAATTGGTAGAGTGCTACATTATTCCTTTTAATGTCTACACAATATTCCATAAGATGTCTGTCCCATGTTTATTTAACCTTTTCTCCAATGAAAAACATTCAGTTTGTTTCCAGATTTTTGTTTCATTGTTAATTTGTTTGTTTATTTTTGACATCACAAGCAGTGCCATAATATTGTAGTAAACATGTAGGTTTGTAAATCACCAGCAATACATGGCTTGATGTAAATGTTCAAATTAAATTTCTTCCTTATCAATACTAATTTATGCTATGACTAATTTTTAAAAAGACCATGTTTTCCTCTGAATTCAAATAATATCACTTTATCATATATTGAATTTCCATAAATATTGATTTTAATATTCTGTTTTTCTAGTTTCTTACATTGGCCAATTTGTCAGTTTAACTCTTCATGAATGTGGCCTTATAGTACTGTAGTTTTTTATCTGGTCAGATAAATCCCCACCTATTATGTTTCTTTTTCATATGTATGCTATTTAACAGTATCAGACATATATTCCTCCAACATGAAGTCTAAGACAATTTTGTCCAATTAAATTAGAACTTAAGTGTCTAACTATAATTGTCTTGAATTTATTTATTAATTTTTCACTTAAACAAATTGAGAAGTTACAGTTCTTTCAGTCAAATTAAATACTCCCAGTGTGTATGTCTTTCCACGTGACTTGGTGTTTTGTTTTTTGTTTTTGTTTTTTTGTTAACATACATATCTTTCCGGTTCTTCATTAAGGTTTTATAGACTCTTTATACAGATTTAAAAACTTTATTGTTTAATTTATTTCTAAACTTTTTTATTTCTTATATCAATCATAAATGTAATTTAAATATATAAATATATTTTTTACCTCCAGTGATTGCTTCTATATTGATTTCTGCATAGTTACTGTGAATCAAATTATTTACCAAATGTTTTTGGTCACTTTTTAAAAATTAGGTTTTCTTGGATTTTCTAGTTATACAATCATATTTTCAGCTAATTATTTTTGGTTTTTATTATATTGAATTAATTAGGAACTCCAGTTGAGAGGCATCCTACTCTTGTTATTGATCTTAGCATAAATGACTTCAGCAAATCAATATTTAGCACTGTTTTTTAAAATTATTTTTTGTTAAAAATACTTTATATATTTAAGTAGCCTCCTTCTATTTCTATTTTTCCCAAAGTTTGTTCCATAATCCATAATCAGGAACAATTTTTAATTTTATCAAATATTTGCATCATTTTTGATAATCCATGTGGAATTTTTTTTTACGTGAAATTTGTTGATCTAATGAGATATTTTCTTATATTTCCTAATTTTTAACTATTCCTGCATAAATCTAATATGGTGATAATGAATTATTTTTTTGTTATACTTTTAGATTTTGTCTACTAATATTTTATTTAAAGTTTGCAAATGTCCTAATATTTAAAATTTATCTGTTAATTTCATTTTCTGTATTTATTAGTCTTTTCTAATACTTTATTCTGACTTGATAAAATGATCTAGGGAACATTTAATTTCATTGAGTAGTTTAAACATTTTTCTTGTCTGTGATTTAAATGTTAGAAATGGGAAACAATCTAACACATTTGCCTTTTTAAAGGACCCATCTGTAATTACCGTTTCAGTCTTTTTTTGATAAATGATATGATCTATTCAAATTTTCTAATTCTTAGATCATTTTTATAATGTACATTTTACCAGAAAATTTTCTACCTTTTCTATTTTTTTCATTTATTTCCCTAGAGCTACATGTAATATTTGCTTCTAATTACTTTAACTCTCTTGTATGTTTGATCATGCCTCTGTACTCTTAGAATTGCCAATGGGTCTACTAATGGGTTCATATACATTTTCGTTGTTATTAGTCTTCTCAAAAGAAAGAGCACCTTTTATAAAACTTATCTTTCATTTATTTTATGTGTTTCTTGTATATTATTACTAATTTATATTTTATCTTTATTAATTCCAGTTTTTCAATCTTCATTAATTTCACTTTCTAGTTTATTTTGTATTGTTTTGTTTTTCTTTTTCTGGTTTCTCAAAATGAATGCACAGCTCTTTCCATTTTGTTTCTATTTTGTTAATAGCAAAACTTCAGAGCTCTTATTGTGCTCCAAGCATTAAATATCTTCCTATTCATTGCTTCAAAGATAGTTTGTAATTTTAGTCTTGATATATTCTATTATTCAAATGTTAGGGCAGAAATGCTTTATATTAATTAGATTCTTAAGTCCCCTTTTAAAAAACAATCTTCACTTTTATTAGTTCACATGACCCGTAAATTCTCTAACATTAAAAAAAAAATGCTATGATTTTAAGTAAAATGATCTGTTTGCAGACAACATGATCTTCTGTGTAGAAACCCTAAAGATTCCACACACATGCACACACACACACACACACACACACACACACACACACACACAAATTGTCAGAACTAATACAGGAATTCAGCAAAATTGCAAGATAGAAAATCAACATGCAAAAATCAGTTGTAGTTCTATATGTTAATAATGTACAATCCAAAAGGAAATTAAGAAAAAAACCCATTTATAATAGCATCCAAAATAATATAATATGTAAGAATAACCTTAACCAAGGAGGCAAAAACTTGTATGCTGAAAACTATAAAACATCGCTAAAAGAAAATAGATACAAATAGATGGAAAGACATTCTATGTTCATGGATTGGGAGACTTATATTGTTAAGATGTCAGTACTATCTAAAGTGATCTACAGATTTAATTAATCCCTATCAAAACCTCAATAGCATTTTTTGCAGAAATAGAGAGAGAATTCATTCTAAAATTCATACGGAATCTCAAGAGACCTTAAATAGCCAGAAAAGAAGACCAAAATCACAACTGGAGGATGTAAACTTTCTAATTTCAGAATTCCAAAGCTACAATAATCAAAACAGAAAGACAGACATATACACCAATGGAATAGGATAGAAACAAATCCTAGCATATATGGTGTGATATTGTGAAATTACATATTTGGTTTTCATCCTGTCTCCTGACACACTACTCCTAAAATCCTTACAATCTCCAAAGTGACAAGAGTCTTTCATATGCTAGTGATGGCTGGCAGCCCCCAGGTAGCTTCATGATGGAGGCTGATCACAGGAGAGACTAGGGTGGGGCTTTCACCCCCAAAGTCCAGGGAGTGAAGAGGGGAAGGGAGGCTACATTGATTACCAGTGGTCAATGGCTTAATCAATCATGCCTGTGTAATGAAATCTCCATAAAAAATCCAAGAGGCCTGGGTTCCAGAGAGCTTCCAGACCGCTGGATACATGGAAGTCCTGGGGAGTCTGTGGAAGCTCTGTACCCCTTCCCACATTCCCTGCCCTATACATCTCTTCATCTGTACCCTTTGTAGTGTCTTTTATAATAAACCAGTAAACACAAATGTTTTTTTTGAGTTCTGTGAGCCATTCAAGCAAACTAACTGAACCCAAATAGGGAGTTATGGGAACACTGATTTATAGCCAGTTGGTCAGAAGTTCCACAGATCTGGACTTGTGACTGGCATCTGAAGTGGGGGAAGTCTTGGGGACTGAGCCCTCACCCTGTGGGATCTGACTCTATCTCCAGGTATATAGTGTCAGGAATGAATTAAAGGACACCCAGCTAGTGTCCATGGAGAAATTGCTGGCTTGTTTGCCAGTGGGGAGAAGTCCCCACACATTTGGTTACGGGGTCAGAAGTCTGTCTTCTGTGATGACTGTTGCTGGGTAAGAATACAGAGGGAGAAACACTATAGTATGAGTTCTTCCCTCTCTCTCTCCTGAATGTGGTCAGATGAGTTTGACAAGGGACCCAAGACCATTTAGTGGGGAAAGAACAGTCCATTCAACAGGTGATCTTGGGGAAACTGGATATATAGAAGCATAAGAATAAAATCTGTCCCTTACCATACATCATATGCAAAGGTTAACTCAAAACAGATGAAAAATCTAAATAAGACCTAAAACTGTAAAATTCTTAGAAGAAAACCTACGGGAAAGCTTTATGACATTGAATTTGGAAATTATTTCTTGACTATGACACTGTAAATATAATAAACAAAAGTAAAAATAGATAAATTGGACAACATAAGTTTTTTTTTTTTTTGGTGCACCAAAGGATTCTTCCAAGAGAGCAAAAAGGTACCCACAGAATGGGAGAAAATATCTGCAAGTTGTGTGTCTGATGAAGGATTAATATTAAGAATACGTAAAGAACTACTATAACTCAACAACAACGAGAAAATGACCAGATTAAAAACTATTCAAAGGACTTGAATAAACATTCCTCCAAAGAGGATATACAAATGGCCAACAAGTATATGAAAAGATGCTCAACATCGTTAATCAATAGAGAATTGCAAATCAAAACCACAATAACACCTCACATCCTTTAGGATAGCAGCTATTAAAAATAAATTTAAAAAAAATAAGTGTTGAGGATGTGTAGAATGTAAAATGATACAGCTGGTTTGAAAAACACTATGGCAGTTCCTCAAAAGGTTAAAAATAAAATTACCTTTTGTTCAGCAATACCATTTTTAGGTATATATCCAAAAGAATTGGAAGCCAGGTCTTCAACAGATATTTGTACACTCATATTTATAGAAACATTATTCACCATAGCCAAAAGGTGGAAGCAACTTAAATATCCACAGACAGATGAATGGATAAACAAATGTGCTATAGCCATACAATGGAATATTATTCAGCCTTGAAAAGGAATTAACTACCGCTACGTGCTATGGTGTGGATGAAATTTGAGGACATTGTGCTAGGTGAAGTAAGCCAGTCATGAAAGGACAACTCTGTATGGCTCTACTCATATGAGGCATCAAGACTTGTCAAACTCACAGAAACACAAGGTAGAAAGGTGGCTGCCAGGAGATGGGGGGAAAGGAAGTGGGGGGTTGCTGTCTAACTGATAGGAGAGGTTCAGTTGCAAGCTGAGAAAGTTCTGGAGACAGTAGTGTTTGCACAATGATGTGAATGCACTTAATGTGCTGAACTGTGTACACTTGAAGTGATTAAGATGACAAAAATTTCGCCACTGTCTGTGTTGTGTAGCTAGAAAAAGTCTACTGTTGGAGAAGTGAGCTACTTCAAAGTTCATTACTGGAAATAAAATGAGACTTCAGTAGAATCAGGGGAAAATGTAGAGATCAAGACCCTGCGGAGAATCAGATGAGTTAATGAGAAGAAAACTGCACTCTGTGTACATTAGGAAGGAGTTGGCTAAGAGCATACGTCCAGTTTAATTATATGTATTGAAATGAGGTTGGACTGAGCTTGCCACATGCTCATATGATTTGGTATCACGCAGTCCATCCTATGATAATGATATTATAATGAGAATAACTATGTAGATATAGGATAAATAGCAATTAGAACCCCCCACCTTGCTCCCAATAAAGAAAAAATGTGATCAAGTTAGTCCAGAATTAGGGGTTAGAAAGAGGGTAAGAGAGGAGATTATTAACAAAGGAAGTTGGATACATATGTTTAAAAGTTAAACTAGGATCACATGGTAGAACACCACTTGAGCACTCAGACCCATTTGATTTTGTTCAGGTCTAACTTTTTGCAGCTCCATAGTTCACATCTGGTCCTTTAACTCTTAAATGTACAGGGTGGGAGTCTGAACATTAATATTAATATTGGCACATTTTAATTATTTTTATTCACATTTAGTTGGTACTAATCTTTGTAGCTTTTTCTTATCACTTGTTTAAAATGTATTTCTTGATAACATTTTTTTTTTAACCCAATCTGACAATCTCAACTTTTTATAACAAATCTGCTTGATTTTACTCTTTGCATCTTATTTTATGGTCACTATTTTTCTATAGGCTTTACATTTATTTTTCCTTATCTTGGTTATTTTGCTGAAATTACTATTTATTCCCACATCCCACATCCTCAGTGCCATCCTGAATTTCACTGCTCCTTTGGTCAAGCTGCTACACTCTGACCTGTGCACTACCCAGTTAGACCATTAGACATGCCTCTGCCTGAGAAAGCTGTCTCCACCTGGGCAAGAGCGGGTGCACAACCCTGGATACTACATTGCACTTCCAGACCAGAAGCACTCTTTACCAGACCTTCACTTAAGAACAGCTTGTGTTTATGAAAGTAAAGGAGATGGAGTTTCAGGTGATCAGCTATCTGTTCATGTTTCAATATTTAGAGGTGTTGGCTAAACTCAAACCCAAATCCATGGAACTCCCAAACGGATGCTCTTTCTGCAACAGTCTGCAGACCACATCTGGGAAGCTGCTTGTTTTATAAGAATATTTTGCTGGAACACAGCCATGCTCATTCGTCAATGTGCCATCTACGGTGCTTTCACTGTTCCAATGGCAGAGCTGAGGAATTGCAACATGGCCCACAACACCTGACATATTTACTTTTCTGGTCCTTTTAATTTTGCAGACACAAGCTGTAAACTATATTTTTGCCTTTAAGATTGGACATGGGAGCCGTGTGGTGAAGTCACTTCAAATGTTTGTGCAGGATGCTCTTCAAGGACACCTCCTGAAGGTCTTGATTAACTACAAAGATTCCAGGCCAGGGCAAGGTACCCTATGCCAGCCTCTCTGGGGGGACTAAGGGTCTATAATGTGGAGAGGCTCTCATGGGATTCTGAAACTCAGCACTATCTCTCCCAGAACATTTTCTACTATGTTAAGTGAAATAAGCCAGACACAGAGGGAAAAGCACCACATGTCCTCCCACAAGTGAGAGCTGAGAGAGAAAGAATGAAGGAAAGAAAGACCACAGTGGTGTGTTAAACTTGAGAGGGAGAAAACAGACCTAAAGTTGTTGGGACAGGGGAGGGGGGATGGGAAAGGAGCATTGGGAGAGGTTGGGTGGGGGACGTGGGGAATAATTACAGTCTGAGGTGGTGGACATGCTGGTAGCATTGATTTGCTCACCACAACTTGGGCACAGGTGCTGACAGTCAGCTCTTGCCCCATGAATATATATAATCAATAAAAATAAATAAAAATAAAAACTACATATAAAAAAAGAAAAATAAAGATTTTTAAAAAATCTCAGTGCAATCTTGAGATAGCAAAAAATAAAGGGACATCTTCATGAGACAAAATGCTAAGGAAGCTCTAATGCAAAGACAACCAAGCCCTGAAGTCAACAGCTTCCCGAGGGCTTTCTGAAGGCTCATCCAGCTTGGGATTGGAACACCCCAAGTAAGAAAATGAACTATTTTTAAAAGTACATTAGGTTTGCCAGATTTGGTGAGAAACTACAAGAGAGCCAGCTGAATGTGAATTTCAGGTAAACAGTGAATATTTTTTTTTATTATGAGTATGTCTTATGCAATATATATATATATATATTAAAAATTTACTCATTGTTTATCTGAAATTCAAATTTTACATGGGCATCCTGTATTTTATTTAGCAACCATATACCTGATACATAAAACGTGATAATAAAGAAAATAGTTTATTTTTGCTTTTTGTAAAGAGAACCAAAGAATATTTCCTGAAAATTTACCACTTCGAGCTGTCTTTCATGCAGGAGTGGTCCCAAATGCCCTAAGCTAAAACTTCTCTGATAAGTGTCCTGTATTGCAACTTGATGAATCAAACACAAATCTTTTCTGAAGGGAAACACCTTAATGTTAGTCCTCAAAGAATTTCCACAGAAAACCTTCAAAGAACATGAGCTAACTACTTTTTAAAGTTACAAGATTGAGCAAGAATCAGGAGCAAAAAAACCATAGAACAGATTACAATTTCTGTAGATTTTGAAATTCTTGTATACAACATGTAAAAATATATACATGCTTAATATGTGCTAAGAAAGTAGAAGGAGAGGACTGTAGCTGGAGGACTGACACCACCTGACTTCAGCTTGCTGAAAAGCTGTAGCATCAGTATGAGGTGGCAGTGGTGATTGTACAGACAAGTCAAGGGGACAGGCTAGAGGACCCGGAAGAGACCTACACAAACACCGTGCAATTCACAAAGCTTGTGGAGAAACTGAATGAAAAGACAATGTGGATCTTTCTGTGGACTTTTTGAAGTGCCCTCATACAGTCAACCAATCTTAGCCAATAAGCAGTGCTGGAATACATGGAAAAGCACATGCAAAAGAAAAAAAATCTAGATACAGAGCTTAAACCCTTCACTAAACTTAATTCAAAATGGATGATAGACCTATATATAAAATGCAAAATTGTAAAACTGGAAGATAATAGGGGAGAAAATCTAGATGACCTTGAATTTGGTGATGACATTTTAGATGCAACACCAAAAGCATGACCCATGAAAGAAGATGGATATGTTAACCGTGTTAAAAGTAAAACTTATGCTCTGTGAAAGACACTGTTAAGGCAATGAAAAGACAAGCCACATCCTGGAAGAAAATCTTTGCAAAACATATACATGATAGAGAAATGGTATCCAAAATATATAAAGAATGCTTAAAACTCAACAATAAGAAGACAAACAACCCAATTATAAAATGGGCAAAAGACCTACACAGACACCTCACCAAAGAAGACACCCAGATGGCAGATAAGCATGTGGAAATATGCTTCATATCACGTCTTCTGGGAAATGCAAATTAAAACAGCAATGAGATCCACCAAACACCTATTAGAACAGCCGAGATCCAAAACACTGACAACACCAAGTGCTGGAGAGGATGTGAAGCAGAAATTCATTGACTGCTAACAGGAATGTGAAATGGTGCAGCCTCTCAGGATGATAGTTTGGCAGTTTCTTACAAAACTAAAAATACTTTTGCCATACAATCCAGTAATCACTCTCCTTGGTATTTTCCCCCAAAAGTTGAAAATTTATGCCTACATTAAAACCTGCCCATGAATGTTTATTTATAGCAATTTTACTCACAGTGGACAAAACTTGGAAGTAACAAAAATGTCCTTCAGTAGGTAAGTGGATAAACAAACTGGTACATCCAGACGATGGGAATCATTAAGTGATAAAAATAAAAAGAGCCATTAAGCCATGAAAAGACATGGAGGAAACGTAAGCATATATTTCTAAGTGTGAGAAATGTGAGAAACCAACCTGAAATGACTACATACTGTGTGATTATAACTATATGACAGTCTAGAAAAGGCAGAATCATGGAGACTGTAAAAAGATCAGTGGTTGTCAAGGGTTTGGGGGGAAGGTAGAGGGATGAACAGCTGGACCAGAGGACTTTCAGGACAGTGAAATCCTTCTGCATGACACTGTGATGGTGGATACATGTCATTACACACCTGTCAAAGCCCACAGAATGTACAGCACCGAGAGTGGACCCTAATGTAAGCCATGGACCTTACTTAACTGTGATGTATCAATATTGCCTCATCAATTGCAACAAATGAACCACACTATCACAAGATGTTTATAACACAAGAAATGGTGTAGGGGGAGAGGGTATACGGAAACTGTACTTTCTATTCAATTTTTTCATAAATGTAAAACTGCCCTACAAAATAAGTTGTATTGATTAAAAAAAATAGTGAGGGTGTTGTATGACAAAGAAATTAGAAAATTCCAAAAATAAGAAATATTTTTTAAGAAATAGTAAAAATTTACATTAAATAAAAATTATATAACACTTGAAATTAAAAACTTGGAAGATGGATTAAACAGCACATTAGATTTAATTGGAGAGAGAATTGGTAAATTGGAATATAGAGGTAAAGAAATCACCAAGACTATAGCACAGAAGTCAAGAGAGAAAAAATTAAGATGCTAAGAGATGCAGAGGATATGGAAATGACTAATTATTTCTAAACAGTGTTCTGGTAAGAGGGGAAAACTATGCCAAATGATAGGGCTAGTAATTTTTTCAGAATTGTTAAAAAGCAGAATTCCTCAGACTCAGGAGGCCCAATACATTTCTAGAGAGAGGGAGAAATAAAGAAACCCACTCTTAGACATACCAATAGTGATACGACATCATAGCAGCCAGAGAGAAATCAGATATCTTTGAAGTGCTGAAAAAAAAAATTGTCAACCTAGAATTTTCTAAATAGTGAAACCATCTTTCTAGAAAAAGGATAAAATCAAGACATTCTCAGCCAAATATAAACTTAAGACAATTTACTGCTAACAAAGCTTCACCAGAGAAACTTCTATGAATGTTTTCCAGGAAGACTAAAGGCAGGTCTAAAATACAGGAAATAAGATGAGTTAAAAACTATGCTAATTAAGTGGGCACATCTAAATGTAGCTTGGTGATAGAAAATGATAAATTTTTAATTTGGATGATTATAAAAATTGAAAAATGGAATTTGAAAATTAAAAAATGAAATGTAAACAATAGCACAGAAATTCTAAGATTTTTGCATCTTGTACAAAAGGAGAGTAAAGTAGAATTAAAAAATGACTTTGGGCTTTGAAATGTTCAATATACACATGGTAAATTATCCAGAATTACTACTGAAAGAAAAGAAATGGAGTGTGTAACTTCCAAATTTCAAAAAAAAAAACCCTAAAAGTAAAAAAAGAAATTATGAAAGCAACAATCCAAAAATCATGTAAAAAAGAAACAAAAAGTAAGAAGCCAAAAAAGTTAAAAGGTAGAAATAAATTTAAATAGCTTAGTTCTCTCAATAAATAGAAATCTCATAAATTTCAATGTAATTATTTATAAAAAGATACTATTTAAAATAACCAAACAAAATACCTAGGAATAAATCTTGCATGTTATAGGCAAAACTTTGTGGAGAAAATGACAAAGTTTTACTGAAAAGTATTAACAAATAGCTAAATAAATGAAGAGATAGTCCTTGCTCATAAATAGGAATATCCATGAAGAAAAAAGATATAATTATTTCCAAATTTATCTAAATTTTCAGTGCCATTCCACTCACAATACCAACACATTTTTTTGATGGAGGTTAACAAGCTGATTCTAAAATCTATATGAAAGAGTGGATTATGATAACCAAGTCACCCTTACACCAAACTAATGAACACAGATTTGAGGGGATGTCCCAGACTTGACACTTATCAAGACTTCAGTGGTAACGAGGGACTGTGGCATAAGCACAGTGATAAATAGACAAGAGGAAGAAAATATAGAAAACAGGGACAGATTCATGCATATGTGGAAATGACATATGTGTTCAGAAATATTATCCAAATGTTGGACAGAAGACAAAAGGATAACTGCATTTCTTATGGAAGTCTCACTAGTGCAGTAACTATAAAGATGTGCGCCTGTAACCAGCAGCGTCAGCCTCACCTGGAAACTTGTTAGAAATGAAGATTCTCAGGCCTCACACTTAAGTCAGAAACTCTGGACTGATCCCTAGCAACCTGATTTTTAACAAGCTATATTAGTCCATTTTCTATCACTTATAAAAGAATACCTGAATCTAGGTAATTTATAAGAAAGCAAAATTTATGTCTTACAGTTTTGGAGGCTGGGCAGTCCACAGCCCACAGAGGGTATCTGGTGAGGGTAGGAACTCTACAGGGTTCCGTGGCAACCAGGGTGTCACGTGGCAAGGATAGCAGAGCTCTCTAATGAGCTCACTTCCTCTCCCTATAAAGTCACCAGTGCCCCTACTGTGACAACCCATGAACCATCAACCCATTACTCCATGAATGGATCAGTCCGTTCATGCTGGCACAGTCACGATCCAATGGCCTCTCAAAAGCCCCACCTTTCAACACTGTGTATTCTGACTCCCCCACTCTTGATACTGCTACAATGAGATCAAGTGCCAGTGAGTTTTGGGGGGATGTCCAATCCACAGCACAAGCCCTCTGAGTGATTCTGAGGCTTGCTCAAGTTGGATAACTGAGTCATCTAACAGACTGGCCTCCTCTGAATCTCCTGGGGAAAGGTAATTTTGTTTGACTTACTATTTTTTGATAAGAACTCAAACCCTATAAAATAAGACATGTACTTGTAGAAAATTAATACAACGTAAATGATTTTATCTAGAAGAAATGTAAACAGTTTTTGTCCAGTACGGAGATAGCCCTAAAAATGCAGGTTTTATTGCCCTATAAGATGTTAACCAGTTTTGTAACAACCACCTCACACCAGTGCTTATACTTATCTGACCAATTATTATCGGTCCTTGCATCTTCCTTTGAATTAGCTCTGTCATCTTACTGGTTCCCTCACTAAGGATTTACTACATATTTGACAAGTGCCGACTGTATGTTTGTATAAAAATTTCTTTTAACTCTTTAGAACATTCATTTGACCTAGAAGTGAGGAAGAATCCCAAAGGCGTAAGGTAGAAATGGACTATTTAATAATTGATGATGGAAAATAAGTTATCCATAGGGGAAAATAAAATTTTATACCAGACACCCCATATATAACCATTGATCAATTCCAGTGTACAGAAAACATCAGTATAAATCACAAAACCTTAAAACTCTTAGTAGAAAAAATTAGTATATTACAACTTTTAGGTGGGGAAAATTTATTAACATAGGCCAAGTAAACATAAACCTTAAAGGAAAACAACAACAAGAAAACACAACAAAAAATTCAGCTACATTAAGTAAGGAACTCCTGTGTCTCAAAATACACAGTGCACAGGAAGCCATAAAATGGGGGTGCAGATTTGCAACCCGTTTAACTAACAAAGGATTAATCATCAAAATATATATATATAAAAACTTTTCCAAATCAGTAATAAAAAGGCAAACAACCTAATAGGTTCACAGCAGAGGAAAAAATATGGCAAATAAACAGAGAAACAGATGCTTAACCTCATTAGTAATCTGAGAAATGCAAATTAAAACAATAATGAGATACCATTTGCACCCACCAGATTGGCAAAAGTTAAAAAGTCTGACAATACTACTTGTTGGTGAGGATAGATACTTGAGAAGACTTAGACTTTGCTAGTAGAATGACAATTGGAACAAGCACTTTGGAAACAATTTTGTTAATATCTAACCAATATCTCACGATCCTGCAACTCCCCTTCTGGATGTTATGTCCTAGAGAAATATTTGCGTGGAAATATATCCCAATCAACATGCACTGGTACCCCAATCAACACGCACAGGTACCCCAATCTACACGCACAGGAACGCTCATGGTATTACTGCTGGAATGGTAACAAACAAGAAAAAAATTAATTGCTGACCCGCAGGAGAATAGATAATGAATCTGGGTCATGTTCATACCTGGAACACAGCACAGCAGTGAAATTGGGTAACAGCTTCGTAGACCAACATGTGCCCTGATTTGGATGACTGTGGCTGCACTGAGATCAGTGGTCACCTGGCAACAAAAGCAACTTGAAGTGTGGCCACCGTTTTCTGACAGTGTTGGGCCAACTTTACGAAATGCATTTTGGAAGTCATTTGCAACCAAATTAAAATCCATTTCTATGAAATAAAAATTTCATCTTACTTTTCCTTCCTTGATTCTCTTAATTCAAACAATTTAAAGTTATTAGTTAGCCTCTAGAAAGGTTAATTAGACCCAAGCAGCTGGCACATTTTTTGAGCATCTTAACATAAGCACTGGAAGATAAAAAAGCTCAGATTTCAAATGAATAAAAGCCACGAGTGCAGGGTGTGGCCGTGACTGTCACCTGTCAGTATCTTGGCAAACCTTTGTATCTGATTTATTTATGCTTTTCTGCCCATCCTAGTAGTGTGTTCATATGATGAAAGGGGCAGTGGGAATATAACACACCTCATGTTCACACAAAAAATTTGAACAATGACAGGAAAGATAACGGTGAATTTCTGTACCACAAGTGATAAGCTGCTTCAGATAATAGCGAAATGAGTCATATAAAAACTTGCCGGGCAAGTTCGTACTCTTCTTCTAGCTGAGCATTTTTTTCGATTGCTGTGTTACTTGTATTTTTCAGCATTCTTTGTTCTTTTCCATCTTGCCCTGATTTGTTCAGATTCAAGTGCTAATAACTAAACAGGAGCAGAATAGGCTGTACGATTTCCAGGAAAAGTTGCAAAAGCGTGCTCACAGGATGTTTACAGAATAATTTTGGGGTGTCTTGCTGTTTTGAAAAGATGGTTTGTAATGTTTAAAAGGATATTCTTTTTTTTACAGCATATCCAAAAATCCCACCACTTTAACTCAACAATTGATTGAAAGGAAACGATTCAGGGAAAATATATCGGTGGAGAAAGAGAAAGAAAACTGGTTGACTATTGAAACGTTATAAAGCATTAAGATGAGAACACGGACAAAGACTGAAATGCTTATGAATCGCACATTCCCGGCCCTGATCCTGCACCTGCCCGCCCTCCACATAACGTGGCTTTCCCGGTTGACTTCCCTCCTTTCCTGAAATAATGAAACACATGGATGGAAAATAACCCCAAAGATGGGAGAACTGAAGATGCAAGATTGATAAAGTAATTTTAATTTGTCTCCACATATGTTAAGGTAGTTAGGATGACTTTTGTGGAGGAGTCCAGCTGTGTAAAGACAGCTGCGCGGGAGCTGATTAAACATCACGCGCCCTGCCACACGCTCCGGCGCGGCTCGCACGCAGGGACTGCGCTGGTTTCAGGGCACACAGTGTCGTCCCTGCAACGCAGAGAATCTCAGATAAACTTCTAAGAAATTGCTTGACGTTCACCGCGGGCTCTGCGAAGCCACCCCCCCGTCTCTCGATTAGGGGCATTTAGGATGGAAGAAATCGTGGCTCTGCTTTCCGTGGCCTCCTCCCTGGTGTGCTCCTGCCTGCCCGGGGCCAGGGCGCAGGGCGGAGGCGGGAAACCAGCCAGAGAAGAGGGGAGCGGAGATTCAGCCCCGAGCTTCCGAAGCGGGACTCCCCTCTCTTGTGCACTCAAGAATTTGTTTTCTCTCCTCAGTGTGCCCTTCCGGGCACTAATTTTCAGAAACACCACGAGGAGATGAAGGCTGCTGTGCACTGATCCTTGTGGGCTGGGGCCGCCCAGGCTGCGCGGCTCCCCCTGGACGGTCTGGGCCACGGGCACTCGCCTGTGCCTCCTGGGGTCCCGAGAAACTGAGGATCCATGAGACGGTGACAATGGCAGGGGGACTCGTCTGAGTGTCACAATCAGACAAAGGCAGAAACGTGACAGCTGCTCCGATCTAGGGGAAGATTTGGCTTTCTCAAGAGTATTCAAGAGTGAGGGTTGTGAGCAGCACAGGCCTCCTCTGAAGTTAGCAGAGGAGCAGGGAGGCTACCTAAGTCAGCATTTGTCATACCTTTCAATGCACTCTTTCAAAAGGTCAGAGATTTGAGACTTAAAAACAAATTGGTAATGTCTACATGGCCTCTGCGATCTCCACATCTGTGGATGTCAGGGGCAATATTTTCAAGTTGTTTTGGCATTCCTGGTGCAAATTTGAGGTGTGGATTTACATACATCTCCACAGTGATTATTACTAAGGTGGGGTAGCCATATCAACTCAAACTAATTTATTCACTTTAGCATGAAATAATTTCTTTCTCCTTAAGATTAAAAACCAAATATCCTCTATAAGAATCTGAGACTTGACTGCAAGGGACCTGGATTGCCCCCAGGTAATCTCTTATGCTGAAGATTCCAGAGCCCAAAAGTGCTAAAATGATTTGGCCACAGTTCTAGAGCAGAGTCCAAACCTAGGAAACCCGGTTTCCTGATCTGATGCTGTTTCTGAGGAATCATTCTCCTTTGTGTTTTCTTTCATCTCTCAACAGCAGATGCATGAGGCTCTGAGCAAGCCCGGCATGTGGGCTAAACATCTACCCAGTGCTGTCCTGTGCAAGGCAGTGGGATTCAACAACGACAGTGCCCTTTGCAAGATAAACAGTGGTTTGTCATGACTTTCACCAGTCCAAGTGTTTCTAGCAACCTTCATATTTCTGACGAATATGAACATAATTACAGAGGGTATTTAGCGGGGTTCAAAATCTTTTTCATCCAATTGGTCAGAAAATATCAGCCCATGCATATGTTTATTTCTATATGTCCCCTCTGTTCAGAGCAATTTCATCTGATGCCTGGGTTCGTAGTCCTTCCCTTCCACACACTTCCCAGTCTACTGCTCTGCAGCCTGCTATTCACTTGTCGAAAGGGCACCTTTCCTGTGTCATTCCACGCACCAAGAACCTGCAATGATTCACATTTCCCATGTTGGAGTCTGGACATATATGTTTGCTTCTCTTTGATGAGTGCATTTCCTTAGAGTAGAATTGCTGGGACACAAAGTGGATGTTTAAAAGCAACTGCCAAAAGCACTTCTCCAGGTGGCTGTGCCATTTTGTCCTACCCCAGCCGTCACTCCACATTGTCTTAGTCTATCTACAAAGTCTGCCCTAATAAAGTACATAGACTCAGTGGCTTAAAAAACAGAAATGTATTTTCTCATAGTTCTGGAGGTTGGAAGTCCAAGGTCGAGGTGCTGGCAGGGTTGGTCTCTCCTGAGGTCTCTCTCCTTGGCTTGCAGATGGCTGCCTCCTTGCTGTGCTCTCATGTGGCTTTTCCTCTGTACGCCCATGTCCCTGGTATCTCTCCCTCTTCTTATGAGGACACCAGTCATCCTGGATTAGGGCCTCACCCTATGACCTCACTTAACCTTAATTACCTCCTTAAAGGCCCTGTCTTCAAACATAGTCACATTCTGAGATATTGGGGTTTAGAGATTCAATGTATGAATTTGGGGGGAGGGGATACAATTCAGCCCATAACACACATTCCCATCAAAATTTGATATGTAAGGGTTTCTTGTTTTTTGTCATTCTAGTAGGCGTGGAATGGTATAATAGATATATAGAAAGAGAGATAGATAGATAATAGATAGATAGAGATAAATAGAGATAGATTCCCTGTCCTCACAGATATTGATTTCTAGAGCATTCCATCAAATCCCAAAAGCAGTAGGAAATTAGATAGATAGGTGAAAATCCACATGGTAGAAGCAGTCAGTTATAGGGGAATGACAGGGGGTTGTAATGGATTTTAGAAATGGCAACAACTCAAATCATGGGGGAAAAAAATTAAATAAAAACCTTGCTACATTAAAAGACTTATAACCTGAGACCTGGAGGTTTCAACCTGTGTAACTTACCGCCTGACAGGAGGAGTGTCTGAACCAGGAAGGTGCCATGGCTTATCAAAGGCAGGGCCTGGGGGGCATCCACCACAGTGGTAGGCAATAAAAGGGTGCATTATCTGTATAGATTTTGGAACCAATAATAATAAATCTGTTTTAGTCTGTCTGCTTTTTATTATCCCTATGTACCTGCAATTCTATACAATTTTCTTCTTGAAAAAAAAAACAACAGCTTGTATGTCTAAGTTCTAAACAATTGCTGCAGTAACTGTTGAGTTTTAATACTACATGTGAGTACATGAAGCTTCAAATGAGCACATTTTATTCCTCATGTTTTAATAAGCACTGTTGTTGGCACAGATGTTTATCTGGACAACTCCCAGTTGCACAGTCAGCTCTGACATGCTGAGTCAGCTACATGTCTTCACCTTGAGACTAAGTTCAGGATCATTTGAGTTGACCTGGGGCTCTGCTCTCTACCTTCTAATTGGTGTATTTATTCCGTATACATTTAATGTAGTACAACTTGATTTGGGTTTATTATGTTGACATTTGTTTTCCATTGGTGTCATCTATCTTTGTATTTCTTGGCTTTATTTTTCCTGCCTTCTTTGGGATAACTGAATATTTCTTAATAGTCTATTTTAACAAATATTTTGAATTTTTTAGCTACATGTCTTTCCATTACTTTTCTGCCTATTTTTTCTAGACATTACAATATGCAGCTTTTACTTTTCACTATCTAGATTTATTATTTTATTACTATATATAAGATATAAAACTTTTCAATATCCTTTGTCTTTTTGTTGATATATATAATAATCCGATAATATAGCATTACAGTTTAGTTTTAAAGAGTAATGAATATTTTAAAGAAAACAAAAAAAATAAAGGAAGAATAGTATACTTATGATTTTTGTGCTCTCTGTTCCTTTTTACAGATCTGGTATGACTTCCCTTGGCCTAAAGAACTTATATCAGTATTTCTTCTAAAGCAGATCTGTAGGCCATGAACTCTTTAAATTTTTTTTCATGTGAAAAAGCCGCTTTTTGAAGGAAAATTTGCTGATATAGAATTCTGGTTTTAAAGTTCTCATTTTCTTAGTCTTTAAGCTCTTGCATTTATCAAGGTAGTATCTTTTTGTCTCCATTTTTTTTCTGGTGGGAAAACAGTTTCCTTTTCTATTATTATTTATTTTGCTTTTCAGATTTTTAATTTATCTTGGGTTTTCAGCAGTTTGAATATGATATGCCCAGATGTCATTTTTTTGTTTTTGTTTTTTTCTTATTTGTATTTTTTATTGATTGGGATTCATTGATTCTCTGGATCAGTGAGTTGATTTCTTTGATCAATATTAAAAAATTATCAGCCATTACCTTTTCAAATATTTCTTCTGCCTTATTTACTCTCTTCTTCTGGGCCTCCAACTATATTTACGTGAAAGTGGTATCATCTCACAAATATCAGACTCCCAGTCCTGTTATTATTATCATTGTTTGTGTCATTATCATTATTGCTATTTTCTTTTTGGTTTAGTCTGGATAATTTGCATTGCCCTGTTTCTTTAAGTTTCTTTCTTCCCATTGTCTTTAAGTTTCTTTTTTCTATTTTGAGTTTACCAGGGAGATAGTTTTGATCTCCCTGGTAACTTCCCTATCTTTTCACACCTGCTGTTTAACGTTTCCACTATATCACGGTAATTTTAAAGCTTATAACTTGTAATACTGTACCTGGACTGACTGTTTCCTCTCCTTACTGTGGGTAACATTTTGATTCTTTTTCATGTGTCTTTTAATTTCTTACTTTGTCCCAGGTATTGTGTGTTAAACAACAGAGGAGACTAAAATAAATAATGTTTATCCAGAAAATGGCATGCCCTTTTCCTGCTGGCTGGCAGCATGGGGCACTCTGTCCATCTAATCTGCAGTTGAATCGGGCATTCTTATTTGATGCAGCTTTAGTTGGATTTAGATCAACTCTGGCTTCAAAAGTTTTGGAGGAAGGCTCAGGAATTTACCTGCCGCAGGCCTTGAGATTTAAGCACAGCAAAGCTGTAAGTACTTCTTCGTTTTCTATAGCCCAGTTGCATCTTTCCATTTCACAGATCGGATGTCAGGTTCTGGGTTGTTGGGAAGTTGACTTTGCTCTATCGTCCTGCTCTGGCCATCTCTGCTGCACTCCCCCAGCCTTCAGAAAGCAAGTAATGCAGGGTTATGCAGGATTCTGAACTTGCATGGCCAATAAGTCCTTTAAAATCTCACTAGTGTTCCCTTAATACTTAAATACAGTGGGTTTTTCTTCCCTCCACTGCACCACAAAAAGTGAAAGAGCTGTGGCTATGTTCGTGCTTAGGAAGAACTTGTTAATTTCTAGATTTAGGCTCATTTGGTTTTCTACGCATCCTCAGCAATCTGATGAGTGTTGAAAACCACGGTTTTACAGCTTACCCAAACTATTCTCGTGGTTAGGACAGAAGCAATAGTCTCTTGTTTTTATCTGGATCCTAATTGGAAGCAGAAATCCAGGTGTTTTCTTTTAACTATATTGCTGCAACAGGGTCTGGTATAAAGGTACAAGACCATAAAATTTATCATCCAAGCAGGAACATTTTTTCAGAGTAAAAGGAAATGCAGAAATAAGCAAAATTACATAATTGAAGTGTTTATTTATTGACTGACAATTTAGTTTAATTTTATGGATAAGCTTATAATATAGTTTATTCAAAAACTATTTAAAAACTAAAAATATTTCTGAAACATATGCACTACATATTCTGTATACACTAAAGCAAATTTTTAAAATTTCTTCTTTATGTGAATTATTCCTACATTATAAGCATAAGCAGTATAATTACATATTCTTGGGATATGTCCATGAATGTAATCAATTTCTAAAGCATATCTATCTCCATACCAAAGTCTTCATACTTTTCTGAAAATGCGTCTTACTACTTTGGATTTTTGACATAATTGTCTTTAATCATTCTTCAAAAGTTGAGTTTTATGATTAATAATTTTGAAATTATTGACATTTCAATTGACTCTTTTCCAGAGCCATATAAACATATAGATATAATTTTTTTCTAAAATAAAGAGTCTCTATAAATACTGAGACATTTGGTAGGATCATAGAAAATTACACTACTATATGGAGGATATTCTCGATTCTATGTTTTCACATTGAAATTTGTACACATTTCACTCTCTAAATCTTCTCAGGTACTGTCTTTCTATTCAGGGGCAAAATAAAACACATAAACATAATAAAATATAATAAAAGCTCTGAATTTCATTTCTCTATTTATGATTTCTTTGTAGATTTTTCCAGAGTTAGAGGATGTAAAGCTATAGACCACCTAATTTCATTCCTTCTGCACCCAGAATCTAAAGGAATCTAATTTCAACAGGAGCTCTGACAGAAGGTATTTATTATGAGCTGAGATATTCCAAAGGCAATTACTTAATTTTGGAATTAGATCCTGTAGATTTTTTGAATCCTCAGCATTCAATTTGCTCTGTTCATGCCTTGCTTTGTGGTGATATGTTTGTCTTTGCAAGTTTTTATTTTTGGAGGGACTGAGCAGGAGCTGGGCCCTAATGCAATTCACGAAAGCTTCAAAAGCTGAAGATTTTGGCAATTTTGATTAAGTGGTTTAATGAAGTATCTTTAAATATTTTGTATGAAATACAATAAAAATTTAGAGGAATTTTTATAAATGTTTGATTTTATTATAGGAAAGTGGTTGATAACACAACAGAATATTTTAGTGTCTTATTACTTTATATGATTGATGGGCACAGAAGACAGAAAGTGTGTACTACTGTGTTGAAATATTATTTCATTTAAAACATTAGTTTCTTCACAAAAGTTTAGAGTTCAGCTTTTCTGTGTAATATAAAATATTACTAAATTTCTACAAGCACAGCTTCTATTTCCATTAGTAGAATACCACACCTTGTCTAAATGCAATCACAAATTATTCAGGCACAACAACCAATGCTTCAAAGTTTTTATAATTTAGTGTAAATATTATTTTTACCCTAGTGCTATTCTATCAAAATTTGCATTGTTATTATCATTACCAAGCAAATAATTTTACAATCAACATTAATATTTTGCCTAAATTTACAGCATTCACAATAAACTCACAAATTTCACTTTCAATAGGATAAGTTTTAAAAAGTTTTGAATCAAAGAAGTGTATAAAAATACTGATCCATTTCTGAAAATAAAAACTGTCTATCTAAAGCATTAATGGCACTGATATACAATTAGCATTATTTAACTTTGCAAATTTCTTTTGCTAACAAGCCAATAACTTTTGCTTCACTTTCATGTACACAAAGAAAAAAAAAACACATGGAACTAAAAATGCTCGAAATTAATTAGAAGAACATCATTTGATATAAATGAAGGGTCATACTTCATAGAATGATATGTGAAGTTACCTATGCAGCTATATAAAGGATCACTATCTTTGGGCACAATCTTCCCAACCATGCTATCAACTTTTTTGAAAGATGGTTAAGACTCTTTCAGTAGATTTGTGTCTTCAGGTTTGTGTAAAGTTAATGATAGTACTATGGACTTCCATGGGAGATAGTAAATGATGTTAAATATTGAGTGCAAATTGCTTTTGTCATAAAATTACTTGAAAAATGGAAAGTCAGTACTTAATTTTTAAATTAAGTATGTGCTCTTAAAAAATCCTTGATTCCAAAAGGATTATCACAAAAAATAAAGGATTAACAATGAATAATATAATAAATAAAGAGTTCCATGTTCATAACATACAGTAAATAAGAAAGCCACTGCAATGGAGAGTTCAGACCACTCACAGTTTCTGAATCACACGTGTATAGACACCTAACCCATAATTCCTCATATTTCTCACTGCTCCTGACTACTGGTGGCTTGGTAGCTTTTGTGTCTCACAGGCCACATCACAACTGGAAGGAGACCAGGTTAGGAGAGACAGTCCCGCTTCCCAGTGCCACAACAACGAAGAAGGGACAATCCCGGCTGCTGTGTCTGACCACATGCCAGTTCTTTATGAAGCATCCTGAATGCCGGCTTTGAAGGAGGTATTTTTTATATAAAGCTAGAAAGATTCAGAAAAAAGATGTTGTTTTAAAATTAATGTTTATTTTTTTAGATGTAACTACTTATTGAAATAGGAATTCTGTTTATTGTCCAGGTGTCTAGTACTAGACAAGACACTGGCAAAATCTGGCAGTAACCACTGGATATGTACCAAACCCACCTCCAGCTTACAGCATATTAATTCCAGTGTTAGTAATCTATTTTAAAGAAATACTCAGACATACACATAGAATTATATCTAGCTAGCTAGATCGGTAGATAGGTAAGTAGGTAGAAGATAGATCAATAGATTGATAGATCAATAGGTAGATAGACCATTATTGAAAGATTAGTTCTCATTCAATAAATCTGAAATCACCAAAAGGTACAGCAACACATTAAAACATATGTAGTCATTAAATACATAATTCATTTATATGTGTTAGTTGTACTCAGGAAAAATAATTGTCTACACATTTTCAAAGTTTTAGTCATGAGACGTTTTAACTAGACATACTTATGATCTCTTTCAGAATTTACACAGTATGGTTCTGTGAAAAGAAAATTTGAGATGACTGCATTGTTTACTACTGTTTTTACGATATAAATGAGATGATGCTGAAGGTGATAATGACTTTGTTGTTTCTGAAAGTAATAAGTGATTATTTTGAATCAAGGTCATTCGGAGGAAGTAGCATGTTAAAGCATTCATAAAAATGTTGTTTCTCATGATCAACAGTTTTCCAGTAGAAGTTCCACTCCCATGCAATGTCACCCTTCCTCCATCCTTCAGAGTGTAGATAACATCTCAGCTTGCACAAGCACACCAGCATCTCTGATGGCACTGTGACCCCTACCACTCCTATCCCTGTATTTTGGAATTGTCATATCAAAATGTCAAAATACTCATCATCCAGAGATGGTCATAATACAATTTTTGGTAATTTGGAACAAATTCTGATCATTCTTTACTTTGACATCTTCACTTGGAAAATGAGAGAAGCAATGCTAACTTCTCCACGGGGGTTTGATGAAAATTTGTGGGTGGAGAAATTTTTTCCTCCTCTAAAAGAGGAGTTCTCTAGGAGATAAACCTGGTAAGAGAACATGGGATTTGCAGGCAATAATTAGCTGATCAAGGCAGAAAGCAAATGGTCAGCCCAGGCCCATGTATGGGGTATGATACCTCAGCCTCGGGGTCCTGGGAATGTCCCAAGTCCCTGCTTCCCTCAACCACCTTCCCACTTCTTCACTGTGTCTTCCTCTTCCAGTCCTTGGTCTTGTAATGTCACCTTTACAGCACTTATGGGCCATCCTGATCTTTTTTTTTGTAGCAGTCCCAAATAAAATGAAGCTTTTAATACCACAATCAACTGCACACTCAAATACTCCCACAAGGGTGATATGCAGACTTGTTAGAGGGCAGACTTTAGCACCAAAATGATCTGGAGTTGAATCCTACCTCTTCCATACACCATGATGCCTCACCTACTATGGAAACAATAGCAAATTATTGGGGGATCAATGAAATAAACTCATAAATTAACCGTGACTGGCACATAATCCACTCTCAATTGCTGTTGATTATTATTATATAATTTATGCATCAGATCTTGAGAGGATAGGGTGTAAAGCAAATAATGTTTTAGCATATCTGCACTAAAAGGAGCCTTGAAAGTCATCTAGTTCTGTCTTATCTCACAGATAAAGAAGCTAAGGGCCAGATGTCACGGACTTAGTCAAAGTCTGACCTTCTGAGTGCAAAGTCCAGAGCGTGAACAGAGTCTCTCAGTTCCATGCTCAGAGCTGTTTCTCTTGCCCCTGGCTGTCAACTGGGGTACCAGGGCTGGGGGTGAGGTAGAGAATAAGGGTGCAAGAGATGGGGAAGATAAAAAGCAAGACAGGCTGAAATGGGTGATAGAAGCTTTCAGGCAGGAGGAAGGGCAGCCTCTCTTGGATGAAGCGCCTGCAATGCACAAGAGCCGTGCAGTGCCACGGGCACGTGGCTGCAGGACGTATCTTGTTACTTCCTACTGTGTATGCATCATGAAGTCTTGATTTCCTGTGTTTCCTGCAGCCTCAGCCTCAGCAGGGTGTTCTCAACAGCCCCGCAGGTGCACAGCCTGGGGTGCCTCGTGAATAGTGCCCATAGCCTGGGTGGGCAGTGTGTGAACTGTGGGATCATTCATCATGTCCTGAGCCTGAAGCCTGAAGGTTGAGCTGATTGTGTGTACTAAAAATAAAATTAGCCATTTCCATTCGTTTAAGATTCAGGTAAACTTTTTTCCTAATGCAGAGATTATGAACTTACAGTGAATTGCAGAAGATGATTAGGGACAAAAAGATCTTTTGTCCACAATTTGAAACTGACTTGGCTAAATCTGTTTTGGGTAAAGCAAAATCAATGTGGTTTACCAAATAGATTTACTTAAAAAATAGTAGTTATTTCAAGCCTAAACAAACATCTCCAAACCAACCAAAGTGATCAAATTATCTTATTTTATAGATCTCTATGTTATTAAAGTTTTATGTAATTAAATTAAATTTTTATCATTTAATTTATTTATATTTTAGTTTAACTTATTTACAATTTTATGGTAGAATTAAAGAATAATTTTTATTGCTCTTTTATGTCCAGAATCAGTGATCCCATAGTTACAATGGTGAATATTTACCATTATTACCAAGATAATTAGGTATCTTCTCACTCCTCTCTATAAATAAGGAGTAATCGTTCACTCACATCTTATACCACTTAGATTTGAGATCTTTCCTGATTGCACAGAAAGAAATCTTAAATTCAAAGGTATCATGAATCATTTTTACAAGTCTAGGATCCCTAAGTGTCATCTTTAATAATATGCTCAAACCTGACATCTGATACTTTCAACTGATGCCACTTAGGAAATGTAGTATGTGTTACGAATAGACAAGTGACTTGTTAACATGATAGGTGTATTTTACTTGGATTTTTCCCTTGAAGTTTTGATTAGCTGTCAACTATTTCCCCAAAGGTAGTATGCTATCCACCTCTTTATCATTTTTTAAAATTTAATAGGCTTATGAACACACTATTATATCCCAAGGAAATTATTTGACTTTAAAACAAACAAAACAGAAAACTTTTCCATGCAAATAGTAATATTACTTAAAGGATCATCTAAACTCTGGTAATTAATGACACATTTAGGGACATTCTGGTAGATTCAGAACAAGTCTCTAAACTTTGCAGTTTTCTTTTTCTTTTCTTTTTCGTTTTCCAAAGTATCACAACTTTCATAGTATTTAACATTATGTCTAAAGTAAGACTGAAGCAATTGTTCGAAGTAATGTAAATTCAGATATTATGATTGTTTGGAACATGGACTTCAACATAGATACATAGACAGGCACACAGATAGACAGACAGATAGACAGATGAATAAATACATGGAGATGGATATTTGACTTAGTTGATCAAAGATAGTTTATTTGCCAAAACAATGAGTGTTCATGAATATAATTTCCATTTTTATATACATTGACTTTTCACTTTGGGAGTTTAACATCTTAGCTTTTTTTCCTGATTGTATTAATGTGGGAATTTGTGATCTCTCCCGAGGACTGTGTTGGCAGGAGAGAATGAACAGACGAAATGAGAGGAGCTGTGCTCACGGGTGGAATCACACCACTTCTCGTACTGTATTCAAACAATAGGAATTTAACTTAGGAAATTAAATTCTTATTACAACAAACATTCTTGACCTGTTCAAGAGAAGAGATGAAGTAGTCCATGGCATAAGCAGATGCTTGGGCCTGACATTCAATACTTTTATTACCTCTTTGTGAAACGACCCTTTCCAATTTCGTAAATGAAGAAAGTGTACAGAATGAGCCTTAGAAATCATCTGGTTCAGCTCCTCATTTAATAAATTTAGTGGGTCTTCCAGGGAAGCTTAATAACTCACTCAAGATCACACAGCTCATGGGGGCGGGCCAGCTCATTCTTCAGATTCCTGGTTTTTTCTTGCTCTGTAACCCACCCTCGAGAAAAACACAGAAAAAACCATCACACATCACCTGGGCACAGATTATTAGAAGCCAACAAGAACAGAGAGTCAATTCGGTTTCCTGAGCACATTCATTGAGGTGAAATTGAGAACTCAGACTGCCTTGCAGAGATGTGACCTATTGTATTCTGACTGACTGAGAGCATCTCCAGGTATCCATGTCTCCAGCACAGAAGAAAAGACTTCCCAGACTCAGTTTACACACTTCTACAACTGTGTTTCCTCTGTGAAACACATCCTTTAAGAGCAAATCTCAAGCCACACTTTATTAGAAAAACTCTGTTAATTGATACCAATGAACAAACACGGGATTTTCCAATGTTTTATTTCATTCAAGACTAAGACTGACCCACACAGTACTTAACATCTTCTTGATCATGATTATGAATATTGGGGTCAGGTGTATTGAGTGAATTACCAAAGTTCACCCAGTAAAGCTGAGATTCAAACCCAAGTTCCTGATGAAACCCTCCTTTCCACCATGTCACGGTGTAAACCACCAAGACTGACGTGGAGCTATGGAGAGACAGCAACGTCATAAATCCCAGGATGGCCTATGGGATGCCAGGTCCTGCTCACGGCAACTGCTCACACCTTGAGAAGCCAGGCACACCGGCCCATTGTGCCTTTTTTGCCACATAAGCTTGGCTCTCATTCCTGTATGGTCTGATCAGTAGAGTGTGTCCTGCTTTAAAAGAATTTTCAGAAACTAAGAGAGATCATTTTCATCTCAAAACATGACAATCTGTTGTTTTAAGTAGTTATCACATATGTGGAAAGCTTTCTAAAAATATTTGGCATTGAAAAAGAGGGAAAATAGTGACATGTAAATATTTGATTATAATTTCCATTGAAAGGTGTTTTTATATACAGTGTTTCATATGCAGGATCTTGAAGTGCAGGTGATGCACTGGGCCGGTCACTTACACCTTCTTCCCCATGCGACAAAAGTTCTCTCTGTGGTGAGCCTTAAGTCAACAAAGCTCCAGCTTATCACAGGTTAGGACGTGAGAGCAGGAAGAAAAATAGCCCTTGATTGAGAATGTTCCCAAGTCTGAAATGATATACTCTTAACTCTACACCTGGTATATACAATGAAAACATGGACACATATTGGAATATTGAATTTGGGTTTTAGGTGCGTGATGGTGGGCATCCACTAGATTGCCCAAGAGTCGAATCTTTTTGCTTGCTTAAAGAAATGTGAGCACATTAGGACAGTGAGATGATATGGGGTTTGCTTTTCTACTGGAGTCATTTAGCAATTCACAATCGATTCCTACTTGTTTACAGACTGCTGGCAATTGTTGCCTTAATGATACTACTGACCAAGGAGATATTTTTACTCTCCTTTGGAAATGCTGTGGTTACAACTCTATACTTCTCTGAGTCTAATCTGTAGTCACATTTTGCCTACCATATAATGAACTGTTTTTACCAGTGATGTACATTCAGTTTAGTTCTTGAGACCGTCTACCACTGATCAACCATCTAGTGATTAAACTGGTACACCAATCTTTGCTAAGTCCACCAGAAATGATAAGATTTGAGTAAAGGTTGTGTGCCCACTCACGTAAGTTTTGTCTAAGTGTTACTGTCCCCTGTTAGCCCCTAGTTTGCAAGTATCTGAGTAGTAGCCTTTCCAAATTATTTCCTGTAAAGGAATGCTTTCTTTTTTCCCTATAAAAGTGTACAAAGAAAAAAAAAAGAAAAAATTTTTTTATGCCTAAGCATATGAATGGAAGCAAAACCAAAACAAAACAAACAATGTGAATGCCTGGGTAACTCAGGCTAAAATTCATTTCCCACAAAATATATGGGCACTAAGGTGCACAGATTATTCTAATAATTTGCCCCATTTTTTTTCACCTAAACAACTTCCCCCACCCATTCATTCTGGTGTGGACACCCCAGGTGCTACTACAACCTGAAGTTGCTGGTGTCTTAACCACACATACGCTTCCCACAGAACTCTCCCACGGATTTCATTTGACAATCCCGATACCTCCTAGGACAAGAGGCGGGTAATTTTGCTCCCATTTTATAGATAAGTTCACTGGGGCCCAGAATGAAGAGCAATTAGCAAAGCCTTTTAAGGTTCTTCTGACTAACAAGCAGCAGCATTGTTTAATCTGTGTGGACTGATTTCACTCACAGCCGTGAAGAAGCAGAACAGCAAGACGCTATCTCCTTTAAATGAACTAAGCAGAGACATTCCCCAACGGCTCTGCTGCCGTGACAGCACATCAGCAGTCCTCCTGCCTGAACAGTCCCACCTAAAATATGAGAAACGAGGGCAGGCAATGCCTCGTTCTACACAGACTTGCATAGACCAAAGACATAATCACTATGATAGCGAATGGGATGTGAAAATACGCAGCCCTTGGAAATGGATTAAATGCACATACATTTTGTAATGAGTGACTGTAATGAAAGTCAAATGAATTATAATAAAATATGGAGTTTTAAAAAAGAAAACTACTCAATGCATAATGTTGCTGGGAAAACATTTAACAGTTTTTCACTGCATGCTATTGTCAAAGTAAATAACTACCCAAGACAAACTTACAAAGTGGTTTTAACTCAAATGTGATGCAGAAAGTCAGTCATTTAATTTGTTAATTAGTATTATGCCAGAAACTATCTATTCAATATGAAGCAAATATGTTTACAATCTTATATGCCATCTGTTTAATAGATGGGAGAATACTTAGAGCTGGATTCTCAAAGAGGGTTGTTGGAAATTTGTTCCACAATTAGTGGAGCAGATTTTTTAATTCTGGAAGAATTTTGCATGTGTGGGGAGCACCTCCACTCAGAAGACAGCACACTACAGCGCTGCTACTCAAGACTAGCGATGGCTGTAATGGATTTCAGCAGATGCTCACCAAATTTAAGGAGTGAAAAAAATATTTTAAAAGATACCTATGAATGCTTTGATATATCTATACGAATATAACACTAGTTCACAAAAAGTAGAACTGGTTTTGCACAATACAATTTTAAGCACAAATCTATAGGTAACATAAGGCTTCATTAGCTGACGACACACACTATTTCTGTAATCAGCAATTTTTCAAGATTTCTTGTAAGAAAGCTTCAATTAGGCAGCATATTAGCCATTGAAATGAATTTGCAAGGTGCTTTTAAACTGCTGCTTAAGAATGGATTTTAAATCATTATTTGGGAGAGATATGAAAATAAAATTGGTGATAATCAAGTGTCTTAGTGGAAGTGTGACTTCTTAGAGTGACTCTGGCTCCGGAACAGACTGCATTAGCAGCGCGTCCACATGCAACCCGAAGTCCCTGGACAAAGTCTCTCCCGACTGTGGTCTTCTCTCCCTCTCCTCTCATCTCACTGCTGAAGAGAACCCACCTCGACTCAATTTTAGACTGTTTACATTCCAGGATGGTCTCCTTGACTCATGTAGCACTACTCTTCCTTTTTCATCAAAGACGCTCCAGGTTTTATAGCTATCGCTTTTGCTCATAACATCAATTATCAGTGAAGTACATCTTTAGGAATTTGGCTAACTACATTACTCAGTATTTGTGACCAATATTTCTCATATCCCTCATATTGCCAATCATTCACATGCCAATAAAGCTTTCTTTTTTTTTTTGCCATTACTATGAAATATAAGCGTGCTCTTTTAACTCTTGCTAACAAATCAAAATACAAATCTCCATATGACATTTACCCATAATTAACTCTCCTCCTCACTGTCATTTACCAGCACAGAGAAAACCAGTTCTCTATTTCAGCTCATCTGTTAGCTTCAAAGAAAATATAATATTTATATTTAAAAACTCACCTTCCTCTGTGTGTGTGTGTGTGTGTGTGTGTGTACATGTTTTCTTGTGTTCCGCTGGAATTCCCGTAAGATATGCAGTTCTTGAAAGAAGGATGAAAAAGATGATTTAGAAAAAAAACTGATAATCATCATGCAAATGAATTAACTGTTTTGTTAAATGGCAGTTTTTCCTCTCTCCCTCTTTACTGTGCCTGTTCAGTTTTCCTCCAGACCTCTTCCCCAATGAGTAGGTTTAGCGCTTATAATATATGCAATTTTCAAGGAATGAAATCTGACAGTGATATGTTATGATACTTCGTTCCAACATTTAAGTCACTTTTCCTTCTGAACTTTTTTGGGCCAATGTGTTAACAAGAGCTCATAAGCTAACCTTATGAACTCTGGCCTTTGGAGAAAACAGTTCCTGGGATTCTGAAATGTCTGTGTTTCCATAGCATCCAGGCTGGTCAAGCTTTTCCTCTTCATGTGATTTTATAATGTGCTCATAGGATATCCCCAAGCTGCAGAAAATATACCTGGGTTTGGAGACGATTTTTCGACAAACTGTAGTTATCTCCCCAAATATGTTTCCACAGCTCTTGAATCATTTCTTAATGATCATCTAATTCTCAAAATGTTTGGAACATACACAGCACATCCACTATTTGTGTAGACACATAGAAACATACGTACATTAATTCCTGCAGCTTAAGAGTGTCGGGACCCTATCTCTCAAGTCAGTATGAAAATTTTTGTACAAACACCTACCCAACCCTGCCTTCATGTCTTCAAAAAAATTGCATTTCTGGCTAACAAGGTTTAGCCGAACAGGCACCTGATTCCCCAGACCTTCTGGACACAATACAGAAAGTCCGGTGGAGACCTTACAGGATTAAACCCATTGTAACATTCTGAAACTCAATTCATCTGTTCCTAATAGTGTTTCAATAGTATCCTAGTAACCTCTTCTGTGAAGCTTCATCTGGTCTGTATTTGCAAACACTATTAAAAAAAAAAAAAAGGGGCCTTGCATTCAGGGGGGAAAAAAAGGCTGTGTTAAATCTCTTCTCCGAGCTGCCGGGGAGAGGTGCAGGCTCCACTGTGGGCAAGAGCTTGCCAGCATGCCATATGGGAGTCATGGCTGGGACTTTTTTTTTTCTAGAATAATTAAATGTTGATGGCAGAGTTCAAATGGATCATTAAAATTCAAAAGTGTAAGAAACAGATTTTTTCTTATGTTGCTGAACGCTCCAGAGGGCTGAATAGCTGGCAGAAGTGAGGCAGGCTGCCGCCCTGTGATCAGCGTGCGTCGGGATGGTGCTAATTTGATCATAATATAGTCATCTCTGAAGATTACAGCTATTCAATTAAATATTCTAATTAACCTGAAGTATTAGGCAAATGATACTAATTACAAATATTCTCCTGAGATTCGCAGCAATGAAAATCCCACTTGCAACTGATACTTCTAGCCAATGTTTCGTAACACAATGTCCTATATCATAGGCTTTCAGAATATTAAAATGCAGTTAATTTGCCTAAACCTCATTTGTTTAATGGCATTAGCATTTTGTTTGAAATTGTAATAAACGTACATCCCGCTTTCAAGTAAAATTTAAAATGAGTGTACTCTTGGGGTAACTTAAGATTCCTGTTTACAGACCTAGCACTTTATTCAGTAAGCGGAACAGTTTGAGCTTAACTTTCAGCCATTAAACATACTGAAATTGTTTAAAAATGCTAATAATTTGTCTTTTCAAATAAGAAAAAAAAGAAGATATTTTGCAGTAAAATTCCACGATGCCGCCCACGTGACCGCTCTCCTGCTGCGAGGGCCCCTGCCTGAGTCTCCTTTTCCTCCTAAGCGCCCCGTCTGCAGGGCGGCTGGGGCTTCGGGGGGCCCTTTCCACAAGAGAAGCTGCTGTACCCCTCGTTTCACTGAGCCAGTTCCTCTCTCCTCTTTACATTATATTTACCCCCTAAGGTAGTGGGATGTCTGTGTAACCAGCCTTGGAGCTGCAATGAGACTCTTATCATCTCAGACACCCCCACCCCGCCATCAGCCCCATGCCTCCTGCGTGGTCCTCCGCGCCTGCCAGGGCCTCCCTTTCTCGGCCCCTCCCCAGCCGCATGCATGAGACCCCTCCCGCTAGACCTGAGCCACTCTTGCCCTGCTTGCATCTAGGGACAGCACCTATGCCTTGCACCAGGTCGTGACTCTCACTGACGCCGAAGCCTCCGCCAACAGCCCTCGAAGTCGAAGTCGTGAACCGCGTGCACAGCGAGCTCAGGAGCCTGAGCGCGTGCCAGCAGGTGAAGGCTGGCATCGCGCTGGCTCTGCGGGGCTCCATGGCCGTGTTGCAGTACAAGTTAGAGGCAAAACGGAGGTGCCGGCGCACACTGTGATTTATGACCCAGTAGAGACAGAGAGGAGGAAGAAGCGGCTGTCCGTAGCCTGAAAGTGGAGACACGGAGGCGTTTGTGGAAGTGACCGTGCCCCAAGGGACGAGCCTCCATGAGTCAGGACACTGGAGCTGGGAAGGGATGGCTGTTGCGCTAAAAGGTTTAGTTGTTTAGCGACAAACACAGGCTTTGGAGGAGGAACCGTCAGGAAGAACAGGAGGTATGAGAGCCTGACTGTGTCGCACTCTGGCCAGTTCAGGCCTAGACCCCAGCACGCACCACAGGAGGAAGGGAGCGGGGCCATGCCACCTTTGTCTATGCCGGGAGTTCGTGCAATGCGACCCTTTACAGATACGTCCTCAGGGGAGGGAATATGCTGGGATGATTTACCTTTACACGCACTGATGTGATAAAACAGTGAGAGCAGGGGTAAGGGCATCCCTCTCTATACAGTGAATAGAATGGCATAACAAACACACGAGAAGCCGACAACACTGTCCGGTGTACACGTTTACGAGGTGGCAAACACAAAGAAGGGATCGCTTTGGGGGGCGGGATCTCTGCACTGGTGGCCCCTGATGTGGCAGTGAATGTGCTCTGCGGTGGACTCAGCGCCTCTGCCCTGCAGTTTCATCCAGGATATGTGAAATCTTGTGCTGAGGAAAGGGGTGTTTTTTCCAGGACAGTTAATGCTGAGGGTGGAACTTCAAGCACACAGGGGCACCCCAATGTCAAGGGGACTCGTGCATCAACAAGCCGGCTGCTGGGTGCACACAACCAGTGTGCACAGCTGCATGCGCCACAGAGAACAAAGCATCATTATGTAAGAGTTCTGAAAAAGATCACTTCCTTTAGAGGGAAAACCTGTTTGCATGGAGGATGATGTCTTCAAGAGTGTACAGGAAGTGGTGAGAGCTACTCTAGAAGATTCCTTGGCAGGATGTAATTGCTTGATGGTGAACTGGGGTTTGGAAACACGTCTGTGTTCTCAAGAGCTTTCCTTAGTAGCTAGTTAGTATAATGGGCTAGTGAGCATAGAACAAAAGCTACATGCAGCATTGAGATAAAATTGATATTCTGGTGATTCTCCCTCATCGTGGATGCTGCAGGCCTTACAGTGCGTCAAACACGCTTTGTGTTTCGATGACTCTAAGTCTGGGTTTTCCTGTCTCAACCCCTCAGCACAGGCCTTACCTACTGCTCTGGCTGTCTGCAATGGCCACCGAAGGGGCAGCAGAGAGCCTGAGTCCTGCCACCAAAAAATAATTTAAAAAGGAACAAATGAACTAGAAATAGGTGGATGAAAGAGAGACATAAGAAAAAGAGAAAGTAAAAACTCTGAAAAGAAGCAAGATCTGAGAGCTATTATTTGGGGTTTCAATCGGCTCTTCAAAGTGCCAAGAGTTCCAATTCTGGAAGCTTTTCTGTCCCTTCCCTCTTCCTGAGTGTGGGGCTGCTAAAAACAGGTAATATGAGAGTTCTGAGTGAGATAGGCTGCCCAGTGTTACAGCAGCCGGTGTGGAACACGGCCTGTTTTCCTAAACACTTTTTGTTCTAATGTTTTCATTTTCTCTTAAATATTTGATATGATTGATGGTACTCAGATGGACCAAGAAATTGGGAATTTTTGTTGGATTGTTTATGTTTGTGTTGTTTTTTAAAATTTAATTTTATTTTAACTGACACATTGTAATTGTACATATTTATGTGGCACAATCTGATGTTTTGATACATATGTATGTTGTATAACGATTGGGTCAGGGTAGTTAGCTTATCCATTACCTCTATCGTTTCTTTGTGGTGAGAACACTGAAAAGTCCCTCTGCTAGCTGTCACGTAATAGTCAAAACTTAACTGTTAACCATAGTCACCCTACTGTGCAGTAGAACTCCAGAACTCATTCCTTCTATCTAATTGTGATTTTGTACTCATTGGCCAACCTCTCCCTGCTTTGCCTCCTTCCTTCCCTCTCCAGTCTCTGGTAACCACTGGTCTACTCTCTGCTTCTGTAATATGAACAATTTTTTGCATGGTTTTTGTCTTTCTATGCCTGGCTTACTTCATTGTATTTTGAGGTGAGCATGGCAGCCTCAACTTTCCCAGCAAAAAAAACAAAGATACTTACTCAGAAGTGATATTTTTAAGTTGAGGTAGTCTATATCCACTCAGTAGTGGATGGAAGAATCGAGTGACTTTTGACATGAAATGATTTCAGTTTAACATGAGCCTGTTGCTGAAAAGCACCTACAGCCAGCGTCCAGGAAGGCACATTAGTGTGAATTTGGTATAACTTCTCTTGTTTGTTGCTTTCAAAAATTCCCTCCTCCTGACTTCCCACTCTTTCTGGCAGACATCCTCTCCCCGCACCATGGCTCCCTAGATCGTGGCTCTGCATTCTCCAGTGGATGCCAGGCCTGGCCTCTGGGGCTTGCTTGGCAGAGTGGGGTGACTTGGCCACCCATCAGTGCATGCATAGCTGGGCTCATCTGGGGAGGCAGAGTCCAGGGGCCAGCACCTTCTATTGTCCACAGCAGCCTTTTGTCTACAGCTTTAGCAATCTCAGAATTATTCACACCAAAGTAAGCCACACTCTTACACATTCCTTTTGTGTGTTTATGTGTCTGTGTGCAGAAGGGGGTGATGTCTCCACACCTCAGCTGATAACTGGATACTGGAATGATAATTTACTCATTTTCTGTGATACCCAGAAATGTGGTTCATGCAGATGCCTGGACAGTATATAGCATCAAGAATGCCCATGTGTGCATGAGAAATATGGAAATACAAAAACACAACCGACCACAAGACTGCTGCAACTACCAGAGGCAATTCCACACAGAATACTGAGCCATGTGGGAGCAGGCAAGTGCAAAAGCCTGTGAAGTAAACTATTTTGTGACATGTTTTTATGACATAATTATATTGATCTGAAAGACACTCATCCAGAACCACAACCTTTTATACCCCAAGAAAAAATCCCGAGCCCGTATAATCTTTTCAATCACTTGATATTCATAGTCTTACTCAAAGGTCTCTGAATATGTCATGTGTGTAATACTGACGCAAAATTTGGCACCGTAGTCACTACCAGCAATATGTTTCAATAAGGTAATTTTCTTGCTGCCTAAGAACATCAGCAGGGTGCAATCCGGAACAAAAACAGAGTATGACATCTTATTTAAGCATACATCTGGAGGACAAAACTATACTTTATTAAAGGAAAATGGGATTTCAAGATTGTTTTGACAAGCAGTGAAAACGCACACCTCAGTTTACATACAGTACTGTATGGATATGTGAGGGGCTTTTGCTGCTTAGTGGGGAAAGCCTGCGAGATTCAAGGGAGTGAGTGGGTGCCAGGTTCTGCAGCAGCGTGTATGGGAAAAGGAGACGTGCCCATGCGGCATCTATTTTATTTTCCATTTTTGCTTTCTTGATGTTCAGAATCAGAACATCATTAGTTCTCTGTGGATAATGCAGGTAACATTCTTCCCCTTTTAAAAGTCAACCAATGACAATCCTTCCTTTCTAAAAATTTTATTAGGGTCAACCTAATTCTGTACATGTGAGGGGAAGAAAAGAACACATTCTTTGACCTTCTTAAATCAATTTAAGCATTGAGATTTAAAATAAATACTGAAAATAATGTCAGATTTTAAAATACCAGCTGTGCTCAGACACTCGCCTTCCTTTAAATCACCTGCTTTTATAGCTTTCCGCATCGTTATGACTCCTCTCAAAGCCTGCCAGGGATTTCAGACCTCTGTCCCTGATTTTGATGTGTGTTTACCTAGATTTCTACATCAAAATGGTCAAAACAGTCACCATTTCACTTACTTTGAGCGGCATGAATTCCTGAGTTAATCACCTTACAAATGTGTCTGTGAAAACCAAGCAGAACACGGGTCCAGCTCTGATGACTGGAAATTGCACGACACGTTCTTCTATTGAATTATTTAACTTAACTGCACCTGTGGAAGAATCCACTCGGGTTTTTATTTTGTTTTTTCTTTAGAGAGAAAGCATAGACTATTATTTGAAAAAGGGTAAAAATACATTAACAATAAGCCAAATTAAACAATAGAAAACATATTAACTAGAGGGGGAATTTTTTTTAAAAATCATCTTACTGTACAAAACAGACACAATTATGATCCTAGGTTTTTCAACAATAAAATTGTTTTGAAATTACCAGATTTTTATCCTACCATATTTTCAGAAATCATTCTATGATTTGGTTAGTTTTGTGGGGCTGGAGAAGAAGGTGCATTAAAGAACACATTTTAAATATTTAAACTGAGATAAATTCCCAAACAGAATTCCTTTAGTGATGTCACATATGAATTAAGCAGTTTGGGATGATTATATGCTCAAAAATATCTAAAGATCATTTATTAGTACACTAATCAATTGAAACCTTTCCAGCCACTTTCGTTCTGAAACCTTAAAGGCACCGGGAAGTCAGTCGCTCCTTGTTTATCTCAAAACAGATGCATGCTTTGAGATGATTTGTCGGCCAATAGCAAATAATTAGACTATCATGTAGGACAAAAATAGTAGAGACTGCTGAAAATAGGGAACGTTTTAAACACATGCTATTAGCGTTTTTAGAAAAGGAGCTCCAGCCCTTTTATCAGTAACATAATTCTGCACCGAATAGGAATAAAGGAGAGGAGAAACCTTCCAAGGGCCTCAGCTCAGTCAGAAGGTATCGACACCGCCTTCGGCTAATCCCTGTGTGATCTATACTGTGTGTCCGGCCGCTGTGTGTGCATATTTCCAAGAGCCCTGGTGGGAAGGGAGGGTGTCATCTGCAGACCGAAGCTCTCCTGTAGGGCTAAGCCTGGCAAGCGTCCAGCAGGGACAGTGACAGGTGCATGATCGCTCTCTGGATACCGATGGAGGCAAGATCAGGTGAAGAACCATCAGGACCCGGCTCTGCTCCCCAGCCCCCCATTTGTGTACCCCTGAGACATTTTATTTGGGAAAAGACAAAAGCATTGGGGCTTCTCCTGCTTTTATGAGAAGTCCCTGCAGTCCGCAAAAGAAAAAAAGAAGATTAAGAGATGGTTTATGAGATGGGAAGAAAGAGGCTCCCAGACAGGCTCTGCTGGTCCAGGTGGGCAGGGTTCTGGTCTTGCTCTCATGACAGAGCAGAGAGGGCTGCAGAGAGACAGAGGCCATGTGGGAGACACAGAGGCCGGCCTTCTGTGCGCTGAACTTGACTTCGCTCACAGAGACCTGTAGTTTTTCCACATTTCATTCACTATAAAGTGTATTCCATACATCAAGATATAGAATATATAGCAGAATGTATTCCTCACAGAACACAGGATAAATATTAAAACAACGTTACCATAGCCACACAATTGCACTAATTTTTTTTTTTTTTTTTGCACTTTTGGTTAATTATGTAGGATTAAAGTAATGTATATTAAGATATCCATTAGAGGAAAAATACATTTTTCAAAGAATGCTCAATGACTATTATTTTTATTGTTTTTAGCACTGATTTTCATGCTCCTCCAAGATAATATCTAACTCCCCATCAGCACTCAATCTACCCTTATGAAGTTGGAAGCAGGGAAGTTTTTCTGATACTCAGAACTCAAAGAAAAGGGCACAGAAAATATAATGGGTTTTTCAAAATTACACAAGGCAGCGGAGGAGATAGAAAGGAGGGGGACAGGCTGGTCTTTCCCGGCCCTCACAAGAGCTGCACAGAGCCATGGTCTCTTTGGGCTGACAACACGTAGCTCATTCCTTAGCTGGTGACAGACTGCCATTCACCAGACCCATTAACTAGGAACTGCTTGCCCCACTGACACGTGCTTTTGGTCTAGACGCAGAAACAAACTTCTGGTGGTGAAGTCGGAGCCAGGCCTGCTGTGCAGACCCCATGCCTATTCTAGAGATGGTGCATAATAGATGTTCAACACCATCAGATGAGTGAGGGAATAAAGGAATAAATATGCACCAATCAATAAATTCAAAGCCAGATTGTCACACTCAGCTCTGTGTCCCCCACAGCCAGTTGTGGCATTTGGCATCTTTATGCTCTGAATGTGTGTAGCCATATGACAGCATTCCCAGATTTCAGATTAGGCTGTCACTGTGTCCTGAACACACAGATCTATTGACTGCTGAGCTAATGTAATGACCACCAGTGCAGCAATCCCTTTCTGCATTTTTTCTCTATGGAAATACTCAAGTAAATGGGTCTGGGTTGATTGGCAGAAATCCTGTTTTCTGAAGGAAAATGTAGTTATTTGTTTGCAAGTCAGAAATAAATTTCAAAAAATTAAACAAGCAAACAATATTTTTTAAAACTGCTTTCTATTTTTGGCTTTGTTTTGAAGCTTAGAGAAACATAGCCCTTAGAAAATGTAGTCCAGCCTCGTATTATTTTATCCTAACACTTTCACCCACCATCAATTCTTAATCCAGAAGCTCATGTAGGGAGTGTTCTGGCTGAGTACACTAAGCTACCGGATGAGAACTCCAGGGGGAAGGTGCTTGGTTCAGACTTTGCCGTTACTCCTCTGCATCTCTGGACAAGCTACTTAGCATGGGAGCGTGTGTACACTAGAGCCTTCACCCTGAGCAACTCCCGGTGAGCGCCGTCGTGAAGCTCTCCAGTGTAAAAGTGACAGTGCTGCAGCAAGAACGAGCTTATTGAATGACTATTTTTATCCACCAAACCCTTTTTGGAAATTACAATCCTTTCTTTAATCAATTTATTATCACTGAGCAAGGGGGCTGGTTATGCTGTGAGCTCTGGTGTGTTTCAGTAAAACTGTGGAGCCCAGCAGAATTTCTTCAGCCAACACCGTATCCACATTTTCATTGTCCTGTAGAAACAGAACTCAATGCTTGGTGCTAGTGCAATGTGGAGACATTGCCTTTCATACCCACATCCCTGCTGCTTTCGATTGGACGCACACTGGCTCAGCAGGTCTTTGGATTTCTGTGCAAATTTTGGGACTCTCAGCTTGCTCATTACTATCTGTAAAAGGGGACTTGTCCCTAACCATCTCCTTCCGAAAATTACCAAGCAGGGCAACACGCGCAGACAGGAAGCAATGGAAACACTTGTTTGTTGGATGGCTCTGCCCCTGGAGACCTGGTCCCACTCCCTTGGCAGGACCAGGGGGGTGTTTAACTTGCTGAGCCTGAATGTCCTCTTCCACAACCTGAAGGCATTGGTATGGAGCAGTTAAGCACATCCTGGATTTACAACTCTAAGATCTGTGAGATTCCCAAACCTCAGTTTCTACTGCCTGCTAGATGGTTCCACCTCTAGATCTCACCAGAAATGCACAAGACCTGTCCCAAACACACTTACCATGTGTGGCCCTGTGTTTCCCGAGTTCACGCATGGATGCTGCCATTCTCAGGCTCCAGTTTTGCGGTTGTCTGTGAGGGCTCCCTTTCCTTTGCCTTCTACATCCGGTAGACCGTAGAGCTCTGTGATTCCAACTTTCATTGTGCTCCCAACTTTTCTCTTTATTTATTATTCTAATATAGTTGATTGCACATTTCTGTGGGGTGCACACAATGTAATCGTTTCTCGTGCTCCCAAATTCTCACTGCTGTGCCTGCTATTCCACGTCTGACCATCACACCTGTGGTCAGGCACAGGTGTCACAGTTCCTCCTCTCTCTCCCTGCCCCTTACCTATCCTTTCTTCTCGGGGGGGTGGGGTCACCTGCTTCAACTTCCAGACACAGCTCTGACCATAGCTGTTATTACTGAGCCCTAAACAGCCATCAGCTGACCTCCTGCATCCTCCATGAGGATGGACGGCGAAAACTGAGGCCCAAATATTTCAGTGACTTGCTTAGTTCACACAGGTAGTGAATGCAGGCCCAGGCTGTTGACCCAAGCAGGTGTGGACAGAGCACCTGCTCGGCTGTATCTGGGAGCCCCAGCTGTCAAAATCCTCCAAAGGTGCATCATTTTCTAATGAAAAAATTCCAAAATGCTTAATTTGAAGTTCCAAGTCCTCATCCTTTGACCCCTCACCCATGATTCTAACTGTCCATCCTTTACTCCTTTCCCACAACATGTGCACATGCACACACCCACATGCACACACCACACATATCCACATGCACACCCCATGCACACCACACCACACACTCAGTCACCTACAATGCACCACGTACATACCACACCCACACCCCCCACACATACCACACACATGCACACACCACATGCACATGCACACCCCCACACCCCCACATGCACACACCCCCACACACCACATGCACATCACACACATGCACATACCACACAGGCATACACATGCACACCACATACACACCACACACATACACACACCTGTAATGCACCACAAACATACACCCCCACACATCATAGCACATGCACACATAAACACACACACAGGCTACACCACACCCACATATGCACACACCATGTACCACACACACCACACCATACACATACATCACATACACACACCGCATACCACACATACACCTATACCATATACACACCCAACATGCACCACAAACATACACCACTTACACACAACACACACATGCAGAAACATATCACAAATACGTGCATGTGCATGCACACACACATATGTGCACGCACTTCTTATCCTGCCCTGGAATCATGTTAGATGGCTCAGGTTCCCCCAGCACACTGGGGCTCTCCCATTTCTGTGATGGCGTGTGTGTGGCTCCTGCTCCTGTGCTTCTTCAGCTGAAACGTGCGTCCCCTGCTAGAACCTGAGGACACATCTGTCGTCAGCCTTCGTGGTTCTTGTGTACAATACGTGGTGAACATGCCACTTCTCGCCTTCCCTGTCTGTTCAGTAGGTGGACAGGGACCTGAGCCTGGGTGCTGCAGTTATTTCTCTTGTGTCTCTCTCAGGACATGGTCCGGTGCTAAGTGTATACTAGGTTCTCCATAAAAGTTTCTAGAAAGGATGAGTTGATTACTTTATCATTTACCTTTGCAAATTATAATTCATTTTAGTATAAATTTTTATTAATTCAATAGTCACTAAATAATTGTGTAACTTTATATAATCCACTCATGTAAACACCTAGGGTATCAAATATTAAATGTTTCTGTATTTAAAAAATATTTATTGAGTGGCTACAATGTTCCAATTATGTTATGAGCACTTAATATAGAACAGAGAATGAAATAAGACAATGATTCCTGTCTACGTGGAGTGACATAAATCTTCCAACTATCCTGGGAAGGGAGGGCTGCTAGCTGGGGTTACCCCCCCACTGTGGTCACTAAAAAGACAAGGATACCCTCCAGGGTCACTCCACACCATGGACACTGGGAAGGGAAGGCTGCTAGCTAGGGACACTCCCTACTGTGGATACTGGAAGGATTGCTACCCAGCATTGCTGCATCATAGTCCAGGATGCACTGTGGAGGTGGGACACATGGTGAGTTTGTTGATAGCAGGAAAGGGCAGAATCAGCTCTTGATGCTAATTTTACTGCAACCCTTAAAAGAGAAAATATTTGCAGCTGTTCAGGCACACAGTAGCTGCAATACTGAAAACCGGAGATCTAAACTATCAAAACTTATGTCTTAACTCATTGGGAACAAAGCCTCTTTTGACACAATGAATGGCTATTTATTGTTTTTATTAGACCATTTTTTGATTACTTATTTTCCAGAAATATTAATGCATGTGATTAGGAGATAATGCTCCAAACCTTACTAACAGCATCACTTAATATACGGTAGAGGCTATGGAATACTTTTCCATAATCTGAAAAGTTCTGAATCTCAAAGCAGCCTGGTCCCAAGTGTTTCAGATCAGGTGTTGTGGATCTGTATCCAGAGCAGTAAGTCAAGTTTGGTTCTGAAACTTCAAGAAAGTTTAGAGTCATAATATAAAACATGGTGAAGACATGCAAATCGTTTCTTTTCTTTTTTTTAATCAAAACATAATTGCACATATCTGTGGGGTACAGCATTGCATATCAATACCTGTGTGCAATATGTGATTCTCAAATTGGAATCATCAATATATTCAACATTATACAATGAAATCCTTTTTTGTGGCCCTTTACCACTTCCTCACTAATCCTCCTCCCTCTCCCCCTTTCCCTCCTCTGGTGACCTCAGTTCTGTTCTTTCCTTTTGAAAATTCAATGAATTATTGTGATTATCGTATCTTTCTTTCTTTTTATTTATTTGTTTATTTTTTAGTTCCCACTTATGAGTGAGGACATGTGGTATTACTCTTTCTGTGCCTGGACTAATTCGCTTAACAGAATTTTCTCTTAGGTTCACCCTTGTTGCTGCTAATGGAAGACATGCAAATCTTATTTTCACAAAAATTCTTTGAAAACTCTTCAGGTCAATGGCTTAAATGCATCAGGAAGAAGAGACCCTGGAGTTCCATCTCAAAATGCCACCTTCTCCTAGCTTGGTAGTTCAGAGCAGCTACAAAATGGAAGGGGGCTCTGTCTCCTCTGCCTGTCTTGCTCCCCCTATGCAGTGTGCACAGGAAATGGAAAGTCCTTAGGGAGACCCCAATGTCATGACTTAAGTACACAGTTGGCCTTCTGTATCCTTGGGTCCTGAATTCATGGATTCAATCAAACGTGGGTCAAAAATATTCAGAAAAAAAATTCCACAAAGTTCCCCCCCAAAAAACAAACAAAAAAACCCCTTGAATTTGCCATGTGCTGAATACTATGTTGAATTGACACAAATTATGTGATGTGTAGGCATTGTATTAGGTATTTAAAAAATCTAGAGATGATTTAAAGTATAGGGGAGGATATGTTCAGGTTATATGCAAATATGATGCCATTTTATATCAGAGACTTGAGCGTCTGAGGATTTTGGTATCCACAGGGGGTTGTGGAACCAACAGAAGCAGATACCAAGGGAGGACTGTGGTTTATTTTGACCTCACCATGAATAATAATATCCAAGTGGTGGCAGACTCGGTTTGTAACTGGAAGATAACATGAATCTCAAAAATGCCAGAGGCCTGTCTTAGGAGGTCAGATCCAATTCCAAGAGTTCATGTTCCTCTGCCCAGTGATGAGTGGTACAGGGAGCCACTTTTCCTCACTTACCTAAGTGGCATCTCTTCTTCAGGTGTATTCACAGTGACATTGTGGATTTTTTGGATAATATCATGGCTAGAATAGAGTTTTGAGCTACTACCAGCCTAACGAGACTTTAGGGCATAGTGAATGAAGGTTACACCTAAGAAAGTGGGCAAAACGTTTGGAAGCTGAGCCATAAGTGTTAAAAACGTGGACAATCTGATTCAAAGCCAAAGTGTTTGCACAAATTAATTTGGAGGGATTTAATTGCTAAGCTTTTCTTTCCCTCACTTTCCCCCTGCCTTGATAGAGACCATCTTGCAGATGTGCATGGGTTCATCCACTCTAAGAAGTATAAGAAACAGTATTGTTTCTTCAAGGTCAGTATAGACTACAGGGTAGTGACAATCATGGTATTTTTGCCTACGGACTAAAAGAATTAATGAAAGGCTCTTGGAAGCCAAAGAGAAACCACTTTCAGGAGCAGTCATATGACATAGACTAATGGGCCCCTCCACACTGCATACCAGTCTACTGTTACGTTCTGGAATAAAGATCACAACTTTTAAAATTTGCCCTAGAAATTGTTAATTTCAACTGAGGACACCAGGCTTATTCCATAGCATTTTGAGTGGATTAAATGTAGCCTGAATTGAAAGTTGTATCAAGAACACCATCTACCGCCCAATCTGAAACTGACAAAAAACATCGGTCATGTAACAGAGGAATGGAGAGCAGTTGTTCTCAGCCTGTCTCTGTTGTCTGCACTGAGGGTCTCTGAAGCCCAAAGAGCGCAGGAGCTGCTGAGGGTCACAGGGGAAGGCCATGACTTTCCTCCAGGCACTGAGTGCTTGGAGAAGGGGGCACTTTCTAGAATGTACTCTCTACCTGACATTGTTGATTTCTGCTTGTTTTGTATGGAGAACAGCACTCTGTAGATCCCACTTTTAACTGCATTTATGTAAACTTTAACATACTTTTGCCTATAAAACAAATTTGCTGATTGATGATCAAATGTGTAGGTTTCATACACTTCAGTCCTGTTAACTATATGAACCCTTTTTTTTTTGATGTGGTTCGTACACCTCTGGAATTTTGTGTATGTATGAATCAAATCATGATTTAATTCTTAATAATTAAAAATGCTTATACAAGTCTTTTTTTTTTTTGTAAATGATCATTTCCAATGTATTGATGTTTTAAATTTAGACTTAAATATTTAGGTTTCTTTAAATAGGACTTATCTGTATGACACAGCCAGGCATACAGTAAACCACATAGTGCTGACCAACAATTTCAAGAGTATCTGTTAATCCTCATTTGCTGAGAATTCTGTATACATTTCCAAGAGCTTTGCTGGGCTTTTTTGATCCTGCTTTGAGAATGAGGGCTGAGACTCAGAGTGCAATTGTCTGTCTGACACAAAAGCCCACACTCTTCCCATTATTGTGAGATGAATTTTAAGTTATTTATTTATCCGATAGCCTCTCCACTTATTGGAACTCTTAGTATATCGAGATAGTTTTTATTCAATTTGGCAGTGATATACAATGCTTATATTTACTCTGCCACTCTGAAGGCAAATTACTTTTTCTTTAAACATAGTTTTCATGTACAAATGGTCCTGAGGGGTGCAGTTTAAAAAAATAATCCTATAAGACCTGGCATCCTAGGCTGCCCAGTATACTGACATGTTGATCATTTATCAGCAAAAGCTGGTTGGTTGATATGTGCTGCACAACGCAGATGCAGATGTAAAGTGGAGTGGTATAACAGGTCCATTGTCACTGTGAGACCTAGTCGACTTCAGACAGTCTTTTGAGAATCTTCCTGTGCCAACACACAGACGTAAACAATCTTGCACCGAGTGCGATGAGAGTCTGGGTTTTTTGTAGATGCCCTTTCTCAGACTGAGGAAGTTTCCTTCCACTCCTACTTAGCTGTGAGTTTTTAATCATGAGTTACTGTTAGATTCTGTCACCATTTCACTTTTCTTTTTTGTTTGTTCATATGGTGAATTACATTGATTCCTCTTTGAATGTTAAGCCAAACTTAGACTCTGGAGATAAACTCCAGTTGGTCATGCTGTACTATCCATTCTTCAGTATTGTTCAGTTCAATTTGCTAAGCATTTGTTTAGAATTTTTATATGTGTATTAGTGAGGAATATTGGTCCATAGTTTTCTTTTCTCATAACACCTCTGTCTGGTTTTCAAATCCAGGTAATACCGGCTTCATAGAATGAGTATAAAAGTATTCCCTCCTCTTTGATTTTCAGGAAGACTTTATCTAAAATTGGTATTATTTATTCATTATGTGTTTGATAGAATTCATTAATGAAGCCATTTGAGACTGGAATTTTCTTTGTGGGAAGGTTACAAACTACAATTCAGTTGTGATAACAACAGATGCAGGACTATTCAGGTTTTCCATACTATTTTTTCTGCATGAGCTTTGGAAATTTGTGTCCCTCAAGAAAGTTGTTCATTTCATTTAAGTTGTTGAATTTATTTGTATGACGTTCATAATATATTTTCTTATTATCCTTTTGATGCATGTCAATTTATAGTGATACTGACTCAATTACCTCTGATTCTGATAATTTGTGTCTTCCTTGTTTTCCCCAATCAATGTGTCTAGAGGTTTAAAAATTTTAGTGATCTTCTCAAAGATCCAGTCTTTGGTTCCTTTGATTTTCTTTATTGTTTCTCTGTTTTCTAATTTCTTCTTTTCACACTAATCTTTACTATTTCCACTATTTTGTTTACTATGTATTTTATTTGGTCCTTTTTTTCATATTTCTTTAAGTGGATACTGGGTTCATTGGCTCAAGACATTTCTTCTTTTCTAATATAAGTGCACATTGCCATCAACTTCTCCCTGAGTAATGCCTTAGTAGCATTCCAGAAATTTGATGTGTCATGTGTTTATTTTCATTTAGATCAAAATACTTAGTATTTTTCCTTTGATGTCTTTGAACTATGGGTTGTTAGAAGTGTCTCATTTAATTTCCAAACATTTCAGCATTTTTCAGAGATTATTAGATAACTGATTTGTGATTTGATTACATGTGGTCAAATAACATGCTTCATGAGTTTTAAATCCTTTTAAATTTGTTAAGACTTGTTTGATGATCCAGAATATGGTCTGTTTGGTAAAAGTCTGTGTGAACATGAAAACAATATGTACATGCTTGTTGCTGGGGTATTCTGTAAATGTCTATCAGATCCTCTTGCTTGATAGTGACACTCAGTTCTTCTGTATCTTTGCTGATTTTCTATTTAGTAGCTCTATCACTTGCTGAAAGAGGGCTGTTAAAATTACCAACTAAAATTGTGGATTTATCTGTTTCTTATTGCTGTTCTGTCAGCTTTTGCTTCAGTTATTTTGAACCTCTTTTTAAAATTTTATAAACCTTCAGATTTTTATATGTCTCCTTGGAGAACTGACTCCTTGGTCATCATGTAATGTCCCTTTTAGGCCTGGTGTTATTCTTGTTCTAAGAACTAGTTTGTCTGATATTAATGAAGAGACTCCAGCTTTCTTTGGATTAGTGTTTGCACAGTATATAATCCTCACTCCTTTTACTTTTGACCCACCTTTCCCTTTATATTGAAAGTAGATTTCAAGCAGACAGTATATAGTTGGGTCTTGCTTTTTGTCCAGTATGATAATTTTGATATTTAATGTATTTAGACTGCTTTAATGTGATGTAATTATTGATGTGGTTGAAAATCATCTGCTGTCTTGTTAACATTATTTGTATCTCACTTCATAAATTTTTATTATTTGCTCTAGTGTTAACATTAGACATCTTTGATTAGTCAGAGTCGGCCTTCACGTAACATAGCTGCCTCACATGCAGCCTACAGAATTCCTATCAATCCCTTGTGCTATTTTTAAGTATATTTTACTTTTATACAGCTCACTCCACTTATACTATTTGTGCTTCAGATGGGGTAGGTCTTAAGTTTCCCCTCCCACATCTGCTACTGGTTTGCCCAGCTCCTCAGGGGATGGTGTTTGTTGCTTCTCTAGAGGTTGGTGGCTTTGGTCCATAGGATAGCTGGGCTTTCCCTCAGTGGTGCTGACCCTGCCCCAGCTGGCACCTTGTGGGTGCCTTCTCTGGAGTCAGGCCAGCCCTAGCCTGTGTTGTAAGCATACAGAGATGTGCATAGAGAAGAGCCCATGGACAGGACCAATTCCCAGGGCCAGATAACCCCAGGCTTCTATGTTACCTCCCCAGCCAACACTCAGCCTTGAGCTGCTCAGTAAGCAATTTAGCTAGATTCTTCTGTCCAGTGCCTGGTGCCATCTGCCCACAAGCAAGTGACTAGGTTCTGTCTGTCCTTGCAGGAGCCTGCTGCTCCTTAGAATTTAAGTTGGCTGACTGCCATGCAACATCAGTTCTCTTACAGATTCAAAATGCAAGTTAAGAATTGGCAAATCTCCCACCTTTGTTGTTGTTGTTGTTTGAGTGGGAGGGAAGCTCTTTCTGGTTTTCTACACTCCAACTGAAAGCCAGGAGTCCTAATTAAGTTTTTCTTTTCACACATTTTCCCCGACTACCATCTCCATTCATTACTATGGTGGCTTTGAACGTACAAGGAAAACTCTGCCCCAGCTTGTGGGTAAGAGCCATCCTCCACAGAGAGGAGGCCACCTTCCCTGCAGCAAAGGACTCAGTGTTGGTGTTTCACTGCATCATCCTGGGAATACCACAGTATTTGACACACCAGGTGGTGATGAGAAAAGAAAGGATTAGCTTGTCCACGCCTGGCCTGGGTGGAACCAGAGGACATCCTGACATCCTTGGACGTGAGTAATGCCTTGGGGGGGAGGTGCATTTGAAGGGGGTTCATGTGTTCATGCAGTCTTAAACCTACTCATACATGAAAGAACATAGACATGGAATTTACTCATAAATGCCCTTTCAGAGAATTTGCCTAATTTCGCTAATGCTGACAGGTGTCTAGAATAACAGTCCAGTGGTGGACCCTGAGGATGTCTGATTGAGTGTCTCTCCTGTCTGTTGACATTTCCTGGGCTTTCTTATTTCTTCGAGGAGTTCTTAATAGAATGTCCAAAGACAGGCCTTTATTTTCTCTTATCCAGACAACATGGGAGATAGCACTTGGAGACAGAGGTGGCTGTGAGAACAGACTAGGGTTGTAAACATCTTAAGATGAAATGCTATTTTTGTGGGCCCAGGAGCACTCTTCGAAGGTCTTTAGTGACCAGTGCTTTAGGTGTGTGCTGTCTGTAGACTGAATGCTGAGTTTGAAGCAATGTAGGATGGGAAGCCAGAGCCAACCACTCAGAATGGAGCTCTCCGTGCTATAGCTACTCTTGATATTAAAATGAGAATCACCAGTGGAATGAAGATTCCTACTCACTAGGTTGAACAGAGAAGAAAAAACAACCACCCGTCTTTGCTTTGCTCTTACTCTCTGCTTGAGGATTTCCCCACGCACTTGCGTTTTATTGGCAATGTATTAAACCCCGTGGAAGACACTGGGGCCCAGCAACAGGATCTTGCGACGTACAAGCAAAATGCATTTAATTTGACTCGGTGTATTGCAAGCATCATAATCCCCCTTTTGACTTTAACATGATCGACTAATCTCATCTGTTCAGAGGGATAAGCCTGTCTCAGCCTTGACGACAGGCTTAGGTGAATGAGAGAAATTAGGGCATTCTCAGAGATTATATACTGTAATGACAGATAAGGGTTCTGCACAGGGAAGTGTCCACAGGTGGTTTCTCATGGAAACGTGACTGCGGGAGAGGTGCCATGTTATGCACTGTCAAGACACAGATGCACATGTGTGTGGGCCCCCAGTGTTAGGCAGGAGCAGGTGCCGACGTTTCATGAACCATTTCCTGGAAAGGATAGCAAATAAGTGATTTCATGAAGGAACACGTCCATGTAACATGATCCAACTTGTTTGGGGAACTGTTCACAACTCAACAGGCAGGTGTGGTCCAGCTGGAGAGTCAAGAGTAAGCTGCTCAGATTGGGGTGTGTGAATCACAGGTAAGAGGACAGAGTTAACAAAAACACCAGCGAGCAGGCTGCCAGGATGGGAGTGACTCTGAAGCTGGGTGCCCACGTGCCTGACACACAGTCACATGCCAGACACGTGTTCTTGGGAGTTTCACGGTCGAGCTGGTTTGGAAACACAGAAACATTCTTCAATGTTAGCTTATTTTAAGCACATGAAAGGAACGTTAAATACCTTAAAGTGCTTCCTTTACTACTGCCACATGAAAAGCTTCCTGCCAACTCCCTGAGTGCCTCTCCTGCACTGGCGGGACCTTAGGGCAGGACACGGGCCAGAGGCATGTGAGGACTGATGTCCCTCATGGGAGGCACCCATTTTCACGTGTTCATGGAGGGTGCAGTGCCAAGGAAGTGGAGTCTGGAGCCACCCTCTCTCCTCTCAGACATCTGTCCTGCAAGTCCTGTTAACCCCCCTCGCCTTCCTTAGAGGAAGATTCTGGACAATGCCTGATGGGATGGTCTGGTCCCAACCACGCTTGCCACCAAATGGAACTCCAGGATTTTTCCCTGGGCTCCTGGTCACTGTGTGGCAAGTGACAGTGTCTTCCTTTCAAGGAGAAGTAAACTATGACACAGAGAGGGGAAGTGGCTTCTGTAACAGGAACAGGTGAGGGTTGGATCCAGACCTGTCTAACCCCAGAGCTCCTCTGATTAAACACACACTACGCTGCAGGGGAGGGGATAGCGTCCTCAGCCCCACCAGTCCTCCAGTTGCCAGAACATCATTCGTGTCCATTAGGTCGACACACGTTTCTCCGTTCCTACCCAAACACCCCTCGCCCATCCTCAGACCCAGCTGCCCAAAAGTTTCAGAGCTCAGCTGGGAGCAGTGTGGACTGCAGGGAAAGGGTGGCCTGGGTTTTTGATCACGAGGTAAAGCAGGTGCATATGTGAGGATGAGAGGGAAGGTGGAGAAGAGAGAACTGAAGGAGGTGAGGAAAATAGAGCCCTTTGCCTGACGGGAAGGGGAGACAGAGGCCTCTGAATTTGATTCTGTCTGCATCCTCCTGCCCTCCAAGGTTTTTGAATATCCACACGGGGATTAGTGATATTGCAGAGGAAGGTGCCCAGCTCTGCCCAGCTCAGCACAGGCCCAGCCCTTGAAGTCTCCCAAAGATGCATGGATAGGGGCTAACAGGTCGGGGGAGGATGAATCACCCAGGGTTGTGGACACCTGATCTAACTGGTTAGAGCCAAGGAGTCGAAGGCAAGCCAAGGCAGACACCAGATCTTCCCCTCCCAAAGTCCCAAGTCAGGGATAACCATTTTGAAAAGAAAAAATAGGGCAGGATTGCACCCTAAACCTGGAAGATGCACATAGACAGGGATTGGGAGGATCACCCCAGGAATGACGGAGATGGAGCATAGACTTTCTTGGGGTGATTCAGGAAGAATAAACTTGCTTTAGGAATGCCCCACTGAAAATTGTATGTATCCCTTGTATAAAAATATGATATTTAGGCTCATTATTATATTCCATTTCCATGTAAACTGTGAGTAATCCTAAAATGAATAGAGGAAGCATGAAAAAGGGCAGGCAGGCAGGAAGGAAGGAAGGAGGGAAGGAAGAAAAGAAGGAAAAAAGGAAGGAGGGAAGGAAGCCTCACTCAGCAAGAGCCTCGCTTGGCAAGAACTTTGCTCAGAAGAACTAGGAACTTTGCACCTCACTAAACTGTGAAAAGCAGGGTTTTCCTAAATGACGGCATGTCTCCAGCAACTTTTCTGCCCCTGACTGTTATTCACCTTTATCTCTAGCTGAAGAGGAGAAGTCAACCCGCCTCAGCTCCCCTGCCCTCTTTACAGCTGTGGGTCTGAGCTCAGCGGCACATTTCTCTCCCTCTTTCAGTGCCTTGTGTCACCTCTGGAAACAGGAGCTTCTGTTTGCCCCACTTGTTCCCAACAGACTTCCAGGGAGTGATACATGCAGGTAAACTGCAGCCTGGCACCACAAGGAACAACCCTTAACCCATCAGAGAAAAATATGAAGCATGGATTGAGGGGGATGAACAGGCATTTTCAAGTGTGTTCAACTGTCTGTAACCCCAATATCCGCACATCAGTGTCGTTGGTCATGGATTATTCCCTTTCTGCCGTTCCCGCCTCATCTCTTAGGGATGAATGCCTATGAATAAATTTATGGTATAACTATGAATCTAACTAAAGTTTTCATGTGTCATTTCATGACACATAAAATGGACAAAGGTGAAATGTTAAAAAGAAAAAGAAACTCTAACCAGACAGTGGGATTATTCACAGAGTAATATCACACACATGTCCATATGAAATATTTTACTTCAGGAGATATATTTCATCAAATATAAGTCACTACGAATTGTACAGTCTGACATTGTTTTATGCACCATTAAGAAAGAAAACTAACAATGCTAATTAAACTCTGACACAATAATCACTCGAAGTTATTTTTTTACCCATTGAAAGAGCTGTTTTAATCTTTAAACAGAGATATTATCGTATTGCACTATCTCGCACGCCTAAAAAGGAAAATTATGCAAAAAATGAAATGGTTAAATTGTACCTAAGACTTCGTACTCAGTGTCTGATTCCTCTATGTCACGCAGTTCCTTGGGGTCCTGCAAGTTTTGAGGCAGCGTTGCCTCAGCACTTCCACCTGGCCAAATAATGGGCCCCCTCACCTGAACGACTTGTCCCTGGAGTTGAGCAGTCACCACAGTTCAGAGATGGAGCAAAGCGTCCGAGTAGTTATTGGACGCCTTGGTGATTGTCCTCCTTGGACGCACGGATCTGTCCCACAGCCGGCCACTCGTGGATACTCGTGGCTTCTTCAGGGGCATTTTGGGGACTTCCCCACCCTTGGAGTCTCCCCGGGTGGGATGTGGGGAGAAGGTTCCTCACCAGCATCTGCAGCTGGGGACGGCTGTCCCTCGAAAACCCTGACACAGCCAGCCCTGTGCACACCATGACCCTGGACAGCACAATTTGAGACTCCTCCAGAACTGAGAGAATGAATTCGAGTTGTTTAATGTGTTACAACGGCCCTGGGAACGAACACAGAGAGAAAAGGGTGGTGTGCCACTGAGGGTTTAACCCCCAGCAAAGCACCGTGACCATTTCAGCGTGGACACTCTCAGCCTCTCCGCTCTTGTACACCTTCTCACCCTTGGCTGGACTTGGACGCCCCCGGGCCCCGCCGACCCTCCACCTGCTCCCCGCCTGCAGAGCAGCTGGCTGGGGACATCCACGAGCTGGCAGGTCTTGCGTTTCACTCAAAGAAGTTCATGCTGCAAACCACATTTCCTTGCTCTTCTCCATGGTATCCTCCTTTCTCCTCACAAGTCTGTATTTTTTTAAAAAATAAACTTTAATTTTTAGAGCAGCTTTAGGTTCACAGCAAAATTGAGGGGAAGATACAGAGAGTTCCCGTACACCCCTACCCCCTCATGCACAGCCTCCCCCACTGTCAACATCCCCCCCCCCAGAGGGTACCTTAGCTACAGCTTTGACATACCGTCACTACCTGGAGCCCATGGTTCACATTAGGGTTTGCTCTCGATGTCCCACAGTCTGCGGGTTTGGACAAATGTATAATGGCATGTGCCCCACTGTCGTATCCCACAGAGCAGTTCAAATCAGTATTTTTAAAACTTTTTGATTTAGCTAATTATACAAGAAGTCTTTTAATACTGATTTTGGGAGGACTTTTTTTCAAAGTGCTCTGGTGGAGAATAAAATTTACAACATGTTGTTCAAACAGAATGACTTAATGTATGTAACACAAATCGAAAAAAACTCTGGAAAATACTCAAGTATTTTGGGCTTCACTATAAAGTTGAGAAATGAACACAAGTAGACAAAAGAGTGGGAACAGTCAATGACCCAGGGCCCCGCATCTATTCAGCACCTACTGTGTTCCAGGCCTTAAACCCTTGGGTGGAGTAAGTTGAAATCTCTGCCCTGGAGCAAGAAACCAAAGTTATTTAGGAAAGAGCTATGAAGATTTAGCAACTCCATTAGCCAGGAACAAGGAAAATCTGTCACCAGGGAGTGATCTTTTATCCCATCCCATGTATTGGGAGCTAATCTAATAAGAGAAACTAGGATAAATTTCAACCACGAAACTCCTTAAACACAAACCAAAACCGATATATCCAATCCCAAGCATTGACACAATTAATTTCTTTAATTTTCATATTTTCTTCACTAATGAAGTCCAAGAGTAGTTCTCAAATTCTTTTTCAAAGTAAAAGTTGTTAGTATTGTATTTTGCTAGGCTTGAGGGTTACCACCTGGGTATAACCATACACATATCCTACTCAGATTCTACAGTCTGAATAATTAGGATAAATCAGATTCTAAACAACATTTTTGGGGGATCTCTATAGAAATTTGTATAGTTCCAGAAAATAGTTTAAAAATAATGAGGATATGGATGCTTTCAGTGAGTAGATGGTCGCAGAGGAATAATTCCAGATGTGTTGATTCAAATACTGTGTCTCCTTAATGAAAGATTCTTTTTCATGGAACTCTTCCTGACAAATGTAGCTGCTTCCTGGTGAAAAGGAAAGATAGTCTGTCTTGTATCTGCACTTTTTATTCCAGCCCTTGAAGACTTTTGTTGAGGATATAAAACAACAGAAGTGTCAATGGGGAACCATCACCTCTTCATGGCAGGCAAGAAATTCCAAAAATGTTTAGTCTGTTTTGCTCCATTCTCCCGAAGAAAAGGTTATATTTCCTTTTTCAGTGCCTATAATCTTTTTAGAACCTTCCCTTTATTGAGTCCATAAACATCACAGTGCCACAGCAAATCATCATAGTCTGAAAAAAACCCATCAAAAAAGCCACCTAGCAAATGATGCTGAGAAGATGATGTTCATGATACTTGAATTAACTAATTTTATGATGGTATTTATAGCACCTGAAATATTTGGGCCAGTTGTCGCCCAACAAGCCATTTGATAAATGAACTCAGGATACTGTTCGAAGAGTCATTTAAACGTGCTGCACATTTTCAAACATTTATTCCATTGCATCTTGCTTAACAGAGCATAACTCTTCAATTTTTCTAAAAAATAACATTTGAGGAAAACTTCCACTTTTCTCTTACTGTGATATAATTAAGGCATCCTGGCAGAGTGGCATGAACACCAACCTAAATCAGAGTCCCTTGGATATGATGACTTTGCCACTGAGTAGTCTAACCCTCGCCAAACTTTGCTTCTGCATTTTCCTGTTTCTTGGCTGTAACACGAGGGTGTCTACGGAGATGATTTCAAGTCTGTGCGTTCTTATGCTTCCTATGAAGCACAGCAAAGACAAAGTAAATAAATAGAGAATGCTTCAGCGCTGTACCATTATTTGGGTTTTAGAATGTTTCTGTGGTGCCAAGAGCACCACATTTATTTTTATCAGTGAAATGAGAAAATCTGTGCAATGGAAAATTGAGCTGTGGTCCACTCTGGGGAAAAAATAAAATAAAACTTCTGAATTTATTTGCAGAGTTTTCCAAGTTTATAGCTAATCTAAGTCCATCTCTCACCTAGATAACCAGCTTTCTGTTACTTCCTATCTTTATCAAACTTTAGTTTTTAGAGCACATTCATTTTATTTAATGTAAATTATAAAAGGTATTTTTAAGTACATTCCATGTAATTTCATTAGTAACCACAAGCAAATGTCTTTATTTTTTCAAAATGTTAAATATTCATAATTTTCAAATAAGAGCATAAAAATATTATGTTAATCCTTATAGGCTGTGTTAATATGAAATTTTTTTATAGGATTGATGTCATCAACAACAAGTAGTATGTTTCTAGGTAAAGATTTAGTAAAATATGAAGGGAAAGTTTTACTTGGTAAGATACATGAGGTTTCATATTTAAAGCAATCATTTTGGGATTAAAAGATTCTAAAATGATGCTCTATGAACATACATTCAGCTGAATGTTGATAAACCTTTAAATTGATATTCTAGTATTTAGATAACCCTGTGTTCTCCTGCTTTATCATCCTCTACACCTGATACCTTTTATACTGTGTGAACCGATTGGTTAAACATAGAGCTGTTCAAACAAAATTTATACCTTTACCCCAAATATACCAAACCACGGCAAAAGAAATGCAACCAGGGAATATATTAACAAGTATGTTTTCATGAAAATGTATCTTTTGAGAGAGTTGGGCACACCAGTGAGATCTTGTGGTTGAATTATATTGCAACAGAGTGCCTCTTTCCAATATGATACATTGATTCAAGACCAGAACAATGCAAGGAAACTGGGGATACTGGTACAATGCGTGTAAGCACAATAGATCTTTGTCCTGTCCTTAGTGATTCCTAAGTCACACTTCACATTTATTTTTGACATCAGTTAAATGGCTAGGCAAAAAATTATGCAGCGAAGATCCTGCAGTACAGACAAACAGGTCCATGAGCACAGATTCTTTGTTTCTGAGTCCCAATAGCATCCATCTCTCTCATTCTCAAAAGAAAAAAAAGTAAGAATTTTCTCAGACACTAAACCATATTTGGAGAAATTCATTGCAAAGCTGAAAATCAGAGTATTGCTCCCTATAGAACTATGTAAGTTGCCTGTTAGAGATTAGGAGGATATTAGCAGCTTGTTTGCCCACAGGCAAGCAAGTGAATCACACCAGAGACAACGCACAGCTTTCAGTATAAATCTAATAGTTTTGCATTTGCTTCTGTAGTGTGTCTTTAATGGTACTTCTGAGTCCTGGAGACCTTTTATTTTCCACTACCTTTTAATAAGGTGAAGGTAAAAGGATGTCTGACCGGGGGTGAGTTGTGTCTGTGTTTCAACAGATGCGGCTAGGTCAGTTTCTGCACCATGTAGGGCAGACGCCAGAGAGGGGAAAAGCTTCCTGGCCTGGGGTCCCCACTTTCCCTTCACCAGATAAGTGGCTCTGGGCAAGCCACGAAGATTGAGAAATCTGTGAAATGAGGGATTGGTGGAATGTCACAGATTTCCTGTGAGCTCTAAAATTTTATGATTTTCTGAGCAATCGAATGGCTCCTGAACCATAAATGGCACAAAGATGCACATTCAAAAATAGAATGGGATCATAAGTCATGAATAAAATACACATCTTAACGTCCTTCAGAATGTGTCCTTGTGCTGTTTGCAGAGTGTGAAGTAAGAATATGGGACAGAATGGCAAACCAAGGAAGAGAATAATGGGGGGGGGAGGTGATGGGTATTTTTAAAGAAGTATGATTGATACAAAGCTAGTGATGGAACTCTTCAGAATATGAAGGCAATTTATAGAGAAAATTGCTGTTGGGGTAGTTACATGAAAAAGAGGTCCAAGTAACACATGTCATTTTTAAAAATTATTTTCTCTCACTAGAAACACCTTTTGTTATGCAGTGCTTTCTCAGTTTGAATTTCTAAGCACACTTATGTTAATAATAATCGTGATAATAAAGCCCTCACGCATCACATTAGAGGGACTTAGTTTCGTCTGCTTGTTTACACTTGCATAATGTAAACAGCTTTGATCTAAAGAAGAAACTTGGCAAGGGGCCATCTTTGCTATGATCTAATTGTTTTTGGTATGTGGCAAAAAGCATGCAAGCCACTGGGAAGCGCCTGCTGAGAAGCCGCACACGTGCCCTGCAGGCTGGACCAAGGCTCCCATGGATGCGCAGGGGTGGCTTGAGTTAGGCCCAAGGCTGCTCTCTTCAGCACATCTTCCCAGTCCCCTCTCTCGGGCTGTCAGCCTCTCACACTCCACATGCTCGAGGACAGAGAGGGACGTGGTGACTTCTACCCACCACATGCTGAGCAGGGTGACCTCCCTCTGGTTTAGTGTCGACATAGGAGCCCGTACCACAAAGCATGTTTACGAGGTCTATTTCCAGACCCCACTGAAGGAACATGTGCACTAAAATTAACATTTTCTTTTTCTGGAGAGTTTTCAAGTTTATGATTGATTTAACAAACACTAGAGTGATTTTCCTCACAAAATAGTAAACTGACAAATTATTAAGTGGCAATTTAAAAAATAAATGCAAAACAAAATTACTATCAGATGATTATTTTGAAAGAGTGAAAATAAATATGTTTTCTCAAAGCCTCTGTGTCTTTCATCCTTGTCTCCAGTGCCTAAGACCATGCCCAATTGGGTGTGCTCCATCTGGTCCTCGAATGTTCGAATGAAAGCGCGTGCATGAACTGATGAACGCATTCCAGAATGAGCCAGTATTGAGATGGCTAACGCATGGCCCTGCAGGTTAACCAGTTTATTTTTGGAGAAAATTCTGCAAGAGAAACGTTCAAATGGATTGACAGATGATTAATTTCTGAACCTGTAAAATGAATTTGAGCAATGATCAATAACGCAGTGACTCGTGCCCTTCTGCCTCATAAAATTATTTCTTAGTTTTTATCTCACACCTTTGGGTGAGGTCTGAGTTGAAGGTTGATCATGGCTGTGGACGTGACTTGCTCCCTTTTCAACCTTTCCTGTGTCCAGTGGTGATTCAGATTCACCATCCTGAACTTTAAATAATTAAAATTCACTGATCTCAATTCAATTCATGTCACGACAGCTGATTTTCAGTACAGTTGGGGAAATTTAGGATTCTTAGAGCTGAATAAAACCAAGCTCTCACCTTCAAGGTGCTTACATTCTGGATGGGAGAAATAGTTGCACATACTGCAAACTTACTATGAGGTAGGTAATAGCTTATACAGAGCAGAGAAGGACAGAGAGACAATTTCCGAGGAGAAAGCACAATAATAACCCAAATCTGGGATCATTTTGGTTAGCTTAAAGTTAAAAGAATTGTTTCTTCATGATAAAAGAGCGTTGATTATGCTTTTAGACTTATTGTTTTAACACAAAAGATAATTCAGTCTCCCTATTAAAATAGTCATAACAATTTCAATTGATCTATTAATTCATAGCTATTATAATCATCCTGGCAATTAGTTTTTGGTGCTTCTCTATTATAAAAATTACTATTTTACACTATAATTATAATGTTAGCAATAACTCATACTATTAGAATACTTACTGATTACTATTAACTTCATAGCCTCTAAAATGCTCCCATATTCAAGTTTTACAATATCCAGATCTGTTCTCTGATTTATATTATCCCACTAAGCTAGGTCCACTTGGAATCCACAAAATGTCAAACCAGAAACACAACAGCACTTTATAACCTCAGCTAGAGCGTGTGCTCATTTACAATTTTATAGTGCACCCTCTTGATACTGAGAACTATTGGGATTTCTGAACTCTTTAAAGCCATCTTTATAAAGATTTTCCTGAGCCAGTAATTTTAAATGACTATGGTACCTTGTCAAAGGCCCTTAATTAAAATCATCTCCAAATGTCAGCAAGAGGGATGGAGCAGAGAATGATTTAAAGACTACAGACAAGTCCCCGTGAACAGTATTTTCCATCATCTTAACATTTCCCTCTTGCTAAAGTGATTGAATAGATTATTTATGAACATCAAGCAAATTTTCTGGAATTAAAAAAAAGAATAGTTTTATCCCATCCATTCTCCAGCACACTGACCTTGTCAGGAAAAGACAGAATGCTGTGCAGCCCAAGTGACACAGCATTCACTGTGTTCTGGATGTAAAAGTCCTTCCATCGTCAGGTCCTGGCACTGAGGGTCCTCATGTAGACTTCCTATTAATGATTTGATTGTCTGGACTTTTCATTCTCTATAATTCCACTGTATACACAGTACATGGATATTATAAAAAACGAGGTTAGTAGTTAACATTCTCTGTTGTGATGTGTGGGAGGAGCAGGTGGGGAAGACAGTATCACCGGAAGTTGATTTGGGTATTTTATTCTCAGTGGGGACAGCAAGGCTCTTGTCCTGAACTGGATTTTTGTGAGTGTGATAGAACTGGAACGTTCTTTACTTGGATTTTTGGAAGGGGCAGACTCTTCTTTCCCACACCGGGCTGCTGATCTTATGGGACCTTGTCTCTGTTGGTTCTGACTGAATGTCCATCGCAGGCTCAACCAAGAGGGAGGCATCTTCCAGAGCAATCTGTTGCTCTGCAAATATGACAATGTGTGCTCTGCGCTCTGCCAGCCCTTCTCTGTGACTGAACACACCCGGGATGATGTGGACACTCTCATAAGCCTCCTAAAGGTGGCTGTCCTTACGAGCAGCCCTTAAACAGGGGTCAGTTCCGGCCAACAATAGCTGGACTTTGGATCCTCATTAGCTGTAGAAGCAGATACTTGGGCCAACCTGTGGCTTTTGGAGTCGGGAGGTCTACGAGGGTAGGAGGAGAAGACTCAGGGCTGGGACTGAATCATTGTCTTAGGGTTTGTGGCTTGGACTTACATTCAGGATTCTGATAGTAACACAGAATATTTTAAGACTGACTGTGGAGCTAGAACCTTGTACCAAGGATAAAAGTTAGAGAACAGAACTCTAAGGAAGCCTTTTCCTCCTTCAAGGTCTGTCACTGGATGCCACTGTAGCACCTTGCATTTCTGTGACACATTTCCTCACAAGGGCAAGTTGATGAGAGGCAGATCAGTGACATTTAAGTCACACAGGTTTAATTCAATGTTTTTTGACATGAGAATCACAGGAATATTTTTGTACACTTTCCTTATATTCTCATAAAAATCTGTACATAGTAAAGATTATTATACCTTTCCATGAGGTCTATGGATTTCAATATGGCTTAATCAATGGTTTGTATATGACACACACGATTTTTAGGTTAATCCAAATTTGCTTTTAGCATACTGTAAACCAGATGGTCTTGGGGGGAAAAAAAACTTAAGCCTTTTACTTTTTGTGTGTATGTGTGTGTTTTGCTTGGGGGCATAAAAATCATTTTTTCCCTCTTCAGGGAGGTTGTTTTCAATTACAATCATGTTTTCACTACAAATACTTTTAAAAAAATTAACAAATATGTTCAGTTATTAGTTTATCTTTCAGCATGCTGGTATTAATCCAGTTATTCTGTTATATATTTTTTAAAAAACCATTCAAATGACAACCTCAATAACATCAAAAGTATAGCAAATCTGGCCCTGTTTGCTCCCTCCCAAACATGAAAGCCGGGTAAGGGCCGCGTGGTTTCTGCCAACTGCTCAGGAAAACACATGTGTGTAGCATATGGGGGGCTGACTGATCTCCAGAACGCTAACGTACCTGCCGTGCTAAATGTACTGTAACTGCAGGAACCAAGCTCTTATGTGGGAGGACACCCCCATGCACGGCCACTGCAGCCAAGGAGCTTGGTGCACTTGCCTGGGGACATGCGAGCCGTGGCAGCCACTTTGGTATTTAGTGGGCAAACCAAGAAATGCAGTTGAAATTCTGAGCATTCCACTGACTTCTACAAAGCCCTAATTGTGATAATATTTTATTTTCAGAAGAGTTACTTACACAGTGGAGAGCCACAAACATGACTATGAATCCTTTCAGTGTTTTCAGAGACCCCCCAACCGTTAGTTAATCAAGAGGAGAGATCTCAGTAAAGCAATTTTAGGAATACTTTAAAGAATGACTCTGCAAGGGGTGGGGAGGCTTTATCAGCCTAAGCTTTGTGTTTACTCTCCAGGTGACCAACTGGCCTGGTTTGTTTGGGACAGAGGGAGTTCTCAGAATGCAAGACTTTCACCTGTAGACCTGATGCCAGCGTTTTTCATACCGCCACACTAGCAGACATCTAGGCTTTAGTGTCAGTATTTTATTAATGTTTTTCCCTTTTACTCCTGCTGTTAGCATGGTCTCTATAAAACTGATAGTATAGAGGACTCTTTTGCTAGTGAGAAAATCCCAAGTCAAATTAGCTCCAACAAATAATAAAAAAAAAAACCCCAAAGTATATATGTTGGCTCATTGGAACTGCGGCTGGTGGAGCGATATCTCTGGTAAGACAGAGTCCCATTCTCTGAGCTGCCGCTGGGTGCATTGATCTGTATTCTCATTCCTCCCACCAGCTCCTGCTCTTCTTTTTGGACATTGGCCTCCTTCTTGCCCAGGACAGGCAGTCTTGCTCCAGGTGGGGAAGAAAGGAGGGGAATATAGTTTAGTTGCTATATTCACCTCTAAACAGTACTTCCTTCCCAGACAGCAACCCCAGAAAAAAGAAGGGATTTTGATATATGTTTAAACCCAGGCAAAGATCAGAATTGGCCTAGGTTTAGTCACATGCCCCAACTTCTGTCCCATCATTGTGGCTGTGGGTCCTCTGACTGTGATTGCCCAGGTCTTGGTCATGTGTCCTGTTCCTGGCCCAGAGAGGACAGGATACTCCAGTTGCCTGCTGTGTCATATAAACACCAGGTCTCAGGTTACGCAGAGGATACGCAGTGCCCCAAAAGAGAAAGAGGGAGCTGTTAGTAGGAAGAAGTGGGAGAAAGTCCTGGGCTATGCAGCCCGTAGATGCCCTCCACAGGGATCTGTGCAGCTCTCAAGCTGTCTTTCTCTACAAGAACTTTGGGTACTCAGGTGTCAGGGGCTTTGGCCAGGATCACCATATGCCACACAGCTGACCCTGCATCCAGAAGCATGGACTTTGGCCTCAAATGTATTGGGCTTCTTACTCCACTATTTACAATTTGTGTCATCTTTTGGCAAATGCATGAAATTCTCTGAACTTCAGAGCCCTCATCTGTGAGACAGGAGTGATAACGACTGTGGTGTCAGGATGCCTCCAAATGCAGCCAGGGGAGCCCACAGGTGAGCCTGCCCCAGGTGCGGCCCCACTGCCCCACTGCTACACCTCTGTCTTAGTCTGCTCCTGCCGCCTCTGACGTCGACCATGGAGAGAGCACTTATTGTTGTTCTTGAGAGTGGATGCAGATGGCCTCCCAGGGACTGAGGGTCAGTGGGCATCCTACACTTTACAGCTTTGGTCTCAATTCTCTCCATCCTGTGGGAATATATTTGTCGCACACATCGTCAGTGTCTCCAACCCTCCACTTGGTAGCCTCAAGGTTTAGTTGAGGTTGACCTCATCTCCACCCACCGTGGGTGGCTCCTGCAAGGTCAGAGTCAAGTTCCTTCCCAGTTGCAGCTGTGGCCAGTGAGACTTCAAGGGAGCAATGCTAGGATTCCCCGGGGAAACTCTGTGGTAGGAGACTGTGGGGTGGTCTGGTTACCTGGAGTGCCGAGGCATCAACAACCCTGCAGAGCCAGCTCCGGGGCAAAGTCAACTGAGACAAAGCCAGAACAAAGCTGAAAAATCACAACAGACGTTGTCACAGGAACTTTACTTTACTGCAAATTACCACTGATCTTAAAGGTCATATTTTCCATGTAACAAAATATAGAGTGAAGGTCATAGAGAATTTTAGAAAATCTATATAATCTTGTAGGAAATTCCAACTACATATGAGAAATGTAAACAATCTCATGAGTCAACTTAGTCAAGTGGAGCTAGAATATCCAGGGAAATATTTAATTTAATTCTTTCAGTTTATTCCACAAGTTAATGCTTTGATTAAATGAAACTCAGGAAGTTTATACAAAAAATGAGATATCATTTATTTAAAGGCAGTATTTTTGTCAGTTTTTCATTCTAATTTCTACTGCTGGGTTTCTTATTTTTGATTTTGAAATGCAAATAAATGAGAATTGGGGACGTGGTTACCTCTCCAAACTTTGTAAAAATTGGGTATTAACAGACTTGACTTCTCTACAAGGAAATAAACAACAAAATTTGTAGTCTTAAGTGCATGTTACAGAGTGACAAAATAATTGTCTAAGGAGAACTGAGAAAGGAAAAAGAGAGAGAAGGAGAAAAATTGAAGAGACAGAGGAGGAGAGTGAAAGATGTTTTGGGACCAACGGGAGTCCCGTTCACCTTACAGTTGGTCTTTCCAGAGTGCAGACGACACCATGTGCTATGGACTCTGAGGCTCTAGACCCCCGTTCTCAGCGGGCCACTGCCTCTGACAAAGGCTGTTCTTCACATGGAGGCTCCCATGTAAAAAGGCATTTACAGGACACTCAGGTGCTCACACCCACATGTTGTCCCCTAGGAGTCTTTCTGTTTGTGTGATATACATCTCAGGCCTCTCTGATTCTGTCCCCCACCCCCACATAAATCTCTTATAAATCTCCCTTGTAATACCTGCTTCCAGATTTCCTGTCTCAGGCAACAGGTCTCAGTCCGAAACCAAGCCTCTCTTTCAGCCATTGGCAAGGTCTAAGTGGTTGAAACTTTTGGAATCATAAAATCCTATCTTCCCATTCTACATATAGAGTATGTATTGCACCTGTAATATGCGTAAATATGATCTACATAAAGTCCTATCATCTTCCCATTCCACATTTACTATACAACATAGTATATATTATACAGGTAATACACATAAATTTGATCTACATAAAATCCAGTCTTCCCATTCCACATTTACTATACAATAAGACAGAAGATGACATGCAGATGTCATGACATAACAGATGTTCCTGGTCACACAACCTAGTTCCCTAAGTGTCTTTTATGTACAAAACATGTGCTAGGTCCTGCGGAAACACTAGTATACAGGATGCCTTCTCTGCATCAAGGCAGCCGGCAGTGTAATGGCAGAGGCTGGACAGCTTGCCTACAACAAGTCATGTTTAAATTTAGTCTCCACATTGAATTCAGTACTAACAGAGAATTATAAAACAAACACAGGCTCAAGGTGAAAGGAAACAAAGCTTAGTTTTCATTCTCTTACTTTCCTTTTGTTTTGTCTATATTCTTAAGTAACTTTGGAATTTGTTTGCACCTGACTTAGTGGTATAAAATCACAAGGATATAAGCACTGAAGTGATTTTAGATTTAGTGTTATAATACATTCATTTAAAAATTCAAATAAAATAATTAGGTTAAGTGTCATATATATATTTAATAGAAATTTATTCATGCTTATCTGCTAAACAATTATAAGAATATTGAATAAGAATGATGCTCAGTCCCAGGAGCCCAACACTGTTGTTGTCACACATCTATCTTAATCCTTGATGTGACACCATGTGTTTCCAGCAGACACTCAAGGAGATTCTATGCTCAAAAAAATTGCTTGATAGCATTATTTGACATCCAGCAGTTCCCAAAGCCAAGACAACCTAAGATTTTGAATTACATCAGTCATATTATATATATATATATATATATAATATACGCATATATAAACATAACATTATGTATGTTTGCATCTATACATATGCACATCTCTATGTACATCTCTATATACACACACATCATATCATGCTAGTATAAATTCTTACAATCAATTATAGTAATTTTATTTACATATCAATTTGTATATTCAATTCTACATATCATGTTATATGTATTACATCATGTTATGTATCAATCTATGCATCCACGCATCTAAAACATTATACACGTACATCTGGTTATGGAGCTCCTATGACTGTTAACGCACACACACTGCTTCATAATTAGTTAATAGTAAAGCTGGGCCCACCTTGGCCTCTAGTTGAGGCTCACTTGCAGTTAAGATGTAGGGAACTAGTGAAGTAAAGTCAGGGTTTACAAAGAGCAACCGACAAAAGGCCCAGGGGACAGAGATAAAATGATCCACTCGAATTTTTGTCCTGTGGCTCTGGATCAGAAGGTTTGGGTGACATGGAGGTAAGACCATGAACAAACTAAACTTTACACATTTGCTCTCCAAATTTTAATCTGTGTGAGAGATCGGGTTCTTTGCAAGGGGTAGCGAGGTAAGGTGGGGCGTTGAGTAGAGAACATTTTGAACATTTGCAATTTGAAAAAGATGAAATAAAAACTCTCCAATTTTGTCTGTAGCGGCCATCTCCACTCTCCTCATCCCTGGAGATCAAGGAAACCTGGCAGGTCTGCTCATGGAGGCTCGAGAAGGTCTGCACTTGGATTAGCAAGAACAAAGCCAATTCATATTCCCAAATATGCTCTGTTGAATAGTTATTTGGAAAGTGAATCTTGAGCTTTGGGAAGGGAGCTGAGGGCTGTGCCCAGGATGGAGAGAAGGGGCAGCACATAAATTAAGGAGAAACTTCACTGACAGGAGCCTGTGGAGCCAGGATTACCAGGGGGCTGGGGATTCAGAAAGGCAGAGAGTCAGATGTCAATTGTGGTAAGCCACGGGGTTTGGAATTCCTGGGGAAAAGGTAAGCAAAAAATCCTCACAAGAAAAATAAGACATGGGTATGGCCTTAAAAGACTCAAAAGAAAAGACAGGGAGTCCTTTCGAAGTGGAGAGATGTATATAGCAGAACTCATAAGGGTGAGAATGAATGATCATTTATGGGTGACTGAAAATACCAACAGAAAATTATGACTGTAAATGGCACTTGGATATCCACACATACCATAGATAAAACCATCAAACAATACTCTTGGCAACATTTCTTCTTTTATATCTTTCAAAATTCATAATTCACAGATTAAAACTTTAGTAGAACTTGTCAAACATTAAAAGACTAGTAAATTAATCTCAGTCATTTAGAGATATTTTTACTAATAAGAGTGCAACTAACAGAGGTACATTTTCAAAATAATTTTTATGGGGAGTTCCGTAAAGATGTTTTGCAAATGTCTTTGTGGTGAATCAGTCTCAGGAAGAGAACAATCCACACAAAACTTTAATGGAAACACAGTGGAGGGGCTGGTGAACTCCTCGGTGGGCTTTGTTTTTAATCTGCCATCATCGGAGCAGTCTTTGATTCTAAACTGCTTTACATTTTCCAGCTGCATGAGCCTACTTCCAAGGTTACAGAATGGGTCAATAGACTGTCTGATCATCAGTTGCTTACTGGTGGTGGACCTGTTTCTAATGAGTGCGGATGGGTGTGGTTATGTGGGTAGTGTGCACATGTCCTTACCTTGTCCCACAGCTGTGTTACATTGAAGCGCTGTCACTAACTGGTGGTGTGATGCGAATTTGCTTTGTCATTCATGGCTTTACATGCATATGTCTCTTCCAGTACCACAGTGGAAGACAAGGGCCCCAAATGAGGGAAATGAGAGAAACATTATGTATGTCTGTGTTTAAATGTTTAGACATTTATTAGTGTTTACCCTCTGTCTTAATTTCTTTGATTTAGCATTTCTGCTGCAAAATATAGCAAAGAAAGATAGTCAGAAACAGAGAAAATAAGTGTGTGGGTAAGAATAAAAAAAAGGCCCTAAATTCAGGACCTCCCTTTTAATGACAAACAGGTCAGGTTGAGAAGGATGTTTATTTATACAGCAAAGACCAGCATGCAAGGACTTTGCAGATTTGCTCATCTTTCATTTTCATCAAGGAGTTCTCCACATGGAAGACGCTTCTTGGATCTCTTGAACTAACCTCTTCCATCAGCATAGCCCAGCAGAGCAAAGGGGCTTGTTTGCCTTAGAAGGGAAATGTGTCCGACTGGGAGCTGAAACCTTCAAACCCGAGCAGCGATGAGCTGACATCACAGTTTTTCTTCTCATGTGAAATTAGGTAGGTCCAAGAAAACACAGGTAAATTCAAAGGGCCCCACATTTGATTTTATAAAGATAAAATTGGATCAATAAATGGTAAAAGCACAAAAGTGAGAGGTTAGAATTTGTAAAGGGAGTGTGCTAGCCTATTCATTTTTTAGGACATGTCTGTAAACAAATCTATGTTTGGAATCACTAAAATCACGCAGTGTGACGCCCACCCCTGCCCATGGAGGGGCTGTTGGTGAGGAACACACATAAGAAGTACATTTGTCATGCCTGGGTTCTCTTTTATGTCTCACAGTGTTGCTTTTTATTTTAATTTAATCTTTTTAAGAGAACTCAGTCAGGGCTGTGCTTTTCACCTCCTCCTTCAGATTACATCTTCTGGATCAGAGATACTGTACATCCCTGAGAGAAGGAAAGTTTAACAGGACACCAACAGCAGTGGCCTCCTAGGCTTCCATCAGCCCCCTCTGTTGCATAGGTAGGCTGAAGTTCTCATTCTGGGGGACAGGGTCTGCTGTAGGGAACATAAAGAGCAGGGCAGCTTGGCGGGGACAGGCAGCCAACCCTGTCTTGATGTAAGAAGGCAAGAATGGATTCCAGAATCCTGAGAGCACCTCACAACCACCACCAACTCCTACATGACATTGGAGAAAGAGCTACCATATGGCAGAGATGTTCTCTAAATTGCAGCGAGTGTCTGGGTCCTAGAGCTGGCTAGGACATAAAATTGTTTAGTGTCGTAGAGCTGGCTAGAAGATAAAATTGTCCCTATCATTATTTAAATCCTCTAGTGACAACAGCTAACTGGTCACTGCAAACATCAGCAGGGTCAGCGACATGGGCACTGTGCAGCTGAACTGCACATCCATGGGCTACCTGCTCAGGTGTTTCCGAAAACTCAGGGTCAGACAAGTCTTTTACGACATGATTGAATGTTTTGAACCCATTTGTCTTTCGTGATAGGATTTTGTAGCTGTCTATCTTTGCTTATTTATGGTGGATATATGTATGCTGCTGCTGTCATCTCTTTCTGGAAAGCAAAGCCCTCACTTTTGAATGGTGAAGAACTGGTGGCCCAGTTTTGTTCTGCATTCAATATCAGTTAGGTCCTAGGAGTCTCAGCCACCTGCTCAGCACTTTATGGTGTTCTTCCTCAGAAATACAAATATCTCTGTAGGACCAGTGTTCTCACATTGTGATTCAAGTTTCTCAAAGTCCCTTTGCCAGTTGGTTCTTTCTTGGTCAACTTTTATGAAGTGAAAATCCTTTACTGTAACAAGTTTCACATATGTTAATGTCATGAGACACATGATAGCAAGCCTCTTACCCATCCAGACTACCTTAGATTTCAACATGGTTAAGGATAAAATTTATTATGTGAGAACATGGATATATATGCTTATAGGTAGATTGATAGTTTTTTTTTTATCATTAATTATGTGCTTTAGAAAGACATTTAAAATTTTTTAATTGTAAAATACATATAACATTAAGTTTAGCATCTGTTATGAATTTAATGCTTCTGTCCCCTCACAATTCATATATTGAAATCCTAACCTCTAATAAAAGGTTACTAAGAGGATGATATTAGGACTATTTTGGAGGTAAGTTATGAGTGTGGAGTCCTCATTAGAAGGTTTAGTAGTCCTTAAGAGACCCTAGGGAGCTAGTGAGCCCTCCTTCCATCATGTGAGGATACCATGAGAAGTCAGTTCTCTGCAACCCAGACAAGGACCCTCACCAGATCTGAATTATTGTGGCACTCTGATCTCAAACTTCTAGCCTCCAGGACTATGAGAACAAAATCTCTGTTATTCATTAATCACCCAATCTGCTATAGCAGCCCAAACAGACTAAGACAGAAGTTGGTTATCAAGAAGTAGGTGTGTGGCTGTACCAAATACCTAAAAAGTTGAAAGCAGCTCTGTAACTGTGTAAAGGTAGAGGTTGGAGGGATTTTGAGGTACATGCTAGAAAAAGCCTGATGGCTGTGAATGGACCCTTAAACATAATTCTAGTGAGAAGCCAGAGAGGAAAGAGGATAGCTCTAGAGAAAGCTTCCATCTTCTTAGAGAACACATAAGTAATCGTGAACAGAATGTTTGTAGAAGTATGGATGGTAAAGGCCATTGTGATGAGTTTCAGATAAAAATGAGAAGTGGGCTATTGGAAACTGTAGGAAAGGTAATCCTTGTTATAAGGTGGAAAAGAACTTGGCTGAATTGTGTTTGTGTTCTAGTGTTTTGTGGAAGGCAGAACTTGTGAGCAATTAAATTGGATTTTTAGCTGAGGATACTTCTAAGCACAGAGTTGAAAGAGCAGCTTGGTTCATCTTGATGGCTTCTAGTAAAATGCAAGAAGAAAGACAAGATTTAAGGATGGAATTATAAAGCCAAAAGAAACAGGAACTTAAAAATTTGGAAAATTCTTAGCCTGTCCATATTGCACGAAATAAGAACACATTCAGAAAAGAACACCGAGGGTGTGGCTAAGCAACTCTTTCATGAGAAAATTAGTAGGGGCGTGAACCACAACTTAATCAGTCATCTGAACAGAAGCCAGGCATTTTTCTTTAAGACAAGGGAAGAATGAACGCTGAGTAGTGATTCAGAGATTGTCAGGGCTGCCACTCACACCACAGGCACAGAGTGCAAGGGCTGGGGGTGGGAGGCCAAGTGAAGTCTCTGGGTCAGGCAGGCCAGCATGCCTCAGGCATGAAACCCCTGCACAGAGCTGTGCAGTGGCTTTTCCCTGAATAGCCATGGGTATGGGCCACCAGGAGCCATGGCCTCATGACCCCAGCCTGGGACAGCTGCGGAAGTGAGACCATCATCTTGATAGTTCCGGAGGGTAGAGTATTAAGCCAGTTAGGTTTTGGACTTGCGTGGGACTGTTGCGCCTTTTTTTCTTCTAATTTCTCCCTTTTGGAATGGAAATGTCTATCTATGCCTGTCTCACCACTGTAGTTTGGAAGCACATAATTTATTTGCTTTTACAAATAAATTATTAGGTTCACAGCTGGAGAGGAATTTTGCTTGAGGATAAATCATAACTTGAGCTTCACTGGAATCTGTTTTAGATGCTGTACAGATGAGACTTTGGACTTTAGACTTTATAGAGTTGATGCTGAAATGAGTTAAAACTTTGGGGGCTAATAGGATGGAATAGATGTTTGTTGCATGCAAGAAAGACAGGAATTGGGGGGCTAGGAGAAGAATGTGATGGATTGAATGTGTACCCCCAAGATTTATGCATCAAAATCCTAACCCCCAATGTGATGATAATGGTCGTGAGGACTTTTGGAGGAAATTAGGTCATGAAAGTGGAGCCCTCAGAAATGAGATCAGTGTGTTTATTAAAGAAACTCCAGAGAGCTCCATTGCCCTTTTTCTGCAGTGTGAGGATACAACAAGAAGTCAGCTATCTGCGGCCTGGAAGAGGGCCCTCACCAGAACCTGACCATGCTGGCACCAGCATGTTGGACTTTCAGCCTCTAGATCTGTGGGAAACAAATTTGTATTGTTCATAAGCTTCCCAGTCTCTGGTACTTTATTATAGCAGCCTGAACTGACAAAGACACCATCTTAACCATTTTTAAGTACAGAGTTCAGTGGCATTAGGTATATTTGCATTGCCAGGCAAGTTGTCACCATCTGTATCCAGAATTTTTCATCTCACAAAACTGAAACTCTGAACCCATTAAAGAAAAATTCCCCATTTCTCCCCTCCCCCCAGCCACTGGTAACCATCATTCTACTTCTTCCTCTGTGAATTTGACTGCTATAGATACTTCACATAAGTGGAATCATGCGGGATTTATCTTTTTTGTGACTGGCTGATTTCATTCAGAGCAATGTCCTCAATGTTCATTCACGTTGTAGTGTATGCCAGAATTCCCTTCCTTTTTTATGGCTGAATAAAGTGTGGGAAGGTTTTAAAGATGAATACTGGGCTCCTTTCTTTTATCTACCTGAATTAGCCCAGATACCTGTTAACCTGTGTGGTTTTGGAATGAAAGAGGTAGACAGGAAAGGTGAATTAGAAATATTGTAGAAAAATGGCAAAAGGGACACTGAAGTGATGCCAAACTTCTGACATGACAGTGAAGTTGTGCGGGAAGACAGGGGGCTCGGTTCTGAGTGAGTGCCTGTGTGGAGCAAGGACATCTCCCATCCCCTTCCTTCAGTACGCTGACCACTAAGCTTTAAGGCCCAGGTCACGGGGTTTTCCTTCCACATGGGCAAACACCATGGGGAATGGTGGGCATGAGAGGGGAAGTGAAGAGATGCTCACGATGAGGGGCTTGCTTCTTTCCACTTTGGCTCTGCCCAGCAGGAAGAAAATGGTATTAAAGGCAATGTGGCTTTGGGTCACCTGGGGCAGCCGTGTCCCTACACCCTGCCACGTCCTTGTGCCCCGCGACACAGTGTGTTCTCACCAAGGGAGGCTGGGTCAGCAGGACTGAGGGGTCTTGTACTGCCTGGTGCCTGGGACCAATGGACCATCACTTTGGGGAGCTCAGGATGGGGGATGGGAGCAGCTGCTTCCATGAAGAACGTCTTGGCACCTTGGAGAGGGGCCATGCCCAGAACTTCACAAAACAAGTTTGCACATAGAAAAGGAAAGGTCAACTTAATATATCTGCATTAGTCTCCTCTAGTCTTGACTGAAATAATCCTCTTACAGCTACAGTGGTTGTTTAATTGGAGCTCCTGCTCGGTCATGGCCCATGGCTCCTACTGGAATCTGCTCCTGGGTAACCCTCTCCCCATCCTGGATCGTACAGCAATCCATGGGTGGTGAATGTGGATTTGTGATCAAATTTGATTTCCATATAATAGCTCTGATCTTAACATGTTTCTAACCTGTATAGCTTTCTGTGCTCTGCAGGGAGTTGGGGGAGAGGGGTCAGATTTCAGCAGTAATCTTGTGTGTATTTGTATTATCCTATCCTGCTGTAGGAAAAGCAGTCTTTGGTACACGCTGTCCTGATGATCTGTCCCTGCCTCTTCCAGTAGACGGACTTTAATAGGGTCAAGCAAACAAGCCTCATAGAAAGTGCCATGCAGGACACAGAATCCCCCAAAACAAACCTAGAACTCTGTGATAGCTTCAGCCTCCCTTCATCCCTGTGATGCAAAAGGATGTGGTATTTATTACACATTTTCTATGTTATCATTGCAAATAACTTGATGGTAGGAGAAGAGAACCAGATGTAATGTGCAACTAAAAGGAAAAACAATAGCAAAAAGAAATGAGAAAATGTTTATAAAATCCTTGCTTCCTTTAACAAAAAATTGTTCCATATTAGTCGTTTGCAAAGAATAAAATACTTTTGTGAAATCAGATACACAAATCAGAGTATTGAAACATTTTTAAAATGTGTAAATTCCAACTGCTATGGTTTGCTGAAAACAATCTTGATTTTTTAGTATGTTTCCTATTTATTATAACATGTGAATTCTTTCCAAATTATCATTCATTCACGTTTCAGGTCATGTTTCTTTGTGGTGCTCAAAACAACAGTAACAAAGGGAAAATGAGCTGTAGTTCAGCTTCCTCTTTTTCTCCTTAAAATGAAACTTTTGACAATTTATTTTTGCTTATTTATTTACTTATTTTTATTGTATGTATTTAAGGTGTACATCGTGATGCTTGGATGTACCTATCCACAGTGAAACGTTACTTTTCTCTTTAAATCACTACCGGGTATAACGGACACAGGGAAGGCATGCAGAGCAGCCCGTGGCCCGCAGACACAGCTTGCTGAGGTGAGAGATGCGGCCCCACAGGAGGGCCAATGAGGCTGGGGATCTTTGTGTATCTCCTCCACATTGCTCTGTGGTTCGCCTCAGGCTCTGAGGTTGAAAATGAGCAAAACTTCCTGGGACATGCCCTCCTAAGTGGGAAATTTGCATGCAATGATCTCTCAACAAACAATAATAAACCACTATCTCTTTCCCAAAATACATGCACATGCACACACACCACACACTCACAGAAGGTCATTCACACACATGCACTCACATATGTAACCTTTGGCATATGACACACGTATGACACCCATCTAATCTGGTTTCTTGGATCCAAAGAGCCCATGCCATGTGACACGTGTGGGTTGTGGGTGTGACTTATGAGTGTGTAGGTTTTGGGACATTTCCTCAAAGCTGACCTGATGAGTTTATCCAATATTCCCAATGTCTGTCTTTTCAGTCAAACATTCCTTAATTCTATCACCATTTCATACACTCAATTTTCACCCATGATCTTTAGCATATTTACAGAATCAACATACCTATCTCAGTAATAATGAATTCAAACACTATTTTCACAGATTGTCAACATCAGATACCCACGTGGCAGCTACAAAGCACACAGTTTGAGCAATTAATAATAAATGGGCCCTTCCATGTCCACTCAACCCTACCGCTGGATTGTGTATTTTTTGTTAAGACCCAAATACTCTCAACAAATGATCTAAGTCACTATCTCCAAACTGAGCTTCTTGAAATGTTGATGGTCCAAGGACTGCTGCTTCTGTGTAAAAACAGAGAAGTCTGATCAAATAACTGTGAAGTTTCACAATTCTTGTTACCATATTGAAGAGTCTGGAAATCTCTTCAGAAGAAAACCAGCTTAAGTCAAGTAACCTGGTGTTGCTGTTAAGCATATTAATCACAGATGTCATCCCTATTCATTTAAGAGTTGAGAAGTTTAGGCCATATTTGATAACAATGATTCTGTTACTTACCAGGCTTTTTCTGAAGAACAGAGAATTCACAGCTTTTCTGTGTTTATTCACGTGGTTCAACTGAGAAGGAGCTCGGAGGGCTGGCAGCATGGGCACAGTAAATCCACACAGCTGACACAAAAGCTTCTTACCCAGTGCTGCACCTGACTCAGATGCAGGGAAGAGACACTTCTAAAAATCTGTGAGTTCTAGATTGGGATGATGCTATTCAAATGATGGACTTCAAGTCCAAAAAGCATCATGAAGGCCGTCAAAACAAATAAGAAAGCAAATGTATGAAGGGACTGAGATGAAGGAGACTGGGGGTGGGTTGGGGACGTGGAAGAGAGTCAGGGTGGGGAGCTGAGCAAGGAAAAGAAGGAGCCTGGAGAAGCAGCACAAACGCTCCCTCAGGAGTGTGGAGGTCGCTTCCAGGGTTTGAAATGAGAGACACACTGAAGGACTTGACCCTGGGGCGGGAAGCCATGAGATCCGAAGCTTCAGAACACCAGGCTCCTCTTTGGAGAAGGCAGGGAACAGAGTCTGGCCTGGCGAGAAGCAGTGTTGGCCGTGTTTTAGACAGACTCAAAAAGGCCTGGAAGACGTGTAACTGGAAGAGGGACTGGCGAGATGTGGCGCTGCCTGCACAGCAGTGATGAAGAGAGGGTTGACAACGACAATTCCAGAGTCAGGGATGAGCGCCGCTCAGTGGCTGAAGTGCCTCTGCTGGAAGGAGCAGCAGACGAAGGGCTGAATCTGAGACGTGCTCCCCTTGCTCTGTCCCAGACACATGAAAAGGCCCAAAGGCCATGGCCATGAGATGCAGAAGAGGTCACTGGGATGGAGATTTAAATTTGGTGCTTAACGGTCTACGGACTTCTTTTCTAACCCAGTGGGGATGAATAAGGATGCTTGGGACAGACCAAAAGCCAGAAGAGTGGAGGGAGTGGAGTGGAGATGCAGGTGCCTGCTCCTGGCAGGTGTGGAGCTGTTAACCGTGGAATTGTGGTCAGTTACTAAACGCTCGAGAGCTCTGTACACTGATGGTTCAATGCAGCCATTACTAAACATTAACTTGCATAAAGTTATATTAAATTACATCAAAACCATGTGATAAATACTCAAAACTCATCATTCCCTGATTTTTTGAAAAAAATTTTAGTCTCTGTGCTTTGGAGGCTGCTATGTCCATTTGATTTGCAGATGGAAGTAATGGCAGGCCACCACGCAGCTCCTCCTAACTCTTTGCCCTGTGACTTCACATTCCTTCTCTTGGACTGTGATGGACTGCCACTCCTAAAGTCAGCTGATGTGAAAGAAACCCAAAGCTGCACTTAACCTTTTGATTATATGTGCTATAATATTAACACTGATATAGAATAAAATCTATGAGTATGCTAATTAATAACATACATAGAGTGTTTTCTTTAAAAGATTACGGAGAACTTGCAAGATCAGTTGTTAACACAAATTTTTAACTTCACGGTAGTAATTACTGTTACTTGATAAGAAGTTGAAACAAATACTTGCTCTTTACCCCAGGAAGTGCAGGAGATGGTCAGGACGATCATTGCTCTTTACACACTGGCGTGGACGGTTGTAGAGCGCTCCCGCACAAGAACAGCGGGTCTCTTGGTGTTTCTACAACCTTTCAAAACAGGATGACATTCAAAAGTGTGTTTAAAAGAGATAAAAAAACAAGAACCCTAAGATCATTTTACTTTAGATAAAGTCTCAGATAGTGTAAAAGTCAGGAACAAATATCTTATTACTATTGTTGTGGGTTGAATTATAACCCTGCTCCTCCAATATACATTTATTTCCTCATCCCCAGAACCTGTGAATGTGACTTCTTTTGGAAATAGGGTCTGTGCAGATAAAATCAAGTTAAGATGAGGTCATACTAGATTAGG